>NW_024881301.1:23666494-25139828 GCF_018691265.1 Tyto alba
GGAAAAGTATCATCCTAGGTTCCTGAAAGCTAGGTCCTAGATGATCATTATGCCTCTCTTCCTGAGGTGGAACAAACCCACTTCCTTATGTCACATGCTCCATTATGTCAATGTTTTCCCTGGTACCTGTGAGCCCAGAACTGGATGTGGTACTCCAGGTGCTGTCTCACAAGTGCCAAACAGAAGGGAAGAATCATTTCTGCAACCTGCTGGTCACTCCCCTACTAAAAATCCAGCGTGCAGCTGGCCGTCACTGCTGACTCCTGTTCAACTTTTTGTCCACCAGGACCCCCACTGTCTTTCTTTGCAAAGATTTTCTCCAGGCAGCCGATTCCTGCCTGTACTGTTTGCGTGGTGTCACCCTAGCCCAGATGCAGGATTTGGTATTCTTGCCTTTGCTGAACTTCACAAACTTCCTGTCACATCATCTTTCCAGCTTGTCCATTTGTCTAGCAGCCCTGTCCTCCAGTGTATCAGGCACTCCCCAACGCACTGTAGGAAAGTTTACAGGCCTGTTGAATGTGCTGGTCTATCATCCCAACATTCAGATCATTAATAAAGAGGAATTTGAGAAGTCATGGCAGTCTGGTGAAGTTCTCACTGACCGAAAAAGGCAAAATAAACCCCTATTTTTAAAAAGGTAACAAGAAGACCCAGGGAACTATAGGCCAGTCAGTCTCACCTCTGTGCCTAGCAAGATCAAGGAGCAGATTCTCCTGGAAACTGTGTTAGGGCACATGGAAATTAAGGAGGTGATTGGTGACGGCCAACATGGCTTCACTGAGAGCAAACTGTGCCTGACAAATTTGGTGGCCTTCTACAACGGGATTACAACGTTGGTGGATATGGGAAGAACAACTGATGCCATCTACCTGGACTTCTGCAAAGCATCTGACACTGTCCCGCACAATATCTTTGTCCCTAGATTGCAGAGACATGGATTTGATGGATGGACCACTCAGTGGATAAGGAACTGGCTAGATGGCTGCTCTCAAAGAGTTGCAGTCAATGGCTCGATGCCCAAGTGGCATTCCTCAGGAGTCACTATTGAGACTGGTGCTGTTTAACATCTTTGTTGGCGACATGGACAGTGGGACCGAGTGCACCCTCAGCAAGTTTGCCAACGACACCAAGCTGTGTGGTGCGGTTGACACACTGGAGGGCAGGGATGGCATCCAGAGGGACCTCAACAGGTGTGAGAGGTGGGCCTGAGCAAACCTCATGAAGTTCAACAAGGCCAAGCAGAAGGTCCTGCACATGGGTCAGGGCAATCCCAAGTAGAGATACAGGCTAGGCAACGAGTGGATTGAGAGCAGCCCTGTGGAGAAGGACATCAGGGTATTAGTGGATGGAAAACTGACTACAAGCCAGCAATGTGCACTCGCAGCCCAGAAAGACAACTGCATCCTGGGCTGCACCAAGAGCAGTGTGGCCAGCATGTTGAGGGAGGGGATTCTCCCCCTCCACTCTGCGCTCATGAGACCCCACCTGGAGTCCTGTGTCCAGCTCTGGGGCCCTCAATGTAATAAGGACATGGACCTGCTTGAGCAGGTCCAGAGGAGGCCACAAAGATGATCGGAGGGCTGGAGCATATCTTCTATGAGGACAGGCTGAGAGAGTTGGTGTTGTTCAGCCTAGAGAAGGCCCAGGGGAGACCTTCCAGCGATCTTCCAGTACTTAATGGGGGCCTACAGGAAAGATGGGGAGGGACTCTATTGAATAGTGTAGTGATAGGGTGAGGCGTAACAGTTTTAAACTGAAATAAGGTAGATTCACATTAGATACAAGGAAGAAATTCTTTATTGTGAGGGTGGTGAGACCCTGGAACAGGTTGCACAGAGAAGCTGTAGATGCCCCTTCCCTGGAAGTGTTCAAGGCCAGGTTGGACGGGGCTTTGAGCAACTTGATCTAATGGAAGGTGTCCTGGCCTGTGGCAGGGGGGTTGGGACTAGGTGATCTTTAAAGGCCCCTTCCAACCCAAACCATTTTATGATTCTATGATCATACAATTCTATGATAGAATTGTAGAAAACCAGGTTGGAAGGGACGTCAAGGTTCATCTGGTCCAACATTTCTGGCAAAAGCGTGGTCTACACAAGATGGCCCAGCACCCTGTCCAGCTGAATCTTAAGTGTCCAATGGTGGGGAATCCACCAATTCCCTGGGGAGATTATTCCAATGTCTGATTGTTTTCATTGTGAAAAATTTTTCTCTTGAGTCCAGTTGGAACCTGAACCCATTACCCCTCATCTCTTCCATGTGCCTCCTTGTAAAAAGGGACACTCCACTGTAGCCACCCTTTAAATACTGGATCATGGTGATAAGGTTTCCCCCTAAACCTTCTCTTCTCAAGGCTGAACAAACCCAATTTTCTCAGCCTTTCCTCACCTGGCAGGCTTCCCAGTCCCTTGATCATCTTTGGGGCCCTTCTCTGGACACTCTCCAGCCTGTCCACATATTTTTTGTATAGCGAGGACCAAAACTGAACACAGTATTACAGGTGTGGTCCAATAGGCACTGAGTAGAGTGGGATAATGACTTTATCTCTGCTGGTGATGCCCACATTGATGCAGCCCAGCACCTTTGCCAGCTTTCTTTGCTGCAGCAGCACACTGTTCACTCATATTGGGCTTGTCAAACAACACTGGCCCCTGTATCAGTCCCTAAGGGATGCCACTGGTAATTGACACCACCACCCCCCTCCCACCCCCCCCGCCCAAAAAAAAGTCACTGATTATATACTAACCTCTAGCTTGATTCATTATAGCTATTCTAAAGTCATGCCTTCAGTCTGAAAACTGCACCAGTGAGCTTTTCACATAAACAGGAAAACATCAGCTGTTGGTTCTTCTTTGGGCTCTAATATGTAACTCCAGAAACTTCTGGAAAAACAGAATACTGGCAAAACATTATGTAATGTTATATAACTATGTAACGTTTACTGAAATGGCAATTATCTTAGCTAGCTTCAGAGAAAGCGAGGAAACAATACCATAGTAAAGAGCAGGTTTGTTTTATCCACCTCAAAGCATGTACCACTGTTAACTTATGCAGAATCTAAGACTGACAATAACAAAATTGAGAAACATCGGTATCATGGGTTTTTTGTAGTTATTCAAGCTTTTATATTGACTATATAGGTCAAGCCAATTCCAAAACCTCTGACAAGATCTCCTGTAACAAGAAAGTTGGACAAACATGTTCAGTAACATACGGGCACACAATCATTCTCCAAAGTGCCAATGACAAAGAGAAAATGGGCTTTCTGAAGGTTGAGCAGCTAGCTGTAATCGCACAGGCCTACACTCAGAATGTTAGAGAATAGGTCCCCTTCAGCTATGGAAACTGACTTTCTTCTTTCTGGAACATACGCAGACAGAGCTCTAAGTTCCCTCTCAGTGAACTTTTCCCAAGTACCTGACTGTGAAGGTTGACAAAAACCTATTCTGCAGTTTCTCGGAGTGCTTCCTTAGAACAGATACAGACTCCTACAGCTGCGAAGATACCCAACCACTGCTGGACTAGCAAACAGGTACATAGTGGCAGCTGAGGAAGTCGCTGGTGGAGCCACATCCTGGGAAGTGCTTTTTCCCCATCTTTGCCTTTCCTCAACTGTTTAAATGACTTGTTATTAAATGAGTCAGCACTGACCTCTTTAAACACCCTTCCTGACTTGTGCTGCCAAAACTTTCCATAAAAAAATAAAACCCAACATAATTAGACTGGAAATGGGTAGCAGCAGTGAAGGAGATGTCTAGATTTTAAAGAATGCTGTGCTATTTATATGTGGAACACTGAGCTGAAAACACCTATCCAGAAGAGAATCCCATGCATTCTAAAGAAAATTGTGAGGTTTGACTCTAAAATCAATATTTTCTGAACTGTATGTCACATGGCTTCACAATACTGTAGAATGATTCTCTTCACAGTACAGATATGTAGATAGTGAAAAAGAAGTGTTAGCAAATACGCTTAATATGGCGTCTTAAATCTGCTGTCTTCTTTTGTCATTTGTGGCACTGTTAGAAAAGGGCCACATCAAGGTCCAAACACATCTAAAGAAAATGAAGACCTAGTTTAACTCTGTAAATAGAAAGTTTTAAAAACAAATTTATTAATAAACATTTCCAGTAATGACTCTAAGGGTAATTTCTCCTGTCAGGAAAACAGGAATCTTACACCACTGCTGGCAGCAAATATACTCTGGTACTATAAAGTCTATAAGAAAAATCAAGCTGCAAAGTACAACTAAAACAAACCAAACAAAAATAACCCTCACATTTGCTAAGCAAGAGCAAGCAGTCAAACACACACTTACAGTGTTACACATCAATTAGGACAATGCACTATACAGTACATGAATTTTAAAAAGAATCAATGCAGCCTTTTTTTTTTTTTCTCAAAGAAAATAGATTTAGCTCCACAAGAGAGATTGAAAGTGAGTTTCTCAGACAGAGTGCCTTTTGTTTCCTCTTTGCTTAAAATAAGTAGTGAAAAGCAGTAGCAACCTTCTGACTATTTTTTTTTTCAGTAGTATACAAGTATCACATAGCGCTTCTCAGCTTCTAACAAAAGGGTAAACTGTGAAGTTAACTTCACGGAAAGAACCAACCCCTTTGCAAGTGTATTTTGTATTAGCAGAAAAACAAAGTCCGGAGCATTACTGCTGATACATTGCTTATGCAGAATGTAAAAACAAATTCTGAGATTAAGTACTTTGTAAACACCCTTTCTGCATAAATACCCAAACAAAGCCAGCCAGTGAGACCTCTACTGAACAATCTAGATTAAACAGTACAGACAGAACTGATAAACCAGTACAGTAAGCGGGGCATTTTGTCAGGCAAGCATAGGGAGCTACTGCTGATTCCATCAGCAACTTCAGCCTGAATCTGAAGGGAGCTCAGCGCTCACTCTTCAAGGGAACAAGCTTATCTGAAGTCTGGAGCGCTTTACCAGAAAAACAGTAAGCTCCGAGTGTTCACAAATGCTCAGACACCTTACACTGTATACAAGGGAAGTGAAAGATGCTTAGCACTTCTGAAAGACACAGTCATAGGTTTTGTGGTCAATGAAAAAAATCATTCATGACATATTACACGTGCAACGAATCCACAGAGGAACAGGACTACTGTTCTTAAAAGAGTATTCCAGAGGAATAAGAATGTGCACATCTTCACAGAAATCTGTTAAAAGTAAGAATTTAACATATGCAACTAAATTTAGCCTTTGCAATTGGAAGTTTCTGTTTGTTCTTAAGCTTCCTAAAAGCAGTCTCCTTATTTTACCTCTCAGTTGTTTCAGGAGTAGAAAATTCACTGAACTTTCATTTTACTTTGCCTCGGAACAAGTGGTTTAATGCCTCTGAGGGGCTACTTCGAACTGATTGTGATTTCTTCAAACAGAGAAAGACAAATTACCATAAATCCAGAAACACAATTACCCATCACAAACCCTTCCTGCTGCCCAGCTGTACAAATGCAAAACAAGGCTCACAACAGTTCGTTTCCAGATGGGCAATGTTGGTATAAACAGAACTTGACCTCACCAAGTCTAGCTGTTTTTGTATAGCTGTTACACGTTGTTTAAAGATTTTGTACAGATAGGTTTTGACTTGCTCAACTTTAAAAGAATCAGCGCTCAAAGTACAAAAACGTTATACAGCAAACGCTGTGCTGGTTTCATACGTTATTTTTCAAGAAATAAAAAAATATATTTGGTATGTCAAATTCCAATTTTGTAACTAAAAAAAGAAAAAAAGAACAAAAAACCCACCAACACCTAAGTCACTGGCATGTAATTACTTAGCAGAGTACTTGAAAGCCAGATTGTGCTTTTTTTAAGCTCATTTAGCACTGTGTGGGGCACGTTAAGAGGTCACCCAGACACAGCTAGCCTATCCTTTCACCTCTCCGAACTCGGGTGCTGCCCTGGGGTGCGAGGAGAGCTCCAATCAACGCAACGCTCAGGCCAGACCGCGAAAACACAAAGCTCCGCCAACCCCCTGGAAGCCGACCAGCACCAAGCTGCGAGGAAAGGGGGAACGCTCCCATGCGGAAAAACCATCGGGCGAGCGGCGGCCGGGGGCGGCCGGGGGCGGCCGGGGGCGGCCGTTCCCCTCGCCCCGCGGCCGCGGCCCCCCGGCACCGCAGCGCCTTCGCGCCGCGGGCGTTACGCAACGGCACCGCGACCTTGCGGGGAAACTTCGGAGCTTTCCTCGGGGAGGGGACGGGCGAGCAGCATCCCCCCCCCCCCCTCCCGCCTCCCCCGCCGGGACCCCCGCGGCCGGGAGGCGGGGGGAGGGATCGCGGCTGGGAGCAGCCGCCCCCGCCCGAGCGGCCGGAGGGAGCGGGGGGCTACGGAGCGCCGCGAAACGAGCGCGCGAACTTCGGCGGCGGCCGAGCTCCGTCCCGAGTGGGAAGGCGTGTGGGGTGGGGGGGGGGGGGGGGGGAGGCCTGGGGGTCGTGAGGGAGGGGGGCGAGGGGGTGCCGGGCTCGCGCGGCGGCATTTCTACCTGCGACACCAGCGGCACCAGCGTCTGCTCCACGGAGCGCGTGCGGATCTCCAGCCCGGCGTCCGCGCCCAGCCCCGACGAGGACGAGGAGGAGACCCCGCTGCTGCTGCACGGGGACGTGGCCATGGCGGGGGAGCCGCCCGCCACCCCGGCTCCCTCCCGGCCAAACTCCGCCGCTCTCACCGCCCGCTCCGCTCCCGCTCCCGCCCCCGCCCCTCCCCCGCCCACCGGGGCAGCACCGCCGCCGGGGCGCCGGGCGATGCCGCGCGCGCGCGCGCGCGCTCAGCCCCCCTCGCGGCCCCTTCCACGCCCCCCGGGACGGGATTTAAAGGGACAGCGCCCGTTTTCCCCGCTCCGTTGTGCACGTGAAGCTCCCACCCCCCGCAGACGGTGGCGGGGGGGAAAAGCGGGACCGGTCCCCACCGACACCACCGCGCCCCCGCCCCACGGGAGTTTCTCCGTTGCTCTCGCCCAAGGCAGGCGGGGGGGGCGGGCGGGGGGTCCCTGCCCGGGCGGGGAAGCCGGGCCGGGCGGTGGCGGGGGGGTGCGGGTGGCCCCCGAGGAAACGGGAGTACGCGCCGGGAACCGGCCCCGTGGAGTGGAGCGGCACCGGCCGGCGCGACCCCGGGGAAGGGCGGTTCCCGTCGGGAAGTCGGGGGCGCCGGTGCCATGGGGGGTGGGGGGGTGTGGCGGGGGGGGGTGTGTGTGTCAGCCGGGGGGCTGCGCTCCCCGTGAGGGGTGTCGGAATCAGGACTCGGTACTTCATCGAACCCGGGGGGGGGGGGGGGTGGCGGTGAGCTGTCGTAACTCCACCGGGTCTCCCGAGCAGCCTCCCGGCGCAGGGAGAGCAGCCGCGGCCGGTAAGCTGTGCCGGCTGCTCCCGGGCAGCGGCTGCCGTGCCAAGCCGGGGTTTGCCCGGGGCTGAGGCTGCAGCGCGACATCGGTGACAGATCTAGCGAGGAGGCGGCACAAGTAGTTTCAAAGGAAAGAAAACAAACAAACAAACAAAAGTTTTGCTTTTTTTTTTTTTTTTTTTTTTCTTTCTTTTGCTTTCGGGATGGGCTAAACTCGCCTTCCCGCGTTAGTTTGCAACCTGTATTCAAGAGGTATCGATGCGTGAATGCTTACTCGGCTCTGCGTGTTGGCTACGGCCGGTTCTTCTGCAGGCTTGTCTGTGCGAAGCTGTGGAAGCAGGAGGGCTGCGATCCAAAGCGCCGAGGTGCGAAGCAGCTCCAGCCCAGAGCTGGGGTAACGGGGGGGCAGCGCTGGCGCCCCTCACCTGGGCTCTGCTCGGGGCTAGCAAACCGCTCTGACAACGGCTTCATTCCCTGGTCACAACTGCTGGTTTGTGTTTGACTGCTCAGCTCTCGGACAACACAACTCTGGAAACGTGTCTTTGGGTTTGGTTTTTTGTGTGGTTTTGTTTTTTTTTTTTTTTTTTTTTTTTTTTTTTTTTCACATTGCTAGATCAAGGACTTTGTGTCGTTTTCTGTCTTTGGAGAGATTTCTGACCTCTTTTGCACAAACCATCTTTTGAGTAATTTTGAAACGTAGGCATAAGATAAAGGACAACATTTGTTGTCCTTTGGAGTCCTGTGGAGCTACCAGTATTTATTAAAAAAGAAAATTGCCAGAACTGCGAGCAGTACCCTAGATAACAATATGACCCTGGTCCTAGCTCTTCAGGAAATTGGTTTCCAACATAGTCTCATATTTTCTAAAATGACATCTTATATAACATAAAGTGTTACACGAGAGAACTGAAGGCTTAAATCTGCCATAGTGCAAAAACATCTCAACGGTGGTGTAGACTTCAAATAAATGCTAGTCATGCTTGATCAAAGTGGTTTAGAGCACGTGAGATTTCTTGGGGGTTTTCTCCTAAAATTTTCACTTTCTTACAACATCTGTCCTTCTCTTTCAGGTCATTTCTTTTCCCTTTACTTCTCAATGCCCTGATTCTAAGCCTGTGGCAACTCCTGTTGTTTTCTTTCATATTTTGGTAGAGCAACGAGGTCAGGTGTGGTTGCAGCCTTCCCAGGACTGTACGCTGGTACAGGAGACTTCTGGATCATATGAGCTGAAGCACACACCCGGGCAAAGTGTTGGTAGTACCAGAGAGAGAGAAGTGCATTCCTTTGCCCTCTTTCCCCTGCCCCTTTCTACTCAGTTGTTTCTTTCTTCAGAATTGTTAATTCCCACCCCTTGACGATTTTATGGACATTATCATAAATTAAGTCATCAATTTATACAGATATGAATCTACGATTCACATCAGAAATTAACTAGAAGCATATGCACACGTGGTTTATAATTTGATGTGGACAGCCAAGTCTGTGTCACTTAATCTCAAAGACAGCTGCCTGCCTTCTTCAATGCAATGATGGATCAGACTTCTCAGGGATGATGTTTTCAAAATCAAAGCAGAGTTAGTAGCAGAGATTAATGATGAAATTTAAAGATTTTTTAACTTCACACTAAAAAAGAAAACAAGTTTGGTATAAAAGATGGTGGCAAAAATAGCAGTTTAAAAATAATTGTCTACACAGATTGGACAAATGGTGGGAACTTTGCAATGCCTTTCTGCAGACAGAAGTCCTATTCCCAATCTACCACTCTTTTTTCCTGCTTTCATTTTGTTTTCACTAGAGAAGCAGCATTAGTGGGTGGTGCTAGTGACAACACTGTCTAGTTCTCCCACTTCTCTTCAGGTGCTTCCAGTTTAAACATGGAAACCACATGCTCAGCTTCTGGGTCCTGTGCTGGGCAAACAGAACGTGTGTGGTGATGGTTTTAATTTAACACAATTGAAAAGCTGTAGCATGCTGTAGACTAACATCTTTGAAGACACCTTGAGGAGATCTTCAAACATGATAGCCCGGAGCTTAATTTTTAATTATGTTAAGACAATTTGAATGAGCCAGTGTGATAGATTGCAACCACACCTTTGGCGTGCCAACACATACTTCTGAGGGAGCACTCTAAATGTGCAATGCACAGCACTAGAATATTTTGCATACTATCATTTTCAGCCCACATGATGAACTCAGGAAAGCAACAGCCCATCACCCCAAAGAGAATGTCCCGCATGCCTGTAGGACGCGAGGACCACTGGCCATGGCAGTCTCTAGACAGCTCCCACTGTTTATCTCTGACTTGCATCTGAAAAGTGTTCAAAGTATAAAGGTAGAGGATGAGTAATGCCTAATTGACTATATTTCTAACTTCATAACTTTGTCAGTGGTCAAGGGGAAGGAAGTGATTCATATCCTTGTAGCGTTATGAACTTGTCAATCTTTTCCTCCTCATATTGTTTCCAGACTTCACTCAAAGATGTGACACCTCCTGTTCTTCTGTCCATGATCTCCCACAAGCTTAGGTTCTCTGACTGGTGACAGGTTCCCACACAGAAGGTAAACCAGTTTTCCCTCATCTAGCTCTTCACCTTTGTCTTTCCTATCCAAAGCACCTTTTGGAGGGGAAAACATTACTATCCGGCACAGTGCTGTGCCAAAGTTCTCAGACTTTTCTCTAAGCTAATGTTCCCCACACCCTGACAGTGACAATGCTCCCGAGAAGGATGGCTGTTTTGAGCCCTTATATGTAGTTAGGCCTCTGACCATGGATGCTGGCCTCTTAGCTTTGATGGGAATCCTATGAAATGTACTAATGAGACAGCACATCTTATTCTATCTGCACCATGGCTTGTCTGAAGAGGCTGTCAGTCAGCCTCAGTTTGATGGACTGGCTAGCGCCTGCCCTTACCTTCCAGCTAAGATGTGTGTGTTCCCTGGTTTGTTTAAAGCAAAACGAGATGGGTAACACAAACAATTTAAATAATGTTTTTTGCTAATCCAGTCATTTTGACTGGCATAAGGTCAGTGACGAGGACAGAAATCTTTTCCATGGGAAGAAACCTTTTGTCTAACCCTTAGGAAACAGGTTATTACAGTTGTTGCATATGTGCTGTTGAGGCACATGCAACAAAGCAGATGCCATTTAACCAGTCCAGATGGGTTTGAATTTGCATGCTGTGAAGAGGAGCCCAACAGTTTCTGGCCACAAAGAGCAGTTCGTCTAGGAAACACAAACTGCAGGGAGAACAAGGTAAATGCCAGCTGATGGGATCAGAGGGATTTTCAGTAAGTTTTGATAAT
Organism: Tyto alba; assembly: GCF_018691265.1. Lineage (NCBI taxonomy): Eukaryota > Metazoa > Chordata > Aves > Strigiformes > Tytonidae > Tyto > Tyto alba. Next base: position 23,677,166 of record NW_024881301.1, read on the forward strand.
GAGCACTTTTCCATGCATGCTTATAATGGATCAGATAAGACAAAGGAATTATCTAAAATAATAACACTACTTTGAGGATGAATTCCAAGAGCGGGTAATTGCTCTTTCTCCTCCCATACAGAGCATCCCAAATATCCAGGGGGTGAGAGGAAGCAGTTCCTCCATCGCTTCCTTATCTCCCAGCTGCAGTCTGGAAAGCAGAGCTGAGTGGGCTAAGTGTCAGATTGCTCCCTTTCTCCTTCCTTCAAGTGAGATTAACATTAGAGCAGTGTGGGAGGGGAAAGCACATCAATCATCTTTCCAGGTGAAATTTAGAAATCCACTCTAAGATTAAACTTTTCCATTGATTACCTCCAGTTTCCTCTAAAACTTGACGAAGTCATATTTCTTTTTGTTTCAGTGGGGATGGTTTGCAGGCAACTTGTGAAATCAGTAATTTTAAAGATGAGTAAAAATTTTAGGGTTTTGAGAAGTGTCAACAGATGGGAGGCAGGCATTGCTTGAAATGTCTAATCTTGATTATTAGAGCTTATTAACTCCAAAGTATGTTACACTCCTTTATAAAACCAAACAATCTCTTATGTTTACTTCATACCCCATAGTAAGATACTTCACTTTACAAAGATAGCATTACTTTTTTTTTTTTTTACATAGAGAACATTTTGTGTGACTATACAGTGACTATATATTTTTGTCATTTTGTGAATTACTAGTTTCACAATGGGATTGCAGCAGTTATTACTATGAAGAAGAGTGGGATATAAAAGTAACATATAGGCATATCCAAAGGACTACAGCTAGTGTCTATTTTTATTCTTAATGTTTATCCAGAATGCCTGTGTGCCTATACATCCAGAGGGTGATTTCAAGCAGCGTCTCCCTTTGAGTTTACGAGGTGGGAGCTGTCAAAATCCTCATCAAATAACAGCTATTTGGCCATGCTACCAAATGTGGTATTCCTCCAAAACACTTCTGTTCCCTATGACTGTCACAAAAAAAATGAGGAACCTTGTTTGGATGGTCAGATATCGGTAACCCGTTGTGGCTTGACTGCCGCTTTTTCAGAGCACATAGGAATACAGTTATCCATGCTAGCTCTCCAAGAAGTGTAAGGACCCACTGTGTTTCATAAATCCTAGCACCATCAAGAGATTTTTGAGACTGTATCTAGTCGTAAAGCATACATTTCCTGTGATGTGCTGAACACAAAGAACACAGAAGCTTTAGTCAACCGATCAGAATTAAAGAAAGATGGTTAAAATCAAAGTCTGAAGAATATATCCTAAATTTTCTCTGATGTTTCCTACCCAAGCCACCTACAGTTGTAGCAGATATGTGTCTGAGGTAAGGAAGAGTGAGGGAGCAGTTTTCAATCCCATAAGATTTTATTTTTTTCATGATAATATGAAACTTTATTGGCAAGGAAAGATCTACACCAATGGATACTGCTAGAGTCACCCAATACTTCCAATTGTAAGACCCATGCTTTCAGGTGTATATGAATATGTTGAACTTCAAAACTTTGCTCTGGTTCTCCAACAGGTGGTTCTCTCAGAATGACTTCTTTTAGTTTTCAGAAGAAATGGCATGGCTTTGTTTCTTAAAAAAGGAGAGATTAGGGGGAAAAAAAAGGCATTTGACAAAACTGAGTAATTCTTGCCATTGCTTTGCTGAGAAGATCCTGGCTGGCTCACAAAGGTGAAATTGAATGGCATTTCTGTAGATGGGATGGAACAGTCAGAGAAATGCCTTTTGTAGTCCCTGTAACAGTTAAATTTAGCTGAAGAATAAGTATCTGAAAAATGGTATTTTGGAGACAGTTTGTAGAATTTATTTGGAAACTAACAACTAAATTTTCAGAAATGTACACTGAGTGGGACTATTTTTTGAGAGCTTAGTATAGGGGCCAAAGGTAAGGAGTAAGAATAAAGCAGAAAAGGGCAGGCTGAATGAGGGCACAGCAAGTGATGTGAGAATAAGGGCCAGGCTGTGAGAAGGACACGTAGGAGGAAACAAGTACTGTGCTAGCCAGAGATTTTGGTGTTCACCAGCTGCAGCAACTACCTTCACGAGGCCTTGTCTGTGTGACAGGTCGGGACTTGTGACTTTTACACAGGTATGGTGTACTGCAGGAGAAGCTGAAGCTGTTCTGTAATCAAGCCTGGTATTTTTTCCTTTGCTTAGAGTTTTGTTGTGCTGTCCTTTAATAAATATTACTGGTCTGTGGATGTGAGTCTAACACTGATGCAAGTGTGGCAATTTTTGGAGGTGAAAAGTCTCATAAATTTAGCTTCAGTGTGATTTTGGCCTTATTTGAGAAGGGATATCTGGAAAACACAGTTTCTTCTTGAACTGTTAGTAGGAATTAACATGCAGTTTTATAAAATCTTACCCTAGAAATGGTAGAGTACAGGATCCTTTCCAGATTAACACTATATAGATTTATCAATGAGGTAATGTGCCCTTCAAAAGTCTCAGTGTTGCTGTAATATATCAGGCAAAATCAATTCCTAGGTGATCAGTTCCTAAATGCTAAGGAATAATTTGGGGTTTTTTTCTTGCACTCTGTGAAGTTCCTCTTTCATACACGTATATACACAGATACACGGTAATCATCCCTCATGAAAGTCTTAAACTGACTGAGTTAGGGATGGGATTAAGCTCTGATGCCAAATGTTTTATCTCTTTCAAATCTTCTATCACCCTAGCACTGAGTGTTTGGAGCTTTTTAAACCATTCCTGGGGGTTATAAAACAAATATGGAGGATTAAAGATTTGAAGAAATCTCTAGCCTACGAAATCTTTAAGAGCATTTGCCACCTAGCAACAGCAGGAACGTGTGTCTCCTTCGAACAATCTGCAATTGTGTGACTCAGAAGAAACCTCCACAGTGTTTATAACCGCAATTGTAACTTATGTAGGAAGGGAAAATGCAGGAAAAGGCTCTGGTTACATCACTGACAAAAGGATTTCATTACCATAAGAAGTCCCTAACAGGGTGACAAATAATCAAGATTAAAAAGAATGTGTGAGACCAGCAGAAAGGGAAACAATGATGTTCCTATTATAGCTGCGGCCTTTAAAATAAATGATATGTCAGCTTTTTCGTTTTGAATTGTGCTGAATAACTTGGTGATTTTAATTCATCAGCAAATGAATACTTAGATTAGAAGCTATTTTCTTTTCAAATTTGCATTTGCTAGCTTAGTCATGCAATAAATATCTCATTCCTTGAAAAGTTGGAATTATCTGTGTATTATTTTCAGATATAGCATTCACAGATGTTAGCAATTTAAAAATACTCACAAATACTCTGTTAGTTTGCACAGATATGTGAGGAAAGTATGGGAATTCTATGAAAGGAAGGGTAATGACAACATGCGTGAGCTGGCTGACTATCTGCATTTTCTGATGCTAATGAGAGAGTAGAAAGAAATTACATAGATGCTAGTGCACATGGGTTCTCTTTAGATTCCTCTGATGCATGAGACTTTGCAACATTTAAGAATATGTTTCACTGGGTATTTATTATTCCAGTTGCTCTATTTTTTTTTTTTTTTTTACCTCCTTGGAGGAAAGAAACCAAGTATCTAAGGATACTGTCTTTCATACCTCACAGACCTCTGAACTGTTGACAGTTGTTAAGGGGTTTTACCCATATGACATTGTTAAATTAACCTGGATCTATTCTAAAAAAAAAAATAGACAGCTTCTAGACTGGTGGTCATAGCATTACTTAAAATTCCTTATTAATAGGGTACTAAAAAGGACTGTGTTTCAATATATGTTATTTTTAAAACATGAATCATAGTTTCTCAGTTAACAAACCAACTTCAACTCAACAAAGACACTGATATTATGCATCACTAACAAAATACTTTTAATGATAAAATGTAGATGGTGTATTGTTGCTAAATTACACAACTGTACTATTTGGAGAAATCATGAGCCTAACCCCTTACAGGCAGCTGGTAGGATTCAGTTCTGTTTCTGGCAGCAGGAGAGTACATGCTGGAGTATCAGAATTGGAGCAGAAAATTGTAAGTGCAGCTGAAATGGAAAGGGAAGCAGCAAGCTATTGCCAAGGGAACACAAGGATTTTTGTAATAAGTACATTCAGTGAGTTTATACTAAATATAAAAAGTTCCAGAAAACATGTCAATAACTGAAAATTTAGAAACCTCTCTTTTTCAGTCATGTTCAAAGTACTAAAAGTATTTCTTAGAACTTGACATTTGTACTGAATTGCCAGTGCAATACCAACCATTTTTTTGAAAAATCTTAATGCAGACAGGCCCTAATAGGCAAAAGTATTCAAAGTAAAACAAGGTGTTGAGTGGAAGGAGCACGTTGACAGATTTTTTTTTTTTCTGTACTCACTTATGGTAGCCCTTACTTGGCAACCCTTCCATTGATGTAAATTGGTGTGGTGCCAAATGAGGACTGCATGTTTAGGTATGCTCAGGACACTGCACATGTTCCTCTAACAGGAACAAGTTTGCAAATCACAGGTGGAAGTCACCCCAAAGTCCAAGCTTTCTTGTTTCATGGTTAGTCTCTTCTAGAAATTAATCAGAATGTGAAATCTAACTGTGTGATTTGGGTAGGGAGAAAATAATTTCCTAATCAAGTGTTTTTTTGATCTTGTTTCTTTATAAAGAATGCCAAAAGCCCTGCTTCTCTGAAGACAAGAGAAACCACTTGATAGAAGACAATTTGTGTTTTCAGAGTTCCGTGCTTCTTGTCTGCTGTTTAGCTCACAAGTGGCTTCAGGATTCTCAGGACCTCATTTAATGTCTATACCCGTATATGTATGCATTTTGATTTTTTACAATAATATGTATCTTAACAGAGCAGCATAATTAGAAAAATATCACTCCATTTAAAAAAAAACAGTGTATTTTTTGAAATTTAAAATATCACAGAGTAATATATATTGATGATTACATCCTGATGGAATTGCTCCCTACTCTACCTGTCATGCTCAAATACTGATGTGCACCAGCTACGGAATCTCAGCCCTTTCAGCAGGAACTGTGCAACTGTATTTTATCTACTTCTTTGTCCTTCTCAAAAGTGATGACCAAGGTGCTGAGGGAATACAGCAAAAGATAATAATCTTTTAGCTCTAGTAGAGCTTGTCCTTGACTTTGAAAGACAGCTGATTCGGATTAGTTGTTTGGGTGATTTTTTTTTTTAATGGGCACAGCAGAGACAAGATGGGAAGTATAAATCCACATAGATCAGTGTAGCCTGGTGTCCAGGTCATACAGGTAGAGTACAGAATCTGATTAAAATTCCTGCTCAGGCAGCTTTAGACCACGTTCTTGAAACTAGATTCCCAATTCCCATGTGCATGTTCAGCTGTGGATGTTCCAGGGTAGTGTCTTTTTCTGAAGAAATCTCAGATGGTCTTTGTCTTCATCCTGATATAAAACAGAAACCACTGTGTTCCCCACAATTAATTCTTACCTATATCTAGGAAAAAATAATAGATTCAATAAGAAATTTCCAGTCTTACCATTTTACTAATGTACTTATGATTTACTACCCTTTTTATTTCAAAAGAGAATTGGGACTAAAAAGTGTAAAAAGTAAAAACTGATGTTTAGCAATGTTCCCGCAGGTTTACCTTTCATCCCAAACAAATGGTACTGGAGTCCACTCAAGGATTTAAGCATAAATGTTCCTCTTTTCACTCCTAATGTTCTTTTCAGTATCTGGAGATACATTAACACATGTCCCCGCAAAACCTTCCTAATTGAAACTGGATGAATACTTTTGACTTCTAAGTCATGCATCGTTTTGGTTCTTTGTCTTAAAACTTTATTTAAAAAAAAGTCATATATGAAATACGAGTTTCAGAGAAAGTTCACCATTCCAAAGGCACCTTATAAAAGGCATGAACACCTGTCTTCAGACAAAGATTTTGTGTATAAAGACTGATCCAAACAGATTTAATGTGCATGATGAAATTGTACTATAGCCATGCAGTTTGTATTAGTTTGTTACATTTATATGTCTTATCACTACTCCTTTCCAGTTAATATTCTCATTTACATCTTGAGTTTGTTATTGCTTAGACTTTTTTCCCATCTTTTGCAGAGCAAAATATTAATTATTAGAATCACCAGTTTGTCATAGTCCTCATTTTAATACATCAAACCTGCTTATAGTTGGTTCTGCTATACTTGATTGCGGTCCTTTAGCAAAGAATAAAACCCAACAAATTGTTTTGGTACCTTACACTTCTTTCATTAGGATTCCACTGAGGAAAATTCTTTGGTGAGAGTCAAAACCTCTCAGACACTGGCCTAAAACTGTTCCCATGGAAGTCATCTGTCATCTCCTGAGTCCTCTGGGTCAGGCACAGGCCAATGAATTTTGTGAATTCCTGCTTCCTACAGCCCATCTTTTAGTAATCTCAAGATCTGTTCCTCAGAGACTGATGTGTTCTGGCTTCCTACCACCTGATAACTTTTCTTACTTATCAAGGTATCCTCTGTTCAGCACTATGGATGCTCTCAGATTTTGGCAGGGTAACGTGGAAAGATTGATAGAAGGAAGTAGGTGCAGGGAACACGCACACACTGAACCTTACAATATTTACAGTCGTCATGACTCTACTTTTGTCCTGTGCTTCTAGGGCTGATAATGAGAGACATTTCACCCCTATTTACTCAGTTCTTTCCACATTTAATTCCTTTCTAATGAGATAGATGCGAACCACAGGAGGGAGCAACCCTTCCCTGCAGCTGCTTACTCTGAACAGTGCAGCACATCAAGTACCCCAGCAGCTGTAGGGACTGACTTCAGCTTCTATGATGGATATGAGTTATGCCTCTGCTTTTCAGAGATACAGACTCTTTTAGTCAAAGATCAATGACAGCCTCCAATAGAGGGAAGTAGATTTCCTCCCATTAGGGTGACAATACCTTCCTCTTGTCCTCTCTTGGCAGTTTGGCTTCAGAAGAATGGGTCAGAGATTTTTCTGGAGAATTTTTTTGGTTTTTAATTTTTCATTTGATCATAAGAATGCATTGAAAGCTGATCCAACCATAATTAGTGTTTCCTTTTCTGGATTAGTTATGCAAGGCTGCTGTGAAAATTGATGTATTCAATTCTCTGGCTTTTACTTTCTGAAGATTTCAACCTTGGAGAGCATCCTAGGTTGGAAGCAGCTGATAGTATTACTGTCCCCCAGGACCTCATACTACTTGAAAAAAAGAAGGGATACACATGGCATAGCTGAGTGGGTGTTTTAATGATTTCTAGTTGAGACATGTTGCTGTATACACTTTTTTCATTTTTCAGTGGATGATAGACAAAATTTTGAAACTCTCAATCAAAGGGGAACTTAGAAAATTTTGTTAGATGCTTGTTTGTATAAGACCATACTAAGTTCAGCCTTGGTAAAAGACAATACAGGGAACTATGATTAAGGATAAAAAGGCTAAATTTAGCCCATTCATTTCAATTTTTTATCTGAGGTCAAGGTCTTATTGTTAATAGCTGCCTTTCTTTGTGCTAAGTCATGCAGTTTAGGTTATATACTTCCGTATAAAAAAAAAAATTCAGTATGATCCAACATAGACATTTAAACGCTTCATACTTTTCCAACCATGCAGCCGTTAAGCACTAACCAGTTCATCATAACTATTCAATCTGAGAAGGCATTCTTTAGTCAAATTTAATATTATTTCATAGAAGAATTCAGTATTTTCAGAGGCATGTTTAAAAACTGTTTGCAGACAGAGATAGCCAAGCCTCCTCTGTTCCACAATGCTAAAGCACAGAGGACAGGCAAGGCAGGCTGACTAAGCAGGTTTAATAGACAAAGCTCTCTTTTTAGAACAATTTTTCTAATATATTTTTTGTAAGATATAAGTAGAATATATATGGAACTTTTGTTGCTCTAGTATAACACAGATCAAGGAGTTCAGCTATTGGTATTTCTGACCTAGGACTTAAATACTTAATGGAGAAAGTTGTGAATCACTAGATCCAAGATTTGAACAGGAATCTGGAATCCTATAACAAAGTTCCCAAATACTCTATGAATAGGTATCTTAACGTTTATAGGTATGTAACACATCTGAGTTCAACAAAAGAAAGAGATACTGGATTAAGTTACAATATCTAGTACCAAGTTACAAAGCTGGTCCTTCCTAAAAATGCCTTTGCATCTAAAAGACTCAGGAAACATGGTAAGAAAAACCTGAATGATCAGTTACATAAAATTTGAAGTGTCTTTATACAGCAGCTGCTACTTATGTACCAGTAGTATGTCTAGACACCTGTAATGTCTTAGAGAAGACTATAAAAACCATTAGCGTTGTTTGCTGACAGCCTATCATATAGTTTATAACATCCTGATGTAAAGAATATCACCTTTTTGAATACTTTTCTCCAGTGTAGGCTTTAGTGGAAAACATTAAACAAAGTTTTCTTTAATTTCTTATGCTCTGCTGTTTGCTATTTGAACGCCAAAAATTAGGCTAACATCATTGGTTGTAGACTCCCTGGTAATTTCTTTTACATGGTTGAAGATAGAGCTTTTATCAGATTTCTACAGTGAATTTTTTCCAAAGTAAATTCAGAGTTGCTTTCAACAAATATTTCATAGTGAGACTGAAATTCATTTTATGCAAACATATCACAGATGGTACCACTTAAATGAATGAACGTAAAAAATAATGCATAAAACTGATGCATCGAATTAATTTAAATATTTATGGGAAAGATGTATCCAATACTATTTTCAACAGATTTTGTATCCTCTCACAAAAAAATGACAATCCCACAGACTTTTCTGGCTAGGGATTGGAGTGATGTTCTCAAAGAAACATGCCTTTACATCATGAAGTATAGCCTTGCAGCTCCTAAGCTTGCCTTCCTTATTAATTTTATCCTAAATATATTTTTAAAAACCTCTTAGCTTACTTTCTTTCATGAACTAATGTGTCTAACCTTTATTTCTTCTCTGTAATTATTTTCTATATTTTCTCTGTAGTCATTTTCTGTGTCATTTATCTCAAGGGAATTTGAATGATTCAAACTTGTAGACTCTATTTTGTCATTTCAATGGTATCATTTTGATAATGTCTTTATTATTTACAATATAGTTTTATGGATCTTGTCATCCAATAATGCAGTCTGCAATAACCAAAAGCCTGCAGATGAAATCCCTGTACTTAGATTAGTTCTCTGATGTTTGTCACTTTTTCCACAAAATGAAATTTACCCAGTGCCACTGAAATATGAGCTGGTGCAAAAAGATTGCTGGAGGACCTGTGCCTGCGGCGCTTCCATCCCCTGCTGTTGCTCAGATAATCAGTTGAGCAGCACATCCATCACTTTTAGCAGATGAGCAGTGCTGCTGCCTTCTCCGGTGGGAGTCTTGGAAGGACCTCACCTGCAAAGGGCTGTTTGCACCCGTGGCGGGGACCGATTCCTGTACGCCCCCTCTTCCAGGCACAGCTTATGACTTCCAGCTCGCTTTTTAATAACATTACTGGAGTTCTAAATATTACTGACTGATGTTAATTCTGTTTATCAACAGGTGCACTATGTTTGCTTAAAATTGTCCAGTTACAAAAGACACTTATTTATTCACTGTAAGAAAACTGAATTGGCTTTTGTGTATTTTGAATACACAAAATTCATGAGTAATTGTAATCAAACTTGTAATCCCATACTTTCCAGTTAAACTTTGCTTGATAACATTTCAGTCTTTACACAGTTCAACTTTTCAGTTACCTTTCATGTCCCAATTCTGCCAAAGTAATGCTTTTTTTTTTTTTTTTTCCCCTTAAATTCTAATCTGAGAAAACCACACAGCTTTCAGTTTTAGCTAGAATTGTTGTTAACCAAAATAAAACAGTTTGCCATTCCTTTCAAATTAATTTCTCAGGCTGCAATGTGGATGGTGCAGTTAAAAATGTGGTGATAAAACAAATAGTCTTATAAATTAATGTACAAGTTGTTCCAAGAATGCAGTCAGAAGAGAAGGAGACAAAGAGGACTGGTGAAGGATAAAACACTGCAGGCTCATTTGCAGTTCTACAGTGAGCGCCTTTATGTGGCTGGTGCCTTTCCTTTCCCCTCCTTCTCAAAAGCAAGAGACTTTCAGGAGAGACTGAACTTTAAATTCGTTTTGGCATTTCTTAGAGGGAAGAATTAGCTACAGAAAAAGAGCTAGTGATTTAGGACTAACTTCAAAACATTTGCTTTTCCTTTAACTCCCTAAAGGCAAGACTTTTATTTTACAACATAACTAGATATATTTTTTTCTTTCTCTAGTTTGCAGACTGAGTTAGGGGAACATAAAGAGCTCAATTTAATTGGACTTCCACAGCAAATCTGTAGCTAAGTCAGAAACAGATGCCTGGGTTCTCCTGTCCCCTGTTCTAACCATGAGACTTTCTGTGTGTTTTTGCCGATACATATGTGATAGTTTTTGAACCAACAGCATTCTGAATAGTTAGGAAACTGCCCAAGTAGAAGCTGAGTCATCGGTGGATTATATTTTTAATTGGTGTCATCTTGCCATCCACTCTACCTAGCATCACTCTGACTGTGTATGTCCTTGCAGCCCATCCATTTGCTTCTACTCTGCTCCTGCCAGAGAACGTTTCTAAGATGCTCTGCAGTGTGCTCTGCTACTTATGCAAATCTCCTAAGGTATTATTCTATACTGCTTAAGAGAAGCTGGCAACCTAAGAGATACATTTGAGGCAGTTAGGCATTATTTATACCTAGAATATCATTCTGATTATAGAGGAAAAATATGCCAAACATTAAAGATAAACACACAAAGATAGTGCCTGTATCCTAGATGTCTCTCTAATCAGCATATTTATTATAGTAAAGCCTGAAGATGCTTCAGGCCTAATTTCACACTGACTATTATTACCATTAATGCAGTGAGAAACTATACCAGCCAAAAAATTGGAGAAGTTATCGGTTCCAGGACATTTAATAAAGTTTTGTAATTACAGAACAGAAGGATTGCTGCAGACAGATAATGGCAAGGAGAGAAGCACAGAGGCTGACTGGAGTGGTAGGGTTCTTCAGTTGTCAAGCAAATTGGAAAGCTGGCTAATTTAACAGTTACACTTTGTTGCAACACAGTATTAAATGGAAAGACACCCTCCAAACACCGGTATTGTTGAATCTCATGGGGAGCCACTCCGATCCTTGTATAGCACAAAGAAGCAGCTTTATCGCCCTAAACAAAAAGGAAACCCAGAGCAGATACTTTTAACAAAAGGATTTAACTGTTTCTCTCTTAACCAAACCCAGAACCTTGGCTTTCCACCAAGCAATTCAGCCTATATAAAGGAGAAGCATAGCTAAACCACCCTGGGAACTCTGACTCACAGTGTGAGGCGTCCTCCTTGCTGCAGAGGGGAAACAGTTTGCACCACCCTTTTTCCTGGCACAGCCTGTTTCCTCCTCCCCCGCGCCGGGATGCAGCTCAGCCCGCTGACCCACACACTCTGTCCACCTCAAAAAGAAGATAAATCAGTCCACCAAAGCTCCCTGTGGTCTCACACGGGACAGCAGGTAGCCCTTGCTCTTCTGTGCAAGCGTTCAAAAGGGCTCACAAGAGGGCTTCAAATATTTGTACAAATGTTGACATTTTGGGTGATGTTTTTGACTTCATAAAGTAAATCAAAATGTTGCTAATCTGATTAATACTTTAGTGAATTTATGGTTAGTTTTTGGCACATTTTCAGCAATTGCAGTACAGTGAGAACTTCTATTGTTCAGTTTTTCTCAAATATACTCTGTTAAGGGTGCCAGAAAAGGTGTAGCTACCACTTAAATGCATCAAATATGGTTGCTGAGTCTGAGTGTGTGGACAAGGTTTTATGCCAGCCCTCCCAAACCTGACCTTCAGTTCTGATTTACTGGTATCCTCTCTTACCAGTCATGGAACAAATTAAATCGAAAGGTACATTCCCAGTTCTGCTGCTGCTAATTAATTTTTAAGGTCAAGTAAAGCATCGTGAGTTCGGCAGTTGAGGTGGTACTCATCCTTTGTGCCACAAACTTCACTGTCAGTCAGCCGTCCAAGTCACACAAACTCTATCCAGGTCTCTAGCAGATCTCTTCATCTGGTCCCTAGTTCTGTGAGTTCTGGGAGCTGGACTCCATGACCCTTATGGGACCCTTCCAACTTGACATGTTCTATGATTCTAAGATTCCAAGTTGAATCTGCCTCTGCAAACTGCATCCCTCTCTTCCTGTTTATCCTCAGACTTGAAGTACTGGGAAAAGTACCGCAGGTAGACTTGGGTCCCGTGGTTCTCTGGAATAGCACTCCCTTTCCAAAACTAATTTCAAACACAAAGTAACTGTTGTCCATTTTTTTTTTTTTTTCCCCCCCAGGAAAGAATCTACTTCACTCCCTTCTTTTTCTGTCCAACTCCATGAGCCCTCCCAAGTGAGATCTGACTCTCCTCTCTCCTCTCTGCTGGTTTAGGCATCGGATCAGACTGGGGACAGATCAAACGATGATGGTGTTCCCTTCCAGCAAATACCCACACATTCATTGCCTGTGCACCTCAGAGCTAGACTATGGCAACAACCCAGTTGTGACTTGGTTTCCAACTCACTGAGAGTCTGAGATTGATGCAAGATAGATGGCTTCATTAAGCAGGATGTTCAACCATAAGCAAGTGTACTAGTGCTTTCTATTCTGCAACAGATGGTTGAGGTTTATGGTTGGGGATTCATAAGCGTTGCTTTAAATATAAAAGTCTCTAGCTGGCCCATGACTTATTTTCATGAGACTCTGTATTTTCTCCTGTATTGTGCTACCTCACAACTCCCATGCTCAAGTTAGAGACTTTCAGCTGAAAGATCTAGTGGCAGTGCTCTTTGTGCTTTTGCTATTTGTTTGGAAGGGGATTTCCAAGCATGGAGGAAACCGTCATTAGTTCCAGCATTCTATTATGGTTCCTTTTGATGGATGTCTACGTACCAAAGGACACAGCAAACAATAAATCAATTCCTTCAGCAATATTCCATTGCTGTTATCTTTACAGGGGGTTGGTATCAGTGGTAGTCTCCCAATCTCAGAATCTTATTTCTGTTGCTTCTTGAGAAGGGAAAAATCTCTTTTAATATTTTCAGAAATATTTTTTTCTTCCAGCTTATGCATCTTGTGGACAGATGATTAAAATCTACCATGGATTTGGCAATGACTTCACAGTTAATGCCCCCCAGTTTAAATTGTAAAACTTCTGACATACTCCATAAAAATATCTTGTAAGTTTTTCTCTTATGGTGAATTTTCATTATAAACTGCTGTATAAATTCATCATGAACATAAAAGGAAAAATTCATGAAAGCTGAGCACACTATAAGCTGTACTTGGCAGCTGCACTGGGTAATATACATGACAGAAAAATGGAAACAGAAAAATTAATAGAGAGTGGATATGAATATGAACTATGTCAGACTTGTTCTAAATCACTAATGTTTGACAAAAGATTTATTCTCCAGAGGTAACTTTTAAATTATTGGATTTCCATTACTTTAGTATAAATTATAATTCCTTTTAATATCTTTTTGAAAAAGTGTCCTGGGTTGAGTGCCCAAACCACGACAAAACGAAAGTAGAGATTAAAAGAAAATTATCAGACTTACTTCCCAGTTAAACTCCAATAATGAAACACCTATCTAGAGATGCATTTCTTTCTCAATGTAGGTCAGGATAGTAAAAAAAAAAATACATTATTTATTTTTTTAATAAAAAGTATATAGGCAAAAAAAACCCCCCACTTATTTCATGAGGTGATTTCAGGGGTGGCTGACTTGAATTGAGACAGCTTGGTTTGAAATGTTTTTGTTTCTTAGTTCAAACCACTCTCCAACAAGCAGTCTCCCCTGCCTTTAACCTGATACACTGCACTGTGGGGGCCATGGGCAATGGCAAAGGCTACCTGTCTGGGAAGCCCAGATGGTTGAGAAGAATGGGAATAGGGGCCACATCTGAGGTACCAAGGGAAGGCCAAATGACAAGTTAGTTTCAAAACAAGACAAAAGTATGTGGGTTTATATTTCTCAATTGAAAATTAATAAATCAATAATTTGGCTTTTGGTTATCACCCATCCATTTTTCAATGGTGGATTTCACAGGAGCTACAAATTCTCATTTTTAATAAACACTGCTAGAAACTAAAATATGTGGTGGACTTCTTAAATATGCTTTACATAAGCAGCTACCTAAAAACACCCCCTCATTTAGACTTCAGCTCTGCAGGCCATAGGGGCACAAGAGTAACAGCTTTCCAAATTGCTCAACTGTTAGTGCTGTTTCAGAGGATTTGTTTCAGATTTGTGAAAGTTCTGGGTCCAGAGCAGCTGGGCTGTCCTGTGAGTCCTGTGCCAGTGCTGTGGGGATGGTGTAAGAACCTAGTCTGAGATAAAACGGCAGGTCACTGTGCAAAGTAGCGGGCTAAGATTTAGGGGATCTGGATTCCAGTTTTGTCTTCCTAGGCTTGGCTGCTTGCTGGCTTCCTAAGCCTATATGTCCTTTGTAGAAAGATAAATTTCATATCCACAATGGTGAGAGCCAGCATGCCTTGTCTGTTGGAACAAGTTAGTTGTGTTCCATATACAGGAGTTCGCAGAGGGGCCCAGAACATTTAGGAATGGTGCCTTGGCAAAGAAGTGCTCTTGCTACAAGCAAAAGAAGCCCATCGAAATAATTTTTCTGTTCAGAGTATTTTTCTTCATAATTCAGCCCCTACGGCTTTGTTCATGTTCTCCCAGGGCCTTCCAATTGCTGTTTTCTGTGCTGGAGCAGTCAGGACTGTTATTCCAAAGCATTTGCATTTTGGTGTGGGGTCCTTCTGTTCATACAGAACCAGAGCACAGCTTGCAATGCAAAATAACAAAAGCTTTAATAGATATGGATACAATCCTATTCTGAAGAATTTTACCTCTAAGTTGTGTGATACTTCCAAGTATTTAACTTTCTAATATGTACTGCAATACAAGCTCACGTTCATAGATGTTGCTATTAAAGACCACTGGCTAAACTCTTGCTGAACATTTTATTTTCCTTGTTTCCACTCAGAATACGTCTTCGAATTCCTCTTTTTAAACATTATCACAGTCACTATTAAGAAGCATCATCTTCCCATCACTGTCTTTCCCAGAGTTTCTACAAAGACAAACTCCTGCACGACGCTAACTGGCAGTTTCTTCTGCCAAGGCCAATAGTTTCTGTTTAAGAGAAGATACTCTTTTATTCTGAGACATGAGACACTGACTTTTTTTTTCCTCTTTGCATTATCTGTGTTTTTTATAGGACTGAGGTAGTGAGAGATAAAAGGACAACTGGGTATAGACCAGCCAAGAGTTTGGCCGGGCTAAGTCTCAGGAAGGTCCTATGGCACAAAAAGCATTGCAAAAATTAGAGGACGGATGAAGAGAAGGTACAAACTGTTGGACAAGCAAACGAGGAAAAGTATTAAAGTCCTGGAGTAAGAGGCACATGTTGGCTTTGGGGATGCAAAGTGCTGGGGAAAAGCAAGAGAGAGATCACAGAGAGGAGGAAAATGAAGAGGGAAGGAAAGGAAGGGGAAGGGTGGGGAGGGAAGAAGTAGGTGTGGCCATTCACTCAACTCTCGCTCAGGTTTTGGTCTAACACACAGCTCATGCTATAGCC
Organism: Tyto alba; assembly: GCF_018691265.1. NCBI lineage: Eukaryota > Metazoa > Chordata > Aves > Strigiformes > Tytonidae > Tyto > Tyto alba. Next base: position 23,692,854 of record NW_024881301.1, read on the forward strand.
TGACATATGCTTGGGAGCAGTGCCATCAGGTAAAAGTGAGAGCAACATGTATGCTGGACACAAGGGACAGGAAGAGATAAGGGCCGTCCTGCAGCCATTATCACCTGCAGCTCATCTTTCCTGCAGCCACCATTTGCATTTTTTGCAACAGTCCCTGTGGTCAATTTTCTCAGAGTCCACTGGCTTACAGAGGCAATATAGACGAAACTTCCAACCTGGGAGGTATGTTAGCTCACCCAAAAAACTTCTGGAGTGGATCCAAGAGCAGCAGGACTGCTGAGGCTCTTGTGCTTCCTGGTGAGATACTGGGGACACCATCACCATGATGGAGGAGGAAGGAGGAACACTCTTACCCTTGGCTGGGGACATTTCTTGCACATAAACATGTGAGAACATGTGAGTCGATAAGTTTGTGAGTTAGGGAATTTGTAAATCAATGAAGTAGTGAATTAGAAACTTAACAAGTTAGACAGGTCTGTTAAAAACAGATTGAGTTCTTGTTTGATTTTTACCTAATGAGCTCATGAACTCAAGTTTGGTTCACAGGGTACGTTGTCCTGTAAATCTGAGAGGTCAAAATGAACCATGACATTAGGTCTGTCACAGTGTTTTGGGGGGAGACAAGTTGTCTTTGTTTGCGTGTCTAGGGGCATTATTGGTTGATTGGTTTAATTTTACACTGACCATTCTTGCTGGTTTTCTGTCTGCTGTGTCCCACAACATTTTTTTTCAGGCATTTTGGAATTTGTCACTTCACTGCTTCAAATTCACTGGTTTCATCTGAGCATAATTTGCTAATGGCAGATTATTCCCCTCAAACCCACAAGACAAATTCCATTTGCTCCCCATGCTCTCATTCCCCTTTATTCACCCCATGTAAACGGTTTTGTGGATTTGAGCAGAACTTCTTCAGAACAAGGGATAACAGAGCATGCGGGAACAGAATAGGAAATAATCAGACCTTATGGTGCTTAGCCAGGCAGCAGGTACTATCTTAAGTTTTTTTCAGAAATATTTCATGGTACTATCTAAGATGCTCGAGATGACACCAGATATTTCAAATTGCCAGGGAAGGATTACTCTAGAGTCCATCTTTATTTCTGAAATTAGCTTTGTATAGTCAGAGGCCGGAGGCTCAAGGGATCTGAGGTTTTATTTTGCTGAATACCTTACCTAGTCCTGTGTTTCTATTTACAAAAAAACACAGATATCTTGGACTATTTATACTTGGGAAATTAAGGAGTAAATAAACTACCCAAAGTTTATATATTCAGCATTGTTATGTTAGAGAGATGAAACAAACACAACTCTCTGGGTTCTTTGGGGATAAGGCACTGGGACACCTTGGAGAAGCATGGCTGTTTTCCAAGCACCCACGAATTTATGCATTCAAATAATTTTCCCTAATGTGTATCTTTTGATTTTTTTTTGTGTATCTGGTCTCAAACTGCCGTTTCTAAGCATTCATGTCCTCTTGTCTCATTTTTATATGCTGTAGCATTTGAAAATCCTTACAGTAAAGCAGAATAATGTAAATAGGTTTTTTTGATGTTTCATCAATGAAGATTTTTAAGGTTAAGTCTAATGTGTTTTTATATGATTCCAACATAATTCATTCTACAATTAGTTAATCATAAACCTAAAGTAATGATAAATGACAGTTTAAGTAATGATAATCATCAATTCTCAAGGAGCGTTTGAGTGTCTGTTTTAACATATAATCCTTTTTAGCACTGTTGTTAAGAATCTTGGATTTTTTTCTTTAAGGGCCTTTCTGCTAATGTCCTTTTGTGTCATACTGTCACCATTCTTATCTTACAGAATAAATAATCTTCCTGTAACTGGCTTCTGGTAGGACACTGACAATGTTTAAGAAGGATCTCCCAGTCAAAGCATTGCTACGGATCACCATCCCTTCCCTTGATGACTGATGCTGCCAATTCATTAAATGGATGGCATAACTATTCAAAGCACCAAGAATAATAAGTGTGAAATCAGTCATCACACATGAGACAAGCACCTACTGCTCTCATCCCATACTGATACACCTGAGGCATGTGAAGCTAGGATGCCTGTAGAAACTGCTCAGAGAATTTCAGTGGTACTTCATGCCACGTTAGTTGATGCTGACCTGTACTCACGTTTTGATGCCAACTTGAGTAGTCTGACGGGCTTCCACCCATCAGAGTATGGGAAGTGCAGTGCTTATGTGATAGCTGAGCAGTTTTAGCTGCACTGTTGCCTTGTGTCCTCACTGCTCTGGGTTCCACCACTGCAGTATCGCTGAACTTTGAGTACAGCTCTCTCCATGGCAAATTCCAGGTGATTTTAGAAAGACTTCTCAGGATTTAGAAGACTGTGGATTAAATCCCCCAGAAGCTGGTGTTGTTTTCTTTTGTAACTGGAAATAAGAATGGAATTGTGACTTCCTTATAAGGTAAAACAGCTTCTGTTGAAGATTCTGGAAATCTGCCACAAGGTCTATGCAGCAGCTGTTGTGAAGTAGGGGGAAATGGTGGAGTGCTGGGAACCGAGACCAACAGCTGCAGAATTATTTTCTACAGCTGTCTCATGCTCTTTTCTTTTGATATGTGTCTTTTGCGTTTGTGGTATTTGAGAACAGTTTCTCATGAGAAAACCCCACTTCTGGATCTGGGGTGTCAGGTGAGCAGCCCCAAGTGACAAGAAGGTTCTCTGCTTTTTTTGTGATGAGCTGCCAGGAGAGCTCTGCCGCTGGGTTGAGAGAAAACAACATTTTTTTCTGTGGAGAAGATGCGCACAAAATAGTCACTGCACTTTTGGAGACCCCCTGGTAGGTGATGCTACTGAGGAAGACTGCCCAGTAAGAAACGAAGTGCACACACACATCCCCCCTCCCCTCCCTGTCCTGCGTCTGAAGATGTATGTTGTTCAATTATACTAATGGAAAACTACCAACTCCTGAGCTACTCTCGTAACGTTGTCCTCACCTCCCAAGTAACACCTGATTAAGGTACCCACCATGCCATGACAGAAATATTCAGACCCCCAGGATATCCAAGTTTTGCAGGGAGGCATTGGTGGATCTCAAATGTCCTTTCTGTGTGCCACCTCCAATCTCTGGGAAGTGCCAGAAACATATTGTGTTTCACAGGAATGCCATAGTAATGCATCATGGTGGGTCTTTGAGGATGTAGATAGAATTGCCAGGTAAGATTTAGAAACTCTGGACTTTACAAGAGCAATTGAAATTATGCGATCACCTTCGGATGGAAGGAAAGAGGATAACTATGTAAAAACATCAGGAAACATTTTAAGAAGGAACTCTGTAAGCTTTAGGTATATGCTCACAATTCCCTCAGATATGTAACTGCTGAACCTCTCAACACATATTATTCTTCATACATATTATTATAAAGCAACCCAATTCCAGCCTTTTGTCACTTTTCAGCCCTTCAATCATACTTATGACATGTTGAAAATTGATATTTTTTCCACAGGAGGTGGCTGAAAATTTGTTGACTGATACAAAAATGTGAAGTGGGGTTTCTGAGAGCTGAGGTACATTACTGAATTAATCCCTTCTCACACCTTGTGCTTTGTTCTGATGTGCTTCTTAGATAAAAATTACCTCTATGACAAAAGAATTTGTCATCAGTCAAAACACTCTCTGCAGAGAATGCATCATTTCAGAAACCGTCAGCATATAAAATGAAACTGTTCTAAGATTGCACCTGTCCTGGGTTGAGTGAGTGGTGGGGTTTTTTGGTGGCAGGGGAGGGAGCTATCGGGGCGGCCCCCTGTGAGAAGCTTCTCGAAGCTCCCCCAGCTCCACGTCAGCTCCACTTCTGTTTGGGAAATTGACCCAATTGGCTGCGCCTCTGCGATAATGTATTTAAGAAGGGATGTGGTGACGGGCAGTGGGACTTGTAAGGAGGAGTTGCTGCAGCTGCATGAACACCAAGGTCAGTGGAGGAACGGAGGAAAAAAGGAGGGGGGAGGTGTTCCAGAGCAGAGACCCCCCTGTATCCTGTGGTGAGACGGCAGGGTGGCCCCCCCCTGCCACCCATGGAGATCTACGGTGGAGCAGACATTGATTTATGGCCTGTGGCTTCTGCTTGCCTGATCAAGGTTCTGTGCCCGAAGAAGGCCGGGGTCTCGTGGGAAAAGGCAGCCCCGCTGCTGTAATTCAGTGCTGGGAGGATTGCAGCATGCGGGGGAGTCCCACGCCGGAGCAGCTCGGGAAGGGCTGCAGCCGTGGGAGAGAATCCAGTCGGAGAAAGTTAGTGACCCATGACGGAGCAGTGTGGGGAATGCTGCAGTCCATGGGAGGAACTCATGTCAGAGAAAGTTTGTGGAAGACTGTCTCCTGTGAGAGGGGGACCACGATGGAGCAGGGGGGAACAAGTTTTGGACACTCCCCTCACCGAAGATGAAGAAAGTGGCAGCGCTGACTGCACCCCCCATTCCCTACCCCTGCGTCACTGGGGGAGGAGGTAGAGATATTGGGAGCACAGCTGAGCCTGGGAAGAAGGGAGGGGTGGGGGGAAGGTGTTCTCAAGATGTGGCAATGCTTCTTACTGTCCTACTCTGTTATGTGTTGTTAGTGTCTGTAATAAATGTATGGGGTTTTTTTCTTCCCCTAATGAGTCTGCCTTTTGCTTGTGATCATAAAGGGGAATTTTTCCCCATCCCAGTCCTATCTCGAACCCCAAGCCTGGCTCTCTGTCCCTTCTCATTGCTGGAGGGGAAGGAGAGAGAGCTGCTGCGTTGTGGTTGGCTGCCAACCAGGCCTAAACCACAACAACACCATAAAAAGATTTTTACCACACTGTAAAAGAAATATAAGTGGCATTCAGCTACCAAAATTGGTTTTCCATTATCCACACCTTCATTATCTTTAACCAATTTAAAGATTGCATTTGAGAAATCCTCACCTAACATACAGAGGTGTCTTATAGAAGCTGGAAAACCATTTAAGTTCCTTTCAATGGTGTTACAAACAGACAACCCTTTCTGGTGAAAAGCCTCAGGATATTTATGTATTCTGCTGACAATGTAAAACATATCCTGAAATTCCTAGACTTTTTGGCATGTGAGGGTGATTAGAAAGCTTTTCTGTATAACTTTCAAATAAAGAATTATCAGTTACGTACATCATTGTTTTATGCAGCATATGATCTGAGCGATTAGGTAGGAGTAAATATTCTTGAATTTATTGATAGATACTAGAGTATTCCCCTTGTAAATCTATATTAATATGACTATGATAACTATTTCATTCCAATTATCTAAAGTATCAGAGGTCACTGAAAAAAGTATGTCCTTTCCATCAAAGTCTTTAATTATTTTCTACTTTTAAAACAGGAAATATATAAAGCTTTTTTGAAATATATAAAGCTTTTTTTCCCTTGAAATTATTGATGAGAGTCACCCACTTCAGATTAAATAATCTACTGTCACAATCTTGATTTCTTTGTTTGACACACTTTTTGTTGCTTCTGTAGAAGTCAATCCTGTCTTTTTCTTACCAACAAAATAAGCTGTTAGCAGAAATGCTGGAACTGATTTTTATGATTTTCTCTTTTACTATACTGTCCTATGTTTGATGATCCAGCATGAAAAACTGGAAAGCTCTTATCTTCTTTGGTCTGTGTAGAATTTTCTACAGTGAAGGGGTATCTCTTGTTTTGCTGATGGGATGTTTTAACCATCTTTAATATCATGGCCATCATATATGTAGGTATACAATTAAACAAAAATAGAAATACATGAGGGACATAGCCAACCTAACTCACAATCACTTACTCACCTCTTCAGTGCCTGTATACGTGTCCATTAGGTAGACAGCCATAACATATGACTGTATATGACATTTTAAGCAGGTAGGATAGCACAATCCTATAGAGGGTTATTACAGAGGGTAATTTTAGCTGAAGATCTTGGAAGTAGACTAGAACTTTTCTGAAAGATATGCAATGTATCTTCTTGCACTTCAGCAGTGGCTGAAGCTTTTAATACAAAGTTTATGAATGAACTTATGACATCCGGGGTTCAAAATTTAATTCAATCCAATCACCCACAAGTCTCTCTAGAAGTAAGCAAGTAAGCACTCATCATACTCCTCTCAACTCTTCCTAGTCTTCAGAAAACAGAAAGGATTTCAATTTCCTTGGTTTTGGGGGATGTGCTTCACCTCTGCCATCTCTGGAATGTTCATGTGGTCTTTGCCCTAAGCTCAGAAGGGTCCCAACTCACTTCCAAGTTCCTCAAAAGGCCATAACTTCTATTTGTGCAATGTGATAGTATGTGTGTGAGAATACACCAGTGACACAGTAGAATATCCAGTTGCTGAAATTCTCCTTTATTTGTTGGATACTGAGCCTGTTATGAAGCTTCCATAAAGCTCTGGTAAAGCCACTACTTAAGAAGAAATAGAAAATATAGAAACCAGAAGGGCTGGGTTGTTTAATGTTTCTGCCCTTCCCACAGTGCTCACTAAACATGTGCAATAAAACTTACTAGACATCAAATAATGTTAAATATTTTCTGTTCATATAGCCCTACATGAAGCTTTTGAAAATTTTCTTTTTTTTGCATGCCATTTCCCTAACGTGGTTACAAATGCAGAAATAAAAGTGTGGGGGAACATCAGTCTTCAACAGACAATGGCTCAAATACAACTCCACTCCCATTACTTTATATTTCAAGTCTGTAATTCGGGATAGCCACAGAATAACAGAAAATTATATTTTTTCCTAGGCTTTGTCTTTAGATTTTTTGAAAGATTTAATTTCCTCAGACTGAACTCCAGCCTGAAACAGATTTTAGTCATCAATTAGATCTGTTGGCATTGCCTGGAAAAACTCATTTCAGTAGCATTTGACTGAATGGTTCAGCCTTCTTCATACCATACTTCTGAGAAGTGAATTAAAAAAAAAAAAAAAAAAAGATGTCCCTTACCATTAAAGATAGAGTGCACTCATGCTGAGAAAGGTTCTTCTGCCATCAGGGAGTCCTGACCCTCATGGAGCCTCATCAGCCTTTACAGACTTGAGTACATCAGAATCTGCCCATTTTTTGACATTGTCCTTAAAACATATTTCTGGTTAGATAAGCCCAGATAGATGCCAGCTCATTCAGAATGTGTTGTCATTAATGATGTAGTTCAGAAAAGAATCATGCTTTTGAAATGATTCTCCTGATTGTGTCCAATTACTGTGCTTTGGTTTGCATCACAGAGAAGTCTTGGCATGTGTGGATGAGGTCTTCCTAAGGTCCCTAAAATAAACTTCCTTTTGGATGAAATCAAACCAAATATTTTGTTTGGTTTCAGCAAATGTTACGCTTCAGGACTGCACTAAGTGTGCTTCAGCCACTACTGAGCAGTCAGTCCAGGTGACCAGACAAAAGCTGAAACATGTCTGATGGCAATGTTGGATCATCAGTGCAACCTCAGACTGCAATCCACAAAGTTGGATTAGCTCCAGCTGCATCGCACAACTTTCTGATGTAGACGTAGCCTTGGCAGCAGAGAGCTGTGGAGATGTTTGCTTTTGGAGGTCAGAGAAAAACATCTGGGTAGCAGAGTCCTACGTTCAGAGTTCATGGCTCTAGTCACCATGCTTCCTGCATTTGCATAATAGATTTTGAAATAAAACCAGGGTTTAGAACATAGTAAACTAGGAGGACACACTACAGCCTCAAGGTGGCCAAAAGACCCAACTTACTTGATTTTATCTTTAACGAAGCTGTGTCTAAGCCATGATGTCTACAGGCACGGTCTTTCAGACTGGATGTTGGGAACTCATGGAAGACCTGCAAATTAAAATTTTATTTTAAAAAATGGGTCACTTCACCACTGCCATAAGAGAGCAGCAGTGTGTGCCTCGGACTCAGCTTGAATGAAGTGGGGGGTCACTGCTGGCATATGTTTGCACCTGCACATCTTTGCTGTGAAACCTTGTCCTCGCTTGGAAACTAGAGCATAGCTGACCTTCCAGGAATGGGATATAAACCTACCTTCTGGGCTACAATGCTACCATCATTAACAGATTTATATCTCTTCCCTTGGCAAAGTTTTAAGTAAATAGATGAGTTCAGTGTCGGTCTCATGTCCTCCAAGTTTCAGTTTTCCCTTCTGCTGCAATTTGTTTTTGCTGCTCCATGGCCACAAGGAGCTCTTAAAAGCCCCAAGAAAATTTTATCATTGGGGAGGGAATGTGATGGGACACAGATATTTAGCATAGAAGCACGCAGCATATTTTTGTCCCCACTGGTTTTTAGGTCATCCCTGGTAAAATAAAGGAACAGCTGGATATGTGCAGCAGCTATTTTTGGCTTCTGGAACAATCATTTTGGATTAGAGGAAGCTAGGTGCAAATCAAAGAGACCTATAGCTATCTTAAATTTTTGAGGATTAATGACTCGTCAGTTAGTCCTAAGAAGGGTGAGCAGGAAGATGGAAGACAATCTGTTTTAGCAGAATTTGTGAGCTGCATTGTCACCAGCATTTGCCCAGCGAAAACATTCAGGCATGTTATGTTTACAGCAGCTGCTCTGAAGTCTGAACAATCAAAACACAGATTTCTCCCAACGCCCCGAGACTGAAGCTGGAGCTCCCACGCATGGATGAAAACTCCCAGCTATTATTTTCTGTTTATTTACCATGCCTGTAGAATGGACCGTGACGGTGGCCCGGTGGTTTCCAGTCCATCCCGCTGTGCCTGCGTGGGCAGCGGTGCCAGGGCTCTCTCGCAGTGGTGGAAAGCAGCCAGGGTGCCTGCAAAGGCAACGCTGAATGTGGCACTGGGTCTATTGCTCCGGAGAGCTTGCGCTGCCCGTGGCAAGAGCCAGAATTTCCAGCCCATGGTGCTGAGCGGGATGTTGTTCCCATAGCAATCCATCCCCAGGATGAGTGATAAGGAGGAGATTAAGCTTGCAGTGTGATCCTGCTTCTGGCTGTTGGAGACTTTTGAAGAGACTGCGATGGTGATCGCTTATGAGCTAGGAGATTAAAAGTGGCTTCTCTTCTTTTAAAATGCAGAGCCACCACGCCGGTTACAGTGGATGTGAGACCTGCCTGGTTACAGGAGAAGAGGATAAAAGCTCACTTGGATTTAATCCAGTCCAGCGATAGAGAGAAGTACAACAAAATCAAGCATTTCAAAACATAATTACACCAGAGACAGTAAACTGTGCCCAAAGGACAAATTCTGCACCAAAATTTCAAACCCTGCCTGTTTATGTGTGTTCAGGAACAATTTTACATCAAAGCAAATCTTTTTTTTTTTATGATGGCTGAGTCAGAAGGCAGTGGGATTTTCTCTGCAGAGAGCTGTACAGCTTTTTCTTTCGAGAAGCAAGGTCTTGCATGGTTGGCATCGATTGGAAACCAGGAGAGCTGTTGGACTAAGAGTCATAAGAAGTGGGATTTCTTGTCCAGATGAGCCCGATTGTGTTAAAAACTACCAAGAGGCTGTAGCAGAGCAGTGGGCTAAAATCCAAATTACCCCTTATAGCTTTCACAGGGCTGTGGCAAGTAGCTCCCACTGATAGTGACATTAAAAGGCAATGTTTCAGTCTTCAGGGCCATGAACAGAGCTTGATGAATTGCATTTTACAAAATCTCCTCTTTCTTTAGGATCTGTAAGTAAATAGGCTGGCATCTCCAAGCCATTAAGAGCCCAAGACTGCTCCATGGGGCATGTGTAAGGGCATCCTTTGCCCCTTGTTTGCAGCTTAGTCTCGGGTTTCCTATGACTGCAAGGACACTACAGTTTGAGAAATCTTAATATGATCGTTCCTTGAATATGAATATCTACTAGTCAGTTTAGTTTCCTCATAACTAATGACCTTCTTATCCAGCTTATTTTCCTAAAACAAATTTTCAAACACAAACTCATCATTGTTTTTTCTTCTTCTATTGATTTGCACAGCCCTGTTCACAGGCCTGCAGGGTTACAAACCCTCTCTGATCATATGTTAATGAGTCATTAGTACTGACTGTCTGTGAATGTGAATAAATCACCCCTTCTTAGTCACTCTTTGTCCAAATGAAGAAGTCTATTCTGGTAACAAAAATGTTACATCCAGCCAGCCAGATTTATTTTATCAGCGAGATTTATTTTATCAGCGTGATAAAATTAGAACAGCTCTTCCTCAGGGCTGCCAGGAGCAGGGCTCAGCTCGCTCTGCCTCTGCCTGGCTGGTCCTTGCTACCACCACCCCCTTGTTTTATCTAAGCATATGTGTTCACTTAACTACACTTTGAGTCTAAGATTGCATAAGCGTGTTTCAGTCATATTTTAACGTCTTTGATGGCTAAGAACAAAAGGTCAACACTGTTATTAGCTGTGTAGCTTTACTGAAGTGTGACTTTTCACCATAAAATTGGCACAAGGTCATTTTAAGATATTTTTACACTTTCGTTAGCAAAGCGGAATTACCCATTCACTTCTGGACAAGGTTAAACAGCTTACAACAGCTACAGGTTAAATATTAAGCCATTGGTCCTTCATTTCAAGTAAGAAATTGCAGTTTTCTTCAAAAGCACTTGAAAGTTCAGGCAGCATCTTGGAACTGGTAGAAGGAGAGACCACTTTTAATTAGCACAAGGGAACTGTACAAATTTTGAGCCAGACTCTACTGTCTTGCACCTTCAACTTTGCAAGAACAACAAAGGCCATATATTGCTGTGAACCAGTGTTTGCTTGTGTTATATTCAGCAGGACTGAAGATTCAATCAGATGAGATGGTGTCATGGTTTAGGCCTGGTTGGCAGCCAACCACAACGCAGCAGCTCTCTCTCCTTCCCCTCCAGCAATGAGAAGGGACAGAAAGCCAGGCTTGGGGTTTGAGATAGGACTGGGATGGGGAAAAAATCACCCTTTATGATCACAAGCAAAAGGCAGACTCGTTAGGGGAAGAAAAAAACCCCATACATTTATTACAGACACTAACAACACATAACAGAGTAGGACAGTGAGAAGCATTGACACATCCTGAGAACACCTTCCCCCCACCCCTCCCTTCTCCCTGGGCTCAGCTCTGCTCCCGATATCTCTACCTCCTCCCCCAGTGGCGCAGGGGCAGGGAATGGGGGGTGCAGTCAGTGCTGCCACTTCCCTTATCCTCGGTGAGGGGAGTTTCTGGAACTTGTTCCCCCTGCTCCATCGTGGTCCCCCTCTCACAGGAGACAGTCCTCCACAAACTTTCTCCGACATGAGTTCTTCCCACGGGCCGCAGCGTTCCCCACACTGCTCCATCATGGGTCACTAACTTTCTCCGACTGGATTCTCTCCCACGGCTGCAGCCCTTCCCGAGCTGCTCCGGCGTGGGACTCCCCCGCATGCTGCAATCCTCCCAGCACTGAATTACAGCAGCGGGGCTGCCTTTTCCCATGAGACCCCGGCCTTCTTCAGGCACAGCACCTTGATCAACCAGGTGAAAACACAGGCCATAAATCGGTGTCTGCTCCACCATGGGTGGAGCACCATGGGATCTCCATGGGTGGCAGGGGGGGGCCGCCCTGCCGTCTCACCACAGGATACAGGGGGGTCTCTGCTCCGGCACACCTCCCCCCTCCTTTCTTCCTCCCTTCCTCCACTGACCTTGGTGTTCACACAGCTGCAGCAACTCCTCCTCACAAGTCCGACTGCCCGTCGCCACGTCCCTTCTTAAATACGTTATCACAGAGGTGCAGCTGATTGGCTCAATTTCCCAAACAGAGGTGGAGCTGACTTGGAGCTGGGGGAGCTTCGAGAAGCTTCTCACAGGGGGCCGCCCCGATAGCCCCCTCCCCTGCCACCAAAATCTCCACCATTCACTCCACCCAGGACAGATGGCTGAGCTGACTTCACAGATTGCTATTACTAAAAAATAGGTTTTTTTTTTATTGTTTTTTGTTTGTTTGTTTGTTGGCTGGTTTTTTTTTTGTTTGTTTGTTTTATTGTTTTGTTTGGTTGTTTGTTTTTTCTGGTTTAATTTCTGCCACTTTTATGAGCTCAGATGCCTCCTTGAAAGGTCAGATAGCACCAAGTGAGCCCAGGGAAGAGCTGGGGACCACTGGGGTAAGAGGAAGAAGAAGCATGCCGGTGAGAAACAGGAAGAGGAGGAGGAGGAGAAAGAGAAGGATTGCTCCTTTTAGCAGCCCTGAGCTGCTGGATCAGTTCAGCCTATTTGGTCTGACTTGGCCCTGGGGGTCCTACAGTACATTTGCAATAGCCCAAAGTCTCCACAGTTCAAGCATTTAGACTCAGATTTAACACAGTGTTTAGGCTCCTGGCTTTTTGCTAGACATGTAACTTTCTTTTTTATTTGCTTTTCAAAGAGTTTAGTAACAGCTAGGTTCTATATGTTATTGTGTTTGCGTCTGTGGAATTATGATTACGGCAATAACTTTGATAATATGAACTGAGTTCAAGTCACCCATTTGCTCACAGCTTGCGGCAATAGCTACTGTAGGGGGTAAAAAGCCACCTTCATTTCACACAGGGACCATGTGCTCCTAGGGTGCATGATTTTGGCATTCTTTCTAGAATGTTACAGAATTTGGTATTTGTGCTCTAAAATGCCCCAGCTCATTGCATTTGGCCACCATCCACTTCTCATCCCTTTGTATGGCCAGGACGTGCTTGCAGCCCAGTCTTCCTTCCTTGTTTTCTTCACATGACTTTCCAGGCTGCCTGAATTAGAGCACATGATGCTTGAACTGCTAAACCTTTACCTGAGTAAAAGCATATTACCTCCTTTATTAGCCAGCCATACTACCAGCCCTGGACAACAGTGTGCTCTAGCTTAGCTCTTGAAATCCCCTCAGGGATGTGGTTCAGAGACAGAGGCAAGAGACACAGACAGAATTTCTAAAGGTGGCCACGAGCCCAAGCCCAAGGTGGCCTGAATAAGTCAGGCAGAAACAGAGGTTAAAAGGCAGCAGTCTGCAGCCATGTAGAAATAGGGAAACTTTTTAAACTGCACTGAATGTGTGAAGGCTCCTAAATCACAAAGGTCCGAAGTCAAACACATTACCTTATTACAGTTGTGTTTAAAATTACCTTGAAAACAACTGGAAAAGCTTAAGTGTCCTAGGATGGTCAAGAGGCCATTTAAGAAGGTGAATTGCCTCAGCTCATTTTTGTAGTCTCCCAAAACACGTTGACTGTGTGAGTCCTTTGAGTTTTCTTTAGTTGAAACTAAGAAAGATGCTTTCCACACACCTACTTAAACTCATGCTAAGATGAAGAGGGAACTTCCCAGAGAGGAGATGGCTGTGTAAAGAGCACTTAAAAGCTTTTCCTGACTGCACCTCAAATGCTAGCTGCTCCTGGCTGGCTGAGCAGAACCTGGCTGTGTGCTGATGTGGTCTGGGCAGCAGTGAGTCAGGAGTGTACTGGGAGAAAGGTCCGTGCTAAAGCTCAGATGTAGACGTGTTCAGTGGTGCTTCAGGCTTCGTGCAGTGGGGAAGAAAACCTAAAAACTCACTATTGTAATGTTTTATAAGCAGTATGTACCATTGCTTTTCTTTTGATAACGGGCACTTGGCTAATAATGTAAAATTTCTATGAGGCCTCTCTTTTATTTTATACACAAGTGCAAGTCTGATTAACTATGACAGATCACTGAGGATACAGTCCTCTTTCCAAATGGTGAGAGGTAACATTTGATGTCCACATTTGCCTAGGTTTGGGGGTGGTAATCACAGCTATGGGACTGCTTTTTCTGAAGTAATACTCTAATTAATTTAATAATGCGAATGTGGTCCCATCAGTGCAGCTTTGCTGCATAATGACTAATCTCTGTCACAGCAGGACGCCGAGATTGAATTTCTCTGGGAAGCTGTGGGTATGCATAATGAACAGCTATCCCTAATAAAGTCTTTTAAACCAGGAGTCTTTCTCAGATCAGTTGAGGTAAATGAGTTTGCACTTTGTAAACACAAGGGTCCAAGTCTCTGATTTGAGTAAAACACTGCATCTACTCTGAAGTCAGAGTACATTTAAACAAATTGACGTCCTAGCCCTAGGATGCACTTTTATGCTTACATGTGTGAAAAGAAAAGCCCACGTAACTCTATACTGTCACCAGTTAATGTATATAGAGTATGTGATACTGCTTTGTGTGCATGCGTTTCATTTTCCTTCTAGCAACCTTTGAAGAGAAGTCATAGCCAAGGACTCTGTCAGTATATTTCAGCCATATTTGAAAAAAAAAAAAAAAAAAAAAGACATGTTTCAAAGATGTGAGTTTCTTGTATATTTGAAGAAAGCAGGTGAGAAAGGAGACAGACTGTAGGTATGGGTAGTACTCTGACTACTTTTTAAAGTACTAATTTTAAAGCAAATTTCACATTTGCCCACTCTTGCTGTGTCATTTTGTGCCATGGGGTGGTCTCAGTGTGTACAAACGGGCTTCCTTTCAGATGAAACTGAACTGGAAGATGCCCTCCAGGATTGTCTTTAATGTACTTCAGTCACATATGGGCATACAGTCCGTGAGACCAGGCAAGAGATGCTCAAAAATCCCTGAAATGTAGATAGAAGAGACCGCGATGTCCTGTTCCTCTCTAACTGACGTGGTCCTCTTGCTCTGAACTTGCTTGCTAATATAGATGTGGCCATCAGCGCCCTCACACAAGGCACCTCACCCTGGCTGACATCAGACAGTCTGTCAGATGCTGTCTAAGTGCTCCAACTTCAGGGAAGCTTCAGCTGGAGTTCACATCTTATTAGATGCCGGGGAGCCTAGTCTCCCAGCAAAGTGTGTCTCTGCTGATTGCACCTCAGTGGGGAGATCCCACTGAAAGCAAGCAGGCCTCCTGAGGTCTGGTGTTCACAGGACTACCTGTTTAATAGAAACAGCTCTGCTTCCAATTTGGGATTTATACAAGTATAACCGCTAGAAAAATCTGGCCTGGGAGTCTGGACCATTGCAGTTGTTCTTATGCATTAAAAATCACTTTAGCAACATATTTTGTGTTTGAGAGGCTGTATTTCCTCAAGGATTTGCAACTGAATGCTACAGCATTATAATTAGACATGAAAATCAGTATGTAAAAATGACAAGTCTGCCTTTGATGACCATCCTGAAAGTCAAAGCCAATAACCTTTTAAAAACATAGGTATAATACAGGCATAACAGAATAATCTTTTATTCATAGTATCACCATGAATGAAATGAATATGTCCTTCTTAATATGACCATTGACCTGACAAGATCTCGCAGGCTTACCCCAAATCCAGGTGCATCTTCTTCCTTATTTCTCTTGTTAAATAGAAGGTAAGTCTGCCTTGTGCTCCAATAAGGATAATAATCTAAATTCCCAGTACAAACAAACCCAGGAGATTACGATATTCTTCTACTTCCTTGACTATTTCTATGCTGACTACAGAGGTTAGAGCAGCCAGTCATAAAAATTCAGATGCTGTTGTGGTTACAGTCACTTTGTAAAAGAGGTCGGAAACATCTTCTTATGTTTTTTTACTTTTTTTTTTTTTGCTACATATCTAATGAGGTAACAAAGATAAGTTATTTTCATGCCAAAGATGCAAAGTAGAAAAGCAGGATCAGTTAATAATTTCTGCCTACTTTTAACACCATTGCAAATACTATCCCTCTAGAATTCTACACCAAACAGGTTTTGTAAAATTCTAAGCCTCTAAAGCTCATGTCTTCAGCTATTATTACACATGACATGTCTGGGAGAAGGGAAGCCCATAGCCCACCCAGGGACGTCACACAGACTCTGCAGTTGTGCTGCCTGTGCACAGCAGCTCCTGCTCCCACTTCTCATGGAAATCCAGCATAGCAAATCTTTTTCTTCTGTTAAAAGCAGGCGTTTGCCTTTAATTTCTGTCTATAATGATTAATTTTTTCTCATGTACTTGTCCAGTTAAAATTGTAATTATTACAAAGCCATACCTGGCTTCTCTGGCTCTGGATTTTCACAAAGCAAGTCACCATTGGGATGGTAAACCCAGGATGATCTCTTGAAGAGTTGATAAAAAGATATCTAAATTTGTTTACGCATAGAGTCATCAAAGCAAAACAAATGGAAACCCCCTGGGTTCCTTCTTCCAATGCTTGATGGCAAGCATAAACCTGAGGACTGTTTCAGAAGGCCAGACCTTTTTGCCTGATTTTTTGACCAAGTCTTCTGGACCTAGACCTCCTTTCCTGTCATGCTATGTGACAGTGTATATGAGAACTATAGTGATGTGTCATCTAATGTGCTGCCAGTGAGCAGCAAGGAAATCTAGGAGGGACTAGTAGATAAGTCTCAGAGAAAAATTAATCACAGATTATAAACCTGGGTTTTTTTGGATTATTATTGTAAAATATGATGTGGGATGTTCATGAGAGGGAAATTTAGTTCATGAATAATACTTTATTTTTTCTATTTAACCACAACCACTATCCATTTATTTAAATGCTTTAAAAAGAGAGAGACAAATAATTTCCAGTTCCCACGTTCACACTTTTGTCTCACCTGATCTGAGAGATCTTCAATGGAAAATGGACTTAAAACTACTCTTTTGTGAAAATGATAATTGATAAACTGTTCTGAATTTCACAGCCATTCTCAGGAGTTATCTGAATATTCTCTGAAAATGAAATAGCATGTTAGGATATTTATTATAAAGAGATCATCAAAGTTATGTGACCTAAATTAATTTGTTTGGCAAGGTGTTAGTCAATGTTGAATCATTTATAGTGTTGATATCTTTGTCTTCACAAGTCTCCATATACCTACAATCTATGTAGCTTAAATTGTCACTGCGGCATAAATCAAAGGCATTAGCGTGTCTCTTCTGAGGATGGAGTATATGTTAAATGTCTGTGCTCATACACTAGATTAAATTTTGTAATTAGTGAGATGCAATAAGCTTTAAGAAATATACTCACTAAGGAGGGTGCCCAAAAGCTTTTTAAAAATTGTATTTCCTAATAATATGTTTAAAGACTGTCACTGTGAGCAAAAAAGCACGGATATAGAAGTTTAAAGGAAATCTTGTCTCTTCTCTGCCCTGTAAAGACCAGCCTGCTCATGGCATGGCCAGAACAGCCAATGTGCCTGAGGTGGCTGATGATCGTGGGTGAGTGTCTCTGGCGGGAAACCCGCAGCTGCAGAGGGACACTGGAGCCCCATTCTTGATGTGAGGTGGGGACCCAAGGGCTCCAGTTACAAATCTGGCATGAGGACTGCCAGTGAGAGAAGAAATGGGGGAAAACAAACAGCATTTGGCAAGTCACTGAGGGATGCTCTTCACAAGGAGGTTCCTAGGTCTTGTCCATGCCTTCATAAAGCAGATGTGTTTACACTTCAGGAGTCTCTAGGGAAATTGACTTGCCTCCACCTTCAGGAACAGGTAATGCTGTATCCCTTAGCAAAAAGCATTTTTATTTCTTAACTCGTAAGAGCTCAAACAAAAGCCCATTTGGGAATTTTGGAGAGAAGGCTTGGGTAATGCCAAACAAGAGCAACAAGAAATTGTCAAAATCTGTTCTGTAAGCATCCCGCAGAGTACTGAAGGTTGTTGGTGGTGAGTGTCTTGCTCACTGCTGTCTGCAGGACTCAGCTCTGCCTTTTTTTTTTTTTTTTTTTCTGCATTTGGATTTTTTCATTCTTCAGAGCCTAATTCTTTTCCAGGTTCCCTAAAATAATTTCTTTTGGATAACTGCTAAAATAATCTGAAAACAATTAGCCAAAGACAGCGTAAAGAAGACAGCACAAGCACATTGGTTCTGCATGTTGTTTAGTAAAATGAAAAAAGATGCCTACATTGCTGGAGTGTCCGCGTTGCTTGAAAAAGTGTTCTCAAAGTACAATAATCTCAAAAAACATAATATGGCAGTTCCATTTCACTCTTACTCTACTGTGAACTGGTACCACACCTGACTCACCTTTATCATGGGTCTGTATTATGGATATAGGAATGTTGCATCTTTTAAAATTGCCACTCCTCAACAAAGTGAGCACAGCCTGTCCCAGCTTTTATCAGATCACAGTAAGAGCATGTGTTTGCTGGATGCAATATAGTCTTAGGCTTTAGATTAAGTGTACCCACTATGTGAGAGAACCCATAAAAACATCTTTAGATGGGGAATGGTGTCTGCCTTTGAAATATTCCAGACTTTGTCCATCTTTTTCTAATTGTATTGTGGAAGCAAATAAACATTCATACTTAAAAATACCTTCACAGCTTTACTGCCATAACTCATTCTCATTGTATTCTTTTTTGATGGATATTAATTTTATACTTTATATAGAAAGCCATGCACTGCTAGAGAGGAAGCAAATTCCAATTACATATTCCTCATAAGAAAAAATATTACAGTGATAGTGGTTCCTATATTTAAATTGTCAAATAATTTGCATTGTGAGATTTAAAAAAAAAAACACGACAACAACAACAAAGATTAAATGTTTCCAAAGAGAATCTCTGATAACCTGTCTGTAAAACTGGGGGATGCTAACAATTGACAGTTACCCCAGGCTGGGATATATAAAGCCTTGGTTAAAAATAAGGAATAATGACAAACCGGACCATATGTGCTCTTAGTTTCCAGTTCTCTCCATGTTGTAGAGGATCAAGAGTTTGTAGTGGGACTCTCTCCCTTTCTTGTGTAGTTGCACCCAAAATACTCCAGAACACAGTCTGGAACATGCAACACTTTGGAAACTGTGTTTGTCTTGCATATTGTGGGCAGTGGGGCTGCTACAAGCTCAGTCCCAATCACCCACCCCACTAACTGTCTTCTGCTCCGAGAGTCCCAAAGTTTTCTCCTGTGCCTCTAGAGAACTGTTTTGGCTGCTTTATTCTTCCATCAAGTGCATTGTGCTGTTTCTTAAAAAGATGCAACATCTATTTTATATAGCATTAGAAATGGATGAAGATATGATGTTTGAAGTCCTTCTGGTTTTCCCAGTGTTAACAGCAGCAGATGGTGGAAATTAATTTGCTATTAATTTACTTTCATGTCAAACACTCAATATAATTAAGCAAAGTGTCATCTAAACTCTGATTACTTACTTTCAAATTAAAATGATGTGTAAAACAGACTCCTAATTATCATGCTAATACCTGTGAAATGCTGTGTTCAGTTTCCAAGCTTCACAGGCTTTTTAGTATCAGACTTCAAAGCCTCCTGACGGGAATTATGGGTAGGAAGGTCAGGGCTTAAAGCTAGATTTGTTTAATATTATCCTTCATGTGGGAGCTCTCGTTTTAGTTGTTAATTCCCTTTGCTGAATTTCACACGTGCAACAAAGCATGACTATCAGTGTTATACTCGGGTACCATTTCCTCCCTCTGCACACATCTGGCTGCTGCCGTAAGAGACAACGTGCTGGTTTGGGCTGGGACAGAGTTCATTTTCTTCAGAGTAGCTGGTATGGGGCTGTGCTTTGGATATGTGCTGGAAGCAGTGTTGATAACACAGCAAGGGATGCTCTGGTTGCTGCCGAGCAGCGCTCACACAGCGCCAAGGCCTTTTCTGCTCCTCACCCCACCCCAGCAGCGAGCGGGCTGGGGGGGCACAAGGAGTTGGGAGGGGACACAGCCGGGACAGCCGACCCCCCCTGACCCCAGGGATGTCCCACACCGTACGGCGTCATGCTCAGCACATACAGCTGGGGGAAGGAGAAGGAAGGGGGGGATGTTTGGAGTGATGGTGTTTGTCTCCCCCATTCACCATTAAGTGTGATGGAGCCCGGCTGTCCTGGGGAGGGCTGAGCCCCTGCCTGCCCGTGGGGAACGGTGAGTGAATTCCTTGTTTTGCTTTGCTTGTGCACGCAGCTTCTGCTTTCCCTGTTAAACTGTCTTTATCTCAACCCATGAGTTTTCTCACTTTTACCCTTCTGATTCTCTTCCCCATCCCACCGGTGGGGGAGTAAGCAAGCAGCTGTGTGGGGCTTAGTTGCTGGCTGGGGTTAAACCACAACAGACAATAAAAGATGTTTCTATAAATACATTAGCAACAAAAGGACGGCTAAGGAGGATCTTCATTCTTTACAAACTAGTAACAAAGGATGTGGAAAAGGCTGAGGTACTTAATGCTTCCTTTGCCTCAGTCTTTAAAGATAAGACCAGTTGTTCTCCAGGTACCCAGCCCCCTGATCTGGAAGACAGGGATGAGGAGCAGAAAGAAGCCCCCATAAACCAAGGGAAAATGGTTAGTGACCTGCTATACCACTTAGACACAAACAAGTCTATGGGGCCAGATGGGATCTACTCAAGGGCACTGAGGGAGCTGACAGAAGTGTTCACCAAGCCACTTTCAGTCATTTATCAGCAATCCTGGATAACTGGGGAGGTCCCAGTTGACTGGAGGTTTGCAAACTGACACCCATCTACAAGAAGGGCTGAAAGGGAATACAGGCCTGCCAGTCTGACCTTGGTGGCAGGGAAGATTATGGAGCAGATCTTGAGTGTCATCATATAGCACGTACAGGACAATCAGCTGATCAGAGCTAGCCAGCATGGGTTTATGAAAGGCAGGTCCTACTTGACTAACCTGATCTCCTTCTTCAACAACGTGACTCACTTAGTGGATGAGGGAAAGGCTGTAGACATTGTCTATCTAGACTTCAGTAAAGCCTTTGACACCATTTCCTACAGGATTCTCCTGGAGAAACTGTCTGCTCATGGCTTGGACAGATGTACTCTTAGGTGGGTAAAAAACTGGCTCCACAGCCAAACCCAAAGAGTGGTGGTGAATGGAGTTAAATCCAGTTGGCAGCTGGTCACAAATGTTGTTCCCCAGGGCTCAGTATGGGGGCCGGTACTGTTTAATATCTTTATCAATGATCTAGATGAGGGCATCAAGTGCACCCTCAGAAAGTTTGCAGATGACATCAAGTTGGGCCTAAGTGTTGATCTGCTGGAGGGTAGGAAGGCTCTACAGAGGGACCTGGACAGGCTGGATCAATGGGCCAAGGCCAGTTGTATGAGGTTCAACAAGGCTGGTTGATGGGTCCTACACTTGGGTCACAGCAACCCCAAGCATTACCATAGGCTTGGGGAAGAGTGGCTGGAAATCTGCCCAGCAGAAAAGGACCTGGGGTTGGTGGTCAAGAGGTGGCTAAATACGAGCCAGCAGTGTGCCCAGGTGGCCAAGAAGGCCAATGGCATCCTGGCTTGTATCAGAAATAGTGTGGCCAGCAAGACTGGGGAAGTAATTGTCCCCCTGTACTTGGCATTGGTGAGACCTCACCTTGAACACTGTGAAGTGTTTTGGGCCCCTCACTACAGGAAGGACATTGAGGTGCTGGAGCATATCCACAGAAGAGCAACGAAGCTGGTGAAGGGTCTAGAGAACCAGTCCTGCGAAGAGCAGCTGAGGGAACTGGGGTTGTTTGGCCTGGAGAAAAGAAGGCTCAGGGGAGACCTTGTAACTCTCTACAATTACCTGAAAGGAGGTTGTAGTGAGGTGGCTGTCAAGTCTCTTTTTCCAAGTAACTAGTGATAAGACAAGAGGAAATGGCCTCAAGTTGTGCCAGGGGAGGTTTGGATTGACTAGTAGGAAAAATTTCTTCACCAAAAGGGTTGTCCAGCATTGGAACAGGCTGCCCAGGGAGGTGGTTGAGTCACCATCCCTGGGGTTATTTAAAAGGCAGGTAGATGTGGCACGTAGAGACATGGTTTAGTGGTGGACTTGGCAGTGTTAGGTTAACGGTCGGACTTGATGATGTTAAAGGACTTTTACAACATAAATGATTCCATGATTCTATAAAGTGGTATTCACCCTGATAGTAATAGAAATTATCCAAGTGCATCACAGGCATGATTTAAAACCTTAATACAGCACGTATCTGTGCTTATATTCTGAAAAAACCTACTTGTGTTAGTATTAATTAAAGCTAAATTAGAGGAACAGAAAAACAAATCTGACTGAGGAAAACATCATTATGCATGCCATTTGCTTTGTAATTGTGCACATACCTAATTACCCTTCCATAGAGATGAAACATCAGAAAGGACTCTCAAGCTCTTTTGCTTATTATCTGCCTTAGTACAACATTTTTTCTCTATAAGCTATTGCCTTCAGCCTTGTTTTCAATGTTTTGAGTTACTGAAAATTCTTATTTTTTTTTTTTTTTTTTTTTTTTTTTTTTCCTGGGGAAAAGTCTGTTTAATCTTTTACAGACTAACCAAGAAAATGTTTCCAGATACTCACCCAGCCTTTTTTATTCCTCTGTGTCATCCAATTCCTCCTATGTCTGCTGCTGGACTTCAAAATAGGATTATTATATGTGGTTTATTACCTGCAAACTGGACATAGGATTAGCCATTTTAGCTTGATCCTACCTGATAAACTGTGAAATAGTCGTGGAAGAAGAAACCTTTTTCCAAGTAATAATTTTCCACATAAGTAATGTCTCTTTAGAAATACTGTTGCCCCAAATAAGGAGAAAATTGTATCAATCGCTATGAGTGGGAGGGAGGATGATCCATGAAAAAATTCTTTCTCATTAAAATTTCTTGAAAAGGTTTGAAAATCAGCCTTAGCTGAACAATAAGGAAGAAAATCAAGGAGTGGGGCAAAGATCAGCGAGGCTATCATCATACCTCATTAGCAGAGAATACGTGTTCCTTTGTGGCACAGCAAAAAGCAACCTACAGGCAGAAGCTCTTTCCAACAAGGGGAAGAAATAAGGAAATCCACTTGCCAGGTTTTAAGAAAACTAGCCATATAGGGCTTTGACCAGCCTGTCAGTGGAGGGCCAAGGACAGCCTGTGTATATGGTACAAAAGCAGCTCTGGGAAAAGTTTCTAGAATGGTTCATATAGAGTTAGGTTATTTGCTTTTATATAGCTGAAAAAAATTGGGATTGTCCCTGGGACTCCTGACAGCCCTACATTCAAAAGAGCAAAAAGACTTAGCTTCTACACTGGAGATTAAATTAATTTAAACTTTGTCATTATCAAAGTTACAACCTCAGTGTACTGCAGCAAAAGCCATGATGAAGGCTACCGAGCTTCCACCATACACCCTGTATATAGCGCAGCTTATACACGGGCCATATAGGCAGATGCTGGGCTCAGAGCACATCACATTCAGACATCTTCATTACCTCTTTCCAGGCCTTTATAAATGATGCTCAGCAAAGCAAACCAAGTTTATTTTAAACCAAACTATACTCAAACAAAAATAAAAAACCCCTGTGCTTCTTAACTGCCACCAAACTGATTTGTATAAGGACAACGCTTTTTATTAGAGATGCTGACATTAAATGCAAAAATATTTGCTGGACTCAGGGCTGGGACCAAAATGCCTCTATGTTAGAGCGACAGGTTTCCAGGTAGTGAAGACCGGTATCACATCTCTCACTTGACTTTGTGTGGGAGGGCACTTGCTCAAACAGATCAAACTGTTCACAGTGCTCAGAAGTGGAGAATGTCGGGGTCATAGGTATTACCTGAATGACATAGAATGGCTGCAATCAACGATTACGTGAAGCTAAATGACACTGAAAAGATGGATATGCTTTAGAGAGCTAGATGTGCTTGCGCAAATATGTGTTACATGTGAGAAGCTATATAGACACTGAGATACAGTGGCCCTGCTTACCTAAGAGTGGTACTCAAATACCTGACCACTGAATAAAAACTGGATGAAAATACAATATATATTCTTCACCTCCAATGTCTGTCAATAAGGTGGGAATGGAAAAAAATGTATGGGAATGTGCTTTAACTGAAAACATAACTGTACTTGCCTTGAAGGAACTCTGTTGCTTACTTAATGTAGGAATATCACATCTCACGATAAAAGATGTCAGTTCTGAAAATCTGTATCACATTACATGGCTGCTGATAAAGAAAACAGTACAGAAAATAATAATGTTTCTGACAGATAAGAAGTGCCCTCATTTCCTAATGTTGCGTCTTGCCTGGTTATATTTTCTCTATAGGTTGAGAGGATTATTTATAAGCATACACAGAGTTTCAATTAAAGAGTTTAAGGAGAAAAGAGGTTTGGGGTCGAAATTTGGGGAAAGAGAACTAGGTGAGGGAATGCATGATCAGATAAGACAGGTCACATGTAAAAGAGAGCAGACAGAACAAGACATGAGGATTTCGGTGGGATAATGAAATGAGTGAGAACAACCCATGTCCACACCAGCTGAGAGTTAGCACCTTTTCAAGTTAGCACCTCTGTTTTATGATGCTTAACTTGGATTTGGAGCCCAACTTCATGCTCCAAAGATGTAAAAACTTTAAATTTGTTTAATCTTCCTGTCCTATAACTCAAAAGACACTTTATCAGACAACTTCTTGTCAAATGAGACGTAAATCAACAGTGCTATCACAAAAGGTAAACCCTAAAACAGACTATCTCAGGGACTAACGTTCAAGAGGACTTTTGAGTTAAAATGTGATTCTTCTTTTATGGCTATTATAGATAATAAATATGAAACTAATGCTACATTATTAAGTTCTGTAGGTTAATATATTTAGTACCTGTGTATATTTGGTTTGCCACTAGATCTTATTCAGAATTCAGTAATACTCAGAATGAAGCAGATCACTTAGCAAAACAACAGCTAACCCATTTGAGTTCCTTAAACACAAAAATAATTTAAAAAGTTTTGAAAGGCCAAAATATATACAAGCCAAAAGCAGAGGGATGTCCATGTAGTGAAAAGCAAAATAATCATGTGATAATGTGTTTGTAAGAATCAAGGTAGGACTTCAAGTAACTGGAAAGAAAGGAAAGAAAGGGAACTACTATATGAGAAAATAGGGACAAAAAGACAAATGATAACCCTACGCTGTTTATTTGAACAAACCAACAGGCTGTTCATACAAATAACTTCCTTAAAAATGTAGGTTGCTGTTTTCACTTGGAAGTGAACAGGGATGTGAAATAATGGTAAAACCCCCATTAGTCATTCTTTATTTATTAAAGCTTCTTCCAATATATTGTCAAATTGCATCTAATGATCGCTTTTGAAAAAAGGAATAGTTCTGGACAAATGGAAATAACAATATGTGGAATAATAGTGATGCAGAAAACAGAAGAAAACCCAGGTATTTTACAAAGATACATGAAGATGAGCTGGTTTTAGTATCTGGAAAGATTTGGATGCAATTATCTGTGATAAAATAGGGAAGGTAGATCCTGTTTGTATGCCATAAAAGCAAAACCAAAAAAACAACAGAAAGGAAAACTACTACCCAAGAGGCCTCCGATCATTTTTTTCAATTTCATGAATGCCCACCTAAAATTTATTCCATTTGTTTTTAAACTGCAGCACTGAAAAGGGCAGATCAAATTTCCAACATTCAGAAGAGGATTTTTATAATATAGTATGGCTCCAACAAGATAGCAAAACTCATTTATATGATAGTTTACCAGGAATATTGAACACTTACTAATAAAATGCCAATTTCTTTCTCACAGTTCAAAGGCAAACCCTTAGAAGATGCAAACAATTAAAGATTTGCTCCAATAGAAGTATAACAATTTCTATTAGCCTGGAACAACTCCTGTAATGCTTTGCATGTCTAGAGAGAGATAAGGTTTATTTTAGGAATTCTCTGAATTATGAATTGATTAAATAATGGAAAATAAAATATTCCTGTATGTGATTGAAATAGCAAGAAAGAAAACATATTCTCTTCACAGATCTCAGGAAAAAAAAAGAAAGGATCATGTTTAAAAAAAAAAAGATAATGTTTAAAACATTTTCTTAGCATTTTCTAGAACAACAACATCTTTCATACAATACAAGAAAATCTGTGTTTACTTTCTAACAGATGTTATATACTTGAAAGGGGATCAGAAAATATTTTTACATATAAATTTTGATACAGAAAGTGACAAACACACAAGATAGAAATCATAACAATTGTTACATATTCTAAAGCTAATCATTACCTCACACCATAGTTTTTTATTCACATCGATGCCTTTTATCAGGAGAATTTGGAAAAGACTGTGATAACAATTCCATTGGTATACTTTTGGAGAAATATACCTAAGCACAACAGAATTATTACAGATTATATCATTCAAATACAACCAGAAGCTGACTCTATGGTTTTAGAGCTTACCTGCTAATATTTTAGTTGGTTTTGTACTGTATTACAAAGTAAGAATGTTGGTTTTATTATAATTAACTTAGTCATTCCTTCTACTTAAAGCTCTATGAAGATGACTAATGTTTGATGCAGTTGGATGCAGGCTGCAATAAAGTCCAAGTAAATAACACAGAGGGGTTTTTTTGGCTCCAACATGAGTATGCCAGCTTCTTTTTTACTTTTCCTAAAGGCTAGAGGTTTATCCTTTTTTTTTTTTTTTTTTGGCATCCTTGTTATTACACCCCAGTGTTCAAAGGCAGAACTGTGCTAGGAGTAACAACACCTTCTATTAAGCTCCTGGTGTGTGCAGACTGTTACAGACCACCCCGGGGCCTGTGTTTTTTTCCTGATACTCACCTGAGGATGTCCTACCGCAGCGACCCTGGGTTTGCTGCAGGCTTCGGGAGCAGTCTCTTGTTGGAGACCCATAGTGGAAAAACCTCTCATTAAGAATAAAGTTCTGCCATCTGTCACAAGCCTCATGTCAACAGCTGAACCAAAATGCCTTGGCTTCTCCGGCTCCTGAGAGCTTCCTGTACAAGTCAGGTAATGACTAATGACAGTCAGAAAAAAAAATACAGGCAAAAGGCTACTGAAAACAGAATAATTTAAAGCCATTTTTACAAAGTGCTAAACAAGAAGCAGAAAAGCGGGCAGGTAGAAGCCGTCTCAGCAGCTCCCCTTTTTCTTGCTTGTTTGAGACATATTTTTGGGTGACTTGGTAACATTTATCAAGCACATGTACTGGACAATGCATAGTCTGGGAACAATACACAGCTCCCCAGCTCAGTGTAGCTGGTTTCTGTATGAGGCATCTATGCAACTCTTCAGCACAGACTGTCAACTTCTATAGCATGTTTTTTTTTTTTTTTTTCCTTTTTTTTAATAATATAAACACAACTAATTTACACAATTTAGGGAACATGCGATAGCTTGAGAAACGTAAATGCAGTGCAAGCACAGTGAGATGGGTGACGGAGTCTTTCAGGCACAGGTAGTTGGACTCTGTGCTGTCTCACTAGCAGCTCAATGTCTTTCTGCGAGCTGGCTCTCGGGGCTGCGCGGGGGGAAGTGAGCAAAGGGTGTGGGGGGCAGCAGGCCAAGGGGGGTTACATTACGGGTATCAACGAGAAAGGCCAGACAACAAATGGCTTAATAAAGTAGCAGGTCTTGTAAGATAGGATAAGAGGAATATAGATAGTGAGTACATCTTAGATCCCTTCAGATGCTGGGCACCCCGTGTTCACACAGCATCCGATGGAGCCTGGATGGATTTTTCCAAGGGACGCTGCTCAGAGCAGATCCTGTCCATGGAGAGATGCTCTCCCCCTTTTGATCATTTGAGTTACTATAGGATTTTCTCACAAGAAAACAAGTCTATTCCTAAAGGATGTTCACATGAGAACTGCTTGCTGCACAGTCAGGCAAAGGCAAGGCCCCGCAGGAGGCAAAGTCTGCGTGGCGGGGTGGGAGCTGCCTGCAGGCAGCTCCGTGCCTGCGATGTGGCAGAGGTGACCCCATGGCCAGGGGACCCGTGCAGCCTGGTGCAGCCTGAGGGCACCCACCTGCACCCACTCAGGATAACGGCGAGGGGGTCACTGGCTCCTCCATGGGCAGCCCCCTCCCGGGAAGGAAAGCTGCTCTCCACCCCTTGATTGAGTTGCAATCTACCTTTCTCAACCGTATTATAAGTTACCTGAGTAGGCTGTCCAGCTAACGGACAGTTTCTCGACGGGCTGGCAGGTTATTTCTGTCCTGACACACACCCGTGCAACTGAGGCCAGCGTGGGGCAGCAAGCCCCCATGCAGCGGCTGCTCACGCTAGTGAACAGGCTGCTCAAGCCTGTGTACAAGGCCCGGTAGAGCAGGAATGTTCAGCATTGGTACCTCCCCAAATACAATGTCCTCTGCAAGGCACCCAGTGAAGAGGTTAGGGCAACAGGGAGGGGAATAGGAGAGAGGGAAAGGAGACAAGAATGAAAAAAAGGTTGTTGAAGATGAAGACAGACTAGGGCTAGAGATCTGTAAAGAGAAGATGGAGTAGCAGAGCTGAACAGGCCCAGAATTCAATGGCTGTAGAAAAATGCAACCCGCTCGTAGAGCAACTATAAGAATCATGCAAAGGTTTAGGCTGGATGGGATCCTTGAAGGTTGCCTGGTAAAACTCCTGCTATTAAAAGAAGAACTACTGAAAGAATAAATCACACAATCAGAAAAACTTTTCATCAAGGAGGTGGCAGGCAGCAGATGCGGCCGTTTGTGCAGCAATTTGTGCAGAAGGGCACACAGCAACTCTGCTCCAAACAGCATCCATGTCGTCAGCAACGGTGGTGGTGCATTGCAGGGCACAGTCCCCAGCAGGCACTGCAGCAATTTCCTTTTGATGGAATCACAGCATGGCTGAGTTTGGAAGGGACCTCGGGAGGTCACATGGGAAGGGACCTCTGGAGGTCATCTGGTCCAACCCCCATGCTCAAGCAGGGCCAGAGGCCTTGGCCCAGACAGAGCTCCAGAAGGAGGATGCAGATCTCCTCATCCTGGGCTGCAGGGAATGCCTAGGGTCTCTTGTGGAGACCACCAGAAGATGGTCTGATAGCCTGTAGGAGATGTGTGCTCATTCAGGATCTGTGTCACCAAGTGAAGGACCTGCAGGAGGTCAGCAGACTGTGCAGCACCAGAGATGATGAGAGAGGGACTGGATATCCTCTGAGATCCTGCAGCTTCAAGAGAGAATAGGGACTGCAATAGAGTGGGTGGATGCAGGTTTCTTCATCTGTAGAATATGGTCTGAAGCAAAAGAAAAGTATTGATGTTGCTGATTACATGGGGCATGGACTTCTGGGGTGGAAGCAATGGGAGAACTGGGGAAGAATGGATGAGGAATGTTGCAATTTACTTTGCAAGTCTTCCTTGGCGAAATGACCATTTTTCAGGTACTCAAATGAGGTAAAAATTCACTCTAGCCTTGTGTAAGTTTAGTTTTGTTGACAGATAATGCAGCATGAAAGGTAAACATCTACTCTCCAAGTATTATTACTGCTGACTGTGCAGAAGTTTGCTTCTCATGAGTGAATTTCAG
Organism: Tyto alba; assembly: GCF_018691265.1. Lineage (NCBI taxonomy): Eukaryota > Metazoa > Chordata > Aves > Strigiformes > Tytonidae > Tyto > Tyto alba. The sequence continues at coordinate 23,721,999 of NW_024881301.1, forward strand.
GGTGCACTGCAGGCTCTTAGATACACTCTCCTTCTGCTTAGCTCTTTCGTGCAAAGCTATTTGCAGAATGTTCTGCAAGGCTCACGAGTGCAGAAGTTGCTTTTGCCCTCAGTCTCTGGACATCTCTGCTTCAGTATTTTACTTCTTTAAATGGTTATATTTGTGACTGGAAATGTAAAGAAAAATGAAACATAATAACTTGTCTCAAAATGTATTAGCATATGAAAGTTAAAATGCGGGTGCTTGGAAAAGCCAACTTGACTTATGTTGTATGTAGCTGACCAAATGATTAAACTGATGCAGTTTTTGCTGTTTCTGTAAAATATTCTTTCATATTTTCACAATTTCTTGGTATTTTCCTGATGCAAACTCATTTTCATTTTTTTCTATTTCATCCAGTGAGTCAAATCAATGATGTCATTTATAGATTAAGCTAAACAATGTAGGCATGGATCCTCAGAAGCATTTAGGCAATTGAATAGAAATTGCATTCCTAAGTCTCTCTGGTGACCTGAATCCTGGTCTTCACATTTCTCTTCACCTCTTCAACAGCTACAGGCAGCTTTCACCTCATTTGGTGGTAACGGAATGAGATGCCTTATTTGTGGTCTTCTCCTTTTAGGAGGTAGGAAGCAAGAATGGTAAAATAATAAAATATATGTTTGTTTAATGATTATTTCTGGTATTTTGGGGTCTACTGCATGGTTGTTTGTTGTTTAGTTATTTTGGTTGCTTTAGCTGTATATTTTCATATGTTAAAATTATCAGTCATCTCATAAATCAAGTAATTTTTCATAATAAACCAAACAAGATAGATATTGAATTTATTGATGGATGTCTTATTAATTATCAAAATATTTACTCAACATCCAAAGAGTATGAGTTTTTTTAAATTATTATGCATAAGAAGGAGGCTGAATTACAGCTTTAGATACAAAGTAGAATTCACTGCCTTAAATCTGAAGATGTATCAAAAATTCCCATTCAGTGCAATTTCCTCTACCTGGCATACTTTACCTGATCTACCACTGGGATTTTTTTTCCTCATGTTCAGTCAATTTTTTTCTCTTCTAAATGTCTTTCCCATCAACTATTATTCAGTCTTATAGCTCTGTAAGAAACACCTTTTTTTTTTAACAGTGTTTCCTACATGCTGGTGTGGTATGAATTCTGCTTCTGAACTGTTTATGTAAGCTGAGCAACACTAAACAGAAAGCACTTTTTCTGTGGGACGCAGGGATGTAGCCTGGACAGATGCCATGGGTGACAGAGGGGAAAAATAATACCAGGCGCTTGCGATGCCAGCCCTGACTTGAATGGCACGGGGCGCTTCGTGGCCTCTGCGGCGGGGCAGGTTCAAGCCTTTCTCACAACCTCATCTGTAACGGGTGGTACAGCAGTTCATTAAATTCCCCAAATAAGCTGTCGTCTACTACAGAAACCATATACCAATACACGCCAATATTCACATTAAAAAAAAAAATAGTAATTTTAAAAAGTAAACTGTATTTTGAAGGAAATTAGAAAGTTTTTCCTTACCTTTGCTAGGAAACAAAGTTTTATCTGACATGAGCAGCCAGTTGTATGAGTGTTGGATATCCTGTGCCATATTCCCCTTTCCCCTGCAGCTCTGCGACTCAGCAGATGTTTGTCTTTGCACACTTAGCACCGGGAGTGGGGATTTTCTCATACGAACCTACAAAGCTGTTTGTATTTCCTCCTAACTCAAACCCACGACAGCTCCAGACCAGCAGGGTAGAAGGTCATTACTTTTCATACCTGTGCTCACCAAGTCACTGGGTGTAAGACAGTGACAAGCAGCAGGGAGGAGTGACATTACCATACAGATAAAAAAGTCTGCTAGCTCCTGGTGTCAGTGACTGGACCCCTGATTCGAAGCCTCATCAAATGCTGGGAATCTCGTTGACCCCCAAAGGCTTTGAATTAGCCTTATCCATCTGGAAATTACTAAATATCATATAACTTGTGCTACAATGCTTCAATATCAAACCCATTATAAATATATATATATATATACTGGATGTGGTTGCATGAAAATACATGTTTGCGTGTACAAATAAAACAACCCAATTATATTAATTCAATACGTTTATTTTTAAATGACCATGAAGACATGTGTCAGGAAAACATTACAGAATTTATTTTTTGTTTTTATGAGATGCTCTTCTATAGTGTGGAACAATATCCTATCCAAGTCATACAAGAACGGATAGAACTGCTGCTAATACAGAATTTAGGTGTAAAATATGATTTTAACTATTCAAGATCACATTTCCAAGTAGAGGTGTGTGTGTGTGTGTGTGTACGTCCTCTGGAACGCATGTCTATTATCATGTCTCGGTTTAGAGCTTGTGCTTCAAAAACATAATGCACAATCAGTTTGATTATGTGACAAGCTGTTTCAGCCTTTCCCCCCCACGCCCAACCATTTTTCTAGGTCATGTCTGCATTAGGTTTTCTTTAAAAAAAAAAAAAAGACATTTTCTGTGGAATTTCTTTCAGCCAGCAATTACACAATTACAGTCATTGTTTGGAGAGCTAATCTTGATGGTATTTATAAATAATTAGTTTATTTTTTATTTGGAAAATCAGCAATCCATTATGCAGTGGGAATATAAGCCATTCATAGAATACATTAAAATATTGCCTTCAAGAAAAATGGAAATAGCTATAGTTACAGCTTTTTCAGTTCAACTTTTTTCACCAGTATCATTCAACTTTCAGTCTTCAGTGAGATGAATTAAAGAAGAAATTAAATCTATTCAAGTGACAATATCTGCTTTTTTTACCTTGAGAAATGTATTTGAAAAGGATGCCATGGGCTTACATTATGCTCAACGTACACTGGAAATCTTAACTTTTATTGAACGCAGGACCAACAGTTCCAGGATCAATCAATGGCAGTAAAAACTAGTCTGACACTGAATTTTAATGGATTCAGTCAGTAACTTTAGGCATGACACTTGTCCTTGGTCACCCTTTCTGGTAGCCTACTGGTAGATGCAGGCTCAAGGGAAACGCAGGAGTTAGCAGTATTCCTCATGCATCAAAACACTTTCTGAAGCAGGTCTCACAGCTGGCAAAAAGGAAGAGGCTGGATTTGTACTCAAGATGTTGAAGGCAATGGAGTTGTTCCTAGCTGTTGTACAAGTATCCTCTGCAAAGCTGGCAAATAATTTAAACTCATCTTTATGGTATTGGTCACTATTGCTTATTTTTTGTTTTCTCAGTGCTCCAGCTCTGATCCCTCAGGTGAAACTCTGGCCCTGCAGAAGCCATCAGGAGTGTCCCCGTGCTGGAATCCAATTTCCAAAAGTTTTAAATGCTCACAGTCCCAGCTGGAGGCAATCGGTGCTGTGGGTGGTTAACCCCTCTCCTGAACGCTGCTCTGTGGCTTCCACACTGGGCACTTCGTCACTGAAGAACCATGGTGCATTTGTTAATTCGTTATGAATTCTGGTCCTAGGAGGAAATAGTCACCCAGGAAATTAATATAATAATACCCATCTGTCTAACAATAATATTATAAAGAAAAATAAAATTCATACATTTTTTCTGAGACATTCAGGTACTGTGGCAGTAAAAGTCACAAAAAAAAAAAAAAAAAAAAGGCTATGAGGAAAAGGATAATTCTGTCCTAAGAATACTGTACAGGAAATTAGGCATAGGGCCATGGTATAACTAATGAGGAGAAGTGGAAATACTGAATAGCTGCCTCATTCACCACGCACTATTCATCCAGGTTGCTACTGGAGGCAAGCAGGCGACAGTAAAAACAGCAGGCAGTAATTTGAGTATGAAGTAACTTCATTAATGATTACTTCATGAGGCATGTATACAGTGAAGACAAATAAAGACAGGCTAAGTTCAACAACTACTAGAAAAACAGGCCCCCCAACCTTGGAGTACTTGGCTTTGCTAATTCTAAACATTCTTCTATAGAATTAAACGGCATATAATTAAACGTTAAACTTAACATATGGTTGTTGCTTTCATAGTATCATGTAGAGTGACCTGTGTCTAATAATACATATTCTTGTACACCAACAAGACCCCACCCAATAAAGGAAAGCATAAAACTTTGATTGAATTTATCAAAGACCAGATTTCTTCTCAACATGGATTCAATTAACAATACATGCAATATATATCCAACACTATTTTCCTCATAAAACCAGAAAAGATGAGAAGGCTAAATATGCTGTATAATAGGTTGGAAACATTCTGCAGGAAAACATATCTGCAACATTATTATATTTTCATGTCATTGTTCAGACATAATTAGATAAATATATGAAATAGTATTTCTCATTTTTTGACTACTGTTTTATTTTCTCAGTCTCTAAAAGCTACAGGCATAACTATGTTGGGTAGGGAGCACAGGAAAATTGCTAAGCCACCTCTGAAAAGCCTGACATGTAGAAGTGAGTTTGCCACCAAAATTACTATTTTGGTTTCCAATATCTAACTGATGAATTTATTTTAAACTAAAGAAACCTGTTGTCAGTATGAACAGTATCTCCCTAATGGGAATTTGTTGACATAACTCCACTGGCAGAACCAAACTGGGACATGTAAAAGATGTGAAGAAGGCTATGGAGTGACTTCTGAAGTCTCTCTAGGCACCACCACAACCTTTTCTGATGTTCAGTGAATTTAGTTCTTCTTCTGCCTCAAAAATTACACCAAAGAGGGAAAAAAGAGGAAGATTATTTTTACATGTATGTCTGAAAAGTGAAGAAGTTATTTTCTGGGAAGATGAAGGAAAACAGCAAGGACAGATCTGAACTCTGCAAAGACAGATTTGAATTCAGTAAGGACACTAGCCATGAATGAAGACTGGCAGTTGGTGACTAGCCCAGAGTATGTCGTTTTCCATCCTTGCAACATCACCGAACACCACCGTTACTTCCTGATAATGCATGCGTTCCTAAAAAGTGTTTTGATTGTTAGAATTATCCAATATTCTAAGTCTCCCATACACTACCCTCCAGATATTTCAGTTTTCAGACATAAGATCCTGTAACATCAGAACTCACAAAGAAAACTTCCTCAGGTTAGACCAAAGGCCCAGCATCCTGTATGAATGAGGACTTGGTCAGATGTGATAAAACTTACAGTAAGTAAGAAAGTAGGCTTGTCTAGGATAATCCACTCAGATACAGACAGAGTTTCCCATGCTTTTTTGTAACAGCACTGTGGTGCTGTTACAGCATTTCCCACAGCACTTTCAAGCCCATATTCTGTGTTGATCTATCCCAGTTCTCTCGGTGCTGGGAGGTGCCAGGGTGGCACAGGGGTGACAGTGACAGACCTTTGTGGCAGAAAGGAGGAACTCACTGGCAGTACCTGGTGCCAGGAGCCCTCCACGATGTGCCCCTTCACGTAGTCTGTGAAAGTACCAATCTGGAGGTGGCGGACTGAGGCCGTGAGGACCAGCCCCACAAGACCCTGCAGCATGGGGTCACAGTTGCCCTCAGGCCTGATGTGCACCTCCAAATCTGACACAAGCAGCGCCCAGGGCCCTCCTGTTTACAGGACAGCAGCTGCAGCAGGTTATCTATCAGATGAGTAGACTTTCTCGTGTCGCAGAGGAATCCCCCCCCCCCCCCCCCGCCAAATCCACCTTGGAAAAGCCGGCGCTTTGCCCACAATCAAGAGTCAGAGCCAGTTACGCTCCCACAGCAACAAACGCAACTCCTACAACATGCCCCAGCTTTTTGGCAGAGCCTGACCTCCTCCTGCCAGGACCCTGCCTCAGACCCTGGCCGGGCACGGTGAGAAGGGAGTTGCTGTGCAACCTGACTGCCGCGCAGCCATCCTCGGCAGCTGGAGGCAGCGCTCCTCAGCTCCAGCACGCTTTGATGACTGGATCCATGCATTTTTGTGCGAGGAGTCATTTGTTCCCTTAGCAGCTAACATTTCTGGCTGGATCTTGTATGTGATCAGGCGCAGTTTCCTTCCTCTCATACCCGCTGGAAAAAGCCGTGCCCAGCTACAACATTTTTGTGTCAGGTTACAGCCAGTATTTATGAACACGCAGGCACACTGAGAGATAAAGGCCAGGCAGGAGTGGTTTAAGGTCCCAAGTGTTCCCTGTGCCACACAGAGCACTTCCTTGCCCTGGATGCCTGTTTGCTTTCTGTTGCGTCTCTTGCTGTCCCCCCATTCTCCGCACAGCCACGTAGAGCTGTCTTCTCCCCCTGCCCCCAAGTTTTCCAGCTTCTCAGTTCAGCCCCAATTATTTCAGGACACCCGCAGTGCGATTTGGGGGCAGGAAGCACAGGACAGCTGCAGGCAGTCACATCTCTGTTTCCTCTCCCTTTCCACTCTCTCTCACAGGGTAGTCCCTTCACATTTCAGCCTCGGCTCTGCTCCAGGGCTTTCTGCATGTGGGGGGGAGCCAGGGTGGACGTCTCGGAGGTCCTGCAGAGACTCCTACAAGGCCTGCGGGGTAGCAGGTTGCAAAACTCTTGAGCCTGTGAAGCCCAATCGCTGAAACAGCTCGTGGCACATCCATACAGCGTAATACCCTCTAGTGATCCGACTTCTTTAGGCCAGTGACCACGCGAGTAGAACTAGGCTACTACTGCGGTATTTGCTGTTCTTGACGGGTAGGGAGGTCACCAAGTAGAACAATAAATCAAAAAATAAAAACGTAACAGATGGAACTCTCCCATCTGCTACGATCTCATCTTTTGTCTTGAAAAATACAAGTACTCAAACGTATTCGGATCACCTCACTGGGGCCCTGGCCATTGCTCAGTTGCAAATCCCTGTGACAGTTATTCCAGGACATCATAATAAACTGTAATATTAAACACAGCCTGAACCCAGTGACTTAAGAATGATTCTTTATCAGATGGAGGGTTTGCACATGACAGAAACTGATCAGAAATGGATAGTAACACAATCTCTGATACTCGGCTCAGCTTTCCTAGCCCATGTGGAACCAACGTGTGTGCACAGAACTCCAAACAGAAAAGTTTTAAACTTTCTAAACCTCTGAGGGTAGGTGCAATAAAGATTAAAACTCTCCCCCATCCATCAAAAAGCCCACAACAAAACCAAAACCGAACCCAAACTAATTTCGGTTTCACTGTGCTTTATGCCGATTTTAAGCGACTGCGCCGGCGAGGCCTCCCTCACAGGAAGCCCAGCGGTGGAAGCCCACAGCCGGGATCTCTCCACAGCCGCCCTGATTTACGCCGACCCTCCCCGACCCCACGCCCACGAAGCCGGGACGAGACCGAACGGCGCCCGCCGGCCCCCGCCGCGGCTCGGCCCCGCCCCTCGGGCCTCAGGCCCCGCCCCCTCGGGCGCCGCGCGGGGGGTCGTTGCTAGGGGAGCTGCGCGAGGTCGCGCACGCGGCGGGGAGGAAGATGGCGGCGCCCGTGGAAGTCTGTCATGTCGCCTGCTGCGCTAACCGGGCGGGCGGCGGGGCCGTGTCCTGGGGGCGGCGGGGGCTCCTCGCCTTCGGCAGCTGCCACGACGTCGTCCTCTACCAGCCGACGGTGAGCTGGGGCGCTGCGGGCCGGGGCCGGGGCCGGGGCCGGGGCCGGCAGCGCGGCCTGACGCTCGGTGCTTTCTCTCCCCGCCGCAGGTGAGGCGGGTGGCCGCCGCCCTCCGCGGCCACGCCGGCAGAGTGAACTGCGTGCGCTGGGTCCGCCGGCGGGACGGCGGTGAGTAGCGCGGCCTTTTTGCCCTCCTTCAGCCCAGCTCCCCTGGAGGGGTGTCACCAGGCGGCTCCGCTCGACTCGGGCCCGCCGAGCCCGGGTGAGCTGCCCGGTAAGCGAGGGCACCCGGCCGGGCTTGCCTCCTGCGGGCCCCGCAGCCGAGGCGGCTGCTCTGGCTCTGACAGATCGGCGGCTGTGATGCTTGTGCTGCCACCGGGCTCTTTAGTAAGGGTTTGGAGTTTTGCGTGTTTTGACTTTGTAAACCGATTTGCAACGCCTCTCAGGAGATCTCTGACAATAAAGCTGTAAATTGCACAGAAGTCATGTCCATGAAAAAAAATCACCTTTCAAGACAGAAAGGTTTGGGACTCTTATGAGGCTTTTGCTTGATAGTAATTCCAGGATTTAAAGCTGTTAGTGCAGGTTTTTTAAAGGCACGTATTCCTGCCCCTAGTCATTTATAGACACACATGACAAAGAGAAGTGGGGCTGTTGATCAGACTGTTAATGTAACGTGCCTGTTGCTTTTTTGGGGGGGGGAAGATCTGAGGTGAAAACTACAATTTTTAATAGTGATGTAAACTGCCACCCTTTCAACTGCTTGCACTAACACATTGTCATCTTAAAATGGATTAAAAGAAATTATTTTCAGGGAACTTGGAAATTAAATTTTCACGTGAAGCTTTGAATTCTCTTTGGTTAGGTTTCTCTTGCTTTATTTTCCTATCCTCCAAACAGACCAAATAGTAATAATTAAAAAAAATATTAAATTACACTGTTGGATTTGAGAATCTTTTTGGAAAGACGTATTTATCACATTTATACAAAACTTTAAATATTCCTGTCTCTTCTCTTTATGTTGTCTTAGAGAATGCCTTTTCTCTTAAGCTGTCCTGCACAGTGCAACTCATATTAGCCATACTTTATTTTGATGGAAACTTTGCTTACAGTTGATACAGGGTATTTTGTGAGTCATAGCCAATATAACTGCTTATGCTGTTACAAAGTAAGTGTTTAGAAAACTCACCAAAACTTTTTTTTAGCTTCTGAAACAGAGTTAATTTCTGGTGGGTCTGATAAACAACTCATTCTTTGGGAATGGAATAAAACAGCAACGTGGAATAATCAGGTAAGCAGGAATAACCTCTTTTTAAAGTTTCCCCTTTCCTCCAGCCTGGTTTCTTATATACAACAAATTGTCCGTTTTGTCTTTATTTCTTATTCATATCTTTTCATTATATCTTCACTATTGAATGCCGTGTGTATCTCCTTCAAATTGTTGGCATTCTGTCATGGTGTGTTATACTTTGAATGTTGTTTCTTCTTTTCTGTAGTTTCTTTTTCAGATCAGCCTTTATTAAGAAATTAGCTACCCAGTCATCAGGTCTGCATGTTGAGCATGTCTAAAAAATCCTGTTTGTCTGTTCTCGAGTCATCAGATTTCTGATCTCAAGTAGCACTTTCCTTTAAACTGCCTTAAAATCTTCAAACCATGAGGTGTTTGAGTTGAGATTTCCTGTACCCTTCTTCCTTGTTTCTTGATATCCATTTCTAGTGATTTCCAGTCAATCTGTGTAACAGTGTAGTGTTTGTATATAGGAAGTCTTACCAGGATAATATACAAGTTGGGTAGGTGTTTAAAAACAAAACAAAACAAAAAAATCTGCAATAATTGATTTTTTTTTTTTTTTCAGAGAAACAGAGAAGTAAGGAGACATGCTAATTTATTATTCATAGTGTAAAATGTAAGGGAAAAGATAGAGTATGGTGTAAAAGAGCCTTCAGAATTACCTGAAATTTAGATAAAAAAATACTTTATTGTCTAACTTTAAAAATCTTACTTATTGGGCATTAGTTTGTGAATGACTATGTAGGCCATCTGAAACTAGATTAGATTTGGCATTTTAAAATGCACGAGAATGCATACTAGGGGGAAATACATTTAGTTTGATGGGGGGATGTTCTCAGAAATAAATGATTTCTGATCCTGATCTATTGTAACTCTTAACGTGTTTATTTAAAATAACTTGCAGATTTCTTTAACCTTTTCCACTGATGTGGTGCACAGCCTTATGGCAGTCTTGGAAAAAGAATGTAGCTAAATGTGCACGTTTTAACGACAGTTCTAGACTAGTGTGCATCCTTGAAATCAGGCAAAGTTCTACATCAGAACAATCAAAAAACCTTACTGGGGCCTACGAGGCTGTATTTTGGAAAGAAATAGCAAGTGTGTTTTATGACAAAATTTGGATGAATGCTAAATGACTTCTGGTCACAGAATTAAAAGCTTCTCATTTCGCTCTTTGTGTTTATGAAGGACAGATTACAAATTGAATCACTTGTATTTATTAATTCATTAAGAAAGTAGGTACTGAAGTATAAATTTAGAGTTTTTGTTTGTCAGTATTTTGAAGGAGTAAAAAGCTGTTTTGATTTGTGAGAACACACTACACACTGCTGCTAGAGCTGCTGTAGCTACTATTTACTCCATTGTGTTCTCTGCTCTGTCTCCTTCACTAAAGTTCTCCAAACTTTTATGAGATGTTCCTTAGGGTGAGGGGCAAGCAAAGGAGAAAAAGGAAGAAAAACTGCTGCTCTTAACTTCTGTGGTGGAATGGTGAGGTTTGTATAGTGTACACAGGAACAATTAATTCCGTTCAGCTTCGAACGAAATCTTACGAAGTTCATACACCTTACTGCTGCGTCCCTCTCTGTGTTTTCCTGGAATATGCTATAGCTTAAGCATAGCTTGGCAGGTGCTCTGCCATTGCAGGTGTATGACTCGTTTTCAGTATTAAATTATTTTATGTCTTAAAATAGCTTTAAAAAAATATCTGGAATAAGTTACTGGAATTTACAACTTTATAAAACTTTCTGATATGTTCAGCTTGTGAAAAGCACTCCTCTCAAAGGCCATGCTGAAGCTGTTTGTGCTGTGGATGCTGTCTACCAGTCAGATGAACCTGATTTAAATCTGCTAATAGCTTCTGCGGCTTCTGACTCTACTGTGAGAATCTGGTCTTGGCATGGTTCAGAAGGTAACTTTTTTTTTAACATTAGGGACAACATACTGCATTAATAAAAATGATGAATGCTTCAATCCATTGAACTACTTGGCTAAATACTAACATTTTTTAATGCAAGTACGTTGATTTCTCTTCAAACTTTGGTACATCAAACCACTGTATTGCTCTTTGAAAGCTGAGGTTTACACTAGTTTAACAGCTTTGCGTCAGACTTGGTCTGCAGAATGATTTATCTTTGTTTTTCATCAGCGTTGTGTTGGCTGAACTTACTTGTTTCCTTTTAATATGTATTCAGGATCTGATAATCTGAACCATTATTTTGCCCTGTGATGTGAGGGCAGACTAGCTGTATGTGTGTGTGAAATAAAATTACTCAATAAAATTATTAATGTTGACATTAGAAAGGTGAGGTTAAACTAGTCACTTGTTATTCTTCACTTGAGCCCAATGAAGTTTGGGATAGTAGTTTGGACCTTCTGGTGAACTAGGCCCTTGCATGGACACATGGGAGAACAGCTCTTTGAAATCCATAAATCTAGATTATCCACTCTATTTATTTCTTAAAGTGTTATTTGCTAGTTTAGTTTTACTGACTGCGTCTCTCAAGCTACTTTCTTCCTGGAGTACTTGAGGATTTCACATTGCCCTGCCTACATGAGAGAAATAAGTGGGAGCTGCCAATCTTCAGTCCCACGTTCTAGAAGGCATTTCTCATGCTCCCAAAGAACACCATGAAGTCCTGTCCTTTCTTTTTTGTCTTAGGGTTATGGGTTCCAGAGATGGAAGGACTAATTCTGCTCCTCTAGAAAGGTTTTTCTGCTATGCCGCTGGTTGTTCTGATCTTGATCGTTTACCAATTTAACTGCTTCTAGGGTCTCAGGGGTGTTTGCAGGTTTTTACTCATCTCTCTGTCTGCTCTTGTAGCAAATGGATTCAGTTTTAGCTTCCTGTGTGGTGAATGCTGTTGCCACATGATACAATTTGCAATATTTATTGCTTCCGATGTGTTACCACAGTAAAGCTGTATTCAGTAGAGAATAGGGACTTACCTTCTAACTCTGGATGAATTTCTGTGGCCCCACAGAAGAAAGCATTATTTAGGCTTCTGAAAAAAGTAGAAGTTTTTCAACTCCTTAAAATAAGTTTGAGAGATTTTAACTACATAACGTAGTAGGAAATGGTAGTGTAACTGTAATACTTAACGATGAATGAGAGATCAACAGTCTGTTCTTGTTTTCCAGCTAAATGCACTGAAATTTTGCAGTTTGGAAATGGATTTGTTATGGATGTCTGCTTATCCTTCTTGCCTGGCAGCAATGGTGAGTACAGCTGCACATCATGAATGTCAATACAGGAGATGTAAAATCTGAGAAATTCCCCAAATAGACTTTCATTTGACAGACTTGTGCCATATTTTTTGTTTTCTGTGGAATCAGCCTAAGCTGCTGCTTGTATCTAAAGATTCTCACTGAACTTTTGGCAGTTAGGAAAATATTAGCTGATTACAGTGTCTTCAAAATGATGCTCAAATGGAGTTCTTTTAGTTGAACTCTTGAGACAGATTGCTTAAAAAGGGGGTAATAGGGCTGTAAGTGAACAGGGTAGGATAATGCTGTTAGTTTTGCCGAGTCCTTGTGGTTCTGCTGTGTGTGTTTGTTCTTGTTTGGGCTGAAGGGCAAGATCCAGAGAGTCTGCAGGCCTGCATCAAAAGTTGCAGGTTAATGAGCAATGTTTATCACCTGTTCAGTCTTAAATGTGAAAAAATTGAGATGCTGCACAATTTTAATCTGACTGTTCAGTGTGGTTTATATAGTTTTCTATTAACGTAAGTGTTCAGAATTTGCAGCCTGCCACAGGCGCTTTTGTCCATTGCAAATCTGTAGAAGCTTTGTGTGTGTTTTATTTTGTTTGGTTTGTTTTTTGTTTGTTTGGGTTTTTTTAAACTAAATGTATCATCAAGAAAGATACATGTGTTGAATTAGGTTTGTGTTTAAGTATCGTGAGAGCCTTTCACCTGGATGGAGGACTGCCAGGCTCCTGGGAGAAAAAGTGCGGTTTCTTACTGTATTTAGAGTTTTCAACTATTTGCTGCATGAGTTGCATGCTGATGTGGTGTTTGACTGTACGCTTCCAGAGCAGTAATACGGAAGCTTATTTTATTCTTTGGCTTGTGATAATTCTGGGAGATACGACAGCTCTATCAAGATGTGTTGTCCCATTTGGAAATGCTAATGTCCATTTCCAGAGTGTGTCTGATATCAAAAGCAGCATCTGCACTGATAAAGAACTTTAAATGCCTCTCTCTAATTTTCCTGTAAATATACTAACGGGTGGTTGTTGAGATGAAGTTAAAAGACTTGAGAGTAAATTAGAATCTTTACCTTCAGTGTGAATTTTCATTAGAAGTGTCTGTAGTGCCAGTTTAATGAGTATAAAATTCATATTGCAAAGCAATAGGTTATTTCTTCATTTATGGTACTGTATAGGTAAGACATTCTCCCTGTAACACTCTAGAGTGGTGCATTTGTTTAACGTTGAAATCAGGTTGTATATGAGAAGTGACCACTCATTTTGGAAAAACCTGAAATGAAGATTATCATATTAATTCTTAAAACTAAATTCTTATGAAAGCAAAATTGCATGGAATGTTGGAAGCTTCTTTAATGTTGGAATAGAAAACATTTTGTTTTGCTGTGAAAATCTCCCAGAGTCCCCAAAACCCAGTGTTGCTTAAAGTTGCATTTAGAGCAGGACAAGCCTTTATTATGGCCTCTTCCTATGCCAATTCAAATTAGTTATCCAAATCAACACAGTGCTAATAACCTGAAAAACAGTACTTTACTTCTCTGAAGATCTGAAATTATTTTCAAATGATAAATTATTTTAAAAAAATATTTTAAATAAATAATAATATTTTAAATTATTTTAAATAAATGTATGGTTAGAAGTGTTTCCCCTAGAAATCTGTAAAGGGGCTTTTAATGTAACATAGCCATATTCTGTGTTTTTTCTCTAAACCTGACATAGTCCGTATAACTGAAGTGGTTTTGTTCAGAGGAGTACGTTCAATCTGAAATCTAAATAAAGTAGCTTAAAATATATTATTAAAAATATCACTGCTGATCATTCTGTCAGAAACATTAATCTGTAATGGCAATTCGGAATTTTAATGAGCTTCAGGGAAAAATGATCTATGATAACTTTAGGAGTTGCTCTGAAATCTTTATGAAGGCTATGTTGGCAGCTATATTAAGATTTAAAGAAGCTTTTCTCTTGAGGACAATCTGCAGTTCTTAAGACAGGAATTAAATATGTAATTACTTTTCTGAAAGTTCTAAACTTCTGAACTAGAAGCTTTTACAGTAAACTAACTTCACCAAGCAAAGGAATTTAAAGCTTGCATTGAAAATTGATTCATATGTAATGGATGCTTTAACTTTCAAAAGACACTGAAGTTCATGATGTCTAGTATTTTAACTGATTGTCCTTGAAAAGAAACGATTTAAAAAAAAAAAAAGTAACAAAGTGTTTTTGTGACAAAGTCAAATGGGGAAAGTCAATAGACTGCTCAAAAACCTGAGCAATCATTTGCAGCTGGAGTATAGCTTAAGCACTTTACTAGCGGCCTCTTTGTTAAGGAGTTTTTTTACAGCTGTGTTCTGAGTCTTGAAGAGGTTCATGTTTGTCTTGTTGCTTTTTGCCTTGCAGTGTTTGCAGAAACTTTGTTTCTAAAATTCTGGGAATAGGATTTACTATTTTATAAATATTGCTGAACTCTTTTGTCATATACTCTGAGTCTCCCTGCCACCTGGATAATTGTGGTGCTGTAGCTTGGCCTCTGACAAATAAGAATTGTCTCCTCACAGCTGAATTGCAACAGGTGAAAAAGATAGTGAGCCAACTTGAAAAGGCTTGGCTGATGACACTGTCCCCATTGCAATTGGACCACAGTTTCCAACTAATTTTTCATTTGCAGGACTTCATCTCAGTCAGAACCAAATTCCAATACTCTAGATCATTTCTGTGACAAACTATACTAATCAGTTTTTGCTAGTTATATACTTCTCAATATAACTCTTTGCGTGAAAGCTTTTGCATTTGTTTGAATAAGCAACTAGATCAATATTCTTTTCTTGTTTTTATTAGTCTAACTTTTATATCATTGCATAAGGATGTAATTACTATAATGGCCCCTAAAAAATATTTCTAAGGAAAGGATGGTACAGACTCCATGAACATACATTGTATTGTATTTTGTGAAAAAAATCCCTCACTGTTGCCCAATTTCCATGGACCTAAAGATCTTTCAAAACGGCTCATTACCTCCAGTCCAAAGCAGTCTTTTTTGGCCCCATGTACAGCAGGGAGGAGGTGGAGGTGAAATGTGATTCAGACATTGGAGAGAAGCAGGTGGAGGTGCAAGAATGTGAAATGTGACTTACAAGTCTGAGTGGAACAGCAGACAACTAGACACAGATTTGGTACAGGCAGAAACAGGAAATTAGCATAGAGCATAAATTTATTATGAATATTCAAGTTGATTTTTTTTGGTTTATCCATAATAAAGATAAAATTATCTCTTTAAAGGGATTACATTTATTTTTTTTTTTAAATGAAGTAGCTTATTTTTGTGAAATTTAATACTTCGTTTTCTACCTAGACTTGAGAAACACAAATGCCTAGCCCTGATAACTTATTTCTTCATAAGTTTCTAATTAATTAATTTTCTTTTGCTATTTCCGTCCCTAGTGGTGGTACTACATCCTTATGACCCAAAAAGAGTGGAGTTGGGATTAACCATTTTTCCCCACCACCTTCTGTAGGAGAGATGAACTAATATGCTGCCTAACTTATCTTGTCTTCCCCTTAGATGTAACTTTGTCTGGTTTGATTCAACAGACTTGTTTTTTGCACACTTTCTAGATAGCTTGTAGAAGTAAACTACTACTCAAGACTTGAGTAGGTGTATAATAATGTTAAGTGCTTCCATATCCTTGTGTACAGTGAGTAGTGGTCTGTCTTGCTTTTTTGGTCTGTCTTTGTATTTGCTGTGTAATAATTATGCTACCTCTGTCTGTCTATATACTTATTTCAGTTGATTCAGGACTTGAACTGTATTAGTTCGGAGTCATTTTGTTTTGCTGCTTGCTCCTTTTGTATTTGGAGCAAGTGCCTGCTGATATCAATAAAATAAACATAATTAAAAATCCCTAATACTTGAACTTCCTACAGATATGTGAGCTTGAAGGAAACTACTCATTAGCATCTTAAGTATTTGTAGATACTATTTACATGTCAAAATGACTTGTAAGTTTTGTGTTCTTGAAACATTAGTTTATTTCAGTGTTAGATGTCTAATTTGGAAAACATAAAAAAGTGTTATCATGCTTACCTGTCTGTTTATATTAATGTATTTGATGATACTATATTGATTTTTGTTATATAAATAACTTTTTATGTCCTAGAATATTGTATTTTGTAACTTGAGTAATGAATACCTTTTTTGTTTCCTTTCCAGTACCAATACTGGCTTGTGGTGGTGATGACTGCAAAATACATTTGTTTATACAGCAGAATGGCCAGGTAATTACAGTTTTTGTCTCTTGCTCAGAACATTAGTCACTACTTCTGCTTCTTTCCATATGTGCTGCTGATTTTTTTGGGGTTCTTCAATAACTACTATCTGTCTCTAGATAGCTATCACATACAACTACCTCTGTTCAAATAGTTCATCCATTTTTCTAGGTAATGATGAAATGTACATACAGAATATTGAAGTTGGATTCAGTGCATTAAAGTGTTATTTCTTTCTTATTTTCTTCCCTGTGTGAATATAGCCTGTATTTCTATTCTTGCTGACATAAAATAGCTATAGCTGTCCTTCTTTACTGAGTATCCATGTATTGAATGGTTCGTATGGAAATTATGTTACTTTCAATCTACGAATTCTTACAGTAGAACTGATACGATTTCTGTGGAATTGTATGTTTGTTGCTAAGTATACCCTTTGTGTTGAATGCTTCTGAATGTCAAGAGCAACCTTTAAAGGAGTGTCTTATCTTCTAAAAGCACACATATTTTTCATGTCTTATTTGGAAGCTGTAACTATCTTTAGTTTTTAATACAGTTAAGTGTTCCTTTGGAGCACTGTAAAGTAATTCTGTCCTCTTGCATCTGTTCAGAAGTTTTCTCAGACTCTAAAGCATGTGTTGAATGACTGACTTCCAAAACAGAAGTCAATGTCTCTTCTTTCTCTCTATTGCTCACTTAACAAAACCCTCAAACCACAAACACCTGCTCAGCAATGCACCCCATTGAAACTAATGTATGTAAGATCCACTTTTCTTTCTTTTTGCTCTTTGAGAGAGAGAAAAGCCACTTTATAGATAATTTTGCCTGTTCATGCTGCAACATACAATAGTAAGTTTGTTGTTTGGTTTTTTTTTTGTCCATAAAATAAATACTTCACCCTTTATCTGTGATGTTCAGTGATTTCTTGACCACTAAACTGGAAAGAAAGGTTGCTTTCTTAGCTTTTTTTTTTTCCTTTTTTTTCTACATAGCTCATGAGTTAAATCAGTTTGACATTCTCTGGGAATTAGCAATGGCAGACTACCACCCATGACTCTGTGTTAAAGGAAGACTTTTATGTCAGTTGGTTTTCCTCATTCAAAATCTGGAATTTGCTAATCTGAACCATACAAGAAAACAAATACTAGGCAGTTTGACTGCCAAAAGTGTTCAGAGATCCATAGCTTATTTTGCCAATTGTTGACTAAACTTTTGAGCATAGCAGCAGTCTTAGCCATTCTTAAATGCAGTCAGTCTGTAAAGGATAAAGGAAGGTAATTGGAATAAAAACCCTCCCATCTTCAGCTTCATAAGCAAATTTATGCTGCTGTCTTTTTTTAGAGTTAGGAAACTTTAATCATGCAAGGGATGAGGAGTTTTATTTTACATATGTTATTTTTCACACATTTTCCTTCAATTTTAGGAAGTATTTTCACCAGCTGTCCTGGCAGAGTTGGGGTTCAGAGTGTCTCTTATTTAAACGAGGTAGAACTTCTGGTTGCTATCTATCTTTTCAGAACATCTCTTTTGACTAAGTAGGGTGTACAGAGCTCAAAGAGCAGAGCCCTAATTTGATTCCTTGTGGAGTAAAAATGTCTGTGTAGTGCATTACAGCTATTAATGTAATGAAAACATCCTTGTGAGCCTTCTGATGTAAATTCCTTTCTAGCTGCTAAAGGGAGGTTCTCCTTTTTAGTCAGATTCTCTCAGATCTGCTGACATCTTTTTATGGCTTCTATAGTTCTACTTTTAGAGGTATTTGAAGGTAATGTTAGTGTTAACCTGTCATTTTTCATAGGAACTTAGTGTAGAAGGGTGAGTAGAATCTAAACATCTGCATCTTTTCTATCTGGTAAGGTCCAGTTAGTTGTGACTCCTGGAAACCTCTTCTCTTAGTTAAGGTCCTAAAAAAGACTATATGAACCCCAGGATAGAATGTAAGTTCATAACGGGACATTTTAATGAAACTTGGAGGGCACTGTTATACTCAGGGAGGATGAGGCATCTTCAGTTAGCTGGTAAAGACTGCATTTTGGTAAAGTAATGAATTTTACAGTTGAAATATATTTATTGATAAAAACTGTTTGCTTTTTGAAATTGAGTGGGCAGACTTTAAATCCTTTAAGACTCTCTACCCAGAGATCCCTTACTGTGTTAAGCAGTAGAGAGAAAATGAACTGTTTTCTTATCCGAGTTCTTGAAAGAAGGTATTGATTTATAAAAGTTCCCAGGGAAAAATCTTTCAGCAAACCATTATATGTCTTGCTGCTTGAGGTATTATGGGCCTATGGAGGGGAAGTAACTAAACCAGAAGATCACAAACCAAAATATCTCTATGCTGAGCTTGATTTCTGAGAGAAGATTTTGCTGTGCATGTTTGTTTCTCCGAAATAATTTGGCCTAGTTGAAAAGTGGAATAAGGGACTCAAAGATAATTCAGGCTAACAGCTGGTTAGAGGAGGGACATCTAGTGTCTGGTGGAGAAAAACTGAGAAGATTTGGACCTCTGTTATGCGACAGTTGCCAAATTTGCCAAACAGTACTGCCAGCTTGGTCTTGAAAGACATGCACCCAAAGTGTGGGTAGGGTTAGCTGTGCAGTGTGCTGGGCATGTCCACAGACAACCAGGCTTCATTAGTTCTGCTACCTACATAACAGCTTTTATTCTTTTCCTAAAAGAAAAGAGACCAGATTGCTGCTATGTGAAAATGTTCAAAGATTAGGTAAGAGGCCTGGGAAAGCCGTGAAGTAGGTGACTCGGACCATAAGTTTTTGTTAGATTCAGCTGTTGGTACTGTAACTTCCAATAAGCTTATGTATCCTGTAAGGAACAAGGAGAAAACTGAAATTGAGAAGGAGAAAGCTAAGACTATAGAAACAAAATCTAAAAAATAGAAGAATGACAGCTCAAAATACTTGCAAATATAACCTTGGCAATAATAAAAACTCTGAATCATTTAAAAATAACGACTGTGTGCATCTGTAAGAAGCTTTAAATTGATGCAGTTTTAGAACAGAATACATCTGAAGAAACTGAATGTGTGATACCAAGAGACGTCAAAGAAGACAGCAAAAACAATACAAAAAAAATGCAGGCAGAGGTCATAACATCAGCAGTACTCCTTGGTCAGTTTCAGTGGACAATTTTTATGGGAAACAATGTCTTGGAAATTTTGTGTGCTTTTACTATAGCCCAAAAGAATTGCATGCTTGACTGAAGGCTAAGTACTGCCTAGAACCCTATTTGGGAAGTGAATTAGAAACCTGGGGTGGTACTAATAACCTCAAAATAATTAGTTTTACTCTCTTGAAAGAGAAAACAAGTATCTACTTTTCTTAATGGTTCCCTTTGAAGTGAGAAGATGAGGGTAATTTAAAAAACCCCACCCAACACCTTGAAATTAAAAGTTACTAGATGTATGTTTAGATTAATATTAAAGTCAAGCTTCAGGAGCTATGCACACTATTCAACATAAAAGGAACTATAAAACACAAGAATGTTACCAGCAGTTCAGCCTGAAACAGTCTTTGACTTGGGAATAATTTTACCAGCTAACCAGCTAACTTTGGTGAATGTAAAATACAGAGCATTATGTCAAAGATCATATAAATGAATGAATAAATAGGTGTTTTATCTATTATCTGAAATGTGAGTTGCTAAAAAGATTTTTTTTTTTTTTTTTTTTTTTAAAGTATTGCTAGAAATACATAGCCTTCAGAAGAATCTGTAAGTCACTGTTTGATCTCACTTTCTGGGCTGTTCCTGCCTTTATTTACGGATAACTAGTTTGATGTTTAACATAAAAATCTATCTGGAATACACATCCAGAAGTGTCAGTGAGTGCAGAAATGACAAGCCAAATGAAACTTAAGAATGAGTTCTCTCAGCCACCTAAGACCAAAACTTTCCCATTTGGAAGTTTCTGTTAAGCTGTTTTGGTCATGTATCTCACATACAGATCGTTCTGGTAACATTAAGGATGGAAACATAGAATGAGGAGAAGCTGAGTAACATTTTTTGATGGGAAAGTGATTTTGGGGAACACCCAGGAAGGTCTACACGAAAGAGAAGAGGCAGTAATTTCTCATTATGTTTAGTTAGCTGTAAAATTGTTCGGATGAATTGCCATTGCTATCTTCTCTGAAGTTGAAGACAGATTTTTGAGAGAGTTTTTCTTGCTGTATTGTTCTTTTAAAAGTTTTTTTTTTTTTTTTTTTTTTTTTTAATTACAGATGGGGAATGAGAACTCAGTTACACTCTTGTGCTGAGAGCAAAGATTTTAATCTTAACTCTTAGTAGGCCTAGGTAAGGGATTTAACAGAATGGAATGCAAGAAATAATGTAGTAGTTAATAAATTGTACTAAACTACACTAAAATTTTTAACTAAAATGGTTATTTCAAACCTTTTAAGTCAACATGGGATCAAAAAAATGTCATGAAGTCAAGCTTTTTCTGGGCAAAGAAAACCAGAATTGGTTTAAATACCAATTAAGCAATAAACACTTCTCCATTACTTGAATCAAAACAAAATGGTAATATACATTTTATGAATTTAAACGTACTACTAGTGAAAGTTCTTACTAGGAAGTATGGAGTGTGTTTGTGTTCATCTGAGCCTGTGTTCCTGCAGAGTTTTCCATCAGCAGATACAGTTCTTGATGTATGCCTTCCTTCGAAACTTAGTCAATAAACTTACAAACCATAGGGAATATTTCTGGCCCCATAAGTAATTCTTAGTATTATATTACAAATTAATTTTAGAAATAATTTCAAAACATCTACTTCTTTTTACACTTGATTTTACCTGTATTCATTTTCCACATCATCTGCGGCTGCATCTAATTCAGACGTGTAATACAAATTATTTACCATGTCATACCTGCATTACGTTGTTCTTTATCAGGCTTATGGTAGTACAAAAAATTAAAAAATTTTTATCCGTATCAGAGAGAGACTATAGCCTCTTGAAGGTAAGCATCTTGAATTCTTACTCTTTCCCGCTCATATATGCGAAGTGCTGTGATGGGACATATGTTTACCCAGTGGTGGCAAAACCAAAGAAGCCTATTTAGAATTTGTCAGTAAATTGCAATCCTTGGTAGCAGCTTAGTTTTCTAGTTTTAAACAATAGAAGCTGTGAACATACAGGACTTGAAAACCCAAAGCTAATTGCTCATATGTGAGTGGTAATTAAGTGCATTTCTATGATATAACAGGAACTTTTATTCAGTTTCAGAAAACATTAATACTCCCTGGCCATGAAGATTGGATAAGAGGCATTGAATGGGCAGTCTGTGGTCAGTATGAAAGATAAATAGAGTACTGGTTTAACAACAGTACTACTGTTTATCCCTCCAACAGATGGTTTTGATGCATGGTAGTGCCTAAGCTCTTGTGGCTGTGAAT
The DNA here is from genome assembly GCF_018691265.1 of Tyto alba. Classification (NCBI taxonomy): domain Eukaryota; kingdom Metazoa; phylum Chordata; class Aves; order Strigiformes; family Tytonidae; genus Tyto; species Tyto alba. The sequence continues at coordinate 23,743,701 of NW_024881301.1, forward strand.
TTTTTTTCTGAGATGGTGGTGGAAATGTTAAAAATCAAGGTAGAACTCTTTGTTCTGTTAAAATATAAGAATTGTAGAATTGTTTTACAGTTATATTTTAGTTATCGCAATTATGACTACAGTAAGATTGATACGGAACACTCATATCTTCTGTTTGCATTCCTTATTTTGTCTTGTCTGCTTCAAGTATGTACTGGTAGCTAAATGCAAACAAATAGTTTTAGCAACTTGTCCTTTTCAATATGCAGATGTCTGTATCTGAGTGAGGAAGTGCTGGCTGCTTTTTGAAGGGGGGGCAGAGTAGGGGGAAATAGTACTTTTCTTCTCCCCTCCATCTTTTTTTTTTTTATTGTAAGAATAGGAGATTAGGAGGACACTGTTGAGATGTTAGCTAATTAGATAATTCTTGCAATGGCAAAAATAAAATAGAAGGAATTAGAGGATGCTACAATTCTGAAGAAAGAAAAAGTAGAAAGGAGTTACTGAAGAGTATTGAGGATGTCAGAAGTGAAGGCTGTAGGTAGTAAGGAAGTATATGTACAATATGTACAGTATTTACCATGTCTGACAAGCAGGATAATAACCTTAGTCAGTACGTTCTAGTGGAGAGTTTGAAATGGGAGAGTAAGTTGATGTTGAAATAAAACAGCGGTTTATGATACTGTGTACAATAGAAAAAATTAGGATAACACTGTAGTATGTTTGGAAGGATAGTAGGTTAGTCATGGCAGTGGTTGCAATGAAAGCATGGCTCTAATTATATATATATATATATATATATTTTTTTTTTTTTTTTTCTTTTTAAACCAAATAGGTGAAGACCTTTTTTTAGCAAGTTGTGCTCAGGATTGTTTGATAAGGATTTGGAAAGTGTGTTCAAAATCAAAGCCACTTCCAGAACCTGAAGATGATTCCTTAAGACTGAAAGAGAATGTTTTTACTGTCAAAGGTAGGTAAAAGCTGTAAAATTCTTTTATGCAACTTCTCACTTGTGTATCTGTTTGTGGTTTCAGGGTGGCTGACAAGGTGGTTACCATCTAATTTGTTTTGTTTCATGTATTAAAAGAATCTGAGGCTAGTTTTACTTCATTATTTTTATTCAGCTATTAGAAAAAGTGGAGTTATTGTTTTAAAGCTGTTGACTATGTAAAGTTAATGTTGTGTTACAAAAAAAACTTAGTATCAACATACATTGTTACACATATTCTAAGTGCAGTATGTAGTCAGGAGATATATTTGTCCGTGGGAGGTAAGCTGTTGTGCAGTTTTCCAGTTTAATAACATACTTTTCATTTTCTTTTGAATTCAATGCAGTAAGAGGTGCTACTATTACTTAAATCTTAGAAAAACACTGGAGATAACAGATAAGTATGTGCAGGCTTGCTTTTTGGTTATTTAATATACTGTTTGAGTACTGTAACATGAGAGACTCGCAATGCTGACATTGTGGGCTAAATTGTTAAGCAACTTAAGTAATATAATGAAGCTTCTATGACGTTATATGTAAAAAGCGCTCGTGCTACTTGCTGCTAATCCTGATTCATTGTTTGAAGTATCTTAATGCTTGTATTTACAGTCGTTTTGGAGATGTAAATATGCTTAAGTTAAGAGTATGGTTAGAGCCAGTGTCAGAGAGTTTATTTCAAAATTGCTTGAGAGTTCTCCAGGAATTCCATGTTACCGCTCTGAGGCAATAGGCTGACCTCTTAGTGTCAGCCTGGTGCTCGAGGCTTGCAGCAAAGTAAGTTTTCAAGGAGCTGTTCAATGTCAACAGGCTATTGAGGTATTAGTAGATGATGAAAGCAGTTGATATTTTTCACTGTCGATACCAGAAATGATCTGCTCTTTCTTGGCTTTTAGAAAGAAATGTGCTTTTCTCTGATTTGTGGTAGATACTGATACAACATATGCAATTACTTTGGAGTCTGTGTTGGCTGGTCATGAAAACTGGGTGTATGCAGTTCACTGGCAACCTTCATTTTCCAAAGGTAAAAAGCTACGAAACACTTAGCAGTTATGTTAAGTGTTGTATACACAAGAGTACAGTCATGTGTCTTTGTATTGTTTGTTCAGTTGTCACTGTGGATTATGAAAATGTTTACATTCTGCAACTGATATTTTATAAGTAAATGGATGTTTTGGCTGAGTGTGCCACAATAGCACATCTTACAGCACAGGCTCTGTCACTGTGTATTGCATGATGCTCTCTCTTACTCATGTTTTGTTTAATGAATGAAAAAAAAAAAACCTGAGCTGTGCTGGCTTTATTGTAATTGATTTGCTGTTTGTTGAATAAAAATCAGTTTAATCAGTATGAATTAATATTTTACCTTGATACATGTATCTGAAATGTCTGTTCTTTAGAAAGTCTGCATTAATTCAATATCACTCCTTTCTTAGACTAGAAAGGAACAAAGAGCAACAATCAGAAGATTAATCTTCAGTCATCCGTGCATTAATATAACATGCCACAGATTCCTTAAGTATCAGTTTTCTCTAGCTAGCATGTAGCTTTAAGGCATTTATGCAGACATCGGGGAAAAAAATGATATTTACAGTTTAATTCTGCATCTTTATTTTTTTTTTTAAATCCTTAAATTCTGACAGCCTTGTTTGTGGTGCTGATTTGCTGGTGTGTGTTTGCCTGGAGTGTAAGGGAAGGAGATTCTTGATTTGACATGCTTGCACCATCAGAGTGCCATTGTGTATTTGTATTGGCAAAAATGCCTTTTTCTCTGAGGTGATTTAGAATTACTGATGGCAGGTGACTTCACCTGTACAAAGCACAGCGTTTTTCCAGTGTATATACAACATTTAAGCTGTAGAATGCAATTAGAATGCCAGAATACCTGCAGTGAAAAACAGAAGACTTGATTTAGAAATATTGGCTTAGTTATCTATTCTTTCACATTTTTTTAAGTAGCAATAAAAGATTTTGCCTGTTTAAAGTAAGGTTTAGGCAAAATATGATGGCTTTCACTGTAATCTCAAAAAACCTGAACTGTCAGACCATAAAGTTTTCCAGGTGTCTTACATCATGTTTCTGCATACATGCAGCTGCTTGCATTCTGTGGCCTGCCCCGTTTTGGGTTCCCCAAAATAGATTTTCTTCTTCAGTAGAAAGACATTGATCTGAGAGATGCATTCTCAATGCAAAAGGTAAAAGGTTTGGTGTGACGTAAGATACTGTCTCAAGAGATGCCCACCAATGTCTCTGTTCTCAGGAAAGATTCCCCAGCAGTTCTAGGGGAATCTAGTTTCCCAACTGAATGAAGAACCCGTTTCTTCTTCCCTGTTCTGGCTGTTTTGGGCAGTTGTCTGGAGCATTTCACTGCATTTTGGGGAGCAGTCCTTACTGTTGTATGTATTACTAGATTCTAGAGGCTATTGAAGTCTCTAGTGAATCTAACGCTTAAGCTGAAAAAAATACAGTGAATATTGGCCTGGAGATTATTTGGTTTTAAACTGGAAATCTTTCTGTAGAAACTAATTTGAGGGCTAGAATGGAGAACTGCTCTGCAGTCTGCCTGTGAAACTATCTTTTCCTCCAAATTACACTTGTTTCAGTGTAAACTTGGAGTGAATAAACAGGAGGATATGGTTGGTGTCATGTATGTGTTTTACATTTCCTTTGAGAGATTATGGCTGAAAAATACAGCACCTCCTAATGAGTGCCTAGTAAGAACGTAGAGCCTGTTAAGTCTGGCATTTAAGTACTGCATTGTACATCTCTGATGTTGAACAATTTTCTTAGTGTGTTTGGATTTCAGTATGACCAAATTATTTTAGAAAGTATTCTCATCAGTTGTAGGGTAATTGCTCTTCTTGTACTGTAGATGGCAGCATGCAACAACCAATGAGGATATTGTCTGCATCAATGGACAAAACTGTGATCGTTTGGGAACCTGATAAGGAATCTGGAGTCTGGCTAGAACAGGCAAGTGTCAGCCTTTCTCATGATATGTACTGTATTCAAGTTGTACTTCAGCATTGTGTGTGCCCTGGAGGGAACAAAAACTATAAAATGCTGGGAGTGAAAGGCAAAAGCGTTTTTTCTTGCAAAAATACTCATTCTGATGCTACGTTGCAAGGAAAACTATATTTTTCAAAAATGATGTGATGCAGCATGATTTTTATTGCTTGTTTACTTTTGTATTATCCTATCTGGGAGTTTGTGCTCACATGGCATTCATAGTACAGCAAGCCAGGTGCTGCATAGTAACACACACTGTAGTTAATCACTGTGGGAATGTGTACCCAAGCAGTTACTACAGAGCTGCTGACATGCAATTCACAAGCATGGTTCTACAGTCACTTGTTCACAAGCTGTGCCATTAGGGTTTTTCTTCCATTTGAGCTGGATACTCATGTTTCACTATAGTATTTTGAATGCTGTTCTAATGGGGATCATCCTAAATAAACAAGTAGTACAACCAGATTTATCTAGTGCTTTGGTAGATGTCTGTTTTCAGTTGACTTGCTTTTCCAAATGACAGTAGTTCAGCCAAACCTTGTGGTGGGTTATGCCAACTGTTGTTTATGGTCTTCCCAGTGACAAAGAAACTTCTAATCCTCTCTTGGGAGAAAAAAAAGAGAGTGGCAGCAGGTGGATTTAATTTCTCCCCCATTCCACTGAACAGTTATCGTCCCTTTTTACTGGAAGTAAAAATTAGTTCATAATAGGATGATCACATTGAGCTCACATTTGTTGTCCCTAGTTGTAACGCTTAGGTGTGGCTAAATTTACAAGCTTCTAAAAATCAGCTGTGTAGTAAAGCTTGTTGCAAGTTGCTGCTCTTTCTTTGTACATTCCTTTTGCATTGGCTAGACCTCAGATGTGAAGCTTGCAGTTTGGATGAGACATTTTAACTGCAACAATCCTTTTTGCATTGAGGGAGGGAAATGTGAGCTGGAAGCCTGCAGGGTGGGAGGGTGCAAGGGAAACATCCCATTTTCTTCCTTCCATTTTGGTATGATGAATAAGAAGTCTCCACAAAATCATTTCCCTTCTCAGAGGTAAGACTAGAATTCTGCCTCTGGCATGGGATATCAAAGTCGCTTCCATAGGAGGAGTATTTTTTGGAATGTGTGCTAATAAAATGGACATACTAGTCGATGCTGCCATTTAGAGTGAGGTATAGATTAATTTTATTGTGATTTTAAGAGCAGCTGTATAATAATGGGGGAATTGGTAAGAGTCCAGCTTGGAAGGAACTGTGTTCTCATCTCTTGCATAACACTTGAAAATGTAACTATAATAATCTTCTAATGTAATGAAAATCTTGGAAGAGCACTGGAGTAACTTTAAGGCACGTATGTATGCATGTATACACACATGCAAAGTCACAAGGGAAGCACAAAACAGAGGCCAAAATAGGCCACAGAAGGAATGTGGAGCAAGTTGTAGGGATTCATGGAGGAAGAGATGGAAATATAGTAGTGAATCTTGGAAGTTACAAAAGAAAGGTCATGGGAAACTGCTGTTCCTTTGTGCCTTTTTTTTTCCATTATGTGCAACAGAGCAATAGGAAAACAACATATTACAAGAAACTGTAACATCCAACAGACTGGACTGAAACATGGAAAGGTTGGGTTCTCCTCTCAGCTCATCTAATGTAGTGTTTTCCTCCCTTGGGTGATTGAGCGAGATCCTATCCTGAGATGTTTACGAAGGGAGGCTCCAATGAAGTGGCATGCAGCTTTAATTCCCATTATATTTATTTGCAATTAAAATATTCTCTGATTGTATTTTTGTACGTAATGTGAACTGTTGCCTATAGCTCATGGGATGAAAATTTAGATTAGGATGAGTTTATATGAGTGAAAGGCCATTTTCATGAATATTTCACTTATGATCATTAATTCAGGTGCGGGTAGGTGAAGTGGGTGGCAATACCCTTGGATTTTTTGACTGCCAGTTTAGTCCAGATGGTTCAATGATCGTTGCTCATGCTTTTCATGGAGCACTACACCTTTGGAAACAGGCTACAGTTAATAAGGTACGTTGTTTTATTATTATTATTACCTAAAAGAATTACACTTACATGTCACATGAGGTAAGTTATGTTGTTAATAGAAAAGTGTAACAGTACAGTTTAAAATTAATGATTGAAATAGTCCTCTGAATAGAGTATTCTGTAGGAGTCATGCTCTTGCACAGAGGGAGGTTGCAGTCTTGGAGGCTCAAGTACTTGTTGCTTCCCTGTGGGAAGCATGAAGTGGAATAGACTGAACTCCTTTGTGGTTGTTCTTTGTTCAGAAGTGGCAGCTGAACCAGTAACACAAATTTCTTTTAGATTTGAGCAATAAATCAGTGTTTGTGTCTCTTTGGGCACTCTGAGTTCTAATAATTTGCTGTTTTCAAATGTCTTTTTGCTTTCTTAGTAAGGACGTTGATACTTCTATTTTAGTCAGAATATGCCAATCAGTCAATTGAAAACTTCTTGCTTCTTTGGTGACTTTTTTGATAGAAAGAGTGGACTCCAGAAGTTATGATTTCAGGACATTTTAACAGTGTAGAAGATGTAAAGTGGGACCCAGAAGGAGAGTTTATCATCAGTGTTGGTTCTGATCAAACTACTAGACTCTTCGCTCCATGGAAGAGAAAACAAGAGGCAGAGGTACTGTCTTCAAAGATTTTGTGAGCTTGGTAAAGAGGGCTTATCTGTCCTGAGTTTGGAACAAGTCATCTGAGTATAACTCATACCTTAAATTTCCCCAAGCTATGATCTGTTCAAAACTGCTTGTATATATGCTTGGTTTGGTCGTTCAGTATGTGCTGTTTTCACTTCAAAAATACTAGTGTCAGAGTTTTAGCAATCACATAGCATGACTGCTGTTTAATCCTAAATTCACCTGTGCGTTACCTTCAGCAAGTGTTCTCTCAGGGCCTTAAAAATGAAGCTGTGTGGTAATTCAGAGTCCGAGTAGCATCAACACTTGTTGCTGTATGGGGTGTGGGAGAAAGCTAAAGTATCCTGTTGGTAGGGAGAGGTAGAGGGTTGAGGTAGAAATGGGTCATTTGAAGGCATATGTTCAGCATGTCTGAACTCTGAAGAGCAGGTAGGTAGTTCTGTTGCTTATGAAGTTAGATAACTCAGGCTTTTAAAATGCATTACTTTCTTCACCATAGTGAGTTCAGCAACTGAAAAATTACAAGAAGTGACATCTGATGTTCGTCTTAAGGCACAATGGATGGTTCAGATATCTATGAAAAGTTACTATTACAGCTCAATATTCACGTTCTTTTCTCTGTAAAAAGAGAACTAAGTGTTAAATGCAAATAATTATCCCTTATTAAAATATCAATTATGATATTGTACTGGGTTCAGATATCAGAAACAAGGGATAGCGGTCATCTTCAATTTGTCATGCAAATTCACACCTTGATTTTTCTCTAAGAAGCTTATTGTGTGACTTCTGCAGCCCTCTGTCTGTTTTGGGGTTTGGGGCTTTTTCATTCCTGTTGTGTTGTGTTCTAAAAAACACAAAGATGCACCTAGTAAAAGGTAAAAAGGGTTTATTGCACTGTTTTTTTGTTTAATTTTTGTTTTTAAAGAATTAATGTTGTTTTTCTCAGTGGAAAATAATCAAGATCATGTGAAAATATGAGGTTTTACAGAATCTCTCAAATGTCTCATTCACGTTTTATCGGAAGCTTTGACATTTGAAACTTAATTGGATTTTTAGTGTCATATATGCAGTTTAAAGCCAAAATAATGCCTTTCCTTATGCTTGTATGATATCTAGTACAATGTAAATTCTGTTCTGGCTGCAATTTTCCAGGAATTGTAATACTGTAGTATATGTAGTCTAAATGAATTCTAATTGATTAAATTAATTCTAATTCTGTTAGCTGTCAACTCAGAAGTGCATATTGTATTTTTCCAACTGAAGTATCATGTAGGAGTAGTAGCAAATGACACTAAAAAACGCTTCATGAAAGTGTATTTGCTAGAAAATGGAGGCCTTTTTTTTTTTTTTGAAGGATCAAGTTTTTTCATATGTAGAATAAACTATATTTTTAGAAAAGCAATATAAATCATTTAATATCTTTTTTTGCTAATATTCTTTGCTTGGTGTGACTATAAAACTAACTTGTCTATCTAATTTCTGGTCAGCTGTTAATTCTGGTTTTCTTGGGATAATACTTGAAGTGTGGGCTATGACTATTTCTGGAAACTAGAAAAAAAATACTTCAAATGAAAACACTTCTAAAATCGTTGGGATTTCCCAGAGGCTCTTTGATAAGAAGCTATTTTGGTTTTGCCAGTTTTTTGCAAAGCTTCTATTAAATGGTCTCACTAAAATCAAATATTTAAAGAAAGGGGGAAGTAGGAACCTGTAGCCTGCTGACAGCAGCACTGCTGTGCATTGTGAAAGACAGGTGAAGAAAGTGAGGTAATTATCACTACCTTTCTTACATCTTTCAGAGCTACAGCTTTGCAAGTAGTAAACAGCATACAATCCTCCTTCTGCTTAAGCAAATTGTGTCCTCTTCCTGACTGTCTAGCATAAAGAAGTCATAGCAAGTACAGTGTGCCCTTAGTAATAAAGGGAAGCAAGTGTCTCAAATATATCTGTGCAGGGACACAGTTTACTAATTACAGGAATTGTTTGGTGGAAAAATAGGGTTTAACTGATGTATGTAAGCATACATCAGTTTTCTGAATGTCAGGAGAAGGTTGCTATTAACTTTCCTTTGTGTTAATAAAGTCAGGAAGTAAAGTAATAGTACTGTTTCGGAACTCAAAATCTTGCTGCTTCTCTGGTTAAGAATTGTGTTTTAACTGTGTGTCTGTTCATTTAGGTAACCTGGCATGAAATTGCAAGGCCTCAAGTACACGGATACGACATGCGTTGTCTGGCAATGATCGGCCGGTTTCAGTTTGTGTCAGGAGCAGATGAAAAAGTGCTTCGAGTTTTTCGTGCTCCCAAGAATTTTATAGAAAACTTCAGTAACATCACTGGTATTCCAGTGGAGAAGCTGTCCTCCCATGTAAGTGTGCTAAATATATACTAAAAGAAGACACTCCTCTTATGTAAATAAAATTAATGCTTTAGGAAATGTTAAATTGCACTGAACTCCATAAAAGTTATTTTAATGGTTCTGAAACTTTAGCCTTGTTTTCTTTCCCTTCTATTTCCTTCCACGTGTGTTGTTTTGTATGTTTTTTTTATGGAGTTGTCTTACAAAACAGGTTGTAGTTGAAACTAAACAAGACCTAGTGTCTGAAGATGGCAGAGAGTATGGGTAAATTTTTAATAAGTCAGACTAAGTAGACAACTGTACACACTTGGTGATTTGCAAGCAAACAATAAAGCCTGGGAATGTGATTCTCCTTAATTTAAGGGTGTAGCAGTCTTGTCTGGATGTAATTATCGTTGTGTGGTTATGTGTTAGTTTTTTTAATTGTGTGCTTGGAAATAGCGGAAAGCTTTCAGCACTGTTGTTAGTTGTTACATATAAATATTTATAATTATGTACTTGCTCATGCTTTATTTCCTCTTGACATTGAACATTTTCTTGAGGCCTTTACAATCTCATTCTTAGTTGTTAAGTATACTTTCCTACCCTGTGGAAAGATAAGACTGCAGAGTTGCTATCCTTTGCTCCCCGTTTGCTTTAAGATCTGATTCTCATTTCCTCTGCATTCTGTAGAGCAGACCTTATTCGGCATAGCTGCCTCTGTACAGTTCCTTGCATGCTCTTTGCATTTCTGGCTCTGAAAGTGGTGTTTTCATGCAGCCTCTCAGAGACAGATTAGCCCTTCCATTTCATCTAACAGTTGAAACATCTGGGAAACAAATTACTTGGGTTTGGTAGCAAGAAGTTACGTAATTAGCTATTTAGTGCTTTAATTCTGTAAGACTTTGTAAGCATTTGTGTTAATGACGTTGTACAAATAACACTGTGCTTTTGTAATGCTGGCAGATGTCATTATTTTACTTTTATGTAGACTTTACTTATCAGCTCTTCCTTTGAGTGCTGTTTTTTGATCCATGATACCACAAAGTGTTTCACGTGGGCTTTGGTTAAAGAGGAAGGCTTTATGAGCTCTAATGATACAGCTACTCTTAAATAGCTTTATTGAAATTGTTTTCTGTGAATGCTTTTTTTCATTAAAGTGGGTAAGCTTTTTCTTAATTGCACTCAAACGCCTTCCCTAAAAAAATACTTAAAACCAAAAAAGCCAGCTTTATATTCAGAAAGGGTTGAATAGGATTATATTCAGTTCAAATCCATAGGATTGTATTATACTTTGGGTTGTAATGAAGAACTGTTTTTGTTTTAGAGGCTTTAAACTGGTTAGTGTGTCATCCATTTTCTCATCAAATTATGAACACTTAAATAAAGAACACAGTGTTTTGAAGCTGTCACCTAAATTATTCATCCAGTTCTATAAAACAGTCTTCCTTTGAACTTTACAGACACTGTAAGGAAGGGGTTTTACAGCTATTAAATCTAATCTTTTTCTATCCCTCCACAGAGGGCCCCAAGTGTCTACCCTAGAATAAATAAAATTGTGGAAGAAAACCTGTAATTAGGGCTAAAGACACATGCTTTACAGCAAAACCTTTGAACTGAGGCTTTGGAAAAGATGCTTTTTTGTTTGTTTGTTTTTTCCTGGCAGAGTACTTATTTTGTCCAGGATATGTTCTCGGTCAGTTGGGAATTTTTCAAAGTGCCCCCCTTCAATGCTTTAGAAAAGTCACTCTCTTTATTACAGGGATTCCTTAAACTGTGGCCTTTGAAATCTGAAGAATCTTTAAAATCTGACAATCTGTGTGTGTAATGTTGTAATTTTTTCTTTTTTTTTTTTCTTTATTCAGCAATCATCTGATCTTCCAGAAGGTGCAACTGTGCCAGCTTTGGGATTATCCAATAAAGCCATTTTTGAAGGTACAGCTAATGAGAAATAATGATGATGGTGTTTCATGTGAAACTTTTTTTTTTAAATCATTATTCTAGTGTACATCTTTTTGTTAGGTCTGTTATTGTAAGCTTGACTGCAGGTTAGGAGCCTAGAAATAAAATTGTGCAAAGCATTTGTTTATTTCTCTGGTAGCACCTAGATATGGTGCTTAAAAATAAAAGCACAAGTGAGAATCTTTCCTCCCTTTCTCTGCCTTTGGCTTCTCACCTGTGCATCCCCTAATGTTTTGTGCAAACCCAGCATGCTCTTTCCATACCGTGTCCCACACCCCTGTAGGAAGTGACCCCACTCAGTCTGCGCAGTGCTCCCGAGAGCCTCTCCTGTTGACAGAGCTGGAGGAGTTTCACGTGGATGCAGGGCTTCCTTGCTCTCCTGTGATGGGTCTGGGAGCAGCTGGGACAGGGTATTATTTGAATTCCCCCACCAGCCATTGTTCCTTTGTTTTCTTCATGCTCACTACCCGTGCTGCCCCTCCCTCCCACCACCCCCAAGACTGATGACTTTTAGCCAAAAAAATTAGTATTGAATAATGGACTGTGAAATCTAGGTTGAGTTGTTAAAGCAGAACTAACTGTTCCTACTTGTGGTTTCTCTGTAAAAAACCTTGACCTCTGAAGCTATATTCTGGAGTCCTTTTCACACTCTCCTCAAATGTTAGCACCCTTGCAGAGGCTTATAGAAGTAATGATGTTTTGAGAGGGTTCAGTCACATTTTCTGTTCCGGTGAAGAGAGCCATAAACCTCCAGATAAATGATGCTTTGTGAAAGTATTTGGGAGGGAAGAATTAGTTAACCAACAGTAACTAATGTTCTGTCAGTAAAGACTGGTGAGGCACCAGATTAATTTACTGGAGAGGTGGAGGGGATTGCATTGTGGGGGAACAAGGAAGGAAGGACAAACATCTGTCTAGAATGATAAAAACAACTGAGTAGTGTCTTGAGACAGGATGGAACTGCTAATCTGGTGTTTAATAAAGCCTCTAGTAAAAATGCACTTACACTGGAGTTTACAAATTAGGTCAGACCTGATTTTTTTTTTTTTTCTCTGCTTAAAGCTTTATCAGAAGGTGTGAATTAAAAAAAGGAAGAATTTTAATAAGCTTTGTCTCCAGGGTCTTCAATGGCAATGCAGCTAAATTTTCCTAAATCTTCTGTTGGAGAAGAGTAGCTTTGTTGTACCTGAAGTAACTCATAAAATATATTTTGGCTAAAACTCCTTTTCCTGCTTTCTCATGAGTTCTGCTGAGAGGCAGGGAAAAAACTTCTCGTAGAGTATCAACACACAGAGAATACCTAATTTCTGTTGATTTCATGTGGCACACCTAGAAGCAGCACCACGAGTAGAAAAGCTGTCAAGTTTTCCTGCATTGTCCACCACTGCCCACCCGATGCTGTCAGCACTGATGGCTTAGGCTAAAGCCCCACAGGCCTTTCTTGCTTACGCTGCAGAGGAATGGTGAATGATGATCAGATAGCGGTCACAAATCAGATAAAATGTTGCTAATTTCAATTTCAATTGCAGTCTTTCTGTTCTGCTTTTTCTGTACCTGCTTTTTTAAACTTCTGTATTTGAAACGTGCATTTGGCAAAAAGTTAGATTCTGTCTGAGAACAACTGTTCCCAAACTCTGTACCTTTTTCTTAAATAATACCTTTGAAGTGAAGGACAGAATTGAAATTTAACTTAAAATCAACTGGAATAATTTCAGTTACTTCTGGAATTTTTGCCTAAAGCTACGGACTGAGCCCTTGGCAGTTTTGCCAAAGTTTGCAAATTGTAGATGGACTTCTGCAAGTATGGATTTCTTTATTTAGGGGTCTACATTAAATTTAAGAGTTCATCACTTGTATCTAAGATTTTTGCCTTAAACATTTTCAAATAAAGAAGAAAAGGTTTACTGTTGGGGAAGCACAGGTTCAACTTCTGGTGACTGCTTCTTCCAGATAAATCAAAGTCTCTTTAAGAATCTATAACAGACTGTGCTGATGGAGTGGGATCAGTCTCAGAATGGAATTAGTCCAAAGGTTATATATGCTTTTTTTTTTTTTTTTTTTAATTTTATTTTCTACTCTTGGTTCCCATGTGCATTGAAATAACTAGGTTTTAATACGCATGTTGTTGTAACTCTGGAAGCAGAGAATCCTGATTTTAATTACTTACATTGTAAAAACAATAGATGATTTTTACTTGTATAATAAATGCTTATATTTTCCCTCCTGTCAAGTATGTTCTCACTAGCTAATGAAGTCCTTTCTTTGAATAGGAGACATGGCTGCTCAACAAGCTGAGGATGAAGAAACATTTAATACCATTTCAAACCAGTATCCTGAGATTTATTTTCAACCCATGATCCTTACAGGTAAAAGGTTCATTTCTGTTGTACAGAGATAGAGAATTAGGGTCATTAGATATAAACTTGGAACAATATTTAGCTGATTTTATATTTAGTACCATGTTTGAGTACGTTGTACAAATGTCTTTTAGAACCTCCCCCAGAGGATCACTTGCTGCAGAACACCTTGTGGCCTGAAATTCAGAAGTTGTAAGTTTAATTTTTTTGTTTCTTCATTTAATTTGCAGAATTTCCAGAAAGCTTATTTGTCACCTTATTTGTTCCTTAAAGATCCCGGTAACATTAGGCTACACTTCCACAATCTTCAGAGTTTTAGTATCAGTCTTCAAGTACAGCACAAAGAAACAAATTGTTTCAAGGCCTTAAGGGTTTATTTATCTGAATCTCCTGAAAGAGCGATCTCAGGCAGGAACAAGCAGAAAGTTGAACCTTTGCTGTTGATTAACAGCTACCTTCATACATTACCAGTTTTGTGACTTCAGTTGGAGGGGATGGGAAATAAAAAACCTTTGGAAAAACAGTTTGCAGATTGCTTTCATTTGACCAAGCAGGAGGTTTTGTAGGAGCTCATCTTTACCTTCAACTGGACAGTTAATCTTCTTTGCATGCTTTTAAGCTCTTTTACTGTGTTTGGACTCAAAAGTGCTTCTAAGAGGGAAGCTGGTGGGTATTAGACCATATCTGCATATTTTGTAATTTCCAGCTGTTACATTAAATGCTTCTGTGCTTGCTATGGCCGCTAATGCACCCACTCGCAGAAGTAGTTTGATGAGGGATCTTTAAGTAGTGAAAAGGTGCCAGGGCCAAATTTTTTTTTCATTTGCCTTTGACATTTCTCAAAGTCTACTGAGACATTAATCTTTGATATTCTGCTACAGGAGTACTGCCTATCTGCTTTTATATTCTGCGTTAATTAAAATAACTGCATTTTATGATGGTCATCAAGGGACTTACCTGAGAAATTTTTCCTGTTTTTAGAGATACTGCTCATGACAGAAGTCCTTTTATGCAAGGGCAAGAAGATGTAAAGCATTTGTAGACTTTCAGTTTTTTTTGCTCAGAATAATCTTGAAAGAAGTAACATGAAATCGCATAAATGTAGATTTCAAGTTGCCATAGCAGCAGAAAAGCAGTGTGAGGAACCGACTTGCTAAAAATAGCTTGTTTGTCATTGACATTTGTGTATACCCAGCTCTAACTTGACACTGAATTTTGAAGGATTAGTGTCGGGTTTTGAAAAGCATTTGCTTGAGTAGGTTTTAGTATGAAGAACTTGCTGAATTTTTTACATAATCTAACAACTTTAAAATAAAAGTATGATAAATCCTGTGAGAGAATGCTAATCTTTATCCTCTTGGAAAGTCACCATAGAGGGTTTATATGCAGCAGGCTGAGATTAAAGCCTAAGTGTTGACATAAATATGTATGTTTATATGCATGTACATTTCATATAATACACTTGGAAGTCTTGAGAGATACTGTTTGACACTAGAAAATTACTGTAATCATTTGTCTGGACACTTTGAAGGTCCAGTCAGTTTACCTGTGCATAAAAAATTGCTATGAATTGCACATTGCTAAGGCAAAATTGCTTGTGGTTGAAAATGCAATTTCATTATTCATTCATGCCATTGCTTCTCTCCATTGCGAAACTTTTTTGGGTGTTTTGCTTCATAATGAAGGGATTGGATTGCGTGTATGGGGGCAGGGGAAGGGATTGTACTTGAGCTTCTATACTTGCAAGGCTCATACACTATTATAAACAGCATCTCCAGTTGCCACTAGCTACTGTCTTTACTGGAGACAGCACTGGACTCTGTAGGCTGTTGGTCTGAGCTGTGATAGTCCTGCTTATGTGACTTTGCAAAAGACAGTATTTTGGGTTTTATTTTAATTTAAAGAGAAAGATTACATTTTAATGCTTCTGTTTAGCAAGAACAGAGTTGCATGCAGAAGCTCGGAATGTTTCTGTCAAGTGTTCTTCAATACTACATTTAGGAGATAAAACCAAAGTGACTGAGGACTTGTGAAACAAGTTGTTCCACAGGTGATTTTCTTCCTTCACTGAAAGGAAATTTGTACTTTTTGTGGAATAAATACTTTTCAGTTTTAGAAAATTGGCTTTCAATGGTTTTCACTACAAAATGGTCTCTAGGAATATGCTTTAAAAGTAAGCATTATGATAAAACTCCTGCTGGTGACAGATTAAGAGGAAGACACACAGGATTGCCTTTATCATTTTAAGATACAATCAAATTTGCAAATTAACATCCCAATTAAGCTCAGCCACTAGTCCCTCTCCCCCCTGAAGGCCCAGGCACAGTTACTCTTCATTAAAAGCCAGTTCATCCTCAGACTTCAGACATGAGTGTGGCGATCTGTCTATGGGATGTGCCCAGCAACAACTCTTCTGGACCCTGTTCGACAGACACAGGCAGTAATTTGTCATTTAAACAGATGGCTGCTTCGGCAGCAAGTGAAATCCCATGAACATCAATCCCATATAAGAACTTGTTTGCAACGCTGCTGACCAAAAGAGTTTATTAAGATAACTGACCATCTCTTCAGAGCTGGGAATCAAAGAAAATCACCCCCCTTCAATGGGTATTTAGCTGTTAGTTGTCCACTGTTTATAGATTGCATCTCCAATTTTATTTTACATCCGGTCCATTTTGTGACTGATTTTAATTTGTGTTAGTCTGTGTGGCATTTCTGCTTATTAGCTAAATCCCAATCTAGATATGTGAGCTTGAATTCCAGCAGAACTCATGCAAAGACTGATTAAAAATCTATTTCTGGAGAAAGCTAGAAGTTTTGGGTTTTTTAGAATGTTGTTTTCCTTTCCCAACACGATTCTTGTCCTCTAGTTCAGAAATCAATCTTTCAGTATTTCACAGAACAGGCATCCCTTCGCTGGGTGTTTGTGGTGTATTTCTTCGGTGATCTTCAAATATGTGGCTTCTGATTTTTATTGGTGTTAAACTTGCTTTCCAGGAAAATAAGAATACATTCAATGCTGCTTTAATCTGCTTTGTTAATCATTAGTGTAGCTTCTGCTGTGCTGATGCTTCAGGACTATGGAATGGGCTGTAGAGATTGTTCTGTAGTCA
This sequence comes from Tyto alba, assembly GCF_018691265.1. Classification (NCBI taxonomy): domain Eukaryota; kingdom Metazoa; phylum Chordata; class Aves; order Strigiformes; family Tytonidae; genus Tyto; species Tyto alba. Next base: position 23,760,101 of record NW_024881301.1, read on the forward strand.
GTTCCTAAATGTGAAAATTTATACAGATATTTAAATTGAATGCTGAACTTCATTAGGAATTATTTGGGACATAATACTGAAACAGTGGTGAGAAGCTCCTGGCAGGTGCCTTTCGTTTTTGCAAGGGGATTTAAGTTAGCATAAGAAACTTGATGCATACTGCAAAAATGACTGTGATGTGTCATAATATCTTTTCACTTTTATTTCAGATATGGACACGGATATGAAATTTTTTGTGTTGCTTGCAATAATTCAAACACTGTAATTGCCTCAGCATGTAAGGTAAGAAAAGATTCTAGCACCATCTAGTGAAAAGTGCCACCAGATTTCTAGGGTTGACAGAGCAGGAGTTGGAATTCAGTTTGGTCTGAATTCTTTTCTTTCACTTAAATGTGAAAGATTTTGTATCGATGACAGTTGCCTTGCAAAGGTTATAGGGAATGCAGATAAGTTATTATTCATAAATTACAAAATATTAATTTGAAGATATTAGTAAGATAAATTCTAACAAAGATGGGTATAAAACATTTTTTTACTCAGATATTGTCAGCATTAGTAGAAAGTAGTGAAACTTCCCAGCTGGGGGAACTTCCCGGGGGAAAACTTGGTCGCAAGCCTTAAAACAAGCCCCCTAACATCTCAGTATTTTGGAACGTGTGACTTTTATATTTGCTTTCATTAACTCTCACTGATATTTTTTTCCATCAATACAGGCTTCCAAAAAAGAACATGCAGCGATTATTTTGTGGAGCACTACTTCTTGGAAGAAACTGCAGAGTTTGCCATTTCACAATCTGACTGTTACTCAGCTGGCATTTTCTCCTAATGACAAATTTTTATTAGCGGTTTCTAGAGACAGGAATTGGTCACTGTGGAGGAAACAAGACTCATCAGAGTCAGGTCAGATACGCGAAATGGATATACGTGTTTGAAGACTTTGCGGTTTGTTCAGTATTTTTGGCTTCAAAATATTTGAAAGAGAATTGGTAAAATATTTTAATGGATGTTTTCCTTACAACTTTTAAGAATTAATAGCGTTGTATCCTCCTGTGGCTTTAAGAAGTGCAATTAATGGAGTATAGAAGAGCTAGAAAGGGAATGAAAATGTGGATAAGAATATAATCAGGCCTTAAATGCTGTTTAATTGATGGATGTAATGAAGTCTGATGTTCGTCCTCCTGCCTTCTACTTGTGATTGTATGTTTCAGACTTACTGAAATCAAGTATGCATGCTGGAGTGTAATGCCTGAACTTCAAACTAGTATTCTGTCAAGGAAAACCTTCATCCCGGTGTTGTGTGCAGGCAGGGCTGGAAGGTTCATTGCTACACCCGTGTCCTGCATAGAGCTGCCTTGTTCCTGTTTGCAGGGCATGACACTTGGAGACTCTTGGCAGGATTAATACCTATCTTTGGTGTGGCTTTCTGGTAATCCTACACAATTGATGAATTTGACTAGAACTGGCTCTGTCTGGAAAAGGAGCTGATAGTAAAGATTCAGTTGACTTTCTCATTAAGACTTTGAGCCTTGCAAAATCATGAGGAGATTGCTTTTGAACACTTTAATGGATTCCTAGAACAGATGCTTGTGCTGAAAATTATCATCATTGCACTGTTGGCTTAATAGCACATAAACACTATTGGGCTCTATAGTTTTCCTAGAGACTTGGCAGTGTGATTTGGCCCCTTCAGACATGTCCAGTTGTATCCTGGCTTGAGATTTCTGTTCTATTCAGACTTCTATTCTAAAGCCTGGCATGTTGTCCACAGTAGTTACACAATGTTTCAGGATAAGGAGTGTGAATTCTCATAGGAAGTAGAGGAAAACCTCTTTTCATTAGTTCATCAATAACTTTTCTGTCTACAAAGAACATCATTATCAGTGTAAAACAACACTGCTGATATTTGCATCCCAAGAAGTGGTTGTTCAAAGTCTGTGCTCCAAAATAACAACCTTTTCTACTTAAAAGTATTCCCATTTACTGATCTGATCAGGTTTATTGCCTGATTGTATGCATATTGAAATGGCAGCTTGTCTCTTTGGGACCAGATTATTCTTTACAATTAGATCATTCGGATTTGAATTCTTGGGGCTTTACTGGTAAATGGAAACTGTAGTGAAATTAATGGGGATACGTTTGCACGTGGTAAATGTTGCGCTATACTAAAACTTCAGAAAAACTTGTATAGAAAGAAGCTGCAGGTCTTATACTGGGACTTAAATTCTTCTGAAACAGATATGTGTGTAAAAGATCAAACTGTCCTACTGTTTTAGTGCTATAAGGGCTGACTGATGTGGTCTTGAACAGGTGCTCATTAGTATAAGAAGTGTTGGAAAAAAAAAACATTTACGTGGTGCTAAGTATTCCCAGTTACTTTGAGGATGAGTGGAATAATGTCAAAATGTTCCTGCAGTTCTTACATAGAATTAAATAAGTGTAACAATTACTTTTAATATGCAAAGTAGTTGAAGCAAGGGTTTTCCTCTATATGGTTTATTCCAGGACCAGTCTTCAGTTGCTGTGCATACACAGACAAAAATACAGCCATTCACAGTCGAATAATTTGGTCTTGTGATTGGACACCAGATAGCAACTATTTTATTACTGGCAGTCGGGACAAAAAGGTAATTAATATAAAAGGAATTTAAAAGCCCAGAATTATTTTAAATGTGTATTAGATCAGTAAATGCTGTGTTCTAAAGGGCCCATATTCTATAAATACACAAAAAGCTTACTGTGTGTATTACCACAGAAATCGGTGAGACTTTCATATGCTAAATAAAGTGCTTGAATATGTATGTACAAGACTGGTCTGCCAGTTGGACTTCTGCTGTTTTTTCATACAGTAAGACAAGCATATGTCACATAACTCTTATGGGTGTCTGAGTTTTCCTTCAATAACAAAATCTGGTTTTGTTGTCAGGATCTTTAATGAAGTCAGACTGTCTAAAAAGTTGAGTCTTTCAGGTAGACATAGTTAACTGTCTTCCAGGTCATCCACTTTGTGCTCCTGGAAGTATTTTAACTCAGTTATTCCTTATGTTTTTGTAAATGCATTTAAAATTCCTAGAGGATTCTCTTTCTTACAGGTCATTATCTGGGGCCAGTGCAATTTATCTGTGACTACTGAAGGGAATATGCTGGATTCAGTCAAGCCTTGTTCGACAGTACTAGATGCTGGGGATTCTGTTACTGCTGTTAGTATCAGCCCTGTGGTTACTCCTGATGGAAGGTATTGCTGTTTTTCTGTAATGTCATGTTGTGTTTAATTTGAAATTAGCATTTTTTCCACCTTTTGTCAGTTTTCTGTGGCTAAACAGCTCCTAAAATTTACCTGTCAAATATTTTGAGCATTCTTTGACTGAATGACCTCTACTTTTTAATTTCCTAGCCTTCTTTTCAGGTGTATGGTGACTTCTTGAAACAGTGTAACAAGAAAGAAAGGGGAGGAGGGCATGAACACACATGAAATACATTAATTCTATCTATAATATTGACTTGATCTGATGTTGTAATAACCTCCGTATTTTTTTCCTCGCCAGATATATTTTGCAGGTTTCTGCTCTGCTCGTTTTTTATGAAGAAGCATGATTTAAATCGTGATATATTTTTTTTTTTTTAAAATTTCTTTATTTTCATGGAACAGCAGATATTGATTTGAAGGGCTAGATGCAACACAGTGTTAGAGTGCTAGTTCCTTTTAGCTTGCATTAGAGCTGGCTTTACTGAGCTGCGTACTGAAATGTCTTTCAGAACTAATACATTTATTATCTTGATAGGTATATTGTTGCAGTAGGCTTAGAGAATGGGAAGATTATCTTGTACACATGGAAGCAGAGTGGGCAAGAACCAGCACTAGCTGATTGGACCATGTGTGTTGAGATGGATAGCAGGTATGTCTTTTGAAGTAAGTTAGGAGCAAGGAAATATTATTCTTGAGAGTAATAGTGCTGGAGTTCTGTTTTTATAGTATAAAATCCTATGAAACTGGTTCATTTCTAAGACAAAAATTGTTATCCTTTTAGGAAAAGTTTGAAAAGTCTGAAAGTCTTCAGATATCTTTAAGCAAAACCTGGAAATAAAGATACTTGTTATTTAGATGTATTAAACCCCCCCCCAAAAAAACCAACAACAAACCAGAATGAAAACCAAGGGGGGGTGGAGGTTAAACCCCCAAATACTTTGCTATGCAAATGCTTAGAGAAGTATTACCCTTGGCCCCACGTAAAGCAAAGTAAGATAAAATAAAAAGGCTTTATTACCTTTAGCCATAAAATAAGGTGATAGAAAACACTAAAGAGGGGTGGAGAAGAACGTCTGTCTAAAAACGTCAGCAAAACATTTTGGAGTGGATGACAGCAAACTTTCAAGAGCAGTTTTAGCAGAAACGAAAGGAAAAACAAGCTATATGTGGTGCTGCTGGAGAAACTCTCTGTAGAGAGACTTTGAGTATTTCACTTGAAGCACTCTCCCGGATTCTTCTTGCACTTACTGGCATTGGTATGTGACCAGAAATGAAAGCTGATGGTGGCTGTGGCTTGTGTGTGCTTGAAGTGAATTGGAAAGAGACAGCAGATAACAGGAAATCACAGGCTGAAAGCCAGGGATCTGTCATATCTCAGTAATTGAGATGCTCAACCTGCAGCTTAATGTGGTAAAACTTGAAATCAATAGCTTTTTAAATTATTGATGAGTGAGAAGATAAAATGTCATTAGTGTTAATGGTCCTACTTATTTTAAGAACTTAATACCTGCTGTTGTCACAAGTCAGTTTTTCCTCAGTTGGTGATGTTAACAGAAGAGTACTAATTATATAAATGTTGATGTTTACATTCACATGCCCAACTGTGTTTGACATTTTGCAGTTATGTATGGATGTCTTATTGTTGCAGCCAAAGCCATGCTCTTGCTGTGAAACGTTTATGTTGGAGACATCATGCGGGCAGAGCTGGACATAATGATCAGAACAGCAGTGAGTGGTTGCAGCTTGCAAGTTGTGGAGCTGATCATTCTGTTAAGATATTCAATGTCAACAGATCTGCTCTTTAGCAAAGGCAGCAGGCCTGTGTCTGCAAAACAGATTCGTAACACTTTATTTCAGCTTTTAGCTGATTTGGTGGTTGAATTTTCTGTTTTTTTTTTTTTTTTTTGCTGTGGAAAGCAAAATATATGACATGTAACTTATTAAAGCAACTTTTGTGGTAGTTTGAAATGTCAAATATTTTTCTAATTCTGCAGTTCCAGGAATATGAAGTATTTTTTATATGTTTTGGTTGGTGAATATCCTGGAACTGAGGGGTGGGAGGCGGGGTAGGGCATGGGAGAAGGATAATGAGACACCTTTGTTCACTGGGACTCCAAGGGCAGGTGGGAAGCTGCCGGTACCTGGGGGCTTCTGTGCTAGGAATTGCAAGTGGAGTACTGATTTTTTTTTTTTTTTAACTCCTTATTGCTATTAAGTGTCAGTTGGCTTGCTGGTGCTGACATTGAATGTTTAAGCATGTACAGTTAACCAGAGGTCAGAGTTAAATATACAGCCTTCTCCGGTTGCCATCTGAATGTGTACTACAGTCCTGGTCCAAGTGTTAGACTGCCTTACTTTAGAAGGAGTAGTTTGTGTTTGCATGCTTGGACAGGCCTGCTTGTTTCTTTTTAATTATTTTTTCTGCTGTGCAGAGCACTGGGCTCGTGCTTCTTGGCCACGTGGGGCTTAAAGCCTTGCTCACAGACCCTTTAAACCTTCCACTGTCTCCCCTGTGTACCTGTGAGCCCTCCCTGATCAGAGTGCTATAACAGAGCCACCTCTTACTCTGCTTGAGGGCTCTCCTCTACAGTTTGGTCTGGAAAACCCTACAAATATCACTAGGCAGGAGCTAAAAGGTGGCAGCCATCCCCTACACTGCCTTTGGACTCTGTGACTTTTGAGCTCCTTATCTATTCTGGTGAAAATAGGTTAACTTTGTTGTCAGATAGTGTTGTAATTTAGAGTGGTAATAGATGGTGAGTACTTCAGAAAAAAGTGTTTACCTCAGCAGATCTGTATCTGATTACAACATCTAAGCTAGAAATGGGTTAAACCTTGGGAATTAACTTATTTTTGTTCCAGAACCACTTGCTACCTGAACTGATAGTGCAGAAGTAATTGGAATTGTGTTTAACTTTTTACTGTGTTGCATCTTTAGATAGAGTACAGTTCTTTCAGAGTGGGCCAAACTCTTTTCAGAATAATTATAGTTTGTTTTAAAGGTTTTTATATTTTAGCTTTTTATTTTCAAATCTGTTTTTCAGCATTAAAAAAAAAAATCTGTACCGTTACTTGGGGGAATAAAAATGTGATTTCTTAATAAAGATGCTTTGCTCCATTTAACTTGTACCCAGTGCTTTCCTTACATGTGTACTTTAAGCATTTTAGTGTATTTTACTTGTCTGGGAATTTTTGAACCACCACAGACTGTGTCCTGGCAAAAGGAAGACACAACTTATCACTCATGAGGTTTCAAAAAGCTGCCAAAAGTGGAACTTCTTTCTGTGTCACAATTGTAATTTGGTGTCTTACCTACAATTTTGATGATAATCGTGCATAATAGATTCCAATACTAGTATGTCTTGCCATGCTGCCACTCTTGCATATGGGCAAAAGCGAAACATCTTATTAGTTGTCCCTCTCTTTTATTTTGTGAAATGTTCTCATTAAACAAGCATCAGCTATTACCTGATTTAGTAATCCATTCCATTACCCCAGGGTCTTCTGTGACTCAATCACATTGAAGAATATACTTTATTGTTCCAACTTTAAGTACATCAGACTAGTCTGTTGATTTCCCAAGTCTAAATGTTTGTAATAGACACTTTTTATTTTCAATTAAGTTAGAGGTTGTCAAGAGACATCTTGACACATAACACCTTACATAAAAAAAAAAAAAAAAAGAATTAATCATCTTTGTTCACATATCACTTTGCTATGCCTTTAGTGGGTGTGACTTTATTACATACGCCTTCATCTTCTCAGTAAATCCACTAAAGTCTTTTCAAATCAGCATGTAAATCAGCATGGGGGAAACAAGTCAGATACTGATTTCATTATCTCAACTAATACCAGAAAGTTATTTGGATCGATGTAAGTGTGATGCCAAGGAAATATCAGTGTAATTATGGAGATCATTCTGGGGGTAGCGCTGGCTGTCTAATGAAGAATAGAGTTCTTTAAACAAGCAAAATAGTACCCTTTAAGATTATTATAATGAGTCCCTAGAAAATTTGGTTTTTTTACTTGGTTTGTTTTAAAAAATGGAGAAAAGCAAGCAATTGCCAGACATTTGCTAACATTTCTGCAGTATTTGTTTGATAAATACTGCTGGAATCAAGTGTCATCTTGCTATATTTCCTTTTTGGTTTGTTCCCTAAAACTGTCTTAATTAGGTTTTTATCTGAAAGAATCTACTTTTTTGTCCACTGAATGGCTATCACTTTTATTTTATTCCATGTGCTTTTGTTTTGTATATACTTAGTCAGAGAGACTGTGTTTAATTCAATAAAAATAGTGCATACGTTAATGTAGTATTTCATGCATTAAAAATAATAATTATGGCTTCAGTCATGTATACCTGACTGACTTGACTATAGTCCCATTTACCTACAGTGGTGTCTAACTGCTACATGTATCCATTTTTATTTCTCTGTTTTCTTCTATGCTTTCCTGGTGCTCTGTCATTGTTATCTCTTGTGAAGTGCCATGCCTCTTTCCATTCCTACCCATCTTTTCGTTTTTTTCCTCTAAAAATGTGATTTATTTTTCATGGCCTCCCTTCAGTGAAAAATCTAATTGTGCTCAGGTGTATTTTGGAAGATAGAGTTACCCTGTATACTTCACAAGTTGCTTGTATTGCTCTTTTTATAGTAGATAGTTCAATGTCATACAGTAAAATCAAAGTTGAGGTAAGTGTAATCTTATTTATTTCTCCCCATTCATCTTCAAGACTATCAAATAAGCCCTGCCAACTCCAATCTTGGGAAGCTCCAACTTTTCACAACACAGCCCCTGATATTGCATTTATTTTCCCTTTGCAGTGTGATGCAAGACCATGTCCCGTGGTCAGGGGTGAAAGCTTGCTGTCTAGACTCGCGATGCTCCCAGCTTTGCACTACCCTTTCCTGCCAGTCCTAAAGGGCAAGGACAGTATTCAAGTGACGAAAGCCCAGAGGCAGACAGTACACAGCAAAATGCAGCCGAATCCCCTGCATGAATTTTCTAACTCTAGTCGTATTGCTTATTTCTGAGTTTCTGTCTTCGTTTCTGTTACTGGTTTGGACAAGGGCAGCATGTTTATATTAAGCCGCTGTGATCCAGCAGGATGCAAAGCTGATGCAGCATCGCCTGTAACCTGAGGCCCCCCATGGGGCTCGTTACACTTTAGGGCTTTTTTTAACCAACTTTTGCAGCCAAAACACACAGAACTGGGTCTACGCAGGTTCGGTGACCCAAGGTGCTTGGTGCCCCTGCAGCCCTCAGGCACCACTTGCTGAAGGACCGTGGGCTGCTGGACGTATGTGCTCAGGTACCTCACCACTAAATAATAGCGGCTGTTTAATTAAATGGTGCCGTCAGCACTGATGCAGGTGAGGCCTTGTTTGCCACGGATTCGGGCCCTTTGCAGATTGTGTGTTTTCATTAGTTTCCTTGTGGTTGGTTGATTTTTTTACAGCTTGCTTTTGTGTGGATTTTCACCTCCAGTGCGTAAGCTCAAGGTGCAGCTTCTTGTCTAGACTGATGGAATTTTTTTCTATTTCAAGCCTATAAAATCTGTGGAGTTTTACCTTTGAACACTCTACCTTTCAGACCAACCTGGATTGAAACGATCTTGTTGATTAAAATGATGCATAAGGATGTGTGCTCATGTGTGTAAACTGAGAGACAAGGTTGGTGTGCTCTTGTCCTTATGCAATTAATGCTTTAATTGTGGGTTTTTTGGTTGGTTGTTTTTCTTTTTTTTTTTTTTAATGATGGACCAATAGATGTAAAGCTTGCATGGTACCAAAAGAAAAACAACACAGAACCATCTATCTTTAAACCCAGTGTATTGTTTTGTCCATATGGTTGCTATGGGGAAATATCACAATAGTGGTATTGGGTTTTATCCTAAAATCTCACTTCCAGGAAGTAAATTGCTTCGTGCACTGCGGTTGGTGGGTAAGTTTCCAAATCTTATTTATTTATTTTTTTTAATTTTAGAATATGAACTCTTGCATCTTTCTGCATCAATTACAGCTATAAATATATTTTAAAAGCCTGTAATCATCCCAGTCTGAAACTTTGTGGCATCTGCTTTCACATACTACACACCATAGAGTTTATTTCCACTCAAATTTACATTGCTGCTTTATATCCCCCCACCTGAATCAAAGGCAGTGTAAATAAGTTAGTGCCATTAGCCTCTCCAAGGTATCCCATTAAAGACCATCTGGAAAATGCACCATTAGGAAGGAGAGTGTCGTGTTCTACAGGGGGAAATATCAATTGTGGCATCTTTACATGGACAAAAAAATAGTCTATCACTGAGCAAAGATGTTTAAAGACTTATTTAAGCTTACGATTTAAAGAGCTAGTATACAGGAAAGACAAAAAGATAAAACAATTTGTAGTTGATTGGAAGTTTTTTCATTTGTTTCAGTGAACATATAAGAGCCCTTATACATCTGCTACTGAAAGTGAAGCTCTAGAATTATTTAAAGATCAAAACTTAAAAGACTTGACAGTAGTCAACTAAATAACTGAAACTTATTTTTGTATTGATTATAAAACATTATGCGTTAGAAGAAAGTGTAATAAACTAGTCATTTGGACTAATCTGAAATAATACTTCAAGAAATGAACTGTTGGCAATGTACGTGGTGCTGTGAAATTCTCTGCTCATTGTACAGTGCCATTGACAGTGGAGTTGAAAAAACGGGATAAACTACAGTTTTGCAAAGAGTATTCTAATACGTTTTGGTATATTTGAGGTAAAGCCATCCCATCAATATTTTGGATGCACACTATCAAAAGTATTTTACTGGTTTTATGCTTGTTTTGAGGAGACTTCATGGCCAAGGATATGAACAGACTGTTTTACGTAGTCAGATTTAAAGCAGTATTATTGTCTTGTCTTACAGTAGAGGTATTGGTGAAAAAGCATGTAAGCAAGAAATGGCACGGGTATTGTTGTTTATTATCTGAGATCTATAACCAAACCCAAATGATTATTGAGATTATCCAAAGCCATCTTAAATCTGTCAGTTCAGGATGTAGGCACCGAAAAGGCGTGCTGACACTGACTTTAGTGGCGAGGGTGCTGTGGAGTCCCCTGGGATCTGGAGGACAGAACGAGCTCCTTGTGTAAACTGGGAAGATGGGGAAGATACTGGCATTCAGCCCTAGGAACACCTGCCTGGGCTCCATGTGGCAGGCTTGCTAAACACTGCTGCCAGCAGCGAGCTATTGATTGTGCCCATTTTTCAGTTATGAAATGGGAAAGAAGGAACAGTTTCCATGTTATGCAAAGCCTTAAAAAAAAAAAAAAAAAAAAAAGTATAATTTGCTGTCATCTGTCTTGTGGGCTGGGACTCCAGAAGTAACTAGAAGCTGGTGAAAATTTCAAGGAAGTCAATTATTGAGCTCTCAGCTATTGAAAACATTACTTTGGCAACTCTGAGTAATCTCTGTTTTCCCAAATATTTAACGGGAAGAAATGAGAATGCTCCGAGACTCACTGCCGATTGCAGCTATTGCAAAGATGAGGGAAGAGGAGGAAACAGCTGTGTCCTCATTTAGACTTGAATCTCACTTTAAAGAAGTGGCTGTTGCAAATAAGGAAACTTTAAAATAACTGAAATGGGCAGCAAAAATACTGCTTGCTCTGTTTTAAGGAGCATCTGGAGCTATACAAAGGATGAGACAAAATCTCTGACAGTACAAAAATTAGAATTTGCCTTTAGTGCATTAGGAAGCTGTTGGAGGTGGGAGTTGCTGAGCACAGTTTAGCAATGCTCTACTACTGCTATTTTACGAGCAGTACTTAAGCAGGACCTACAGCGGTCGTTTTGAGGCGGCATGTTTTCCCCATGACTTTCCCAGCCTTTGACCCCCCCCAGCCATTCCCACTTTTGCCCTGTGTGCCAGCACATCCTTGTACACTTGTGGGACCTTCCTTCAGATGCTCCTCTTTCCTGGGCAGGGGCTGCCTTTGGGCCCGTGCCAACCACCAGATTCCCCGTATCCTGCTTCTGCCTTTTCTGGTAGAAAGCCTGGAGGGCTACGGGTTCTTTTTGCCGGTCTCTGATCCTCGCGCTCAAGCACAGCTCCTGCTCTTGCCTTGTGTGACCGGCTCTGGTGGCCGTATTCGAGTAGCTTGTGTTCAATGGCATTTTTAAACTTTGCTGCTATCATCGTTTTATTTTCTGCAGTAACTCATCTATGCTGTAGTGCAGTAATAAAACTAAAAATGATCTCTCGCTCTTTCTGGAAGGAATTTGGAGTAGACCGTATGACAAAGCCTGGTGCTGTACCATAATAACAGGGCTAGCTCCAGTACCCCAGGGTACCTGTACCACCCAGGCATGCCCTGGACTTGAAGTCCTCTGAGAGCTGCTCCATGTAATTGGTGTTTGCATGATTCAACCAGCGTTACTGCTGTACAGATGAGAGGAGAGGAGGTGTTATGCCTGAGGTAATTGCCATGTTACAGTAGTGTCACCCATATATAGACTCTAGCTGATCCCAACTGAAAGAACAAGGGATGCAGCAACCAGATTTTTTACTGCAAAGGAGCCATTTCCCCTTGAACCAAGAGCTTGTGCAAACAAGGATGCCTGTTATGTTTTTTTTTCCTAAGCCTTTTCTCTTTTTACTCATCCACTCTTCTTCTAAGAAGACATTTTGCCTTCTTAGTCCCTTCTCCATTCTTCCAGGCCCCTTAATCCTCACGTAATCAATCCTTATTTTCTCAACATTCTCTTTTCCTATTGTTCTTGTAAGATAATCCTATGCTTTTTAATACATGATCTTAAGAGAGTTTATATGTATTGAATATATCATCCCCTTAGTATTTTTTTCCTCTGCCTTCTATGTCTCTGTGTCTGCTTCTTCCTTTGCAGGGTTTTGGGCTTTTGGTATTTACACAGGCTGTCTAATCTCATTACCTCCTTTTTCCCTGACAGCAAATTACTGGCGTATGTGTGAGCAGCATACCCTCCCTTCCTTGCTAAAGCATGAGTTGTCTACCTGCCACTGGGGGGAATTTTTCTCCTCTACAAAAAATGAATTGACTGCAGTCTCCCCAAGGGAAGGTCTCCTAGTGCTTTTCAAGATAAAGCAATCGTTATGTTTGCCTTTCTGTTTCATAATCTTGGAGAGCCTCCATCCTAGGAGTTTTCATATAAAGATGTGCCTCTCTGAGAGAGTAGCTGTACTCCACAGACACTTTTTAGAGCATAGGAGCCTTCTGCTGTTTAAACTCTTTGCTTTGACATGGCAGGCGGTTGCCTATCGATTCTCTGGGTGCCACAAGTCTTCACCACTGTCCACAGGCAGCGCTGAGCTGCGCCACGCGTTTCTCTTTCTCTGCAGGAGAGGTTCAGCCAGGGTGGATGGAGAAGCTGCAGCTCAGGGAAGCGCCTGAGATGCCTGCAGGTTGCTCTCCGTGGGTCTTCAGGGTGGGTCTGTCTGACCTACACCAGTGTTAAGGGTGCAACGTAGGTACCTACCATGCATGCTTTGCTCCAGCTTCAGCTTCTTCGGTGCGTGCAGACAGTCTCTCTGTATCGCAGACACCGCCGTGCCCTCAGTAACAGTTCCAGTTCATTATGCCTGTTGGTATTAGCTGAGATGGGAGCATCTCTAGAGACAGTGAGCATTGATTCAGGCTGGTAGGCAGCCCCTATAGTTACAGCAACACGAAATGTTATCTGGTAAAGCAAATAAAAAGGTGTAAGTGCTGGTTTTGGTTAGCTACTACTAGGAAAAGGACAGCTTCAACTTTTTCTACCCATCAAAAAGGATTTGGGTATGTTTTATCATGTAAAAAGTATTATCATAGCTCAGAACAGCAGATATGTCTGGGATGTAAAATTCTACAGTTCCCATTAATTGTTTAAGAGTGCATTTCTGCAGGTTAGTAGTACTGAAAATTATTAGCGCAGAGCTTTTGTTAACTGAAATAAAACCAGATCATGGTTCACAGAGTAATGGGATCACGGGATTATTAAAATTGGAAGGAAGGTCGGGAAGTCTCTGGTCCAAACTCCTGTTCAAAGCAGTGTCAGCTGTGAGATCAGACCAGGCTGCTCACAGCTTCATCCACTCTAGTCTTGACTATCTAGAAGGGTGGAGACAGCACAGCTTCTCTGAGCAGCCTGTTTCACTGCTGATTGTCTTCACGGTGAAAAAGGTTTTTTTTTCTATCAGCTCTGAACCTCTCTTGTTTCGGCTTACGCCCTCTCTCTCATCTTCCTGCAGCTCACCACTGTGAAGAGCTGGGCTTCATCTTCTCTTCTTCACAGTGTCCCAGATACCAGAAGGGCGCTACCAGGTGTCCCCAAAGCCCACTCTTCCCCAGGCTGAACAAGCCCTGTCTCTCTGGCTGTCCTCATAGAGAACTGATCCAGCTCCCTCAGCACCTTGGTGGCCTTCTGCCACACTTGCTCCAGTTTAACATCTTTCCTGTATTGGGAGACCCAAAACTGGGCTAGTACACATGGTCTCATTACAATAGATCACTTTAAATTCTATTGTACAGTTTCCTCCCCTGTGAAGTCCAGGTCTATAATGATTTCTTCTTTAAACTAGCCTTATCACGTCCCTTTCCTCCAATATTCTTTTGTGTGCACTTCACTGTGTGTGGTGACAGAGCTGGGGCCTTCCCTGTACCCACTGTGCAGCATGCTCGGACTTCTCTGTGAGGTGTGAACTCGGGCATCGCTCTGACCATGTGGCAAATGTACGGGCAGAAGAAAGAGATGATGGTTTGGCTCTGGCTGGAAGCTCTGCTCCTCTCCTGCCTCCAACTGAGTGCAGGGCACCCGCCCAGGGGAGCACGGCACCCAGCCCAAGAGGCTGTCTGGACTGGACTGCACCGCAGAGCTGCAATCCATATTAACCATTTCCCTGTGAGATGGGGGGGGGGGGGGGGGCAGTGAAGCTATTTATTTAGATAATCAAGAGCTGACTACACTACACACAGGAACTACCATATTGGTGGTAAATCCAAACAGACCCTCACCCCTAAAAATTCTATACTAAAAAAGTATTTATTTCCTATCTCAGAGGAAATGAAATGGATGCTATTTTAAATGCCTAAACTGTGGTCGTTTCCTGAAAAATTGGTGTGTTGCTTCTGTATGCCTAGGACCACCAGGTGGCAATATAAGAAAAAGGATAAGCGCATGTCTCCAGCACCTGCCATGTATACCTGAAAAATCTAAATGAATTACAAATGTATTCAAAGACAGGTATTTGGTCTCCTCTGAGTTGTTTAAATGCAGTGTTTCAGCAATAAGCATTTTTCATCATGAAATGCTGATTTTTGAAAGCATTCTTTCTTCTGTTTTTGTCCTGCAGTTGGGAAACTCCCCGTACAACTTCAGAAAACAATGAGCACCCCCTAATCACACAGGGTCTTACTGTCTGTTGTATACGTTCTCCTTCACCCTGACGTTCAGACCCAGTCTGAAAAGGATATGAAAAAATGTGATCTTACTTTTACCTTGTTGAAGTGTAAAATGGGACTTACTTTCTTGCATCTGTTTTGCTGTCTCTGTGCTTTGTACTCTGAAAGATTGTCTAACCATGTGGATGACTCAGGAAGGGTTTAAGCTCGTGGAGTCCCATGCACCTCCTGAAGGCAGCTGTGATTTGTAAGTGAAGAGTGACGATATGGGATCGTATGATGAAACTCTCGCAGACTCCAGTGACGTGTGTTTCAGGAACATCTTAAACCCCAGGAAGCAACCTTGTGCCTGTTAGCTACTGATGAATTCCCTTTTCCTTCCATGGGTTTGTCCAATTGCTTTTGAATCCATGCAAACCCATAATTCCCCCAGTGATTAGTGGGAAAGAATTCCCCAGGTTAAGTCTGTGCCAGTAAGAAGATGCATCTCTTTTTCGGTTTGAACATTTAATACCTCCTTGTTATTGTATTAGAGAAGAAAAGGATTAGTTGGTTTTTACTGTCTCCTTGTCATTCCTGATTTTATAGGCCTCTAGTATTTTCCCCACCCATGGATTTCTTTTCCAGTCTGAAGAGTCCTGCTGTAATTAAATGTCCCTTTTATGGCAGCTGTATTCTTCCTCTCATCAAACATCTGGCCTCTTCCCCAGCACTACAATTTTTCTCCCAATAAATAATTTATTACTCTTTTTGCACCTTTTGTTTATTAATATTTGTCTGGGAGTGCTTAGTCAACCAAATGTTCATTTAAAGTACTGGCAGATAATTTTCTTTTTTTGTTTTGAAACAAGTAACAACTTTATCTGAAGCGTTTAAGGCACATGATGCTGTCTTTTGGGTATTTGTGACAGACTGTAGCTTCTCGTCTTTGGACTGTTCTGTTCCTTCCTAATTTAAGTCATAAATTGATTTTTGTAATATCATTCTGGTCTGCAGTGAAAAGTTGCAGAGGCCTCAGAATCACTGAGTGGTGTGGAATGATTAGCACTTGCTGTTAAAGGATAAATCTAATACTAAAATAACAGGGTAGCTATGACCCAAGACTTGAAGGTACTGGCAGCATATGTTTGGGATGTCTGTGCAGCAGCTGATATTATGCCTTCTGCGTTTTTGCAGCTCTGTCAAAGCATCAGTCAATCACGGTAGTGAGAATTTCCTTTATTGACTCAGTAAAAATAGAGGAGGCTAGTGAGTGACTTGTGTGGTTCGGTGAGAGCCTTTCCAGCAGCGTCAGGAGAGGGGTTTTCACACTGTGTGGAAGGCCTCCCAACAGACATGGCAGATGCTGGAAACCTTTTCCAGTTGACCTTGCCAACAAAATTAGCAGAGAGGAAAAAGTCTCCATAGGATTTTACTGGTTTAAAAACAAGCAAATAATTGATTTTTTTTTTTAAGTCCAGAGGAAAGTGCTGTAGCTGTTCAGCTTGTCCTTCTGCATAACATAGGAGGGAATTATTGTACCCTGATGAATTACTAAGCAGTGAAGTGACTTGTTTTTTTTTTTTTTTTTTTTTTTTTACATGTCAGCATTTTGTTAACCAGGAAGATCTTTTAAAAAAGAAATGAAGTCTGAAACATCTCCTTGCTCCTCCACAATTCATTCACTATAACGTGGCTAAGAAAGATTCACCAAAAGCAAGGAAGGGCTTGCAAGATTATGCTGTTGGTCTTAGAAACTTGTTCTGTTATGATGGTGGTAGGGTTGACCACACCAAAATGTAGTCTACTAACCATTAAGAGAAGTCATCTAGAAAGGTAGTACCCACTTGTCTCCATATGTCTTGAGGAAGAAAACGAAAGTTAGAAAAGCATTGCCTAGAGTTGTCCCTATCCCTTCCTCCCTGCTTGGCTGTTCGATTTAAGGGTGAGAACTGGTATCCCAGTCGCAGGCAAAGAGCCAGCCCAAACCAGACAAAAATGCCCAATTTCAGCCCAAGTACAGCTTCAGTGTGGCAGAACCACAACAAATGAAGATGTCGCAGAGTTCTGAGATTTGCCCAAAGAGCTCAGTGGTTGCAAACCCCTTGCCTGTGGCGATGACTATGATGTGTGTGTGGAGCCTGTTCTGCACCTTGTGCTTCTGCGTAGGTGTGGGAGAAAGGTGAACATATGCTTTTGAAGAAGCTCTCTTATCCCCGTTTTCTTCTAAAAGTGGCATATGCGCTCTCTGAGTCACTGGGACATAGTTTACCCTGTGATAGGAGTAGCTCTTGACAGCACTGCAGATGTGGCAGGCTCAGAGGTCAATGCGGAGGTTGAGGTGATTTTGGATCTGAGATTCATATTCTGCACCATCCCCTCAGCTAGTGGAGGTGACAAGCCTGGTCTTCCTACAGCTGGGCTGCAGGGGCTTGGGGTCATTCTTTTTTGGGGTCTTTTTCTTACAGACATCTTCCCACCTTGTACCTCAGCCTGGTGGAAACCCTTTTTTCGGCACGTATAATATTTTGTCAACAGAGTGGCATCTGAAACTGGCCAGAATTATGACTTTGACTGTGATGCTGTTCCCTCGTTCAAATCTCAAAGCAGTTTGACATGTCTCATGGCAGTGTGTCTGCAGACGACCAATTCACCTCAGCTTCATAAAGCACACCATGTCCCAGGCAGACGTTCCCTTTTTTGTCATCAGCTGTTGGCTAATATAAACAATATTCACTTCCCAAGTGGCACAGATATGCAAATGAACCTTTCATAGGATAATGGCAATGCGAAGCTTTGCTAGCAGGCATTCACGACATGTGGAGGCATGTTGGTGCCAGATGCTTGCAGGGTTTTGGCTGTGCTATTCTCTTTTCCAGTAGGATAGTCAGTACCAGGCTATTTTGGGAGATCCACTGCCGGCCCAGATCAGTGATTGGTGCTTTTTTAAAAGCTTCAGGCAATAGCACTCTCCAGGTTGCCACAGGATTAGCTGGCCCCTACACAGTGTCATTCTGTTTCCTAAAGCCGTTGGCTTGTCTAGCTGCTGTGAAGTCTTTTACAAGCACTGAACCAATGTCATGTTGCAACGTCTCTGAGATGTGGTAGTCTTCCATGACACAAACCGAATAATGCATCATTCTTGGTGAAACTTTCTGGGGAATCATGTTGTGATAGGATGAGTAAAGGTGTAACAAAATCGTCAGAGTCTTTTGTCTTTTCAAACTAGGGTAAAAACTTGTATCACTATATATAGTCTTTTATAATGAGGCAAAAGCCAGTCATACGGGTATACCCAAAACTATACAGTTTTTGCTTCTTTATTTGTCGTGTTAAAAGACTGCCTGATATATTGAGGTCTGTTTCTTTATCAGATACAGGAAAACATCAACCTGCTTTCCCTTTTTCTTCTTTGAGGCTTAAGGCTCACCTAAAAAAGTTGAATTGAGTTTATAGCTTGGTCAGCAGGTGCTGTACAAATGAAATAGTTCTGTGGCTGGTGACCAAGCCAAACTCAGAGTTTGCTTGCATTCAAGTCACTTCAAAAAGTGGCAAGGTCCCACTCTAACCGTGGCAAGCCAGCACTTCCATCCCGCTCACTATAAACGTTGCAGGGCAGCAGCCATGGAAGGACGAGACAGCTCATTGCTTTGGGACTCCAGAAACTGGAACTGAATCAAAATGCCCTCTGCACAGATCTTCCCCTAATGCCCAGTACTGTGTATTGGGAGGGTGAAAGTGGTAGCAATTGTGATGCAGTGTGGTCCATATGGGCTTCCTTGGATGGACCTCTGACTTTCAGCAAGTTTGTTGTCAGGAGGACAGGGACAGCCCTTGTCAACTGTCTTACTGTTTGAGTGGCCCCAGAGGAGTTGTCCGGGGTTTCACCTTGGCATTTTGCTCTGAGCAAAATGGAATTACAAGAGGCAGCAGGGACCGCAGGGGAGCCAAAATATGTTGTGGGTGCCACAGCGGTTTTCAGTCTCCAAAGATAACTACAGCTTTGGACTCTTCTTCATTCTGCTCACTGCAGAGCTAAGGCTTGCAGGCTAAGGCTGACAAAAAATTTTCCTACATAGAGATCTGTGCTACATCACCGTCTCACTGGGAAGATTCCTGTCCTAACACCTCTGGAGCTGGAAATCCAGTGCTTTGCCTGTTTCTATATGGGATTGGTAGGGGCAAAGAAGAGTCCTGAGTGGTCTCTTCTCTCCCCAGCCCCCCTGCACGTCCTGTTGTTGGGCAGCCAACCTGCTACTGCTTGTCCGATGGTCGAGTCCTTCACAAGTGCACTGCTAATACCAGCTTTTTTGTGATTAGTTACCCATTCATGCCTCGCTGTGCTGCTTTTCACTAGATCACGTTTGCTCCAAAGACCTCTATTTTAAATAGACCAGAGTTGACTTCAAGTAGACAGAATGTTCGAAGGGCCTTTACTTGCATTTCTGACAATGCATACGATTATTCCAGTGCCAGCATGACTGTTTTGTTTGCCAAATGCTGATCTGATTTATCTCTATACTAGCCTGAAAAGTGATATAGCTAATGACAGTCAGCTCCAACGTATTTTCCTCATTGCCTATTATTGTCTTGAACCAGATTAATTTTCTATTTTCTTTGCTAAAATTGTAGAAGGGGAAGAAAAGGTTGTTTTAGTGATCGTTTTTGGACTATTGAGAATAGCCAGAATTTAATCTGCCATCAGGAAGGCAGAACTACAGCCTCGATTCTTGGTAGTGACTCACTACATAAATTAAGCAGGATGGTCCCCAAGGCTTAGACTTTTCATGCACTCTGCATCATGCTAGAAACATTAAAATATTAACAAACTTTGATCCCAGTGCAGCTTGATGTTCACTCAACTCTGTTTTCAAGCTAGAATGCACTCCATCTTTGGAGTCTGTAGTAAACTTCAGAAAACAGCCTGAAAGCCAGAGCATCACCGTTCAGCAGCATCTAAACTCCCTCTTCAATTATTTAAAAGCCATTCAGAGAGCCTCTTTGGAGTCGTGTTACAGATATTTGTTGGTATTACATTTCTTCATTAAAAGACACATCTCTCTGGCCCTCACCAGTTCTTGTGAATAAGATCATTACCATTTCTGCATAGCATTTCCACCACTTCACTCTCCCTAATGTCTTGAAACTACCAATGTCCTTCTTGTGTTTGTGTCACGAGGATGAGACCTTAAATGTCTTAAAGGTATTACTAGGTAACTAGTGGTTCTCACACATGAAAACCACTGAGATCAAGATTCAGGGAGTGAAAGAGAAGAGGTGTTTAAAGGAACATAGCTTCTTCTTTCCCTGAGTATTTCAATGGGAGCATCAGGTACTTCATCAGGTACTAGAGCATCAGCTAGCAAAACCTTCCTCTTTCTCCCATGCACTTCTCCCTCCCAGTCCCTCTTCCAGGGAGCTCGGTGGTGGCTGCAGCGAGGAAGCGCCTGTGTGAGGAAGGCAAATTAAATCAAATCACTGCCAGCTCTGCCTCCTGCACTGAGCTGCCAATTCAGCACTGACGGTGTTTTCTTCACAGGCTCCCGCAGCTTCGTTGCATAAGGCTATCATCCCAACCACATCTGGAGGGCCCAGAGAAAACTGGCAGCTTGCAACAGCAGCAGTCTTAGTGCCGCTATTACCTGACAAGTGAGTAGTGAAAAGCTGGAAAGCAAAGGAAGGGGGTACTGGCCTGTGCTCCATTATTTTCTGTAATCTTTGCCTTCTCATCCCCCCAGTCAAGGCTGATTGAGCTTTGCCTAAAGAGTTTTGGAGTATTTCCGAAACTTACTTCATTTTGAAAAGGTCTTCTGAAAATTTTCTGCCAGTTACGGCCATGTGAAATCACATATCAGAAAGAGCTCCAGTGCTGCAAAATGACATGCCCATCGTCTCTGAATGTCTTCCAACATTTCTCCTTTAAACTTCAGCAACATCCTCACACAGTTTTAATTGTTGCTTTTCTTTGATCTTTGTGCAGAAAATATTTTTCAGACAGCTTCACCAGAGGAAGCTGAAGTATCACCTAAGGGTGATGGAGAAGGGGGAATAAATGCACATCTGGAGCAAGCACTTAGGAGGAAATAGGTCCCGCTGGTGTTTGGGGGGTCCTTAAGTGACCAGTAGCTCTGGACTATTCCTTATGAGGGGCAACTATTTTCACTCACTGGTGCGAATTTCCAGATTATCAGACAGATATTGAGAAGCCCTTCTCACTGTGCACTGGCTGTGAATTGAATGAAAATGAAATAATAGTCAAAATGGGCAATCCTGAGTCTTTTGTTGTTGTTGGCAATCAGGTTACTAGCAAGTGGCTTTGGTGACCCTGAGACTGAGAGCCACCGAAACTGGCAAGATAATTAAGGAGGAAGGAGATGTAGAGGATAACCCTTGCAGACCTCCAGTAGGTTGAATTGAATACAGATGACAGTTTTGCTTTATTTGACTTTTATTCCATCAGAAATTTTCAGTGTGTCACTAAACTTCTGTTCCTCAGTTTTCCCCAGACAATGTCCCTGTTCCTCCATCAGATTTCTGCTTCAGCAGAGGGGCTAGCTGATTGCAATTTTGAAACACTTTAGATATTTATTTTTTTAAGTGTTTACAAGATGCTTTATTTAAAAATTATGACTTCCTTACTGTTGGTCTTACAAACAGACTTGATTGTATACACAAAGGACACCTTCTACCCAGAGAGAGATGAACAAGCAAGTTAAAACTGCTTGAACAAAGCAAGTAATATTAATTAAAATATAAAACGGACCTTAGGAATTTGACTAAGGAAAAAACACCTGAAAGAATAAAATTGCTTTCTTTCTGGTTAAGCAGCTAGTCTCCGTTCAGTTCGCAGCAGTGTGAAAAAGTGCATTTCCCAGCCTGACTTGGTTTTGTTAGTAACTGAAATCTAAGACTGATCACAAAACCATAGGTGACAGTGCCATGTTCCTGTCATGGGCAGAAAGACGCTAATGGCAGCAGATGAATGAAAACAAAGTGGTCTGGCCCGGGCAGGCAGCACAGCTTGCTACATACGTGCTGTAATTTGCTGACAAAGGTGCTTGACATGTGGGATGACTCCAGAAAGGGCCAGGTGTACGTGCCCAATGGATGGGTGGTACGTGGAGTGCGTCGGACATTTAAATGCAGCACGAGGGTGATCAGCAAAAGGACAAAGCTGCCGTGCAGAATGTGCGTAAGGGAAGCTGTGGCTCGGGTGCTTGGGAGTCTGGCTGTGAGGATGCCAGCCACCACTTGTCTGTGTTTGGCCAGCAATATGCCTGCCCACCTGCCACCTACGTAGGTGAAGAAAACTTGAGGGTGATTCAGGTACCGCGCTGAAATCGGCAGGGCTGAGGATCCCTGGCTACAGGGAGAGACGGACTGCAGAGGAAAGAGAACAGATGTAGCTGCAACAAAAGTGAACGTGTGGCTTAAACATCTTCCCCAGGCTCAGCTTTTCACAGTACTTTCCCCACAGGGCCCCTGTCTCTCTGGTGAAGTCGTGCTGACTTTGCTCCCCGGGAGATGGCAAGCATCTGTGGGTTAATGAGTGGAACTTGCCGCTGAAATTAAGCTGTAATGGTCCTGCATTTCTATGCAATGCTGGGTTACCTGACTGCAGGGTGGTTGTGGAGGTGTTGCTTTCCTGGGGAGGTTCTAGAGGTTGCTGCAGACTTTGAAAGAGGAAAAACCTTGTTTATCCACTAGGTAAAGCTACCAGAGGGCAGGCAAAATCTGTGTGTTCATTAGGAATACGGAATGTGTAGGGTGTTTCTTGTTGTAAGGTTTTCTGTGCCTAAGCATCAGCTGGGAAGTCACTTGTGCATCTAAGAAGCCCGATGTGAAATGGGGTTTTGAAGAGAATTGAAGCAATGAATTTGGGCAATTCAGTGATTTTGAGAATGGTAGGAGTGGGCAGAAGGATTACATCTTGGCACTGCTATCTTCTTTGTTCTGGAATTAGGATAGTCACTTAAAGTCCCTCCCTAATATAGGGGGACAGACAGTAAAGGTAAAAGAAATTGGTATGAGAGTGCATTAGCAAATAATTTGAAAGCCGATATAGTGTACCTTTCTAAAGCATATTTTATGCAAACAGTGGCCCAAACTGTTTAAAAAAAAAATCAATATAACTGCAAAATTAAGTGACAAAGAAAGTTTACTGCTAGGAGAGCGTCCTATTTTTGGCTTAAAAGTTGATGCACCCTGATTGCTGCTGCTGTGTAAGTGTTTTAGCTGTCCTTCAAAGTCAGCAGATGAATGAGTGTTTCTGGAAACACTGTTAACTAACTGAGGAAAGAAGCTGAATATTGAGGTTATGAAACAATTAACGTTCTTGTAGGAAAGTACAGAAATGTTTCAATTTGGAGGATGAAATAAGTGCCTGGCTTTTATTTGACTTAAACAGATGTATTGAGTATGCACTTGCAAGTTCCTAGTAGATGATGTTAGACGTGAAGCTGAAGTCCTGGGTCTGCAGGGTAAAAAGCACCGGCTGAATTTCTACGCTGCTTAGGAGAGGTCTTCTTTGCTTCTTTCCCTGTGTTTAGAGAGAGGGCAAACTGTCCTGGATCCCAGCCTGTGAGGGAAGGGAGGGAAATCTGCCTCTTGCTGGGACAGCTGGTGACAAGTGAGAGGAGCCACAGGAGCAGCCCGGCACTGGGCACGTCGGAGCGAGGGGACAACCTGTGGTAGAGGCTGATGGCTGGTGGGGAACTGGCTGTGATCTTCCCTAAAACCCTCCACTTGTGGTGGGACTGGAACCGATAGAAATCATCTCAAAGTGGGGCTTTAAAGCACCCGAATCTGGCCGCAGAGGGTGGACATGAAGCCGAGCCGGGGGTCCCCGTCCACGTGAGGGCCGAAGCAGCGTGGTGAGGCATCAGGCCTAGGACAGGTAGCTGCAGCCCTTTGTCTTCAAAACAAGTCTTTCCTGACAAAATTTTGTTCTGTGTAATTTAAATCTGAGGGTGGTCACTGATGGTTTTTGTGGAGTTTAACCATCAGGTGGTCTCGGGGACACTGGCAGCACCTCTGTGCTTTGCTGCCCATATTGCTGCCCAAGCACAGAGTTAAGCAGAAATGTGGATGCTATGTGGAGTGGCTGTGCTATTAGCAATTCCCATCTCCTCAGTGGTGCTTCTTGGCAGTGAAATTGTCTTGCTCTCCGACAACAGAATCGATCAGCAGGCTCCTCTGGGGTCTCATCACCACCTTGCTACTAGCACTACATAAACCGATTTTTAATACTCTTACTTCTTTATTCTGTTTTGCTGCATTATATGTAACAATTCTGGTTAGTATTAAAAATGAAGAAGGTGTTTTTACAGACCACCTGGACAGCTACAGTCACTTATGAGCCCACTTCCCTTCCGATCAGATGTGCCATAGTAAAAATCCTAGATAATCAGTGTGAAACCACATCAGGGTTATCATCCAGGCGGCAAACCTATGTTCATTTAGGTGGAAACAAGTGTTTTCCTGAAAGATTGTAGAAATGCAGATTAGAAGCCTGTATCTGAATTACTCTACACCAAATTAATTGTTCTGTTTTGCTTTAAAAATATATAAACAGCCAAAGTACACCACAAATCTTGCTTCCCTAATGTGTAGTCAGGGATCAGAGCTGGCTATGGCTGTACCTATGCTCCAGAGTGAATGAGAAACGTAGCAGTTAAATTTTATTTGGGTCACTTGTAACATTTCATTTTCACAGCCAGTTTGGTTGGCAGAATATTTGATTTTATATTTTTTGCATAATGAAGCAATGGAAATCCACAGCAGTCCTCCTCAATAAAAGGCAGTGGGATGATACATATTTTAAAAGTCTGCATGGGCTTTCCTGTAAGCGTGAGGCTTGGGAAGGGAGGCTTTTTCTCCTGTCAAAGCCAACGGAGTGGAGCTAGGCCTTTTCAAAACTGTAACAGCCCTCTAAGGAAGGAGAGAGATGTAAGCTACAGTGATGTGAGGGAGGCAGAAACTGGCATGCCCCCCCCCCCCCCAAAAAAAAATATGCAAGTGTATAAAGGCATGTGAGAGCCAGTCCTCAGAAACAGAGAACAGGCAGGATCCACCTCTTTTGCCGGTGGAACAAGAATGGATTTACATCTCATTTGTGCAATCCTCTAGGGCAGGAATCAGAGCTAAACAAAGGCATCTTCTGCACGACAGAGGAAGTCTGAATTATTTTATGTAACGGCTAACGGCTAAGTTTTATTCTTTGGTACAGAAGACTCGACTGCACTGTACCAGCAGCCCAGGGCCCGGTCGGTCCGGGTTGCATGGCACTGGGGAAGTGCAGCAGCCGGTGTGCCGTGCCGTGCCGTGCCGTGCCGCAGCGGCTGGGGTCGGCTGCCAGCAGCAGCTGAAAGCATCTCACTTGGCTTTCCGAGTCTTTGGGGTGGGGGGAAGCAGAAAGCAAACAGGTTGTTTAAATTCACAACAAAATGAGTATACTGATATTGCAGCACTTCTATTTCTTCCTTCTGAGTGTGGGCATTAAAAAAATACATTTTCAGTAGGCAGGGAGTGGGTGTGTGAGAGAGCGGAATGTTTGCTCCCCATTCCCACCATCTGGAAAAGGGTGGACGTTTCAGGGGAAAGGATCCTGACAGCCAAGTTCATCTTTGATTAGTGCATCATGAAGAAGTGACACACTGAGTTGCCCAGTCTTAAGTGACTGTAGAACTGATTATGGATGGAATAGACAAAACGAGTATTATCAGATCACCAGGACTGGAAGATATTCACCCAAGTCTCCTAAAGGAGACTGTAAGAATGCAAGAGCAGATCTGCATGCAGTAGTGTGCAACCTCTTGTCTAAAACTAGTTTGCTGTTATAAAGCTCTTACAAGTATGATGACAGTTTTTAAAAAAGGTTTCCAGGGGAGAGAGGGGAAATTGTAGGCTGGTAAATTTGACACTTGTGCTGGGAAAACTGATGGGAACTGTAAAAGCAAGAGAACTAGTGGACAGGCAGTAAAAATGACAAACAGAAATGTTAGTGTGACTTTGTGCTGAAGTCCTGTCTCATAAATGTTTCAGGGTTCCCTGAAGGTGGGTAAGGCTGGGCTGCTCAGTATAATCCTCTTGGTTTTCCTAAAGACTTGTAAGGACCTGAGTTGCTTGGGAGTAAGGATAAATTCACCCCTGGTAGCCTTGAACAGTTGGCAAGAGATGGTGTGGCTGATGTGAGGGTGCAGCTAGTAAAGGAGAAGAGACCGTGTAGAGGTGCGAGTGGTAGGGTATGGGGAGGAAGGCGTAGCAGAGTGGGGACAGGCACTGAGTGGGAATAATCCAGGCAACAGGACAAGGAAGGAGACTGGGGAAGGGAAAAACACATGTGGGGATGCAGCTGTGTCCTGGATTTTTTTTTCTTTCTAATTAAGAGAAGCTGAAAATGCAGAGGGATGGTAGGAGCAGTGGTGACAGAAGCAGCCAACAGAGTCTGCTGGGGGCCATGTACAGGTGTCACTCTGAGGACACAGTCCCCTGCAGCGACGCAAGCAAGTACCCTTGGCACAGCAGAGGCCTTGACTCAGTATGATCTCCAGAGGGAGGATTCTGGTTCCCAGGGGAAGGATGAGAAGCAACGGGCACAAACTGAAATATGGGAAATTCCATTTATACATCAGAAGGATCTTTTCTGTGGTGAGGGTGGTCAAACACAGGCACAGGAGGACCCAGGGAGGTTGTGGAGTCTCCCTCCTTGGAGATATTCAAAAGCCATCTTGACATGATCCTGGGCAACTGGCTCTAGATGGTCCTGCTTGAGCCAGGGGGGTTGGACTAGATGACCTCCAGAGGTCCCTTTGCACCTCAGTTGTTCTGTGAAGAAGAGGATAGTGCTACTGTTTGTGGAAGACCAATGGGAAGAGGATAAAAATGGTGAGAGTAGGACCCTGCTTCTTCTCCATCTGTCAAAGTATATTTTTCTTTGGGACCAGGACAGAGAAACCAGGGACAGCAAGTCTACTCTCTGCAGGCATGAGCAAGTTTCACTGTAGTAAGGTCCTTGGAGCCCTTTGCTTTACCATGTCTGTGGTTTAATGATGGATGAAGGAAGAGAAAGGTGGTGGCAATGACCGTGATGGTGACAATAAAGGACAATGGGAAGTTGGTGGTGGCTTCAGTGGAGATCAGGTTACCACCCTCCCCGTGCTGAGAGAGGTGGGGAAGGGGGTGCAGGAGCTTTGCTGCTGCAGCAGCAGCTCTCACCCACAGAAACAGAGTGGGGTGCTGACCCTGCCCCACTGAGAGACCAGGTCCTGGGGGAGGCACGTGTCAGGCTGGCACCCTGGGACCATTTTAAGTCAGTATTTCTAAGGTGGAGATCTCAAAATCCTGATGTTCTTGTGGACATTTTCATTTATACAGATACCCAGTATGTACCCATCCCCTTCCTGTTTGGGCTTGTATTGGGAACTGGTGTCTAATCCAACAATCAGGCAAAGAGAGTAATGAACGAAGAAGAAGATACCCTTCTCTGTTAGACAAAGAGAGATGAGGGAAGAGATGGAGAGAAACTGTGGAGGTCCTGGATGGGGAAGATGGAAATCATACCTGGCTAGTCTGTACACCTTCACCAGGTGTCAGCAGGGGCAAGGTGTGGGTCAGGAACTTGATAGGGCTGACCTTAGCAGTTTTCCGTTTTACATGGGTAGAGGAACGTTCCTGTGTTATTAAGTGGTAAGCGACCTCCTGTTTCCATGTGGGAAGCACTTGTGAGAGAACCTGCTTTGGCGGGGCCTCTCTTTGGTGAGGAAGGGAAACCGTACCGGGGTCAGTTGTCCTCCCGCAGCTGGGAGGGCTGTGTGGGCACTGGGGGGAAGCTGAACACATGAGCAGTAACCCGTCTCTTTTCACTCCTTGCAGAGTTCAAACCCTTTCTGGATATCGCCTCTCCCCTCTGTCCTGGGGTCTTTGCCTAGGAGACTCGGGGCTGTTTGGTTCAGGGGCTGCAGCGGTCTGTCCCCCCTGTTCAAGTCACTCCTTAGGCCAGGTTGTACCCAGTGTGCCTGGAGGTGGGCTAGGGCCCAGGACTCTTTTAGTCAGTGACAGCAACCTGCTTGCCTGGGAGAAGAAGCCTCAGGAAAAGAAGTCTCCAAGAGGGATCTTTACTCTTTAAAAGGAAGAGAGAGTTGGAACTCAGAGTCTCTGTGTGGCTTTCACAAGAAGCATAGTACAGCCCATCTAAGGAACGGTCTGGGATTGTGGTCAGCAGTGGCCCAGCAAGACAGAGCAGCAGAAGTAATTGGAGTGCAAGATTTGTGGCTCACGCGCTTCGTAATAATAGCAGCAGGTGTGGCCAAAGTAGTCCCAGCCAGTGATGGACAGATCAGTCAGAGCATCAAGATTAGCAGCCTGGAGCATCAACTCTCTCACCTAGCTGGGAAAGGCAATATGTCCTTTATGCAACAGGTTGTTTTGCCCCTTATGTGGATTACTTCGTACTTAGGAATTACAGTGAGAGTGTGATACAACCAGGATTAGGGCGGAAAGAGGACATGGTCAAGACTCTTACTGCTGTCCTCTAAGATATGAATGCTCTGGGGTTTAGGACTGATTCAGGTTTTCCGTACTGATGTGTTGTCTCCCCCGTTCTCCCTTTCTGATTGTTTAAAGCTCATTTATATAACACCATTTCTGCATTCAGCTTGTTCTTGAGCTCCCAGAAAGTACAATTTAATTTCCAGATTTCTTGGTGTAAGCATTTAGTGAAGATCTCTCAGAACTGATCCAGCTCTATTTCTTGTATTGTACCCAATACAAGAGTTTTAGTCTTTCTAAAAGTCATTAGTTATCTTGTTTTTCCGAATACGCTGTTCTACCTTGTGTGAACGACCCATCAGTTAAATTGTGATTAACCCCATGTTCTGCATTACGTATGACCTTAAATTAATTTCTTCTTGTTGCAAATTGCAGTACTCCAGAAAGCAGTTAAAGTTCTCAAATATCTTAAAGGCCAACTTACTCTTGAGTTATTTGGTGACAACTACAATTGTCTGAAGCATTAAAGCTGACATCTCACAGCTTAGCTGAAGGAAGCCGAGACATACGGTATTTTCAACAGAAAGCATCTTAACCTTGGAAATAGCTCTTATGCTTGTCCTCCAGGGGCTGTATTTGTGCATCTGAAGGTTTTGCTGTAAAATCTCCTGGGTGAGAAGAGTGGGATAGATCAGGAGAGGCTGATGGGTGAGACTTACTGGAGTTTATAAATGATTGATGATGGTGGACATTAGCATATGTGTGGTTATTGTCTTCTTTTAATATGTCTTACCTTTGAGCACAGAGGTTTAGATGATTTTTTAAATACCTATTTTATGTGTAGTTTAAAAGCAGACATCTGTGTCAGTAAGTCATTTAGCTAGAAACTTTCTTTAACTCCATAGTTAAAGACACCATGTGGTGTCTTGTTAGAAAGCCTAAACAGAGTTGATAGGAGCTAGGTAGGACTGCCAACATCTTTGTATAAAGAGAACTTATTTTCCTAAATTAGAAAGCTATCTAGAGACAGCACTTCCTTCCTTTCTTGAGAGGGAGACCTCCTGCCTTAAGTTTTCAGAAATGATTGGTGTTTTGTAGATACCTCTCTTTTGCATGTCTGATTACAGACTTACTCTAAGGGTCAAGTGATTTTGAAAACTGAAATCCCTTAAATATATTTTGGGCAGTCAGGCCCTTCAACTGGTTTTCTCATACCTGTTAGCTTTTCCTTGTGCTGAATAAGTCACTTTCTCTAGGTTTGTGCTCTGTTCTTCATTGCTAGTTCTGTCTATGGTTTTACAGGGGAATGGTCTACTTCTTACCACTGGTTTCAAAAGTACCCAAAATAAAGAATACCCCTGTAGGTTTGCAATATCTAGCCCACTGCCTCCAGAAAGCTACCTTTCTGAAGCCTCAAACGACCTGTGAAAGTCACCAGTGAAATAACAGTGGAGACACAAACAAATAAAACTGTGTTAGCAACTCTCAGGCCTGGTTACCTGTCTTCCTGCTTACGCAGCCTCTTGCTTTGAGGGTGCCGAGCACTGCCAAAGCAGCCCCATGCACGTATGCTCCAGCAGATTTGTAATTATGTGGAGAAAGCATTGGCTGTGAAGCCATCACCTGAGCATCTCCTGCTAGCTAATACTTCTTGATTAGAAGCGGAGTTAGGTTGGGGGAGGGAGGGGAAATGCTTTGGAAAACAAAGGGTACAAGGCACTCATTGACCTTTAAGTCCCTCTTCCATTTGGTGTTTCTCTTTCATTAGTTTCACTGGCTGTTTCTCATCCCCAGCAAAGTAGCTGGAACCATTGCACTCTTCACCAGCAGCTGTTGAAGGAATTAAACATATATGCTGTTATATCCATTGCGGTAAGAGTTCTTTTAAAATACAACAGAAGAAAACATCTGGGCTCACATTTATCACAGCAAACATGAATGGATGTCTAAGGAAAAACTACTTCAGTAATTCATTCAGCTTTCACTGTGCAGTCAGACTGTTTGTTGGGGTCTGCCATCGTGTAGAGCCCTCCCATCTGGCTCATCCTTTTGGTGTAGACTTCTGCTCTGTTCCCTGGATTTGGCCGCTCTAAGTATCTGTGGTGACAGAATCTAAGACTGGTATTTTCGTGTAATTTAGAAACCTTCCAGCTGTCTGACAGACTGTTACAGAGGTGAGGATATGTTATAGACCTATAAATATACAGTACTCTTGTAATAACAAGAGAAAACCTATATCAATTTTATTCTCCCATTTGGCAAGACTCCAAGCATCTGCTGTCTAAGAATATCAACTTTTTGTAGCAAATTGGTATACTGAAACAGAATAGGTCAAATTTTCTCATTCCCTTAGCAATTGCAAGAAAACCCTGAAAAATTGCTACCAGACAACAGAAGATAATGAGAATTATGAGGTCAGATTTATGTTCCTTATAACATGCCTCTGGTAATAATACAGGCATCACATTAGATTTTATTAAAAAAAAAAAAAAAAACAAACCAAACAAACAAAAAAAAAACTATTTGCTTTTTCCTCCTTTAAAGTGAATGAAAATTAGGACAGATCGGGAACAGACCATCCAACTTGCATTTTGGGACACGTTTGTTTGCTGAGTTATCAACATACACTAGAGAAACTCATTGTACCCAGTGTTGGAGCTGGAAAGGTCTTGAGCTTCAAGAAAGGACAGGTTTAAAACTCTTTGGGCAGATCTGGCCCTTCTTATCATCTGGTCACCTGGTCTCTGGTCCTGAGGCAAGTTACCACTGCTTACTGCTGTCTCCCTGAATGTTCCTGATGCTGAGAAGCAGGCAGGGATCCGTGCCTCACCACTGAGCTAGGAGGTGTGCTCCCCAGCCATCAGCATGGCAGGCAGAGGCAGAAAGAGGGCGGCAGCTCCCAGTGGCACATTGCTCTCTGGGTGTTATAACAATCTCTTGAGTTCATTGAAGTGATTTGCCAGAAGGCTTCAGCAGTGGAGGGAAAACAAATCAAGCTGGAAGCTGGCTAGTGGGGCAGAAGAAGAAAAGGGGCAAAACATAAATTCTGTGATTTCTCCATGTAGCAGCAGCTAAGCGATTTAGGACAGAGTTTCAAAACCATGGCTGATTGCTTAAGTCATGCCTTTTGGGGACTGCAGCTGAGGCCAATGATCTAGGTGATCACCAGGCTTCAGAAAGAGATAGCAACAACAGACGTATGTCTCACTGCTTTTACCAGGGCAGACAAGTGGCAGAGTGACCTGCCTGCTGGACTAGCAGTTGCTGCTGCCTGGGGACTCTGACCTTGCAGTAGCAGGAAGATGTCCTGTTAACCCTTCCTTGAGGAAACGATGTGGGAGGCTCTTTTCACCTTTCAGCTGCAAGCTGAGGAGGAAATTGTTCGGAGCTGCCTAATCTGGTATCCAGACATAGGTACAGAGGCTGCTGTGGCTCCATGTCCTGTGCTGCAGGCAGCAGCGAGGCTGAGCAGGTGTGCCCCGTGGGCATACCTGACACCTACACATGGCTGGCTGCCCAGATCAGCGTGGACAGGAAACACAGTGCTTGGAAAAACAGACAGCACCAACAGCCTCATCCTGTTTCCCTTTCTGACTGATCAAGCTGTAAGTGCTTTAATGGAAAATATAGATACATACACACAACACAGACCCTTCCAGTAGCTGGGCTTAGACACTCAGTCTGTCCAGACCTGGACACCCAGGTCCCGCCGGCTCCTGGCACCTGGACATACGAGACCCTGAGACCCTCAGCCCCGCCCCAGTTGGTGCTGCTCACACAGAGACACACTATGGGTCTCCCCAGTCACTGGCCTTAGACCCTCAGCCTACGCAGTAACTGGCCCTTGTGTCCTCTGGTCTCCAGTTGCCTCAGGCACACACACACACACACACACACACACACACAAGCAAAGGGGTCTTCTCAGCTGTTCCCCAGGCCCTGCAGTCTCTCCCATAGCTGGTTTTGGGTTCCTGGTCCCCCCAGCAGCCACCATTCAGATCCTCTGCTCTCTCCGCTACCTGTTCCAGACTTCTGGATGCTGCAATACTTGGTTCCCAGGACTCTTACACTGCTCACCAGCTAGTCTGGCTCCATTTTTTATGATGAGGGTGGTGAAACACTGGCACAGGTTGCCCAGAGAAGTTGTGGATGCCCCAACTCAGGAAGTGTTCAAGGCCAGGTTGAACAGGGCTTTGATTAACCTGGTCTAGCGGAAAGTGTCCCAGCCCATGGCAGGGGGATTGGAACTAGATGACCCTCAAGGTCCCTTCTGACCCAAACCGTTCTATGATTCTATGTTTGCTAGTCATGACACAGCAATGTACACACCCATGCATGCATGCAGGCATGCCAGTTTCTCCAGTTGCTGGAGTTACAGACAAATGAGCTTTGTGACTCATGGTCCCTGTCCTGGGTTTGAGTGGGTGGTGGGGTTTTTTGGTAGCAGGGGAGGGGGCTATAAGAGTGGTCACCAGGGAGAAGCTTCTTGAAGCTCCGTCAGCTCCACCTCTGCACCAAAACTGAGCCAATGGGCTGCGCCTCTGCAATAACGTATTTAAGAAGGGATGTGGTGAGGAGAAGTAGGACTTGTGGAGGAGTTGTGGCAGCTGTGTGAACACCAAGGTCAGTGGAGGAACGGAGGAAGAAAGGAAGGGGGAGGTGTGCCGGAGCAGAGACCCCCCTGTATCCTGTGGTGAGACGGCAGGGCGCCCCCCCTCCGCCACCCACGGAGATCTGCGGTGGAGCAGACACTGATTTATGGCCTGTGAGGGGCTTCACATGCTTGACCAAGGTGACTGTGCCTGAGTAAGGCCAGGATCTTGTGGGAAAATTTAGCCCCCACTGTTGTAGTTCAGTGCTGGGAGGATTGCAGCATGTGGGGGTGTCCCACGCCGGAGCAACTTGGGAAGGGCTGCAGCCCGTGGGAGGGATTCATGTCAGAGAAAGTTGGTGTCCCACGCCAGAGCAGTGTAAGGAAACGCTGTGGCCTGTGGGAGGGACTCACGTCAGAGAAAATTTGTGGAGGACCATCTCGTGAGAGAAGAAACCACTCTGGAGCAGGGGGAAGAAGTTCCAGAAGCTCCCCTCACCAAAGATGGAAAAAGCGGCAGCACTGACTGCACCCCCCATTCCCTGCCCCTGCGCCACTGGGGGAGGAGGTAGAGATATTGGGAGCAGAGCTGAGCCCGGGAAGAAGGGAGGGGTGGGGGGAAGGTGTTCTCAAGGTATGGCAATGTTTCTCACTGTCCTACTCTGCTAAGTGTTTTTAGTGTCTGTAATAAATGTCTTCTTTTTTTTTCCTTCCCCTAATGAGTCTGCCTTTTGCTTGTGACCCGAATGGGTGATTTGCCCCTCCCAGTCCTATCTCAAACCCCAAGCCTGGCTCTCTGTCCCTTCTCATTGCCAGAAGAGAAGGGGGAGAGAGTGGATGCATGGTGTTTGGCTGCTGATAAGGCTCAAACCATGACAGTCCCCCACCCCGGCTAATGGCACTTGGACCTCCATGCATGCAGAGCAGAGAGCCCCTCACCCAGGAAAATAGTTATAAATGGAGTTTAATGAGAAGACAGGACAGCTTGCAACAATCAGGCACAGGGCATGGCCAGAGAAGTGTACTGACCTGTTTACACAATATCTTTTATCTCCTTTCTTGTCTTTTTGTTTTTTTTTCTATGCTTATTCATCCCAAAACACCTTGATCCCTCACTGTCCCTCCCTCTGGTCCTTCCTCTAAACAACTTTTAGGAAGTCTTGCAAAATCCCCAAGGCCTTTTCCCTTGCATCCCACAATAAATCCCACACTCCTTAAGGCAGTAACCCCCTCTCCATCTGTGAGGTGAGCTGGACAGCCTCTCCCACCAAAACTCATCTCAATAATGGGTTTCTCACCAGGACGGTGGGCTGAGCATCTGTCTGTGATGGATCTGTGAGAATCCAGGTAAGGATGCTCCTCTCTGTCTAATTAGGATATTGGGGTTTGGTTGCCTGTCATCACTCTTCTTTGCTCCTTTGTGTTGGTGGAGATGGACCTTTGGTGATCTAACTGCTCTCCAGTGGTGCCTGGGCAGTAGGAATGTCAGGGTGCTCTGTTTCCTTCACTGGGTTATTGGGGGTTTCTGGGGATGTCCTTGTGGGGATGATTCTTTAATTGTATAATGGAAAAGAAATGACACAAATCCAGGCTTGCTTCTGGTATATCAGTTGCAAAGCTGAGTTTTGATAGCAAAAAAAAAAAAAAAAATCTAGATAGGAGAACTTGAAATATTCTTCTTTTGTAGGAAGTCTGCAATCCACAGCTGTCCTTGCAGTTAAGGGGAGGTGAAGCTAATTAAAATTGCTCAGGGTTATTGCCGGTAAAATTACATGGAAACACTGTATTTATTATTTAGTAAGCTTTGTGCTCTAGACTTTACCACATAACCTCACTATTATAAATCATAGTACATTCAAAAAGCACATAAAAGGGCTTGGGTTTTGCCATGTGTTCATTTCTCATTTGTTTAATTCTTGACTCGTGAAGCTATTTTTGTTTCACACTCCTAAATTAAAAATGAATTGGCCCAAGGATGTCAATTTGAAGTTAATGATTAAAAAACCAACAACAGAGTAAGGAAAATGTATAAAGGCAGGACAATGAAAGCTATTGATGAGGTTAGCTATAAACCTTGGCATGCTGTATAGTAACAATACAAAAAATTGTAGCTACTTGCTGGTGTTGTTCACCCCACATTTCTGCTTTACCAAAATAGCAACAATTTATAAAAAATACATGAGCCCAGAACATCCTGTCAAAAATTCCTTACATGATAAATCAAAATAATATTTATGTAATATTGCTTATCAGGTCATGAATGTAGGTTATATTAACGCTGCATATAGGACTCCAATATTCTGAATTTGGAAGCAGGGAGGTTTAGTTCTGCAGCATAAAATCAATGTGCTTGTACATACACAACTTGTCAATATGTCCAGACAACAGTTTCTGAGGTAAAGCTTTGATTGGAAAAAAATGTGGGAACATTCTATATTTCTTTATAATTTTCTGGAAAACTAACTGATTTTCTGAAACTGCTTTTAATATATGCATCCATGCATATGTTTTCCCCCCTTCTCCAGACTCTGTTTTGTTTTGCAGTAAACCCTCACCCTGTTTTATAGTTTTCCATCTGCGAAACCATATGAAATAACCATGGTTCAATATTGAATCGTCTTCTCCCTCTGCAAGTAATGCTTTCTGCCCAGTGACTAGTTGGACCAGCATAATGACTCAGGGAGGAGGGATAAGCAAGTGGTGGAAAACTCACTGTTACCTTATTTTTTTGTAGTGTTTGTTTTTCTTTTTTTTTTTTTTTTTTTTTTTACTGTTTTTGAAACGTTTCTCGGGTCGATCTAAAAACTGAGTGTAAAAATGTTTTCTCCCAAGGAGAAAGAAGGGAGAAAGCTTTCTTCCTTCTTCATGTATTCCCTAGTTATCTTTTTTTTTTTTTAATTTTGGTTTCTGGATACTTGCCCATGTTTAGAGTGTTGATTAAAAAATGATCATAATAAGGCAACAGTCTTATCTCCCTTATAAACAAGATGAACTTGTTTCAGTAGAGTAAACCTAAGATGAATTTATAGCGACATAAATACTAGAAATAATGGTGAGTGCTGAGGCAGAAGCAGGGAAGTACTTCTCGTTGCTGTCAGCCTTTTTTATGACAATTTCAGAGAGCACTGAATCATTCAGTTTATGTAACTCTGAGGATATAGACTTGTTTGTACAGAAAATACCTTGCATCTCACATGAGCTATTGAAGTCCATGCTCTCTTGTTCTCTGCTGCTAGTGCCAGGGGATGGGAGAAGGAGCAGCAGACACACGTTTTTTTCAGGTGACTGAACACCTTGAGATGAAAGAAATTTCACTTTTTTCTTTGTTGCATTAGACCCCATTAAATTTTTGTGGGCTTTTGTGCATGCCTTTCCTGTGTCCTCCTCGGCCCTAAAGGTCAACGGGGCCAGATTTCCTTTAGAAGAAAGGGTTCATGGTGAGCTGTTGGTCACCCAAATTCTTCACAAAGAAGAGTTCAGTGGTGGGAGTGGGCTCCCTTCCTCCTATCCTGGGGTGGCTTAGGGTGGTTATCTTTGTGTCTTCCTAAACAGCCTGTTTGACCACTCTTGCTTTTTGGTGAGCTAGCTAGTTATGCAACGATCACTGTGTTTTCTTAGACCTTTACCATATACAGTTAAGCCTTACCATTGCAGTCAGCTTCCCGCTAAAGGAAAGAACAAATTAAGCAGTTGTTCCCAACCCTTTAGTGATTCTGCAGCCATAACGAAACTGAGATCAGAGGTGCCCAAAAAACAACACAGTAAGTCCTGATAGCAGCATCATCACTTAGTAAATGCAGATAAAGTAGCCCGCCACTAGCAATAACAACACCAATCATCTGGTTTATATCTTTGGCAGAGGCTTTGTTCTTGGGATTCATGCAATTTCACCTGCAATAGAAGGGCTCAGTCAGTAGTCTAAAAAATTATTAGGTGGTCAGATGATCTTGACAGTTGTGAGGAGCAGTTTTACCCACCAAAGAAACCTGAAGAGATGAAAGTAAATAGTCAGAGAAATGCAAAGGAGACTTCTTGGAGTTTGAAGCCAGAAACTCTCATGAACAGGACTGAAAAAAAAAAAAAACGAGGAGGATGCTAGGTAGGGCAAGGAGGAATAATGTAATTTATGGGTAGCTAAATGACTGCCTGACAGGTGCAAAAGCAAGTTAGCAGATTGTGGGATGTTTTTATGCAGAAAGGTCTGTCTTTGGGGAAGTACAGCTCTGCCCACAGCGATTGCATTTGGAATAGTGCCAGAAAGAAGGTATACGTGACAGAGGACTGTCATCAGCAACGAGGCAGCCATTATGTGCTAAGCCAATGATCTGTGTATTAAATGTAAAGAAAGCTACTGTGCACAAAGCGGTGTGTTGATTGACGTGCCACAAACATCCAAATGTGTCTCTGCCAATTAAGTAAATACATCCCTGAAAAGCATATGATAGGCTACTCTACCGTTCTTGTGGGATAATGCTATCTTACTGGGATGTACAAGCTACCAATAGGAAATTTCTCTGTCACAGCTGCAGGAACAGACACCTATCTTAGACCACCACAGTTTACACAGTGCAGCATAGTCCCATAGTGAATAAATTCCCCCATGCCAAGTGTGTCTGTCCATTCAGCGTGGGGAGTCGGGGGTAAAACCACCGATATCTCACCATGCCAGCTATGTTAGGAATGAAGAGAGCAACCCCATGCAGGACAGCAGAGAAATCTCGTGATGGGAGTCGAGTGTGGCAGTGGAGCCTGAGGAAAGTACATTTTAAATAATAAGCTTGTGACTGGGATTAACAAAGCTGAAAGATGCCCTAAAGCTTTGGGATGAGGGTCACTGATGACGGCTTCATGTAATGAACATCCTGCCCCAGAGAGAGGGTGATGCTTTCCAAAGGGCCAGTTCAAGACTGGAATGGACTTTTGGAGGAACTAACGATCTCCACAAATCTCTTTTCCTTTGTTATGGTGTTAAACACATTTTTGAACTTCCACAAGAAACATGAAGTTTGTAGTATAAGTAAAAAGAAAGCAGCGTCTTTTTTCACCTTATTTTTTCTTACATAAGGACAAACAGTATACTGTAAACACTGTTCCCCTAAAGGAATAGAAAAGGGGAAAAAAAAGATGAGGAGTCCTTATTTGCATCACTATTGTAGTGCTAGTAATGTAATTATAGTGAAGATGATGTAGCATCTATTTAAAACAGAGTAAAAGAACTGAATATCAGTGAAAGGAAAACATTATTCCAAAGCAGAAATTAATGAGAAACATCTTTTCATCATTTTGAATATACCCCATTAAATTAATTTCAGCAAGGTTGTCTAAATTCTGGTATGTTCGTAAATGGTTTTATGCATACCAAGCTGAACTAGGTCCTGAAAGAAAGAAAAGTGCCTTCCTAGACTCTTTCTGTATATGCAGCCAGAGCAGCAGGGTATTCATCAAAGCCATAAGCAAAGTGCATAACCAGAGATTTAATTCTTGAAATTGCATTTGGCTACGAAACTTTTAAAACCATGTGGAGAAGGCCTTTATGTAGAGTGTCTTACTGTAGCTTTAGAGTATGATGAACTAAATTAATTCAAGGAATTTATTATTGCTTGCAGTTTGCCTGTGACGAGGGCTGGGAATGTGTTTTCTTTCTGGAGCTTGGATTTTAATGTATGTTAATATTCACATCAACAGGGTAAGTTAATGAGGCCCAAGCTCATTTTATTATCTTTTATCTGTCTGAAGCTCTAAGCTTCTATCTGCACAGTCTGGGATACGCACTCTGCATGCTGGATGAGGAGAAGCAGTTTATACTTGAGCATTTGTACTGCACAGACGCGAATGCTCTGTGGTTGGTGTTCTCCATATGGGAAAGTTCATTTTGTTTCTGTATTGCTTGAAAACAAACAAACAATAAATCAGCAACATGACCATAAAAAAAAAAAAAAAAAAAAAAGACAGAAAATAAGAGGTATGAAAAAATAATGCAAGTGTGCCTGCGAGGACTGAAACAGAGCTGGGTGCACACTTGGTAGAAGGCAATGGGGTTTGATGATTGCTGACGTACACTGGGAAAAATTAGAGAGCTTATTTAAAAGGAGGCTGTATTAAAATAGGCACTTTTTCATTCTTGAAGCTATTTTTGTCACGTTTGGGACTCCTGAAGTAAGTGTTTGCTTCTAATGATTTCTCAAGTAAGGACTGACAGCCTTTTCAGAAAGATTTGAACTTATCAGATGTGCCAGCACTGGTAGCAACTACATGAGGAACAGTGGAAATGGCGCATGGACTTATGCTGGTAAAGAAGATGAAAAGAAAAAAAAGAGAAAAGGAAAATAAAAGGAGAGATGTGCAACAGTACAGCATTTCTGCACACTGCATTGCAGGCAAATGTTGTTTGCAGAGGGTCTGTCCAGCTGCCGAGCGTCCCGGCTGCCGGGCTCACCTGAGAGCGCACAGGGTCCAGCAGGTGCAGGTGAGGCTTCACCTTCTTGGTATATTTAAAAAGTCTCAGCCAGGAGAGTTTGTTAAAGTCTGGAAGCAGAGAGGAGGAGTGAGTCTTGCTGCTCTGGGATCTAGTTAGAATAAAACACCAAGAAAACGTCTGTTGAGAGGAACTGATGGACGTCTGGTGCGGCGGCTCCCATCCTGTGACAAAGCAAATAACCTAATGCTCAGTAGGGGAAGATGCCTTTGGATCTATCAGCTCCCCACTCCTAATACTGAAATGCCGTGCCACAAACCAATTAAATGAACGTCTTTATATGTCTTTCCACCCTCATTATGTGTTACTTGTGCCTCATAGGAGCAGTTTTATATCAAATGGCAGTATTGTGAAGGGCGTAATGGGATGGGAGGAGTGGCAGGCTAGCACAAAGAAAGAAAAGATCTCTGGAGAATTCACGTGTGCTAGTCTGAATTTCACAGTTAATTCATTCACCTTCAAAAATTTACAAGCCAGTCTTTGCAGAGATGAGTGCAGCTTTAACAAGCAGTGAGCAAACAGGCCCCAGCTCATGGAGCAGGCAGATTTGATCCCAGGTTGTGGCAACCTGAATCAGCTGCTCAAGGGTAACCCAGAGCTGACTTTGTCCTCTAACTCAATGGTTAATTAAACCTGGGATACATTTACTTGATTTTGTTTTGAAATTCTTTTCATTTACCCCTGTGAAATATCTCTGAAAGTTTTGAACTGTAGCAATTACTGTTCTTACTTGTTTACATGGATTATGCTGGAACAACTCACGCGTTTTTTCCACTTTGCTGAGCTTCACTCTCATCATAAATTGCTTATTTAAGTTCAAATGTCAGTTAATTCTTAGGTAAATAAATTCTTGGGTTTTAAAACTAAAACAAAGTAGCAAATATAGAATACTAGCTGGTGGGGAAGGGGAGGGAAAAGACTGAAAGGTCCTCAAAGAATGGGGATGCTTATTAGAGAAATATTCCCTATGACAACAGCAGTATGACAGATTTTTCAGCTGTGCTTTCAGATGGAAGTTGCAGACTCTGTAATCTCAAAGGGAAATGCTGTGGAGTCCTCCAAAAACAGTAAAATGTGTATACATAGGGAGAACAGTGAAACATGTCCTCTCCCCATACCTTGACTAAGGCAGTCCAGTTAAAAAACGTGTCTCTGTGTGTGTAAGAACCGGTTTCTGTAAAATTTTCATTAGGATTGGTATTTTGCAAACTTCATGCTCCTGCAACCCTCCAGTAATAACAAAAGCTGGAAACAGCCTAGGGTTTTGAAGTATTGAATTGAATTTCAAACTTTGAGCCTACTAGAAGCTGAGGTCAAAATTTGGAGGACAGTTGCTCCCATTTTTGTTACTACCAACGCTGAGGCAGTTAGTGATAGTGTTGGCTTTGGTTCTGACAATTTTAACAAAGTAATTTGTACAGCTAGCTTTGTGGGATGACAGTGACTGTCTTTTGCTAGGGGTGCTTATATCTGATGCTGACATTGATGTGTCTTCCTCAGGAGAGATTGCAGCTGAGTCCCTTGTTCATTTGCATCTTTATGGCTCTCAAGCCATTTTCTCGTATGTGTGTGTTCGTTTTTTGATATTTTTTCCCTTTTCTCCCATTAGCTCTCTTACTTTGCTCAAATAGTGTCTTCCAGTGACCTAAGTATGAGCCAAGGCAAACTGAACAGGATTTCTTTCCAGTGTTGAGAGTCTGGATGAGTTGTGGGGCTTATGGAATTGTTAATTTAAATTCTTTAACCTTTATCTCATCACCCTCCCTCCACAGCCCTAGTATGAAGTTACTGTCCTTGCCTCCCTGCCAACTACTGTTAGTGTCCCTCCACCGCCATTCATCACAGGGAGAGTTGATGTCTTTGGAAATGTGACTGCCTTTAAGATGAGCAACTAAGACTTTACTTCCTTTTACCTTTCTTGAGGAGAAGCTGATCTATGCTCAGCAATTTGCTTTTCTCAGCAGGTCTTTTAGTGACACCTACATCTGCAGGTGCCCCTCGGAGCCCGCTCAGACAGGTGGTCCTGGCACCACTGCCTCTCTCGGATTTATCTCCTGAACTGCTCAAGAGATGACTTTCATCTCTGCTGTTTTGTCTGTGGCTCTCTGCTTCAGACACAGCTCTAGAAGGGGATGAAGTGAAGGTTGTCTCAGGTTGGAGGAACAGTTTTGTTCTCTGGGGTAACAAAAGCTGTGCTTGTGCTGTGTTGCACAAATGTGTTAAATGTAATAGAAACACGAGGTTTCCCGAAGAGATACGTTCATATGCTGGAGAGGCATGCTTTATTCTTACAAGGCTTATACTGGTTTGTATTACCAGTTGATAGCCTACTTAATAATGTGAACGAATTATTATGTCAACTAGCTTATTTGGTGAGGATGTGAGGTTCCTTCCTCCTCTCAGATAGGTATCTCCAACCCTCTGTCTGCTGGGAGGGTTTCCTGGTGTTTGGTAATACTGGGGTACCCTTAGACAGGGCAGAGTAGGAGCCATTTGTGTAACAGTGCAGCAGAGCACTTTATGAGTACAAAGGCATGCACATATTCCCTGCCAGCTCTTTTCCAGTTCTTCATTTCTGCTTCGTGCTCCTTTTTCCTTAGGCCTGGACAAACAGGGGATGTTCAGCTGCACAGGCTCAGGGTTTTGCACTGAGTGGCAGAGTGGGCCAGCACCAAGGAGAATTAATTCTGAGCTGGGGATGGCCTGGGTGTGTATGTCCTTAGAATGGATTTTGCTTTTAGGTGCTTGACAAATTCCCAAAGCAGAAGGTAACATGGATGTCTCTGCCTTGGCCCTCACGGTGTTTTCCAGACCATTAATTCTGGGCTGCTTGTGCCTTCTCAGTGTCCTGTGAGTCCTCTTTGCATCACACACACTATTTTCCAGTCAAACTGATTTGACAGAATGGAGGACTTCATGTCTGTGAGGTGGTTTGCTACAGTGGCAGCTCCCCTGCTTGAGCAGGCATCCCACACTGCTGCCTACAGTAGTAGGTAGGTGGGTGATGTGATCCCTGAAGTGTTTACAGCTGTAGGTTGTAAACGCAGTTGATGCTTTTCTCGGCTTAAGTTGTAGCCAGTGTATGTGGGTACAGGGCTCCTGCTGCATAACCTCTTGTCAGGAGATAAAGATCCTCGGTTCTAGTCAAAGCCTGTGTTTACCGACTCATAAAGCTGTCTGTTCTTTCTCCTGAAGCTCAAGGTCATCTGAGCTCCTTTCTGATTTGCTTCTGCTAGTGAGACAGCCCAGAGGCTGCTTGCTGCTGGTACCTACAGCTGGCACTCCCACCTCCTGCTCCTGTCTTCAAATCTCTTTGACCTCTCCTGAATTTAGCCTCTAAAGTTCAGTAATTTGTTTAAATGCTTGTGCGATGCTCCGCTCTGATGGCATCAGCAGCAGCCACTTTCTCGGGGGGTGGTGAAGGACATGCTCAATGATTGGAGATGCCTCTCCCTCCTTTCTCCTCCTGCCTGCCCTTATTCTTTCCTTTCATTTGGCCCACTTCAGCAAGTCATCGCCAGGGGAGGGAGTTCAAACCAGTTGCAGTTTGCAAAGCTCGTGGCTCAGAAAGTCTGCGGGTAAGGGCGGTCTGTGGCAGCACTGATGTGATGGTACTGCCACTCAGGGTTGCCCTTGCCAGCAGCCCAACATGCGCTCTGTCTGTCTCCTCCCCACTTCTTCCAGTGCAGCCCTAGACCCTCTATTGCTCCTCTGCAATGTCATTTAGTGAGTAGTGATAAGCACAGTAGTGCACTGGCAGAATTCTGATCGGCTCAAGAGGCAGAATCCTCTTGAAAGTGCACTCGTGAATAATATTCATGCATATTAAAGTAATGGCCATAAGTACTATTCACCATCTCAAGAGATGGAAAAGGCTGTCAGTAACTGAGGACCAAACTCGGATAAAAATCATGATGTTTAAGCTACTGTAATAAACCTGTCAGTCTTCTCAGGCAGCAAGAAGAAAATACCTATTAAACAAGTCAGTGACAGGGAGAGTCGGTTTGCTGAACGGGCAGACTGGCCCATCCTTTGGGCTGTGGTATGAGTGTGCGGTAAAGGCCTGACGATACCCACAGGGTGTTGGGGAAGTGCTGGGACAGGTCTTGCTGGGCTGGTGTCCAGTAACTTAGCAAGCCTGAGCACAAAGGGACAGAAACACTAATCCAATCTTGGGGAGAACAGGCGTACCGTACAGGGATTTGCAATGAACAAATTAATTCTGAAAAGACCGGAAAATATTTGATTATAAACCTTTAAGAAAAGGTGCTGTATCTTTTAAAAGAAAGGAGAAACGGAAAAAGTGCTTCTCGCTCTTCCCTTACCATCACTGATTTTATTGTTTGAAAGAAGTGCTGCAACATTAGTAGTTTTCCATGAATTCAGTAACAATTTTAGGATTTTATAGGAAGCGTATTTGCTGTGACTGTCGAAACTCAACAGTTCAAGTAAACTCGCTCTCCTGACATCTCCCTCTTATTTTTCTCTTCACCTCTTAAAGCAATGTTTTACTTTGTTCTGGTTTCCTGTTATTCTTGAGCAACTCTAAGTTGTTCACATCCTCCCACAATTTATGGTTGAATATAGGTTTCAAAATAAAGTCATTCTAGAATTTTTTTTTTTACTTTCTTGAATGAGCTTTGATGTATCTGTTTGAGTTTCTCCTGCCATCTGGTATTCTACGTTGAGATCCACGATCCATGCTGTTCACTCCTTGCTGGTATTTTCACTTTTGCATGTGTTCGATGGGACTCCTAAGATGCACCAGAAATCTACAGAAAATACATTTGTGGTGGCTCCGAATTCCCTCATTTTGGGTTTTATGTCATTTTGTGCTGGCGTGAGGATGATCCTGTTGAAAAGCAAACTAAAAGTGCTCTTTCCTCTAGCTGGCTTGTTGTACTATATTCCCACCCTCCTCCAGTTCTGCCATGAAGAAGAATCTGGTTTAGGACACAAAACTCACCACATGCATGAAACTGGAGGGAGAATTTTAGTGTTTGCCTTCATGAAACAATTGGTGATTATGCTAAGAAACTTCTCATTTGCTGAATCAGGGATTTCACTATCGAGCTAGAAGACTGGCTCAGCTTCAGTAATTTATGTGATATAGTGCAATCTTTCTTTTACTCCTGAATTCACGCTCATTGTGGTGCAAGGGAGAATAGTGCATGTATTAAGTGTGGTTTGGATGTAAACGTTCAGTATATGTTTGATAATTTTCCCATTTGAAAAATGGCTTAGACTTCACTCATGATTAC
Organism: Tyto alba; assembly: GCF_018691265.1. Classification (NCBI taxonomy): domain Eukaryota; kingdom Metazoa; phylum Chordata; class Aves; order Strigiformes; family Tytonidae; genus Tyto; species Tyto alba. The sequence goes on from NW_024881301.1 coordinate 23,804,534, forward strand.
TGCAGTAATTGTATTTCAGGGCAGAAGCTCATCTATCTATTTTCTCTAGATGTGAACCCTTTAACTGTATTAGAATGTGTATTTTGACTTCTTATTGCAACGTGGTGTTTAATATCATTCCTCCTTCTCCAGGGAGGCTTTTATATATACGTATATTTATATATACACACGCAAGCACACACATACACATTAAAAATGGTTTTGCTGTGGGGAAGAGGGCACTGAGTCCAAAAAGCTAGGTTTTATATATTTTATTCATAAAAACAGATTTGCAACAATTTATTAAAAATTGATCTCATGCAGTATAAGGTTATACAAGAAATTCTTCATTTACATTTTATTCTGGCAGTTCCAGTCTAGTTTAAAGCATTTGTGCACTAACATCATTGGAAAATGCCATTGGGGCACAGCCTCTTCATAAATTTACAGTACATTTTTGCTGCAGTATAAAAGAACAGAAACATTAAATAGCTATATTCACTTGGTTGGTCTTGTTATCTGCAGTAAAGTAAAAAAAAAAAAGTTATGGGAGAAACTACAGTATCATTGAGACAAAGAATGTACTGCATGGTTTAAACCTAATAAACGTCACACAGTCAGTATTCACGAAGTTACAGACACACACACACACTCACCTCCAATGGTCCGATACTTCTGATTTTTTTTTTCCTGCTAAATTGGAATAATATTTCTACAGAGACCTTTGTGTATACATTATATACAATATTGTAATTTGCTCTTTTTAAAAATTAACATTCCTTTTAAAATAAACCAGGCCCTGATGATATTAATAAAGCAAGAGAATACTGTCAACACACATTGAGTGACAACGTCAGTGTTTAGTGCTTAAACAGAGTAATGAGTTCTATTTTATCTGTGTTTATACTTACATGTTTTTGTTCTAAAAGCTACAGATATTTCCATAACCTCTCTTACTGTATGTGCCAAGTGAAATATTTTGTGATGCTCCTGATTGTAAGATTCAGATACATATTCATGTTGGTTTTGGCCACTATGGGTTGGTTTTTATTTTTAATGGAGATTTATGCTAGCTCATCAAAGCTGTGGTCAAGTCCCTCAGCTAATGAACCTCTTCAGCCGTGCTTCAGTCATTGCTGATTTATGAACCTTTGTAGAAATGTCATTACAAAGGATTGGTCTGAGGTGCACAGGCGTTGGTCAAAGAAAACTGAGAGCCCGGTGGGTGCTTCATGTGGGTTTTTCTCCCTGCTCTTAGCAAACAGCCCTGCCAGTGAGATGCCACATTTCCAGTCCCTCGGAAAAAGGAGCTGCATGTGTGTCTCACCTGTGCCTGAGGGTTTGGCTCCAGAGCTGGTCCAGATGGTATGCTGCTATCGGTCCTCCTAATTACTTTGGTTCAGGGGATGAAGCTAAAGTATAAAAACCGCAGGTTTTTTTCACAGTCCTTTTAGGATTCAGATAAAATATTCTATTGGTAAATTTGATTTGTCCTCTCCATTATCCACTACAACTGTCACACACGCAGGTACAAAGCAAACATAGTGTATATTCACATCTATGCGCTCTGCAGGCTTTGCCTGCAGCAGCAGAGTGCTGTGCCCTAAGCCCTCCCCCCCAAGTCCACTAGATTAATTTTATTGTAATTATGTGTGACATAATTCAAACAAACTATGAAAAACAATCCATCCTGTGACAATAAGACTTTACTACCCATCTGTCCTCAGCTTCCTGAGTTATCAGCCCTAGGACTTTTCCAGACAGTTTAGTACGTTATGGTTGGTGGTGTTTATTCTGAAATAGGTGCAGAAACTTTGCTAAAATAAAGCTGCAGATGGTCAGCAGTCACTACCACCATCCCTGGAGAAGGGTGAAGTGCTCTGCTTCCAACCAGCAGCTCTCCAGCTGGTGTCAACTCAGAGCTGGAGCTTCAGCCTCTGCTTGGGTTTCACGTACAGCTGCAAGTCAGAGGTGACCCTGCTCACAGCACTGCAGAGTCTCAATGACACCCGAGGAATCATTTCTCATAACCCTTCTTCCCTATCGAACACCGTCCCTGAAATGAAAACAAGCAAGACTAACCAGTGCAGAATGTTTCCAGCAATTTAACACAACTCTTGTAAAAATGAGTGTATCTATTTCAATAAATATGGTATAGCTCAACCATTGTATTTTCCTTACATGGATATAGTATAGAATTGCATGTTCTCAGCAGCCACATAAAGCTCAGTGACATTTGAATGGTTGGTTTTTTTTTTTTTTTTTTTTTTCCTAGTGTCTTTTTTGCAAGATCTGTATTTCCCAGCCTCCTTGTTGCCAGTAGAAATTCGGGAAGAAAGGTTTTTCAGTGACTTCTATGTGAAGAAATAAAAACTCCATGAATAAGGCTACAGATCAAACTCCTTGTGTCCTCCTTTGCCTTCCCACACGAGTTACACGGGCACTCCTGTGACGGCGGCCTCAGCGGTAGTTCCTCTGCAGTAAGAGCCAATGTTATATGCTTGTAGCAGAGTTCTAGGTCAGATGTTGAGTCCAGTCATTGAGTACTTAAAAGCAGTTCAGGAAGCACTGACCTCCCTTTCCTACAGCCCTGAAACCATGACTCGGAAGGAGGGCGGCACGTGCCTGTGCCGAGGACTGGCACTGGGGCTTACGCACGGGCTGGCACAGCTGGCATCAACTCCTCCTATGGATGGCAGGTAGGCATGGTGAAGGATGGGCAGCTGCAAGGACAGCCGACGCTGTATGCTGCGAGAGAGACAGAGAGAGAGCAGCATTAGCCAGGAGGACACTGTGATACGTTACATGCTTGGTACGTTTGCAGGCTGCTGCAAGGATACTTTCTGCGCCTGCCACTGGGAGAGAAAGGGTTAATGTCAAGGCTCTCTGCTGTTGAGCTGTGCCACCCTGGCCTTATTTCCCCTTGGGGACTTCTTCTGATGGGCTAGACCTGACAAAGGAATCTAAGGGTGTGTTCTCAGCATCCCACAACCTTCTCAAAATCCCAGGCACTTTCACCATAATTGTTAGACTGCTGATTTTGGAAAAAAGTTGAGTGTGCAATGAGGGCATATGGCTTAGCAAGCCGCCACTCCTTGCAAAGTGATCTATTGCATCCAGAGCCCCGGCTAACTGCAAAGACACGCACCAGGTCACAGGCTGAGTTTTGAGCCATGCATCACTTAGCACGAGGATGCTGGAATTAAGGATGGCGTTTTTGCAACTCCAGCTAAGGCAAACGCAGGTGCAAGGAGGGAGGGAGGGAGGGAGGGAGGGAGGGAGGGAGGGAGGGAGGGAGGGAGGGAGGGAGGGAGGGAGGGAGGGAGAAAAGGAGGAAGGGAGAAAAGGAAGGAAAGAAGGAGGGAGGAAGGGAGGAAAGGAGGGAGGGAATTTGGGCTGACAGCTTTTTCCAAGTAGCTCCTCTTTGCAACTTAGGTCTGTGCTTTTGAGGTGCTGAATGCTGTCGAGTTCCCACAGTCAGTGCTGTGGGACTGAGGAGCTGGCGCACTAAAAGCAGTCTAACCTACTACCTACACCAAAAGTCAGTATTTAGGAACCCATCATCCTGTATCCAGTTTTCCAAGCTGACTGACACAATCATAACTGGTGGGGCTTTGTTTTGGTTTCTGTGTTTTGTTTGTTTTAAAGGGACACTGAGCTGTGCTCAGATAGCCCAAGTAACCCTTCTCTGTGGAGAGGACAGGGCTATGAGACATGGGCTCTGCTACCCCCATGCTGTCGGTATACCGACACCTTAAATAAAGTCAAAATCCAGTTGAGGTTTACAGTGATTGAGAAGTTATACCAGGATTGCTTCTGTATTTGGAGACACTCACTCCTGAAACACGGAGAGATTTTTTAAATAAAAGACAGGTGTCAAAGTGACAGAACTGAACCGAAGACTGATTTTTTGATTCTTGACAAAAAATGCCCATACAAAGCATTGTATCAGTACAATAGAGCTTTAAATTTATATTTCCATGTTATCTGATATAATGATTACATACAGACAGACCTTTACAAGAAGTGTATGTTTGAAAGCTTGCCTTTGGACAGCCTTTCCAATTCAAACAATATTTAATTTTTTTTTTTTTTGCTTTGCGCTAGGAAGTGGAAACAGCTACCAAGACATCCATTGCACTGCTCTGGACCAAGCAGTATAGCTTTCAAATCCAAACAGAGAGAAATGTAATGCTGCTCCTCTTTAGTTTCTTTACTACAAACTAAGGCTTGTTTATAGAGAGATGTGGTGGAAATAGTTGCAGTCTGCCTAGCCGGAAAACTCACTTTTTTTTTTTTTTTTCCCCCAAACTCCCTTTAAAAGTTTGATGCAATATTAATGCACAGTGTTGATCACTGTAGTGCTGGCAATACATTCCTGGGACTAAACAAAATCCTTTCATTGTTATTTTGCTACTGTGCCCAACTCTTTCTGGTGCTATCAATGAAATCATGCCTCGTTCCCAAGGAGTGCAGAGGTGGCATGGCTCACTGCTTCCATGTGCTGAATCCTTATGAGCCCAATGCTGTGGATTGTCATTCTCTCTCTCATTGCAGGGTCAAACACAGACTTGCTCGCGCTTATTTTCCCACCAGTGGAAATGCTTACTTTGTTCAACTGTTACAGACTTCTCATTAAAGAGCTTTTTGAAGCTATTCCAAGAGAATCCAGTTGCATAATCAAGTGAATGGGATTTTTTTTCACCCATTTAAGTGTTAGCCATACCATGGACAAAGCATGTTTATTTGGCTATGCCAATGGTGGCTGCAGTGGGTGGCAAATTTTGCTTTAAGTATACTTAGAGTTTACTTTCACTTGAAAACTTGGTTCCTGGAACCAGGGCAGAGGACTGTAGCCTGGAGACTTGCACACAATGAAGAGTTCAGGCAAAACTCTTGGGGGGAAAACCAAACCAAAACAAAAAAAGTAACAAAATCCAAACAAAACTGCTATTTTCTCCTTAAGTGAAAGTAAATCTTGTACCTTGTCTCACTCTTTGTAGTGTTTTTTTTTCTCCGATATCAGTGGTTTTCCCTTCACCCCTGCTACATTTTGTCAACGCTTTTGGGGCAACCTCCTGTATTAATACAGGCTGAGCAATGAGTGGATTGAGAGCAGCCCTGCGGAGGAGGACTTCAGGGTATTAGCGGACGGAAAAGTGATTATGAGCCAGCAATGTGTGTCTTCAGCCCAGAAAGCCAACCACATCCTGGGCTGCATCAAGAGAAGTGTGGCCAGCAGGCCGAGGGAGAGGGTTCTGCCCCTCTGCTCTCATGAGACCCCACCTGGAGTGTCCAGCTCTGGGGCCCCAGAATAAGAAGGTCATGGACCTGGTGGGGTGGGTCCAGAGGAGGGCTACAAAAATGATCAGAGGGATGGAACATCTGTCCTATGTAGAAAGTCTGAGACAGTTGGGCTTGTTCTGCCTGGAGAAGTGAAGGCTCCAGCGAGACATTATTGTGGTCTTTCAGTACGTAAAGGGAGCTTATAAGAAAGATGGGAACAGACATTTTAGTAGGGCCTGTTGTGATAGGACAAGGGATAATGGTTTTAAACTAAAAGAGGATAGATTTAAACTAGAAAAAAGGAAGCAATTTTTTACAATGAGGGCGGTGAGACACTGGAACAGGTTGACCAGAGAGGCTGTAGATGCCCCATCCCTGGAAACATTCAAGGTCAGGTTGGATGGGACTCTGAGCAACCTGATCTAGTTGAAGACGTCCCTGCTTATTGCAGGGGGCTTGGACTGGATGACCTTTAAAGGTTCCTCCTAACCCAAACCATTCTATGGTTCTATTAATTTTTTTCAAGTTGTCCATACAATATAGATATGTAAAAGCATATATATGGTCAAGCACGTTGGAGAGGGAATGGTTACTATTAGTGGTTTTAGAGTCATAGACAACTGCTGAAGGAGATGGAAAGAAATGTGATGCCACACACAGAGCAGTCACTCATCAGGGTACTGTGTTAGAATACAGCATATATCCTCAGGTCTGTACAGAAAAGCTATTTATTAGGGATAAATAAAATAAAGTAAAAGCTTGACTTCCGATGTCAGTGCATGTGGGAACGCACGATGCTACAAAAGGGGCAGAGGCATTTGAAAAATATTTTAGTTCTGCTATAGAAAACCACTGATGAGATCCACTGGTAAGTGGGGGGACTGAAACAACTGCTGTGGCAGTCAAATACCTGAAGATCTACAGGAGTGTGTGAACTGTGTCTAAGCATTCAGGGATCATTTAAGTTGATTCTTCAGCCCTTTAATGTTGATTTTCAGCAACTGCTGAGAAGCTGGGGAACTTCTAAAAGACTAAAGCGAGATGTTGTACCAGCAAGTAAACTAACCATTCTAAATCCACCTTATTTTAATGACAGATTTGAGTAGGATCATAGATAGACTAATATGAACCACTGCCAGTGAAGAAACTGAATAACAGAGGCATGTTCATGCCAAGGCATGTGGCCGTAATGCAATAATCCAGTCATAACCAACTTTTTTTGATGAGACTTTTTGGTTACTAAAATTGACACAACTGGCTCCAGCAGAGTATTTGACTGTCATTTAAATATTGATGAAAGCAGACATTTAGCTCAAAAAAAAAAAAAAAAAAATCAAGGTGGTTTCTATTACAAGGGTATCACAGCGATTAGCTGTTTTGAAGGTTACAAAAATGACTGCATACAGGTGATAGTCAAATGTCATGTTTTAGTGGGGTCCTGCAGAAAACTGTCATCACCTTTACTCAGAGATCTGGAAGACAGTTACATATTGTTTTATTATACATATTGTTGCTGTTAAAATGAGAACAGTATAAATTTTAACAGTGCCAAAAACTAATTCACTGAATGCAGGTCACTGATGAGATGGGACCCGCAGGAATGGAAGTGCACAAGAAGAGTATCTTTCAGGATCATGGAAGATATCCCATTGAGTGCTTTTGTGTGGCCATGGTGTAGATAAGCTGACTGATGTGCTATTTGGATAAGTAAGCAGGACTGCTCAGCAGGAAAGAGTTGACTTTGCATGAGAAACACCCTGGCCTACTGGGAAACGAACCATTTTATATCTGTTCTAAACTGGTTCAGGCTGCTCTTTGGACCTGAGATGAACTGGCATGGTGCAGCTTCCACCCACATTGCTAAGCTTCCCCCATACAGGGTTTCTGAATACCAGGCTGTGCCTGAGCATTACCTGGGAAAGCACAAGTTGACACAACAGTGCTATGGGGTATGCTAATAAGCATCATGGGAAATCAGTGCAGGGCTTGAGCCTGTGCACCAGCACTGCTTTGTCTACTACACGAAGGGTTAATTTACACTGTGTAGCCAGTGTGAACAGAAGAGAAAGCAGCCAGCACCGACTTTTTGCTTCTCGTGTCTGATGGTCTGACTGGATATGACAAATTTTACGTGGTCCTATGGATACCATCCCAAGTCCTGCCCAGCAGGAAAGAGAGTAGGAGACAAAGGGAACGGTGAATCATCTATATTCATGCTCTAAGGTTGCTTTACAGTCGTACAGACTGCATTTTCCTTAGGCGCAAGGTTCTAAATCTGAGTCAAACACAAAACAAATGTTTTCACATGCTGATTGAGATGATATAAACATCAACCCATCAACAAATGTGAAGCAGCTTCCTGCACTACTGAGCCTGAAGCGCATGTGTACTGCTGTGTCTTCACTTTGGACACAACTGCAGAATATGGGATCACACTTTCAGTTAGTCAAATGTAGCACCAGTAGTAAGAAAAAATTTAAAAAAAGCCCAAATCAAATTATTTTCTGCATGCTGCAAGTACTTTTGTACTGGAAGATATCAGCACTCCTGGGTGCTGTCAGTAACAGGGAGCTGAGATGCTTCTTTTTGCTATAGCCATTAAAGAGTTAACATTTCTGCAGGCAAATTACTATCTTAACTCCTCCTTTCATAGGTTTGTGGCAAAAAGGAAATCTTTTTCAGACTAGAATCCTTGAGATTTGTGTTCCTGAATCAGAAATAGGTTCAGCAGACTGTGTGACTACCTCTCTATCACATGCCCTATTGTATGCAGTAAAATGAGTAAAATGAAAAAGGGACAAAATACAGCTGGTCTTTAACTTGTTTTTGTTGACAAAAATGATATATTTAATAACCACGGAAGGCCAGAAGTTCTGCCAGACAAGTTGAAAAAAACCCCATTGGTGTGGAAGGATATTCTTAATGAGCACAACGTCTGGAAAGAAGCAGTCTCTTGTCAAAAAGAGGGAATCACAAAATCCTAGTCCTGAAGATGGCTATACTTCTCCTCTCTGGCACTGTGCCTGGGTGGTATGGCTCTGTTACCCAAACTGCCAATGCAACCTCAGGGGAGACACTGACCCTTGAACCTGGCACAGTCACAGCTGTGCAAGTGCTGAATGACACTGTTCTGATGTAGCAGGACTTTATTAATTGTTTTCCATAAATGTCAGCGACTGTTCAGATTTGTACTGATCCACTCTTTAAGACCTTTTGGAAATCTCAGTCTTCTCATTGCTTACCACCAGCCCAGAGGAAGTTCTGTCATCACCAAATACTTCTATTTTTCTTTCTGTATTACATCTGTATTGGGACAACTGGATTATGTGAGTGTCTGTGTTTTTCTTAGCATCTCTCTTAATGTAAGGGGGCCATGTGCAGATGAGGCTGTGTTCACACTACATTATTTCTGTCAAATGGTGCTGGAAAAAGACAGACCTCTAATAGCTATGCATTAAAGCACTCTGCTGACCCCATAAAGTCACGAGAGCTTTCTCAGCCAGAGCCCTGCTTCTGTGAAATAACCAGGTATTTCAGCTACTGGGGGCTTTTTTTGGTGCATATGTGTGCATGTGGGTGTGGATTAGCTCCTGTGCAGGTTTGGGTTGGTTTTTTTTTTGAGAGCAAGGACAGAGTTAGAAATCCATGTATTTTCCTGCAGCAAGTAGTGCAGGGCCGTAACTGCTATCTGAAATCAGGTTTGCTGTCACTGATGTAACATGTGACTCAGACTAGTAATTTGTTTAATTTATTCTGGTTTTAAATAAGCTTTTAAGTTGCCCATGTACAAAACGGCAGTCTGACAGCTATTAGTTCAAATCCTGAAGGAGTGGTGCCTGTGTAACCAGGCTGCTGTGGGGAAATGGCTGATGCAAGGACAAACAAGTACGGCGCTTCTCCGAGCTCTGGCCCACAGCAGACCCTGCTGAGCTGGTAGAAGGTGGTGTGTGAGTTTAGTCTATACGTTCCTAGAAAAGAAAGCTAGTACCATAAGATTCTTTCCCCTCCATGAATCTAGAAAGTGCTTTGTGCCATCCTCTCCCTGTAGCCGCAGCATTGTTTCTACGGGAAACTACTTGGTAAAGACTTTTCTATGCCAAAACTCAGGTCCAGCTGCTATGGCAACGTTGAAAAGCCCTCAGACTGTTTTTATTTCTCAGCTTGCTTAAGATCAAAACAGAACAAAATGGCTATGTACACCATGAATGAACACTGGCTGGTGTGTGGAAGGATTTGGACTTTTGACAATAGTCATCACACATGCGTGCACATATGTACATCCTCTTTTCTCCTTAATATACATTGGTGGTTGGGCACATCTTGTTCTGTAACTCTCTACAGGAACTTTAGACATCATGTTATGGATGTTTCTGACAAGAGAAAAGAAGTATATTTGTTTGTCTTTGGGGATCTAGTGCCCCCAGTTTCCTCTAAATTTGGTGGGGATGGCGAGCTGGTGACAGGGAGGCATCTCAGTACAACCCTGCTGCCCGCTGGTACTTCAGAAGGTGCCATTCACATCTTCTGTTGCTGATGGCCCAGGCTCTCTCTGTAGCTGGGGCTGGCTGAAAGGGTTTACAGTGAAGGTCTTCCCATAAAAATGCATGAAAGAGAAATATGGGTTCTGATGAAATGTAATCATTTAAATTAACATCTTATCAGCAAAGCGGCTGGTGTCTAGGATGGAAGTTATGGCTGAAACAGTAGAAAGTTTGCATGCCCAAGCACATGTGTACCCAAGAGAGCAAGGTGTGCCTCTTTCTGTACCACTATGTAATAGTGTATACTTACTGTTCTGGAGAGTTGATGTCTTCTATAGGATCTTTGCTCGTTCTGGAAGGGTCTGATGAGCCCCACTGTGCTGGTGGATTTTGATCAAGATGATTTTTCAAAATGGCTTTCTCACCATCTGCATGGACAACACATTCAATTTTACTTTACTATGACTAAGTGACCATTTAAAAATAGTTTAATTTTAAATTTTTCAAGATGTTCATAATGCCACAAAGTAAACTCTTTCTGCCTATATTCCAATACAGTCTCAGGTTTCCCTGTCAGTCTTTGGTGCTCTTATGCTTTTGGTGATGTGCTCTGTCATAGGAACTACCATGAAGAAACAGACAAGGGACAAAACCTCTTTTGTCTTTCGTTTGCTTTCCCCACATTTAAAAGAAACCCCACAAACCAAACCTTGTTGCCCACCTCTATGTAGCCCTATCGTGGTCTCTCACCTAGTCTTGGGCTGTGCAAAAAATTAATGTAACTGCACCATCATACTATCTCACACTCAAAAATTGTTACATTTTCATATTAAAAACCCCTCTTATTTAAGTCTTTTCCTAGAAAAAATATTATCTCATTGATGTATAAAACCTTGGCACTCTTGCAATCACATAAGCAATTAAGTGCTGTCATTTAACTACCTGCTATCATTTAGCACAGAAATATGATTCATTATCAGTTGCACTGGTCCATAGGCTGTCTGCAGGAAGGACAGCTAATGGTTCCATTAAACTTTCTCCTGCCGTTCTCTTTTCTGCTTAGTGATAACATAGAAGATCATCATTTTCCCCACAGGTGACTTCATTTGATTCCCCTGGGTGTCCCGGGAGTCCCTGGCTAGCTGTGCTGAAGCCTGTGGCATTGGTCCCCCTGAGAAACATGGACAAACACAGCCATTTTATGAAGGCTGTCTTTGCTGGGGATCCTTTCTGTTCCTGCCTGCTTTTCCAAAGTCTCCTACCGTGTTAAGCCAAATAAAGTCAGATGGAAAACATCTGAGTAATGAGGACAATGCACAGTTTTCATAAATAATTACAGAGCAGCTCCAAATCTATCACCGGCAGTTCTTTGTCACACACACAGAGAAACAGTGATCGCTGCAGGCATTAAGGCAGCGTGGAAGAGGACTCGAAGGCAAATTCTTGAAAAGGACACTGGAGGATTTAAATGTAAAAATGGGTATGAGGGGGAAAAGCAGGAAAATAGGGAAGAGAAAATGAAAATAGCATGAAAAACCCAGTGCCTATTGAAAGCTTAATCTGCTTTTCTGTTCTACTAATGCTCAGAAGCCCCAAATAATGCTCAGGTCCCAGCATGCCAGGAATATATAAGTTATTGACGAGCAGCAGAAACAAAGAGTAAGGAAGGAAGCTGGAAGCAGAAACAGGAATGTTTTGAGGGCAAACTCCAACATGTATAATTGCCCTCCCAGCATGGTCATCCCTGGCATTATTTTGCAGCATTCACTTTCTGCTGTGAAAAATCTAAGAAGCAACTTGGAAAGAAGTGACTAGGGAGGATGCAAAAATGTGCAGACATGAGGATCGCTACAGCTCGGAAGAGCAGGAGAGATCTTTCACTTATGTTGCGTGGAAGAGAAGGGTCTGGGTGAGAAAGGAGGTGACTAGAACACATGAAGCTGCTTCTGTTGGGGCAAGAAAATGTCAGTAAAAGAGCTAAGGAATTTAGATGTAGGAAGAAGAGTGCTTAAAAGGAAGATATGACAGGATTCAGTGATGGTTTAGATGTGAAGGGAGGACAGCAAAAAGTCAAATCTGACAGTGGCTAAGACAAGCAATGAAGTCTATCATCTCAGGGCAGCCTGAAGTTTGCTGGAGTGGCATTTGCTGTCACAAGGGTTCAGGTTTTATTTTTCATTTATCGCATTTCTATGTATATTGAGCTTGACATTTGCATAAAAGCCTTGTGATGTCTATAAACAGACATGTAGAAAAGAACACTTTTTACTTCCATGATTAAAAACAACATTCAATCCTGAGCTGATCTAAGCTGACAATGAAAACTGCTGACTTTATGATATAGACCAAGGTTAAAATTTGAGTAATCCTTGTAATTAGGGATGGAAAAAGTCTATTATTTAACTATTTTAGGGTTCCAACTCCTTTGGCCAAGATAAGCAATCGAACCTTTTACAAAGCCACTGGAGATATATTTCTTCATCAAATGACTGGAATATGCAACTGTTGGGCTTCAGGAGTATGTGATTTCATATATTAAGCTGTCCTGTACACCCCTAAAGGAGTTTCTTGTGCTTTCAGTTGTGTGTGTGTGAGAGAGAGAAGGAGGTGGTCCCTGCCAAGAAGGTGGGGGATTTAGTTTAAAGTAGAGCAGAAATCATATATTCTCTGCCTACTCACCCCTCAACACCAACTGCCCATATATCACTGTGTGTTATTCTTAATAGACAGTTTTCTACCACTCTTGCAGATGACTCTCCCTTAATACACTGAATAAATGTCTGTATACAAGGTTACCATATACAAGTTTTAATGTATATGTATAAAATACAGACAAAATCCACATAAAACCGCCACAATGCTGAGATATTTTTCTTTTCCCTTTGATACTTTCAAAATATAAAAAAGTTGGGTAATTCTTATTTGTTAAGCTTTTTGGGAGGGGAGTTGTTGGATTTTTATTCTGCAGCTATGGAAACTAGAAAATCTTTCTTTTTTATTTCTTTTTTTTTTTTTTTTTTTTTTTTCATTTACCTTTCATTTAAATAATGAAGAGCAAGATTCTCACTTAGTCATATGCTTCCAGGAGCTGGAGCTTAAAGTAAAAACAATATTACCATATGCACTTAAGAAACTTAGGGATGGAGGAAACTGATTTTATACACGTGAACAACTGAAAGCAAATAAAGTAAGGGTAACGGTAAACATTTGAGTTCCCAGTTTCCCCTGAAAAGTGTCATACTTCTTGTAGTATTTCCCCATCTTTGCTTACTCTGTCCATTAAGTATTCCACTTGAAAAATGCCCTTCATTCTCAGGGTACTGTCTGCCACTGCAGATGCTACTGAATAAGTTGCAGAGGGATGATCTAACTACCTTCAAAATTGAATTTATATTAGCCAAAAGCACTTTCCAAGTAATTTTCACCTTCACAGACCTCAAACTGGAACTCAGAAGTCTGGATAAGTGATGCCCGAGCACTTTCCATTCACAAAATCATCAGGAAAAAAGACAAATAGATCTCAATGGCCTTGCACGACACTCACTGATGGATTCATAAGAAAATAAAACCTGCTGCCCAGTTGTCAGTGAGAGCCAGGTGACTTTAGCTCAGGACCTTTGCCTCCCTGCAGCAGAGAAACAACTTCCAATTACAAAGCTGTGAGCTGCAAGAGCACATCGGATGCTGGCTGCAGAGGGGCTCAGCGAGGAGGTGGCTGCTCCCAGCTGCTCGCCTCTCCCGCTGCCAAGGGTGAGGCTCACGTCAGACCTGCCGCACGTATAATCACTCCACAACCTGGTGCTGTCAAAATTACCTAGGCTGGCTTAAACGTGGCGTGCATTTTAACAACTCCTGCTCAGCTGCAAGCAGAAAACACCAGGTTACAGCCGCTGCTGAAAATTCTACCAAGATTTTAGAAACTGTATTTCTTTAACTAGAGGTTTGTTTTGTTGACTTTTGTACACTGCAGCTTTATTGAACACCTTCATCATTATGCTTCAGTGGCAATATTCCTCTGATGGGTTTCAATTTGATGGCAGAACTGCTGTTCACCCCACATCTTTCAATTCCACAGTTGCTTTCTTTCTGCTAGAAAGCATATTTTATGCCTCACAAAGAAGAAAGTGTGGTTTAATAATGACTTAGAAGAGCTGGCAGAGATAATCTTGCTGATTTACTAAAGAAGTCTGGAAATTTTAAAGCTAAATTTTTAAAATCTACTGTCATTTTTCACACTTCTGTTATTTGGACCATGAAACAAGACTAGCCAGTTTCTGCTTTTTATGTGAACAGGATGGAAAGAAAGTAAAACAAAAGGAAAAATTAAAATGAACACATCATCTGCTGGGTATATCAGAAAAAGTTCTCCTGAACTAAGCTCACGCCACCAGGCAGTCTAAAACATGACTTCTGATAATTCTGTTTTGAAAGGAAGATTTTTTTAAAAAAGAAAAGCCAGTAAGATTCTCCTCTGATTTACACTGCTTTAAATCAGAAGAAAGTCCCTTTACTACAGATTTATTTCTGTTCAAGGAAGCACAGGCAGTGAACCTCTGGCAGTTTGAACTCCCTGTTGAAATGGAAACAATCTCCAATTTCAGGACTGTAATCCATTTGTTGGGTTTCACAGAAACTAGTATACACACCTTTATGCATCTCTATATACAGAGCACATCATGAGGTATATCCTTTCTTTAAAACAGCATTTCTTTGAAGTCTTGTACACCTATTTCTGAAAGCCTTTCCTCTGAATCTGTGGTTTCAATCTCAAGGTTAATGCTTGACTCACACTAATTTCACAGAAGTAATCTCTCCCCTCTCTATCACAGATGAACTCTGTTTTGCTTCACATTTGCAAGAAACAGGCCTTTGAAATCTGTTTTTATTTGAGCTCCATTTACAGAGGGAAAAACTAACACTAGGAAACATTGGAGTGGGGTGACAACTGACAGTATGTAGGCATATCTGACATGCAAATGAATGCTCCCAGTCCATTTACAGCAATGAGTAAAGACTGTTTTCTGGCTCAGAACAGAAAAAGCTTTCTGAGCAAGCTAGGGTGCTTGCAGAGAGAGAACTTGCGAAAAGGGTTTGTGCATAAGTGGGGACTATTGCAAGGCTGTCTCTTACTTCTTATGTATTTTCCATAGGATGACTGTCATTCATTAATTTTCTTAATATGCTACTCTGAAAAGTACTGTCAAAGGCAGAAATAAATGGAGATTCTCCGGCATGATTTTTTCTGTGCTTGGGTTTATATGAAACTCTTGCAATCTAGGAATCATTCATGTAGAAATAATTTCATGTAATAAAATGTCAAACAGAAGTCAGATAGAGTAAGACTATAAGATTCCAAGTGTAGCAAAATTAGCCAACCCTCCCAAACTACGTGGTATCTTCCCTCTGTATTTTTCTCCTCAGTAACTTTTATCTCTGCAGGAACTTGCACGGTAGAAATAACTTCTACCTTCACGAAGTCTCTCCTGTTTTTGGCACACCACTGACATGGGTGCAGGGAGCCCTTTTGGGAAGCTCTGGTTTGTGCCCATGCCAGGTTATTTCTTCTCTGGAGCTGTGCGGCAGAACTTTCCTCTTTACACAGCATCACAGTTACAAGCATTTGTCCTCCTTTTTCTAAATGTTAGCCTCAAAAACTCAGCCGTGCCTCCACGCCCGGCTCTCCTGGCTGAACAGCACTGTCAGTTACAGGAACTGCCCAAGCCAAGCGTTGGTCTCACCCACAGCTGTTCCCTGCCTCAAACCCAGGCTGCAGCGCTGCTCCAGCAAGGTGACCACATCCGAAAAACGCCAGGGAGAACCTAAATGTTGTGCTGTGCACAGCGCCCAGGTTGCTAGCAGACACAGTGACTCAAAATCATCTGAGGAATGTAACAAATGACGTTAAGGGGATGCCTTTTAACTTCCCAGTGCCACAGTCCACATTGAGAACTGCTTGACCACACAAAGCTATCTAGCAGCACAGACAAAAGCCTGCGTTAAAAAAAAAAAAAAAAAAAACAATCAAACCATAAACAACAAATCACATTTTCCTAATTGCTTTTCTTACATAGCCAATTGCTGTAGATGTCTCAGGGACATTGCGCATTTGTGAACAAGAAATAAGCATCTTGGATAATATCTCTCTTTAAATGAGACATACTCAAATGTGCTGTAAAGGAGTCCCCATGCCAGCAAAGAGCTCCTGGGCTACACCAGGAGCTGTTGCTGTTAATAACTAACCAGGAATCTCAACGTTATGAAACTTTGCCTGAGTTCAGGCAGTTACAGGAGTTCACAGCTGTGTCTACCTCTTTTGGCTAAAGTAATTTAACTCTTGTATCCTAAATCCATATTTGATGTAAAAGAGGGTGGTAGTGAAGGAAGAACCAAATAATCTCATTTGGCACTTGGCTATGGGAGTTAGGAATTTTGGCTCAGAACAATTTTTACAGATCAGAAACCTACTGAACTATACTATGACATTAAAGTTTGATTACGACTTGTTTGAGATGCATTGTATAAGTCATGTGTTATTATCTGTTCTCTGAAGTGCAGTGCACTGAATTTATGCAGGCAATAGCAATGGAGATACACTACATGACATTCTCTATGTGAACTCCTTCAGAACAGCAAGGTATTTTATAAAGAAGATTGACATAAGATTCAACCATGTCCACAATGCAAATGTGGCAAATGATCTGCTATGATTTTTAGCTCCAAGTCAGCCGCTATTTTTAGCATCTCTCTTCACTGTTCTACTCCCTCTCTCTCAGCTCACTTTTTTTGCAAGGTCCAAGGTAGACACAAACCTTAAAAACAACATTGGACTGGCTTCTCCAATTGCACGGCAGAGGTGAGAGACATGGTCACTTCTAGGTGATGCTCATAAATTATTTACAATTCTGAAGATTCGCTCAAGTACCATCAGGGTTGCATAATTTCAAGGTTCTGTACTTCCTTTCACAGAAACTTACAGGTAATACATAGCTACAGAAAATATAGTTATGTCAGTCAGAGTTAGCTTTCCTGTAGCCATAAGGGCCAGAATTTTTAAGTACCATTATAGTGATGTCTGTTTGCATCTGCCCAGAAGCAGCAGTGACTCAGTAACATGAATCCTCCAAAGCCTTCTTATTTTGATTGGAATGTCAAATATAAATTAAGCACATTGATTGACTATTGGGGATGGATGCGGTGAGAGAAATAGAGAGGAGATTCAGACATGTAGCTAAAGGACAGAGAAATAGGGAAAGAGAGAAAACCAGAGGCAGAGGAAATGGAAATGGAGGGACAGAAAAAGGCTATCAAGGGTGTTGAACATGGTGGCTCAGAGCCTGAAAGTGTGAATATTTGTTGTCACTCAAGCCAGGATCATGATACTCCATTATACTCATGCTTGGGACATTTGCCACCAGGTGTGGGACCCGAGTCAAACACCTGCTGCAAATTGGGATCTAGGTCTTCCTCATTCCCCCAGTGAAGAGATGCTCTAACCAATTCAATACAAACACAGCCAAAGGAAAACATCATTCTTCCCCCCACCCCCTTTTCTGTGGAGCTTTATGCGGTAGGTTCATTCAGAAAACTGTCGAGCAACTTCAGTATGCAGAATATCTACCCTAAATCTGTATAATACATAGTTCCAAGCTACTATGCACATTAAGACTCTGTATTTACAGGTGATTTTAAATATGTAGCCTGCAGCAGAAATGCAGAAGTTGGGGAACTGTACTGGGAGATAATTAGGAACACAGAAAATCTTGGAGGATGCTGTTGAAAGCAGCAGTCAGGCATCGATGTCTTTTGTAGATATAGCCACAAATAAGTGCAAAAAGGTTATATTTTCTCCTTGATTTCGTTGCCAGCATCCTACTCCTAATAGAGTGCAACCTGCTGTGGGAAACATCCCATCCTAAATTTATACCCAGAGTATCTCTTGAGAATAATTTTTATTTCTCATACCCAAACTCAGATGGGCATTTGGCACAATGTAATGTATCTTTTTTGCTTGAAATATTATTCATGCTTTATCATTTTTCCTGGAGCATCTGACATGAGTGGAACATTCTATGTGTTCCTTTCAAACACTTGGTAAAACTGCCTCATCCCACTCACTGATGTTAGTTCTTGCTGCTGATCTCAGCCCAATAATCACACGCCTCCAGCAGCTATTTACGTTTTCCTTTTCCTCCTTTCCCCCCTTCTGTCTTTTAATTTTAAAAAGGACACTGGGAACTCTATGGAGCTCTTCCTTTTTTTTTTTTTTTTTTTTTCCCCTGCCACAAGTTACACAACCAAGTGTATACCCAGGCTAAAACAAAAGGAGCATGAAAAGTAACCTTATTCAACCAAAATTTCAATACACTTCAAAAGCATATGTGAACTGTTGCTGTTGTTCTAAAATTATTCTTCAACAACTATATTTACAGGAGTAGCTTCTGTTACACTTAATCAAGCTTATTCTGCCACATCAATAGGAAGCCTGAGCCTAGCATTGCAACAAACATGCAAGTCTACAACTTCTCAACACAGGGCAACTTGTTTTTCACATACTATAGTAATATTCAGCTGTACAAAATCATTTGCCAAAAGTCACAAAGTAGATCCGTTCTAGAGTCAGAAGTGGAGGCTGTGTGTCCTGGCTTCCACTTTACTGCACTATGCACCCGATCTTATTGCTTCCCAAAAGTGAAATAGCTTTAATGGAAGCAATCCTTTTGCATGTATTTCTTCAGGGAATGATGCAAGAGACACAGTAGAAACAACTTAGGAATATTACGGTCATCATGAAATCCTTTTTTAACAGTTCCTAGGGAAGAATTTTCATACATGAGTGCCTTCAATTATACACTTAGAGTCCAAATCAGCACTGAAATATTTACATGTTTCTCTTCTACGTGCTTGATAGCAGTGTCCAAAAGCAGCAGCTCAGACGTCCTACTCAGATGAGCACATATTAAACTGGACTTCCTACTGCTGAAGTCTGGCTCAATTAACTCTCACAAGATCTGAAGCATTCTGTGATTTTCTTTCCTCCATGCAGCACAGAAAACTTGACTTATGAACACAAGTTTGCTATTAAAAGTTTCCCACTTTACCATGTGCCTAATACACACAGGGCATACAACAGAAGAGATGCGTATAGAGAAATAACTACTCAGTGGGTACCATATAGCTTATTACATGAATCTGCAGGCTTTCTGTAATGCAAAATATATAAAGCTCTATCTTACCAAGGTCCGAATGCTCTAGAACCAATCCAATGAGATTGCTATTCAAAATCTTGGTGGGTTAAGCTACTAATAGATTTTACTAACTCTCACCTTTGCTGTCTGTAAAGTTCCGTATACTAAGAATGTCGTTAAGATCCTGATAGTGGTTCTGCTTAATGTATGTTGTTTTCTCAGGAGTGTCCTGAAGTTGCATTGTGACCTCTTCCAAGTCTTTGTCCAGCTGCAAAACAGAGAGTATGAATCCCTAAAAATTCAAGATTCATTGCTTCAGGTATCTGCAGTAACTGCATAGCTTTCTATAATTAGACCAGAAGGCAGGTGGTAATGCAACTGCTACACTGTACCAGACACAGTTGTCTTATAGCACTACAACACTACCTCTAAAAAACTACCTCTAAAAAGCATGTTGCAAGTAACAAATCACTTTCAGCTGTGATATTGCACACAGTGCATATGAGAAGAATAAGCTTTAGTAGTTGACAGTTCAAGCAATTCAGATGTACCACTGAATGAGAAAGAAACAGGCATTAGAAAGCCCAGTCTGAAAACCTCTCAGCACTTTATTACTTAGGTATACAAATGTGGCATGCATAGCTATAACCACTTTGTTGAGTCAATCAATTATTGAAAATACAGCAGAATATAAGTGAACTATGGCATAAGGGGCATGTCCAGCCATGTGAGTGACTGCAGTCAACTCTACCGGGAATGTTCTGTTTTCCTAAAGATTATATTAATTCCTTTTAGCTTTCTTAGACAGACAGACTCCTGTTATACTTTGTGTCTCTGTGGGTGTGAAATTTAGAAGAAAATCCAACTTACAGTTTTTAGGTTTGGGGTTGACAACACTCGATACTTGTGTGACTTCAAAATTACCCCTGTGTTTTATATCTTTTGTGTCTTTTAGCTAGCACTAAACTGCTGTTGCAAGTATAACTTTCCAAGAGAGAAAAAAATGGAAATAAGAGGAGGGGAGAGAAACAAAAATCCCAGTCCTCTCTCTCCCCAAAAACATCCTTTAAGACTAGAGGTAGAGGGAGAGGGAAAGCACACATGTTTTCTGACTGGAAGAGTAACAGCACAAATGCCGGGTTAATACACCCCTGTATCTTTTAGCACTGAGCTGAACACAGGGTGCTCTCCCCAGAGGCTAACTTGTATTCAATTAGCTACAGCCCCAGTAGAAAATAGCAAGATATGAGCATCCTAATGGTGATCTGGGATGCTCTCTGTGAACAGTTGTCCAGGATGTGGTGTCCACAGTATGTCCCACTCACTACTGGCTTCATTAATTTTAAAAGTGCTGAATTTAGATTTACATTATTTCCTTTTAGAACTGGAAGATAGCAGCTGAAGGTAGACGTAGCTGCCAGCCACAGTAAGGCTGATACAAATCCCTTTGACAATGAAACTCTTATTTGGGCCTACTGGTTCTGGGTATTTAATTTAATCTATTTAAGCAAAGCCTAAAAAGATCAGCAGGGGCCTGCGTGCACTAATATGGCTAAATTGCCCTGACCAGCCTTACCTATGATCACCATCATGAGCCTTGGAAGGCACAGGCTGAGATCTTGTGAGTTAGGAGGCTTAGTAGAAAAAACTACAGTAGGATAAAAAAACTGAAATAGCCAGTAGCCAGCTGAGCCTTCATTAAAAATTGCATGCCTCTCACATGAAAGGGACCTGGCAACTAAATTTCTTTAACAAGGTAAAGATAACTTTTGCTTTTGGAATCTTTGGTAGTCTGTGTAAACACTTTTTGGTTACCTAGGCAATTGTCGTTAGTTAAGATCTGGATGAAGAAGTAATGGTTGCAATAAAATAACTTTTCTTCAAGGTATAAAAATACTTCACAGATCATGCAAGAACAGGTTATTTTTTTGTAAGATATAGATCAGTTAGGGTTATGTTGTCTCACAAAATGGGCAGCTTTCAAGGCTGATCTGTCATCATTTGAGGTCTCCTGGGCAAGCATGGACATAATTAAAAATACACATGTTAAAGCTCTAATGGAATTAATGTGCTCCATGTATTCAGCCTTTCACTCGGTAGAGGCTGAAGAAACTTCATGGCCTTTGTACCAAAAGGGTCAGCTTACATGATTGTAAAGGTCTTTTCTACCTTAAGAAAATATGTAATTCTGTTTCATGATAGATGTAAAAATTTTTCTAGCAAGTTTTTGAGCAAACTCTCAGAGAGGTTGAGAAGTAACAGCAACATCAGTCTCTGAACTCAGCCATAAACAGGAACAAAGATAGCTCTGAAGTGCCCCTGGGGCTGTGGGTTTCCATTACGCTTGCATATAAAGGTTGCACTTCTAGAGCTATTGCTTTATGGTGCTCAGCATGGCCATGTGAAGCAGCAGGGTAATTTGCCTCTTACAAATAAATAGGGGAAGTTTCATTT
Organism: Tyto alba; assembly: GCF_018691265.1. Classification (NCBI taxonomy): domain Eukaryota; kingdom Metazoa; phylum Chordata; class Aves; order Strigiformes; family Tytonidae; genus Tyto; species Tyto alba. Next base: position 23,825,919 of record NW_024881301.1, read on the forward strand.
TAATTTGCAAAGGCACAATTTCATTTTATCACACCTGCTAAGTATTTGCTGTATTAATTAGCTATTCATACAAATCATCTGTTTCCTATTATTTAAATATTTTTCTATGGGGAAAGCTAATTTTTTCCTCTAAAAAGTAGTCTACATTTAAGCAGATTACAGAATTGCAACAAAAAAATAATTAAAAAAAAAAAAAATTGCCTGGGCAGTGTATACAATAAATAATACCTCTGTAATTTTCATTCTCAAGCGGTGGTTCTCTGACTGCAGTCCTTCTAGTCGAGATGTGCTGGCCTGATTGACGCTGGTGACTGATGTTGATGTTTTTGAATCTTCTTTCTTTTGATTTTGGGTGAACTGAAATCGTCTGTTCTGTGTGGCTGCATCTGGATTTGTCCTCAGTGTGATGAGCTGAAAGGTTTAAAAGCCTTAAGAGATCCTGTTCACGGTTATATTTTTGCAGCTATTTCTTTTGTATCTCAAAATACTGAAAGGCAAACCAAGAGTTCCTTTCTGACTTTCAAGTACAAAAGTCTGCAAGGTGAGCTCTGCTTGCCATGTAGAGTACTTGAGACAATTTCTGAATAATTTTACATAGTAGGTCAAACCGAAATGATTTCGCAAAGGGAAATATTAAAAAAAAATATGGAAAACTCATTTCAAATATACTTAACTGGATTTTAATTATGTTAAAAATATAGTTTAATATTTAATAAAACATATTTTGCTCCTTCATTAATATCTTTTATACTTTAAAAGGATATCTTCCTTCTTAAAAAAAAAAAAAAACAGCCCACCAAGCCCTTCTCTTCCCAACCACAGTTTCATCTGAAATTTCTCCTTTCCTACTGTTACAAGTAACACTCAAGCAGAGAGAGGCATAAGCAGGAGTATTACAGAAAGAACTCATGGGAGATTGTGCTCTGGAGATAACAGAAACTTAATTAGGTTTTAGTGACCCAAAATAAACCAAATCTGTTCAAATAAATTAAATAAGCCACTTAAAAAAGGGTTAACCTTAAACATATTTAATTTAAGCAAATAGAAGTAAGATTTAACACTAAGTGACAATGTGAAAATATCACCTCGACATGAGGAGAGAAAGCTACTAGCTGCTTGGCAAGGGGGAGGGAGCTTCTCAGATTACTCTAGAGAATACAAAATTTATGATTACTTGCCAAGCAGCATACATATATACTTGTGTACAGACAAAGCAGAAGGATCTCCCTGCCTTGAGAGCATAGGCATGGCATCATAAACCCAAAGGTGTTGAGTTGTCTGAAAAGAGAGAAGGAGCAAACATCTTGTAAGCACAGCACAGCCAGATTTTGTGGTTCCAATTTTGGAACTGGTTCCTCTTGTTCTTCAGAGCATGTTCTGCAGCTGTGGTGGCATGAAATAAAGACCTAACTTCTGATAGAGAGAGGTCTGGCTGATCAAACACTGAAGTACTTGGTCCCTGGTATGTATTTACAGACCAAGTCTGCAGATCAGGATGATGCTTGAAGACAACAGATTTCCTTTTTCAGGTGATAAAGGAGATGGAGAAGGTTGAGGAACTCAATGCACCTTCACCTTAGTTTTTACTAGTAAAACTTGCCTTCAGAAATCCCAGACTCCAATGGATCCTTAAAGCAATTGAACACAAGTTTATGCAACCTGATGAGGTGCATCCCTGAGGACTAAGAGAGCTGGTTGATGTCATTGAGGGGCCACTCTCAACTACCTTTGGAAGGTGATGTTTACTGGGAGATGTTCTTGAGGACTGGGAGAAAGGAAATGTGACAGCTGTGTTCAAGAGAGGTGAGAAGGAGGATTTGGGGAAATGCTTCCTGGTCACCTTCACCTCCGTCCATGGAAGGTGCTGCAGTAAATCCTCCTGGGAACCATTTCCAAACATATTAAGACCCAGAGATGATTAGAAGTAGTCACTGTTGATTTATGAAGGGGAAATCCTGCCTGATCAACTCAATAACTTTCTTCAGTCAGATGTCTAGGCTGGTAGATGAGGGAAGAGCATTATTTTTCTTGACTTAAGCAAAGATTTCAACACTGTCTCCCATAACTTCCTCACAGTCAAACTGATGAGGTAGTTACTAGGTCAGAGGCCAGTGAGGTGGACTGAAAACTGGCTGAAGTGTCAGGCTCAAGGGATTGTGGAACCTATTCACTAGTGCTGTACCTCAGAGGTTCATGCTAGGACCAATATTGTTTAACACCTTTATTAGTGACCTGGATGGTGGGACAGAGCACACCATCAACAAGTTTGCAGATGATTCTCAAAGAGGAGAGTTGATACACCAGACGGTTGTGCTGCTGTTCAGTGGGATCTCAAGAGACTGGAGATCTGGGCCAAAAGAAATCTCCTGAAGCTGAGCAAAAAGGAAATACTAAGTCCTGCCCTTGGGGAGAAAGAAACTCAAAGCACCCACTCAGACAGGCTCAGGGGTGTTTGTCTGGAAAGCAGCTTTTCAGTAAAGGCACTGGGGATTGTGGTGGATGCCAAGTGGAACATGAGCCAGTAGTACCCTGGCCAATGGAGATGATCCTTCCTTTCTACTTAGCCCTGATGAGAGCACACATACAGTGTTGTGTCCAGGTTTGGGCTCCCCACTACAAGAGACACATGTGCATGCTGAAGAATACCCAGTGAAGGGCCACAAGGATTCTGAAAAGGACGGAAGCCTTTGTGATACTAGAAGAAGCTGATGATTGTTTAGCCTTGAGATGGAAGAGATTGGGGGAGACATTATTGATGTGTATAAATATGTGATGTGACAGAGTAAAGAGGATGGAGCCAGACTCTTCTCAGTGGTGCCCAATGAAAGGAAGGGAGGCATAAACTGAAACCCAGGAAATTTCATTTAAACACCAGAAAAAACTTTTTCTACTGTGAACATGCTCAAATGCTCGTATAGATGCTCAGAGAGGCTGGGGAGTATAATCACTGAAGACAATCGAGACCCAACTGCTCAAGGCCTTGAGTAACCTGCTGTAGCTGAGTTGGCTTGGGCCTCCTGCCTCTCCTCTCCCCCATTTCTAATTAGGCTGGTAGTAATGACTGGTGTGTCTAACTCCCAGACCAAAACCTGCATTAAAATGAAGTTAAAGGTGAAGAATGATAATTATGAGGCTTCTTAAATGGGCATGCAAAAGTGTTACAAGATAAAAGCTCTGCAATTTGATGTGGTCTAAGTTCAAACTGGATATAAGATAGAAGTATAGCCATCCATCTATTGACTCATCTGGGACTTTATAGCTAAAGACTGGATGTTTTGCCACAAGGACATATGCTCTAATGAATTAATTCACGTGGCGTGTATTAGAAGGAAAAGTCCATGGGCAGTGTTGTTAGCTCACATTGTACAAGGCATGAGGTTAGGTGAGGTTTTTTCTTTTTTTCTGGCCATAAAGTCAGTGGAACTTGTGTCTTGCTGCCTCACATCTGTGCAGTTTCAGTTTTGACAAAGACTCGATGCTGAATATCTACAAAAAATCAATGCCAAATAGACAAAAAATGTTACCAACACAGAAAATTAATGTTTTAATCCTAGCCCCCTAGTCACAGATTTTGCCCTGCTGCTCTACAGGAAACTGGATCAGAATTAATGTGTTAATGCCACTGCAGCCAACAGTGGTATGCACTCAGTGGGTGACTAGAAGTGAGCACAGTGTTCTGTCTTAAAAGGGATGGAGCAGAAAAAACAAAAGGACATGCAAGTTTGGTAAACATGAGAAAGTTACTTCATGAAGAGAGACTACATATCAGGATTTCTCCTTTTAAAGAAGTAATTGGGTATGCTGAAAAATACTGTAGAAATGTTGACAATTAAATAGGAAATTAGACACAGCAGTTAACTTCCAGCAGGAAAAATATACATCACGTATGTTTGAATTCTGCAGATCACTTCTACAAGATATCCTTGAACCCAGAAATCTATAACCGTTTTAAAAACGTTCAGACATTTTTTGACCAAATAACAAGAATGCCTTCAGTTACTGTAAGCAGGATGCAGTATAATGGATATGAACATTTATATTTGAGGATACCTTTAAATGAAGAGAGCGATGAACACTTTTTCCCTGATCTATCTTACTCCACTATGGGACTTTCATCATGTTTTTCTGATGCACTTGGTGCTGAACAAAATGGCAGCCAATGGATGAGGTGGAGATTTAACTGTAGAAGTATAGTAATTGCCATGTTACAAGTAATTAAGATTAGTAGAGATGACAAGAAGTAAGGGGAAAATGTCATGTTTTGTTCCCTAGTTTGCCTACATTGTTGAACAGTTGCCTATTCAGATTCATAAAAGGGTTGTGGGACAAAATTGAATTTCAGCACTGTTGGTCCAGGAGACTGCTGAAGATTAGTTCAAAGGAATGTGTTTTAGTCTGTATAGCAGAGAAGAAGTACTCACCTGGCCCAAAGCCATGTTACTGTTTGCCTCTGTCTGGCCACAGTTTAATAAATGAAAAAGTGCAATCTTCCAAGTCTTCATTATCATCTCCTGTGCTTGATGAGCCACAGACTTTAGTATTTCACCAGCAGTCTTCCTACATCTCCAAAATTGTACTAATTGGCTACATACTTGTTAAGGGGGATTTGGTGGTGGTCTCACACTGACATCTTACCTAGATGGACAAAGTGGGTGGTGTCAGATCGAATCTTCTGCGGGGTCCAGGCAGACTGTTGTGAAACCTGTGCAGGAGCAGGCTGCAGGGGAGAGTGCTTGCCAGCCGTCCTGCTGCAAGTGTGCCACAGCATGGCGAGAAGAAATGTACGGCAAAATATACGAGAGCAAGAAGAAGAACTCGCCAGCTGTGAAAGCACTCACATGGGCACTGGAAGTGCTGCATTCCAGCTCAAGCTTCACAACCCTTTTCTGTACCTTATCCAATGACCATTTAAAATGCAAAATAGCTAAGAATTTGGAAAACTGACTGTACATAGAATGAGATGAAGTACTTCACGCTAGGAGGCTACGGTTCATGTTTGTATTTTGAGTAGAAAGAACTGAGAGGAAAAATGAGGACAGGGTAATTGGGGTTTAAAAGAAGAGCAGGTGAAGGGGTTAAAAAAGGAAACAGAAAAGTCATTTCAGAGCCTGTGTCAGCAGAAAAGGATGGGCAAAGGAGCATGAAAGCAAAGGGGCAGAAGAGCATGTCACAGTATTAATAATATTTTCTCTTTGAAGAGAGTTCTGACATTCTGTGGAGGTATTTTTGGCATCAGAGTTTTAATATGCATTTTCATACAGCTTATACACTTTAATCTTGCAGTATTTCGAAGTACTCTCCATTGCTGTGTTTGTGAATATTCCCTTAATTTAGAATGAAGTTGTGATTCTTCCCTATGATCCAGAATAAAAATAGGACTATATATATCTGTAGAGCTTTTTAGTATTTGAGAAGTGAATTGCGGAACTTGTGAAAACATCCTGGTTAGTCCATCCTGGAGGATGAATTACTTCACTTTTTTGCAGATCAGAAGTCAGCTTCTATTGTTAGTCTGTGCCTCTAATTTCTTTAAGGGGGAACACTTTGAAATAATTTTTTAGCTTGTTCCTTTTACACATATAGTTTTTGGTTCCCCCATTAGAACCATCACCAGGGATGCCATTTAGCACCAGAACCTATTCACTATAATTTGCTCAATACACTGATTGAACGTGGACCAGTAAAGAGTCACAAACTTTCTATCACTACTCATTTGAAAAACCTAAAACCAGATTCCATAGGTGAAAGGACCTGCATCTTGACTCTTGCCTTGCAAATGCTTCAGACATCTAACTGCATATGCTTCTGATTTGAGGTGATAAGCTAGGTTTATGCAAGTCACTTAAAATTAATATAATGATATGTTTTACTTCAAAATATCAAATACATTCTCCAGAACTTGAGGCTTTGCTAAAGTAATCTTACGTAGAAACCAGTTTTCCCTTTGTTCAAGATCTGTCTAAAGCTTAACTCTGCAAATGAAGTGATCAAGTTCTGGCTCTTTGTGGATACGTGTCTTCTCAGTTCTTCCAACAACGCACAACAAACACATCCTCAGAACCCAAAAGAGCAAAAAGAAATGAAAGCATTTGCCTCCCAGTCTGTGACTCAGTCCATTAATACACGCGTTAATAAATATAACTTCAGTGTGAGCATTTGCAGTGTAGCTTTCCCCTGAAGTATTGATAAAGCCTATTTCACCACCATACTTGAATACCTTAGTGGTTTCAACACAGTTGACTTTACAGCATACCAGTGAACTAAAAAGGTCTTACTGTTTTGTAGGAATAGAAGTAGACATCCTGATTATCTTGCTTAGGGTACATAAGAAATGTGGCAGAGTAGACAACTGGACCTGTCCCTCCTGAATCCCCACTTACCACCACTTCCAAAAAGTTCCTGAAAGTTGGAAATGGAGACTATTCCAGTGAAATTACAGAAAACAACCTTTGTTTCCCCAGTCACAGATTCAGTAAAGATACAGGCATTAGAAATGCATGTATTCACACTACTGTAACTTTGCATATTCCAATTTCCCCAAAATTTCATGAAGCTTTGTTCTTCTTCCCAGGATTCAGAGACAAGAGATTATAGATGGGCTTGTTTAGAATTCACACACATCCCCTGTACTTGAAAAGGCAATGAACCTTTTCATATTCAATCACAATTACAAAACAGAAGGAAAAAAATCCAGACCCATGCAAAACAAATTCACCTACCTTAGGTACAAACACAAGGCAGAGAGTAATGGTGCTGCAGAATATTATAACTAGAGCAACAATGCAGAACTGTACATTGGGTTGGTCCCGAGTAAGGAATGAAACAGCAGCACCAATAATGCACATTATCCCCACATTGTAGACGCTCATTCCAATGTACTTGCTGTCATTCAAAGCAGGAATGCTGACATTTCGTGTCTCCCAGGCTAGGAAACACCCAAATAACTGAAATGGTGAAAGAAGGCAAAAAAAGATGAAAATTACAAGAGGAATTGGCTGACATCCAGAAAAAAAAAAAAAAAAAAAAGTTATGTTTTCTAACTTGACAAATATAGGTGATATTACAATGCAGAGATATACACCTACCTTTTACTCAATATCTAATTACCTATGTGATTTGTTTTGCCTGCTAAAACAGGTTCCTGCTCCCACAAGAATAATGTGAAACTTGGAATGACTTGTGATGGGAACAAAACTCTCTGAATGCAATGGCTCTCTTTATTTTATACTTTCAGTAATTTTTAGAGGCAGTCTTTCCAGTTTGTTTTTAAGGATTCCAGTAAAGATATAATGTGTGTTGTTCTTTTAACTATTTTTAGCAGCTGTTCTGAATATACTCTTATCAATCCAGTCATTCATTGTATGATTATCATCTACATTAATAAACAGCAGTGCCAAGATGTGTCCCATGAGAGACAAATGTACAACGTAGAAAGTGTCACCCGAGTTGTTCAGACTGCAATTATAATGTCTTTTATTATAGTGGGAGTTGGTAATGGCCTTTCAATTGCAGTTGTCTAATGATTCCTGGCATAAAACATTCCTGTGGCAATTTTTTGTTTGCTTTTTTCTTTGGTGTATTTTTAAGTTTTAGCCCCTTTGTTATCTGCAGTATGCTTTTGCAATTCAGCAGGGGAAAGTCTTTAGTGTAAAGAAGCTGTCTTCATCCCTTGAAATTTAATTAGATTTTTCTACAACATGAACCACTGCAAACAATTATTTTCTTTCTCTTGCATTCCTCAGAGAAATTTTGGCAACACAGTAAAACCATAAATGAACTCAAGACATTGTAAATAGGTAACCCAGTCTAGACAAAGCCCAGTAAGAGTATATGGTGCCCTGGGAAGAATGGCAGACAGCAGATGGTATTGGAGGGACAGGAAGAACAGAGAGAAGAACCATCACTAAGACCCAAGACACAGTTTCTGTGTTTTCTAGATTCTTCTGCAGGGACAGACAAAGAGAAAGAAAGCAGGTGCACTCCCATTGACCTTGGTATCCTTCCTCCCAGACCATCACATTTGTCCGCTGCCATGTCATGGAGATAATCTCTCTCTTATACAACTGAAACCCATGTGGTAATCCAGGAAATTAGAGTTCTCTGATGGTTTGCCATTTGGGGATTAATTGTACTTGCCTAGTAAAAATTTCCCTCTGTTTTTTTTTTTTTTTTCCCTGTGGGAAAAACCATGAAAAATTTAAAAGGCAAATAGCCTGGACTAGAAGAACACTGGTTGCCAATGAAGCAGAAGAGAGTTTGGAACTGACAGATTTGTTTGCTCTACAAACTCAGTTTTGCTCTTACGTGCTTTCAGCTGTAAAGTGTCCAACAACTGGACATTAATAACTGCAAATTTCCTTGATTATTTGCTTAGGTTTTACCTCAGCTAACAATGGTAACAAACCCAACCATTTGTGACAGCTGCTTTGCACTCCCACAGAAACTAGCAGGCTGCAGCCACCTACCTATTCACCCAGGCACTTCAAACCAGGGCTTACGGCTGAACTGCCAGCCCTGTCCTCCCATTGCTGAGCTTGTCTGCTAGCTTGTTCCACTCTCTTGCCTACAGCACATATGTCACCCTGCCACATGTTCATGTGCAGACCTGGATGGAAGGCTGAGGCGGATCAGGCACCTACTCTCAGCCCATGGAGTGTGGCAGGCTGGAGGTGCTGCCGAGACCAGGCAAGCCTCTTGCTCACCCACTTTCCAATGCTGCCGTCATTGCCGTGATCCATATCAACATATGTAGGTGGGGTGGCCTTCCCCAGAAACAGCAGCAGCAACTGTCCTTGCAATCCTCACCCAAGTCTTCCTCAGCACCATTCCCACCCTGTCCCCTCCACACACTCCTACAGGACATGATCCTGTCCAGGGCGCTCCCTTGCCTCCTTGTCGCAGGCCTACCTCTTCTGTTTTACCCACCTCCTCTAGTAGGACTAAAGCCCAAAACTCACCCTGGTCCCTTGCCTCTTCCCCTGCCCTTCCCAAGCAGCCTGAGAAGTACGGGAAGAAAAGTAGTGGCTGCTGCAGGCAGAGCATGGGAGGGGGCAGCTCTTGAGGGGTTGGGGTATACGTAGACAGCTACCTGGAGCAGAGGTGGGTCTCAGAGCCATTCCTGAAGGGCAGCTGAAGTGGGTAACCTGTTTATTGAGCTGGGTAGCTTTGTGCCAGAGAAGCAGCTCATCCCCTAACACATTTTCAGAGCCCCTCTGGTAACGAATGTGATACTTCCAAGAAAGAAGGTCACAGGCAACGTTCCTCTGCTGTTGGGTCTGGCACTGTGCACAGATGGATCAGGGAATGTACAGACTCCTTTACAGGCTCTGCAGAAGCAAATCATCCACTGTACATACCTGGCTGCACTGGGGACATACACTGGTGACAACTTCCTTCAGGATACAAAGCGATTCCGCCCAGACACTCCACCCTCTCAGCAGTTGCCTCTTCTGCACTCCCTGCACTCTTGGTGCTGCACAGCTCAGCTACGCTGCAAATTTACACTTTGCCAGTCTCTGAACTGATGAACAGGTTGGTCTGGGATGAGCTGTTTTGAGGGGCAGAAGGAATCCTTGCATGTATATCTATATCATGTTTTTAAAGGGATAAGACCCTGATTAACTATTCAGAAGATTTCTGTCTTCTCCTGTTACAATTAATTATTGATGAGATTTTTAGGGTTGTGCAGGTCATCCCTCACTCTCCTCCACTTCTCCCAGTATGAGCAGATTCCATTGCAAAAGCATTATTCTGGGAATACAGCCAACACACTTAAATGAGGCCAGCACTTATTACAAATAATGGGCATGAATTTATAGCTGAGGCAGTTATAAAGCAATCTAAAATAACAATTATAATGGAAAAAGATCATTTGGAGAATGTTGTGGGGGGTTATAGTTTGGCCCATTCTCATTTATAATTGAGAACAGCATGGAAAATGGTTAAGTATCTTCCAGATGAAAGGAAGATATTTATTTATATGATAACTAGAGAAAGGGAGAGGCTCTTGCAGCAAGTGGGTTTCTTTAGAATTGTTCACTATAAATTTGAGAGCATTTTAATTTTTATTGGCATTCTGTGTAAAATGCTTGCCTCAGGAAGAGGGTTCTCCTTTTCTGAAAGTCACAGCTCATCTTTGAGACACAAACACAGATGAAAGCTAAGAGTTTTCTACAGCCTGCTGCCAGGACTGCAGTGATCACAGAGGTGCTCCTCGTTTGCCTGCTACACGTACCTGCCCGGCTCCATGTTCAAGGGGTTGGTAAGATTTCTCCTCTGAGATAGAGCCTTCCTGAGGGAACACGACACTTTGCCTTCCCTCCATCTGCCCTTTTTATTGTCCCCCCTCCCTGAGCCTCAGCCAATTTGCACAAATGGAAGATTCACTTTTATGACTGCAAAAATCCTGAAATTCCCTAAAATGGTCTGTTTGAGGAATGGGATACAGTCACTGTTAGTGAAAGATCCAGATTCCTGCAATTATTGATGAATTTTGAATATGACACTTACGAGCTCCAGTTGAAAACATGGACTCTTAGTACCCCAGTTCAACTGCTCTTTACTCCTGGTACCTAAACTTTAAACATGAATCTTCCCCAACTATGTAAATCACGCTTCTCATTAACCTTGAGACTGCTGTGCAATTTAAAGACTATTTGATATTTAAGGCTGCCTGCTGGGATTTGCAACGCAGCTGTCTCTCCTCCTATTGCTTCTGGAGGGCTCAAGCTGGTAAAGGCTTCTCAGAGTGTGCCTACTGGCTTGGGCCCCCCACAAAATACAGCGGCAGACATCTTAATTCAAGGCAGTGATGCTGGTGAGGACCACTGCATAGCTTCACATTTAGACAACATGGCACAATTCCAAATTTTGTCTGAGATGTGCTCTCTAGCCCCAGAGTAGAGTTTGCCATCAGAAGGAGCCCCTAAACTTCGTTCAGAGCTGTCAGATTTTATGTAATGAGAGACTGACTGTCTTAATTACTTGGGCACTTGCGTGGGATGTTAGTTCTGATCTCTGGTGAGAATTTTGATTAAACAGTCTTTAGAGAAGGCATGCATGAACACACTGGGATGAAGGCAGGCAGCTCTTAGCAGTGCTCATGTGCTCGATTCGTAAAGAGGTAGGACACATCCCTCCCCGCTGTTTTATACCAGCTCGCTTAGGCAGCTCCTTGCTTGCAGTTACGATTCCCATCCTGAGGTTCCTGATGGATCCTGTGCATCACAGACAGAGTTTGAGTAACTCAGGGCTATGCTTTCTCCTATAGAAAGCAGTTATCTAAAAGTTAAGGAGCACAATAATCTACTGTCAAGTCTAATGGTCTAATTTAAGTCTCTTTGGGGATCTCAACAAAAGACACATTGAGAATGCAACTAGGAAGGCTTCCTACATCATTACTCATTAACTTAAAGCCTTTTCCCATTTTGGTCTATTAAATATACATCTTGTTGATGTAGAAAGTGTCATAAAATTTTGGTTTGGCTTTTCTCTGAAGGTACAGGCTGTACAGGCAAGATTGGCTGTTTCATCTTTTGTTTGAGGGTAGGCAGCTTCCATTTGACACCACACTGATTTAGAGTATTACTTTGGTAGCAGTTGTTATAGTTCATTTAGGCTGTGTTGCAGGGAAACCTAAAAAGGCTGTGAGACAACCATTGTATAAATTTTGGGAAAACAGTTTCTGAAGACAACGAGATTACACCACTGCCACTAAAGATAGAATTCTGGTCACTAAGAGACATGTATATTAAATTCTTAGAAGGATAAAAGGACTATGGAGAATAAAATATTTATGTTTACAGAGTTTAACAGGCAAACTTTAATTTTTAAAAATCTTGCCCTGACTAAATTGTGATAGCTGGGAAAATAATAAAAGTGTTTGTAGTTGAAGAATTAGAAAACATTTAACACTGTTTTTCAAAATGCTACTAGCTAGTTAATTTTAAATCATATTCACCAGAATTACTGATAACCATGATAATGACTGATTACCGATCCACAACATATATTAATACAATCAAGTGTCTAATTTGATACTGGACTGCATAGACTGGCAGATGACAGGCAAGAAATTATTTATCCTCCTATATTCCTTCCTGCCTTGTGCTGCCCTTAAACCATTTTGTCTATATGTTTCATTTCAATGTCACGTCTGCTTACACTTTAAACATGGGTTATAAGCAGTATTAGGAAAGAAAGATAAAGAAAGAAAATTATATTGAGGATATCAGACAAAACCAGAGAAATACCAGAGGAAAAGTCCCCAATCTTGTCAGAAGTCATGCTTGTCAATAACTAGAGAATATGGTTTTGGAAAGATTATATATTGGACCAGGCTGCAGCTTTGCAGCTAATTACCACATTGTAGTAGCACTTACTGAGCTCACATGTGGATCATAGTCCTGCTGTGCTGCATGAAAGACCAAAAGCAAACTTTTGCTTCAAAGATCTTACCTCTGGGGATATTTTTTTTTGTTTTATTTTTGTTTTTTGGGGGGTTTTCTTTTTTCTTTATTCTAGCTAGATTACTGGAAGAGTTCCCCTCCTGTCACCCCTTAAAGCAAAGACAGTTCTGGACTCTGGCCTGTAAAGACCTCTCAGTCTGAAGTAACTGAAGTTGGAGTTGTGGGTTTTCCTACTCAGGTTCATTCATTAAATTCAGATCATCACAGACATAGGCACATTTTTATTTCAGTAAAATGACTGCAGATTTTTTTCAATGAGAATTTTCAAAACTAAAAATAAAGCATTTTGATTTTCAAGTTTTCACTGGAGAATTGGTCAGTAAAAAATACTGAGCAGTTTTCAGGAAGATGAATAAAAAAGTGATTTTTTTTTTTTTTTTTTTAATCACCAGCGCACCAAGTAAAGGTAGCAAACTGAAAGACAAACTATACCCTTGTAAGTCTCCTTCCTTCACAGTCAATACAATCTGATGTTAAACCATCACTCACTCCCCTGATCTGGTATGAGTCAGCTGTGTATTTAGTTCATTTTCACAGAGCTGCTCTGGAGAGACAGTACTAAAGGGAAGCTTGGCATTGTATTGAGCATTAGGATAATAGCTAAGTATTTTTTTAATTGCAAGATACGATATTCAGCCATTCAGTTGGAGGTTTTTCTTTGTGACAGTCTTGGCAAAGTCCTTTATGCTGCAGGGCGCTTCGTATGGTCCTGTCCACAGCAAGATGGAAGACCAGCTGCACAAAGCTATGGACTCTAACATGTGTCCAGATAAAATTTTCCAGCCTCCCAAATCAACAGGTTAATAAATTATTTGCCCTTCTTTCTATTCTGACTGTATTTGACTTTATTCTATGGAAATTCTGCTTGGTCATGAAACACATTATAGTAACTAAGTCAAAATAAATATGCAATTGGTTATTAGCAAATATCCATTTGGAACAGCTTTATATTGTCTCTGGCATAAGATTACCACAGACAATCACAACACTGTAAAACGATCAAACTTCTCTGATGAAAACAAGTGTGTGCTACAATTTAAATCTATTTTTGCTATATAAAAATTGGTGCCAAGAGACATGTAAGGGAATACTGCAATATCTACAATATTTCAAGAATATATCTGAAGTTTCCTTATGGTCATAGCAGGGAAAAATTTATCCTACAAAACCATATGGTAACTTATGTTTTGGATGCTAAAACACTGTCAATGTTTTATTAAAGATATAACAAATATCTGGTACCACTATAAACTACCTTCCCCCACCACAAAGCTTAACTATCTTCCTCTCTAATGATTGTAAGATGGGACAGATGGGTTGGTGCTAAACCCACCATAAATATGAGTTGGAATCATGCAAATTAATTGAGAAGGTAGAAGTCTCTTTTCAATCATAAAGTGAATTAGCAAAGAATGTAAGGAAATCTGTTAAAAATCAAAGGTATTTTCAGAAAATAGGAATTTTAACATAATCTGGAGACTATTCAATTTTTCTACACATAAAATTTATTTATTTCATAAAGAGATAAAATAAGAATAGACATATTGTTGATATAGTATCATAAGATTATTGGGAGGGACTTGAGGAAATCATCTAATGCAACCTCTTGCTCTAAAAACAGGCTCAGCTGTGAGGGCAGACCAGGCTGCTCATAGCTTTATCCAGTCTGGTCTTGAAACCTTCCAAGGATGAAGGGCGATCAGCCTCTCTGGGCAGCCTGCTCCACTGGCTTCACTTTCCCCAGAACAAGAAAAAAAAATATTTATTTATATCCAGTCTATATTGAGCAAATATAGTAAAGCAGTAAAAAGGAGGAGCACATGTTACATACCATAGCTGTATTGTTCATAAGCAGCTCCTGGGCTAGACGTACAGAGAGGGCTTAAGCACCTGAAGGCGCATTGAGAAGCGACACCCAGCAAGGATGGTCAGGCCATCACTCAGTATCATCTCTAGGTGCCTGAATGCTGTTAGTGCCCAAGTTTCTGCCTCTGTGCACGCTAACAGCTGTCTGGACTCTGGCTGGGTATTTGATTACTGGTACCTGTCACACAACCAACCTCTGCTGGAGTTCAGAGAAGAGGCATTTCAGGCCAGTGAGGACCACGTAGCCCAGCCAGGATGCTCTCCCCTCCTGCCCACCAAGGTAAGAGCACTGAGTGCTGACTGCAGACTATGATGCTGGGCACTGACTGCAGCCCAAACTCCAAACCACAGTACTTAACTCATTTTTGCAAATCTACTTCCAAGTGCATGAAAATATTGGAAAAGTAATGTTTACAGATTATCCATCAAAGCAACGGAAGCTATTGAAGAAGGGAGCAGGGGAAGCAGCGGGAATATTTACAAACAGCAGCTGAAAGCTGCTTGGGTATGTGCTGTAAACAATCTGCCTTAAACTTCCTAAGTGTAAAGAAGATTTCCCTATTTTAAAAATTGTTTTGGTTGCCATGGAATTTAAAACAAACAAGCAATAAAATTGGCTGAAGACTAGACAGAATGTAACAACAGTTAAAGAGAGAAAATTCATAATAATGATTATGAATTAAAGTTCTAAAATACAGATAGTGGAAAGTTAAACATATAGTAGAAAACGAATGGCTAGCGGCATTAACAGAACTCATAAGGATTTCTAAAAATGTGGAGAAAAAGAAATCCTAATAATGATTCATTCCTTGGAAGATGGCAAATTCAATAGCAATGATGCATGATAAGATATGCTTAATGAGTATTTTTGTCCTATATTTATATAGAGATGGAACAATGCATTCACGCCTTGACAAAACAGTGAAATGCAGCGTATTCCAGCAGTAAGGGAGCTCTTGAAAACCCCATCAAGACAAACTGTTGTAATCAGAGAGATCTGGTAACTTGCATGCAGGAGTTTTAGGAATTGATTTAGAAGTTGTCTGGAGTGCTGGACTTAATTGTTGATATTTATTGGAATTCTGGCAGAGCTCCACTTAAGATATAAAGAGGCCATATGGGAAAAGAGAAAGTGGAACATCTTCAGTGATTACAGAGCTATTACAGTAATTTCTATCCTAAGCAAATTAATGAAATGGCTGATACATGAACTCAGGCAATAAATGACAAAAAAAAATGATAGCGATATAATTCAACATGCTGTTATTTTTTTTTAGTGAGATTGCAAGCCTGAATAAAGATAATCACATTTATGCAGCTTACTTGGATTTCTCAATAATGTTTGTCTTAATACTGCATGGTATTGTTATTTAAAAATAGTATGTTACAAAATCAATAAAACAAATTTAAACTGATTGAAATCTAAGTGATAGATCTCAACATGTAGCTACTAGTGAGCAGCTACTGAAAAAAAAGGATAGGTTACCAAATATTCCTAACTTAATGCTATCCCATATTTGTACGTTGACTTGAAGGAGGCTATAAATTCACGGCTGAAAATGCTGCAGAGGAAGCAAAAGTGGAGAATGGTAAACAATTAATAGATATCAATTTCATAAAGCAGCAAGATTTTTAGAAATGTCACAAAAATTTGGCCAAACTTAGGGTAGTTTGCCTAGAAATAAAAGCATCAGGTCATTTTACAGAAAGAGGGACAACATATATGTGAGACTCACCATTTTCAAGGTTTGGAAGTCAGAGCTAGACAAATTCAACTTAGTGATTAGAGACACTCAGGAAGCAGAGGATTCTGTCAGACTCAAAATTAAGACTGAACATTATCCCAAAGATACATTTTAGTTGACTTAATACTTTATTTGGCTTCATATATCAATTACAGAGTTATGTTGTGCAGTATGTCAACTATAGTGACTAAAACACAACACTGGAATATGAATCATTAGAAGGAATTCAGTTTCTTATTTTTAGTGACCTTGACTAAGTCCCATGATGTACACACATCAGTTTTTCCTATCTCCACCATGAAATACTGATGTTTTCATCCTTAGCAAGGTCACCTAAGGACCATACGTTAAAAACTGTGTATCAGACGTCATCAGTAATATTAGTTATAGCATAAAAACCTCTCAGTTAACACTTTCAGGGTAAAATCAGGATTATATATGCAGAGCAACAGCCAAGCTGAAAACATACCTTGGCCTTAAAAGCCTGTTTCTTAGTAGCTGAATAATAGGTAACTGTAAGAATATGCCAGCAACACAATGAAACTTCCAACACATGTACACCTTGAGTCTAACGTTAATTAAATGTGTTATGAGGAAGAGGGTAATCAAACTGTAGACAAGTCTAATGTGTGTGGTTAATAAGCAAAACACTCTAGAGGATTCCAATCCATCCTCAATATGGTATTGTTCTGGCTGAGATCAGAAAAATAACTCGTGTCCCTCAGAAAGATGTTAGTGCACTCACTAATAATGCACCAGTGACAAGTTTAAGATGACACGATTTCTCTTGTCCTTTGGAATACATGAAACAAAGGTACTTTTCAACCATGACTGCATCATCAGAAATCTAAAGCTAGACATACTGCAACTGATGGTCACCATGTACACAGAGACCTTGAACCTGTATGTAGCCCTTTAGGAGCTGAACCCAAGATGGGAAAAAAACTGAGTCCCATATGTGTGGTGGGACTTGGCCAGGGTCACTAAGAAGACCGATACAATGACAGAGGCAAGATTTAGGATGGTCATCTTCTTATCATCCTCTGGTCACCACTCCTGAGGAATCTGAATCCAATAACTGAGAAGCCTTCATGCAGATAGTAAGCACTTCCTCACATCCCTTCAAGGGTAATCAAAGAATCATGACTCTGGCTTTTAATGTTTGCTTATTTTAATATAGAAGGAACCTCTGCCTCCTGGCAAGTAATGCCTTCCCTTCTTTTGCCTTGCCTTTCCTGCCCTTCTGTGCTCTGCCCTACCCTAAGTTATTTATTTACTGCATCAGTGCCTGCCAGTCATCAGAATGGACACTATTGCTTTTTCTTCAAGTCAAAAAAGAAAAAGTACTTTTTTAGGTTAACCCAATTTTTTGTATTCTAATTTCGAGACAAGAGGTCACTGTAAATAATTTTGGCCTGAGTAAATGATTAAGTCATTTCACCTTAAATATTGCATTGTACTGTAATTAGCAATACTAGTTCTTTAGAATAAAGTATGTTAAATTATAGATAATTATTTTATTATTATAAACTGTAGGATTTCATATTAGATAAACCTTTATAAAATGATAACATGAGAGGTTCTGGGTTTTGTTCTGAAAGCAAAGTATGTGTGGTGTACAGAAACATTTCTGGTGATGAGGTAAAATGCATCAATCCTGTTGTCCTCATATAACTCACCGTAGCAATTATTTAAGTGATACAGAAGAGTATCTTCCTTTTTCATATGTAGCTATTTGTATGATAAAAGGGCACTGGATTAATAAAAAGTGTATATTTCACTGGTGGTTATGAAACACTGTGTGCCTGAAATAAGTATAGTGAGTAATGCCAAATGTCATTTGCAAACTTACACAAACTGAGTCACATATCTTATAGAAAACAGTCCAGCATACATGCCAACAAACCAACCAAAGGCAAAGGACTAGTGAGAACCAATGCAATTTGATTACTGTCCAGCATGACTCAAACTTGAAAGAAATTTCTAAGAAAAATACCCAAGAATGTATTTTTTGAATATATAATGCTATTTTCCCTCTTTAATTTTTAATTGAAAACATTACTAAAGTTACTTTTTGAAAAAAAAAAAAAAAAAAAAACAAACCACCATGTGTTTGAAGTCTTCAGTGTTTTAAAAGGAATTTTAATATGATTTGTTAATTTACACTGCTCTAAGTGAACCAAACATATTTACTTGTTTACTTTTCAAACAGAACCACAGAGAAAAAGGTCTTAAGCACTTGTATAAGGAACACTGGAAAATTCTACCTGGAAGAACACAAAATGAACTGTTCAAAATTTCTATACAAGAAGATTGGAAAGTAACAAAAGTATGGAAAACACTGCTCCTTTTAACAAATGATCCAAGAAAAATATTACAAAATTAAATATGCAAATACTCTCACAAGTGAAGAATAAGAATTGATTGACAGATCTGTCAAACCACTAGTAAGTAACATACTAGAAAAGGGACAAAAAGGTAAGAACTTCATCCCTGAAGGCAAATAAATGACCTAACAGATACAAACCATCACCACACAGAATGTGAATATTATTGCAATAAAGTTAAACACCTTGTCAGCAATTGGGTACTAAAGCTCTGCTTTCCAGTTTAGCTGTATCTCTTTGGAAGATTTAGTTTAGCTGTATCTCTTTGGAAGATTTGGCTTTAAAAAGAGATAAAATCAGAAATTTGCACTATGCAAATTAGGAAGAATCAAAGAAAGAAATATCAGTAGGAATTTCAGAAGCTCCCAGCTCCACACAGGGACTTTCAGATGGGTCCTGCAGATGGGTACAGGAGCTCTGACAGCCTGAAGGAGCCCGTGCTTCCTTTCATTTGCAGCAGTCTGTTTTGAGCTGGACTAGTTCACTGGTGTGGAACATACAACATACTGGTACCATTTTGGGTGGTGTGCTGTGTTTTTTGCATAAAGCATGATGTTTTATGCCAATGGACAGTTCTATCTTACTGTCAAGCTGTGGCCCCGGTGCTAGTCAATGTCGTGGGTTGTAACCTCTGGCAACCTTGCCTTCAAAACAGAACTGCCGTGATGCTGTACTGCATGCTGAGGCTACTGCAAATCCAGAGCCACTCAGAGCTGCCCAGTAAGTCATGCTGAGATGTGGAATATCTCCTAATTACTGATCCCTTTGGGGGGGATCAGGTGTGTCCTAGATCTTGATTTCACAGCCTGCTTGGACATTCTCTGAAAAATAGGCATCTACACCTAAAGTTGCGTGTTTGTTTGTTTTTTTTTTTTTTAAATGGGAAGGCTTCCTTTTGGTTAGTAGCTGGAGGATCAGAGCTCTCACCTGTGAACTAGAGACGCCTGGGGCTAGTGCCTTCTCTGCCTGAAAGCACTCCCCAACAGACCAGTCTGACCAGAAAGCTACCGACTGTTTAGAATTAAAAAGACAAAAATCTATCATTTCTTCTTGTTAATCTTCATATTTCATATTTAAAGATCTGTCAGCCTGAAACGAAGCAGCATGACAAGCAGCAGGCCTCTGCAGCTCAGCGGAGCAGTCATTTGCTGTGGAGAGGGAAGAGGAGTACTCCCGGCACGGGCAGCAACCTCTGCCCGGCTTCCCCGGGGCCGCAGCAGCAGCCACCCCGAGTGGAAGCAGCTGAGCCAGGCTTTCACGGATGTCCTAATGGACAGGCTCAATACAAACACACAGAACAGATTGAACCCTTTGGGCAGTGTAAACTAATGTTTATCTAGGTTTAGAATCCAGATGGGGCTCAACTCAAGATAGGTGTTCAGCTGGTCAGTGCTATCAGAATCAGATGGTTTTAAAACCTTCAGGCTTAGGAGCTCTTAATCACTAATAGTCACTTTTACAGGTTTGGGTTTTGTTTGTTTATTTTGTTTGAAACTATCAAGATTCAGGAAGGATTCCTGGTTCCCGAGGTCCATTTTAGTAACTAAACCTTTTCGTGGAGATGGGCCTCAGTGACAAAAGGGTTATTTTGATTCAGGCTTCAGATTATTCTTGCATCTCTCCTTGAAGGACATTTGCAACGCGAAGGTGAACATCTAGAATAACGTAGTCCCACCTTTTTGGAGAACCTGAAGGAATTCTGATGGTTGAGCTTCTTTATTTACAAAGTTGTCTCATTCATAGACCCATCTTTTCGCTATTAAATTTCTTGGTTTGTGGTATACCTATAGTATTCATCCTTAGTGCTGTTAACGTCTTATTTATTTTACATATGTACATATCCACATATTACCACCTAATGAACTTTAGAACAGGTCCAATTATAAAAGATGTATTCAAGAAAGTTTTACCTTACTCCCAGGTATCAGGAAAGCAAATTCAATTCAATTCATGCCTATAAGTATATAGCAGCTTGAAGTCAGTGTTGTGCAGAACATGTTATGCTTACCATCAGCAGCCCTTTATAAGCATAGACAATCCCAAGCCAAATTGTCATGTGAGTGTTCTCGCAGTGCTCCAAGATTGGTCGGATGGAGATATCTCTGCCTGCAGGGTCCGGCTGCAAAAATAAAAGGTGAAATATTGTGATTCAGATTTCATTTGTATTCACACCTCAGAGGCATTTAAATCTATTCTCAGTAGATTGAGGATGTGTAGAATACAGAGTGGACAACTTTAAAGTAACTTGTGATGACTGCAGACCCATGAACCTGAAAAGGAATACAGTGAGAGCAAAGATCTGAGGAAACAACTTAAAGATGGCTACTGCCAGGTGAGGTCACCTCTACTGCAAACTAGAAAGGAAATGTCTGAAGTCACTCTGTTTTAACATTGTCAGTCACATTTATCAGCTTTAGGACATCTAATTTTTCTACAAGGCAAACAGCTTGAATGCACAGGCATGAAAATAAATGTACTTAAAGTCATCCTTCCTTTCACCTGCAGTTCTTGTGTCACTGGCAAATGGCTGATAAACAATGTATGAAACACTGCTGTGCTTCAGGTGTTTTTTCATTGATAACCACAAGCTAAATCAAAGACCATTTACTATGGAAACTACAGCAGTAGCTTAGAAGAGAGTATAAATCATCAAAAATCTGGAAAAATGTCCTTTAGAGCAAATGAATGTCTATGCAAAATTTAATACTGCTGGAATCTTTGTAGCTTTCCATTTATTTTGAAAAGGAGATTGTATAAAAGTGCAGAATCAAGAGGACTTGCAGACTACCAGGACTGGTTTTACAGGGAGAAGTTATAAATAAGACTCAGAGAAACCTAACTCCCCAACCCTCTTACCTTTTTATTTTAGAAACAGGATTAAAAACAGTTGACACAAAGAGCAAATGGGTACTAGTTACTATGCTGCCTAGAGTCAGAATATATATTAGGGTCTGCTCAAACTGCCTTTTAATTTTGTAAGAACACAAGGTGCTTCTCGTATGTGATTCTAAGAGATCCTGTTTTAGTTATATACTGCAGAATACTCCTGTTGCCTATTCTGAGTGGGCTGTATCTATGGTCTATCTTGCTTTACAGAAAACACTGAAATACTGAAACTTCAGCTAAAATAAAATCAACCTAAACATAACTTTCTGTACCTGGTTGCCCCAGTGAGCTTTTCGATTTCCCTTTTTGATGAATAACACATGTAAAATGTCTCTTTCAGAAATATAATGATTATTATATGAGCTAAGAAAAAATCACTTTTTCACCAATGGAAATGTAGAATTGTATGTGGAAGGACTTTTGAGATCTGAATAATTTCCTAAAGCTTATTCTTGCTGCCTTTGATGCTGGTATGAATTTTGCTATGGATTTCAGTGGTCACATCATTAATCTGCAGCTCAGTTTCCTCCATCAATCTTTTTGTATGTGTGGCATTGCCCCTGGCCTCATACACTGTAAAAAAAAAAAAAAAAAATGTAGACACAGTGAGGGGGAGAACCCAAACAACCATGTGCTATGTACTGCACAGTAAAAGGATTCACAATTTTCTTTGCAAATCCTGAAGTAGGCAAGACATTAACATTTAAAACCTTCTTCTTTCCTGGACTTCTGTAGAAACCCTGCACAGGAGAATAAAGATATTTGAAAAAAGGTGTTTTAAAATAAGATAAAACCCAAGAAAGCAATCTTAGCTCTCCCAGAGAGCTTATGACTCCACCCTAATGGTTGCTGATGGCAAGCAACAACCATTAGCTGAAGAATTGAAATGACTGCAAACATTAAGTGACATCACATTTAAGATGCTACAAATATTTGTCTGGGGAGCAGTTGAACTACCTCATTCTTCCTCATCAATGACAAAAGCCCAATGCTAAAATTTAGGTGCACTGAAGAGAAAGCACCCTTTCATGTCAGAGTTACAACCTGTTATGTTCAACATAAGTTTTGACTAGTGTGACGTAAAATTCACATGGCAAATCATTCAAATATAGCTCTGAATGTGTAACTGATCTGTGAACAGGACTGTACTACAGAGGCATTTTCCTGAAATTCTAGACTATACCTGAACCTGCTTTAAATATTATTTTTTCCCCCATCTTTGAGTTACAGTATGATAACAGTTGCATCCCTCATGGTCTGGAATTATGGAATTATGGAAGTTATGTAGAACGTTGTTTTGTTTGGTTTTTTTTTTTTTTTTTTTCACACTGGGGATACAGCAGAGGATTGTCTCTTAAATTTCACCAGCTCTACATCATTTCTGCCATGTTTTCCCTCTATTTCAGTTTCGTACTTTTGTGAAACAAGATCCACTTGGTGTAATGAGCAATGCTATGTGGTTTGTTTCCTTTGTTCTTGGATTGAAACCTCCACTCACACTTAGACTGAAGGCTTCCACTACTTTTAATTGATTATGAGTAATTGGAATTAATTCCTTATTTCAAAGAATATTACTGAAATGACAACTCCTATTTGGCCAGTGGCAGATTATATTTTTATTTTCACTATGTGGTTATTCTCTAATGCAAATTTGCTTCAAAGTTGGAAAGTATATGCCCATTCCTTATTCAAAACTGAGAGACCCAGGCAGAAAAATGATGAAATGGAAAATATAACTTGTTTTCAAATACTATTAGAGAGAAAGAAGTTGCATCATTTCCTTAGCAGGAAGATTGCCAGATTTTATAAGGCAATGATAGTTTAAAAATTATGTTAATTATATAAAAGTGTATTGAGATTTTCTATGTGAGATAAGAAAATCCCATGAACGGCTCTAGGGGGAGCAGGAAAAGAGAGAATAATCACTGCAGCATCAGAAAAAGTGTACATGGGGCAGCACTTCTTTTAAAGCACTTCCCAGATCCGCAAGGTGGTACTATTTTAAGCCAAAATTTTCTGAGGTCTCGTGCATGTGGAGTTAAGCATCGGCAGGTAGCAGTAATTTTATATTGAACTGATTTTGCTGATTACTTATTGCTACTGCAAAATGACATTTCTGTTTCACTGCTTTTAATTTTCCATTCTGTTTCTTCACTGATTTTGCATGAATTAACTAATCATAGCAAAAAGCTGGGTTAAAAAAACATATGATATTTTCTGATGTCAAAAGAATTTTTAAAAACTCTACAATTACAGCTGAATGGAGCACTTCACTGACCTCTCTAATCATCCCCCATTTGTGCACTTTGTTACTGCTTTAGAGAGGATGACAACATAAATGCTACCAGTGATTATATACGTATTGGAAATTTGCCCTTTCCTTTTATAGAAAACAGTCTAAATACCCTTCAGATGTCATTCTCAAAAGCCTGAAGACCTTCTATCTTGTGATTAGGCTGAAGCTTTCCTACCTTGTCTGAAACCTAATAAGGTTTCTGACATTGACATCAATTTCTGGAGTGATTTCATCAGCTGAACATAAACAGTTTAATCTGTTCACTTCATACAGGAGTTGTGCATCATCACCAGTAAAATGCTTGCTTTACATGAGATCTACAAGGTCTAGAAAGCAACCCAAAGCGGTAAACAGATTACCTAGAGAATGCTTATACCCCCTACCAGTACGTGTTCAAATTATTATTAGTCAATTCTGTAGTTTTGTTGCCTTTTCATTTTCTTTGCTCTTCAGTCTGCTGGTGGGCTGGCAAACTGAATCTTAGAACCACCCAGAACCAGCAGGGAAATTATCAAGAGGGACCCAGGCAGGGGCAGCAGCAGAGACTGCCAAGTGCCTCCTGCCTTCCTACACCTCCTCAAACTAACTGAGCAGCAACAAGACTCTCTTCCTTCACTTATCTATGGATTGTAATACAAAACTAGAGGCTCGGTTTAAGTTGCTTTCCAGAGTGGCCCGCATTAGAGAAGCAGAAAGGCAGTGCTCCAAGTGCAAGTGCAGTTTTTGGTGACTAGTTATCTCCAATTCATTTGAGGATCTGGCTCCCCTTGAGTAAACAAATGTATGCAGTGTGATGGACAGCTTTCCTTGTCTGAGGCTAAGGTGTTAGAAGATAAGGCACTCCACCTTGAGGCACCTGTGCCTTCTGGGCATGATGTTATTTGATCCATATAAAGACAGCCCTGATCTTTTTTTTTTATCTATAACTACAGTTTCTTAGTGGCTATTATACTAGCCAAAATCCCTCTGGAAAAGACCCTGTACATTGGGGAGGTATTTGCATGTTGATTAATGTGTTGCTCACTGACTTATTTTGTGTCTTTACCGACGTTCCTTCTCTATAGCTCCACATATGTCTTAAAGGGAGGAAGGGTCTATCTTCCACAAGGCATTTCATCCAGCAAATGTCTGTGAAGAACAGACTGGCTCACTGCCCAGTATCCAAAATTCCTTGACCTTCCTACAGTAATTCTTCTACTTGGTCAACTTTCCAGGTCCCATGGTGGGTACAGCAGCTGATCCTTATTTACAGAGTTGTGGTGCTGCTGTGCAACACAGCTCACAGGTGGACAATCTCAGCAAGCTTTCTAAGAAACTTTACAGCAGATTTCCAGTGTGACATTTTGCCATTTCTGCAGCTATAGTTTTATCAGTGAGAAAACCAGAACATTTGGATCTGTCTTTTCCAAAGATGGATATGAAACATAAGGTAAATAGTTGCAGCTTCTGTTTACTATGTTTAAAATAAACTGTGTGGTTCCCATAGTATAGGAAAAATACAGGATCATACTCTTCTGTCACACTGTTAAAATGGTCTTCATATACCATCCCACTCTCTGTTTTATCTTCCCTTTAAATGGCTTCCATCTAACTGGCATAATGACTATATACTATCGTTAGTCTGCAGCATGAATTAGATATCTCTGGCATATTTAATTTGGCACATTTAACAGTCATATGGAGCTCAAATGTGATTATCTGAAAACCCAGACTTTGTTAAATTAGAAGATTATCCTTACTTCCTTTTAAATTCACTTCCCTCTTCCCCTCCCCCCCCCCCCCCCCCCCCCCGGATAATTATAGCTAGTTTATACTATAAATTCTGTAAGAAATTAAATTTACTTGCATGTTGTAACAGGCCCTTCTCTGTGCTAAACTGCATATTCATATGGAAAGGTGTTCCACAAAAGGATTTAAACAGTTTTCACATGCAGTACATTGTAGACAGGCTCTCAGTTACTGATGAAATGAGAAAGAGAATGATCAGGGGCTGTCTACTTTTCAATTACTTAATAATTTGAGAGCATTTTTAGAGAAAAACAACTGTGATATAAAAAAGAGATTTGACAGGAAATGGATCCTTTTTATTTCATATATTTTTTACTTTGTGTAGTCATACCTTCCATAAATGCAAAATAGCAAATGAAATGCTAAGCTGGGGTAGCTCACTTGCAATGACTTCCAATTAAAAATTTGGTAGACAACCTAGAATAAAAGCTTGTTTGGCTTTGTTTGTAACTGAGTTCGGGTTCAGAAACATTATGAATCACATTGTATGTTATATAGTAGCTCAGCAGAGTACAAAACTGTTACTGGATTCTTGCAGACCAATGACCAACTTAATTTCCCTTCAAGATTAATCGAGAAGTTGGTCATTTCTGTAATAGTCTGTCATGGTTTGAGCCTGGTCAGCAGCTAAACGCCCCGCAGCCGCTCACCCACCCTCCCCCCACTTGGGAACGGGGAGGGAATTGGAGGGGCAAAGGGTGACTCGCGGGTTGAGATACAAACAGTTTAATAACAGTGACAGAACAACACGCTGACAGCAGGATCAGCGGGTAATGTACAATACAGCTGCTCACCTCCCAGCTGGCAATCCCAAACACAAAGGCCCCACAGCCACACTCCCAGAAGTAAGAGCCCTTCCCAGCTCACTCTGGCCTTTATATAGTGAGCACAATGTCACATGACACGGGATATCAGCCAATCGGGGCCCAGCCCTCCAGCTGTGCTCCCCCCGCCCCCGCACACAGGTGAGGGCACTGGGACCTGGGGAGCCCCTGGGGTCTCAGGGGGCTGCAGCTCCTCCCGCTGCCCAACCAACGGGAGCTCTAGGCCAGCCCCAACCAGGACAAAGTCTAATGATCCAGGACAGTGACTGATTTAAAAACTTTTCTTCATGTGTTTTCTTTGATTCAGAGTCATGGGACAATTTGATCAAGGAACAGAAAATCATCTTTTAATAGATGAGCACGGTACTATTTCATATAGTAAGGGCTGTTTTCCAGTATGGGAATGCAGGATTCTTTTAATAAAAGCAGGCTTTCAACTAAATAAGTATCCTTACACCTGACCACTCCATGATTCCTGCAAGAGAAATGAGAAACATAGATCTTCTGACCTTAGAGGAAGCTAAAGCTGAGGTTGTGAGCAACCACAATGTCTATTGCATCCAGTGTACATATTTGATGCTCTATCATGCAGGCCCCAAGGAGAAAATTATTTTAGACTTTAATTTGGATTTTTTTTTTCAAATTGTTTAAAAATGTTTAAATTTGTAAAAACATTTACAGTTGAAGATGAAGAATACACAACTGAAGCAAGATAGCATGCTATGCCAGCTCCTATATGAATAGAAAAACTTCTTATAAGGATCAAAAATTTAGGAGTATTACTTTTTTTTTATTATTATTTTTTTCCATAAACTGATGTGGAAGACACAATTTTATTTAATGAAATAGTTACAACTGCTTCAGGCCCTAATCTGTGGATTTATTTACTTTGTACTGGAACAATGGATTAATGCTCATGATGCTATCAGAAAGGGAGCTGTTACCTCATTTCTACAGATGAAGAGGAGGAGCCATATGAAGGTTAAGAAAATTTCCTAGGAAATCTGAAAGGGATTCAGCCTATCATGCTTTACTTTTAAGAGTTAGAAAAAGCGTCTTTCCTTCTGATAACTATGATCAGTACAAAACCCCTTACTCCAGTTTTCATTGCTCCAGAGACAAAAGTGGTTTTCTACATTAAATTTATAATTAGAAATTAGAATTAGGAATTGCTAAAATCCTAATATTATAAATTTTATTTAGAAATTTACTGGAAAAAAATGTTGAAGAAAATGTTCTCTATCTGAATTTTTTTTTGTTGTTTGTTTGGAAAAGGATCAATTTCAATAAATTTAATGACTTGAAATTACATTTAAAATTAGTCTTGCAATTCTTTACAATGTCTCCATGAAAAGTTATTTAAAGTGAAAACGTGTGATTTTTAGATTGTGACTAACTTTTAAATCAGTATTTATTTATATTCATTATATGGATTAGAAATAAATTACTGGCATTTCAAATTGATGCAGAACAAGAAAAAGAAAAATTGGCTCTGTGTTTTGTGAAAGTTTTAGAAATCTTAAGGTTATCTTAGTTTGTAACAGAGAAGATTCCAGCCATTTCAGATACATTAACGAATGAGGCAAAGGATTACGCTTGAAGTTTCCAGTGGTTCCACAGTGGTGATGATGCTGCAGCAATGCAGTACAGCATTATTATTTTAAACGATAGCCCCTCATGTGGGAACTGTGTGGGGCAGAAGCCACCCTTGGGCCCAGTATGCCCCTTCTTCCCAAACCCACAAGAGCGGCTCAGAGGAGTGTTCCAGAGGAGGATTTGCACAGAGCTGCGGTATGAAGTGTTTCAGGATGCAAGGTTTCTCATGTAGATCTGAATACACACCCCCTGCCCCTGTGACATGAAGTAAAGGATATCTTTTGGTTATCCAGGATGATTACAGGGTATTTTCTGATTCATTCATTCTCTTGTTATACTGAAATTTAGCTCCCCACCTTGCCTCAGCCACTGGACTGGACTATAGGCATTATCTGGCTTCACAAAAACTTAAAAAATTAAACTCTTCTGGCAGTTCAGAAGAAATCCTGTTTGCATTGTAACTCCTAAAAAATTTTCATTCCAAGTGGTAGTTTAGCATAGTATACACATGAGACATTAATCCTGTAATGGTTGGCTAGCTAAAAATCATCACACAATGAAATTACATTTTCTGGAATATCAACATATATATCCCTATTTTTTATCTGGTCACTTTATTTCCAGTTTGGTTTTCTAAAATATAAATAAGATGTACCATGTCAGCCAAGGAAAAAACTACTAGCACATTTTTGGGCTTCAGTGATATTAATGTAGTTATTTTACAACACTCAACTTGCTACAAATACAGAATCCAGGTCTAACTTTACAAGTGGATGAGAGTGAAGAAAGACAGAAAAAAAAAAAAAAAAAAGAAAACATGTTAGAGATAACCCCTGTAATTCCTGCTACCCCAAAACAGTGAGGTCTGTTATTACAGCCACTGTGACAGTGACACTGTAATATCTTTAAAACAAACCTACTTTCTGGCTCCCCATCTGTTCCTTGCACAAGTAATTCCATAAAGCAGGAAACATACATACTATAAGTTAGTGTGATTGAAAGATGATAAAATATCAGAAGAGCTATTGGTAAACTCTTTTATTGTAAATGTGACCACACATTTACTTGTAAAGAAAATCTCATAGCAGCATTATTTATAACTTCACTTTACCTAATGATTTTTATTTTGATGTTATGGTGCTTTATTTTTATTTAAATGAAACTGTTTTTTGAGAGCCAAAAGATTCCCAGAGATTTCTTGGTATTTTTATCACTATCATCCCCTAATCCAAGCAGTTTCATTTATTTGCATTAATGTAAAATAAATAAATAAATAAATAAATAAAAAGGATTAAACTGAGTAAAGAAACCCCTGTGATCCCTGCAAACAAATGCAGACTAGCAATGAAAGGGAAAAGTCAAAATTGTCTTGTATCATGAAGTGTTTCAAACAACTGTGACTAAGTCTTTCCACTCTGCACTCAGCGATTTCTTCAGTAGAAGTTTTACATCGTATTAGTTCCTCCGAGAATGTTGCCCCAATTACATATCTAGGGACTGAATAATGAGATGTTTCTGTGTATGTATGTGAAGGCAGAGGGACAAGTGTTACAAGGACTTACTAAAGCATTCTCAGCAATAGAACATGTATTTTTCTTTGAAGGGAGGGCAAAAGGCCAAGATATTTAAGAAAAGCAGGTTAGAGGAATGAAGACCTTTGCTACTACCCAGACGCTCCTGTGCTACATAGATTCTTCCAGAAATGTGCACTTCTTGGTATCAGCTTCACAAACTGAGGAAGAATATTTTCTCCTCCTTTCCTGTGAAGCTGCCTGGACTCAAGGCTGACAAGCTGGACTTGCAGCTCCTTCTAGTTGTCTTCCCTTTCCTAACCAGATTTTCTGCTATGCTGGAGGCCACGCCAGCCATTCATCTTGGTGGCTGGAGCAATTCAGTAACTCCTTGCTTACGGTAATGGAAACAGCCAGCATTAATGTGGAAGTACAGCAAATGCATGAGGGAGAAAAGTGGAACAAAACTGTGGAGGACAGCCATAGGTGGCATAGGTGTCAGGGTGGCCCCCACAGGAACCAAGACAAAGGCCCTTTTTGCAAATTATTTTCTAGCAGGTAGGCTTTGAATAGTAACCAAGTATGTGGCTTATTGTTCTTTCCATAGCACTTAAGAAACAGGATTTAGCACTTTTCCTGTAAATAAACCAGATGTGCACCCAACAGCTAACAGAATCAGTCATCAGTTGCTCCTCCCAACAAGAAAAGCTCTCAGGTCCGCAGCTGTGCCCAGCTATTTGGGCTAAGGAAGGCAACAATCTCACCTCTATAATCATCTTATATTTTCTGTTTAGTGTTCTAATTCTTTTGAATTATGGTTTCTAGCAATATTTATGATTATGCCTATTTGCATTGCAGTGACAACAACAAATGGACACTATCTTTACACAGAAAGTGAAAAATCCATTCCCTACGAAGGGAGAACCATAAAGTAGGGTTGTATGACATTTTCAGAGGCAAATATCAGTGGAGAACACTGTCCCCCTATGCAGGCTATTTTTCTGGGCTGTGTCAGATAAAAAGGACTACTTTTAACATGAAAGACATTTTAATTTCCTCACCTATTCTTTTATACTCTCCAAAATGATGATGGTCCATCAACGCACTACTGGAGGATTTTGTTGCTATTTTTATGACTGCTCTAAGACATAATTCAGAAACTGTTGTATTAAGAGGAAGTCTTTGTGTTCAAAAATTTTGAGCAAATTTTTAATTCATAAATACTAGGACTAGATTAACAAAAAAGTTGTAGCTGAATCACCTGTATCTTCTCCAAAGTCCATCTAGAATTAGGTGATTCAACTTCCCCATCACAAAAGTTGCAGTGTCTAAAATCAACTCCTAATTTCTTGTTGACAGTCAAATGTAAGGTTCATCTTAATATATGGAAGTACATGAAAACGTTTGTCTTTCATAAAAAACTGAAGATTTCAATTTTTTTCTTCCACATTTCAACACTAGTAATGTCTCAGATATAAACATTTTCACATACCAGCAAAAAAAAAATTAAATGAATGAATAAATAAATAAAGGTCAGGTCAACATAAATATTGTTATTACTTCAAAAGATTTAATTTGTTCTTGACCTTTTAAAACTGTTAACCTTATTTGATATAACCTAACTCCATTTTGAAAAGAAAGGTCATTTTGAATTAAAAAGAGATTTTCCTTAGTTAAAAAAGGTCAACAAGAACATTTTGGCACTTTTCTACCAAAATAATTCCGCATGGGGAAACTCATTGACACTGCCTTTATCTTACAAGTATGTAAATCTTATGACTACTCAGTGTTTCCTGAGAACAATATCTCAATGCCTAAATTAAGGACCAGCAGCAGTAAGTGTAAATCCATGGTCTTGATAGATTACTTCTGAAGATTCACATGTGATAGCACAGCAGATCCTATACTATAACAGAACGACACCAATGAATGAACCACATACCTTTACAACCTTTACTGGCATAATTATGCCGAGAAAGCCTACAGACTGGAGGCGAGTACTGGTGACCAAAGCTATACAGAGTTTGCCTTCATCTTTGGAAGAGTCCTGCTTCAGCTGTGAAAGATGTAGCCCTCAGCAAACTAAAATTACTCTTGGAATCTTAAATTGCGACCTTTCCTGCCTTAAAGAAGGAATCTGAAATAAGGTTTAGGATTCAATAGTTATATTGTCATTACAGTTAAATGAGACTATTTTTATAGATGTCTCATCTTCAGCAAAACACAGGCTGTAGATCTCCCTTGCATTTACTCCAGTTTGAAATAAAACATCTTTTTAGAAAAAAAATTCAGTGACAATGAATGTATGTAACACTTGCTGAGTCAATTCTGTTGACCGCAAAAAAAAAAATTTGCCCTCATTTACTTCTCATTTATAAAATGAATTAAG
The DNA here is from genome assembly GCF_018691265.1 of Tyto alba. Classification (NCBI taxonomy): domain Eukaryota; kingdom Metazoa; phylum Chordata; class Aves; order Strigiformes; family Tytonidae; genus Tyto; species Tyto alba. The sequence goes on from NW_024881301.1 coordinate 23,857,674, forward strand.
TGTCAGGTTCCCTTAGTTCTTACTATGTTTTGTCTAATGAATTGAAAGGGTATGTAATAATTTTGTTCCTATGTTGGTATTTACAGATTTTGGCCCAGTAAACTCTCAGTGTAGTCCTTGATAAACTAATCCTAGTGTTTTTCACTATGGACATGTTATATCTTTCTTTAGTAAGTCTTATTACTCTTCATTGGACCATTGGACCATCATGCTTCCCAAATTCTGAAAAGTGGAATAGAGCACACTATGTTGGTCATGACTGCCCTGGAGCCATATCCAGGATTAATCCCACCATAACACCCATAAAACCTCTCAATTTCTTTCTTCTCTATTCTAAATGAATAGAGAGATGTTAAGATAGTTTAAAATGTATAGAAAAGAAAACAGATAATCTTGAAATCTTATCCACCAAGTATTTCTCCTGATTTCATAGGAATAATTGATGTGAGTAAGAACCAGTAATAGCTTGCACTAAGCTACCCTGAAAGTTACATGCCCTCAAAACAGAAAAAGAATATCAGTTACAGAGATTTTTGATTTTTCCATTACATCTTTCTTGTAAAAATAGCTATTTCAGTGTTGTCACTTCTACTGACGTTATTCAGAGCAAATCAGGTAGTCATGGGAATTTTTTTCTTTCTCTCAGCTCAGTAAAACTTTTATGCAACATTTTTCTTAAATAATTTATGTTATTTCAGCATCTGTCAGACCAGATTTCATCTAACACAAGTCTACCACACAGTTTAAATGGTGCAGGTCTTTTGCTCCGGTACACAACAGAAGAATTTTCAGTTGATAAGAAAGCAAGCCAATGTGAAACAAAACCTAGCAATCATATAATTCATTTTATATTTCCATAGAATTGTTTTTTACATTGTTAAGATCCATATCATATAGTTGATTTTTTTGGCTTTTGAAGCATATGTTTGATATATATGTAGTACAAGCAGTAAACTCTGAACCTACTCTACCTTGCAATTCCTTCCTGACAGCAGTACATTTTCTTATTTATAAGATTATGTTTCAGTGAATTGTTGCATTAAAAGATCTGGAGGAGGCAAAATGCTTATTTTCAACCTGAAGTATTCTAGGAAGCATTGATCTGCAACCATTCTCTGATGTGTTTTTGTATTTTTTTCTATAACTAAATATACAGTGTATGTCTATAGCTGTACATTTTTACTTTTGTCATGTGAACTTTGTCTTGGTATATGCAGATGATCTTATCTACAAGCATCTTCCCAGTGCAGATGTGTCAGGTGTCAGAATAAAAGGATTGTTTCAGGATCAAGTATTGGCAGCAAAGCTCGTAAACTTCACTGGCCTTGAAGAATTCATGGAGGTGGTTATTTCTGAGGTAAAGTACTTCTGCTGTCCTCTGAATCTATACATCCTTTTTTTTTTTTTTTTTTTTTTAATAGGGTGTACTAAGAAATTTTATCATTCCTCCTATTATATTTTCAGGAATGTCTATTACATAGTTTTAATTTTTTTGCAGGTGAGCATGTGTAATTCTTCTAGAACACTTCTAGAGCTGACATGAAATCCCTCAAAAACTCTTTCTCAGCAGAGCCCCCAACAGCTTACATTTACACCCAAGTTTTCATTTCTGAGATCAAGGCATTGAAAAGAAACAGTAAGCGGACCAGTGCCTTTGTTCTTCCATACCATTTTTCACTGCTCCCTGGAAGACAGGCAGAGGATGAAACAAGCACAGGCAGAGAGGCAGTATCAGCACGAGGGCAGGAAGAGCAGCGCATTTCTGAGCAGTGACGTTGGTGGTGTCGGCTCCGTTGGCCTGGCTTGGCATTCACCTCCTTTGTGGTACCCACCTACAGCCACGGGACCGTCACACATTTCGGGACAAACCTCTACCCGAGCAATTATTACACTGTCATCATATCCCCTTTAAGGGAGCAGTGTGACAAGGCTTTAGGAAAGGCAGGACTTGCGACCTTCTGGCGCTTTGCACAGGACTGTGTGTGCAGTGCTAGAGGACTTCCTTGGAGCGGGATCAGCCTAAATATCTGGGTAAGATAAAGCAGCAGTGGTATGGCCCCAGGAAATACCAATTTAGTTTGTGTGCTTTGACAAGCTAAGGAAAATGCTGAATGTTCTGTTACAGAGCTCTCAGTCGATCCTCCCCAAAGTAAACTTACGCGGAGGATCTCTGGAGCAGCTATGGCAAGAACCAAATGATCCCACTTGGCGAAGTTAGACATCTTAGCTCCTCTGCTGGAAGAAGCTTTCCTTACCAATGAGAAACTGATGCTGGAGCTTGTGTTCACAACACATCTGAGGCTTAAAGAAGCGTTGGTGGTTACAACTCTCGATCACTTGATTGTCTATATAGCAGAGTAGACATTTGGTAAATTGATCAGAAGATGAAATAAAAGCCTCAAAAATACATCAAGGATAGAAATAAACCTTGGGAGAAATTCTGAGAGCTGGTGGGACAAGGACAATATTTAAATCTTAAGAAGAATGAAACATCAGATCATTTTGGTTCAAGAAGACTGTGGGGAAGATGTGAAATCGTGGTGAAAAATATTCCCTTTTGACTGCCAAAATGAACAGAAATGGAGGAGGAGGAAGAAAGTGGCCAGGTTCACATGCTTCCCCTAAATAGCCTTTCCTTCTGCCACTGTCTGTGACAGCTAGTGGGATATAAACTGACTCAGCATCAATCCCATACACAGACCCCCAGTTAACATATATAATCAAAAAAATAGAAAATAGCTCTTTTTGTAACCTGATCAATATTTTTCCTGTCTAAAAAGTAGGATTTTGTTCTAACTGTATTAACAAATTAATTTTATTTTTTGATGAACTTTTATGAAAGTGATTTTTCTTTTTGAAATGTATTTGTGTAAGTAAATGTGTGTTTCCATGGCAACAAGGTCTGATGTTCCCTCAATCACCTTGACATTACTTTATGAATACATCAGGCACTCAATACAACAAATTAAACAATAGTAATGATTTGTTAGAAATGCAAACCCTACATTCTTAAAGGTGATTGAAGGCTACAGAATTCATTTCTATAGGAGTTGGAAACTATGTTATTGTTTTAGGAACAGGATCTACTATCCAGGAAAAACAGAAGTGCATTGTTTTGATTTTGACATAATAAAACGAGTGAGTATCAGCTTGAAAAAAGATCCATCTCGTGTTCCCATCCAGGGAAGAATGAAGAGGGAAAGACATATGACAGTTATTCACACACTTTCTTATCTTCCACTGAGCAGTGTTAGGATATCAATGGGATGGACAAATGTAAAAATTTGAGTAGACTACGACTTAGCTAACCTGTTAAAACTACAAGATTTACATGTTACATAGAGTGAATAAAAGGCATGGTTTGTTTGCATACAAGTTAGGGATTAGAACATCTGTTGTTCATGAAAAATTTAAAAACTACCACTAAAGTAAAGTTGGCTCAAAGTACTTGTCCAATTATTTTCAGGAAAAAAACCAAATTCTTACCTTAAATTTCAGAATATTAGAGTTTTTATGTTTTTGCCTGGATTTATACCAGGTAAACTTTATAAGATAAACCTGGATTTTGATTTTAATCTTTAACCAGAGTTAAAAGTTACATGAACTCATGCCTTACAGACAGTTTGCAATAGCCTTTCTCAATTAAATAGTACTGTATTCCACAAATAATTCTCAGTGTAGTAATTAGGGCAACATGTGGAATTCAGTATAACCGATTATTAATAAGGATACTTGAATCTAATGCTTCAAAACAGATAGTCCACATTACTTAATTTGCATGTTAAATGGTACCTTATTGCTCTTTCAGAAAACAGTCACAATCTGGCCCTATGCATCTAAATCTTTATGGAGGCATATTAACTTCTTATTGTTCTTTGAAAATATTTTTTTGCCCAAAGAAATAAAGTCTAAGGTATCTCAATTACTATATCTGCTAATTATGACTAAATAGAAGGTTTTAATTTACAATGTAGTATATTTAAATACACTGCTTTCAAGTACTGTATCAAATAAAATAGTCACAATATGCAATTTGGATTGAATCAAGAGAACATGAATCTAAACATGGAGATATGCATTGTTGTGGCAGGTGCACCCGCCCGATGAAATTGTGGCTCCCTGTCTGTTGAACCTTTCCTGTGCCCTTGTTCTCAGGGTCTTACGGTAGTTGGGGTCTTTGGCCAATATGGGCTGATATTGCCCACAGGTCAGATTCGGCTTGGGTATCAACGGAGTCCTGAGGGGAGCCATTTGGAGCTCGTCCCGCCCGGAGCAGTGTGCTACAGGTAAGGGCTCTCCCCTTGGCTTGGGACGCTGCCCAAGGAAACTCCTTGGGGTTCTACGGGTTGGGACGCTGCCCTGAGATGTCCCTCGAGGTTGAGAGACCTCACCTTTTATTAGGTGAGTGATTGAGCATTTTGGGTTGTCGTTAAACCCCTGATTGATGTTTTGGGTTGTTGCTAAACCCCAGAAGTTTGTGTGGTGATAGTTTGTTCTCCTCTCACGGACATTTGGACCTGTTGTTTGTATGTTTGCGGAATGTTGATTAAGTGTGTATAAAAAGAAATTTTGCTTTTTTTTTATTGTTAAATGGTTTGGGAGTTTCCGCAACAATTGTTCACACATGAAACAGATAAAACTTGAGGACCAGTGTCTCTTGTGACAAGCAATAACAGCTTCCTCCAGTACTCTCTGATCTATATTAGGTGTGTAAACTTGCTATTTTAATTAAAAAGTATATTCTCTTAATGCAAATGTTATAGTTTAATTTCTATTCCCACCATATTTTCAAAAATATGACTCTTAATTCTCAATTTGATAGGCTCTATGTTTTCCAAAATCGTCTCAAAAGAATCAAGTAATTTTTAACTCTATGGTTAAAGTCATCTGCCTGTGCCATGGGTTATGAAGACGCAGCATGTATCTTACAGACTGAAATCAAATCTATCAGGTACCATTTATTGCTTTTGAACTTTTTTGCCAGAATATTTTACTTGGTGGAGAGTTAATATAACTAAATTCCTGAAATTACCTGATCAAACACCTGCCTATATGGACATAACAGTATCTCTACTGACATCTCCCGGAACAGGATATGGGGTTATTTGCACATATGAATGGCTATCTTCAACCCTTAACATTCCAGCATTATATAAATGAAACAATAAAAATAGAACTAATATATACACAGATGAAGGACATAACTGAAAACACCTTTTTCCCCATCATCGTGTTGCTAATTAATAAATGACGAACACTCACATCTGTACAAAATAGTGTTTAAAAAGGCTGTAAAAGACAGGCAGGTGCAGGCTCTGTTAGCAGAGGAGTTTATTTTGTGTGTATGGACAGTGGCAAACCAACAAGCTATGATGTTATTAAAGCTATCCATTAATGTGACTGTCCAGCAGGGTTAATGTGTCTGTACTAAAGGGTGCAAAAGGACGTATTTTTCTAGCCCTGCAGACAAGTGCAATTCAGAGTATATTATGACTTTGGATCCAGTAATCGTATCTAAAAATTGATTGCTGTAGTTCATTCTTGTCACACAGCTGCCAAGGTAGGGAGAGTGCCTACTCTAGGTATAATATGCCTTCCCCGAAGTGAATGGGCATCTTATTTTTCACTTTAGTGGAGTCAGGATTACGCCTGTGATCTTTTGTGGTTTTCAAGCTTGATGGAGTTCCTACAACTGCAGCTACTTTGAATCACCACAAGTATCACCACCAGGGCTAGGCATACCTATTCAAACAAAATCCATACTGATCTGTGGATGGAGCACATTAGGCACACTTTTGGAGAGCAACTTCTGATTTTGTTTCATTGAAAAGGATGCCAATTTATTTTCATCTCTGAGAACCATTCCAGAAGTGCTTTCCCAAATTAAAACCCTGATGCAGATACAAAGTTCCTTGGGGAGGGAAGCCGCTTCATATCATAAGTCAAGACAGATTCAACTGAATAACTTGTATTATCAAATGTACATGTGTCTATGTGTGTCTATAGTTTCATATGGCATTTCTCTGATACAGATTTTTTTTTTTTTAAGAGGAAATTGACATTTAAGAAGCTGCAAGTTGAAGATTCAGAGTTTCTCTTTTAATTTGCATTAGAATGCTGAACTATAATTTAACAAGAAGATCAAAACAGAACACCAAACCATCTTACAAAAGCTGTCTTTCAAGCATGTAGATATTCATAATGTTTCGGTAAATTGCAGGCTTCAGGCTGATTAGACATTCACCATGACAGCATCACCACAGTCAGAAACCTGGAGGGTTTTTGTAGTTATACCCTCACTCTAGTTCTATATTTTTTAACTTATGTCAGATAGTGATAGCATAGTATCTTGTACGGTAAGCCCGATCTGTGTGGATAGCTCCTATGTACCATAATACAAAACACCAGCCATTCTTTGTAGTTTCTTAGAGGTGTTGCATCCAGTCAGTTACTTCTGATGCTGTAGCATGTACAGGTACCCCTTTGCATGTGCAACAAGTCCAGGACTCAATGAAGATGATCAGGAGAGAAGCCACAGTGTGTTATCTTCTCCTTAGTGCATAGAGCTTACACAGCCAACAGTTTTAGCACCTGGTAAAAAGCACGGCCCCCAAGGATCCCTTTTTATGGCTAAAAAAAGTGTCTTGTGAGGGAACTGGCAATATTTGGAGTATCATGCAAACTGCATACTTTCAAATCCTCAGTTTATGTCAAATCCACAGTGCCCAGAGCATGGAGGGTAAGGGAGTGGTATTTAGCCCACTGCACTTTTCTGTCTTTTGTGCTTTATATCTACATCTTTTGAAGAACTTCTGGAGCTCAGTGGACAGAGTGTTGGAAGGGCAACATGGTATCAGGCTATTCACACATTCCAACCTCAGGGAACCATGGAATAGCTGAGGTCAGAAGGCACCTCTGGAAGTCATCTTGTCCGCTCTGCTCCGCACAGGGTCAACTAGGGTCAATCGCATGCTGTGATCTTCTGTGGTGGTACACAGGGCCTTTCTAGAAGTGACTACATATTCAGTATGTTTGCCCAAAGCTGGCCAAGCTGTAGTGCTGCAAGTGAAGATAGGATAGTTGGTGGCACAACTAGCTCAGGCCTAAGTTTCTGGCTTGTCCTGAAGTTTGCATAGAAATACTTTGGTCTTCAAGTGCGGGCATTGGTCTGCACTCAAAATGAAGTATAGATATGCCAGTGGAATATTCCATTAACAGATCCACACAAAAAAAATCCCATGTCTTATCTTCTGCTTAGTTTTCATGTATATGGTTTTTCCCCTAACATATGTCCCCAATTCCTGAAGTGCTGGGTATATTGAAAATTTATGCATGCTTTACATTTAATTTAAGCATTTCCATAGCAACTGCTAGATTTTAGGATGTTTTACTTTTCTCCCAAGATACAGAATATATTATTCTCAGAACAATCTCCCAGGTTGTGTTTAGCCACATTCATATGACTTTCTACAATTCAATTTTCAATGAAAATTACCGTCTCATCTACCAGAAGCAAGGGTTTTAACAAACAGATTGACTTTTATGACTTCTTCCATTTCACTCTGTGTTTAAACAAGTAGTTCTGCATTAAATGGAGCTAATGAAGCCTGATTGCTCAGAATCAGTGCTTTTGATTGATAGATGCAGAGGCTTAATAAGGTCTAAGTCCCAACCAACATGTTGTTCACTCTTGGAATAGATCACAGATGTGTCTTCTCCTCTCTTTCTCTCTCTTTCTCTCTCCCTCTGTGTCTTTTACACAGATGCTCTATTGTCAGGAGAGTCTAAGGGATGAACATTGTTACCAGAAGCCTGATATTCAACCAGTGTTGATAATGACATGAAGATAGGTAAAATAAGCATATGACTGTATGCTGAAGTCTGGAACAAAATTAAAGGGATTTGAGGTGATGTATGGTGCACCTAGCAATAATGAATTGACCCATATTTCTGTATGGGTGACCTACCTTAAACCACCTTTTAAAACATCAGAGATTCAAGTTGGAATAAAAAATACAATACGGGTAAAAGACGAAACACATACACAAATAAAGGAAAGCAGGGGAGGTATGGGAAAGAAGATGACCTTCCTGGCAGGTTTTCACTTCTTTCTCATCTGCATTTTGCCTTTCTAAATGTTGCTTCTGAAAAGCATTCCACATTTGCAAGCTATTCTTCCTGCCCTGTTGCTGTCACAATAGCAAACTTTTATCATGTCTGATTCCTGTTCCAGGAGCACAGCTGGTATAGCATGCATCCTTTATACTGGTATACCTCCATGAACAGTCAGCATAAAGCACAAATCTAATGGAGAGTAGGCGAATGAAGAATTTAAATTTGCCATCAGGTTATGAACACATTATCTTCATTTTGTGCAAGCAGTAATGCCTAAGCCAGGTGGCGAACAATCAGGCTTCCTATCCTGTCAGGCAGCAACCTGACGCTTTACTTGCCTGATATGTCACACAAACCTGAGCTGCTATGTAAACAGCAATAAATAACGGAGAAGTGGGTGGTGGCACATTTGCATTTGCAACTTGCACATTTCTTTCAGTCCCGTCACTTTCATCGTAGGAAGCAAGCGAGGCAGTAAAGAGAGAGGTACTCTCAGGATTCTGGCAGGCTCTAGGACATAACCATCAAATAAATCAATTAATTTAACTCTAATGTAATTATCTGCTTTAGATGAAGGGTGATTTTAGCTTGCTGAACTCACTTATAAGATCAAACAGTTATCCTAATAAGTTTATACTGTTCTAAAGATTATAGTATTCTCAGTGGCCCTGGTACAACTCCAGTGGCTTGAGTGGAGCTGCTCTACACTTACATAAATGAGAGCAGATTTCAGTCAGGCAACAAGAATTTGATTTCCAATTAAAACATAAGTCTTCAAGAATAAAGCCTACCATTACATTTAAACTGTTGTGGGACCTACAGTGAATGTGTATCTGTAGTATTGAAATTATGCTCCATTTATGGATAGAAATTTCAGTAACATTACAAATCAAAGCCATTTTCTTTGGTTTCCATGCCCAATATGTTGCAAATTGCAATGTCCTTGGAAGGAGGAACTATAGCGAAGTTCACAGTAAGGACCTACGATATTAAATGTTACAGCCCAAAGACCTGCTGCTTTTTTTTTTTTTTTTTTTTTTTTTTTGGTAGAAATTAAGGGGAACAATGGCAGACAAGGATTCATAAAAATTGAGCATTTGGTTAAAGGGATGTGCTGTTTTCAGCTCCTGATCATGCAAACAGAAAGGCCAAGGAACTTTTCTAAGAAACAAGATAAAAGCCAGGAGAAAAATTTATAAGTGTGCATCCTATATTCCCACAGGTTATTAGAGTAAAGAGACTACCACTGCTGTGATCTCTGTTTTGAATCCTCTAATGCAAACAACATGCTCTGAGAGTGCAAACAGAAGATCAGATGGAGGAGTGCTCAGTTTGTGAACCCTGGCAGAGGTGGAGGAGCACAGCTGTTCAGCAGCAAAAAAGGCTTAAGCTGTTATCCCCTAGAAATGGCACTTGGGCATCTCAAAAGTGTAAGAGCTAGGATTTCAGAAGCCTGCAAGGAGAAGTGGCAACTATCCAGAGGTTGCAAGAAGGTTAATTTGCACTTAAGTGCCTATGAGGCATCTAGGCAATTAAGAATTTAGATTAATTTGGGGTCCTGCCTCTGTGTTCCCACATACCTCCTGCAGCACTTTGCCTGTTGCTGGCTGTCCTGGTTTGGGCTGAAGTAGAGTTAATATTCCTTTTCGAGAACTAGAAGAGTGCTGTGTTTCGGATTTAGCTTTGGGTTTGGTATGAGAAGAATGCTGATGGCACACTGATGTTTTCAGATGCTACTGAGACTTCAAGGACTCTCCAACTCCCCGTGTCCTGCCCGTGCACAAGGGCACAGGGAGCAGGGAGGGAGCACGGACAGAGCACCTGACCCTAGCTGGCCAGTGAAATATTCCATATCATGGAACGTCATGCTCACTGTATAGAGGAGGGGTGGCTGGGAAGGAGCTCGCTCTCGCTTCTGGGATTGCGATTGCGGGATCTTGGTATCTCGGGGTCGCCAGCCGGGAATGGGCTGGGTATTGGTCAGCGGGTGGTGAGCAATTGCATTGTGCATTACCCATTTATATTTTTTTTCCTATTATTGTAATTGTTCTCATTTTATTACTATTCTTAAACTGTTCCTATCTCAGCCTGCGAGTCTCCCTTTACCCCTCCAATTCCCTCCCCCATTCCCAGGTGGGGAGGGGGAAGGGTGGGTGACTGGCTGTGGCGGTTGGCTGCCGACCAGGCTCAAACCATGACACTGGCTTTCCATGAACAACGCACCACCATGCAATAAAAGCTGCTTTCAACTCACAACCAACATGTCTGCCACCACCAGCTTCTTTTCTTCTGCTTCCCTTGCCGCTGTCCATCATCTTCTCCTGTCCCAAGGAGATTCCCCCCTTTAGCTCTAAACGTTTTCCAGGTAGCTAATTAATTTAATTCCTTGCATCCCTGGCATTTGTGGGCACGTTCTCTGTTTATGATTTCCTTCCTTTCTGGTGGCGGAGGTGAGAATGAAACAGCCAGGTTGCTACGAGGCTGAGAAAACCTGGGAAGCACTGCGGAGGCAGCCACATCGCCCATACGGTCTGGGGCGGCTCAGCCTGTGGGAGGCTGAGTGACAGGCAATCCTTTACTCACGGCGTGTGGGAAAGGGATAGAGATGCCGGAGAGGAGGCTGTTACAGTAAGATGACAGGAACCTGGTAATAATTGCCCACTGCATCCAGAGCTCCCTAAACCATACAGAAGCTATTACGTTTAATTTCAAAACTACACGTGTATTCAGCCATTCTGAAACACAAAGTTGGCAGGTTATAATGATGGCCTCCAATCATAAAAAGTCTATTGGACATATAATACCAAAGGAGATAAATGGCAATTAAAGCTAATAAACTGTTAATACTGTATTATTTCAGCTATCCACACATAAACTGGTCAAGAGACACATTGGGACAAAGTTCAGAGAAGAAATTTCTTTACAAATTAAATTACTGCCTCAAGCAAGACCTAGGACTAAGTACTGAGAAGAAGGAATGAATCTCAACAAAACAAAACAAAAAAAAATACTTCAGCTAAAAATGAATTTGGACATTATTCTGAAACTATAAAGGCTACGCAGATTAACAGTAAAATAACCAAAGGTAGTAACTGATTCAATTATTTCAGTTCATGTTTATTTGTGGCTCAGTTCTCAGTCCTAAGAAGATTCTCCTAGAAGCAGAAGTTCATTTTAGCAGTAACTAGAGTTGAATCTTAAATAATAATTAAAATCAATTTCCTTGGAGGAGAATAGGTAGGGATGCAATGCAAATCCTACTGATATCTATCATGAAAATTCAAACCCATCTCAAACACAGCCATTAGAACATGAAGAGCAAATGGATATACAGACACAGGAATAAACAGCAGGCAATTCTTTTAAATGTGTTAGATGGAGGACATTTTATGAGACTATTCTCACCAGGATGAAAGACAACAAAACAGAGCAATTAAAGCAGAGAGAACTGTCACAAAGGTGCTCAAGGCTGTATTTACAAAGGGGACAGGAGTGCTGGGTTTCAGGGATGCATGTCCATCATTTTGATATCACTAGTACCCCAGGGGCAGGCCATCTGTGCAGGCACCTGATCCCTGTAACATCTCTGTTTCCTCTGCAAACATTTCTAGTCAGCACCTCTGTTTCTGTAGCTGGGTGCATGCATGACACCTCAGGACATTCATTTACCTGTAGCCTGTCTTATGATCAGATTTACTACAAAATGTTTCCTGACTGGCTGATTTACGGGGCCTGATTTGGTAAAGCTGCTCAGGCAGTACCTATCTCTGTGTAAAACACAGCTTGTGGGGAGGAAGGAGAGGTGTCCTTTTCCTCTTCCATTCCCCCATCCTAATTTTCATCTATCAGGATGGAGGAGAGATGGGCTCCAAAATGTCTTCCACTTCATAAAACTTGAACCAGCAACTTCCACCTGAGTACTCTAACCTCCTGGAGTACAATGGTGTTTAAAACCTCATACCTAAAGTGGAAAGAGAGAACATGAGAGAAAAAGCCACCTCTTCATGTGTCCTACACCTTCATGTATAGCTGTCAAGTGGTGAATAGGAGATGAAGAAACAAGGCACTTCAAAACCTAATTTGGGGTCAGGAATTCTATTAACTGGTGCAAGTACTTGAAAATAGAGCCAGTTCTCCATGTGGCCAAGAAGCAGTTAAGGGAATGGGAGGAAGACAGGCAGCTAGCCAGCGGCAGGGTATACAGAGTAGGTAGAAGGCTGAGAAATTTTGAGATGGTGTACTGGGATATGGAAATCATTGGCCATTGAGTGTCTCTTAACCTCTTCTATTTTTGGTCTAACATTTCATTACGTGTAGCACAGAAACCAATCCTGCCAGCTGTTTTGCTGGCTTTAAGAAGAAAAACAAGTTCAAAATGTGGTCAAAGTCAATGTAGATTAAGCATTTCTTGATAAATCACTGTATGACTCAAATAGCCAAGAAGGTAATAAAATAAAGAGGCAGCATGGTCATCAACACTCTGAACTACCATCAACAGATTCCTCTACATTTTTTAAATAAAATGATCTCCAGTGCCTGATTGTGCACAGCAAGCAAATAATTTCTTCTAAATGGGAGTAATGCTGTCATACATTCATATACTAGTCACTTTTTGAAAAGATGGTGACAGGAAGATGCATAGGTACTATCTACACTGACTTCTTAAAATCCATCGTGCAATCAACAGCCAGTGCCTTTAATTTGTTTCCTGAGGATGAAGACAGCTTCTACAGCTAATCCTGACTTTAAATCCTTAATATGCTAATCCTTCTCATACATGGACAACATTTGATTGGAGGTAAGCTGCATTTGGTAGAATATGAAACTGCTCAATTATCTGTGTCATCATTCAGTTGGCTGGCAAAAAAGAGGAGGAAAATCATGTATTTTTCATAGGAGTTTTGTGAGAATAACAAGAATTATCAGAAAGACACTATACCATTGATTTTATTATAAAGTAATAAGAAATGATACCTTTTTAAACCACCCTATAGAGTGAAGAAATAGTACCCTACAATAGATGTCTTTTCAAAATAAAAATGTATTTTATTGAAATTTTCCCACACTCAGTGATGTAGTATACTTCACACTTGCAAATGGCCATAGCTAATAACTGATAGAAATACACTCCACACTTGCAGGTGGTTATAGACAATAATTAGCATATACTAAATTGTTGGCATTCATAGTTGCCATACATATGGGGACAATTATGAGATCCTGAAGATTGGTTGGGTGAAACTTTGCATAGTGATTGAGATGACCCTGATTAGAAATAAGGAATTCATGAAGAGTAGACTTTGGAAAACATGTAGAACATGTTGGATCATAAGAATATCTGGGATTCTGTTGAGGGTGAGTTATTTGACAACCTTGCAAGTGACTATTCAATTAAGTAGCTTGGCAGTGACTCTAACTTTTAAAGCGTTCTGAAGTGAACAACCTTCAATATAATACTAAATGTAATACTAAAACAATAGTAAAAATAATACTATAAAACACACTCGCAGGTCAGAACAACCCCTGCCCAGGTTGAAGACCCTTCTTCCAAGCATGTGTAGTGATAAAAGCCTTCTGTAATCTGTATTATAATTGTATTATAATCACTGACCAATCAGTATCTAATAGGTGTCTTTGGAAAAGTACTAACCTCTGATTTTTTTTTTTGCATAAAAGAAGCATCTGAACCTGCTGTTAGGTGTGCCTGATTTGTGGAAAATGCACCAAGCACCCAGGCATGAATAAAATACAGTATCTTTCCTGAGCATGTTAAGATTGGCATATTGCATGCCGGGCATGAATCTGCTTTTCAGGTGACACCAATCCCAATAGCAGAGTACCTCCAATATATCTTGAATAAAAGAATGATTGTCCCATTTTAGTGGTGGGGAACTGTGAAAGTTAAAGTTTAAATGGGTTGTCCAAAGTCACAGAGGCAGTAACCACTCCCGTGGACTTGAATTAGTCGTCGGACCATTATGCCAATATACCTCCCTGGTTGTCTATAGCTTTGATTGTATTTGTACTGAGCATCGTAAGAGCCCACCTGTACCTTTCTGCAAAAAAAAAAAAAAAAAAAAAAAAAAAATGGCATAAATGACAATTATTGAACTAGGACCAAGGACAAATGTGGTAGGAAATGAAGCTTCAACCTTACACTTTGATATCTAAAGTGCTTCTGAGAACTGGGGTGGGGGAGGGGCGAGGAACGAATGACCTACCCAGAAATGTCATGAAAACATGTAAGCAGCACAAACTTCTGCTGTGGTAGTAGAGTTGCTTCATTTACATAAAGAATTGATTTATTGCTGATAGTTAAGAGCATTTGATTTCATTTAAGTGGACTTTAAATAGAACATTATAGAAAAAGTCAGGTCTTTATTGCTGTTGCTATATTGCAGTAGTGCTCATCTTTCACAAAGACAGGTGTGAATCTGAACTTAAAGACATAATTTCTCCCAATGTTTTTGCATTTTTAGGATAATTGATATATCTGCATTGCACTACAGCAAAGACAGAGGAACTGTCACTGCAGATAAGACCAATAGCCCACTTAGCTGCTTCAAGAGGTGTTTTGCAAAGTGTACAAAACTTGTTAGCTAACAATATTTCCAGGGAAAAAAACCTCCTTCCTTCAAGCTGCTGGAATTTTGTTTTTCTCTGAAGGAGTGGAAAAATCTTTATTACTTGTATAAAGGTTAGACTCTTTGTTATTTTTTCCTACTTCACCTTTTTCTTCTGTATTTCTTATAGAAGTGAGTTCAATAGGTTAATTATGCACAGTCTGCAAAGTACCCCCTTTTATCTTTTAAAAATGTGTTGATAAAATTAAGGTTTCTGCTGTCAGTTTGCTTATGTCACATTAGAAAGAGTAAATACTCATACCGTTTGGCTTTTTTCACCATTATTTTATATACTGATGTCATATTAGCTCTTAGGTATTTTCCAAGTTTTTAGAAAGCATCTGAACTAAAGTCTTTTATGATTTTTGTTATCCTCCTGTTATTTGAAATTTCTCTTTCATCTCTCTGTTCTTGCCTTCTTATATTACCCACTTTCATCACTGTGAGCCACAGACACCTACCCTTGTTATCAGGTATAAAATGGCTTTAAAAATGGAAACTCTTACTTTATGCTTCTTTTTTTTTTCTGCCCCTTCCTCAGTCCTTTTAAATTGTCTCATAACTCTCCTAAATTTAACTGAACTGATTAAACTGTAGTCAGCTGTACATTTTTCTACCTAAATATTCATGACAACTTTTATAATAAACTGGTTAGGTACCTGTGATCTTCACATTGATTTTGAGGCATTTCATTGTTAGATCAAATATACACATTTTTATGTTTATTTCTAAGCAATAGATGTATGAAGCCAGACTTTTCTGAACTGTTACCTGCATTTTGAACTAAAGTAGGAGAACAAAAGCACCATCCTCTGACTTTCACTATTAAAATGTAAGGTAATAATACCACAATACATTTTTGGCACCAGGGTAGTGATTGCCTGGATCATCAGTTTATATAACACATATAAATTCTTTTCTTGTGATACACTTACCACTTAGTGTCTTGTGGCAAGAGAGATAGATACTGTAAGAAAACCCTTTGAAAATGTATGCAATTGTTCAAGTCTGCATACATTCAAATTTTGCTGTGCTTCATACTTTTTCTCAGGTATTCTTGAGAATATCTCAGTATAATATACGTATGCACAAAGTGCTATAAAGAAAATATAAAGGACAGGAACACTTTGCTGGTTTTGTGATGTCTGAAAGAAATAGTAATCTCATATTCTTTCAAAACACCTAAAAGGTGTTTGAAAGCAGGCCATTTCACTTTCCGCTGTACTTGAAAAAGGAACTCCAGAGGCATCCTCATTAACCACCGCACATTTCATTGATTAGAATTACATTTCTCTCTAGGCTTCATATGTGAAAGTGGGAGGTTTGTCCTACAAAAGTGTTTGAAAGTTTCTACCTTCTTCATATATGACTATTAGAGCATGTAGGATATATTTAGTTTCTGTTTTTCACAATTGGATGTAGTGACTCACACTTTGTGGCTGTTCTCTTCATTTTCAAAGCAATTATTCCTGAAAAGGCTCATATACTGAGGTTGTCAGCTAAATATTTCTTATATGCCTGAAAAGAATAGGCATCTTTGCAGAAACCCATCATCTGACAATTTGCTAGAGTCTATGGTAGTGTTATATTTCATTGAATATTTCTGTTTGGATTGTAATAATTTTTGTTCTGAGGTGCTAAATTAATGACATGATAAATCCAGGACGAAATTAATCCCTGACTGAAGCATAGATTTACTAACTTAAAGCAAGTCTCTGTTTATTCATATAAACATCATCAAGAACAAGAAGAAACCTTCAGGGAGCACTTTATTGAAATGAACTCCCCTATAACGAGTATTTAAAGCATACAGAAAAGAGAAGTTACGTTTAGAGATTGTTCTGCAGTCACCACAAATAGCCTGTATTTTTAAATATGTAACTCAACAATACATGAAATCTGTAAGCACATCTCATGTAGGATTTTACTCTGTTGGCGAGGGAAGAAAATTATGACAGCCACAGCACATTGTCTGGAAGAGTCCTATCAGATTGAGCAGAAACAACTCCACCTAACATGAATCTTACATCTAAATGAAAAGCAAATAACTCCACAAAAAACTCCAGAAATCTTACAAAAACATAACATAAGCCTAAAAAATATTTAGCTTCTTTATGCTACATTTTTTATAAAGAATGGTAGAAGCAGAAGCAATCCATTCTAGTGCGTTGCCAGCATTACATGAGGACAAGGCACTTCATGAGCTCCTCTGTAATTATTCCTTCCCAATGTCAACCTTGCTGTAGACATTTCTATGCCTGTGACAAGGGGAGGAAACAATGTTCTCCTGCGGCTCTAGGGATCATTAGGTATAATCATGGCAAAGCGCCTTTATCAGAACAAATCCAGTTTAGCATGACACTGTTGGAGGTCTCTTGAGATGGCTAAACCTTAGAGGTTTTCTCATGTAACTCTTACTGGGTCAATAATGCATTTAAGTGTGTTTCTGACATACTGCTAGACAGTTTTCCTTTAAAACAATGTATCATAGGTTCACAGGAAAATTCTAGTTGAAAGGGACCTGTCTCTGGTTTAACCCACTGCTCAAAGCAGGGTCAGATATGAAATCAGAGCCAGTTACTCATCCAGTTCGATATTAAAATGAACAGACTGTACACTCTGGGCAACCTGTTTTAACGTAGGACTGTGCTCACCATGAAAAACATTCTCTTTGTGTCTAGTCCAAGCCTCTAGTTTCAGTTAGTGCCTGTTGTTTCTCATCCTCTTACTATGCACTTCTGAGAAGAAGCTGATTCCATCTTTTCAATAATGTCCTCATAGGTACTAGAAGGCTGATGTTAAGCCACCCTGAAGCTTCCTTTTCTCAGGGATGAACAAGACCTATTCCCTCAGCCTCCCCTCTTGGGTCAAGTGCTCCAGCCACTACCATGTTGGTGGCTCTCTGCTGAACTTGCTTCAGTAACAAGCTTATAGATGTTTAGGATGTGATAGTGCTTTGTTTTGATTCCCGTAATAGTACAGTTCTCTACAAGTCAAAGAAATGATATTCCAAATAAAATTGCAGTTTTTTTGAATCACCAGTGATACAAGAGGCACGTCAATTGAAATTGTAATCACACTCATTTTAGACTTTAACAGCAGGAATTTTAGGACCACAAACTGGTTCTGTCCTAGTTTCTTGATTCATCAGACATAGGATCACGTGACCTGGCTCACAAAATAATGTTAATTTTACAGTCTCTATTTAATGTGACTTATGGCTTTGACAGGTGGATGTGCATGTTTGTAAAATCAGTGACTCTACCTGAATGCTCACAGCAAGTAGCTGATTCTGTGAGACAGAACTGCAATAAAAGGCTTCCACATGTAACAAGCCAGGTGAAAAAACCAAAGCAGTTAGGGTTTATTCTGAAGCATCTGCCATGGTTTATACTTTATCTGAGATAAGGATTTTAAAAGTTAATGTCCAACATGAAAAAATATCTATTTTATGCCAGCAAACACTTTTTTTTTTTGTTTGTTTGTTTGTTTCATTGTGTTGACAGTGAAAATAGTTAGCAACAAGGTTATATAATAACTTGAAATATGAGGAAAGGGCATGTTGAATTCGCTATCAATTTTTTTTCTGAGATGATGACACATCTTGTTGAAAGATCTCTTAGACAAAACAGCAGCTCATGTGCTAAGTAGAGGAACTACAGTCACTGTTACTCTGACATTGATATTAGAAATGCCTCTGACATACAGCATACTAATCTGAGAATGCATTTTTAAAAACTAAGGAAAGAAAACGAGACCAAAAGTATGGAAGAATTTTGTTGAAGGATCGATATTTTCAAACCAGAGAAATTTGAAGAGGCTGGATGTTAACTCTGGACTGACTTTTATTCTACGAGTTGGGTGCTTAGCCTGTGCTTCTGAGGCTGTGCACACCCTGCCAGGACACTCATTCAGCCCACAGCTGCCCCCCCTGTGCTCCCAAGACCAACGAAGGAAGGGTCTGCAGGCAGAAAATGTGATGAATTTATGATGAATGAGCAGCAAGGTCAGAGCAGCCAGATGTGTGGAATGTGATTGATCTGAGGATATGCAGTCCACCTGATCCTTCAGGATAGCAGGGGCCCGTTATGCAGGCCCAGACAAATGCAACTGTGCTGCAAAGAAGGGGATGAGGTGAGATGGGGAGGTGTGGTGGTAAATATCTCTCCCTGACACTGCGAGAAAGGTGGATCGCCTGCAGAAGGATATAAATAAGTGGTTTTCCAACCTCTCTTCCAAGAAAATAGCTACGCTATCTAGCACACTCAACCCTCTCATAACAGTTCTGCATTACTTATTTAATTAATTACATAGAGGTAATAATATATAACAATAGAAAACAGAATAACTACACTCGCCATCATTTCCTGCAAAGAGATAAAACCTGCCAGATATTTCTCAGGCTAGCGGAGGCTTGAAATTCTGAAAGAAGCTTCTGTCTCCAATTTCCAAGTCTCTGTTTCCGATTTCCAAGTCTTCAAAACTTGGAAATTTGAAAATTTACTGCCTGAATTTCCAACAGTCTCTTTAAGCTCTGAGGCAAAATATAGGTGGAGCACTTTTTGAATGCTCTTTTTGAAATGTCATTAGGAATATGAGTACTTAATAAAATATATCTCACTTGGACATAAGGCTGTGAGATTTTTTTAAACTCAGCTGAATCAAACACGGTTTGAATTAAACATCCACATTTGATATGGATCATACAGATTTTTTCCCACTTTTTCTCCTACTGTGCCTTAAAAAAGGTCATGTTCTGTTAAAAAGCCCCATAACATTTCATTTGCCCTGAGAGAAAGCCATGTTTTAGAAACTTGTTAAAAGAACAATGCTAAATAAAACCTGGACTCACAAAACCAAGAAGAAAGGATGGGTTCATTCAACCATTCAGGGATTTACAGCTCAGGAGCTCCAAGCTCAGGTGTCTCCTTTGCTTGAGGGGATCCGAATTCCCAATTCCTACCTTCCCATAATGTACCTTACCCTGCTGCTAGCGTGCTTTGCATTTTACTTGTTGATGTTCTTTCCACTGTATTAGTAGATATTAAGTGTATTAATAGCTGGTAACTCTTATGAAAACTGATGCATATACTGCCTAACCAGCAAATGCCCCAGCCACAGGGCTGGAGAATCAATCTCAGACTGCTTTAATTTTTTGGTGTAATTATGTCAGTATTTAATAAATAATGAAATAACTTCAATGGGGAAGAGTGAGGAAGCCCTTGTTTAGAATGTCATATGATCTGATTATTGATACCTCCACCTCAGCCTACATCCAGCCTTCAGTCTTGCATTGCAGAGGGTGGATTTTAACAGAACTGAACCAAGCCCCTTCCAGTCTGCCACAGTGCTGGAGCCCTGGAACCAGCAGGCAGAGACAAACTAATTTCCCTTCTCTAGCTTAAGCATGCCTCTGGCTGAAGTGGTTTTTTTTTGTTTGTTTGTTTGTGTTTTTTTTTTTGTTTGTTTGTTTGTTTTGTTTGGTTTGGGGTTTTTTTTGTGTGTGTGTGTTTTGTTTTGTTTTGTTTGTTTGTTTGTTTGCTTTGTTTTGTTTTTTTTCACATGAAACTATTTGGTGAACTGGGTCTACATCTATAAGATTTCAGAGCCAGTGAATGTGCACTTTGAAGCGATTCCCTTTTTTTTTTTTTTTTTGCTACAACAGTTTGTCCAGCTCTGTCTTACGATAAGCTTCTTTAGCAAATAGTGTTTGGCAAAGAATAACTACAATTGCATGTCTAGAAAACTATACACAAAACCAAAACAAAGAATAAACAGCATAAAAAATTAGGAGACCATGAAGATTCTGCAAACAGAAACCCTAAGAATAATAACCAAAGGAACACTGCAAACAGAGTATTTTGGGTTCTATATGTGAACACAGCAATACTCTGCTGCTCATACCCACGAGGTGGCTCTCCACTCTAGAGCATCACAGACTGTAAAAGTCCCTTTTCATAGGAGAAAGGGACTTGTGCATATCCAAAATTACTAGGATTTGCTCTTGAATCTAAATATCCACCTCAGCTGCTGAACAGATGCTCAGCCTAAGAGACAGTGTGAAAACCTCACGTTCAGTTCTTCTGCTTATTTTAAGGCTGTTGGTTTTGAATTATTGTTCTGGATCTGGAAGGACTGTAACCCCCTGTTTACTCAACTCCATAATCTGCAGAACATGCAAATGGGATGTATGTCTGAGTTTGCTGGATGCCTGTCTACTGTAAAAAATAATAATACAGCTAAAGTCTTGTGCACCACTAATATCCCAATTAAAAGGTCACGAGATCTGACCTTTAAACTGTGATTTTGCTTGCTGGCTGAAATGTCTATTTCTCTTGAAATCTTTTCTATTTCAATCCATGACTGCTTAAAATATTTCCATGATTTCTCTGAAATAAAGCTCCCATTTATTAATCATGGAATATATTACCACTTTATTATGGTGGCAGGCATTTATAATATGTTGTTTTCTTCCCCGCCTCTACATACTTGAGATAACAATGATTATCAAAGTCATCACGCTAAACTGAGATGTCATTATTGGGTTAGAGTCTGAAAAGGATGCAGCAGAGAAAATCATCTTTATGCAGGCCCAAATCCTGCTTTAATTGAAGAGCACAGCAGAATGGCTCCTGCTTCACGAACTTTAAATGACCTTGGTCTTCTTCACCATTTTAGAGGAAGACACAATCCTAAACTCTGAGCTCTTCATTTTTTCATACCTCACTGCACTACATCATCTTTTCCTCTCCGCCTGTTTAACAACAAGGTTTTAACATTGAGAAACAAGCTTTGTCTGAGAGCAACAGCAGTGGAGACACAGTTATGTTTGTTTTCTCTCTCAACCTAATTTTTCTTTTTGTATTGATTCTTCATAATGCTGGCACCTGGACAAAGAAAGAGCACTTTGCAGCCTGGTGTTGCTTCTTTGTGGTGTTATCGCATAGTCCCCATTTCAATCTTTACAGAGCAGCTGCTTGTAATGTAAAATGTTATCACCAAAGCAAGCTAACAAAAAGAGATTAGTTTAATGAGAAACCAAAGCTATTCTTACAAAAATAGGAATATTTACTGATATTATGTGATTGCTGTGAAATAAGCTAAAGTGGTGAGTATGTGAGGAGATAATCCCTGAACCAGCTCACAGGAGCTACTCTTTTTTCTCAAAATTCAACCCCAAATTTCATAATCCAGGGAAACCTGAATCTATCTTCTAGGTATAATGTGTTATGCAATAACTACATATTTAGAGACAGTATATATTTATAAATACACCTTTGTATATTCTTTTTTAAGGTAAGAAGACTCCTAAATTCAGTGCTAAAATGAGGAGCTCAACCTTCAGCTGAAGACCAGGCTCAGGTTTGCTCACTTCTGTAGTTAAGGTCTCATTAACTTCCTATATTTTACTGGGTGCGCCACCAAGAATCATCATCCTGGCACACTGATGTTGCACACATGAAAGTGGAAAGTACACAGGCAATCTCCTGGGGAAGCAACACGATCGCACTCTTCTCCACTCAAGGATGCTAAAAGAGAGAATGTGGCCATGGCAACAGCACAGGGATGGATGGGCCTGCCTCCTAGGAGATGCAGAGAAATCCCTCTGCCAAATAGCACATATGTTGCAGATGGTGGTAGCATGGGTGACCCAGGGATGCTTTCTGCCAGCAGCAGGTGTGTTTCCACACATACACCCGAGCCCACTCTATGGAATTACAGTTGACAGGATTTTAAAGAAATACAAGAATTCTCTCCCAATACTCTGTTCTACCTTAAGGTACAAGGGCTAAAGCAAAATGTAGTACTTAAAAAATTCATTTATGTCCCTAGTTAATCCCTGCTTTAATCATAGTTTAGGTATTTGTAAAATATATATGCTATTGACTTCATAGACACTTAAACAAAAGTTTAAATATATTTAGCTGGTTTTGGTTTTTTTTTTGGGGGGGGGGGTTGTTTTTGCTTTTTTTTTTTTTTTTTTTTTTTTTTTTATTAGAAGGCTACATATGTCATAAGGATAACTAAGGGGACAATGAACAAAGCACCAGTTCCATATTTTTTAAAATATGCAATGAAGATCAGACTATGTAATGTCAAGAATGAGTTCACTTCTAATTTCAAAAAAGTATGGTCATGACAGACATGTTAATCATGAGAATGTATCCTGTTGAAATTAATAGGATAAAGAAACCATTTTGAGTAAAGGCAACATTCTTCAGGAGAGGAGATAAGAAAGCCAAGAAAACCCTCAAAACCGTGAAGCTCGTGATAACATCATGAAAACTGCTAGGCAGTAGGCTGATCTTTCTTATTTTCTATAACTAAAATCCAGCTGGACTTACAGATGCATACCAAACCATCTTTAATATTACCTCGTATTATTTCTGAAGCCAGAATATTATTTCTCCACTTTCTACTTTTTTAGTGCTTTTAAATTTGTGATATGGATGTACTAGCATAGTTTTCACATTCATTCTTGTTGCTTTGCATTGCCATGAGGAAAAACAGAAAAAGAAAAAACTTTCTGCAATTCTGATCATTACCAACTCAACAGCCCGTGGGGTTTGTGTTCACAAAAAAGTCTGGAGGTGGGTCAAGTGCAGACTTGCCTCTTTTTGCCTTGAGGCATTTTTCTGCAAGGCTAATTCTATAGGGCAGAAGTGCACAACATTATACTCAGACAGAGAGCTATTTTTAGTGCTTAAAGACATTTTTTTTTAAAAAATTCAAGCATTACATTTTACAGAATAATTGTGATATGCAGCAAAGATTACACAGATACTCCAAATGTGCAGAAATGGCATCTTTCTCATGACTGCACTTGTCTTCTGTCCTTGATAGTGACAGTTTATTTATTATTTTTTTTAGTGACTCTGAAGTGCCTGAAACACAGTCCCAGTATTTTTCATGTAAAATAATTCCAGCAGTGCCTGCTGTGGAAGTTCTTACAATCAGGTCAAACACAAAGAATGCAATATTTTAATAGCGGGAAAGGCTAATCGTGTAGGAAGCACTGTTTTGTAGCGTAAACACTACCAGGCAGCAAACGTTAAAGCAAATTACCACAAAGAATGAACAAAGCTGGGTTTTGAGCACTTATCAAGTGCTTTTTCCAATCCCTGCTGCCCTTCATTATATCTCTGGGAGATGCTCTTATGAAAAATGGAGCTGGGGAATTTCACATCTCCAGCCAACAGAGGACTATCAGAGAAGCTGATATCTGTCAATAAAACTGATATTTACAGCAGAACAAAACATGATGAAAACCGAGATACAGATGCATCTGAATTACCCTTGGTATCCCAAACAAGGAGATAGAGTGGAGCCCTCCTAACAGACAAGACTTGCCTGCTGATCCAGGAAGATAAGCATTTGAAAAGAGTCTATCAAAAGCCACTCATGAGCAGTCTTTTCTTCCAAAGCAATTTTCCTTGAGGATAGAGGAAATCAAGTGTTCATTGATAATGTTTACTTTGTAAAGGAGTCATATGGGCCAGATTATCAGATCTGCTTCACTTACTTTTCACAATTCAAGCAGTAGCATTTTGCCAGCTAGGGATTCTTTTGGTACAAGGGGGTTCATTATCATCACAAATACAGTAGTATCCCACCACTTCTAGCCAAGGAAACGAGTTGGAAAGGGCTGTAGTTTTCTTGCACTCTGCTTAGTTTTGCAAACAACTCCGTTAGGCCAGTTGCTAATTAGCAGTCTTCGGAACAGCACTAAATTCTGCAAACGCCATAACCCATGCAGAACCATCCCCAGAATCAGGAACCAGGCAGTCGTCAGCCATCATCATCATGAATGTGAAAACAAGCTTGTTAAAAAATGTCGCTTTGTTCTATAAAAAAATTAGATATTTTAATTTTATGCTAATTCAGAACAAATGCAAATGTTAAAATATCTTAGTTTTTTCAAGACAGTTTTTTTCCCACAGCCTCAATAGAGATCCACAGCAGTGTCTTGCTAAATAAAGCCGTATAATTCTTCCCCTTGAATTACAAAGGTGATTTTTTTGTTTTGCATCAAGAGTATAAGATACAGTTTATGCATAACCACAGAATCTGTGTGTGTGTGTGTGTGTCTCATTTATATCTTAATTATTGATTTTAGAAAGAATTTAAATTTGGGAATATGGATTTATCCCCTCCAAGTGTCTGATTTACTGTGTAATTGTTTTGGTCATAATAAATAGTTGACTGGATATCATTCACATGTTCAGTGCTATTGCAAGTTATTTTCAGACACCTCTGATTGTATTATTGAAAAAATTATGCTGTCACCAAGAACAATTATGAGTGACTGTTTCTTTTTCCTGTCATTCCGATTACATTCACTGTTTCCCTTTAGTCTTCTCTCTTTGCTGGATAGAAAGATGAAAATTACCCATGTTCTCAATTAATCTTCTCACTCTGCAAATTAAACTTCCTGAAAATTGTTCCCTTAAAAATGAATTTATTGCTTCTGCAACTGCAATCAGTCTGTACCCAGATAATCGCATCTTCACTCTCTCTCACAAATATCTACTAGTCCCAGATGGTTCCACTTTATTATGCCCAACTACTGCATTAGGATGCTCATGCAGAAATGGGTGAGTTCAGAATAAGCAGGCGTTTTTTTTGAAATCTGATCCCTAATGCAAAGTAGGAGTGTGCTGTTTGGAAGATACTGTCTGACTATGTGGAGCTTCATCAGCATCTGTGAGATGCTAAAAGTTATAGTTTGCTTGTTGTTGAGACAGAAATGAGTACATGACATTTCACTAGCAAGATCACTGAACTGAAAATAACCTCAATGTTGTGGACATGTAACATTTGTGTATTATACTAACAATAAAAAAATGGTTTGCATTTTTCTACAAAGGATTGAAAAATGCCTGAAACACAATAATGTGTTTGGAAATGGTTCCCAGGGGAATTTGCTCCATCACTATCACTGGGATTAAGGTGAGGTTGACTGGCCTGTAGTTCCCTAGATCCTTCTGCTTGCCCATATCAATGGTAACAGTGATCTTTGGGTTTTCCAGTTCTCTGGAACCTCTCCCAGTTCACCACGATCTTCCAGAGATAATCAAGAGTTTCCTTACAATGACATCAACCAGCTCTCTTGGTCCTCATGGATGCATTCAGTTGGGTGCCACAGATTTGTGTATGTCCACCTGGTTTAATATTTCCTAATGTGATCCTCCTAAATGAGGGTAAAATTTCATTGCTCCAGACTTTCCCACCGGTTTCAGGAGCCTGAAGTTCCTCAGGGTAAATTTCATCAGCAAAGTCTTAGGTGAGAAGGCACGGGGCACCTCATCCTCTTTCATGTCCTCCATCATCAGGTCCCCTGCCCCATGCAGTGACAGGTCCTCATGTTTCCTCATCTCCCTTTTGCTGTTGATGGACCTCTAAAAGTCTTTCATGTTGCTCTTTCTGTCTCTCCCAAGATTCAACTGCAGATGGGCTTTAGCCTTCCTAATGCCATTCCTGCACACTCAGAGAGTGTCTCCATATTCTTCCAGTTTCACCTGTCCCAGCTTTCACCTCTTGTACAATTCTTTTTTAGACTGGAGTTGAGTCAAGAGCTCCTTCTTATCAGTGCAGGCCTCCTGCCACTTTGGCATGATTTCTTCCACATTGGCAGAGCTCACTGTTATGCCTGGAGGAGATGATGCCTGAAAATCAGCCAGCTCTCCTGGCCTGCTCTTCTCTCCAAGACCATCTCCCATGGGATCCTTCCAAAGTAGATCCTTCAGCAGGCCAAAGTCTGCTACCCTGTAATCCAGAGTTGTGCTCCTCCTTTTTGATGCCTTCTCACAGGATTGGGATCTCCACCATCTCATGGTCACTGCAGCCAAGACTGCCCCCAACTTTAATATCCCTAACGCTTCCCAGTTTGCCAGGACCCAGTCCAATGGAGCATTAGCCATTGTTAGATCACCAGTCACCACTGCTAGGAAGTTCTCATCAATGCATTCCATGTATCACCAGGATTGTTTTTTTAATGCTGTGTTGTTATCCAGCATATATTAGGTCCCCCATGAGAACAGGGCTTTTGAATGGGAGGCTTCTTCCCTTTGCCTGAAAACAGTCACATCTTCTTCCTGATCAGGCAGTGTGTAGCAGACATCTGCCACAACATGGTCTGCCCTGCAATCCTAACCCGTAAACTGCTGACTGGCTCATCGTCTGTCCCAGGGAAAGGCTCCATGAATTCCTGTTAGTCTCTCACAGAAAGATGAATGCCCCCACAACTTTCCTCACCTGTTCTTTCTGAAGAGCACGTGTCCCTCCATTGTAGCACGCTGGTTGTGGGAGCTTTCCCACCGTGTCCGTACAAGGTCGTAGTCCTGCAACTGCACACATGCTTTTGATTCCTCCTGGTCTTGTCCCGTGTTACATGCATGCATTAGTGTAAAAGCATTTCAGAGAGGTGCTCCAGCCTGCTGATTTCTCAGAAAGTATGAGATATCCACCCACCATGCTCTCCTCTTGGCACTTCCCTGTTTGTGCACATGTGCTTGAAGTGGTCCTCCTTCACCCTGCTTTGACATTCTTAAGCTCCGTCTTGTCTACCATACCCCTTTGCACATTCCTGTCAACGCAGCCCACTGCTTCCTCAGCAGACTGTGGGTCACCACCTCCCTTCACCCCCTCATTCTTAGATTCATGGTCTCCTCAGCAGGCTTTGCTGCCAGTCTGTTGGCAGAGATGCTCTTGCCTGAATACACCTAAGAGCTATTTTCTAGAATCCACCTAAGTACTAATTTCAGACATTTGCATTACTAAGTAGAAATCACATGAAGCTAGGCTGAAAGAAACCTCAGACAGGATGAAGTATACCCAGCTCGCTCTTGATTACACATTCATCTAACGTGTCCCCAGAAATCTCCAGTGAAGGAGACTGCACGGTTAGCATGTTCCAGCACAATCTGTCCTTACACTTACTTTTTCTTAGCATCTAACTTAACTCTGTCTTGGGTAAATTCAGCTAACTACCTTTGTCCTACCCCCAGTAGACAGGGGGAAATTATGATTTGTCATCATTGTAATAATCTTAATATTTCACTGTTCTTTTAATGACAAGTTTTTTCATATTTGTTTAGTTTACAACAAAGAAGGCACAATAAATCAGTAAATTCTCAAACCTCCCTCACAAGCCATTTTCTAAACCTCTCATACCTCTTCTGACTTTCCTCTGGACTCTTAGAATTTTGTTTACTTTTTACTGAAACTCAAGCATCTAACCTAGTGCTCTAGTTAAAATGTGATGTGTAAAATAAAATACCTCCTACCTCCCATGCTTTACATGCAGACATTGCAATTCATCTGCTCCTTTTTGCAGTAGCAGCAGTATTAAAATGTAGTTTCATATTTAGATTGTGGTCCACCCCTGCGCCTTTGTATGGTATTATCACACTTATTACATATCTTCTGTTTGGGAATTTTATGCTTCTTTAGTACCTGTAGCACTTCTTTCATGTTTACTGAACGCAATTTTATTGATTTAAGACCACTTCTTCAAACTACCATGACTTCTGAATTTTAATTCTGTCCTCCAAAATATTCCCTTCTTACAAGTGGAAAAAAAAAAATCCGAACTTTTTGAAGAGCATTTTCTGAATTCCTTCTCTGAAGTAGGCCACAAATCCCCTACCCTCCTTGAAAGACCTCATCAGAAAGATCTTCCTTCATGATCCTTACACAGAGTTAGCAAAACAAAAGTAGTTTGCTATTGGCTTGTCTGCAAACTCCTAATAATGATTAGCAAAACAAAACCACTGATTGCATGTTTTATCCTTCCTTTGCCAATTGTCTTTGCACATCAGAAGCATTCAGGAATTCAAACCATCTCACTGTTTGGACAGTACAGCCTGACAGGACTAAACAAGAAATCCAGTGGGATCTATCTACAGCAATCTCAATTATAGATCCACTTTTACCTCCAAACTTTTTCTTCATGTTCAGCCTGATTAAATATATGCAGAGAAAGGAATCTGTAATTTCTGAGGGACAATAGTTTTAATTAGCTCATAGTACAATACAATGCAGCAAAGGATTCTGAGAAATAATAAACTAGAAAGTGCTTCAGCCTCAAGACAATATTGCTTACAAGTGTCATTCTTACAAAAACCTTCAGTAACAAAACACTATAGGGTTGCTGGAAAACTCTGGATGCTTTGAATGGTTAGACCATTATGCTGTGAACCGCCTGGTCTTAACCATTATTTGGAACCGTGTCCACTTACTGTGTGACTCCCAGGACTGCTCTGGATGGAGTAAGGAAGGCAAGGAGTTTCCTGCGGTACACAGTCCTACAGCTTCATCTTGTCTGAAGCTGAAGGACTAGCGGAACATATTATCCAATACTTGGATGAACTTAGCACTCAGGTGATACACAGTTAACCAAGACAGAGATAACATCGTCCCCATTTATATCAGCAACTTATTTTAAACAGGAGAAACTCCTTTTTGTAACATGGGGCCTTCTTTTGGTTGGCCAGGCTGCTCCTGCACTCTAATGTGGAGACCAGTCCACTCCCCCATACTGCTTCCTCTCCGCTGCAGGATTTGCCAAAATAAGGTCACTGTAATACACTTTTCAGAAGGAGCTTGCCTGTGATGCCTGAGATGTTGAAACCTGGTTAAATGGAAGGATGAGTAGGAGTTAAGTCCATTACGCTACTACCCTCAGCACCACTGTACTGGCCTCCAGTGAGCTCCTGTGTGGAAGTGAAAGAGACAATGTATGCCTATGAAGCTCTAAGTAGTTTGACAAGGTTCTAAATAATAAAGGCAAAATCCACTACTGAAATCATTATTCTGTACTGCAGCCTCTGAGGGTACCAGAGAAGCAGAGTCTCTGCAGAAGACGTGACAAGCAACTAGCATTTTGCCCTGAGAGATCTTCAGTTTTACTCTCCTTACCCATGCCAATTTTAACTTTTAACACGCTGTAACAACCAATATTCTTCTTCTTGTATTTCAGAGGAAATATAGAAGGTTATAGAAGGTGGGGAATAATTGATGTAAGTATACAATGGAGCATGGAATTATGTATTACAATTTATACTCTCAGAGCACAGATGTATATGGGCACCTATAACTATTGCAGTGAATCCAGATGTTCATGCTTTCCCATCCCAACATCTATGAAAACTATCTATCCAAATTTACACATAAAAAAGTACCAAATTTAATCCAAAATTTATTCAAACTAGTTAAATCACTTTAATGCCAGTTCACAAGCATTTCCTCAGTCATGTTTCTCTCTCTTCAGATCTCTCAGACAAGTGATATAAAGACAAGACAGTTGATCAAAGCAGAATTTAACCGCCTGTGGCTGAGATTAGGGAAAAAAGTAATAATTGCTAAATGAGAGAAGGCACTTGTTAACAGATGCACAGAAACCTTGGTCTGTATTTGAAATACTGTGGACTTCACAAGTTGGGGGAAAGCTTGCGTGACATTAACTGCATGCTGGTTGGCACTCAAGGGGACAGAAAAGCTGCAACAATTAAGTATTCAAAAGGCTTTTTTGGTAACTTGAATTTAAAGTTTCAATTGCTGCTTTAATCGTTGTTGTTAGCAGACAGGAGTTCCTATGAAACAGACTGCCAGGAAACTGGCTTGTTTTCAACACCCTTTACATTCTTGTCAAAATTGAAGTGGGATAACTCCATTTGTCAGCAATTTTGTGTTTTCTCAGCCCTTTCCTTTCTCTTTCTGTTTCTGCTATTTACAGGAGAAAAAGCAGGAGCACACAGAAAGTATATCTTCTCCTTCATAACTGCACACTCCTTCCCGCCAAAATCTGCCATTTTGAGATTCACACAATTTGCACAAAGGACAAAATAATCTAGTAATTCCTCTAACGTACTTCAAAGTGTGTTTACCATGTGTTGATGCTATCACTTTTCACTCCACAGCGAGTTGCAGGCATTCCAATTGGAGCACTCCTGAAGATTTTTTTGCATGGAAAAGTAGTGTGTTCTGTTTATGATCTCTTAGAACTGTTTAGCACTGACCTCTGTTCTCCAAAGAAGAAACAAATGTCAATACTTCCTTCAATCTCCTAAATAAACTGTTATATCATATAAACATATTCATGAATAGAAGACACACAATTTCTTCATGCTTATTTTAAGGCAAATGTCTGCAAAGATTGAGTCGGGTTTGCCAAATTCATGTATCTCTGCATACCATGTAATCCAGAACAACTACACTGTGTTTCAAATACTATATTAACATGAATTTTATGAATTCAGATACACCTGAGAAAAATACACACTCAATCAGTATTAGAAGAAATGCTCTCCTCTCCTCCAGCTCACTGTTATCCTGTCTCTAAGATGCCGAGGAGAGGATATCAACAATGCAGACAGATAGAATTAGAGAAGTTTAAAATGAACATGTTGCCTTTTGAGATAACTAGTACTGATATTTCTTACCTCTTTCTGACCTCTATACCATATTTTTTGTTATTGATTTTCTTTTTTAATGTTTCTACCTGATATGCTAACTTTGACAAGCAACAAGGGTCCTGTTCTGCTTGGAATACAGTCCCCTGCAACGATGTTGGATGCTACATGCCTTCGCCACTTCTCTCTGTGCTTTAAAAAGACATTGCTGAATGTTTTTTTTAGGAAGAAAGACACTTTGAATGTCCTACAGCAAGGAGGAAGACAGGGGCTGGAGGGACTGGAAGAAGAGTAGGAGGCCTGGGCAGTGAAATTGGTGAGAGAGAGCTGAAAATTATTCTTTGAATGCTTGCTGAATGTTTGTAGAAGAAAACATTATTATGTTTCACTACTGTTCCTGTACAGGGTCTCCTGTTCTAGTCCTTCCAGGTGAACAAGCTAGGGCTGGGGCACACAAGGCAGTGACAGTAATGTCAGTGTTTCTGAAAGGACAGGGAACGGCCTCTGATCTCCCCAGGATTACAGTGCTGCTCTTCCAACTGTGCCCTGGTCATGGAGAATTCCCACTAGAGATTAATTTCCAACTGAGGCAACTGACATTCAGAAGTAGGTTTCAAATATTATCAGTGGAGTCTTTGCAGAGTAACCGAGATAGCATAAATGATCCCTTAAAAGCTCCTGCCTCATAAGAACTCTTCAAATATGGGAATTCAGATTATGGCTTGTATTCTTCTTCCACACTTGCTTGAACGTATGAGGTTTATTGTGAATCACCAGAAACTCAGGGCGTAATCCAGTCTTCTGACTTTGACATAGATATCTTGCTATTTGTACCATGGTTCTTTACTCATTTGATGATTAACAATGGATTTTCATGCAACCAGGACTTTTCTTGAGGAGTATTTTGTTATAATGAAAGCTGTATTCCTTTTTTAAATCAACAATCCTGTTAGCATAAAAATGAAGAGCTCAAGTTGCTAAAAGAGAATAATATTTTGAAGAATGAATATTAATATTTTACATAATAAAAAACTAGCAAGTAGATTTCTTGTCAGGGCTTGAGTTAATTTTTTTAAATTTTGCACTGATTTGATAATTTAAAATTAATCAGAATATAAATTCTGCTTACTGAACACTGTAAAATTAACATCTACAAGCAATTTTTCTGCAGCTTGGCAATGCAATGCATCAATCTGAAACCCACGTTACACCAAGTCCTTTTGCATTTCCTTATTTTCTAAATAGAGGCCACATAAATAAATTGCAGTATTGTTATGATGGTGTAGGTAGGCTACTTCTAACAGCATTCAGAACTGCATGCAGATCATTTAGTATGTCTCCCCTTTACAGGCATCTGATAAGATAGAAAGTTTATTGTTGTGTAAAGCTCTGAAATAAAACAATCACTCCACTTCTGGAGCGCATATTTTTAACCTGATTTACCTCAGCAAAGATTAGCTGCTTTTTCTTTTAATGACTGCGTTCTTCTGAGATGTGCCCTTTCATGTGGAAACTGTACTATATAGCATTACTATTGCCTGTATGTGCACACAGACACACAACACATGCAAGACCATATATGCCTGTGTATGCCAAAGTATATATGAAGAGTATTATGTAATTGTAGGTTAGAGCATAAGTAAACTGATAATCACTAAACACAATAAAGTTGAATTAGAATGACAATATCAAAGAGGAGCAATTCTGTAGCCTGATCTATAAATGGTATCTTGTACCAAATATTACTCAAAACCTGCCCCTCAGTGCTCTAATGAACCACTGGATGGCATCAACCTATAACATAATCAGTTGCTGCTGCTTTTATCTTTTTACAGTTCTACTGATTATTCTACCATTTGCAACTGCTTTATACAATCTGTGCGCTCTTCATCTAAAATCCTAGTCCTGAGAGTCTAGCCCTTTGGGAAAAAAGTTAACACAATTTATTATCCTAATAGAGATATTAACTGTGACCTTATCACCATTTCAGTAACTGATTTTAATTATACTACAATATACAGCACCAGCTGCACAATACTGAAATAGAAATCTTTTGTTCTCATTTATATAGTTCATGGAGTCTAATAAACTCGTTAAGGACTCATGATCCTTTTATGCTCAACAGACTTTTAAATAAAAATATAGTTTTAGAGTATGAAAGCATGTATTGTCAAATAAAACTCTTGTTTTATATCTGGCAATATCTGCCAGTAAACCAGGAGACCTATATAACTAGCTATATTCTATGAAGAAGAAATACTGCTTTTTTTTTTAATTTATGAAATTCAAATACAGGAACTTTTTCTCAGTACACATTTCTAATGGCTGTGAAAAGCCATGCATCTCATGTTCAGAAAACTTCCTTCTTGTCAAAGGTATTGATTTAGAAAGACCGTACATCTGGCCATAAAGTTAATGCTGTCAGTGGGAGTCTTTGTAGTATGAGTTATCTGCATGCATGTCACACTTTGCAGGAATGGGACCTTTATGGACTCAATTCTGCCTTCAAGTATATCTGAACAACTCAATTCCAAGCCAATGCAAATTAGAAAGAAAAACTGAGTGCTGTTTGTATAGTTTGGCATCACTGGTAGTCTTCTTCTAAGGAGAGGAAAAGTGCTTGACTGGCATGGCCAGATTGTTATAGACAAATGGTGAAATTCACTGGCTTGGCTGCAATGCAATACTGTCAAATCTGTACATGAATTTGTCCATACTATTCCAGATATGCTATGCACATCTGGCATGTGGTACTTGCATGGATGGCTATTTCAAAAAAACCCAAACAACTAAACAGGACTGACAGTATGTCCTATGTACTCCCTATAGAAATTACAAGTTTTTCCACCTCCTATATAGTATCTACTAGCCAAGAACTACTGGTAGGAGTCTCATAGTTCTAGTTCATGCTACAATTTGCCATCTTATGCCCATCAGTGTTTATGCCCTCATGCTGTTTGTGCTTCACTTGAGGGCAGGAGTCAGCTTCGTTTATCTCTGAAATATTCAACAACGAGCATCTAGTAACAGTCCCTATAATTCACTTTGGGCTGTCTTAATTAAAATGAGATTTATTAGAGAGAAAGAATCAAATTAAACTTTAAGCAGAGTAAAACCATAGTCAGATTAATGCCTTGATAAATTTAGCTCTCTAGGCCAGACTCTTTCTCTTTTTTGAGGATGCAATTTATTAGATAGATAAGAAAGAATTAAAAAAACTACATTTCATAAAGTTAATTTGCTGCTGCCCAACAGCAATGTGCTCTCAAGGCTGGATCCAATAAATGATGATCCAAAAAGTAAGGACAGGGATGGCTATCTTTCAGGCATCTGCCTTCACAGGTTTGGTGGCTTGATTAGATATGTGGATGTAGATAGATATCCTCAAATGAGAACCAGAACAATTAGTATCTTGAGTGGAAAGCTGCCTAGAGTTAGGCAATAGGATAGCAGGATCATTAGATCCTGCCTCTTAGGCACATCATCCAGATTCCTCTTTTATTTTTTCTCCAGCATGAAATCCACTCATCAAACATACCTCTGAGATTTTCTTTAAAAACAAAACTAACAAAAGAAGAGGTCTTCCATTTACACATAAAAATTGATATCTTAGAGCACTGATCAGAGAAAGGGAACTGCTTCCTGGTTCATTGAATAAAATGCAAAAAAAAAAAACAACCTTTGAGATTAGGAATCAATCATCTACAAAGACAGTTTGTGTCGCTGATCCAGTAATGTAAAGTGACATAATTTTCCAGGAGACAGATAAATGTTCCTACAAAGAAGAGTCAATGTCTAGTGATTAGGACATTGATGAACTGGGAGTTTAAATGGTAAGGAGGAAATTGAAACTGGTGTCCCAGTTCTTGGGCATCATCTTGTGCTATATAAAAGGTTATGTTTTACAAGGAAGGGTCAACTGTCACAGAGGTGGATTTTTTGAAGTTTAAGTTTGTCAGAGTGAGTTAAACCTAATGATGTCTGCTCAAGATTAGTAAGAGGAGTGATGCTTCCCTTCCAAGTACTGGAGTAAAATAGTGTAAGAGTTTGCTCCATTCTGCCAAGACTGAGGCAATTTATTGTACGTGTTATCATTCTGGAGGATTTTAAAGTAACAAATGGAGTGTTACTGTTTTAGATAACAGCTGCACAGTAGTCTTCAGAAGTTCTAGATTTTAGTACATAATTCTGCTCAAATGCTAATTAAGGTGTTTGAATTTTTTTCTCTTTAATTTCATTTTTTCTGTTGACCTAGGTTTTTTTTTTTTTTTTCATATTGCATATCAGCTCAGCATTGCAAAACTAAAAACAAAAGAAGGCAATCAGTAATACCATTCTGTAAGTCCAAACTTCTCTTCACAGAGCCTTAAGTCTTAAAACAAAATTTATTCAACCCTAATATAACTCAGTTTGTGAAGTTGGTTGGGATGATGTTTATGCAGAAGAACTTGAGATACTTGGACTTAGAAAGCATCAAACAGAGCAGCTTTAGTACTGACTGATGCAAATATCAGAAAAAGAGAGAAACTGTTTTTTTTTGGTGCAGAGATTGCTGGTGTGGAAGAATGGAGTTGCAGCATCAGTATTCTGCTACTTTATTCCATCACAGCCCAGAGACTCCATTGCCACTAATTGCACCTCCTCAAATAAGACTAAGTAATGCCTGAAAGAATCTCTGAATGTGTCTACACCAATAAACGTCTGCATACAAGCACTTTTTGCATTGAGAAAGAGTTCTCTCAGGAAAAAACAAACCCTTTTTAGTCTGGTTTGCTATAATGACTGACTTCAGGTGGTGCAGAATAGGCCAATACTGCTCGTGTGCAACAAAATATCATCATGTCATCTGGTAACATGCTTCTCAGTCCAGAATTTCCACTATATTCACTTTTGCAGAGCTGCTCTGGCTAATTGACTGCATATCACTGTGTATTGGTCTTTTTAATAACAGTGTGGTTAAAGACATGCCTCTATCTATGCAGTGAGGGTATCAGAACATACAATTGTGGAGTTTCTGGGAAACCCCCTCTTTGCTGCAAAAGTCAGGAAAATGTTTTTCTCTGTACAGTAAGGAACGCCTCCCCTCCATTTCCCCACAGGAACTATCAGTAGGGTGGCAGACGTACAACAGTTTTAGAAAGTGGCCTCAGAATTCAGGCATTCAATTTTTAGGCTGGATTTGAAATCATTACGGAATTATTATGGTCTTGTATTTTCATCTCAGCTATACAATCTTACTCTTATATTATTTATATTGGGTAAGAGAACACAGATTAAAAACAGATTTATACAGAATAGACGGAGACCAGATTAAAATAGCCTGTCTGAATATTTTATCTAGTCTGACTCTCTGGAAGGCTCATCAAGATTGGTTTAGTTATATTGAATAAAAAATTACTTTTCTAAGAAAGCACTTTCTGCTTTCCCCCCTTTGACCCTTTCAATCTCTCATGCTGTCAGTTACTTCTGGATTAAATCCACTTTTCTCCTCAAATCCCAGTCTGGGGAGTCTGTGTCATTTGCTTGACAGAATTCATCATCCTACCAGAGAAACTGATTGGAACTCCATCACCATTCCAGTGATGTAGTGTCTGATCAGGTTCTCCATCTGAAGTGGGTAGAATAGTTTTTTGTTCCTGGTAGATTAGCCATGTCTCTCATTTCTGCTGACATACATATCTAGCTCTAGTTGTACTTCCCAGTTCCATCAAAATTTAATATTTCAAATGTACTTGTCATGCATCTGGCGTGTTAGCAAAAAGAGGTCAAGGTGCGTGGATCTTGCGTGACATTTCAATTATTCTCGCCTGAAGACAAATCATGTGTTTTGTCTCTGTATCTTAAAAGAAAGGGTCCATAACTCTTAGATTTCTGCCAGCATGTATTCTTCTCTTTATTAAATATGAATTATTTATAGTTCCATAGGTTTTAAACTGTCATAGTGTTGAGCAGTTTAAGGTAAAATATTCCATTCCAACATTTGCTGAGCAAATCCAGATAAATGCTAACATCTTTCCTCATACCAGAAATAACCTGAAAACAAATAGCGAGCCACTTATCAAAACAGCAAAGAAATAGTGTTTTCTGGTTTATCGCCTATCACATGAATACTGTTTGAATTCCCTGCATGGATGATTAATACTTTACAAAAACAAGAATGAATAGTGGACAACCACTGTGTTGGAAAAACAAATTTGCTCCATTAAAACATATTAATTTGCTATGAAGTTCACATTGCTTTTAGATTTGAGAATAATTTTGCTAAGTATTTTAAACCTAAATCCAGAATAAATAAGGACCTCACAAATCATAGCAATATATTCTTCTAGTTAGAGAAGGATTTCCTAACCAATAGCTAACCCATTATGCTAATTATAATAATGTCAACAGTATAAACGTCTTTGTAGCAGTGATATAGCTTAACAGGTAATACACCAACAATTGCTAAGATAACATTCAGATTTACACAAACTCAGACTCCAGAAGAGGACTTCAAAAAGAAATGATATAATCCAAGTTATTTCTATATAATTCCTTCTCCCACCAACCAATGCAGCTGACATTTATATGTTCACTGAATTTACTATAACCGGAGTTTTCTGAAATATTTGTCTCTGTGTATCCCTCGTACATAGGGATACTCTTGTATCTCTCATACACTTTGGCTGGTGTGTACATCTAAGGACTTCAAATGTTTCACCTCAGAGACATTAGAAACTTGCATTCCACCTACCACTTTCGGTCTCCCTAGAAGCATGGTGACGTGATGGTATAGAGAGAAAGAAAAATAGATAACGGGGGCCACATAGATAAAACATTTTGAATGACTGTCATTTCTTAACAGCAAATAGGTTTGGACTCTAGTAATACATGTTTTTTTATAAGGATGCCAAAGGGCATCTCAGAGAGGGTCTGGATTGTGGCCTCTTATGGCACAAAATGGTGTTTTCAACTCATTACTCATTCTACTTCTTGTACCGGCTGGATTGGCCTTTCACATTACCTGGAAGCCTGGGGATTGTTGACTGTTTAAAATAGTCTGGTGGGTGGATGTTTACACTGGTAACTGCTGTGCTGTGCAAGTTATTTCATGCTGAATGCATAAGGATGAAAACTGCTCCCCTACACAGTGAATATGGCCAATGCAACATGCACGGTGCACTCTGTCAGGATGTGAAGCGTGCCTTCTTCTTTAGGAGAGTTAAATCGTTGCAGGTGAACTGGATTGTCTGAGTTTCAATATATTTTCAGGAAGAGTGGGCAACTGAGGCTTCATATGCGTCCTGTTTGCATCTGTTGAGGCATGTGCTAAGATCATACATTTGAAGGGAGGGAAGTATGACAATGAGATGGTGCACGTTCACCACACTCTTGTGAAGACAGCACTAGGGAAGTGATACTATTAATGCCCGTATGCTGCTTCGGACTGACAGCCAGCTCTGAGGTAGCTTCAGGTGGAATCTTGCAAGTGAAGCCATGTGGGATAATTATTATAATCACACTGTGGAGCAAGGATTTACGCTGACCAAACTGATGATATTGACTTGAAATCTCGATGAAACCGCTCAGGATCTCAGGGATGTTCCTTTGGAACAAAGAACACAGCTGAACGCAAGAGCTGTGAAAAAACTCCTGAGACCCTAATGAGCATGAGCAAGGCTGATGTCATCATTCTGAGCTGAAGATTCCTATGGGGAAATTTACTGAACTGTATTGGTTATATCCTCCCATTTTCTCTTGGATGTGCAGTAGGAATTGATACAACTAGCAACAGAAAGTTCTTCTGTTCCTCTGAGATGGAAATAAGACATGCCATTTCTTTTAAGAGGCATTGGTTTACAAAACTTATTTGCAAATGATTTTAAATATTGGAGAAGAAGAAATGACAACTTCAAAATGTGGGAAGCAAGCAGTGGGGCTAAGCTTGCTGCTTTTTCTTAGGAGAAGATGTCTTGTGTCTTGCCCTGTTTGCAGGATGCTCTTTTGTTACGAACGCCATTACTGGTTCATGGATCAAAAAAGGTTTCCTTCATCTGTTCTTTTAATTGAAGTGTGGGCTTGAAAGTTTAGCTTACACAAAGAACTTGCAACCTTTCAGTGACATCTGTCATTAACTGGAATGCTTCAGAAACTTGAATTTATGAGCCATGATGCATTACACCATAACTACAGGGCCAGAAAATGCATGCATGTTGATGGAAAAATGTGTGTATGTATTTTTTCATTATTTTCAGTACTTCAAAAAGTCAGTGTGACTTTGAGCACATCAGAATAAAGCATTAAGGAACAGGGACAGAGACATTAAAACCAGAAAAGCGTTCCATTGTAAAGGTATAATGTCAACGTGATTGACAATGATAATGTCAATCCTGAGTCTAGAGAGATGGAAGCAACAGAACTGATAATAAATATCAGATTTTTCAATGCTAAGGAGTTCCTAATACATCTCCTTTATTTACTTGTCTGATTTGTAACATATTTTCCAAGAAAAACATCTCTATTTAAACAAAGCAGGATTCCTGTAGGCCAGAAAAATCCTACCTTATGGTAGCCATTATCCTTCTACACAGTTTGAATACAGTGAGGTGTAGAAAGAGGAGAGTCCTGATAACTGATCTGCTATACTGAAGGCAATTTTAATGGTAAATCAGAATATGTCTTTCATAGAGATTGAACTCTCTAGGGAGGAAGTTACAGAGCAATTAGAGATGCAATTACAGTAAGTCATCAGGACCAGATGGTATTTCATTCAAGGATTGAAAGGAATAATGTGAAAGAATGTACTGAAGAGGATATTTATTCTACAGCTTCCAAAGCAGCAGGCTTCACTCTCTCAGCAGAATGAACAGTATACTGAATCGTCACTGACAGTTGTCCACTGAGTCTCTGGTGACACAAGAGCAAGCTCTGGTCTCTGGGTCCTTGATGCTCCCTGAGTAAAGGAATGAGTCTTACACTGTAACTCTGAAAGTCAACATATTTGGACTCTAAAGAAAATTTGACTTTCACATTGAGTGATTTCTACTGAGAAAACAGGTTTCAAGAGGTCAAGATGTAACTCACTAACTTTACCACAATGTCAGTGTGCTGGTTTGGGCTGGGACAGAGTTCATTTTCTTCATAGTAGCTGGTATGGGGCTGTGCTCTGGATATGTGCTGGAAACAGTGTTGATAACTCAGGGATGTTTTAGTTCCTGCTGAGCAGCGCTCACACAGCGCCGAGGCCTTTTCTGCTCCTCACCCCACCCCACCAGTGAGTGGGCTGGGGGGGCACAAGGAGTTGGGAGGGGACACAGCTGGGACCCAACTGACCAAGGGGATATCCCATACCATATGACATGGTGCTCAGTATAGAAAGCTAGAGGAAGAAGAAGGAAGGGGGGCCATTCAGAGTGATGGCATTTCCCTTCCCCAGTCATGGTTGTGTGTGATGGAGCCCGGCTGTCCTGGAGATGGCTGAGCACCTGTCTGCCCCTGGGGCGTGGGGAATGAATTCCATGTTTTGTTTTGCTTGTGTGCACAGCTTCTGCTTTCCCTGTTAAACTGTCTTTATCTCAGCTCATGAGTTTTCTCACTTTACCCTTCTGATTCTCTTCCCCATCCCACCGGGTGCAGAGTGAGTGAACGGCTGTGGGGAGCTGAGTTGCCAGCTGGGGTTAAACCACAACTCTCAGATAACAAAATGAGTAGAAATGCAGACGGCATTGCATTTGTTCCTTCCTAAAATAGTTCAAGCTGGATTGGTTGTATCTATGAAGTAAATACAAAACTCTGGCTAGTAAGAGATATACCAGTGCAAAAGGCCAAACTATGGCTGCTGTGTAATGTGCAAACAGGTGCAATGCAACTCTCATGGCGAGGGTATGCTGCAGGGTTACAACATTACCCTAAGGAATATTCCTCATCCCAGAACAAGTAGTATGATTTGAGCTAAAACCACTTCTTGAATTGTCCCTGAAACTCTCCTTGATTCTGTTAAGTGTTAAATGTTTTGTGGCTGTTGACCACAAAGAATTTTTTCTTATACGGTCTGGAATCAGGCTGGGGTTTGTGCATTTGGTTTTTTTTTGGCTGCCCAAAATTTAGCATAACCCTCTTTTCTGCAGTGGCAGAGAGGAAAACTTTAGCTGAATATAAAGGAAACAAAAATAAACATGTAAATGAATGAAGACATTTATAAATGTTTTCATTTATAGCAGTATCAGAGTATTTATTGTGTCATACTTTATCTATCACAATAATCTGAGAGGGACATTTGGGGGGGTTAATATTTTAATTTCCATTGTACCAATGATTAAGAACTAAGCAGCCTCTGGCTTATGATAGCAATAATGAAGTGCACATGAGTCTGTACAGATAGCTACATATGACATAATATTCTGCTATTCAATACTAAAGACTCAAAAAGATTTATTGGATAAAGATAGAATAGATGAAACTGATGTTAATATCTGGCATTCAGGCCTTAAAGACTGGTAACAACTATTTCAATAGGCAGCATACATAGGATTTTACACTGAATGTGCACATATTTCAACTATGTTATGTTGGCCAAGAAGAATTAATTAAATATTGAAGAATAAATCAACCTCTAACATTTAACAGCTAGAAAATACATTTCCCTTCTCTTTCTGGGCACTTCTACATATTGAGCTAGCTCTACCATCTATCTGAAAACACTGTGCATAATCCAGTGCAATTAAACCTACTGTTTATGCAAGTTATTCTTAAAACCATCAACTGTTTCTAAAGAAAGCCAAACTGCTCCTAAAAAGTCAATCCTGTAAACTGTAGATAGGAGCAACTTAAATCTGAGCCAGGGAAACTGTCCGAGAATCTAGTTGATAAGTTAGTAAGACACTGATAGGTACAATTTGAGATGATTAAATTTAACATTTGACCTATCAGTTAAAACACACAAAAAAAATATGCATGAACTTTGGTACATTTTATTCTCCCTCAAGTGTGCCTGTACCTAAGGTACATCCCTGCAGCAACCCCCAAGTAATCTCTACCCAAAAAGCCAATCCCATTCCTAGGTGCCCAAAGTATAGCTGATAAACCAACAGAGTGACAATATGTCTAGCTTTATACTGGGTTACAGCACACAGTAGCAGAAAACTTCCATTTTCACACTATTCAGCAGGGTGAAAGGTCAAAAGGTTATATCCCTCAGAGTTAATATAAGCAATACTTATTTTACATATTTATATAAAGAGAGAATGGGACTGTGCATTACTAAAGTTTGATGATTGTAGTAAATGGTTTCAAGCATTGAAACACTACAAAGCACTTAAACTACAGAAGGATTTGCACAAATTGGGGGATATTGGACTGTCTTACACCAGATGTTACAGAAATGAGCTCTTCGCCTTCTGAAAGCACTATGCCAATGTTAACTAAATCCCTGGAAAAATTTACTTTGGTTTGGGTTGTGCCAGAATATGAATAAATAACTTTTATGACACAGGTGGGAAAACTGAGACAAAAGATTACGCCAACTAATACTATGCCAGATTTTTGATTCCAGCGGTTCCAGGGCACTCATCCATATTCCTCAAGAACACTATCCACATCCATATATTCATAATTTTGAATTTATAGTTGAAACTACAAGGTGGAGCTGTAAGATAATGCACATAAACAAGTCTGCATTTCTAAATTTCATTAGCAAGACCCAAACCTGTGGCCTACTGGAAGGGAAATAAAACTTTGCACTGTTGTGGTCAATACATAGTTCACCAGCCATATAAACTCTGAAATCAAACTAATAAATATATACTGTTTATACTCTATTAAAATCCTTCAAATCCCCTCAGAAAAAAATGCTGAATATAGCTGTACAATTTTCAGAGCATCTGGGACGGAGAATCTGTTAGCAAATAAGTGTATGTAACTTGTTTTATTTAACAGTTTATCTGTTTACCTACATGATTTGCAAGGGCTGCAGAGATGAACAGCTAGAATGCTTGTGTGCTTTTATGGTTAATTGGGATGAATCCTTTCCATTCTGAAATATGCCAAAAGGCTCTGCCACTCCTTTTCCAGGCCTGTGACAGGCACAGCAGTTTCAAATCCTGTCTGATGGAGCCCAGGCAAGGATTAGTACATCTGTTCTCTGACTTAGTCCTTCCCTCTCTTTGTTCAGCTCTTTCAATTCTTTTAGTTGGTAGGATGGCCTTCAGTTTTGCAGGACAGCTATCTTATGGATAGTTTGCTATGCTGTAACCCTATTTCAGGCAAGATTGCTGTCATCCCTGGTCTGAAACCATGCTTCCTCAGTTATCATCCATTCAGCCTGTTCAGCTCGCTCACTAGATAGGTAAAATATCACCACCAGTCAGATGAGACAGAGTTATTTGAAAGGCTTGTTCCTGAGACAAGACACTTTTCCACAGAAAGTTCTGCAGGGAATAGACCATGAAATGACCATCCCAGGCAATGTTTTCTGCAACATTAACAGCTCTAAAGGAAAGACTGTAATCCTGATATTATTGATTCAAAGTAAGGATTGAAGTAGGATGCCTGAAGCTGCTGTATACCCATGTGAAAGGATGTTTGAACCACACTTGCAGCAGTCCCTAAACTACTGCAGAAAATAGTCTGACAGAGACTATATTTCTTTCCATCTTCTGGGTTGCTAACTTCACGTGTGGTCCAGCCACACCTGCTTTGGAAGGGGAGACACATAAGGCTAGGTGTGGGCAAACTGGTGAAGGCAACATGCGCTTCTGCCATATCTGTTAATTCATCTGTTAATAATGAGTGTCAGCTCAACTGGATTAAAACAGCAGGGAAGAAAGGTAATCAGTGCGCCAGCCTGGACGAGTAACTACACATGGTTTCTGTATAGTGTGAACTTGAATGCTTCAGGCTAGTGCATCAGACTGTGAATTGGTATAGGCAAAGCATGTAAATAGATGTATTGCCAGCTCTCTGCTCTTTTGCACAACAGAACATGGCTTCTGATCTTCTAATGTGATCAGCACTGTAACAGGTCTGTAAGGTGTTTTTCTTTTTAACTGAAGAATAATGTTATGTAAGGATGGTCAGCAGCATCTTCTTTTAATATTGATAGGCATAGAAATCTGCTTGTAAATTACAAACAGAAATTATGGTATCTTTCTCTCTTACCCCAAAACACATAAAACATTAAAAATCTCTAAATAGTTTTGCAAATCTTGGTTCTAGGGGTGCTGTGATCTGGCAGAGGAGGATGTCAGTCTGTATCAAACTATTTAATCCAGTCATATTAAGTTTCAGGGCCATACTCAACCCATATGGAGAAATACAGCTCACTGTAGCAGTCTTCATAGTAAAGAGAGTAAAATTTCAGCTACAATAAAATTAAAATGGCTACTGTAAAAGAATCAGTAACTTCCAGATTTTGGATGCTCATGCATGCCCCTGGCTTAAATAGAAACAATATTACTGCTTATCTTTCAGGGGTACTGGGAAACAAATAAAATTATTGTAATTCTTCTTAATTTTTTTTCCATAAGTCAAAAGTTAATTACT
The DNA here is from genome assembly GCF_018691265.1 of Tyto alba. Taxonomy (NCBI): domain Eukaryota; kingdom Metazoa; phylum Chordata; class Aves; order Strigiformes; family Tytonidae; genus Tyto; species Tyto alba. The sequence goes on from NW_024881301.1 coordinate 23,902,342, forward strand.
TCACAGATGGCAGAATGGCAAATAGAATGAATGCAGTCAGCTTGCCTAGAAAGCTGGATTCCAGAACATGTGCAGTGAAATGAAACAGAAAAAAGGGCTGGCAAACAATAAATGTCTATTTCCGTTTTGCTTTAAATAGACTCAAAGGTCAGGAGAAATATATGACTGATATTTATTCAAGTAAATAGCAATTATATTACAAGGTATATTGGTCCACCAGCAATCTCAGACAGAGGGATGAGCACTAAATTGGCTAGTAAAAGATATCTTTCCATAATAATTTATTTCATATTCTTTAATCAGAATAGATTGAGATAAATAATCCTAAGGTTCACTGCTATTTTGCCTTATTGCTAACAGTGATAGAAATCAAGTTTTTATTACACATTTAAGGGATGTAAAGAAAATATTGTCATGTTTTTAAGTGTATTATATGTAGGAACATTATAAACAGCAATTTGCAGCATTCATGGTCTGCACACGACACATCTAGTACCCTTACCAAAAGATTCCTTTCTATTCTTTTGTGCCAGTGTTGTTTGTCTACTTCAGTGATTTAACATCGACCCACTATTAGTACACTACTAATAATGAGAATAGCTAAAGCATCCCAGAATGAGCTATGCTAAAGTATTAGGGAGCTAACTTTAGAGACAGGCTCAAAAACTGCAAAAGTAATGTGTCAGTTCTGGCTAACTTCATCAGGCATGTCTACATGACTGCACTGGAAACAACAGATGCAAGTGATTGCTGAGTCTTCCTTGGCCCTTAACTTAATATGCTAAGTTTAATTATTTCAAATGTTATATTGTATGGGTTTATGACATGGCCATCAGGACCTTCCCACAGAAGCCTATTCCCTTACCCATCGCCTGAAGTTAGGGAGGGGGTGTATTTAAAATCAGCTGTGTTTGAATAGCCACTACACAGCTGATGCAAAGATGAATGAAACAACATATACTGTTTGAATTGCAACACTTCATCATTGATTTGTTTTAAATTTCTTCATTACCATAGTGAGAGTTCTTTAATTACGACTGGTAAGGAGCCTCAGCTCTGAACTGCTGTTGTATGAACTTGAATAAGTTGAGTCTTGAAGTGAAAGTTCTGCAATCAGATTTTGTCAGTCAGTGTACATGAAATATTTTTCACATTCACTATACAACAGTGACAGCATTTAGAGAGCAAGCCATGGATCCTTTAGGATGCTAATGGAACAGTATGATCTGTAAAGGATTTTTAGTGTGATACTTAAAGGATTTTAGATGTGATACTTTGGCACCAGAAATTATGTGATTTATACTCATTTCTAATAGTAAATTTTTCAGACGTGATCAAACATCCATTGGACTCGAAAGTGTATTTACTGGTTCTGTTGTGTTCAGCAGAACATCAGAATGAAGCAAACTCTTGATGCAATAACCAAGACCTGCACACAGGTCAGCGACAGTGACATATCCCTGCTTAGATGAGCTCTCAGGTACAGCAGCACTTTCAGCACCTGTGAAAACCTAAGGGCAGGCCACGGCAGGCTGAAGAGTATCCAGATGAAACCAGCATATTCCTGCAGGGACCCTGGGTGATCAGCTTAAGATACATCCTCTATAATCAATCATTCTTCAGCAAAAACCTCTTAAAAGGGCAGATCACAGTTTTCATTTATGTAATAGTCGCCCTCAGTACCATAATTTGTACCTTAATGTGAAGTCTTTGTCCTCCTGGAATTTCACTGTATAGGTAAGACTGAAAAAGAATCAGAGATTTAAATGTCTGGTTCCCTTAACTACCAGCTGGGAGTTCAGTGCATATTTCCTCGACATACCTTAGATACTGTAGTCTGGAGAGAAAAGAGTCTGTTTTGGAAACAGATATACTTAAAAAGTAGTTACAAAAAATGAAATCCTATTTAAGCACAACCGTGGTTATGCCTGTATTTTTAAAACCTCCAGGGCTTGATCTTGGCAATTCTAGGCCAATAAACCTCACATCTAAACTTGGCAAATGGGTTGAAATGATAAATTAAGCAGAACAAAAAGAGACCTGAGAGACCAGGCTTGCTGGCATGATCTAATTGGCATGGATTCTGAAAAAAAAAAAAAAAAAAAAAAGAATTACCTCTTAGTGTTCTTTGACTGTAAATAAAATACTGGTTATTGGAGAAAAAGTTAATGTATTTCATTTAAAAATCCAAGTTTCTACAGAATAGGTTACTTCAAAGCTGTGAGATGATAGGCAAAATACATGCAAACTCAATGAGCTGCAAAAAGATAATATCAATATGCACATGACACAAGGGGTTGATCCCAAACATCTGCTTTAAAAGCCCAGTATGGGGGGTGGGGGTGGTAGTGTGAGTTTGTGAGTTGTTTGTTTTTTTTTTTTTTTTTATGATTTCAAAGAGAGAGTGATTCAAAGTACCTAAGTATCAAAATATCTAAGCTAGACATTTAAATTCCCAGTGCAGTCAGTGACAAAATTACAGTCTCTCCACGGTCTCTGGGAATTCATGAAGATTCAAGAGGTCACCAATCTGAGCTGTTTACCTCTGGCACAAGTTATTACCACTGTAGCAGGCATGGCAGAACGGATGATACACTTTCTGCAATTCAGTGCTCACGCATTAACTTAAAATCACTGCTGACTTTCTTTTAGGTTAATAACTTAGGTGGCACACTGTGGCAGCCAAAATGCCATTCTGTCACTTCTGTTAGCGATCGGGAGAGCCCCAGTAGATATCAGGCTTGGATGTTTGGTGGCAGTAAATTGCCCAGAGACCATCTGCTAGAGCACAGCTGATGGCAAGTGAGGTGCTTCTAAAAGCTATTTCAGTGCTTTTCCATAGTGGAAGCTATCCTAGAAGGAATGCTAAGCTGTGCCTGACTACCAACCCCTCCCAGATGTTTCAGGTCATGAATAAAGGTGATATGCTAGGCACTGTGGTCTGCTCAGATCCAGAACTGAGAATCTTCCTCTGCAGCTACCTGTTTCTCCTTTCAAACAGGAGAAAGACTGCATATACAGCAAGCAACAGCGCTGAGTAACAGCAAACTCATCAAAAAAGAGGTATTCCTACTATTCTTCTTGTTGACGTGGACCTGTCCCCACAAAAGTGTCAAAGAGAGTGAAAATCCACAGGTTAGCTAAAATCCAAGATGGAGAGATCATGGCTGGATTTTGACCCTGCTCCCAAAAGTCCCTCTGCTTTCCATCACATAACTGAGCAATATAAAATACAAAAAAATCTGATTTCATGAATGGATTATGCTAAATGCCTTAACACAATCTCATTCATCTGCTACAATTATATATAAAGAATGTATATGAAAGAGAAGCAGCAAACAATGATACATTCTAATCTAGTCCCCTCAAAGCTAATGAGTGAAATGAACACTGAAAATCTAGTGCTATTTTGTGACCTGAACAGAAACTCTTTTCAGAGATGTACAAAACATAAACCTGGAATTCAGAGGAGGACACAATATTGTTTAGTATCTATGCAACAAAACCTTGGTTACTGTACTAAAAGCTGAAATTATTGTTAGTCTTCATAGAACTCAGATAGATTAACTCTGCAAAGCATTAGTAGAACTGTTCATCCAGCCTTCCAGTTACATAGTGAACACTACAGAATTTGCTTATGGTTGTATAGGATCACGCTACATCAGCTTTTCCTCTAACCTCATACACATATATAGAAAGAAATCCTGCAAAATATAGCTTCACGGCATACAGGCAGAAAATGTGGAAATATGTCAGGTGTCTTGCTCTTCCACACAGTGGAATAACAGCAGTTTTGTTACATTCAAGCTTTTCCAGCATGATTTTAGATCCAAATCTGGAAAAAAGCCCCACCGCTTAACCATATGCTTCTCTTTAAGTATGAGTCACCTGTTGACTTCAGTGTGACTACCCATATGCTGAAGGTGTACAACATATTGAAATACATTCTTGGTTTGGAACTAAAGTTAGGAACAAGATATATCATTCTTCTAGAGACCTGAAATGGTGTGAAGTTCCCAATATGAAAGATTTACAGATGGTAGCTGGATAATGAAAAATAGAAAATAATTATCAACATAATTGGGAAGATGAAAGAGATTATAAAATGTCAAGGAAACTATATTCTGGGATGACTAGAAGGAGATGAATTCACAAAAATACAAACTTGGATCACTGTGTCTTTCGTGGTTTGAATGCTACAAAGCACTCTAATTTCGAATTCCTTACCTTTTGTTCATTGTCAGTAAATAATTCTCTGAGATTAAAGATTCACCACAGTGAGTGTTCTTGTCAGGTAAACATGGAAATGCGAGATTATAATGGTATCCTCAGGGTTAATTTCTAAAAAATACCAAAACTTCCCAACTCCAAGGCAAATTGCTTCAGCTAAATTAATACTATGAAGTTTGAAAAGCGAACAGACAAAAATTAAGACATGACAGATAATATGTGGAGTACAGCTTAAATTCTTTCACACTGGTCATTTGGGATAAAGTCCTTTAGGGAAAATATAACTGAATCACAGTACAAGCTCATAGCAACAATGAATAACAGTTGCAAGGGTGTAAAGGTAGTATTCTTTCCCAATTTATTCTAAGATCAAGGTGACATATTGCAATTAATTCATAACCGTCTTGTTAGCAATGAAATAGTGTGTCAAATCAGTAAATATGAACAATATTATATATAAGACATTATAAAATTCTAAATTATTTTATTAGCAAGCAGTATAATTTTAGCTTAATCATGGGAATATCAGTTATGTTTGTTCTATGAGGAAAAACAGAGCAAAACACTTAGACTTGTTTGAGTAAGCTAAGTATCTTACATTTAGCCTAACAAAGAAAACTGTCAGATTCCTGTCTTTCTATAAATCATACCAACGTAGGCATTCATCTTCAACTTCAGTTATATAAGCTCCTGACTGTTTCATCAAAATAATGAACGTAGCAGGCAAATTCTGTGTATTAGTAAGTACCTCTCGTATATGTAAACTCTGTTACTGGTTGATGAATGTTATGTTGATGTTCAAAGCACAGAATTCATATATTTTTAGGCCAAAAAAGACTGTTAAATAATCTGCCCCGTGCATCAATAAGACAACATCTTTTATCCAGTGATACCTTCATGGAAAGGATTTTGTCTTTTATTATGCAAATGAAAATGGTCTGCCCTGGACTAAATTTTGAATAAAAGGTTTTGTATTGAGGGTTGCAAATAGATGGGAATTTGCTACAGGATCAGAATGGCCTAATGGTTAATTCCTGGTATGTTTAAAATGTTATGTCTTGATTCTTAATGGGGGCATTGGTAATTTTGATTGCCACTCAATGAATCATGCTCTTCTTGTTTTCCAGATCAATAGGCTAGTTAACTTGTATCCTTCCTCTGTGTACAGGTATTTCTGAATTTACTTTAATATTGTATTTGAAAATAAGAAGATTTCAATAACTGTCACAAAAGTTAGATCAGGCTTTAAAAAGCTCAAAAATACTCAGTAATGCAAGACAATAGGGTTACAAATTCTGTGTATTCGGGCACTTTAAAATTACATTTGATACCTTTTCCAAAAGCTATTTATAGTGTGGAAGAATATTCACTGAGCTGTGCAGTCCCAGCTCTCCTATTTATGTATGGTAATATTTCTAAACATTCAAACTCCTTAGCATCAGTCAAGGCCTCTTGATGCTATTGTTCAGGAGTAAGTACGTATCATGCATTTTACTTATGAGGTTACATAAGGATATTTTAGGCAGAGCTGAGCATAAGCCTCAGGTTTTTAATGAAACAGCTACAAATATTTTCCCTTGCTAAACTGTACCACAGAACTTCCTAAAATATATGCACTATTAGTGTTGTTCCAGGTCTAGTATTTCAATGACATGAGAAAAGCAGGTTTTGTAGGAGAAGGTGATATATTTTATTAGATTGACTTTAAAAAAAAAAATCAAAGAAATCTATGGATTTATGAGCTCATCATCAGGTCTGAAAAAGAAGCAAAAATTTCAAACTAAAGCAGGAAGAGAAAAAATGTTCCAAGTTAAACTTAAATTTGTTATGTACTTAAGACAACTTGAGACAAATGGATAGTTAGCACTAATGGCTAAACCAGCTATTTTGATCGCTTGCTTGTTACTGGATTGAGGAAGACAAGCCAGGCATTGAATGTCTAATTCACAATTTCAACATCATTTATGATTGTATTTCTTACTAGGTGCTGTGATATGGTTTTCTTATAGTACTAAAGGAAAAGATCTCTTCTGAATATCAGAGAAATCCAGAAGTGGAAAAACTATTTATGGCCCAGCATACTAGACACATAAATGCGACAAGATTGACCTCAGGAGCACCCCAGCTCAAGCACTGCTCTAGATTTTGATTACCTGATGATATCTACTGTGGTCTTTTAAAATTTACTTTATTTATAAGTAACACTAAACTAGCATTTTCTTTTTTGGCCTCATTGGCAACAGAACATTTCCTCTGTATAATACCTACTGTACTGCAGCCCCAGTTCACTAGGATGCTAGAACTGCTCCTGCTTACAAGACCCAGGAGGTGAACTTGTTGACTGTCAGATTCAGCTTCCCTATCCATCAGCATGGTCTGCATGCTTACTGGAAATCCAGAGCTGCACAAATCATTGTGATTGAAATTCCTGTTACCTACAGAAGTAGTTCTCTCTCCCTCCTGGTTTTAGTTTGCTTGCAGACCACTATAGGAGAAAAATTTGCCTTAATCGCAGTCTGTAGACATAAAACTTCATTCACTAAAACTACCAACTGTTACTCTTTCATCAGTACTACATCTATCTGAAAGAAGGTAATCTTCAGAGAAATTTTCAAATTGTTTGAAAAATCTGTAAAATAATTAATGGTTAATGCATAACGCAGGTCACAACTGTAGATAACGCGAAGACCTGCTCTCACCTTGAGATTCTGCAGTACAAAGGATATCATACTATCCCACTTTCAGAGCACCACTAAAAAAAGATCAGATTCTCACTTGAGCAACTCTACCCTGTCATGTATTTGGAAAACATCCAGATCTCCGAAGGACTGATTCCAGCCTTCATCTCTGGTCTCCCCACTAAACTAGATTATTCAATATGGTTATACTGGCAGTATACACTTGACTGCCCTGCTCTACTCAGTGCAGTAAGTAACCACAATGAATGCTGAAAACCAGCCTGTTATGAAATTCCTTTTCCTTCCAAGTTTCTTACTTAATTCCCAATGACAACTTGTTCAGTCTCAGGAAGGGTGAATTTATATATCCAGACTTTCTCGGAAACTGCCAGAAATATGTGTGGGGAAGTCAACTTTCTCCATTCCTAGAAAAAGTCCAGATGATTTCTTTATATCCATATTACTCTAACAGACAGATTTTAAACTTGTGAAAGCAACAGACCTCATAAAAGCAGCTTTGAGAAGACTAATTAACTAGTTCTACGAGATGAAGTTTGTCCTTTCTTAGTATATAATCTATTTTAATTAACCATGAAGTAGAATGTTAATTACTGTTGTCATTTTACTTTAGACAGTCACATCAGTTTCAGAATGGACTTCAGTGGATGTTATTGAAAACGCATTTCAAAATCAAACATGTGACAAATTAAAGTGTTTTAAATAAGGACCATTCAAATTCTATTCTGCAAGGTGGGAAAATAATTTTGGCCTGCAGCCTAGATCCTGGATGTCGTGTCACTGTAAGGAAAAGCCTCTGTGGCAAGGAGATTAGCATACACAGTGCTTTACTTTTCCACTTAACCAGAATTTTTGCAGTAGACACAGGCTGCATAGACACAGACTGGAAAGGCAAAAAGAAGAGGGGTATTTCTAGACAAAAAGCATCCCTCAAGAATTTTGGAATATTTTCTTGTACTAGTATATGCATTTTCTTATCTGTACTTTGCAGCTGTCTAGCAGACACTAATGAGGGATTTCATGTTCATACCAATTACTTGAAATATTTAATGTCCTTCTTAAGGTGCATTTACACATCAAAGAAATGACTCAGTCCAAGCATCCCACAATGCTGCAGAGGAATAAAAAATGTCCCCACTTTGTACTGTAATACAAATGAGTTTGAGCTCTTCTGTAGCTAAGGCTACATTGTCAGTTATATTTTAGACCTTCATTTTCAGAGGTTGATAGCCCAAAGCAAAAGCACTGTATCCATCCACTTCTGGGTAGATAGTACAACAGGAAAACACTAAAGTCATACCCTCCTTAGTCAATTGGTGACATTTTTAGGTGGGCAGCAGTCAGGATCCCCAAAACAACTTGGACACAACAATAGTGAAAGATGTACTGTGTAACTAATAGGCAGCTGGACTCTGAAGCAAAATAACCCATCCTATGTTATACAACTAGGGTGCTGGTGATCAATTTTTAAGGTCTGAGACAAATCACTAAACTTCTCTGTCTGTAAATACACCCTTCTGTAAATAATAAATTATCTTACTTTATTGGCTTTGTCAGAACTCACTCAATAACATTCACAAAACATTTCTGTGAAGAAATTAGCCTTTTATTATTTAAGAAAAGCGTTACTGAAACAACAGTTTTCAATTGGTGAGAAAACTATAAAACATGGAGGCTATGTTGCTAGTGATGTGCTGCAGTGATGGTGGCCAATAACTTTGATAGCAAGTCTCAAATGTATAGGATTTTTTTAGTTTTTGGTTTGTTTGTTTGTTTGGTTTTTTTTTCTTAAACTGTTAGAAAATATATTCAACCATCTCTACTATAATCTCTGTGAAACCAAAGAAAGATGGGTTTGTTAAGTGAAAGGATCTGATTAATTGTATATCAATCCCATTTTGTGTATTACGATCTTACTAAAAATCTCTGATCATGCAGCTCAGGGTGGTTGGTCACAGGTCACTGTTGCCTACGTGTGTATGAACCTGCCCCTGCCTAAACCCATCTACATGTACGGCATTTCTAGTTGGTGAGAAGGGATGTGATAGAGAAGGCAACAGATCCGCTGGGTGGGAAGTGGTGAGACCAGCAGTGTCTGCGTGAAACACCAGGCACTGAAGCACCCTCCCTTCACTGCACCATGAGGTGACCCCCGCCTTGTCATTTTCCACCCAGAGAAATTGTTGTTATTGCCAGAGATTGTCACTCACAAAGACATCTTACTCTCAGTACGTAAACATTATCTGAATTTCGCCTCACATCCTTTAAGGTCTTATTAGATCTGTGTCTGGCAAGGAAGCATCTTTAGCTGTTAAATTGAATAACATTTTTCTAGCGCACATATTTCAATGGCTGAATCTAGTTCACAGTCTACTGCTTCACTCTGTACATACTTCTGCCTTTTTAAGAAATACAAGTCAGCACTGAGAATGCATTTTCAGCCTTAAAAAAGCTGGAAACATAATTGTAGTTATTTTTTGTTTATAATATTAATAAAAATAAATACAATCACAGATATGAAGTGTATTTCCCATATGAATAGAATGCTTGTAAATAATGTCAGGATTTAAAAATTTGTATTTGTCTCCCATTTTCCACTGTTTTGAATAGAATTTAAAATCTTAAACTTACAGAAATTAAAAATGGAAGTGTTAGTCTTTCAAAGACAATGTAGTTCAGCGTATAACAAAAAGACTGCATTTTATTTTGATGGGAAAGAGTTAATATTCAAAATACCATGTTTATCTCCTCTATACTAAAACTGACAGTTCTTTTTTTTAGTAAAATAGATACTTGTCATTCCATTTAAAAAAATCAGTTGCTGAATTTGGATGAGAAAATTTGTTATTATTAGTGTAGGCAGTCTCGGTGTGATTTGTAGGTCAGATGAAAGATATGGTTCCTTTGACACTGTCAGTTCTATGTTTAAGCCTTTTCTTCATTTATACTCCCTTAGATCAGAAACTATTCATCTTTGCGGGTTCTCATTCCTAAGAAAAATTAGCTGTTGGTACTTAACCTTCTTTTAAGCAACCTTTTTTTTTAATTTCTTGTGGTGAAATACAGCTGAAATTGTTCAAAGGTGCCCTTTAACTTTTGTGACTGTGTGGTGAGTATGATTCCAGGCAGAGAATAAAGAATTTCAGTAAGTTTCCCAGAAAATATTTGTATCCTCATTCAGAACCCAGATATTACACTGTCAAAACAACATTAAAATCTGTGCCAAAATGTGCAGCTGCAGATGGAAACCAGATAATGACGTGTGCAATTTTGCAAACAGGTCTGTGCGGTGGTGGGGTAGGTAGGAAGAAAAATCTACCAAAAGAGGTTACTGAAATGAAAAAGTCCTGAGACTTCAAAGGAACCAGGAACACAGTTGTCACTGATCCTCAATAAGTCCTGAGAACTAAATACTTCCAGGTATACCTTTTGTAAGTTCAACTGGAATGGACACAGGACAGGTGACAGGACATGACACAGTCGTTAAGTCAGCCACAGACCATAGACTTACTACATGGGTACATAGCAGCACGATTCGTGTGTGTGTGTGTGTGAAGCTTTCACACCATCTTCTGAAGCATGTGGTGTTGCCTGGCATAGAAAATTAAAATGAATCATATTACTAGTGCATTTGTTAATGTAATTATAGGAAAATTTGTATGTACACCAAAACTAGAGGTGATATAAGATTATGAAGTGTTACTATAGCCACAGAAGTAAAGAGAAAGCAGACAAGGCGCTTGCAGAGGGTGATTAGTGGCATGAAATACAAGGGGATAAAAAGGTAAAACTATCCACAGGATACCTGTAATACCAATGCCAATAAAAATTCTGCAGGTCAGAAACTCATAATATTAAGAGAAGAACTGTGGAGAGAGTGAACAAGTGGATAAAAGCTTTTAGTGAAATATTAACAAAATCTTCATCCCTCTGCTCAGCTGTAATGGGGACAACAATGGAAGAACCATGATGAGATCAGCATAAGGATCCCCCTGTTTGGAGCCAGACCAGTTGACAAAATAGGAAGAGTAGTATAACAAAGAGAGAAATGTTCATAAAATTGATAGGACTTTAGTAGTTAATTTAGAAAAAAATATAATTAGCATAGTTATATGAAGTATAAAAGTGTTCTGGACGCCCACCTGCACTAATTTAAAAGGGATAAACTACAAGAAAGTATTTCTTTATATTGATATTAATAGTATATCTAAAAAGTGTTAACAAGTAAACTAAGCAAGGGAAGACTCAAGATTGGTAAAAGCTGACACTTTATGAAAAGTGAGGTGTCTCCAGCTGTGGAAAGGTGTTGGAAGTGCGACAGTGATGGAGGATATTTCCCAGTGTGTGGGGTCGCATTGCCGTGTTCGATACGTCCGAGCACCAGCATGCAAAGGAAAGAGCTGGCACAGAGAGGGAGTGGAGTTGGGAAGTGATGATTAACATGTAGTGCCCCCGTGACCTAACAAGAGGACAGTCTGGTCAGGGAATTTGGCATGCCCGGAGTCCACCGGTTTGCCTGAGTCGCTCATCCAAAGCAGCCCTGCCTCCTGCCAGCCTGCTCGACTGCTGAACCCATGTCTGGATGGGGCTGACACACTGAAAGGGACAGAGCTGAGGTCTTCAGTGCGAAGCGCGTTCCGGCAGCGCGCAATAGATGGAAGAGATGATTCAGGTGCCATCTAACCAGTATTTAGTTTCTGTGGGTGTCAGGTGAAAAATGTAAAGCTGTGTTATGCATAGCGACGTAGGCACAGTGTGAGACCTGGCATTGCAGTGCCTGACTCTGAAGCGGGTGGTAGGTGTGCAATCCACAGCCCCGCGTTCGCTGCCTGCGCTCTCTGCAGCGCTCCTCCGAATGAGAGTCAAAGCAGCAGCACACTGAGCAGTGAGCCACAAACGCTGCTCCAAGGAAGAAGCTAACACGTGAGGTCTGTGTTAAACCCCACCCTCCTTCAGCTTTGGACTCCCAGAAGAGGATTAGCTGTGCTAGGGAGTCACATACTGGAATTGCTCTGGTACAGTAAACTATCTTCCTAGCTTCAGACAAAATCTGTGGAGAGTCTACTCCAAACTTTTTGGACTTGGACACCCAAACGGTGCAGCTGTAGTAATCCTCACTCCTATAATACATGTCTTATTGAGGACACAGGTAACTGTAGATGTTAAAAAGCTGAAACACTATCACACTTGCAGTCCCAGCTGCAGAACTTGCTGGTACTAAGAGAAACCATCCTGGATATGTTGGGCTACAAAGAGAAAGAAAAAGGTATCACAGGACAAAAGGTAGGCTGATGAGGAACATCCTAGTTAGGGTGGCTGAACCAAGAACAGTTCCCATACTTTTTTAACAAAGCATCTGATACTGCTGTGCTTTCAGTGGACCTTATTCTACATGTATGTATTAGACCTGCTCTGACAACGTACAATAGACTGAATGACAAAAAGGACATATGTAGAGATACAACATGGGTGGTGAACTTACACTTACATGGGTACACACAGATGCAGAATTGTAGGCGTGAGGGTGAAATTGAAGTACCTGCAGACCAAGGGGCAGGGATTTCTAAGCAAAGTATAAATAATGCTAAAGCTCCCCAGAAAGAGTCCAAGTCCTTTTGTCTTCTCAGAAGATGAAACTGAGAAACAGGAAGGGACAGAACTGAAGGAAATGCCAAACAAATAATGAAAGGTAGCTTTGTTTTTCTGTAAATACCAGAGGTGCAGACTATGGTGTAACATACACATGAAGTGTGAATTTTAGGCAAATATAAGAGCTGCATCAAGTAAATACAGGCCACCAAAACCTGTCCTCAAAGGCTGCAGAGCAAATAATATCACATCAAACAAAGTAAGACTTGACAGAAAAAAGTGAATGCAAACCCCCAAAATAAACTAATGGAAAAAAATCATGGAAAAAAAAAAAGCACTTCAGAAACTGAGACAGGATAATATGCTACTGTGAAGAGTGCTGCACACACAGACAGTATATTATTCTTGCTTTCTATGAGATAAGACTATCAAAAAACCTTAACCATAAACTAATACATATGTATTTCATTAAATGTAAGAATTTGTGAGTTGAAGATCTCATTCATTTACCTTTACAGTTACCATAACCAAGCAGCACCATTGCTGCTCTTTGTCTATATTCTTCCTAATTCTCACTTGCATGCTCCTGACTGCTTTTGTCCTTGTGCAATGAGGCATACAGATGTGCACCAGCAACCAGGAAGACACCGTCCTCTTCATAATTGAGAATCTTAACAATAAAATAATAGAAATAAAAAGCTAAGGAAAGAAATTCATCTTAATGGCAGAATAACAAAGGTAATGTTTGGCAGATTCTATTTTAGTGCATGCACACAATACTATACACCTTAGAAACACCCCCCTGCATTATAGAAGATCAATAAAGTTGATAAGCAGTATTTAAAGGATAGGACCTTTATCTTTGTGAAAGATTACAGGTATGATCTGGATTCCTACAGTAGCTTGAATATTGTAGCAAACTTTCCTGTGAGCGGTACAGCTTATTCTGAGTTGAAAAGTCATGACTTAAAACCTAAATCCAAGTAATGCCCAAAACCCCACTACTGAAATAAGGTGGATGCTTGATGATTAATTGGTTCATGCAATAACAACATGCAGTCAGAAGACACAAAATGAATAGCCTAGAAGAATATAGGAGAGCACTATTGACAGATCCAATTACATTTGCAACAGTAGGTGACAGGTCCTTTCCCTTGCAGGTTAGACTCCTAGGTCAGCAACTGTTCCTGTCTTTGGTGAGAGGCTTTTTGTCTCAGGCTACTGAACAGTGTTGACAAACACTGACCTTGCTTGATCATGGACATTAACTATGATCACCACCATGAATTTAACAACACATTTGGTTTACACTACTTTCTCTGACCCATTTCTTCCTGGCTTCTCACTCAGACCTGGGTCATGAGTCGTCTTAGCTGGGATGAAGCCTCAGTGTCAAGCTTTCCCATTTTTTTTTTTTTTTTTTTTTCAATCTATGACCTGTCCTGGATGGCTAAAGGGGAGGAGCTCAGAGCTCAGAAGTCTGTCAGGTCTGACAGTTCCCCCCAGGCTAGAAGCAGACATGGCTCTTTCAAAATGTGTTAGAGTGCCAAGGGAACTATTAAGAACAGAAAAATAAGAAGGGAAAACAGTCCACTGGGTCCTACTTTCTGAGCATGCAGTGTGGGATAAAATAATTTGTGTCCTAAGTTTCAGAGACCAAACAGAAAAACAAGCTCTCCACAGGAAAATAAAAATGTAGGTTTTCTTGCATTCATACTTACAGAGCATAGTAATCCAGGTAGTTCAGCTTTTCACAATATACATTTTATCTAGGCACATTTGCTGTGTTTCTCAATTCAACTATTAAATTATTAGATGCAGTTGTACAAAATTTCACCCTAAAGAGAGTGTATGTACTAATTCAATATAGTCAGTGGTTAAGCTTGGTGGATGGAAAATATGCAGCAATGAGAGAGGAGACCTGAGTAAAGGGAAAAAAATAAGCACCATAAAATATCATACCTTAAAATACCATTGGTTCAGAAGTCTCGATATGATTTGGATGGGCTGATAACAGTGAGCAGCAGAAATTCTGTATTTCAGGGAAGGATAAATAGGCTTTTCTTAGAGTGTCAAATGTTTGGACTCTAATAATAAGCATGTATAGGTTAATGGAAAGAATGCAGCTAAAACTGTCAAAGGTGGTTGGCTCTACAGTTTATAGTCTGGGTGTCACCTCCAAAATTTTGATATTTCTTGGATGAAAAACCAGTCTTGCTTGTCTCTCAGGAGAGCCTTGCCAGTTAGGAGTCTCAAGTGAATTATGATGAGGATGAAATCGATAGCCCATTGTTCAACATTAATAATAATCTTTATATAACAGCATTTAAAAAAAAAAAGACAAGAATATTTATGAAAAAAATCTGATTTATCACACATTGAGAATATGCTTTGCCTGCAGCAGCCATCTGTCTATGCACTTCACAGCTCTGTTTTCTGTAGGAGACAGGCTGTCATATGAAACGTTTCTTTCTGCTGTTTATTTTGGGGTTCTCAGTTTGAAGGAGATCGAGTATTTTGTATATTTTTTTTCTGCACAAGAAGACATATTTGAAGCCTGATACATGAATCAAAGGCCTAGGGAAGGTGTTAAGCTTGTATAAAAGTTTAAGTGGAAGTGAAGATTGGGTCAGATGACTGTCAGTGGCTGGAAAAGCTTTCAAGCAAAGTGATTAGAGAACGGTGATACTCATGTTCAAATCTGAATGAACCAGTGTACTGAGCAGAGTAATCTGGAAAAACAAATACATTGTCTACTCCAATACCAATATGTGCACTTTTGACAGTGCCCTTTTATCATTCTCTCCAAACAAGCATTTTTTGCTTGTATGAACATTTATGGTTGAGTTCTATTAAGAACGTGTATTTTTAACTACCTAAAGATTAATTCATTTTCTTAGCTTTTTATTTCTATTTTGTTGTTAAGATTCTAGAATTTTGTCAGAAGGACAGTGTCTTCTCAGTTGTAGGTGCACATCTATATGCCTCATTGCTAACTAAATATACATGAAAGGCGAGCTCCTGGTGGGAAACAAAACAAAACAAAACAAAACAAAACCACAAGGGAAAAAAATATAGTTTCAGAGGTTGATAAAGATCTGATCTGTACTGGATATAGGTGTTTCAGGGAGAAAATAGGGAGTGCACTTTACAGCTTGTTTTGCAGCAATGTGGTCTGCTTCTAAACTGCAGCAATAAAAAAAAAATACCAAAACAAAACAGTAGCAGCAACCTCAATGTTTTTGTTGTAGAACCACATTATGGAACATTCAGCTGGGCAAAATCAGTGCATGCCTTGATGGATACAGAGGTAAAGTAGCAGAAAAGGAAGTACTTTAGTTAACCAAACACAGGTGTGTCCTCAGCAATGGAGAGAAAACCAAGTATCTTCCCTTGAAAGAGGAGTAAATGCAAGCTTTCCATGGCAAAAACTGAGATAAGAGATGTAGTAGGTTAAAAATTAATGAATAAAGAGGGAAGGAATCTAGAAAGGAGGCAGCTGAAAGAATGAAAAGAGAAAATGCAAAATATACACTGAGAGATAGGGAGAGAGAGAGAGAGAGAGAGAAAGAGGAAACCAAGGAATGAGGGGGAGGGAAGAAGAATATTTAAATACTTATCTGGATCAGTCCAAAGCCACTAATTTCTGTAATATTTTTTCATCAGTTTCAACAGGAATTGACTCAGGGTTGTAACTTAAGTTTATATTTCTATTAGACATGCAACTGTGTGCAGCAAAAGGAAGAGAATTTGCAGGATCTGATTGTTTCAAGACAAACAGGAATGCTGGGCTGACAAGTCTGGGGGAAAATAATCCTGCCCAAATAAGCAGTAAAATGGCTTAGAGCATATTCTAGGTTTATGTGTGTTTCACATGGGATCAGTTGAAAAGGCTGTGCAGATGTGGTGAATACACACCTCACTGCTCCTTTAGTGGTCTTGATTTTTTGGAATAGAAGTCTCTTTAGGACAAGTTGTATCTGGGAAGGAAGCATGAAATAGCAGACAATTCTGGTACAATTTTGTCAGATATTTGCAACATAAAAGCAGCAGATGTAAGTTGAGATGGAAATGAACACTGTGTTATGAAGAAAGGCTTGGAAGCTAACTCCTCTTCACAGCTTAGGTATGCAAAATCCATAGTTCCTTCAGTTTAGTGACATGTATTATTAAAGTTTTTTCCACTCAAAGAAGCAAACAACATCCAAGACCCCTAATCTTAGGCAGGAAAGTTTCAAAGTCACCTTCCTTCAAGGTCAAATCAAATAATCAACCCAAAGAGCAAAATTCCTTTTTCTGAGAAGTTTAAAGACTCATTATGTTGGCTCATCAAAGTCCACAGTGGCAGAGAACCTAACTCAGGAGCTGATGTAGCTTATAGAGACAGTGACAGACTGAAACTTTTTATAACTGGCAGTAGGGATGCTTCTCCCCACATTCCCCTATCTGAAAAATGGAACCCACCTCTCTGCTCCCTCCTCCTGTCCTCTTTCTAGCTGTGCAATAAGCCTGGGAAGAAGGTGGGTAGGAGGAAAACAGGGGAAAGAGGAAGAAGGCAGACTTCACAGGAGACATCTGATGTGGAAGTTTCCAGGATGCATAGTTAATTGCTAAACTGGTATATTAAACAAGAATGTGGGAAGAGCACAAGCAGGCTAGACTTCTTCCAATAAAAACATCCAGTGGAAAATTAAAATCTGTAGTATATTAATAATGTGTAAGAAGATAAATGCTTCCTACAAGTCACTTCCAAAACACATTTTCTCAGGACAGCAATCTATTTTGGCCTTAGAAGAGCTACAGCACACAGCCTGGGGACTTCTGGAAGGAGCATTGACCAGGCTGAGCTCCTGCATTGGGTGACTTTATACTTGCTCTACATTAAAGGAAGCAATTCAGCAGATACATCTGCAATCAGATGAATTTTGAAGTAGAATTCATGCCTTCCAAACACACAGTAAATTTTATGGCTAGGTAATATGTGATAACTACTTCCATTTAGCAAAAGTTTATGTGTTAATCATCTTAGTGCCCCAGCCAGGAGAGCTACAGGTATTGCCATAATGCTAAATGAAAAGGAAAGAAAAAAATATAATTTTTCTTGCCAAAACAGGAATATGTGCCAAATGCTTTTCAAAATTTTAAGAAGTCAAAATACACAGAAGTATATTTTTGTGTTTTCAATATTGCTGGATATTGGGAAGAAGTCCTGATAACAGACATCTGTTACATTAAAATGACAAGCAAGAAAATAAAAAGGTTTGTAGATTGCCTAAAAAACCCTCTCTGATCATTTGTATTGCTCACAGCTCATTCTTTCAGTGTGTGATATCAGTTACTGCTATAGCCCTCAGAATTACCCCTGGGGAAAATACTTCAGCCTAGGGATAGCCTGATAAATGGTGATCCCTACTCACCAAACAGGAAAAGAAAAACCCCACCACCTTTCCTTGAATAATCTTCAATATCTTAATGCAGAATCTGGTGGTAAAAGGAATACTGTGTATATTCAGAAAAGCCACAGTTCAGCCACTGAGCACATGCTGGTGGCTGTGCAGAATAGCTTGCAGAGTCAGGGCCTGAATCAGCAGTATAACTGGTAAGAAAAAAAGACAGGGACCAGAAATCTACAACATATGTTATGAAGAGCTGCTTTATGAGACACAGATGATAAAATGCCATTCTGTAGTCTGGATGTTAAGGACAGGAATTTCTACCAGTAGTTTTACCCTATTTTATTTTTCAAATACCAAACATTAGGTAAAATAAACTTCACAATTTGCACTGGCTATGTTAATGATGTATTTAGTTTCACAACGGTCTTCTACCTAGTCTTGAGGAAAAATATTTGTGAACAGAGAATACTTTCCTTCAAAAAGCAAAAATTTATGGTGAAATTCACCTGTGTGTAGGACAGCCATCTAAGCCTCAATTTGCTCTTAAGAACTAATTGGTGGATAGTTTCACTAGTCTTATTAATATCCTTTGTGCACAAAACAGATTTCAGAAAATAATAAACCGTTTTATTGTGTAAAGATGATACTAGTAATAAATCTAAAATAATACAGAGAAATGACAGATATTAAAAAAAGATGCAAAATATCAATCCATACAGTTTTGCATTCAAAGACATACTTCTGATATTTTTTCAAGCATTCAATGAAGTGAGCAATAGCTTTTGTTTTATTTATTATCAATTTACCTTATTCAGTTCCTCATTCCCTTGAGAAACTATTGTAGGCTTCATTACTTGATTTCTTCTGCTTCTCTGCCTTTGGTTCCATGGCAACCAAGGTAAAATTAGTAGCAGAGAGGAAATCCCAAGCATCCCTGAGCTAGAACCTTAGGAAATTCACCTTTTTATTTCACAGACTCAATGAATCACAGAATGGTTGAGGTAGGAAGGGATCTCCGGAGATCACGTGGTCCAAAGGACCACCTACAGCAGGTTTCCCAGAACCATATCCAGTCAGCTTTTGAATACCTCCAAGGATGGAGACTCCTCCACCTCCCTGGGCAACCTGTGCCAGGGCTCAGTCGCCCTCACAGTGAAAAAGCATTTCCCGATGTTCAGGTGGAAACTCCTGTGTTTCAGTTTGTGCCCATTGCCTCTGGTCCTGTCACTGGGCACCGCTGGAAAGTGTCTGGCTCTGTCCTCTTTGCCTCCTCCCTTCAAGTATTTATATACATAGATAAGATACCTCTCAGTCCCAGCTCTCTCAGCCTTTCCTCATAGGAGAGATGCTCCAGCATGGAGTCACGCAGCATTCAGATGCTTCATCTTGGTGGCTCTTCATTGGACTCTCTCCAGTATGTCCATGTCTCTCTTGTACTAAGGAGTCCAGAACTGGACACAGCACTCCAGGCAAGGCCTCACCAGTTGAGGGGAAGCACCAGCTCCCTTCACCTGCTGACAATGCTTTGCCTAATGCAGCCCAGGATACCATTAGCTGCCTTTGCTGCAAGTGCACATTGCTGGCTCATGTTCAACTTGGTGTCCACCAGGACAGCCAGGCCCTCTCCTGCCAGTCTGCTTTCCAGCTGGTCAGCCTGCAATGTTGCGTGGGGTTGTTCCTCCCCAGGTGCAGGACTTTGCACTTCCTCTTGTCCACCTGCATGTGGTTCCTGTCAGCCCGTTTCTCTAGTTCATCAAGGTCCCCCTGGATGGCAGCACGATGGGCTGATATATCACACACCTCCCAGTTTTCAATCATCAGCAACCTTGGTCAGGATACACTTTGCCCCATAATCCAGATCATTAATGAAAATGTTGAGCAGATGTTGACTGGACCCAGTATTGACTCCTGGGATACACCATTAGCTGCTGGCCTCCAACTGGACTTTGTGCCACTGATCACCACTCTCTTGGTGATTTCAGCGGAGGTTTTCAATTCCCCTCACTGTCTGCTCATCCAGCCCCTATATCTTCTCTGTGACGATCTGATGGGAGGTAGTGTCAAAAGCCTTACTAAAGTCAAGGTAGACAATATCCACTGCTCTCCCCTCATTTATCAGGCCAGTCATTTCATCACAGAAGTTTATCCTCCTTATTTAAAAAAGGGGATGTTAAATTGAATGTGTGGTCTGATGAGATAACAGGCTCTGTATCAGAATTTATGTAGAATGAAAACTGCTAATGTACCCGTATGTAACAGCCAGTCCTTAAAACAACACAGTGCTTGGAGAGCCACCAAAACTAGCTGAGTATCAGGAGATACATTGTTGAAAGCAGTTGGCCAGCACTCATTTGAAAAACAAAAACAAAACTAAAGAAGCAAAGCTGGAAGAAATTGAACTGTCACCGTGTAAACAGGCTAGGATGGAAAATAGCATTTAATCAAAAAAATACCTGTAAGTAATTTTGTTTGAACTTCTCTCTGGCATATGAAGCCACTGTGAAAAGCTTTGCTGTTGCCATGACTGTCACTGCCATATGACAAGATAAGATAAAAATTTTTAAGCATGCAGTTGCAGGGAACAGTTTGAAATTTCTGTCCTTTTCATTTATCAGGCCATGAGCTAATTAGTTGGAATAAGTAAGAAAACTTCCCCCATGGCATATTAATTCACAATGCATATTCATGGAGGATACTACTCATCCTCTCAAGCATCCTGGACTGCCTACTGAGAGGCAGCATGGTTTGCCCTCCAGTACTACCCTGCAGAAAAGTGGGTATAACACCACTTACTGTGTTTTGAAGTCTAATTAGCTGTTTGCAAAAAGAACTGAGGTCGGCAGATGAAAAGTGCTTCAGAAATGCAAATTATTATTATTATTATTATTATTATTATTATTATTTATTATTATTATTATTATTATTATTAATAATTTATTAATAATAAAGAACACGCACCAAATAATTATCATAGCAAACCAACACTGATAATTTTATAAGGTTCCCAATCTGTATGAAATAAATGTTAAAGGGAATTTAGGAAAATGCTTTCTTTTCCTTTAGCAAAACTACTTAAAGATCTTTGTTCTTGGTTTCTAATAATTCTGTTAATAATACAACTGGCATTAAATACTATGCATAAGCTAGGTGACTTTTCTAAATAGAGAAAATAATATGGCTAATGTTTTAAAAACAAGTCCATATTAGGGTAACAAATACTGAATGTTAATCAGGAGATTTTCCAGATTTTCAAGCACTGAATTGGCTGATCTCTTGAAAAACATGACCTATTTTTAAACGCTGATCTTCAAAATGCTCTACTTACAGTCTTATGTTCAAAGTATTAGGCTGCAAGGTTTGGAACAATCTAAATAATTGATGATCTCCTAATCAAAAGGGACATACATCAAAGAGAAAAAGCTACTGTTCTGTTCATTTAAAGACTTAGGCAAACATGGAAAAAGAAAAAGAAGGGTAGTGACTGAAAATGTGGACAAAAAAAGAATTAAATCACTACTGAACGTTTTTTTACAGGCCACTCCTATCATAAGTCCCACAAATTGTTTATGATGAATAATTCAGTTGACATATCAAGAAAAAACTGAATCCCAAAGCAAACTAAATTTTCACTTGATTTACATAAGTCATACTTTTTATACCTTTGTGCACAAACCAGTAATAAACCCTAATCCACGTATTCAAACGTCTAATAGACAATATTCCAATCCTTCAACTCATTTCACCTAGAGTGAGTATGCCATTGTGACAGGTAACTTGATAGCTTGGGAATTCATGGCTTCCCTACATAATAAACATCACTGGCTTAATTTAAATAAGTTAAAAATATTTTAGTTAAACTGGTGAAAAAAATTGCAGAATTAGAAAAAGGTTTTACATTAATAACTGTACACCAGCAAGAGTTCTGATGTGAATTAAATGGCTATAAGCCAGGTCAAAATCAATTTAAAGATGTCACAAAATATGTTCACTTTAGAATACACCTTTACTTAAATCCTGTCAACTTCATATGTAAATCACATCTAGGGATACAGAGATACATTAAATCTTTCAGTACCAATGGAAGTAAATTTCCATGGATTCTAATTTTATAAAAAAGCAAAACAGTAACCATTTCTCATAGGTGCTGGGCATTTCTAACACAGAAGAAGAATATTGACATCACTTCACCATGCAATTTTCTGAATAGAACTTTTAAGGCAAGAATTTCCTTTTTAATTAATGTTTACTAACTCCCCTAAAATAGTCCTAACTTCCAAAACACACTCCAAAACCTACGATTTTAATGGCTGGAGTTCAATAACCTTTTAAAAGGAATCCATCTGCAGTCTGTGTCTAAGACAATAAAAGATTTATCTTGGTATTTTCTTTATAGATGTGTCTTAGGTATATGTCTAGGCACAGTCAGTTTCACTGGTAATCACATATTTTTGCCCTGTTTTCTTTACTGGCTTCTGGGACCCTGATCCAAAAGAAAAGTAGTCTTCTGCTCCTCTTATATTTTTCCTTAGGTCACCCTCACTTTCACTCTTGTTTCTCTTGGTTTTGATCAGGTAAGATCAATAGAAAAGGGCTTCTTGTTTTTTCATATCACTAGTGTACATAGGCAGCCTTATCATTCAGAAAAGTTTAAAATATTCTAAATCATCCTAACATTAATTTATTTTTAAAAGAAGAATATATAGTTTATAATCTGTTTTATGAGTTAACTCTACCATTGAAAGTAACTATTTTTTTGTCCTTTCTAGAGCTTTTATGCAGAGCTTCAATAAGGTTGTATTCTCAGTGATCTGCATATGGTGAAAATGTATGATGTCTATGACACAGTATGTAGGACTGCAACCAAACAAGTTTGCTTTGTATGTACAGCTACCAGACACCTGATGAGGTACATCAAAACCAAGGAAAATCTACACCCTAAGGCAACTACACCAATAATTATTTATGCAACAACTTGGAAAACAAATTTATTTTGAGGAAAAAAATTATTAAATTAAATTTTGTAATTTACAGGATACACATACATAATGCCTTGTACTATTTGGATACAATGGCAAAACTTCTTGCAACTCTCCTGCACTCATTACAAATATAAAACACAAATACAAATTTTCTTCTAACTAGAATGTTTCACAGGGTGAAAAAAAAAAAAAATTCAGCACCTACACTTGGCACTTTCCCTGATTCACATATACATGTTTTTCCCTTTTATCCCTCTAAATCACTGTCACGCTTTCAACAACACCAAAATAGTAAGTGGCCACTTCCTCGAGCTGTCTCCCCTTTCAAAAATGGAAAATAAAGGAAAACAGTATAAAAATGAGCAATGAGTTACTAAGCTATTTTAGAACATGAGATGAATGTCAGATGCTATAATCAGATTTTATTCCCAGACTTCAAAAAGGAAAAGTCTTGTGAATAGTTACAGACTGGACAGCTTAATAGCTTGCTATCCCCCATCTGCATCACACCCAAAGACTAAACTAAAAGCTCTCCATGTAAAAGAACAAGAGCATGAAGATCTAAAAAGTTGCCTTTTATCACATTCTTGAACCTTTATAATAGTTTACTGAAGGGAAAGTCAGAGCCAGACTTGATTTAAAAATGGCACACACCTTTGACTCTCCTCCAAATGGATGAGAATTGGATGTCTTAAGCAACATACTAGGGTCCTGTTGCCATCTGTAGCTGAATACGGAGGGACCTACTTGAATTGTAAAATTTCCTTCCACTTCAGGATGTCATCATGACACTGTAGTTAACAATGAGGGCTGTTGGATGTGCAGAAATGAAAGATGGGAGGATGTTCACTTACAACTCATCTCTTGGCTTGCAGCTCTGTCCATTTCCTGTTAGATCTCAAGGTACACAATATGGTTCTTTTCTTCTCTACCTGCTTCAAAACATGGAAGATAATTGCTTTGTAATGAAAGCAATTAGCTTAAAAATGATGCCGTTTTCTATAAACTTGGCAGTCATGAGAAGTCGCAGTTATATTTGGTAGTCAACATTAGGTCATTCACCAATGTACTTATTGGTTTGCTTCAAACACAAGACTACCAACAAGAAACGGAAAATGTTTTCCTTTAGCCCCTTCTCATGATTCATGTCTGAAGTTCCTGACAGAATTAGAGTATACTGTTCCTAGTTAAAAGGTGGCAGCTCTTTGCCGAAGGACTGGTTGTCACTATTAAACACGTCTGTCACAGTGTTGGAAGCACCTTAATTCTCAGTTTAGATGAACATGCCTCTCTTTCACCAAAGGTTAAACAAAACTTGGGGAACATTTTGTTGCAAGCATTGGCACAAGTCTGTCACGCTATTTTTTTGTAATTTGCTTTGTCTAGTTTCTCCTGTTTCTACAATACAATCTGACAGTTTGTTAGATTCAAAGCCCTAACAGTAACTCATAGAACCTTCTTATGTAAAGTGAAAATAACTATTTCAAATAGGTTAAATATATTTACACACACACACATATATAAAAGAGGTTTTGAGGTTCCCAGATGTGTATTATTCTGTGTTGGGCTACTGAAATGTAGCTGTGATCTAGAAGAGACTTTATTTAGCCATGCTTTTATTTCTCTGCATTTAGTACAGCCTTTTACTTTCCTAGTCAGCAGCATGCCACCTGCTCTTTCATTTCCTCAAAGTAGGTCAGCAGTCAGCCATCAATCTTTCATCTTCATTACAGCTAAATCCTAAAGCCTGAGGCAAATGAACCATTTTAAAGGAGATGCAGTGATAGCTGTGGTATTCTCTCTCTTGTGTTAGCCATTTGTGGCTGAAAAAGTATCAAAAAATCCAGATGAATCTAGCCAGCATTTAACTGGAAAATAACATGAATGCAAGCAGTTTTCACAAGGTCTTTTCAAAAATCTGGGGCCCAACTTCATAAACACAGACACATGGGTCCTTTCTCCACATCATACAATCTCCTTCATTTACTTATTAAACTCTGAATTTTAAATGTCAAATCATTACCCCCCTAAGAGAAGACCAGTCTAGATCTTCAACTAATCTAGTGCCTTAGAAACATCTCACTTCTAGCTTCTGTTTACTCATGATCAATTTTTAATTATTTTGCTGATGTGTCAACACTGACATATAGTTTGAATAGTTCATCCTCCCTCCTGGTCTTTCATATTCCATGATATTTAGAGACAGTAAACAGATATCCTCCTGGGATCAATTCTGCAAAATTAAGCAAGTCATACTTTTTGAGACTTCTTTAATAACAGAGATGTTCTATTTTTTGATTAACCCAACCTTTCTTGCACGTACTTATTTCTTTATGAGTTCATTTTTGATCAGAAGTGACCAGATTTAAACAAAAGACCATTATTCAGAATTTATTGAAAAAGTTTGTGGAAATTAGATTTTCTCTCTAATAATTGTACATATTTGTATTGAACCTTGAAAACCTTTTGCTTTCACACAGCACTTCTGTTTCTACAAGTCAATAAAGCACAGTAAAGTTCACTGAAGCACTGAAGAGTTTTCAGAAATACAGGCATTTGACAATTTCACCAGACACAGGCAATAGCTCACTGATTTTTTTCTTGAACAGCTAAAGACTAGGCAGGGAGAGGTAGACAAGAGCTTTAAAACAACAAAAAAGAATGGAAGGAAGTCCACATAAAGTATATGCATGCAAATGCCAGGAGGACAGGGGTGAAGAGAACAGTGGGGGAAGCATTCACACTTTTTCTAGGAAGCCAGCATGATGGAGCATCAATTTCTTCAAAGTGCCTGTACGCCAATGCATGCATGTAGTGTGGAGAGCAAACCGGTGGAATTAGAGGTACGTGGGCAGTTGCAGAGCTGCATCCTCATCGGGGTCACAGAGATGTGGGGGTAAGGCTCCCGTAACCGGAGTGCTGCAACAACTGAATAGGAAGGAACAGGCTAGGAAGGGGAAAAGTGAAAGTTGCTTGTTACATAAGATAGCTGCAGGAATACACTGGGCTTTGCCTTGGGATGGATGATGAGCCACTCCAGAGATAATGGGTTAAGATTAGAGGGCAGAACCAAGTGGTGTATGTTGTGGTTGGTGTTTACTACTGACCACCTGATCAGGAAGAAGCTAATGAGGCCATTTTCAGAAAACGGGAAAAAGCTTCATGTTTGCAGATCCTGGTTCTCATGGGGGATTTAATCGCCCTGATATATACTGGAAAGACAACACAGGAAATCACAGATCCCGGGGACCTGTGCATTGCATTGATGAGAACTTCCTGACACAGGTGATGATCTGATAAGAGGATGCATTCTTCTGGACAGGATATCTAGAAAAAAGACTGAAGTTGTGGAGGAGGAGAAGGTTGGTGGCAACCTTGGCTGCTGTAACCACGAGATGGTGGAGTTTGTGATCTTGAAAGGAGGAAATAAACAGCATGATAACAGTCCTCGATTACAGGATAGCAGACTTTGGCCTGTTGAAGAATTTGCTTGGAAGGATCCCACAGGAGATGGTCATGGAGATAAGAGCAGACCAGGACATCTGGTTCATTTTCAGGGATCATCTCCAAGCATAAGAATGGACCATCTTAAAGCAGATGGAAATGGTCCATTCCTGGACCATTTTCCATGGAGGAAATCAAGTAACAGTATCGAGAGACCTTAATGGATGAACAGGGAACTCCTGACTCAACTCAGACCTAAAAAGGAATTGTACAAGAGGTGAAAGCTGGAACAGGTGAAACCAGAGGAATATAAAAACAATGAATGTGCAGGAAACAGATTCAGGAAGCCAAAGTCCATCTGAGGTTAAATCTTGAGAGAGACAGGAAAGGCAACATGAAAGACATTTACAGGTCTTTTCACAGCAAAAGGGACATCATAGAAAATGAGGGCCTGACACTGAATGGGGCAGGGGATCTGGTGATGAAGGACATGGAAGAGGATAAGGTACCCAATGTCTTCTCACCTAAGACTTTACCAATAAAATTTATCCTGAGGAATCAGAACCCCTGAAAGTAGTGGGAAGGTCTGGAGCAATGAAGTTTTATACTCAGTTAGGAGGATCACATTAGGGGACATTTAAACCAGGTGGACATACACAAATCTGTGGAACCCAACTGAATGCATCCATGAGGACCAAGAGAGCTGGTTGATGTCACTGTAAGGAAACTCTTGATTATCTCTGGAAGATTGTGGTGACTGGGGGAGGTTCCAGAGGACTGGAAAACCCAAAGATCACTGTTACCATTGATATGGGCAAGCAGAAAGATCTAGGGAACCATAGGCTTCTCTAGCTCACTTTAATCCCTGTGATAACGATGGAGCAAATCCCACTGAGAACCATTTCCAAACACATTAAGGGCAAGAATGCAACTGGAAGTAGTCATCAGGGATTTATGCAGGGGAAATCCTGCCTGACCAACCTAATATCTTTCTGTGACAAAATGCCTAGCTTGGTGGATGAGGGGAGAGCAGTTGGCGCTGTTTATCTTCACTTGAGCAAGGCTTTCAACACTATTCCATAACATCCTCATAGACAAACAGATGAAGTAGGGACTAGACAAGTAGACCATGATGGGGACTGAAAACTGACCACCATCACCTGGCATTTATTTACATTCAGTTCCACCTATCATTTAATTTTCACTGGAAACATAAATCTTGCTTGGGATTTCAATTTATGAAATCAGTGTAATAGTGACTTGTGGAAATTACTTGTCAAAGTTCATCATTTTAACAGCTTAAATAATTACTTTGATCATTTCTGATATGACTCTCATTTCAGATTAATTAAAATTGTATTAATTTATTAAAAATACCCCAAACACTGTCAAAATAGGAAAAATACTCATATTATCACACTCCTGTCCCCGCAGTGATCTTTTCCATCTTGCTCAAGCCTAATTCTTTTGTAATGCCATTTCTTATAATGTTGTTTGATAATCTGCCATCACATATACATTTCCATCCTGAATGTGTCTCCAGTGTTTTAACTGGCTATTCTTCTTATGAATAATATGAAAAAAACTTTGCTTTAAAACCATGCACACAGCATTATTGTAAGATTACAATGAAAACATTGAAGTAAATGTGTAATAATACAATGAAAACATCTTCAATGAAAACATTGAAGATATGTGCCTTCAACCGATATAACAAAGCTGAAGAGCACCTCCATGTTGGCAGCAAGAACTTTTCACTTTGCTTTTATCTGCTGCACAAAGTTATATGCTAGTTCAATGATACTACTGCAAATAGAAAATTTCATAGTAAATTGCTTTCTATCATTAGCTCTATAAATTTATGATGTAGGTGTTCTGTTTCACTCTTATTTGTAACAGTACCACAAAATGAGAGGGGACTAATCAAGCTGTTAGATCAAAATTCCTTTTCTGCAGAGAAGTAACCAGCACACAGAAATGTATCATGGGGTGATATCCAGCTTGTCACCTATCACAATCATAACCATGGGTTGTTTCAATTATGTTTAGTTCCTATACCATTCCATAAGAGATTCTTGAAATTCACATGTGCTAGGAGCTCACATATTCAAGACTGCCAGAAAGCAAGAAAGACTCCCTTTGTGCCTCTTGGAAAACTACATGTACATCAAGGTTTGGAAAAAGTTAAAAAGAAAAAAAAAAAAAAAGACTTCTTTAATCAGACATGTGGCCCCTGACCAGATACCAGAACTGAAACATCAATGGTCCAGATATTAAATACATATTTATATATGTACATACTAATGCACATACTCATTCATACATATATATGTACATCTATATGCAACATACTGAAATTAAATATTTAGAGAAGCATTTTTTCACAGATATGTGACTTTTGGAGTATCTAATTCTGTAGCACACATCAGAAGAGATTCTTCTACACTACTAAGAATTACACAATATTTTATTTGCTAATGAAAAAAGCCAGCATAATGATTTCAAAATGTAAACAGGGTATTTCCATAAAATGAGGATTCTAGCCTCATAAACCCTAACTTGATGTAGTAATAGTAATAAAGGAACTATCAACTGCTTAGAAAGATTCTCCGATCTTTAAAATTCTTACTTGGGTCACAGATGCTGCTTGAAAAGCAATAAAAATAACTCAGAATGAATGGAAACTGTTGAGTAAAATGGCAATACTAAAGAATTCAGTACACCAACACATTTAAATTCAAAATGTTATTTGCGATAACCAGGAGTCTCTTATAATATAATCCTAATAAGGAAGTTGATAAAAAATATAAATTAGAGAAGAAATTATATGAGAAAGATTAGGATGGCTAATACATGTTTTCAAGTGCAAGTAGCTAAAAGACAACACTGAGTTTCTTTAAATGTACCTGAAAATAAAAAAATTTGATCCATGACATTACCAGATTTAAGGCAAGAAATAAAGATGACAAAAGAATGAAGTCTCAGCATTTTCTGGTGAAGAGACTGTTAACAAAATTTTTACACCAGATCTATCTTTTTTAGGTAAGATTAATTAATTACTCCACCAAGATTCAGAAGTTTTAACATAAAATGATAGATTAAGTATTCACGATCTAATGTATAACCAGAGATAATACTGTTGTTTAATTGTCAAAAAGAAGCTAACAAAAAATGTAGTTTGACAGAAACTGACATAAATGTATAGGGTCTTCATGCAAATTGCTTTTAAGCCAGAGGGCTGAAGCACAATAAACGCTGGTCCTACAATTTAAAGGCTATAAGGGACATGGTATGAGAACAATGTCTAGGAATACATAGAAGCACTTATGCAAGCTGTAAGATGACTGCCTTCACGCAGGGGTGGACATAAGCAGTGGTGCAGGACAGGTAGGCAGCTGCTATAGGTCACAGAACAACTCCCGTGAGGTGCAGTACTCTTGATGACTATTTGGCCTATACTTGCTGCCTTCTTGCTGCCTACTTGGACTAAAAAAAGGACAAGGAGGGCTGCCAGGCAGCTACAGCTGTGGGGAGCGGGTCTCTCCCTATATGAGGCACTGTTTCCACATCTCTCTGGCACACAATTGGTGACAGCAGCAAGCCCAGCTCACTCTTGTGCCTTCCAAATCTCTGACTCTTCTCAGTTACCTTTGGCCACTATCATCTTCCCAAATTCTGAAAATCCTTCATCTTAGGCCCCATCCCACCCTCATCCACTAGGAACTTGCTCCATCACTTCCACATTATTAAGTTAGTAAACATTTATATTTGATTCTTATCACAAACCATTAAATCAGGTCTTACTGGGAAGCCTTGAGTTGACTGTCCACAAGCATGTCAACACCAGCTTGGTGGTACCTAAGCCATGGCTACCTGCAGTCAGGTCACTGCCAGTCTTTAATAGCTGCTCACATGTAGACATTGATCTAAAACTGTGCTGACCTAAGCCCAAGGTTTGCTGTCCTTTCACAGTCAGTTTTATCAATGACCTGCAGATTATGGTAGTGAAACTGAGCATGAAGTAAGATTTGGTAAGCATGAGAGTTCATGGACATGGGAAGGAGAAGGCATTACAGGAGGGTGGAGAAGCATGGAAGGAAGGGATGCACTTCCCAGAGTACAGATGCATCTGCAGGGAGTATAAAAACAAAGACAGTTTGGAAAGTAGACTTTAGGGTGATTCAGGCCATTATAAAGCAAAAAGCTCCCCGTTTTACAGCTTTTAAGAATATATATGTCACTGAAGCACTGCTAATGCATATTTGTCCCATTAACAATGTGGTTAACAGCTATTATGTGTTTCTTCTCTTTTCTCCAAGGAGAGAAGAATATACAGCAGGATGTTTTAAAATAAAAACACATATGCATAAACACATTCTGCTGGATATTGATGCTGGAAAGAGCTAATTCAGAAACAATCCTTGCTTTTGTAAGAGCAAGGAGCTTTGTGATAACCCTCAATTTTTGTAGAAAAGTTCATTCTAGTGTTTGGCAGATCCCAAAAAAGCTTTTTCTCACTTACATATGAAATATACATTTGAATTTTTAGAGTATGGTTATCAGAGAAGAAACAACTTTACCCTCTAAAGTGAAACAATCTTTCCATACATAAAATATAGGCATCCAAAGGTCTTGATTTACTATTGTATTGGAAACCCAATCAGAGAATGACCTAAGAAGCTTGCAGTAAATATCCCATGCTGGGACTAGCAAGGGTTATTAATAGCTTTCAAAATACCTATATTTTCATGTCCAAATATATTGCATTGGTGTTTTGCAGATGATAAGTTATAAACAACTAAGACTGCATTGCTCTGCCAAGGTCTTCAAGGTTTGGGAACAAATATGGCATAGTATTACTTATGAATGCTGCTCTGTAAGAGAGCTTAGCAACAGTGAGGAATCCAGGAGAACTAAATACAGAAGTGAAATGACCTGTAGAGGATGGCTTTGTACATGGAGGTTCTTCTTCAGGCCCCCTCCCCACCAGCATAAAGTCTGTTTTACATGGGTTAAGTTTCCAGCATTCTGCCATTTGTTTATTGTGTGTGTGTGTTGTCATGCTGTCTAGATAGTTGTGCTGGTTTGGGCTGGGACAGAGTTCATTTTCTTCAGAGTAGCTGGTATGGGGCTGTGCTTTGGATATGTGCTGGAAACAGTGTTGATAATACAAGGGTGTTTTAGTTCCTGCCGAGCAGCGCTCACCCAGCGCCGAGGCCTTTTCTGCTCCTCACCCCACCCCATCAGCGAGCGGGCTGGGGGGGCACAAGGAGTTGGGAGGGGGCACGGCCGGGACAGCTGACCCCAACTGACCAAGGGGATATCCCACACCGTCATGCTCAGCACATACAGCTGGGGGAAGAAGAAGGAAGGGGGGATGTTTGGAGTGATGGTGTTTGTCTTCCCAAGTCACCGTTGCACATGATGGAGCCCGGCTGGCCTGGGGAGGGCTGAGCCCCTGCCTGCCCATGGGGAGTGGTGAGTGAATTCCTTGTTTTGTTTTGCTTGTGTGCATGACTTTTGCTTTCCCTATGAAACTGTCTTTATCTCAACTCATGACTTTTCCCACTTTTACTCTTCCGATTCTCTCCCCCATCCCACTGGGTGTGGAGTGAGTGAATGGCTGTAGGGTCTTAGTGGCCAGCTGGGGTTAAACCACGACATCAGTTCACTGAGTGTCTCCCGGTAAATGCTAGAAACAGAAGTGCTCCACATGACACTTCATCTCTAAGTAAAAGTACACCAGTACCTATTAAGTTTGAACAGCACTGAAGTGGTTTTAGTGCAAAGCCAAGGTGCACCTTTTAGATGAGAGAGCATTACTTCATGGTCAAGCACTGCATAAAGATCTTGTGGCAGGTGACTAGCTGGTTTGCTTCTCCCTACTGACAGCAAGGTTAATCCACCACTGCCTTTAATGCATTTCAGTACAATGTCTTGGCCAGAAATCAGATCATTCCAGGTGAATGATACTGACTAAAATTGCTTATAATATAAGCTGAAGCTTGCTTTCTCCATAAGATTGCTCATGACTAAAGGTATGGTTTTAAAGGAGTACCAGTACAGCCAGAGTGTGTCTTTTCAGTATCGGCCTATTAAACATCTGAAGGAACAAGGGAATATTCTTCCCCCAAAGAAGCATTAATTATATTAGGCATTTTGTTATCCCAAATAGCTATTTTAACACAGAAATCACTATCTTCAAAGAAGTCTGGTAGAAGGATTTTATTGGTCCCTATTGCAGCCTCAGCATATTCTTCAAGTAATTCATTATGCTTCATTTCATCTGCATCAGCATCTGTTTCCTGACATAAGCATTAAAGTCTGTCATTCTCTATGCAGTGGTGTTTGCTTCCAGAAAACAACAGGGAGATGTTACAGGGCTAGAAGGGGATGAACTTTGAATGCCCAGGATAGCATGCAAAGAGGAAGATTAGTAAATTCCTGGAGTCTGTTTTCTGGAAGTTTTTCTTAATCAGGCTTTGGTGTTTGATGGAGGGAGAATTCTTTTGTCTTTCTTGCTTCTGCTATTAAGAAAAACTCAAATCACTGACAGAGGGTGAAAAATGTTCTTGTCTGGATTATAATGCCCCTAAATCTTGACACTTAATATGCAGTTCAAGTAAAAATGTGTCCAGAGATCCCTGAGAGAGTTATCTCTGAAAGAACAAGGAAAGCATGTCAGGATATGAGCTTCTAAGCCCTTGCAAGTGTGGCACTGCTGAACGAATGCTGAAATATCCTGAAGCCAGGTATATTGTAACTTGGTAGTCATTACCTGACTGCCAGAAAAAATCATTGTTGTCCTATACCAACACTGTAGCTGTTTGCAGCCTTTTAAGTGAGCATAAAATCAATATTAACTTTGGCTCTGGCTTCAGCCTTCAGAGGAGTAAATTCGAATGTATGTGTCCTATGTATCTGAAGTTTAAAGTGGAGAAGTGCCACTGGGTCTATCTAAGTTATATACTAAGCCTCCTCAATGAATGAACAGAACTGTCGCAGTGCCTTTTGTGTGAACCAGTCAGGGATCACTGATAGATGATAACTCTATTACTTCTAATGGCGATTAGGTTGTGAGTCGTTTTGCACATCAGTCTTGCACTATACACAGCAATCTCAGTAGTGTTACCAAAAGTGGTAAGTGGCTGCTTTTAATCCCCACGTATGTAATGACTTTACTGGTGTTAGTTATCTGCCATCTGACTTCCTTTTCTCCAATAGTCTATTTCTCTTAGGACTGGGGATTATACCTTGAAATCCCAAAGGGAGAACAATAGTCTGGATTGCCAAAGGCAGTGGAAAGGATGGGTCCTGTTGGGCATCTCTGGGATTTGAGTCCTCAGAACTGGAGGAGCTATAGAAAAGTCTTCGCAAAGCAGCAGCAACAAGCCAGAAGTGTGACTATATAACAGCAGCACAGGTAACAATAATTAAAATAATAATTAAAATAATACATTAAAAAGCTCCCCAGCATCATGCTTCCACATTCCAGAGTAATATTTCAACTCTAAGAACCATAATTCCATATTAAAATCAGTGTTGCCCAACAGCACAATCAGGAAAATATGCAGACAAAAATGCTGAGGTCTAAAGATTTATGAGTCAAGTAACTGAGTGGACCATATGATGACAAAATGGAATTTGACTTCAGTAACCGTAAATCCATTTTTACCTAAAACCAGTGGAACTACTTATACACTTTCTCAGGGTCTTAATTAGTGCATGGAACTGATCTGGGAATCACTTTGACAGTAAAGTCCAAAATTTTGTTTAGTAGTGTACAACAGTGAAAAAGAATACACTAAATATAAGGAACAGGATGAATAACAGATAAAGCCATTACACAGATCTTCTAAAATATGCAATATTAGTCATCCTAGCTAAAAAGGATGCTTTAGAGTTTCTATGTCATAGGAAAAAGAGCTTAAGATTGGGACTGTCTACCAAAGAGAGAAGAGGAAAATAAGGTTGTATAGTAAATACACATATGTATAGTAATGAATGATACTGCAAAAGTAGATGTGAAAGATTCAGTTCTTTTCTTCCCTAAAAGAAAAATAACATATGTTCAATGGGACTGAATATCAACACTTCCAAAACTGAAAAAGGAAGTTCTTTACATAGTGCCTAATTAGAAACTATACCGAACTATGACAAGTTATCAAGAGTCAAAACCAACTGACATTTATGGGAATAACAAAAGCATTCAAATAGTGAGCGTATATAACAGTTATGAGATACACGCAACTGTACATTTGAAGTCACTACTCATTATGAATGACGGCTGAAAATTTAAGTATGACAGATGAACTCTCAGATGTGCACTACAGATTTCTAGCATCCACCTCTGAAAGTATTTGTGCCAGTCATTGTTGCAAACAAGCTGATGAACAAGACGAATCACAAGTCTTGTCGACAACAGTGGTTCCTACGTTCCTGAGGTTGGGAAGTAACGTTTATTGGGAAGTGAATAATGGAGCCAGAACTAAAATTGGAATTGCTTACTGAAGAGGAATAAATATCAGCAAGCCTCATCTTATTAAGTAGCTGAGGCAGCAGCCATTCATCCTGCCATTTTGGAACTGACCCTGCCCTATTTCTTTATTTTTGCCGATTTGATGTGTGTTTCCATGGGAACAGAAGCAGGACTAGCCACCAGCTGAGTCAATCTCAGTTGCTGGCTCCCAGTTCTCACGTTTTGTTCCGTTTCCTTGGAAACTGATGTCAAATGAGAAAGAGAGGTAAACCAGCTTTTCCTCTTTAATATTTACTCTTTCTTTGGACCTGCTCTAGATCCTTTGGGCTGGCGGAAGGTTTACAGCTGACTCTAATGGCCATTCATTTGCCTCCTCTCTGGAACGGCTGCCAGCCACCGGTGGGCCCCAGCAGATGCAAGTAAGAGTTCTCAGTTTCAGCTATTGCTGGCGGGCTGCCTGCTGTGAGCTACAGCGGCAGGGTTTGAAAGCAGACTACAGATTTCAGGAGACATTTGGCTTCCACAGTCTGTAGTATTTCAAATTGGAAGGAAAGAAATTAAATTTATTTAAAAAATAGTAGGGGAAACAGATGGGCATAATGATATTTAGAGAATAAATTGACTAACAAGCTCTGACCTGCATTAGGCTGAACACCCCCAGAAACTACTTCAGCCAATTATATTCTTCATTTCATAATGTATGTTTGACAAAGTTCTCGATAATCCAGCTGTTAGCTGACTGAATAGCCCAACAGCACAATGTAAACAACACCTCTAAACACATCTGTTTATGCATATATACATATGCAGAAAGAGAAAAGAACATGATCTGATTGTTTTGAAATGATGAAGAATATGCATAAATCTAAGTGAGCATGTGAATTTGAACCAGACATCTTTATCAATTCCAGACCTATGCTACTCCCACATTTTTATCACGTGTATACAAGCACACCCCCCCCCTCTTCTGTATATAATTTTGAGCCAGAGTATTTTCCAGTTCTTATAGCAGCAGTGTCATGACTGAAGATGAATATTAAAGAAAAAACTAATAAAAAATGCAAAAATAAATATTTTAAAAGAATATTAGAGAATATGAAAGAACCCTAGAAAAGCGTGCAGGAAACTAATCTATGACTTAAGTAAAATTGTCTATGAAAATGATACTCAATCTACATCTGTGCAGTTGAATCCCAATTTTCATGTATCTTTATGTTAAAAACATAGAGGCAAATCAATTTCATAAGAGAAAAGGCTGTCCCAAAGAAAAGTTTTACATTTGGTGGCCTCTGCTCTTAGTTAACTAGTCTAACTATTAGGGTACAGCACCATGCTCACCTTGGATGTGCTTTTACCCTTCCTTCTCTTTCACATCTAATATATGAACTCCTTCCTGAGTTTTCTTTACATCACATCTCAGTTATGTTCACACAACTCCCACTTATCAGTGAGTAACTACTGTAAGTAACTTCAAGAATCATATATTTAGTTGAATTCACATACAGTTCAAATAATATCTCTGGAATACTATTTTTTTTTCAGGTGCTACACCAGAAGCGGTCTTACAGAAAAGACAATGATACCCAGAAACAGCATCCAGTCCTCCAGTCTTGTTGTACTTGCATCCATCTATTGAGAATATTCTTAACATCTCTGGGTGCTCACAGAGTTGTGTCAAGTCAGCTAACATTGTGATTTTGTTCTGTGTTAGTTATTTGAATTAAAAACTTAGGGAGTTGTAATTGTCTTAAGTCAAGCTTATTCTGTCTTATTCAAAGGGATGTAAGATGTATTGAATTTACCTGGTCGATTTATGGGTCTCCTCCAGCTGAACTTAAAATCAAAATCTAAAATCTCATCTTCCTCTATGTCAGTATGACTTTGCATATCAAACAAGATAATAATCTTTAGGTTTGCTGCTGCAGCTGCAATCAGGAAAGACCATTTCACTTTATGTTGAGCTTTGCAATGTCCCTCCAGAATTCTTCACAATCAACCCTCATTTTTTATGTTTTGGAATAACTTACTGTAACTACTAAAATTTTGTCATCTCATCACTCACTTCCTCTTCCACTGAACAACACAAGTCCTAGCGCAGACACTGGGACTTTTCCTGAAGGAATCTATAGGCTACATCCCTCCTTCCTGGAAAATGAACTTTTATTTATTCCTTAATTTTGTTTCCTTGTTCTAAATAATTTTAAATCCATTTGAGGGCTTCTCTCTTTTTTGGTGGCTATTTAATTTCCATGAAAGCCTTTGATGAAAGGAATTGCTGAGTTCTTTTTGGAGACCTAGCAGGCTGTATCAGCTTCTGTTCACATGCCTGCTGGCTTCTTCAAAGGACTTCACTGAGTTTTTGAATGATTTGTTCCTTCACAAGTGCCACGTCAACTCTTCCTCAACATAGCATATTTATTTCTAATTCCACTCCTGATTATAATTTTAGTAAGTTGGCCTGCTACAGACATTAACTTACATGTTTGAGGTTTCCACTCTGTCTTGAAAACATGGCAAGACATTTGCAACTTTCCGCTCAGATATCAAAGCAGTTCCGAGCTAATGATTACATACTGCTGTTAGTAGTTTGACTATTACTCCTTTGAACTTCTTTAGAAAGCCTGGGAGAATATAATCTGTTTCCAGAGATTTATTTCTGATCTATTTCTCTATTCCTACCAGCAACTTCAGTCACTCCTCAGTGAGTTCATCAGAAGGGTTCTAGCATAGCAATCTCCATAAGCTCTTCCACAAAGAATTCTGCTGAACAAAGCAGCAAAGCAATCACTTAATCATTCCACATAACCTTGTTTTCTGCAAGTAATGCTCTTATATTCTGATCAAATATTGTCCTCAAAGTTTCCCCAGCAAACTTTCTGTTACCAATATTTAGAGAATAATTTAGTATTCATTTTTTTTGCCTTTAGCAAGATTTTTTTAGACTGCTTTATTGTGTTCTACATTTAACTTACCAAACTTTATGATCCTTTCTATCTTCCCCATTTGGATACAACTTTGGTTTTTTTAAGGATGTCCTCCTGCTGTTTTGTCATGCTGAGTCTCTTCATTTTCATGTCTTACTTGATGTGCGTCATGCATTTATTCTGTGTCTCCAATATGATATTCTTAATACTCTATAGGCCACCTGCAAAGATTTAACTCTCTACAGTGTCCTCTTAAGCATCTCTTTAAGAGGCTTCCTCAATTTTATGTTGTTCCCCTTTCTGAAGATGAGTACCGCTCTACTGATCTGGTTGTTGCTTCTTCAAAGCGATCAAAACTAAGAATGATGTATTTGCAGCTACAGAAAAGTCATTCAGATATCAACACTCTGGAACAGATTCTGTATCTATTTGAAATGAAATCAAGGGTTAATTCTCTCTCTGTGGGTTTCCTATTCTGTCGAATTACAAAGCAGTCACTGCTCCTAAATGAGTTAGTCTGAGCAGCACATTTGTACAGTATAGATAGCCGGTTTTTGCTTTTGCAATGTTTCTGACTCCCTCAATGCATCAGTCAAAGCTGACCTTCTGGCTTGTTGGTTAGTAATAAGTGTCCAACAGCACAGTTATATACATGGAATGCATAGGAACTCCGCCTCACTCACTGAAATGATTAATTTGCTAATCTGAATTGACTCTGAGTGTTCTTTAACAGACTGCCCTGCTCTGCCACTGGCATGGCCTACTCAATCTTTTCTGCATATTGATATTTTTGTTATAGTAATGTCCATATATAAAGTTGGGCATTCTTAGTTTCCACATTTTATTTCTATATCAATGCTAGAAGCTCGAATAGAATGTGTCTCATTGGTCTGTTTTCCCCTTCTGTATCTTCTAAAATGGCACTTTGTTCTGTCTTCTTATCCATTTTATGTTTATTACCATCCCAGGACAATTCAGTGTAAAACTTTAAATACTGGTATTCCAGATGCAAGAATGAAGTTTATTTTTAAATATTGATAATGCTATCACAAGGTTGCATAAGTGTAAGCATTGCAGAGTTAACTATATAACTGGTACTAAGACATCAAGAAATGGAAAGGTTGCTGCCCTGGATAAACAGGCTTTAAAATTCTACAAGAAATTTTGGCATCCAGTACGCAAAGTATTACTTTTATTGAGTCTAACACTAAAGCAAGATCTTCTTACCTTGGGAATTATAAAATGTAGTCCATCTTCCCTAGTATACAAGTTATTTATTAAACATTACCATTGGTTGCATTTCAAGACCACAGTGATTCAATCTGTGTCACAGATGTTTGTGCTGAGAGAAGACAACCCAGTCAGATGCTTTTAAGCTAAACTCTAGAGTGAAAGAATTATTATACCATTGTATACGAGCGGGAGGTGAGTGCGACTGTATGTCTACACACAGATTTACCGAACTATAGTAAGTACTTAATTTCATTATGATATGGCTATCACACAGGGAGAACAGATTCCACTTTGTATAGGATTTTGCTATTTCAGACTGTAGTTTCATTCCAACGCAGGTGTATCAGTAAGCAACTGAAATTAGAGCAAGCTGGTTTCCTATGTATTTTTTGTCTTCTGGCTGGATTCTCTGTGTCTAATTAAGTGTGAAGCTCCCCTATAGCAGGTCATTTATAATGTTTATCTTTAGACAGAGGTATAAACTCACTCCGTGACCCTCCTTTTAGAGGACACACTACAGAACCTCTCCTCCACACAGCTGGCTGTTTCCATCAAATCTGTGGCAGTGCTATGTCCTTAAGAGCTAGACCTGCTCTGTCACGTTTGACTGAAACCAACAAACAAAGTTTGTTAAGCAGTAGGAAAAACCACACAGAGCACCCTTGCACATGAACACTGCCTTCTTAAGAAACCAGGAAAAAGTCCAGATGGTTGGAAAGAAGTGGTAAAGCCTTGCCACCAGGGCAAAGCTCTTCCACAGCCGCGAACACAGAAGCACCGTAATTCCTCATGGCCTGTCAAGCCCAAGAAGCCGTCTGGAGGGGCAGCGAGGGAGGATGCACTCCAATTCACAGGACCGGGAGAAACTTAGTCTGGCAGGAACCTAGTAAAGCTGTGATAACACCCGCAGAGCATTTTGGTTATGACAAAAAAGGTGAATTTAGAATGAAAAAGCAAATTCCAGCGTAGGAAGAGGCTAGTGAGAAAAAAAAGGATCGGTCTCTTCCCTGGTCTGATATTAGCAAAAGGAGAAATTGTTACAGCCAGTGCAACAAGCAAAACAGATGTATAATGTTATGAATTAATTCCTAATTTTTACACTGCTGCTTGAAGCTGAGAAGGATTTTGTGTCAGAAAATGATTTTGCGTTATGTGAGAATCAAGCCTACAGTACTCTATATGAAGTGTATGTCAGGGGAACCTTACAGTTTTTCTGCAGGAGATCAGCATACAGCTACAGAAATTTTTAAGCGGTCCCTGCCTTTATCTCTAACCTGTTTGCTTTTATCCAACAGTTTTATTGTCTAGATAGCATATACCAAATAACTGCCCTACTGATGGTTGGAGGATCTGTATGCTTTATGACTCAGTCATTAAAACTTTTAACACAGTCTCTTATGGCAGCCATGTATGTGCTTTTCATAAGTATACCTGACGTCTAGGGTCAGGATGCAAGAAACCAGTCAGAAAATGGACAGACCCAACATCCCATCTGATTTATCTCAGGGGCAGAGAGTCACCACAAGCGCATTGACTTCCCTTTGTATTTTTAGCTATAGACTGCCCATCCTCAGCTTTTAAGGCATGGAGAGCTTGACTACAAACAATTCCGAAAAAGGAGTCTGGATTTTCAAAAGCTGCTTGATAATTTGCTGGTGTTCAAATGCAACTGCTGTATTCAAATGAACTATTTTGTGAACAATGACAAAGAGCAAAGGACACTGTGAGTTTTTAGTCTTCTAGTCTTGGTTATGTTGACTGACATGTTTATGAAGACACAGTTAACAGAGGACCACCCGATAGTAGCCAAATGTAGAACTTTCACATAGGAAGCCAATGAGTATTCGTAGTTAAAACAGCACTCAGATTGTTCATTAGCAAGAATGACTGATTTCATTCATAACTTTGGAGACTACATTTAGTTTAGTTTCTACCATTTGGATAAACTTTAACTGAGAGCATATATCCCTTTAAAATTATATCATAGAAGCAAGTGGGACAAGGAATATACGTGACACAGTATTCCTGAAATAAAACAGAAACTTGCCTCCAGTAGTGTTTACTATGTGGTCAATATTTTTCAAACACACAAAAGATAATACCTGCTCAGGCAAACTCAACTAAAGAATTCACCATTGCAGAATGTACTTAAAACCCACTAAAATTTAAAAAAGCAAGTGAAAGTATCATTATTATTACATAAATAAAATTATTATGATATAAATATAAATAATAATAATAATAAGCAAATACAATTATAATTTGCTTTTAATAAGAAGTTTCTGAGACCTGAGATGTGTGTTTCAGGAAAGCAAATGCAGTTCACCTCACTGCTTATGTAAGATAAAAACATATGTATAGTATTTTAATGACCAAATTTGCTTACATAATACTTTTATTTCCTTCCCTCCCAAATCTAGTAGCTTAAAAAAACATTCTGCACAATTCATAGTAATAGCTATGAGCTCTAACAGTAAGTTTAAGCCAATTTATGCTACGTGTTCAAAATATTAGACATTCTCGTGTGTGCATTCGGTGAATGTGAGTTTGCATGGGTTTACACAGTTCCCAGAGAATTTCAGTTCTGACACAAAGTTCAGGCAACTGACGTGCACCCCTGTGGTCCAGATAGCACCAAACATGGAAGTTTTTAGTAGTATACATTACATGACCATAGAATATACACTGATAAGTTCAGATGAAAATTATAGTAATTTAAAAATGCATTAAACATTATTTTTCAAACAAATGGTATTTGTGGTTTGATAGCGTCACCGTCGCTGCTGCTCTCTACAGAGGTTTCACTCAAGTGATTCTGATAACACCAGATATCAGGATCTTTAGTTATGGCTTCCCTCTGATCAGGGAAAAAAGTAAAAGTCCTTCTAACTCATTCACCCACAGCACTGAAATAAGCATTATCTCAACTGGATTTTGTGACTACTCATCATAAGACGTTTGGTTTTATATGAGCAGTGAAACTGTTAACAACACTGACAATTGTAATATCAGTTGCAATGCACTTGGAATGAAATGAAGTAAACAAGGCTATTGACAAGCTGCTGTTGTTTCAAGCTCTAGAGCAGAAGTATCTCCAAAAGACAAATTTCAGTT
Source organism: Tyto alba (assembly GCF_018691265.1). Taxonomy (NCBI): domain Eukaryota; kingdom Metazoa; phylum Chordata; class Aves; order Strigiformes; family Tytonidae; genus Tyto; species Tyto alba. The sequence goes on from NW_024881301.1 coordinate 23,944,426, forward strand.
ACATTTTCCATTTTTTTTGACAACCATAATAACTGGGGAGTGTCTTAAAAAAAAGTTCAAACTCTGAGGAATGACTGAGAGGTATCTTTTCAGACTCTAAAATCATTTCTTGAAAGGCATCGCTTGCCATGTAGGAGGCATCATTCTAAAATACCTTCTACAAATGATATTCAAATAAAAAGTAAAATCTCCTAATAAAATATCAGAGCTACACTGAAAAGTAAGAACAAAGTAAAAACAATTAATAAAATATCATATATTTTCTTGCAAACTTTAGCAGCAGAAAAGAAAACTATCATTCTTCTTTTACTTATTGCCAAGTATTGGAAAATAGAATAACACTTCTAGATTGTCCTCATGTAATCTAGTTTTCAGGTATCACCGGTTTCCATGCTGGAGGTAATAAATTCTCAAACACTGTTAGTCTGCATACAAATAGAATTTTTCTTCCTAGTTCTGCATTGTTGCTGCCATGTTTCTTGCTGTCAGCTTGTCCAGCAAGCTCTTCTTCTAGAAACCTACCAGAATTCTGGAAAATCTGTACAGGTGGCATTAAGCTATTACCTTCTCCCTATCAAGACCCCTAGCATGTCCTTTCTGGGAAGAACATTAAAATAGGAACAATCAGTATGTATGTATGCATACACCATTACTGAAAATAAATATAGCAGTAGGTAACATAATTCCTGAACAGCTCCACAAAGAATGCAGTCTAAGCAGTGACCTCTCCTGCGCTTCTCTTGAATGAGCTTTTACTGAAATCTGCTAATGGGTTCTGATAATCTATTATTTATTACAACAGACTCTAATAGATAGTCTTAGCAGAGGACTCTCCTGTGTTTACAATGCTTTCATCTAAAATCTCTCACAAGTGACAGAAATGTGGCACCTTCAACTACAGATACAATTTTTTTGGTTGCAGTTATTTCATTTTTATTTGCTTTTAAAAAACAAGACCCTTCGCCGCCACCCCCTCCCCCCCAGCAAATACGAAGCTTGACCTGCTTTCATATAACCTAGTGCATCTTTAACTTGGTCTTATAGAAAGCTGTAGATACTGATATGGAACCGTAAGTATTACTTGGGCTTGAGGACATACCTCCATGTTATACTTTTCCACTGTCCTTCTCAAAGGATCCACAACCTGCCAGCAAATCAGGATGCAAAGATCAATCAGTAGCATCCCTCCAACTATCACCAGTAGCTTCTGGTCTTTAATGATCTGGAGAGACAAAAAAAAAAAAGAAAAAAAAAAGGCGGGGAGATTCCCATGAGCCATAGACAGATCCCTGTACAGATTTATTCCTATATAAGGAGAAAAACACATGTTGCTAATAGAAAGGGTTTTAAACAATAAACCAAGAAAAGTTTCAGAAATATCAAAATATGAAAGTAAGAAGAAACAAATTATTTTCGTTCGTTTCATGGTTATTAGAAGTATCTAAAGCTCATTCTCATTTCTAAAAAGAAATTGGGAGGATTCTTAAATATTAATATTGAAGTCCAGTTTTAATATTAACTCCTGGAAAATTAAAAAGAAATAATATATTCTAGAAAGCCACTATTGTGTTTATGCATGCAAATGTTGAAAAGTGTTCATTACATCTCTCAGCATAGCAGGAGGGGAGATAGTTTTCATTAAGATTTACAGTGTTCACTTCTTCATAACCTTCTCAGATGTGAAAAACACACTTACAAGGTATTAAAAGATAAGTTCATTTTTGAAGTTTTGTGTGTTTAACATTTGCCTCTGTTACCTAGGGAGCAGAAAGGGATGATGTATTTTTTCTATATTACAAAGGTTAGAAGCTTTTATGCACATGCAACTTAAAACATGTTTTTAATTTTGCATGGATTTGGTGTTCAAAAAAGAAAACAAGAGTTGCTAATAAAAATAACAAACCAAACCATGTATGTTAATCTGATATAGATGCATGCAATCACTATATTATTTCTCCCGTTATACACAGCAACATAGAAAAAATAGGCTGCAAGTACATTATTTCAGTTGCAAAGTTGTAAGCATGTTCAAATATCAGGCTTAATTTAACTTTATCTCGGTCCTCCTGTGTCTATGTTCATGTTTTTTAAATTAATATGTACTTCTATTACTAATGAATACTCATCCAATATTCAAAATATGTTGCCAAATTGTTGTAACATGAACAAAACCACATATTTTTCCCTAGCTTTGGTTCTCAGAAGCAGTTGGTTTAATCCAAATGAAATATTCAAAAATATTAATCCTGAGCAGCTTAATAAAATTGTGTTTATTTCAGTTCAATTTGATAAACTTGTTAGGATTTTGAAAATGCATCACAAAACCAGAAATGTCAGCTAATCTCAATCCAGGCAAGTCTGGTAGTCCTGCCTGGAATAAACTGTGTTTGTATTGAATTCCTATCAAACTTAAGGAAATTATAAAATGAATACAATTTGAAATAATGTAAGAGGAACTTTATAAAGTTTGTTTTTCATATTATTTAGTGATATACATTCTTTAATTTGAAGGATGTTTCTGCAATATTGTGCACCACTCTTTGTTAATCTGTTAGTTTATTTTATAAGTCATTTGGAGTAAACTAAGTGTAAAACAAAGACTAGCAATCAGAACGACTTAAAGGACTTGATGCATTACTTTCATTTCCTGAGACCAGTTATTTAAACCCATCTAGCTATCATCATCATAAAGGACCAGAAGACGATGCTTTCCACATGCTTGCAGCAGTAATAAAGCAGTACGCCCATCTCATCAGAGAGCACCGGCGTGCCTGGAGAGCATGGGTGAAAGGGAAAGGTGCAGCTTTCATGGTGGTGTGTCTCACTGCTTGGTGGTTTGGCAAGAAGAACTTTGCAAGGAAAAGGTGTCTTGGTGGGAGGTGCAGGGAAAGGAAGGCTGTTGAAATGTGTTTCCTCATTAAATTAAAAGGAAGGCAGATATTAAGCAAAGATTCTCAAACACAGCTTGGTCCCTCGTCTTCTTTGGGAAAATTTAACTATGCCTTTTAGTCATTTACCAAGTTGCAATCAAAGCTGAAAAGGGGCTGTTAATCACTGAGGTTACCCTCTGTAGAAAAAGCCCATGTATTTTTTCTCTCTTTTCTAATGTCCCTGAACAGGACTTGGGCAAAGCATACCTAGTGCTGCTCCCAGTATTAGTGAAGACATAGGAGAAAAAAACATGGGGAGTCAAGTCCAAAGGGAATTTGGATTTAGATGAAATGTAGACACTTCAACCCAAATTTATATTTTTCCCTTCTAAATGACTAGGTAATTTATTTTATTGGCATGTTTTAGCTGATCTTTCTTTTTAACTGATGCGGTTTATTTTACAGAGGTTGTCTGTTAAACCATTATGTGTGTAGTCTCTCTCAGTAGTCAGTGGGCAGAGCTAGAAACCTTCCAAAGGCAATTCATCCCACCGGTCTTGGGCACAGTTTAGGAACAGAGAAGTCAGTGTTCTGAGATGTGTCCTTCCCTTCCTCCCACCTCCATGAGGGTGTAAAGACAATTAACTTCAGCTAAAAATAAGCACGTGAGAAACATAAAGGTATGTGAAAAGAATCTGCCAGAAATGTTTCCCTCTGCTCTGCTGAACCACAGAAATTCCTTGTTAAAAACCCCAAGACATCAGTAATGATGCCTTATCTTTCTAATGAAAATAGTGAACATTTTACCCAGGATAGGTAAAACATGAGACAACTAGCCCACTCTCTTCCAAATTTATACAGACTATATTAATATTGAAACTAGGGTTGCATCAGATGCAGACTACCAACACCTGGCAATATTTGTCAAACTGGTGCAGCAATATCAGAAGCAAGAAAATGAACCATACTATTAAAAGCAGTAATACCGATAATCCACTCACTGACAGGGTCAAAAGAAATCTCATATTAACACTTCTTATTCAGGATCATGTTGCTAACCATCCATCCTCACTCTTGTGCATTTTTTTTTTTTGTATCTGTCCTTGCACTACTGCAGGTCAGTACTCATATTTTAGTTCACATGTCAGTTTGGAGTTTCATAACCTTTATTTGAATACAAGCAAAAATCCAGAAAACAGTGAAGCTCTTCCTTGGATACCTCTTGGAGCATTTTTTCCCTGTGTTACATTGTGAACGGCCCTTTCCTGGACGGGAGGGGAGAGGTGCATAACAGCAGCTGTCACTGGCAGCAGGTATTATTCATCCCTTACTTCTGCCAGACAGCCAGGAGGGAGGCAAGCAAAAGAGAGCCTAGAATATAACCCGAGGAAGCAATCTGTGCTGCTGTAACGAGCTCTGTAAAACACAGTGCTACCAGTGCTGCGTGCAGGGCGAGAGGGCTGAAGTCAGGGCTCCTGAGGCTGCCTCATGCACCCGCTGCAACCCTGCCCTGCCCTTGGAAAACCCACTGCAGTAATGCAGCTCTGAGGCACAACCCTTCACCAAAGTGCTAGCTTTTCAGAACAAGGTGTTGAGATTCAGTATTTTCCACTTCTGTCAGTGATTACCAGTTTGTCCTAACATAAATTTGCTCTGAGAAATGCTGTGGATATATCACTAGCAGCATTTCTAAAAGGCTCGCTGATCTCCCTGCTCCACCCTCAGGAAGCCCAACTTTCCCTCTCCCCAGCCATCACTTCCACCCACCAGCACTCCTTAAGTTCAGTACATTCACTCCTTGGGAAACACCAGATGCGCTGAAGGAGTCTTGACTCAGATCTTGTGAATCCAACAATTTCTCTGTCTGACAAAAGAAAGTCACGAGCAACTGAGGTTCCTTATGATCAAATATATCATTCTTCTTTCAGAGGAAGGTTCTTATTTTTTTCCCTTTTCATCTTCCTTCTAGCACACAGAAAGTCAGCCTTGGGAGAAATGCACAGTAGCTAATAAAATCCATTTTTGTGAGTGCTCCTGACTCCTTGCTGAAGCCAAGCTCTCATACAGCAGCATCTGTGAGTAATATTTTCTACCATCTGTGATTGGATAGGTGAATCTGTCTCATCCTGGCAGATCTGCCCACTGTTATAAATGCCATTGCTACCAGTCTGGACTATATATCTGGATGTGAAGCTATCTGTCCTCAAAACAAATTCACTCAGAACAAAAACTGGTAGGTCGTTTTCTTCTCAGCAGCATCGTTGTATGAGGAAACACAAATTTTTCTGAAAACTTGTGACCATAAAGACAAGTTCCAGATCAAAGTCCTTGTCTTCTATGGACCTTGCGGTCTGATCACAGGCAATATAAAATCTGTCTAAAACTCTGAGATGAAGTTTCTGCTCATGAACTCTTGGAGATTTTCTGAACTATCACAGGCTGTACTCCCTGCCAAAGCAACTTAACTATCCATTTGGTTATTATCTCACACACCTTTCATGGGGCTTTTTTTCATTTGCTTTTGAAAGCACATCCATTGTGCTCTGCAGGACCCTATCCTCAACTAGCTTATGGGATCACCTGGCAATTTGGTAAACAACAGTAATTAAACATTAGGCTTGCTTTTTGTAGTTAAGGCTAAGGAAATCTTTTTGTTTTTTCTCACCTTATTAGAAACCAACTCTGCAAATGTATACGACATGGACCTTAAAGGTGAACTCCATTCTAAACCAAGAACAAAGAGTCTTACATATGAAGACTTGCCCTCTTCTCCAGGATGCAACATTATCTTTGCACTCTCTGAGTTACACAAATAGCTTTTCAGCATGGATTGAATGGTTCATTTCCTCCTATCTATTTTTCAGAGTTAGTTTCTTTGTTACCATGAACTTCACCTCCCTTTGTGAGAATAAAATAACTTTAAATATAGAGGAAGGCCTATTAGCTAAATCTTGGTGGCTTGTTTGGGTTTTGGTTGTTTTTGTTTGTCTGGGGTGGGTTTTTTTGTTGTTTTTGTTTGTTTGTTTGTTTGTTTTTTAAATGGAATTCATAGAAGCATCATAAGACCAGGAATATTCTTGCATCTATTTATAGGTTTTGAGATAAATTTATATTTTCTTTTTCCTTGAAAATTCAGAGGTTTTTGTGCTTAAAAAGACAATTCTGGTTTCTCTTATGTAGACCCTTTCTAGTCTAGCTGACAGATCTGGCATTAGCTGGATAAACACTTAATGCTATTCAGTAACTTTTTTTTTTTTTTTTCAGTTATCTCTTCCTCAGACTCCTGGGACGGAATCTGTAGAGAGAAACCCTCTTTAAAGAATCCCTCTGTGAAGCTTCCTAAACCTTATTCCATTAAATGAATAGCACTGACAGCAATTATTGAAGCCCTCAGATATCTGAAATCCAATGTTCCTCTTCCTGGTACATACAGAAATCATGCTGATAAGAGTTCTCCCTCTGAACCGGAGGGGGAAGAGTAAAAATAACAGAGTTTTGGGTAAAAAAGTGATAAAGTCTGCAAGGCTGGAAAAAGGGACCATATAACTACTGCTAACCTTGCCTTCAGGATAGTCTCTCCATTGCATAAACAATACTTTAATTTCTCCCAGTATGATTAACAGACACCTTAGGGTTGCTCCCCTACATTTTGTGGGTCAGCGAAGTGGGATGGTGCCATGAGGTTGGTGATGCAGAGTCAGTGGTAGATATGTGAACTCTGCCATACATGGGCTGAGGGAGATATCTATTTTTGAGTTATTAAAGGCATTAATATTTTAGAGAAATATTCTATAATACATTCTTAATTTCTTTTGTGTAATGGAATGAGAAAAAAGGACTACTGAAAACACATTATGCATTGTTCCCAATAACTCCACAATGTTTTTTTCAACAGCTATTACAAGGATTTCCTATAATTGTTTCTGTGATTAGTATTGGGAACACTTTTCACACTGCAATTACATTAGATTTAATGAGTGAATGCTAACATTTTAAAAAGCATATTTTGTAGTAGCAATCTTTTTTGACTAGTAAGCCACTGGTAGTAAAAAGCTAAGTTTAAGACATTTTTCTATCTTACAGGTTTTTTGATTAAATTGATGAAAGATCTGTATGTCTACTTATAAATTAAAAAGTAAATTTGTTTTCTGTGAGGATCTATCATGAATCCTGCAGTCACGGAACTTGATGAATTTTACTGATTTCCAGGATATTGGAGCATGTGGTACTACTGATACTAATGGAAAATCGGGTACTATGAAAAAGCTTGGTTTTGAGAATTAAATAGCTACAGTCAGTAGCCTGCTAAAGCACATATTTCTAGAACGTGTCTTAATTGCTGAATCATGCTCAGGATAATTGTGGAGTATCTCTGGGCAGACTCACCCTCTCAAAACTGTATTGCAAATGTGGATGTGTTAACTCTACACCTTGCTGTCGGGGGAAGCTATCCAATTAGAAGACATCATTCCCTTTTTCCAACTCATATTAAAAAAAGGGGAAACATCATAGAGGGATGTTCTCTAGGGGGAGCAGAAGATAGGAACTTTACAGAGGTTAGAGAAGGACAGGGATTCAGTGACAGATTAAAAAAAATATAAAAATCTTCATCTTTGAAAGCCTGAGCCTCAATTACAGCTACAATGCATTAGAGAATTGGAGAGATGACTGTTTTACTAACATTGCTAATCCAACCATAAGGAGCATGCAGAGTGATATAACATGGCTAGTTTCACAAAACTCTCTTGAAAGGACAAAAATGAAAAACATTGCAGTCTTAAAAACCAAAATGGCACTAAAGAAATCTGACTTGACAGCACTAGAAGCAACGGTTCTGGCTGTACAGTGTTTTGGAGAACAGCCTTAGAAACAAACCTCAAAATGGTGTTAACTTCTGCTTACTACCATAAGTAAAGCAAGACATGCTTCCTTGAGAGAACTGCATATCCCATCAATACAGCAGGTCAAATTCACCTTTGAGAGAAATACATCTGTTGAGCTCAAGATTGCATGGGCCATAAGTGTGGAGGAATTTCTACCAGGGCTGTGAATTCTCATCTTTAATGCTAAGAGCGATCCCAATCTTCAGGAAAAAAGTGCACAGAGGATTTGAATGGCCTGGAAAAAATGTTCTGATTTTGTTTGAGATAACATTAAAATACCTAGACTTTAATATTTTCTTTAATGAACATTTCTGTGTGAAAGCATACTACATCGTTACCAAATAGCTGGGGACATCAATGCACTTGATTACATTTACAATACCATTTCAAGCTATTCAGGAATAAATTGCCTCATACTGTATAGCGACATGGTCTTTATTTCTCTGTCATCCATTAGTCTCATAATACATAGAAATTATGGTTGTAGCACCATTTATGAGCAGTTACATTTCACACAGACTTTTCATTGTTTTCGTTGCTACTGAGGTTTAGCCTTATCAAACTGTACCATGCAGAAATTTACATACATAAATTACTTCAAAAGCATATTTTTCTCCTAGATGTACAGTTCATTAGCTCAACTTCTTTCTGTGACAGGAGCTTGAGATTTAGCTCCCCGATCCATATTTATATGAATGTAAATTTTGGAAATATATTTCCTATTGTTCCCTGGCTGGCATTTTGGCTGATCAGCTCTTATGAAAAAACAGGATGCTTATTTTATATCTAAATATGGATTCTAGGATTACACTGACTATTTTCAAAGCTTTGACTTAAAATTTATAGATATAGCTATTTGGGGAAAAAAACTTACAAAATAATTTGGTTTCCACTTATATAATTTTAAGAAGTACTATATCTGTATATTAATAACCCATGAAGCTATATCAGAATAATTTACACTGCACGGTAAGTATTATGGATTACATGGTCCAATGATAAATATTCATAATGAAATTAAAAAAAAAAATCAAAAAAATCCCAAACATAAGGAAATTTCAAACCACTGTTTTCTTTCTTACTTTCAAAGACTGAACAATAACGCTGAATGTTTCTTTAGATATCCATATGCTGGTTCATTTTCAGCAGATGGTCCCTAATAGATTGTTGTACTGTTGGTATGGTTACCCAAAGCAAATTTTTGGATCCTGACATATCTCATTTTCAGACTTATGATCTCTCATATATACTTGGTGAAATATATGTGTATCCTAGGGGAAACCCAGCTTATAGCTTTTTGTTATAAACACAAAAAGCTTTAGCTAGATTGAAAAAAATGTCCTGGGAAAGTATAAATATTTACAGTTTGAAAACTGACCTGGAAAAATATTTTATAGCCGTAGTTACAGAAAGAACTGATTAGGTAATACGATCTACATTTATGCTAATACAGAACAATGTCTACAAAGGCATTTAAGTGATTAAGTAAGATGTGGCCTGTGAGCTTCTGTCCTAAAACTTCTGTCAAGATAATCTAGGAAACTTTGCTTTGTCTATTTTTAAATGACTAAGAGAATAAATATATTTTTTAAAACCTCTTTAGGACTCCTGTGAGAAAAATTATAGATTGCAATAAATTCTAAATTCCATAGGTGGCTTGAAAAATCTATAGGAAAGTTTATAACTAGAGATTGCACTCATCCTGTAAACTTTCTCACAGAGGTTTTCGAATGAAGGATAAGGACAGCAATAAACAGGCAAGCTGTGAGGAGAAGGCAGCAGCACATAAGCTCGGAAGCGTGTGGCCTCCAGCTGCTTTCTTCTCTCTGTTGTTTTGTGTTTTCTTTTTTCCTCAGGGACCCTGGGCAATTGCAGATACTGGCAGGCTCCCTGCAGCTGGTACCGGGGGGTGAGAGCGCACAGCCAGCTGCTGCCCTCCCTGACTGGAGGGGTCAGGTCTGGGGGCTGCTCAGAGCAACCCCCATGTCCTGCTCCCCCAAAAGAGCACGGATGGTCTCTTACCCCTTCCAGTCTTTCATGCGCCTCAGTTTATGGATCGTTAAGTATATGAATTAGGGAGGTGGGGTGGCCAAATTTGTGTTAAAAAATGGAGCGGGAAGGCAACGAGCTAAAACATTTGAGAATTCCTGCCCTGTTGCACTCAGCTACTAAATCTTCTCAAAAACAAGTGCTATCGTTTTCTGAAAACTGTGCTCAGGGAGATTTCTAAAGCATAACAAATAATTCTGGCAATTAATTATTAGTCTTCATGTTAGTACTTAACTGTCTTATATATGAGAGCACCTTTCTCAAAATTCCTACTGCCTTTTTCATTATGTATTTTGTTTTTAAGTGAAAAAGATTGCAGCAGAGAACTGCCTCTTTTATTATACAGTCCTATTGCATGCCTAGAGCAGACTCACTGTGTCTGCTCCATGACAGACATCCTATAGAAAACTAAGGCTGCACTGATGTCCTAATAATGCACATGGGAGAACAAATGTACATCATAGAGATTCTAGCAAGCTGTAGCTTTTCAACGATTGACTTTTTAGCCACAATATAAGCCTTTTAACATTTTCACAGGTCCATTCTTTTTAAAGGAAATTAAGAGACTTCAATTACAGTGAGTGATGCATGCATCAGCAAATGGAGCCTTTAGATCTTTGCACACCTCATCACCTTGAGCTGAAAGAGTAACTAGTAGCTATCATGAGCTGTACAACAGCATAACAGGAAGACAAGGCACATATTTTGCCTGTAGGTTTTACAGACTTATAGTAATAATGAACAGTAAAACACTAAAATCCTGTCTTGTTTTTATGCTTGGCCCACACTTCTGTGCAACCATCCCAGCCAGTCCTAATTTCAACTTTTTCTTGCCTTTTATTCCTTTTCCACTCTTATGTTCCTTCCTGGTTTATGTCCTTACTTTTCAGGCCTACCACCCTGCTTCTAAATTTCAGTCTTAATCTAATTTTAAACCAGACCTATTCCCTCAACTGGAGTTTGCCACTTGAGTCTCAAACTAGGGCTCTATATTGCACCACACCCAGTTTTCTCGACCGCTTCTTCGAGCCCTCCCTGCTCCATTCAACTCTTTGTTGGCTCTCAACCTTATTTAACTCTCTGGGAATTCTTATCCAAATTCAGTCTCCCTCTTCAATTCCTTCTCCCAGTTTATAATCCCAGGCTTTTCGCTATTACTTATATTTAGAGAGGCTCTTGTTCCCTCTGAAGCCCTTAGCAGCTAACCCGATTTCTCATTCTCAGCCTCTTCCCTGCTCCTTACCTCTTGGCCCCACGATGCTAGCCTCCCTTCCCCATGCTAGTGTCAACAAAGTAAGCTGTACAATCTCCTATCCATCTTTGCAATGCATGAAGACCACAGCTGCCTTCAGAAGTCTTTTAAGGACTCAGCAGGCTGAACATAAGGAAGCAAGTTTGCCACACTGCAGCCTGACAGGCATAGCTAAGTCAAGTTGGACTGTTAAGTCATTTTTCTCTGTTGTGGTTGGTTGTAGCTTTCTAATCCTGTGATAGTACCAACATCTTGTCTCAATACTTGTTAAGCAATACTTGTTTAGCAATACTTGTTTAAACCTTTCTCATCTGTGAGAACTCTAGTCACATAGTAAATTTAAGAAGGAAGAAAAGGTTATGAAATATCATCAATGAGTAGAATAATGTTGGCAAAACTACAGCAGCACAAGCCTTAAGGAAAGTTGGTGTTATATATCCCTTGAGCAATTATTTTCTGAATTTACCTTGTAACAGCATTGTCAACATAAAGACATATGCCATCAGTAGTCTACAGTGATAGTAATAACTGAGTACACTGACATATCTTCAGTGAAAATTAAACATAAAACATCCCTCCCCTGATATCACAGTTAAAGGATGAAGTACGAATAGACAGAGCCAGAATGTACTATATTAAGGTAAGACAAGTTTATCATAGCAACATCAACTGAGAAGTATTGTACTTTCAAATACAAACTGCAACAAGCAACACTGTGACCCAGATCATCATGCTGTATTGTATTCACTTAGAAATGGTCAAATACTCGACTTTGTAGGAAAAGAATATATAAAGCTTATGAAGGCTTTAAATGACACTGCTTTGAATTTGTTACTATTCTGGTATTTGTCCAAAGTGAATGGCCTTTATTTGGCATACTGGGGTTGTGCAAGAGCAGCCACTATGCAAGACTGCTTTAATGCCCCTGAACCATAAGACAGCGCAGTGCCCATCAAGAAAGACAGCTCCCAACCTTCTAAATTTTACCAGACGAGCTGGCTTCTTCAAACAGTTCAGCTAGCTAAAGCTTCCCCAGGACACCACATGCTCTCTTGCCACTGATATTCTTTTCTCTCTCCTCTTATCCACTGCCAGTCCTCCTGCTGGTGAGGAAAACAGAAAAGCAGTCCCCATCTCTCACTGAGCAGAAGATATTCTGCTGCCCAAACCAACAGAAAGGAGACATATCAAAAGCAGAATTGCACCTTAATTATATGTGTTATAGTTATTTTTAATACTAACTCTATTCTACTTCCCATTATCTCTACTAACCTCTTTAAAACTCAAAAATAATTTATTTCCCCCTACAGATTTTGTCATTTCCATTTTACAAAAATTGATTCCCTTGCACCCCTCTGTTTCAGATCCAGCTAAAATTAATACATTTTTAATTTGCTTCCTTTGAGCCCTAGCAAGATCAAAGATGGTAACAGAGCTCTGGGAATACTGCAAAATTTGTCAGTTAGCAGCCTGATAGCAGAAGTAGTGTATTCTGAATTTCATTGTTTATTTTTTCCAGCAACAAAGGAGTGGAAGTATAAATGGGTGAAAATAAAAGAGATTTTTGAGAGTTTTATAAACAGAAGTTAACAAAACTTTTCCACTAATTCAAGACACTCTGAATCATTTAGTTCCGCTCAGTACCATGCTAAAATGGAGCTATAGTGTATTATTATTTAGCATTCTATATATTTTCTCACAATGAGACAGAAATTCAGTCATCTCTTCAAAAAGCTATATTGTACATTTAAGATATATGTCCAGTAAAAGTCTGGAAGCAAGCTTGCCCTATCTGATGAAGATAAATAGCTTCACTCATCAGATTCTTCTCTCCCTTACTTAATACCCACTTCCATGAAATGAAAGAACCAATATTTTGGAAAGTCTTACAGAGATTCTTCCACTCTGTGAAGAAATGTCACTGTTTGTAAAATTTCCCTGATGAAAATATTTAGGATGACAGGCAAAAGTGGCATACCTAAATGTCAGATTTTACTGTCATACCTAGGTGGAAATTGAAGCGATCACAGATGAATAGGATCCGCAGTACTTAAATAATTTTGGGATTTTGTTCTCATATTGAAACACCAGTCTGGTCTGTCATGGCACAGCTAATTCAAAAAAACATTAATGTGCTTTTTCATGCAGCACTACCTTTGTTTATTTGTCAGTTTAGATACTGTTTGTGAAAACTTCTATTGTCTGTGCTTCCATAGATACAAAATACTTTGTCTGTAAACTACATCTGCTGAAAATGGAAATGCCCATCTTATAAGAACGCCATGTTTTTCAATCAACTCTTAAAAACAGTTTTATCTATTCTGGCTCATGAAAAAGAGAAAATATATGACTAATAAATATTTATCATGGATAGCTAATTTGCTTTTCATTAAGAAAACTGTTGTCTTTTATGATTCATGCTTGTATTCTGGAGTGGGATATCCAAACAAAGCAAAGCAAGATAATTCTGTAGAACGGCTATTCTTTAAAGTTTACAGAAAAAAATGCTTTATTTACTTAATTCCAGAATATTAAATAAGGTGGCCTAATAGGCTTGATGTTTCCAGTATCACTCAGAGAGAAGCATCTCATTGGTCAGCATCCAGATGACTGACAGATCATCTCTCTTATATTAGTTAGTGTATTTTTAACTGATCTTAAATAATTTTTAACATCTGGCTGTGAACAAACAATTGCAACTTGCAGTTCTTAATGGGCCTGTTGAAGAACAGACACTATAGAGAATCTGAGGATTGTTTAATTAACAGACAGTGAAATTTAATATTGAGCAGCAATTTGAAGCTCTAAAATGAAATGTTTTCTAAAAAACAATAAAGCAAATACTTAGTGACAGTCCTCTGTTCATTCCTCTTTGGAATAGTATGCATTGTAGAAATTATAAAATTCTTAGGATAATATAGGTTATTAAGTAAACACTTTTATGTGTCACACTGGCAGGTTCTTGAGTAAATTCACTAATTTAAAAAGATTTGTACCAATATAGCCGAAAACATATTTTCAATATAAAATTTCATTTTTCAAGAAGGTAAAATACTGGCAGACCTCTGGTTACAAATTTTTAAGACAGGAAGTGTAAGATCCGTGACAAATACGTACTGGATTCTGATAAACTGATAAGTTACAGTGGCCTCTTTGCACTGTTGCAGAAAGGGTGGTCTCTACTTCCCCCCATCCAGAGTATTCCGTTTCTGGTACAGAAATTTCTTGTCATTCCAGTTTATTTTAAGATATTTGTTATTTACTCTTCATTATGTTTTACATTGAATAATATTTGAGATTTAATTAAGAAACATTTAAGCAAACCTGACATGACCAAATGGTAGAGGGAGGTAGTAGGTGGTTGCCAGAGTGGTGGAAGCCAGAGTGCTAGTCCAGTTCCAGCCACGGCACGTGCTTCCTTAACAACCTGAGACATAATTTCTCTTAGAAACTGAGTTAAATCTCTCTCTGCCTATCTAAAGTCCAAACTTTTTTAGGGAAAGGTGTATCTCATGGTGACAGCAATTCCCTACATGTTGCAACTGTGGAAAAAGTAACACAGCACTAACAAAACAAAAAAAAAAACCTAAAAAAATACAGTTCTTCCATGACCACACACAGAGGGAAACACGGAGGAATCTGATGAGGTTTTGGAATATTGCTCTACTTATTTTGGGTGTAAATGACTCTTTACAACTTATCAGAATAAATCTATTCAGCTGTGTATAGGAACTGCATTTGGCACTACTTCTCTCTCTATAACAATACTAATTTTGTTTCTGTGTTTCATGCACATTTCTCTTAATGTTTTTTCCATCAAAATGATTTCTATTCACCAGTTTTAACATTTCTAAATAAAACCATCTGATTAAAAGCACTTCATGTGTGAAAAGAAGCTCCCCAGGAAAAATATCAAATGAACAATACATACATGAAGTGTTGTACTACTCCTAAGATGAGCCTAATTGTTTACAGAAAATGTGCTGTTCCAAAAATGACAGAGATGATTACTGTGGTTCAATCCCAATCAGTCTTAGGGTAAGCTTATGCAATTTCAATCAAAATTAGAAATAGAAAACTGTATAAACAGCACTTTCTCTTGCCTCTTCTTACCAATCTAAGAAAAACTTGTGTGTAATACCTGTATCTCAGACAGACAACATATACAGAAAACATTTTATAACAGCTGTGAATCTACCAGGAGACCTCTGGATGCTGAAACAGCATGCTAAATAAGAGTGAGGATCCAAATTCACTTTGACAGTTTACAGCCATCTCCACTGTCTATCTCTCGTTACAAAGACTGAAGGGCTGATACTCGATTCTAACTCTCAGAGACTAGAAGACCAAGAAAGCCCCAATATCAAACCAGTCATGATCTTTGAATGTGACACAGAGTCATCACAGGTATGGCCATCCAGGAAAAGTAGCAAAACAGTTAGAAAATTATATTAACAGGGCAATGAGAATAGAGTTTGCTTCCCCTCACCTTTTTCTTCATTTTTACATTTTTGAAAATTGCATGAACTCTCCATGTTTTTGCAAACATTGCTCCAAATGCAGTTGTGTATCCCACTGTAAGAATCCATGTTCGGACCTAAAAATATATGTATATAAAAAAAGACAAAGCCATTTAATTTTTAGTAGACGATATGGATATCATATTTTCAGCCAACTTTTTTCTCAAGACCTTCAGAAAATATATTCAAGGAACTTCACCAAAATATTGACATTTCAGAATTGTCTCATTCATTGCTTTCTTGCTTTTTTTGTCCTTCCTCCATCCCCTATCCAAGTATAACAAATCTGGATGCTGAATTAACAATCTCTTCCATAAAAAACCCACAACTTTGTTACAATATTCTGCATTTCTTTCACTTTTATTGTGTTTTGTGCAGACAGAGGAAGGAACTAGTGGAGGAAACCAAGAGACTGAGACCATAAAAAGTACCCAGGGAACTAATATTAATAGCAACATTTTGAACAGAAATAAACAGAGGAGTATAGATGTTATTCAGACTAAATAAGAGGAAATTGTACTAATGAGATATGCATCACAATGCAGACCCTGAGCATTCTGGAAAGGTAAGAAAACCTGACCTTGAATCATCACATAGGGAAAAGTGGCAAGACAGGAGCACAGCCTCAGTGGGCAGACCTTGGGGACAAGACCTGAGCTGAAGATAATACCTGCAACATGAGCCTAAGAAAAAGGAGCTGGTGAGCTTACATGGAATGATGGAGTAATGAGACCCTGAGCTGGCCTATCCAGGCATTTTCCTCATAGTGAGCTTCTCAGAGTAAACCAGAAGATTTTAAATTTGTAAACAAAAAAAGACATGACGTCTTCAGAGTAAAAATTACAATGACTTCCTTTTTTTTTTTTTTTTTTTTTTTTTTTTTAATAGCAGAAAACCCTCAAATTGACCAAGGAGGACAGAACACAAGTTACAAAAGCTTTTTGTGCAATTCCCCACCTGCCCATAGCATTGTTGCTTTCAGAATTTGTTTCAGCTAAGCCAGTGACCTTCAGAGTTTTAGCGAGCTCTGCACAGCCCCCTCTAATTCCTTGGAAGTTTCTCTTTTCGTTACCCTGGAGGTTTGGTTGTTTGAAAGCTTTTCTGCCCTGAACAAACTATTTTCTTCCCCAAAGATGGACTGGAGACTACAGAGCGTTGCAGGTGGAAGACCACGCGAGAGGCACAGCAGGGAGCTGGAAGCCAGATGCATCTGAGAGCCCGAGAAATCACAAGGAGGAGGAACAATCTCTTCCTCCCTCTAGAGATTCCACATGGGCTGGCTGCTAAATAGGTAGACTGCACAAAAGCGAACAAAGAAGTAAACATAAGATGCATTGTACTTTGCAGGTGGAAAAATTGAGGGAAAGACAATATCTAAAGACAGGGAAGTAAAGCTATAAAAAGGAAAAGGCAGACTTCTGTTGGCCATGCTGACCATGAGTCCTTAGCTAGTAAAGCTGTTTTTTGACATAAAACCAATCGGATTTATGGAAATCAGGACATTCTGAGAAAGGATTTCGAAAAAAATCTTCAGATGACCTAAAGGCAATGTTTTTCTTTGGAAACCAGCCTAGTTTCACATCTGACTTCTGCGGAGTTCAGGATTTTTAGTTTGTAACTTTATGACATGCATATTGATGAGAGACTAGGTGTCGTAGTAAGATGCAAAACTTGGGATCTAAGATAAACAGTAGGAATAATCTAAATGTTTTGCTTCTAAATACATGTTACCCAGTTTTTTCCTTACTTGAGAGGAGGTGTCATAGTAAGATGCAAAACTTGAGATCTAAGATAAATAGTAGGAATAATCTAAATGTTTTGCTTCTAAATACATGTTACCCAGTTTTTTCCTTACTTGAGAGCAGGTGTCATAGTAAGATGCAAAACTTGAGATCTAAGATAAATAGTAGGAATAATCTAAATGTTTTGCTTCTAAATACATGTTACCTAGTTTTTTCCTTACCAAAAGTCATCAGAATTTCCATTTTTGTATTCAAAACATGATTTTTTCCCCCAAATATTCTGTGAAATAGAAATTCTGATTTTTAGTAAGCATTAGAGACTAGGTATCAAGGTGGAAAAGCAAAAAAAATATGACTCACTCAAAAGATATCGATAAGGCAATAAGAGACATAAAATAACTACAGTTCCTTAAAATAAATAAGACATGTATGGTCAATAATGAAAGAAGAATACATACAGAACCAGCACCTTTGGTCTTGGCAAAGAAGAGGGTACACAAAACAGACATGCAAAACTGTCTGAGAGGGCATATGCCCAAAACTGCTAACACTGTGCACCACAGAGGGACACACACCGTCAGTGTGCAAGTGTGAACTTGAGGGGTGCTGCCTCACCGTCCCGGGCATTACCAGGTTGCAGAAATACACATGAAGGTAGGGAGCCCACCTCTCCTACAGGATGGGTGTGTATAGGGGAGCCTGCACCCCCAGAAGAAAGGCTAACCCATGCATCCCGTGTGCGGAAGGTGTCTGCATGTAACTCAGCGTGTGCGCTTACTGGAAAACGTTGGCATTACATATGGAAGAGCGTTTAGATATTTGTATGTATATATTAACATTTTATTAGCGTCTAGTGTTGTGGTTAATCTGTTTCATTACTGATGCTGACCCTGAATGTACAGTTCACTGATTGTTGCTTAATCTTGCTATTAATAAAACCAGTAAACCAACTGTGATTAGATTCAAACCATGTGAGTTTTGCCATTTTGTGACATTCTTGAATGTGGTATTGAAAAAGAAACCTGTAACCAGGAAAAAAAAAAAAAAAAAGGGAATAGATATTTTGGTCAGTGAGGTATTATTTTTAACATAAATATTTTTTCAAGTCTTTGCTCGTTATCCATTATCAAACATTATGCTAATAACTTCAGTAAAACCACAGTTAGATCAACTCTTGAGTGATTTTAAAAATACATTTCATATCAATATGTTCATATTAGCCAGATACATATTTTTTTGACTTCACATCAACTGAGCTGTGATAACCATACTTAGCATTCAATCTTTTTACTGCTATTAATAAGTATTCAGCTCTTTTGTGTACAGTTTAGTGATATATTTGGCAAGCATGGTATTTTCATGTCTCTAATAAGACTGGTTTGTTCTCACTGAAACAGTAATTGCCTCTTGGGAACAGTTATAAATTCAATTATGCTCATAATATGTTTCTAACCCAATATTCAGAAAAAATATATTTCTAGCATGCTTGGGTCAAAAAGTTTTATGTATTCCTGATCTGGACTGTGCAAATTAGAATAATATAACTATTTGGCTATATTGAAAACATTCTAGCTTAAACATACCAGGAGAGTTTGTCAAAATGAGATCGCTGTTGCTAAGAATAAGACGGTAAGTTTCAGATCAAAATAAATTTTTAATTTTGAAGAGAACAACCTCAAATTTGTCTGCTACAATTCACTAATGTAGCCAGCAAAATGAAAAATTTAGAAAACAGAAAAAGCCTCTGAAATCCATATTTATATTCTTAAATGTATTATACCTACAAATCCCACTCATTTGAAAGAACATGATAAAAATAACACCAGTAATTGGAGAGCATGACCATGATGTTATACAATCAATCAGTAATTCTCTCATATTGGAAGTTTTTAATGACATGTTTCAACAGAAGAAGCTGAGGAAGACTACCCTCCCCCCAGTACCCAGCAAGCAAGAAAGGAACCTCCTTAGAAGATGGGAAACTTGCATTCAAATTCCTACTCTAAACTAGACAAAGAACCTGAAAACATTCCTATGATCCTATAGAAGGATAATTTGTAAAAATAGCTACTGTTTATCTTTTTCTCATTCCTCCACTGAATTTTAGGATACATCTTTTGAAATATCTACTTATATTTCTTGGTTACTCTTTTTTAATAAGATGTTTTCACTAATTGAATATCTCCTACAAATTTTTTGTTTTCTGTTATTCAAAGACAACTTGCAAGTGTCAAAGGAGATAATATTTTTTGGCACACAACAATCAAGTATGTCTATGCAGATGCTAAAATGCAGTTTCCTAGTTCTCTTTTCTTTCTACTTCCTACACTATTTTGGTTTAGTGTCTATTTTTGAAAGTACTATGCGTGCATCCATAATTGGAATTTGTGTTTTTATAAATTACTTGATAGGAGCTCTTACAGGCGCATTACTTGTGATAACTGAAAAATCTAGAAATCATTTATTTAGCAGACAACACAGTTGATGACCACCAAACACTGAAAGTGTCTCCACAAAGAAACAGACCATTCTGGGTCTTTTTCCAGACTTGGAACAGGTATGATGCATATTCAACACAAACAAAAATCCACCTTTGTCAAACATTAATGTGTAAACTAATGTTGTAAGATGTTTAAACAAATGTTGTAAGATTCAGCTAAAGAGTCACCGCATTTATGAACAAGATGGTCCTTCCATCTTGTAGGAGCATTTCTTTTCAACTTCTTTTTGCAAGAAAAACTCTGTTTTAAACTTATCCATAATGTGCTAAAGATCTTTTTTTTTACCTTTTAAGCATGACTATTTTTCCATCATATAATAAGCACTGATAGCTTAATAGCCTTATATAAAGTTGCTTCCATTTGAATCATATTTCCTTTCAACCTTAGCTTTAGCTGGCTAGCCTACATTTTGAATGCTGCTATTTAATATCTTCACACAAATTTATCTGCACCTTTCCCATCATCTTGTTATGTGAACGGTGCAGTGGTTACTATTTATATATCTGTGTAATACACCTACAAGGTTATTTGATATTACAACTCATTATTAATTAAAAAATCCATCTAATTGTGAACAATTAATTTGTAAGGGGAAATTAGTAAGTGGTGAAAGCATCAGAAACATCCTGAAAAAAATAAGTAGAAGTCTCTCCCTGTTTAGGCACTCTAAGAATGAAGCTTACGATCAAACCTACTATTTTAGGTACTCTTTACTTTCAGATAAAGAACAATATTATTTGAATTTATTTAAAATAATTTATTTTAATACAATTACAATTATATATAAAATTATAAAATAATATTATCTTGGAAAATAGACTCAATTAATGAAAGGTAAAAAGTTTCACTTTTAAAGAAGTTCCATTATTTTCCCATAGTTGACTACCGCTGCATATGCATTCAGAAGCCCACACAGTCATGAACTGAAAAGGAATGGCAAGGAAGGTATTGAACTCATGAAAGCAGTAATAAAAATTTCAAATGCAGTTGATGAAGTAATGTGTTTTAGTCCTCTGTTAAGTTGGAAGAAAACAAAAATGTCAATCGTCTGATCTGAATACACTACATATTCTCCTTTTTTTTTGTGTTGCAGCTTTAAATTTGTTATACTAATCCAGTTTGCCAATATAAAGCAAACAAAACAGTGGGATTAAAGACTCAGAATTAAGGATAAATAAAACCATGTATCAGCACAAAGAAATTCCACATGTTGCATAAAAAGCTACAACCTTCTTATCACCTCTCCAGGTGACTTATTTTTTTTTTTAAATAACAGTTATTTGAGTGGGATAGTGAAACGGCTTGACTCTTTAACAATTTCTTATCCAGTTAGCAAACCATTTTCCTTCAGAGGAATCACTCAGATTTAAGATTCTTAAAAACATAATTTTTATCATCTTAAGACCTTAATTTTAATGGTTTATTTTAAATAAAAACGTTAAAATATTTCTTTCATAGAACTTGACACTCCAGACACTCTTCAGCTTAGTTTATGAGACTCAGACTGATTGATTTTTGGGAATATCAATAATTAGCCAGTTTTGCACACATACTGGCTTGGTTAAGCTGCAGCTGAACATTAGTGCTGAGCAGCTTGGTGGCATCTTAGTATTAGGTTTAGGCACTTAAAAGTGACAAATGTGAGAATAAGCCATGCTGTGAGTTTAGCCCTGGAGAGCACAATTAGCTTTAAGCAGGCCATTCTGTTGGTTTCTGTGGACTACTCATGACCTGAAAATTAAGAACCTTCTATTTTTCTTGGCAAATTTGGGACATAAAGGATAATTATGATGAACAAAAATGTGTCATCTCAACAAGTTTTCACTGGGGCTTGAACCTGCTCCTATTAACCATGGCAAAATCCCCAGTGTGAGCACAGGCAGGCCACAAAGAATGAGTTCATCCATTTGAATTACACTTTTCTCATTTATATGAAACATTTTTTGACATGTGTTTACGACTTTTAACTCATTCTTTAGAATTTGTGTGGCACCGGCACAGTTCTTGTAAAATGTAAGTGGCGATAACATTAGAGAATTGAATCATGCTGTTTTCACATAAATTAAATACAGTGGTTCTTCACATGCTGTGAGATTTCCTGTAGTGATTTCTTAATATATTTCAGACCATTTTTCAGAATTAATCTGTGGCCAGTGTAAAAGATATTACAATTGGTCCTGATTCCACAAGGGCACTTTAAAATCTGGCTGTTATCCTACTGAAGGAGGGGCAAATGTTCTAAAAATATTACCTTAATAGATCTTTGGCAAGGTTGTGGCGTATTTGCTTCAGCATATGAAATAATTTTGTTTCAAGGATCTATTCAGCCTTGTAACTTTTGTCTGTACTTTTTTTTTTTTTTTCCACCCATGAAAATGTCATTTACTAAAATAGAAGCTGATCAGGCTCATGTTAAACTGAGTAACAGAATTGCCTTTGAATTAAATAGGAGTGAGATCAGTCTCAGACTGAACGACAGTGAGAACAATTATGGAAGTGATTATACAAAAAAAAGGAGATTAAAATTAACAGCTAAACAATTAAGTAGGAAATAAACTAAAGAATACACACAAAATGAAAAAGGCCAGACTAAAAATACAAACAAAGGCTATGGTTTCCAGAGACAAAGAAATGGATTAGAGGTCCAAATCCTCTTGAAGTTCAGTAGAAGTTGAGAATCTATCTGTTGTTTTTTTAAATTCCTGGCCAAAATTAGCCAATCTGAGAAAAAGAAATAGGTAAATATAAAGTCCAAAGAGGGGAAAAAAAACCCAAAACCTATGGCAATGCCAGAAGAGCATAAAGGGTACAAATAAGAAGCACATCATCAACTACTAACCAAATATCACAGCTAGATGCTATTTGCTAGCACAATGTCTAGTCCAAGTGGCTCTTGCCCATAGTACAGCAAGATAGCCACAGGTTTGAGGTGGCACTGCCCAGATGTTTCAATAGACAGAAGGTTCATGCATCTTTTCCCTCTCCCTGCTTTACCATTAAAGGCAAGTCCCTGCTTCCAGAGCTGCTCTCAGCCAGCTCCGTGACTTTCGGAGTTTTAGCAAATTGCCCAGCATCCCCCGCACCCCACAGCCTGCCCAAATCCTTAGGAACACGTGCCATAACCTCTCACACCTGGATTTTCCTCCCTGCTCCTCACTGCAGTCTCCCATTCTGTTTGATGTGGTTTTCAGGATGTCTATCCACTCTCATACCACCCTGCAATCCTCACCTTGTGCAGGTTCAGAGTTTCCCAAGAAAAGGTGCAATGTAGACTACGGAGTTCCACCTTGCCTAGCTATTCTCTCAGGGGGGCAGACATAAGACTATGAAAAATCAGTAAAAAGGAACAAACCCTGCCTTTCATGTTGCTACAACCCACAGTCAGAAATGTTCATGATTTGTAATTAAGAATAATATTAGCTGAACAACCCTAAGTGCTTCTGAAGATCTGGATACATTTAAAGGTCATATTTTAAAGTACATATTTGAGAAGATAAGGTCTATAACATCTACTGTTGCCATGAATGTACATGTTCTCAGTATATCTGATTGAGAAAAACACGAAGTTTGGATAGTCACACACACTGCAGTAGGAGCTGGACTTTATGGGTGGAGTCTCTAATCTTTCCTTTTCTCTTTCTGCCTCTCTGCCCCACGCCACCGTTTGATTCCTTTTTTGTATAAAGCCTATTTCCAGATGCCTGTATCATGCCTGAGAGCAGCTGACTGAAATCTGAAAGCCTGAGCACAACCTGGGATGGATGAGGGTACTGTTGAGCACCACAGGTGTGCAAAAACCTTCATGCCCTCTCTTTACTTTATTCAAGGCAAAACGCTGACAGGACTCAGTAAGATCACCAGGAATCACAGACTATCTGCCTGGTTTTGGCAATTCATATCAATTACACTAATTAATGATATAAACAAGATAAAGCATGTTTAATTGTGTAATTTAACTGTGTAAATTGCAAGACTTAGATCCTCTTATCTTTGATTTAACACTTTTGCAGAACTCTAGAGCGTAAAGGAGACTGGAAGATAATTGCTATCTCCGGAACAGATATCTCCCAGAACAGTGTGACTCCTATATTGAATTATTCCAAACAGACCACTTGCCCCTTCCCTATCACTCCAATCACCCAGTGCAGCACACTCTCTAGGAGAAAGTGCTGCTACACATCAGGACTAACAGGCCTTAGGGCCATAGTAGCCTTTCATTCCAAAGCAGTTCCAACTTGCAAAGACATTAGTCATCTTAAATGTAAAGTGTGAAATTCTCTGTAGAACGTATCACAGAAGTCTAAACGTTATGATCATATCTAATATTCTCTCTATTTTAAGTATCTCTATTTAGTATGTCAGCTTAAACTCTATTCATAGGATATGTCACTCTCATTGCTAATTTTAAGTCTCTCTCTTCCATATAATGAATGCTTTCAATTATTTTTCCACTTGCTTGCTTTTTTCCAGTTGGCATCACATCTCGTTTCACACCCTTATTTCTAACTTCTTTTTTGCTATGATACCATGGTAATTCTGAGATCAAAAACAAAGATAGATCATTCTCATTCTCTCTCTCTCCCTCATATCTGAAGCACTTTCTACTTTGGCATACATACACATTTAATGAAATATTATATTGCTTTTCCTTTTTCTTCACGACCAATAAAGTTGCTATTAAGACAGACATGATCTAACAGTTCTATAATATACTGACCACTTTCTCAGAAGTCACTGCTTTGGATAGTTTTAGATCCAGGTAATTGGAGTTTTACAATATGATACCTAATCTCCAGTTCTGACATGGAACTAAATAATACTACATCTAGTAGTATGAATTTTTACCATAAGAACAGGAACTATTATGCTTTTAAATATTCTTGATTACTTTTCCATAGAAAATAGGCATACCAAGACAAAAATGAGTTTGGAAACCAATTAGCCACTCTAGCACCGAGGCAGCACTACATAATTTCAAAGACTTACATAATACCCCTATTCAGCAAATTATCTGACCATATGTTTAAAGTGCTTTGCGAACTCTCAAATATATTTAACACTTGGTTCTGTGTCTCAGCATATTAACTTATATATCACATCCTCCTACAACCAGTGCCTCACTGAATAGAAAATGGTAGTACAACTCATCAAAGAAATCCTTTGAAATTTTCAGGTGTTACGGGTGTAATTTTGGATCATGTGTCAGTGTCCATGGAATATTACAGCATAAAACATATACCATATGCAGATGTAGGCTGTAGAAAACTCAAAAAGACCAGAGATTGCAAAGCACTTCACCCTCCAAACAATCCTACAAACACTGTTTTATAGAGGAAGCACACACAATGGATTTGGAATGTAATACCTACAATTTGGAAAACATTTTTCCACAGTTTTGTGGGTAGACTCAGGAGTATTTAAGGACATCCTGTAAGTGTTGTAAAAAAAATATTAGAAAATTAAATAGAGACCATATATAACGTATCTAATTAAATAAACTTGCTATTGTGTATATACTGCTACTCTGGTGAGATCTAATCACTTTTGAAATATAGAAGACAAAGAAGGTGATTACTTGGCTCGGACACGGGATAACACTAATGACAGCTTTTTAGTTCTGCATGTGCTTACAAAAGCTGAATAAAAATTTTTACTTCCCTACAAAAAAATATCTCCCGTCATTGACATGGCTCTTCTCTGGCCCTGAGATATAGTTATACCCATATGATCTTTGGATCAATGGCTTTTTATGATCACTCTCCATTGTAACTGTTTCTTTTAAAGACTAAGCCACGGTCTTGCATAAAATGGGAATTTTAAACTAATCTCTCATATGGCTAGAATGTGTAATCAAAATCATGCATTTCCAGGGAAATGGATGTTCAAGAGAAATTTGTGCTGGCCTGATCCTGTAAGTACCAGTACCTATAAGTAGTCCTTATGAAACCACTAAGTATATTACCCATACAGAAATATGTATGTTCATGACATGGAACCAAACACAGATGCTGTATACAGCATGTACTGAATGTTTTGGGGAGAAAGGAGGAGAGACAGGAATGCTACTGAACACAAAAGTGGGTTTGTCTCCCATATTTATGAATTTCCCAGCATTAATTCAGTATTTTTGGTACAATAAAAGTGCACTGCTAGAGTCACTGGTGGCCATGTAAAGGTGATTTCTAAGAGAAGCATAAACTATCACATTGAAAAAAAATATAATTGGATGAGGAAATTTTATAAGAATTGTTTTAATAAGCAGGGGGGTTAGAAAAAAATTTCCTCATAGGTTGCTTCTGAAGGGCTGCTTGCATCTATGAGTGTAATAGTAATTGCTGACAAAGATGGGATTCATGAGGTAAATCAGTAGCTATGCACAGGAAAGCACCATCAGCAATGCTTCTGTACTGGACTGAAAACCTAGAAAGTCAAGATTGGGGAGAAATCTCACAGAATCTGCTCTGTTGTTATAACATTTAACTACTAAAAAAAAAAAAAAAAAAAAAAACAAAACAAACCACAATTAAAAAAAAAAATATCTCTGTTTAAGGCACGTGGCGATACTTCTTAGTCAAAGTCTGGCTTTAAGAACACAGTATTTTCCCTCTCCCCTTTCTTTTATTGGTCAGTTAAGCCAAGTAGTTGTCTTACTAAAGCACCCATCCAGATCTTTCCCTCTACGGCACACAGACAAACAGAATTAGCATAATGTGACAGATACAAATAGGAAAAAAAAAAAAAAAAAGAAAAAAAAAAAAGACATATGTAAGATAAGACAGAACAAAGCAGCCCTCACTTAAATCTTGTTGCATTTAGAATATGAGACTACTGGTTGCATTTTAAGAAGCAAATTAGAGAAAAATCAGATAGCAGAAATGGTATAGCTCAGAGGCACAGGATTTTGGACGGTGGCTCATTTCTCAGAGTTAAGACTGAGCTTTTTCACATTTAAAGGATAACTTAAATTTAGTTTTATATAGCTAAATCTGGATAGAAACCTGTTCTGTAGAACAGCTCCATGCTGATAAGTACCTCTGGCTCCCACTTGCTTTCCTTCTGTTCAGCAGTGCTTGGCTGCTTCAAGAGGAGGGTTGTAGCCTAATCATACAATGGCCTACAGCCTGGCAATGAAGTCAGGAGCTCTGAATACAAACCCCTCAAGGCTGAGCAGACATCACCTCATGCCACTATATTCTTCTGCAACGGAGGGTGAGAAAAGAACGGGGATTGACATCAACAACTGGCTTCCTGATGACACTTCTGCTCCATTAGAAGCTGTTTCACAAAAAAGGGCATAGTTGCTGGATGAAAAATGGATGCTGGCATGTTCTACTTCCTATTGGTGCCTACGTACTCAGACAGTTATAGTACTAGTTTGGGAGAGGTGAACAGGATCATCCTCTTGAAGTCTTGAGGAATGTCCTTCTACTAGCTGTATAGAGAATTTGCACTCTAACTGTAGGAAGACTGAATATTCTCTTCTCCTTTCTTTTGCTGTTAATGTTTAGATGTAAAAAACACAGCTAGGTCCAGGCCCAACTAAGGAAGGTAAGACTTTGCACAGAAAACCCTAGATATTCACCTATACTGTATTTTCTACTGCACCTTGGCATGTACTAAAGACGTATCCATTTTTTTGAAATTGTATAACTGAACAAGTCACATGATATTTCACATCTATAATGGTTTAGTCAGTGTGGAGGATTTCAGTTGAAATATTGGGATGTATCTGTACCAACTAGCTTTAGGCATCTAACTCTCATGCTTTGAATTATTCTCTGGAAGTAAAGTTTCTTTCTATCCAACAACAACATCAGAAATTCAGACTCCTAAAAAAAGGTGCTGTGAACTGCAACTTTCTGAAGACTTGAAGAAGGATCAAAAACATAGGGAGGATAACTCCTGAGTAAGTCCTATAATCTTAGACAATGGGCCAAGAATAGTCAGGAATTTCTGAGGTGAAAATATTTGATAAATTTAAATGCTGTTTGTATTGGTTTTGGAAGGAATATCCTTGCACTGAAGTTCTTCCCCTTTCTTTGAAATCGCCTCTGTAAGTCAGGCTGCATATTACCGTGAGCAATTAAGACACTACAAGCTTCTAAGTGGACATATTTAATTTGGTTTCAGAGTTGCTTGTTTTGACTTAACCAGAATATATTCTACATGGATCTAGGCTTCTGTGAGTTTATAATGTAGTCTGGAAATAGTAGTAGAAGTCTTTGAAGATTCAACTGAAAAAATTGAGTAAAAAGACCTGGACAAGCAGCAGTCATGAAGTCTAAAACAATACTGAATCTATAAAGAAAACATAGTAGCTTCACAGATATTACTAGTTGTCATGCTCTGAACACAGCCTTTAATAAATCATGTTCATATATATAACTGCAAAACAAGAAAGTACATCTACTCTTTCAGTCTGAGGCCAAATCCCAATGCACATGAAGCTTCCACTAATAATAATAATAATATAGCTTTGTTCATATTTCAGAATTTGGTCCCAGAAAATATCCCAGGAAAGAACTAAGAGAATCGGTGATTAAATGGAATGAGACATCCAAATACTGAACTTTTCTGTTTGCATTTCTCGCAGAGCTTCCTGCAAGACTATCTTCAACTAGAATATATGGAATTACTTACTGTGCAAAGTGTCTCAAATGTCTTTTCGGAGACAAAGGATCCATCAAGACCAAAAAGAAAAATAGATGCATAAGAAAGCATCCCTCCAAGGATAATAAGGTTGTTCATGTAGGGACTGGACATCTTTATTAGTCTATGGACAAAAGGTGATAGTGCATTAAAGAGGAAAAGATTACTGCTAGGCTATTAGAGCAATAAATAAGAGCTTTTCATAATGAACCAAACAGATAACCCCTCTTGTAGAACTCCATTAAATCTATCAGCATTTAGACTATTTGCTGTTTTATAAAGTCTAGCATTGTTTCAGGTTTTTTAATGTTTAGTAAGAAGACATCTTATTTTACTGGTGGAGTAATTAGCTAGGGTTAATGTTAATAGCAAATAGTCAAACATAAATTAAAACATTACACTTTCCAGGCAGTAGAAAAGAACTTAACAGACAGACAATCTCTTTCAATGAAAATATATTACACAGTGATTTCAATTACATAGTTCTAAAATATCTTTCCACAGTTTTAACGTTTTCCCGATAAATATATATATATGAGAGACTCTACAAACATGGAATTCAAATACAAAAGAAGTAGTGATAGAAGTAACATGAGTGTCTTACTTCTGATTTCTGTTTTTGATGTTGAAGAACAAGAAAGCACTGGCCATTATCATTCCTAGGATAGTGAGGGCAGAGAGGATGCTGTAGAGAGGCAGGGAGATCTTGCGTAGCTCCTCTTGTATAATTGTTTTGTCCTTTGGAGGCTCAAGTCCTAGAATTACAAGAAGGAAAGAGAGCTAAATCTCACCCAGTTGTAGAATTTCTGTAAGAAAATTTGCCTGTCCTAAGTACTATACCTCGATTTAGCATATTTAGCAACTGTGAACCATATCAGTAGCTGATGAAATCATTGACTCTGACAGACATGTTAGTCACATTGATTGACAAGAAGGTTTGTATTTCTGGAGCAGGTAAACATCTTCTTTGGAAGAAAAAACACAACTATACCCTAATGTAGAACCCCATGAAATATATGCTAACTATCCTAATTTTAAACTGTAAACAAACACTGAAATGTATACTATGACTGTAAATTTTACCAGGCGGTTATGCTTTCCTGAAACAAGTGACAGAGTAATGGGTAGAAAACAGAGCATCGTCTCTCTGTATACTGTCATTATGACCAGGGCAAATTCAAAAGGCCTGTCTAGATACCTACCACAGCTGGAGACCAGCCTTGGTGTGGCACCACTGGGGCAGGGACTGATGGCCCTGGGGGGCTGAAATGGCGTCTTGAGATGTGGATGGGGTGGGGGAAGCCCCAGGAGGCAGGGGAGGCTGGGCTGTTGGTGCCCTTAGGGCTCGACATAACAGAACAATACAGAAAAATGGATAGCAAAGGTTTTATAGTGACAGACCCACTTTGCAAACCCCTGCAGATGTGGACTTGAATGTCTGAACTTAAAAACTGTGTTCAAAGCCATATGCTTGATCAACAGCCAGCTCCCACTAATTAAAGGCTTCTCAGTTTAATGAGAATTACTTTCCGACAACTGCAATAAAGCTGTGCATCCCCTACTTCCCACACTCCATTTTACCTGCTTACTAAATGTTTTCTTGGTGCAGGAGACTGGCAAAAGGCCTTTGGCATCACTGTTTTCCTTCAGAAAGGGATTTGTGTCCCCTACAGTGCCTGAGCCTGTCCTTTCATATCAGCTCCCCATGGGGCAGTGAGGGTGACCACAGAGGGCCAAGCAGCTTCATTTCACAAAATGGCTGCACAGGGAGAGCTCTGTGGACCCGCTGATCATAATGCTGCAAATAACTGACCAACAGCTGCCATAGCTAAATTTCACACCCACTCTTCTGCTTTGCACCCAGAAGAATATTTAAAGGATTTAAACAATAAAATAGCTTTATCAATACCAGTTATGCTGAAACAATTCAGACAATCAAAACTCGCTATGCTTTGGTCTCAATGCTCAACATTTCTGAAAAAAAATTTTCCTTTTAGGTGATCACAATAAAGTGGCAGTCAATGGACCATTTGATGATTTGATATTGGAGAAAAGTACCTGAGATTTTCCCCTTTTCCCTTCCCCACATCAGAGCATGCATTTACAGTGCATGACACTTTAGAGAATTATGCAACAAGTAACAAGCCAAAAATACAATAAAGCACACGTCTGAATTAAAAGAACTAATATTAAAAAAGGCACCCCACCCTGCTGTATCTAAACCATACAGAGTATATTGATGATTAGTATTTATTAAATATAGACAACCCACGATTCCATAAAATGTATTATTTGTGCAATGGCCATTCAATTCTATTGCTTCTAGTATAATGAATTCTTGTTCTCTTGTGTGCAATTTTATGCAATGCTTTAAACAGGGCTAGATTTACTACTCTTCATTTCAAAAACTTAAAGTTACTAAGTTTTTTATACTTCCTGGAAGACATAAAAACAGTGTCCTCCACATGAGATACATGACTGCTTCAATGAAAAGTTAAGGTGGGTAAATGGAGAAGGTTCACTGTGAGTCACATAATGCATCTGAAGACAAATATAAGACAGGCCATTGGTTGAAGGAACACCAGATGTGGTCAGAACAAGAACTAGAAGTCTGATCCTTAAAAAAGTTTGAACAGAGAATTTTTCCCATTATCTACTGTCCATAAAGATGTGGAGTTATGAACAAAACAGGTCTCCTGTTACTTGGTTCAACCTGCATATATTCTCTGGAAATTAATGATGTTGAATCAGTATTCAACTACTTCATCAGTTCCTCGTTGCAGCAAAAATAATCTACTGGGTCCCCGACTTTGGCCAGTGGGACAGATTCTGCACTCCATTTCCACAGCCTCATTCTCCAGACAGATATGAGAAGTGCATGTAGCTGTGCTCTTTTAGGTGCAGGAAAGGATACCAAAAGCAAAGGAGGAAAGCTCCAGCAGATGCACAAGCAGTCATGGATTAGATCACTGTAGTGAAACTCTAGTCATGCTCATACAAACCTTGGGTGTTGGGACACTGGAGGCAGGTGTAGTAGAGCACAGGATACAGCAGCTTGATACTCGTCCACCACTCCCAGGGGAAACCACACAGATCTCACAAAGCTGACTTCACTTTCCATTATTGACTTGCACCATAGCAGAGTTTAAGATTAAATCTTAATTATCAGATTTAAAAATAAGGTATATGCAACAGAAGAGTCTCTTAAAACTCATCTCGCTGATACCTGGCTGCCATGATCATATGCTCAGAAAGCCATGGGTATGCCCACATTCCAACTGCTTTGAGGGCAGAGGAAATTCCCATGTTAACTTTGGAGCAGCATGGGAGAAGAAACGGCAAGAAGATACAGCAATGCAGGCTATAAACTCGCTGTGGACCTTGGGAGTACTGCTGGGCTGAACATCATCTCTAGCCCTGTTTCACATGGGCCATCTTAAAGCTAGCCTTGGTATTTTGAAATCCTATTTTCTAACTGCCTAACAGACACCTCCCAAATGAAAACAACCGCCTCCTTCTTGTGTGTACAAACACAGCACACAAGAACATCCCTCAGGTTAAGATGACCTAGGGGAGTGGGAAATGGGGATGAAGTGAGAAGATATATCTGCAGCTTGTTGAAATATCAAAGAAAGTTTGTGTACACATATAAATTTGAATTTGTACTGGTCATCGGAATGAAAAACAAGTACATCATATAAAAACATTGTGATTTTCTGTTCAGATTTCTCCTTTTTTGTTTTTAAGCACAGCTCAGTTCCCTTTCTCTTTATACAATCTCATAGCTTTTTGATATTAAAAATCCTGAAACAGTTTTTTAACAGCATGTAGTCTTACAAACTACATACAGCTATCCATGTCATTCCTGTACCTCTTTCCAGTTTTCTCTCCTACCTTGGAACCTGATGCTGTTGTTGATTATTTCCAGTGTATCAGCCACAGCATTGTACTCTCCCACCTTGACTTCCTTTCTTTCTGCAGAGAAACAAACAAGAGTGATTGTTTATGGCAGCTCACATGTTCTCAATTATTTAACTGGTTTTGCCTTCTTTTTTGACAGTACATCAAAAGGAAAAGAAATATGCCTGAAGTGCATGAATTATTAAAGCAGAATGCCAGACAGATAACATCACTAAAATAAATATTTCTGATTCTTTAAAGAAACACAAAGTATTTTTAAGAACTCATTTGCATAATCAGGGAATTGTTGTTATTAAGCACAGACATTTCCAATTGAAAGATCACATACTTACTTACTGGTTCACACTATGCAGGACATTTTCCTGGGAGACCAGACATGACTAAATCACACATTCCACTCTCATTTAAACAACTAGGATATCTTGCTTAGTGAAGTATTTTCCAGGGGAGTTGTAGTGGCATGCTCCAGCCAGTATGGAGTAGACTGGCTAGTTAATAGATATGCTGGGAATCTAATTTCTTATTCTGACTAGGAATTAACAACTCATTAGTACCCTGACTGCAAAACATAGTATGCTATATAATTAAAGCCAACGTGCAATTGAGTTAAAATTTTACTGTTAACTATTACCTTCTCTTTTGGGACTATTGTCACATATACGGCCTTCTTCTACCAAATGGAGTAGAGGTACGCAGATATAGGAACTTAATTTGTTTGGATGCTGCCTTGGACACTGCAGCTGGATCTCTGGCACACATTTGTCCCACCCTTCTGATAACATCTGGCATAAATTAATTTTTGCTATTTCTGTTGGGTTTTTGTTATGGCTTAGAAATGCAGGAACTTACTAAATTATCACTTTTGCACTAAACCTTTTACATTTTGATCAGAGACTTACAAACCACAGTCACATTGGCTAAAGTTTTCTTTGATGAGCTGGCTCAGCAGAACCAAAAATTTCCTTTCAGGCCTCTACGTCTGGGCATGCACAACTCAATTTACATTTAAATTCTGAGCTCATGACCCTATTTGTGGCACTGATTTTGGAAGCTGATGATCTTGAACTAGATGGCAAATTTGAAAAGACTGTATTTCACCCAACAGTTCCACATTAACCTTTTCTCCTTTCTCACTCAAAGTGATTGTGCCTGTTCAGCTCTGCTGAATGGAGCAGCTAGCTCCATTTTAGTAAAATCTTCAGGCTGATTAATACTAATCTGAGAGTTCACAAGAGGCAAAAGTTTTCCTTACATAAACTACACTTCTTATTGTTAAATTGTTTATATAAAATTATAGACTGGGCTGCAAATCTGGCAGAGATACCTAGGCATTTGCTATACCCCCATCAAAAGCTGGAGTTTGAAGTTCTGAAAACTGACTTGCCTTTCACATGAGCATGATCCACTTGTGGGGCCTGAAGACCAGTTTGGAATAAAAGAGAAATCCCCTAGTGTCCAGCAACAGTTTTACAAAGCCCATCCACACAGCATTATATACTCTTAAGAATAAATATAAGTTTATACTTTCTGTTACCAGCTGAAAATTCTCAGTAAAATTGACAGTCTTAAACAATAAAATCTTCCCAGTAGTCACGTAAAAGCTAAAATGGTTACTGCTAAAAACAGAATCAATTCACTTTCATCTGTATTTGTAGCATGACAGCTATTACTTGCAGATCTAAAACATCAAAACACAACCTAGAGAGAAGAGAGACTATCACAAGAATGCATACCAACATATAGTTTGCACATTAGAAGCCAAATAGTCCACAGCATCTATTTATACCAAATGGGGAGGACATGAACCTTGGTGTTGGACTAGCCACAACTTTACAGCAACAGGCTAGAACCTGATAGCCCTGATGAACAACAAAAAGAAAAGAGCAACTGCTCCACAAACATTTCTGTATGGAGCACTTACTGGGACTAGATTAGATTGGAGAAGCACATAATAGGTGGGGAAGCACACACAAAAGAGTGTAAATCTGTGGTCTAACTGATGAAGGTACTGCAGTTGAGAAACTTTTTCTGTGATTGCTTCATGTGACTTACAATGCCATTCCTTTCCAACATTTATAAATTCTTACACGGCTTTCTCTACAGATGAAGTAACACTGAGAATGTGCCTATGATGGTAACTGCAATCTAGTGCAATATAGATGAGGTAGCCTACAGCTAGCTAACCTGGGTACCAGGAGCTAGGCCTTGTAGAAATGGACCTTGGTAGAGCTATTTGGAGAAATGAACTTCCATGGCAGACTGAGCTGAAGAGCGAGAGTTTTTTGGACTTAGAAACACAGGAGTGTAGGGAAAAAAGCATTTAATACATAAGAACCATATTATCAATGCCTTGTCCCTTACAAATAGGAAAGGACAGTTCATAGAGCACATGCCAAGGTTTATTGGAGTCAAGAAAAGCCATAAAGATATTTGATACCTTAAAGTAGTTGCAGTTGTGGAAAGTAGTCTGTGAGCGAAATAAACCATATTTTTATTGAGAGGAAGGACATACTATCCATTTCATAGTGTCACTACCGGGGTGCTGAGTGGGAGACACAAATAGTCTTTGTGCTCTTTCATACTCTCAGCAAGGAGTACCACTACAGCTGTTGGCTTTTCAGTTCCCCAAGCACAAGTGCTGCTCAGTGACAGTCACCTCCAAATGTTAATTAAAGGAAGCAAGGAGGCAGCACTATGGCTCTTTGTTCTTTTGCACAGGCCAACATTGCTAAGAATGGGACTGCAGGCTCTACTTCTCTATATGCCATTCCTTTGACTTCCCTTTGGAAATTCTGAATTATTCAAGTCAGTATGTTTGTATAATATACTCATGTTTGTATAATATAGCTCATATCTGGCAAAATTCCTGTGTTCAGCAATAAAAGGATAGGAGGAAGTGGAACTCCTTAAAGCAAGCACACCAACAAAGCACTTTGCACGTTGGCTTCTTTTTGTAGCGCTTTCATTATTAACTTGATACTTCCATAGTTCTGATAGAGATTGTATTGAAACCACCCTGCTCAGGTTAAAACACATAAGAAAAATATGAGAGAAAATAAATACATGAGATAATGTTTGTCAATACTAGGACAGGAGTGGTGTGATTTTAGAACTTAAATCTGCAACTGTTCTTTCACACAGGAACAGAAAAGTAAGAAAACTAGCCAAACCAGAGAAAATTGGTCCAGAAACATGTGACTAAAAATTATGCCTAGCAGAATTATAAACTAATTCTTGCCAATAATTGATTGTGACAGAATAGATTACTTATATGGCCAAGATGAAAGCCTTCTGCCAGCAAAGAACTGAAGTACTCTTAAAGGTGAATTAAAATGTTTCCTTCTACATGTTTTATAACAGAATTTTATAGCCCATGTTAAGCAACTCCAGACAAATTGATGTACTACC
Organism: Tyto alba; assembly: GCF_018691265.1. Lineage (NCBI taxonomy): Eukaryota > Metazoa > Chordata > Aves > Strigiformes > Tytonidae > Tyto > Tyto alba. The sequence goes on from NW_024881301.1 coordinate 23,980,221, forward strand.
ACTCAATTAATTAGGTTACATTTCACAAAGTTAATACAACAGATTTTTTTAACTTCATATCAGGTAATTACATATTTTTGTCAAATAAAAGCAAAAATAATCCTGCAACTAATATCAGCTGAGCAAAATAAACTTAGCAAAATGCACAGCAGTATTACAATTGCCAGCATGACTGTTTTACACTTACACAGAGGATTTCCAGATGAGACTATGTTTAGTTTCAGTTTATTTCACTATATGTCACAACTTCCATTTCCGCTACAGTTTTATAAGTGTATTTATACACACCTCATGAAGATAGTTTCTACTGAGATGTTTAAGGATGAGAGAAAGCACTTGAAAGGCATAAGAGATGGGATGGATGTATTTCCTTTGCTTTCCTCTATGTAGACAATGCTGGTTAGCTCCTAACTATGATAAAACTTTTTTTATCTCTAAAGCTTGTAGCACCTTCAAGTGTGTTGGTCTGAGTAAAATGGTACAAATAACCCTAGTGGTGATGCAGTTAAGCCAGTATAAAAATATTTGCATCAGTATAATCACCGGTATAATTTATGCTTATAATAGTAAAGGGCATTCTGAAATAACACAGTATCCTACTAAATTACAAAAAGATGTATATTGATATGTGAATGCATTCATGAACTCCTACATGTCTAGTTGGTTATATCAGTGTAAAAACTATGTCTAGGCCACCAGAAAAAAAAGACAAGTTAACAGGTATGCCCTAACATTACAGTGCCTCCCAAACCACATGGCTGTAAATGAAAATTAAGGACCTCAAAGCTCTTAATAGCTTTCCATAGCTTGACACTAGTCATACTTTGTTAAGTCACTGCAGCTCTTTATGAAGTTAGAATTCCATGCGAAGTACAAACATGTGCCAGCGATGAGTATTCACTTTCCAACAGATATAAAGTAAATTTTAAAGTAAATTTAATAAACTTACTGTGGACTATTCTCCAGATAAGCTAGGGGTCACTGAGGTTTCTCATCTAAAGGACACTTAGGCTATTCTCAACTTAGAAGCAGCAGAAAAAATGACATAACCTATAGCTGAAAGCATACACAATATGTAGGTCTACTGGGTCCCGAAAAAACATCCCTGCATAAGGTGCTGCCTCCATGTCTCCTTCTCCTTGAAAAGTTTTTCTAAATTTTTCTGTATAGCTCCTCCTACTTCTCCACTCAGGAAATTATCACAGTACTCCCTGAAAACCTTCCTCTGACATCAGTTTAACAATCCTTCTCCCACTCTTTGTCATCTGTCCTTCTTGCTTATTCATTGTAACTCAGTGGGGGGGATTAGATGCTTAGCACATTGTAAAATCTTGCTGCAATATGCAGTACTTAGCAGCCTATCTTAGGATCCAGTATTATCAAGCCTTGTCCTACAATAGAAACATCTAGTTAACAAATGTTGTTCCTCATCCATGCACCGCAGCCCAGCAGGACTGCCTGAATCTGTGGGGAATATTTACTCATCAGATCTCAGAAGAATTTTGGAAAATGTCCAAGTGGCCACCAACAGGTGAAACTGAGCATGGACCATACACACCTGAGATGCTTAAAGATCCTGAGGAAGAGACCGACACTTAAATTTGGAAAGATTTAAATTTCAAATTTCAAATCAACCTCCTAGATAAGAATCAAAAATAATGCCCCTGCAGAAGTACTCACACTTTCAAAGTCGCATCTAACCTACCTGAAAGTTCACCATTCACAAGCTATTGGCAACTCATTGATGGGTTCAGTCCAGAGACAGGGCAAAGGGTGCACAGACACATTGCATTATGGTGTCCTGAGGCCTGCCTTTCCCCAGTTTGGCTTCTGGTCACATTCCCTCTTAAAGAATAAATGTTTTTCTTTAGCACTTCATATTATCATTCACCTAGAAATCATTTCTCACTGACAGATCTTAGCTGTTCTTTTTCACTCACTGTATTGCCTACTATGAAGGCTCCTGGAGAGCTAATGTGCCACAGAGAGCAACAGCAATCCTGTGGGCAAGGGTGTTAAGAGAACAAGTCCCAGGAAAGAGGGTGGGTCGAACACAAGCAGTGAAAAAACGAAGCTGGAGACTGCAAACCGATAGCAAGTCAGAGAACACTTCCCATATTTCAGCAAGTCCTGTGCAAATTGCCTGCAAAGTCTCTTCTAACCAGTCTTACCTTTATCTCATTCATTTTGAAAGCTGTTTCACAAAATAATGATCTACCACAAAACCTGGAAACGCTGTTTTAAATGCCTTTACATTACTGAATTAAAGCAAGTGTCATGAAAGCTAATTTTCCTTCAGAATAAATACAAAAACAGTTAATACTGTGGATCCTGTAGAAACTCTTAGGAAATTAATGTAATCATAAATTTCATAATATACCCTTGTCAAACAGGACTGGGAAGTTTTTCAGTTATCCTTATCACTTATCAGCAATAGCCAATACACATTGAAAGTTTCCAATTTAAAAAAAAAAAAAAATCAGAAGAGAAGCTTATAAATAATGAATGAGCAAAGCTGTTTTCATTATTTTCTATCCCTTTGTAGGCAACCATTTCTTTGTTTAAAGACAGAAATGCTGAGATTAAGATTCGCAGTTCAAATAAGGAAGAAAATGTTCAGTCAGATAGAAGATTATTCTTCAGCAGAAGCTGCCAGAAAAGAATCAAGGAAAAAAAAATATGTTACCTTTGCAAGGATTTGAATTACCACAGTTTTTACCCTTGTAATTAGAGTTAAAAATCTACCCAAATAAATATTACCTTCATCTTTAACACCTGCATAACTATTTCCTTCATTTGAAGTTCTTGTATAGTGTTTTATTTCTGAAATCCTAGATTCCAGTGCACACAACATACAGGAAATTCTGATTTTGAAAGCAGTATATATAGCAAGTGATAATTACTCTTCATGGTCAGTTCTCAAGTCCTATCTTTTATTTATCCATAAAGCAAAACAGACAGAAAGGTTAAACTAGCCAAAGGCCAAAGAGCATATGTCAGCCTTAGAGTCAGGATAAAAGCTCAGAAGTCTTAACCCTGAGATTATTTCACTACATTAGTAATGGTATTTAGCCAACAGGACATAGCAAGCAAGTAAGCAAGCAGCACATAAAATGTCATTAAAAATCCTGAACTCATAAAAAATCTAGACATTTTATAGCCCAAGAAGGTTTTTCCATAAAAAGTTCAAGCATCTGCGTTTTTAAAAGCTTATAAAAATTAATTTTACTGATTCTTTTTAACCTTTATTTTTATCCTCCTGATTTTACATGTCTCCAATTTTGCCTGCTAGACTGGCTCCTAGCTCTGCACAGAAGTTTAGTAATATACTTCATGTGAATTTAATACCTAAGTATCTTAGGTATTTAAACATTATGTATCAACGAGCTATACGAAGAAATAAAAAATAATGACCTTGAGTTTAAAACAATTACTTGTTACCACCATCATTATACCTTTCATTCAGGAAACTGAGAAAGGTATAAACAAATACACAATGATGAAGGAAGATTATCTATGAAGTATAATGACTGATGTGATGAAGCAAATGTACAGAGCTTACATTAATTCTTCTAAAAAGAAGTTCCTGTTTCTTAGGATGCTTAATAAATTCCTTGGTAGTTTGAAATGAGGTTGTACAAGAGATCACACTTTGTTTGGTTTTAATACTTCTAGCATAAAATCTTAACTGAGAATCATAATCAAAACCACTGAAACATATGTCAGTAATTTGAATTACCTATAATTCCATTAAGCAATTTAACAGCTACAAATATTCAAATAGGTATAATATGATTATATTTTAGGATACGTGCATGTGCAATAACTGCAACATCTTAATCCAGAAAAGGGTTTTCCTATTCTATTGTTCATCCTCTTTTATGATTTGATAAACTTTTTAGAGAATAAAAATTCTCATCATTCTGACAGTTTATTTGCCAAAATAAATTATTCTTTGAAGTCATACAGCACTTCAGTGCAAGTACAGGTGTGTTTTTTAATATTGATATTTATCTAAATGTAACATGGTCTACAAACAAAACCTGATATTTATTTCACTTATCACTTGGAATCACCTCTTCCTAGCAGAGTCTGAAACCAGTATGCTTTTCTTGACACAGAATTTACAGTGGGAAGTAGCAGTGCATGTGTAAAATTACACGAAGCCACCATGAGAAGGAATTTTCTCAATCATTAAATAATAACACAACTTTACTAATTGTCGTGTGCCTTTAAGTACCTTTACTCTCATACACTAGTCGATTTTCTACAGTGGGTGTGCTAGCAAATCAACCTGTGCAGACACACAGGCTTGGGCTGGCTTCCCAGGAGACGTCCCAGGAGCTTCCCGGGTTCGAAGGGCCATCCAGGCAGTGACAAGTTTGGACATGGATGCCACTGATCTGCAGAGAAGTCCCCTGGCAGCAGCCCAGGGCCTGACAGCAGCTCCATCTGCCAGAGTCTCTCCAGGAGAAGGACAGCTCAAGCCAGGACTGCACGGGAGCTGGAGGTGCCAGTGAGAGAGGCTGTGGCCACCTTTTGTTGCCTCTTGAGCTTGATTTCAGAGTTCTGAAATGTAAGAGACCCTGAGGCACAATCCAAGATATACCATGATACTGCACCACTTCAAAGATAAGGGACAGAAGCCCATAGGATGGCAGCGTGCCCATTTTGACAATCTCTGAGACTTCTGAAGAAACCCAAGATGACAGAGCAGTAGTGTTTCCAGACCTCTTATCCAAGGGGAATAAATGCAATTATTATCTCTCTGGTGCTCTGGAAACTGAGTCTGAGTAGGCACAGTGTGCACTACGAGGAAAGTCTGGCAAAAGAAAGATTTGAATCATTATCAAATTACCAGAGAATGGTTTTTTTTTAGTTAACCTAAAGGTTACTCATGAGCTTAAGTCAAATTCACCAAGCAGTGTTATTTAGGGAAGAAATGACTGGGAGTAGCACTGCTGTCAAGTTTTTTCTGACTCACCAGGTTAAAGTTTACCTGTAGCTGAAAAATGCAGGACACCCAAGACAACAGCCTAATCCCAACTTCCATCTGCTGGCTCAGCATTTAGGCTTTCCAAACAAACCTGACAGATGTGACTGGCCACTACCAGGGGATGTCCTGACAGGACGGACAGCCTTGGGGACCCAGACAGCCCTAACTCCAGCCCAGCTGCACACCCTGGTTGAATGGGACAAAAGATCAGGGTAATCTTTTCATCCCCCGGTATGTTTAATATTCTAGCATTTAATTTGATTTTCCCATGGATGCACAAAAGAAATGTTTCACTACACTTACCTAAACACATTAATTCTCTAACTGAAATTTTAAATTCAGTTCAATGTGGAGTATCTCTTAGTTTCTGCAGTTGAGAAGGGAAATAAAAAAACCCCATATCAGTTACCTAGAAAACCTCGTATGGTTACCTCTTTCTCCAGAGAGGGTTTTGCTGTCAGTGCAGTGATGCACAGCACAACCACTGACAGTAACCCCGCTCTGTGGACAGCTTCAGCTGCCCTGAACGGTGCTGCCAAGTCTCTGCCACGGTGTTTTTGTGGACTGCTCAGACATACAGAACAAGCTGCGTGAGGCAGTCCTCCTTTTGAGGGTTGGGTGGCCCTTCCTAATTTTACAATAACCAAATTTAAATGCATAATGTGACAGAAATGAAAATGTCTCCCACCACAGAAGACACGTGCTTGGCCAGAGGACAGGAGCAGAGCAGCATGCCAGCTATTGCATAGATGTGACAAAGTGACTGACTGCCTCACGACAAGGTTGTTTTCCCTCCACTTAGCAAGGCATGCCTGCTTTCTGGTAATCTCACAGAACGCAGGGACAAAACAAAGGCTCAGTTATCACACATTTGGATGCATACCTACGATTATATGATTAGGGCCTTCCCTCGCCATCTGTCAGGGTTGTGCTTCCCCTCCCCTGGGAGGAGAGGGCTCAGCACATGCCGAGCATCCTCACAGCAGGCTGTGCCTCGCCTGCTTCCACTGAGGGGTCAGGAAACGAGATGCTCTGGCTTCTTCCTTATGTACTGCATCCTTAAACTTTTACAGAGTTAAGAGTGCATTATTTAGAGGCTGGAGTTTCACAATTACCGTGCCTAAGAAGAGAGGAGAGCAGCAGCTGTTGTGTGTATTATGAGTGTTGGATCTGAACTACTCACTATGTCCTTGAATATCCACTCTTGCCATTACACCAGGTGGCCTGTGAAAACACTGTAGCACATAAAGAGCTTTGAATATCTTCTTCATGATTCAGGGTCAAATCCAAAGGCAGAATTCCCAACTGCCCTCATCCTAAGATACAAAACAAGGTAGCTGAGGCAGCGTTGAACACATTTATACAAAGCTGCAAACTCTATGCTCTTTTCTGTCTTGTAACTTGTACAGTAACTGCCAGGATTTCTTTCCTGTACAAAAAAAAAAAATCCAGTTTTGACTCACCCAGGCTGGTTTATTCCAGATATTTTATGCAGGAAGAGTAGGGGAAGCATTCCAGAAAAAAATTTAGAGCAACAAAACCCCACTTGTGTAATAACCTGCACCTGTAAGCGACCCCTTGTCAAGATAAAGGGGAGACTGACTATAAAAGCATCCAACTAGTGATACTCCCCTAGATCACTCTTACAGCTTCCACTGCTGAGGTGACAAATAGAGCTGCCACTCAAAGAGCCACCAAAAGCCACAGACACTGAGCCTTTCAAGCTGTAGCCCTCCCCTGACAATCAGTTCCCCATGCAGAAGCCTGGCTCGAGGCTTAGGGCCACGTGGGATCACAGATTGTGTTTCCCTGTCCTCAGGGAGGCACGCTCCCCATCAGGCATGTGCTTGTCACTGCTACATTTAGGGATGGCACACAAGACAGAGAGGAAACAAGAAATGTTACACAACCCCAGGTTGCCCATCTAACCTAAGAATTGCATGATTCACAGGGTGAGAAAAGTGTGTTCGGGAGTGCTACTTTGAGTGTTTTTACAAGTAGAAGTGGCTGCTGGAAAATTCTTCTTCAAAAACTGTGTTTCTCGCCTGGCTTTTTGACCCCCAACAAACTACTTGAGAAGTTTGTAAAGCTTGGGGTACCCACCAGGAGGAGGGGTGCCGTGAAACCATAAGCAGACGTGTTAGGAACCTAAAGCCTGGGGCACAGACCGAAAGGTGCAGGTGGGGAGGCTGTGCAGCCGCATGACCTAAGGAAGGCACTGGAAGACATGAAATCTCTGTGTGAAATATTGACAGCCAGAAAAAATTGCCCATGCCCTACTCAGTTCTTACGGGCTTTAAGAGATAGGTCCACCAGAACATGGATCCACTTGTGGGAGACCGCTGATCCACAAAAGAAGTGGTGGGTTTTGAAAAAACAGCATTTGAAATGTTCCGTGTACCAGCCTAGCCCACTATCCCACCCCTACAATGATATTTCTCACTTTATGAATATCCATTTGACAGCCTTATTTTTTTGATGTAAATATATGTGAATTGTATGTAAGCATGAGGCCAAAACAGTTTTGAAATGTAAAATGATAGTAGCAGTCAAATCAGCATTTAAGCCACCCTGATATACATTTTTCAAGTTGGTAGAGCTGTTTGTCTTCCTTCAGTTATTACCAGTACATTTTAGTAGGATTCATTCTAGTCTTGAACTTCAAAATCTATTACCACTACTATTTCTTTAATTTTCCTTTTAAATTCTGATCGTGTTAAAACTTACAAAAAAAAAAAAAAAACAATAATATTTGCAAAAGATAGCTCATTCAGGAAAGTATTTTGGTTTGCTTAGGTTTGTTTTTTTTTTTTTTTTTTTAAACCTGTAAGAACCTGCAAACTGATCATGTATTCAAGAGGAAGGAAACATACTCCAACTGGAATTTGTTAAAATTCTAAGTTACAGAGTAATAACTCTATTTTCCAGATACTTCAGTGAACCTCCACTCGCTTTAACCTGCTCTCAGTAATCTCTTTGTACTACTAATCCACTGGAAAAAAAAAAAAAAACAAAACAAAAAGGAGGAAAAAGAGCCAAAAGTAACCTCCTCTCAGTACTAATTAGGAATGACACGTCTTTTACTAAGAGCAAAGAAAGTACTGTAGAAGACATTAAGATACAAAGAAGTTTTGGAGTGATATCCCCTGATTTTATCTTTAATGATTGCTTCAAAATGCTCCTAAAATTACCTAAAATATGGTATACCTCATTGCTGTGCTGGTTAATTTTAAATCCTGACTTATTTTTCTTTTAATTCCTTCTTCTGGAGTTTGAATAGATACAGAAAACAGGCCTACATTAAGAGAAAAAACCTCCCATGGAAAGCTACAGCCATTAAATTATAATTACTCTAAATAATAAAGGATTTAATAATTAATATAGAGCAGTTATATAATACACCTGACATACATCTCTGGAATAAAGTTTCGTGGCAAAACACAGCCAGAGCACGCAAGCATTTTTACATAAGCATAGCTTTGTTTTCATGTATAACATTAAATACACTCATGTAAGGGTTTCCAGAATGAAAACTGCTATTGCAGGTACTGGGAGAAAAGTTTGACAAAACATTCATACTTTGAAAGAATCTATTCTGTATAGAAAGTTGATAGCATGCAGCAGTGATGATTTTAGTTTGAACGTTAACTTGTTACAAGAGGACGGGATTTATGCCTGCAGGAATGAAATATAAGGCAAAGATCCTTGAAAAGCTGATTAAAATTAGAAAAGCATAAGTATGCATTTTTTCTCATGTATCACTGTATTGCAGTATGACAGAGAAGAATGGTAGAGACTTTACAATTGACTGGGCATAACAGACTAGATTAAATAACCTGTGTAGATGCATAAAACTCTGGAAAACCAATGTACAAAACTAATGTCATCAGTTTTTCATTACAACTGGAATCAAAACTTGAAAAAATCTAGTGTTTCAAATGTGAGGGATATTTGTCTCCCTGTTCTAGCATAATGTTTGCTTTTTGCCTGATGCAGTGTTAAAATTGTAGATACATGACAAGGAAAGAAAGCTGAGATTTGTTTGGAGTATGAGAGCAAGAGGAATTCTGGAAGCAGAAAATGTCAAAAACAGTTTAAAGAAATAAATATTTCAAAAAACCTTCCCTTGAAACTGTTAGCAAATTATTACTGTAAGCTATCTACAAAAGTCAATTGTCCCATGAACTTTAATTGTGACGAGTTCAGAAGTCAAAACCAGAGTGATTAAATTGTGAGAAGGGAATTTAAATCTTACTTGAAGTAAGTGAGTATGCATCTCAGTATATATGTATCTAAGCAATTGCTATGAATCCCTCGCTAGATACAGCATTCAATAGAAATTTAAATTATAGAATGTTTCAGGAAAAAAAAAATGAATAGAGCAGAATCATAATCTATGTCATGTTTTATACAGTTAACAGAATTTTGAAAAGTACTTTATCTATCTGATGATAAATCTTTAACCCCTCAAATTTTAAGAACATCGGTATAAAACTTTATTAGAAAAAGACTACTTAAATTTGGTTTTGTCTCTTCACCTTCTTGTACACAATTGCTTCTTCTGCAATAGCTTTTGCAGAACAGTGAGAGATAGCAATGCAAGTCAAATGTTCTTACTAACTGCTTTTCAGTGTAAAATGTAAAAATGTTGTCTTGCTTTCCTGTGATTTGGGCAGGTACAGAAAATCTAGCACAAATTTCTTGTTTCTATATTTAAGTAACTTTGATTTAAGCAAGAACAATGCGATGTAGGACAATACAGGTCAAAACTCATGAGAATGCAGCAGTCAGAAACATATGAAATAATAACCTACCAAACCAGCCACATTTCTTGTGTGAGACCTGTGCCCGGATCCTCACTTGCATATTTGGAAACATGGGGCCCCCAAATTCCAGCTACAGTCCTTTTCTTATTCCCGATGCCCTCATCACCTCAACTGTGTTATCATCTCAGCATCTAGCACCTCCCGACTTTCTTGGAGGAACAGAGATCTCCTGGTCTTGGTCCTGGTAGGACCTGCCATCCTCCTCTGCTCTGGCCTTGCTGCAAGAGGAGCCGCTGGCTCCTCTTCAATCCCGCCATTCCTGCTTCCCGGGTACAGCACCAACACTGAACGGCAGCTTGCTTTGCCTTCCTCTGCCAAATAACTCCTGGCACGCAGCAGCGGATATATTCCTAGAAATGGAAGTTTCTTACTTCCATGGAAAATATTCTATAACCTCCATAGCCTATTCCAGGAGACAGACTTGTTTCCCCAGGTGCTGTTCGTACCTGCGCTGCAGGGGCTAACAGTGTTGCAATTCATGCAACCAGGGCGAAAGAGATTCTCACTTCTGCAACCCTGTATTGAGACCTTGTCAACCTGATGCATCACCTGGGTTATTTCTTTTCTGTGTAGCATGCTCTCAGTCATACTGGCACATTTTGAAGCTCCTGTTTTATTGAAAGATAGCATGTCATGGGTTTTCTGCTATTCCTTGTGCATGTATATGGGAGGGATGGTGCAGCTACCAAGAAAATTTTATGGACTATTTCTGGACTAGCCATTAACAGTACAGTCCTTTCCAGTTCATGGTCCTACACTCAAAATAGTGAATCCCTTCACAGCTTTGACACACCCCACCCCCCCCACCCCCAATATACCAAAAATATCATGTTTATATGGCAATATACCTTAACAGTCCCTAACAAAGCCAACAAAAAACAACCTGTGACAAAATGTCATTGTTTTTTTTGGGGTTTGTTTTTAAATTTCAGCAGGGTTATAGGGCTGAAAAATATTTTGCAAGACCAGGAGGACTGACAGAGAGACCAGAGAGGGACTAGAGTGCAGGCTAACACACGTACAGCTGCAAGACACACACAGCTCAGCAGTCAGGGAGGGCAGCCGCGCTGGGCACAGAGACCAGGAGGTGCAAGTGGTGGGAGATGTAGAGAGATGGTGGGAGGACAAGAACACCACCTCGCCATCCTTCATTATCTAAAGTTATAGCAGCTCATCTTGGAGAGATCAGAGCCCTGAGAAACAGCCATGCGGATCTGTAATCCTTCTATATCCCCAAAAGAAATATTATTTACAGGTCTTTTAGCCTAACATGAAGTCAGTCTTCTCGTATCAGAAGAGTCTAAGTTCCTCAGAAGTAATCAATTGTTTTGTGCAAATCACTACCATTTCGAAGTTTTGTGGAAAAGGTCCAAAGAGTTACAGGACTCATTCAACCAGGTCCAGTTCAAAAGCAGCAATTCACCAAGCAGAACACTGTACCTACTCAGTTTGTGATTTTTGTTTACACATCTGTCCTATTGAGTTTCCTGATTTTGTCTATAAAAATGAAGCAATGAACAAAGAGACAGAAAATATAAACTGATACTGCATTTTTGATACTGTATAAAATCGTTATGATTTTTTTAACTCAGGGCATGATGTCCTCAGATATACTGTTGGTATTTCCTTCAGTGGGGCTTTCCATATCTTAGAAGGCTTTTACAGGAAATGCTGTAAAATCTATACTGTTGAAAGAGAACTACGTTCAACAGAATGCAGAAACTAAATTCATCTCATGATCTTGCTTGTACATTGTTTGTTACCTTCAATAGTTAATACCGGTTTTGTTAAAACCCACCCACTGATTTCAGCAAGAAAAATTGAGTAAGTCCGTTTTTGAAGTGGTCCAATTTCCTGCTCCTATTTTCCTAATAAAAGCCTCCTTCTTTACACCCCATCCAAACCTTTCATTGAGCTTAAACACAAAATTACCTGCTATCTGAAACCCAATAATATGCTTCTTAATTATCTAATTCCCATTCACTTAAAACAAATTATAATCATTTATTCTATACCTTGACCTAGAACAGAGTGTAATTTAATAATCAAGAGAGCACTATACACATAATTTGGTGAAAAATCCATTTGAAGATTCTTGAATTTCTCCTCTTCTTGCATGAAAAATTTTCTCAGAGGAATCTGTGTATGACTAATTTAGTTCTATATCGGAAAGAAAACAACCCTCTTGAAGATCAAGTTGTACAGAATTATCACAACTAATTTTTGCTAAGAGCATGCCGGCTCAGATGATATTTTTCTAAAATTATATTACTACAGATTTTATAACAATCACAAATAACAGAAAGAGTTTTAAAGCCAGTTTTAAAAATACTATCTCCAAATCAAGTTACAATTTTTCTCAGTATTTAATTTTTGGTGAAAATAAATAATGAATTAATGAAATCAATTTACAGTTCTCATTATTGTATAAATGATATTTTTTTTCCTTACTAAAAATAAATTAATATTGCAACTTTATTTGATTGTCAAGAAAAACCAAAAAGTGCAAAACATCATTTTTAAAATATTTAGATCTCTTTCACAGGTATTAAACAGGCTTACTACCTTTAGAAAAATATAGTAAATTTTGACAAATATTAAAAAAATAAAAATAATATTGCAGAAAATAAAGATTTATAATTATATAGTTATAGCCAAACACAGCGTGATTTTTTTCTTTTTTTTTTTTTTTTTTTTCCTGCAGAGCTGTGATTGTCAAAATATTCTGTGTTGATAACAAATTTGATAAGAGAGAGACACTGGAATTAGCTCCATCCATACTCAGGCCACTAGGTACCAAACTGGCTTACTGCACGGCACAGCAGGCACCACAAGGGCACAAAGTCAGCCACAGCTGTCCACCAAGCCTAAGACAACAAGCAATCAGAGAGGTGCTTCAAGAAGCCCACAAAGTCTCCAAAACCCAGGTATGACACTAACAATTTCTGTGCTCTTAGAGTTGATGGTGAACTCATCAGCCTGAGATGGCACATCCCACGAGACTGCTGAGAAAAGCCAGCCTTCTGCTGAAGACACATACGCTACCACACACGAGAAAGTCTCACCATCTCACAGGCTGTTGAGTCCCTAACCCAGCTACACTGTTCAGGTACAACTGAGCCTTGGCATCATGAACACACATTCAAAATAATTCCTTACACGATTATCTATTACAAAACTAATTTGCTCAATTTTTTGAAATAAATTCTTCTTCCCAACCACTTTTAAAGTCAATCTAAAGGCTGAAGCCTGACCTTAACAAAAGTCCTTTTTACCTGTGGATGAATCTCACCATTCAGAACTCACCATGGGGAGGGTAAGAAGGGCAAAGAGCCTGGCATTAACAATCTCCCTGAAAGTCTCCTGGTTTATGGATGGTGTAACTGTTTGGAGTTCACTGTGATTTGCCAATACAAGAAAACTTTATGCACCCACGCAGTATAAATTAGGATGTTTAAACCTCCTTTTTTCCCTTGTCCTGGTAGAACAAGTCATTGTGAGAGGTGATATCCCTACCATTCCTGCTCTGAGGAACTAGTCTTCAGATTTGCTTCAAATTACTGTGCTGGGGGGGAATCTAAAATGAATTTAATCTTAATTTAATCTTAATTGGCATTACTAAAAAATACAGTTTGGTCTTTCTCATCAAGGATGTTGAGTTCTCAAATTTACAGGTTTAATTTTGTTTGATTATTCTTCAGCAACACCAAAGTATTTTTGTCAGATCTAAAGCCAGTAAATAATAAGCGTCTCAACTTGGTTATTTAAACTTTATTATATGAGAAGTGACTGCAGATTTCAAACCTACAGGACAGGCAACGGAATACTGCTTGATTTAGCTCATTATTATTATTGTAGTTAATTACTCCCTTTTATAGCCACTACACTGTTTATTAGTTAGAAAAAGGTTTGGTGGAATTCATCGGTCCAAATTCCAATAAGTCTGGTGTAGACTTCTGTAGCTTAACTTCCTTGACCAGTCTCCCTGTCAAGATGCTGAGGGAAACAGACACTTACATGGAGCATGATTTGCTTGGTCTACTGCAGACACATACCTAAGAATAAGATTGAGTTTCATTCTGGAATGGGCTGAATCTTTCTTTAAGGTGGATCAAAACAGCTTACTCAGGTGCAAATATCTGTGCAAGTTATTTAACTTTTCATGGATATCAGAGGTAAGACAGAGGTAATCTTCTGAGATGACCATCTTAGAAAAGAAAGATGAATGAAATCAAACATAGATCTAATAAATTATTCCCTTCTTACACAAAGATTTACCGCATCTAATAGCCTAATTTTGAAGAGAGTTGAAGAACAAATGTTCGGAAGAAATATTTGTTAAAAGGCTGCTAAGCAAAACCTGCTCATAGAAAAAAAAAATATCCTGCCGTCAGTTAATCCTGTGCAAATAGAGCTGAGCACACAAACAACAGAAAGTGAGTTCAGCCAAAGATGACTGCTGTTGCAGTGATATGTTTGGGCTATTTCTTGATATTTCCTACCATTTCAACTAGTTTAAGCCAATTGTTTAGCTTTTCCTGATAATGAAGCACTTCAAAGGTCTATGACTGCTGAAAAACAAGCTAAGGAATTTCCACTTCTGTTTCCAGTTGTGTTGACCAGGAGATTTAATGACAGGGCTTATCATAAACCTAGGCACAGAGGTCAAACACAAATATGGGCATAATTAACAGTGCAAATATACCCTGGAACCTAGCCAATACTATTTTTTGACAAGAAAGAGGAATTCCTGTTAATCCTACTTAAGGTTTCTTGCATTGTCTGTCAAACTGCAGGTTTGATTGAACAAGATGCTGGAAGTCCAGAATGCCTAATCAATTTAACTTTCAGGATCTACTCAGAACTTTGTTGGATCAGGCTCAGAGTTTACAATGGTACAACTACACTGTCTTCATAAAGCACTGCTTAATTAAAGTATTTATATACACAGCAGTAATTCATCATACTATAAACTATTGCTGATTAAAACCAGTAAGCTGGTTTTAAAACCTCGTGCACTCATTATAATCAACAGTAAGGAAGGATTCCTAAAGGCTTGACCCACTTCCAATGCAATTTGACCCAATTCAGTGTGGTGCAGCTCCATTTATATTTCATCTGTTGATTGGGTTTTATCCAACCTATCAGCTATTGATTTCTACAGAACAGCACAATTTATAGAATCTCCAGATGAAAAGGAGAAACATCTATTGTTCAGTTTTGTTTGTCCTTGGCCACTCCATCGGGATTAATTATCTAACATCATCTTTAGTAGAAAAAAAAGGCTAGCCTGTTCTGAAAAATGAAATGCGGATGGCATAACCTTCCTGGCAGCTTGTTCTACTGCTTGACTACTACGTAGAGTTACCCAATGATCTGGCTGACATTTAACCTAAGTATTCCCTTCAATCTTTATCTAGCCTCATCATTATGGACTAGAGGCAAAAATCCTATCCTTGAGAATGGCAGATAAATTGTAGTATGGGAAACCTACCATATGTACAGGCCAGGAAACTTTCCTCCCGTTTTAGACCTTTATGAGGCACCCACATCTTTTTGTTTAGGTAATCAGTGACAATTTCTTGAACAGCAATTCACAAATCTCAGATAAGGACAATTCCCAGCAAACTCATATCGTCTGAGAAAAGGGAATACACAGGTGAGTACTCTAGTCAAAGCACAAAGGAGTTTACCAATATTTCAGGGACTGATTGCTACTGACCTTCTATAAAGATTGGAAAATATACACATAATGGTGACAAGAGAACGTCCCCTGTGATGTTTATGATGTATCTGAGACAACAGTATACATACATCACTATTTTTTTATAAAATGTAACCAATGGTAAAGTTATTAGCATTTTTCCTAAAGGAAGAATGGAACCTAGTTTTCAATGTCTATTTTTCTAGCAGTCCTCTGCTCTGAGAGGATACCAACAAAGACGGATACAAAAGGATTGACAGAGGGGAAATTCAGAGAACCCTGTAGTTTGTATTTCCTTTCTGCCCATATTGTGCAGACTTCCTGTTTCTTTATTACTCAATAAATTATTTGTAAATGCTAAGTGGCAAACCATTTCACTGAATTAGAGTAACATTATGAAACATTTCAACTCTGTGTTTCCATCTCCATCGTGAGCAATGTAAAACGAGGACAGAATTTCACTTTTGTAATGCAAAGTGAGTAAAAGTCACTCTATGACCCAATCCTTCACCTAGTTAAAATTGGGTCTGTCAGCATAGAGTATTCCAACTTCTTTATCTGGACTCTGAATGAGCTTACCTCACGTGCTTGTAACTTCTCAATTGCTAGAGATTTTCAGTATTAGTCACTTTGTACTTAAAAACAGAAGGGGAAAAAAAAATACTTGTGAGCTTTTACCTTTGATCCTGTAATTGCTGACTTTTGAGTGCTTGGTTTATGACATGCAGACGTCACATTTCACGCCCTTACTCCCATCTCCCCTTTTTTTGCTTCTTTTTAATAATAGTTGCAAAGGCAAAAAGATGAAAGTAAAGAAAGCAAATGGAATATACCTAGTCTTAAATAGAGCATTTCATAATATTTCACCCTAAATTTGCCCAAAATTATGAGAATATAAATGCCACCTGGAATGAATACTGCTTGAATGAGTTTAAATTACAGACAGTCATGAAATCAATTATATTGTAATGAAGGATATTGCCGAGCCACTTTTATGCCTGTTCTTTTAGTCTATATATTAGTGAGATGGTAAAAGCACAAAGCAACAGATACTGCTAGGGCCTAGAAATCATCTCTTCTCTCACCACCCTTTTCATCAGCAGCTTGTAGTTATCCGGAGTGCAGGAAAATCACTGTAAATTCTGGGGTTCAAACAAGCAAAATTTTAATGCGTCTCACGAGTTCCCAGCTGGCAGCAGCCCCTAGGATGAGCACACCTTCCCCCTGGGGCCCGTGCCTGGCTACCGCCGTGCTGTTTGAGGGAAGGAGGCTGCATGCAATTCCTCAAATGTGTCATGAAAGGGGCAGTGCGCATTTCTGCTAGTATCTGCTGCCCAGCACAAGGAGGTTCGTATGCAGATTGTGAAGGCTCAAAGTTATTCTTCCAGTACATCTGTCCATGGCCCTACAGGATACGAAGCCTTGCCAGCGATGCTAGCTGAATTGCTTTGTATGGGTGCATCTGTAAGCAGCAAAAAGAGCCTTTTCTTCCAACTTCTCTGCCCATGTAGAGCAGCCAAGGTTTTGCTAAATGGGAGAGCCCCAGGCCAATTACTGCAAATAAATTGAACCTGACAGATCATTTAAGATAAACTTTTGTTCCCTTTAGGATCTCATGCTAAAAAAAATCTCAACAAAAAAATTCCACATGGCAGAGCTGAGGAACTTTGCGATGCTCCTACCTAGACAGTTTTCCTCTTTTAATTCAGTAAAAGAGCAAGAAAACTTTATTATTATTCTGGCAAGATCTCCTTTGTCAATCAGAACAAATGTCTAAAGGGAGAAAAGCTTGGAAAACTGCTTATATGTTCAAGTCTGCAGTTATGAAGCCAAAGGAGATGTATTTATCTGACTACATCTTACAAAACAGTTGGGTTTCAGATTTGCTCAACTTGGGGAGAATCCATTTTGGTTAGCATTTTCAAAATGCCCGAGTGATTTAGAAATTTAATTCTTATGACTCAGTTGTCTTTCCCCCTAACATTTTATCTTTCTTATTTCTTACATTCAGTCAGTCCCTTCCATACATGTAGATAGATCACAGAGGGCTAAAAAAATAAAATTGAACTTTGGTTAAAAAAAATTACTGAAATATGAATCAATAAGTGAAACAGAAGCATAATTTCAACTCAAGATCAGAGAGGGATGGAATATTCTACTTACCTGCTGATCCACAGCATCACTATGGTGCTTTATATCCATAGGGCACATGTATATGTATTTATGACCTGCAAGCCCAGAGTACTTCCCCAAAATCATGCTCCCATAAACCCTACTAATTCAAGAGCCAGCTCACAGTTTAAGTTATTTGCAACACTGATTTTAGCTATCACAGTACATCATCAACTGGCCTAAAGCTGCCTGAGTCTTGGGAGGCTTTCAGTGATTAAAATAGGTCTACAGTGCTGAAAAATGAACCTGTAACATACAGACAGAAATATAGCATTTGCTGCATTATTATTTGCTGCATTGCTTAGATTATCATCTGAATTTATCAAACCTGGATATGACCAGTTAAAAAGCTCTTGATAATCTACAGGTTCTGTATACAACTTCAACCTTAAATCCAACTTAATATTTTCTGGGTGCGAAAATTAGTGAATTTTTCAAAAATTTTGCTCTCTTCCCTGAATTCAACAAGCCCTTCATGTATTTGCTGACCTTTTTGGTTTACACTTCAGGGGCTTTTCATAGTCCTTCCTTTTTGAGGGGGGAAGCACAGACTAAACGTGTGAACAACTTCTTCCTTTTTATCAGGCCCTCTGCCATTTACTAACACAACACAACGTTCGCCTGCTGTCACATCAGACTGCCACAACCGTGCTCCAAATGTCACATTAGCAAAGTCAGGTTAAAATCACTTTGTGTTATAACACTTTCTGCACTGACCTTTTGAAGGGCCAGAATGAGAGGAAGGCTTAGTTCCCCTTGCTCTGCACAGGGAGCCTCTCCTTATTTTTCCTCCTAAATGCAAGAAGTGCATGCTTCATATTCAAGAGCCTGATGGAGTTGACAGCTTTTCTGAACATGCCACATCCCTGCAATCCACTGAACTCTCCCTGGTTCCACCCTATAACCTATGTGGTACAAGCAGTCTTGTAAAAGAGTAAAATTGATTGCTTAAGCACTGGGGTCTCTGCATATGTCAGACACCTTGTTCTTTCCAATATGCCAGTTGAGGAGTACAGAAATCTGCTTTGTACTCAGATTTCCATTTTAACACTGTTCAGGACAGAATGTGGAGCTATTTGCCTCACCGGGCTTATAAATAACCTGACCTTTTAAAATGGCCAGAACAGGGAATCTGTATTACTAATTTGGGACCTATAACATACTTTTAATTGAAGCAAGGATCCAGCATGGCTTTATGATAGGTGGGAATATATGTTTCCCAGGGAAAATCTATCCAGCCTGCTCAGTGCAAAAGCTGGTGTGCAGCTCTGCAGGAGGACTTGAAGGGATACCCTTTCAGTGAGGTATTGTTCTTTGCCTCCTCCTTCAAACTAGCCCTTCTCATTAGCCTCAAGATGTTTTGCAGTGGTCCAGCCACTGACAGGGAGGCTGTGTCGGTGCTTCCCATGTCAAGTGGGGCTTCTGAGCCCACCTGGTAAGACCAGGCAAGTCCCAAATCTGGTAAAATAAAAGGAACTTGATCATTATACATATATGCTCCTATACAAGGGATTAACCAGCAAAGACTGTACACAGTCTGTCAAGGTCCAGCATGGCCTGGGTAGCTCTGAATTGGATATGCAGAAAGCAGCTCAAGGAGGAAAAATTTGTCCATGGCATAGAGGTTAAAAAAAGTGGGGAGGAGTATAGTGAGAACACAGCAAGTAATCAAATGACTTTGTGTCAGTAGTTAGGGTTCATAGCACTTAGTTTTATGTACAAATGACAGTTCTCTCTTCCTCTGCCTGACCCTGTTTCTTACACATGCAGTATTACATGCATGCATTTTTCTTACACATTTTTCTTACACATGCAGTATTACATGCATGCATTTTTCTTACACATTTTTCTTACACATGCAGTATTTACATGCATGCATGTATTACACATGCATTTTTCATTCTGGCAGTAGTTTGAACTACATCATTACTAAATCATCTGTGGTGAAATCACTTCTTTACAGGTAGATATACTAGATCAATATAATGAAATAATTTACTTATGAAGAATTCATCCCCTGTCCTCCATAATCATTTAAGGAAAAAATTATACAGGTATCCCAGTTAAAGATAACAAATACCAAGATGGATGGAGTTGTAAGCAGACATTCTTCTCAACAGTTTACACTCATGTTCTTCCTTTGCTTTCAATTTTTGAATCAATAACTCAAAAGTAAGAAAAATATGACTCAGTCCTTTTGTTCCGGGGGGGAGGGTACATTAGAGTCCATAGTAAGATTTTTAAAGATATTTTGCCTAAGTTCTAAATATCTGGGTTTTTTTTGACTCCCAGAGTCTGCAAGAGGGAACTCTGAAAAATGAGCTTGCTCTCAGTCAGCTTATGTGACTACAAAGGGTCTGTACTGCCACTGGAAATAAAGAAATGGAAAGCTACTATTTCCTGAACTGGCATCCCCGCTTCATTTCTTTTGAAAGGGAGGGTGATAAATTTCTGTTCAATCAAGTCAGCAAGATTCACTGAAAATAAACAGAGAGATGCTTATCACAAGTATAACAAATTTAATATAGTTATTTTAAATAACATGATTCAAGCTAGAAAATGACACCTGTGCTGTTGTAGAGTGTTACTTAAGGTCAGACATTTAGAAAAAATTCAAAAGCTTTTCTCCTCCTAAATCTATTAATTACATGTGCTCATTTTCTATTACCATGTTTACAGAATTTATTAATTCCAGTGATGATGTACTGAAACAGATTGTTTTCACAAAAACTAAAATATCAGCTTAGAAACCAAGGTGCCAATACAATGACTGCATGATCAGCTATGTCTTGAAATTAAATTAGCACTTGTAATGATAGAACAAAACTAAACTGATTAGGATGAGAAAAGGGAGACTAGTAAATTTGAAAAGCAATTTGGTTCTTTTGTACCCTTAATAAGGAGCTAATATCTGTATTAATATTGTTCTTGTGCTCTCAAAGTTTTAGTACCAATGCCTGTATGAATTCTGCAGCATGTAATTCACAAACTGCCTTTGGTCACCTACACAGTGAACAAACCCATCTTCACTGTTTTTTAAAAAGTGTTCCTTGTTCATCTCCCTTACCTATGATAGGTCTGCCTGTCATCTTTGTTTTCTCCTAACACTGTGACAATATTGCCTACCACCCCAGAAGTAGTTGTCTAAAGGAAATTTTTGTCAAGTATTCTTTGTTACAAAAATCCATTAACTTAGAGATCTGTCAGGCATTATAACCTTACCTCGGTATCTCCAGCCTACAACTACAGAAACCTTTACATGCTGGCATGGTGTACTACTAAACAATACTCTGGTTTTGTCTGTTCAAATGCTGTAATATCAAGTAATAAATCTGTGTCCTTTTAGTGACCTAGATAAATTTAATTTTCTTCTTTTCCATTCATTAAGAATTAAAGTTGTTCTATTTCATGGGTTAGTATCTCTTGGGGAAATATTTGAACTACAGGTTAGTGACGATGTCATTGCAATAGACCACATTCTCTATTAATTAAGTCAAATGAAATATTTTCCCACAGTATATACCAGAATCTGATGGATTTCTCATAAGTCACCTGGCTCTGCTTATCCCCCCCTTTAGAAACTGTATTACAACTCCTTCCAGAAAAAAAAGAGTCTCTCCAAGATGTCGAGGGGAGAGACTTGCCAGCACACAGCTCTGCAGCGAGCAGCAGGCCGGGGCAGCTCAGCAGCCCTCAAGAGAGACTCTGCCTCTCTTCAAAAGACAGGGAGGACTGGGTGGTGAAAAGGTGGGACAGCATTGTACATCACCTGAAATGAAACATCTGAACAAGCTAACTCTAGTAGAGGTAGGATTCTGAATACCAATTGCAAAAAAAAATATTTTTTAAATTGCAGTAAAAGTAGGAGAGCTTTGAAGGACACAGCTGACGATTCTTTCAGGTCCTTCTCTGACACCATTTCTGTGGTGGGGTACTAAATTCTGTTACCTTTCTGGAGCTGGTTACTTCAAACTTTTGTAGAGATAATTATTGTAAAATTATTTTCCTTTCCAACTTTTTTTCTTTGTTGTTACTTTTGAAATTCAGTCCTTTTTCTTGGTATTTAAGACAGTTCCTAAGACATTTTTTGCACAAAATAGTGACAGAGACTTATCAGTTCATATGAGTATGTACCTTCTTCCTCAGAGCAGGCCAGATGAACTAAAGTAGAATCCGATAAAAACTACAGTTATAATGTCTGTGCTTGTCCCAGTAATAATTATTTGCACAGTCCAAACCAACTCTCAAGGGATGAACTGCTCTATAAAACACAGGCACAGACACATAGCGATAAATAGGTCTCCTCTGATCCTCACACGTGCCCGCCTCTTGTGCCTGGGGGGAAATGATGACCCCAACTCTTCCCAACAACTCTGTCACGTCTGCTGTAACTTTGGGTGGCACAGAAGTACCCAGCTAGCCTTAATCTATCTGGACTGAATGCTGATAGCTGCAAAGCCATGGTCTCCCCTATCTGTGCTCCCAAAGGAAAGGTTACCTACCAAAATGCTTATTTTGCCCCTGGGCAGATTTCCAGTTTACAGTCTGCTCCATGCTATTGTTGCTACACTGCTCGCAGTGCCCCAGTTGGCCAGTTTAAAGCTAGCTCAGGTAAAACAAAATAAGCTGCTGTGACAACCAGCGGCTCTGCTGCCAGCGTACCCTTTCAGCACGTCCTCCCTGGTCTTGCAATTTATATCCACACAATACAGCTTGTTCCAAATAAGGTGACTCTAGCAACTCCACACACTTAATCCCCTTAATCTTGCTTTATAAGTAATGCCTTAAAACCCCAAACAATTTCTGTAGCTCTTATCTGTCCTTTCTCCAGTTTGACAGTATATGTGCGCAACTTAGATACCCAAATCTCAATACATTATTCCATGTTTATTTATAAAAACAAAACAAACAAACAAATCAACCCAACTGCTAGTAAATAATGCCAATAGAATAGATTACAAGAGGAATAACTGGTTCGGGGTAAAAAACTGTTGCTAGTAGGTATGGAATAAAAAGAGAAATTGAACAGGGACTGTGTCCAAAATAACCTGACAATAAAAGGGGAAAACATCTATAATATATAAATATATAGTCTCCTTTATATTTTCATCTGACAGAGGACTAGTATAAGGGTGACTGAGATACTGATAATAAAATGACAGGTAACATTCAGTGCTAGTAAGGTACAGAATAACATAGAAGAGAAAAGTCATATCAAGTATACATACATAGTGGTTGCTACTAATTAATTAATAGCATCCAGGTTGAAATCTTGGACTTACTGTGGCTGGTTCTTTGAAAACAACAGTGCTGTGATCACTGGTGCCCAAAGAGGCAAAGAGAGGATGAATATGGTAGAACAGAATATTGGGAAAGCAGTTAAAATAACACAGAAAGGTCACTGAGCAGTGTGAGGTATGGAGGTGGATGTTTCAGTGCTATGTGTGGCTCTCATTAAGCTCTTGCAAAAAGGGAATAAGATTGTCAGGAGAGGTAGGCAATTATTAGAATCTATAAATTATTAGAGCAGATTTTACATGGTAAAAAAACTAAATGGGTGACAAGGACTTGCATTTCTAAAAGAAAGTCATTGATAAGAGAGATCTGTAAAACATGAATGACATGAAGAAAGTGGGTAAGACACAATTATTCATTTCTTCTCACAGTACAAGAAGCAGGGTATGCCCAAAGAAATTGTGAGATAGCTGGTTTAAAACAAACAAGCAAACAAACAAACAAACAGATGGAAGGGCTATAATCATTACATGCATAATTATTTTGTGGAAGTCATTGCCACTGGATGTGTTGAAGTCCAAATGTATAAATGGATTAATGAAAGATATGACAAATTGGTAGAGTATAAATCCACACGCAACTGTTAAACCTGATGTTCCAAAGACACCCTCCAGCTCAAAAAGCCATGAAAACACTTGCCTTTGGGAACTCAGAGTGTAAAACAGAGAAAAACCAATTCTTTATATGTCTGTTCTGATACAGATACCCATAACTGGCATATGCTATATCCTTCCATCAGTATCCATTACTAAGTGGATACTCAGCTGGACCGAGCTTGCTATCTGACCCAATACTGCAATTTTTCATGCACTAGACACACAAATAATTATGGTCAGATTCAAACAGGTCATCAGGTGTACCATCATTAGGAACTGAAACACTAAAATCTCTGCACTCCAAAACCTACTGCTTGGTATACAGACAAGGGATAAGTTTCAGTTTTCTATTTGGGGTTGTCTGGAGGTAAATGGTATCTCTTGATAGATTTCTTAATTATCAGTGCTTTTTTTTTTTAATGTGTATGTGTATGTGTGTGTGTTGGCAGGGAAGGAATCACCCCTTTCTGTCAACAAGTGACCAGGAGTCCCTTTTTTAAAACGCATGAGCAGAAGGGGAGGTGCAGCACTTTCCTTTCATATAGTACCTATTTAGATATAAATGGGTAGACGAGTCATCATACACTTGGGAAATCCCAGCTTTAATTCACTTTCTGCCTGAGGGCAACTAGAATTTTAATCTCTTTTTATTTATGACCAGGCTATACATACGTCTGGATAATGACTTTCACTATTTGTCCTGCTAAAATCTTGTACAACATAGGAAAAAACCCAAGACTGGTAGACCAGAAGACAAAGGCTGTAATCTATTAGTAGTTATGATCCTCACTTGGATGAGTGATCCAAGCCTCAAAGATTACTTACATTTGAATAATACATAGGATTTAAGGGAAAAAAACAAAATATAGAACCAATGTTGGAAGAACAACTAAATCTGTTTTCTCCTTATAAACAACCTAATTAACAGTCTAGGGTTTCATGCTTATCCTACATCTCCTACTTGAAACAACTAAAAGAACTACAACAAATGGTATTAGTAGCATACTGTGGACAAGTACTTGTAAACAGTGGCAGAATCATGTAACAGACACTGCATAGAAGCAATAACTTAAGATTAAATACAGCTGGCCTAACAGAGACCTCATGATTTAATAAATCATCTGTTTGTCTCAAGGGAAAATAAATGCATCTACACCACTTCAAAGCTCTGTTGAGCTTGTTCTTCAAAACTTCCAGAGGCAGCAATTTTACGCACCTTCCAAAGTTTAAAAACCCTTTTGACTAGAAGGTTTTTCCTAATATTTGGTTCAAATATTCATTGCTACTATTTAAAACCCCTACTTCTCAGCCAGCTGTTGAGGGCAATACAAGCAAACGTTTTAGCAGCAATTGTCACGTATTTCAACCATCTTCTCTAAGCAGCCTAGATACTTTGCTTTTCGTAATGAGATATGTTTTTAATTTACTGTCATCTTTACAAATTTTCCTTAAATCAGCACTGGACATAGTAGTCAGCTGTAGCGTTTTGGCACTGGGTAGATTTAAAGGATGCTATTATTTATACATCCCAGAACAGAATTTTCTTTTTTTACCTCTTCATGTTTTTGCTTATTCATGTTCAGCCTGTGACCATCTGTAACCCCTAGCTCCTCTTATTTATAAATATGGCCTGGTGAATTGTTCCCCATTTTGTATTTGTGCAGCAGTTTATTCCCAATGTAGCACCATGCAGTTGACCTAAATAAACTGTATTGTGTTGTTTCCTGATTACTTCTTCAATTTGTTAATATCTTCTTGAATCCTTGTCTAGTCCCACTTGTGCTTGCTGGCTCCCTCGGAGACCATTGTACATTTGTTAATTACACATTCTAGTTCATCTTCTTAATCAGCACACGACAATATTCAGTGACTCCAGATTCAAGGGACACCCTTTCAGGACTCTACTTGGTGCTTCTCTCCATATAAGGAGGCTATTCTTTTAATTGAAATGGGACTCTAAAACTAAATTTTGTGGACACCTTGTAGTTTCATATAGATGATACTATCCCAAAATGCTTAAGAAAATGTCATGCCAACAAAAGAGGGAAGTGGCACTCTGCAGAGTTAGTCTGACTGAAATGCAATGCCTAAAATATTTGTTGAATCAGAATTCCAAATGACAAGCTATAAGACAAGATAGCACCAGTGGGTTTTTGTATACCACAGTACAGAGTACCAGGATGAATTAGTATTGAAACATCTCATAGCATGTAGAAAACTATTATTTAGGGGGGATTTCAATTGGGAGAGACCTATTAAAGGTTCCACATTGTCACCACTAACTGCTCTGGGGCTGAAAAAGCAGGTTCAGGGCAGGATGGGGGGTGGGGTTTCATGCATGTGGTGTGATGAAAAACTGCTACAAACCACTATGGGTATACTGTTTAAGAGACTTCATTCGACGGGATGAGTTGATCATTAAGCTAAAAAAAAACAGTCATCACTAATATATGAATGGCTACAGTCTAACTACAGTACACTACTCATATGCAGATAAAATGGAGTGGCTATGGTACACCAAGAAGTCTACCAAACACACATTTTTGTGACCACAGTCAAGTACTCCAGTTAGGATGTGTCAGAAGTAAGTTTTTGGACTCCTTAATGAATTAATTTTTTTGCATGCAAAATTATAGTCTTTGATGACAGAGTGATATTTTTCCAGAAGAATCCAGCTGCCCAGAATAAACAGTTTGTTTTACATCTTTATTGTCATTACATGACACTAGTGATTATTTATTGTTCACTATTCAAGTTCTGCTCAGCCAACAGAATTCTGTACTTCTTTACTTTTCCTCTAAATTCATATCTGGCTATTCAAAGGTACTCATCAATCTCTGAAAAAAAAATAGTATTTATAAGGAGATTTTATTCTCACTTTGTAAATATGCTGCAGAAGCATAGAAATCTGAATCCACTGATTCTGGATATTTGATATCACAGATTCAAGATATATATTTCAATTTTGAGTTTTCAGAGTTGTCACTAAATATTTTCTATTTATTGTATTATACTCCTTCAACATTTTCAGAGAAAGAAAAGCCACAAATTGGTTTTGTGGGTATATACTCGACAAATGTTAAATATGAAAAAATATTCAAAGCCAATAGTTTCACTATTTATATGAACCCTTATGAATGGAAGAACCGAAAGTAGTTACGAGTCTGCTGGATTGTATTTAGAGTAATGGAAGGCAACTTTTTCAGGGTTGGATTGATGCCCCTGGAGAACAAGCTGTTGTATCTGTAGGTGATTCTGAAGAATTGTTAATGTCTCCTTCATTGAGGCAGTCGTGGATAGCAAACAAGTCAGAATTAAGTAGATGAACTGAGGTTCCAAGAAAACAATCCTGGATTCATGTGTACCTTGCCCTTGACCATAGAGTAGACATTTCTTTGTCTATTTCTGTTGATTAAACTCAGAGAATATCTGGGGCTTTTACTGCAGAAATTCAGTAAGGCCTTTTCTAAGAAGACCAATGGTGTCACACTTGACAAGCCACGCTCGCACTCTTGCCTAGTACCCAGATCAGCCTTCAACACTAACAAATGTCGTATCGTATTATCCGGTTAAGTGAGTTGAAACTGTTAAATTCTTCCCAGAATGACACAGCAGATAACCACCCACTTTCTTCAACATTTCTCAATACACAATACCACAGACCTTTTTTTCCTTACAAGAAGCATGACTTATGCGCATTGCAATGGTATTTGTTTACAATTCAGCTTTAATTTTCCTTTTTAACCTATTCCAGCACAGAAGTCTCAAGTTTTCTCTAATGCCTGACAGATATAGGAATATGACTGAGAGCAAGGTACCTTTTAGGCTCTAGTCAGATTAATCAGAAAAGATCTGCCAAAGTAAAACACTTCGAGGGACAGGCATGTATCTGTTCTTGCAGCCTCCTGTATCACAGCAATCTACAATCTCAGTTTTGTTGCTGCCCTCCCTGCTCCTTGATATGCACACAACAGTTGCCAGGACCCTCTTTCAGCTCTCAATAGCCAAAAGATTTTGGCCATCTACTTCAACTACATGCTTGACAATGAGAATAGTCCTTAATTGCACCCGTGGAAAAAATGCCATTCATTCGGAAGGATGCCAGCTACAAACATCACTTGGATATTTCAGCTAAACTGACAGACTGCTCTTTATTTGCCAGTAAGGTAGGGGAAGAAAATGCTATTACATGTGCTTTGTATCCTCTGCTGCATACTAAATCATTCCTGTGTGGTATTCATGATCTCTAAAGCGGTAAGCAGTTTGGTCACAGCTATCTCTGGCACCATCTGTTTGACCACTTGCAAAACTAACAGGCTGCACAGAAGCTGAAAGAGACATGACTAGCGTTGAGTTTGGGAAAAAAAAACTATATCCAGATTCAAAATTAAACCCGCTATTCAAAATTTCATCACAACGTGTCAGGCATACTGCAGTTACCCTCTGAACCCTCACAAAGCTGGTTTTCCCTTGCCTCTGGCAGACACCACAGTCTGCTTTTTCCATAGCCAAAATGTTTGCAGATAGTCTCTTTTACACAAAAGTTTCCAGCAAAGAACATAAAATGAAGCTGCTGGGTCTACCCAGCTGATTTTCTGCCCTGGCAAATGAGAAACAGTGTTTTTGGCCAAGGAATTCTAGTTCTGATATATAAATACCTATTTACCTGTTTTATTTTTATGCACTAAATTAATTGTGATATATGTGTGTTTTCATTCAAATTATTAACAAAACTATAAACTAGCGTAGATGAAGAAATCACTGTTAAGGTATAGAACACTAAAACTAATGATTCCCAAATATTATGTTTGGGTAATAAGGTACTGATGCATTGAATATATGCTATACTCACAATTAATCTCATAAAAGCATTTACAAGACATCTTTGATGTGGTCTTTTTTTTTTTTTTTTCCCTATAAATCATCATGATTTGAATTCTATTCTAAAAAAAAAGGTTTAATGAATGAGTTGTATACCTGTCTCAAGCTTGATAACACCTAACAGCTATAACTACAAAGGGAAAGACCATTTACCATTTTTAGTACAGGACTTAATTAACTTCTTTCCATTATTAGGAACTTCCCCAATAGTCCAAGATTTATTAAAAGTTAATGGGAATGTTTCAGAAAGCTTTCTAGCCACTAAAGAATTATTCTGAACAAATTAATAATTTCTACAGTTACACCACAAGTATTGAATATAAAAGTCTTGCATAAAAACAATACCAATGAGAGAGCAGAAAAAAAAATAATAGAATATTATTTGTAGTTAAAAAAAAAAGAGCTTACTTTCATCTATGTTGTTTTACTGTTTCTTATTTCAATTTCTCATACATTTCTGTACATTCTTTACATTTCCAAAATTAGCTTGAAACTAAATAAAACTTAAGACCAGGCTTTAGATGTGTTGACAGACTACTGCTTTCACGAGAGATAATCCAGCCCTTCTCCTGCATTTCTCCATAGGATGACTGGGTTATTTTTTCCTGTAGGTTAACTGGAAACCTTTGTTTGATGATCAAAATCCCAAGTATGTGCCTGAATCAGTTCTGAAATAGTAATTTTGTAAGTGCAAGGAATTATAAAATGGGTGGCTGTTTCCTATGTGCCGACTGACCAAACAGTACTTCAACTGATGGTAAAACCATTGGTATTAAATAGCATCTGATGTGAAACTGAAAACATTATAAAGAAACTCAATCTGAATGGTTGGAAATAAAAATCTATACCAAATCAGCTGTCCTGCACTTCTATTGCTCCTCTAGCCTAGTTTAGAAGATACATGTTGTGCCTGCCCATGATCCCTAATCACATCCTTAATGCGCAGAGGGAATGTGCCAATATTTTGTACAATATTTTTTCATGATTCTTTCATGTGGCTGTAAACACTGTTACTATGAAAAAATGGGGGGGGTGTGAAGGAAGAAGATGAAACAATCAATATTTATCATTAGCGCTGAGCAAGAATTTCTAAATTATATTATCATGAGATGATATCTGAAAAGTTTTAGTGGGTAGAAATGCTTCAGGGAACATGAGTTAATAGCATCAGTTATAGTTGTGAAGGCAAGAGCAATCCCAAAGATTGCTTCAGTAAATTAGAATGAGTAACAGATCCCCTCGAGTGCATTGCTGTTCATTAATAATAATGCCCATACAGCAGACAATTTCTGTTTAAAGGATGAGCCTTTGTAACTTGGTCAGCAGGATTATGTTTAAAGTGATCTGAAGACAAAGGGAGTTCAAGCTTCTTTCTCATGCATTGTCTGAAACAGACTTGCCAGCTTTCTCACTACAGCTCTCACGGGACCATCCAAATGCAATCATCTCCAGTTTTATCTCTGCCTCAGCCTAGGAACAAAACCACAATGTCCTGGGTTGAGTGAGTGGTGGGGTTTTTTGTTTGGTAGCAGGGGAGGGGGCTATCGGGGCAGTCCCCTGTGAGAAGCTTCTTGAAGCTCCCCCAGCTCCAAGTCAGCTCCACTTCTGTTTGGGAAATTGAGCCCATCAGCTGCGCCTCTGCGATAACGTATTTAAGAAGGGACGTGGTGAGGAGGAGTTGGACTTGTGAGGAGGAGTTGCTGCAGCTGCGTGAACACCCAGGTCAGTGGAGGAACGGAGGAAGAAAGGAGGGGGGAGGTGTGCCAGAGCA
This sequence comes from Tyto alba, assembly GCF_018691265.1. Lineage (NCBI taxonomy): Eukaryota > Metazoa > Chordata > Aves > Strigiformes > Tytonidae > Tyto > Tyto alba. The sequence goes on from NW_024881301.1 coordinate 24,010,462, forward strand.
GAGACCCCCCTGTATCCTGTGGGGAGATGGCAGGGCGGCCCCCCCCATCACCCATGAAGATCTGCGGTGGAGCAGACATTGATTTCTGGCCTGTGGCTTCTGCTTGCCTGATCAAGGTGCTGTGCCTGAAGAAGGCCGGGGTCTTGTGGGAAAAGGTAGCCCCGCTGCTGTAATTCAGTGCTGGGAGGATTGCAGCATGTGGGGGTGTCCCACGCCGGAGCAGCTCGGGAAGGGCTGCAGCCCGTGGGAGAGACTCCAGTCAGAGACAGTTAGTGACCCACGCCGAAGCACTGTGGGGAACGCTGTGGCCCGTGGGAGGGACTCACATTGGAGCAAGTTTGTGGAGGACTGTCTCCTGTGAGAGGGGGACCACGACGGAGCAGGGGGAACAAGTTCCAGAAGCTCCCCCCACTGAAGGTGGAGGAAGTGGCAGCACTGACTGCACCCCCCATTCCCTGCCCCTGCGCCGCTGGGGGAGGAGGTAGACATATCAGGAGCAGAGCTGAGCCTGGGCAGAAGGGAGAGGTGGGGGGAAGGTGTTCTCAAGATGTGTCAATGCTTCTCACTGTCCTACTCTGTTAAGTGTTATTAGTGTCTGTAATAAATGTATGTTCTTTTTTTCTTCCCCTAACGAGTCTGCCTTTTGCTCGTGACCATAAAGGGGGATTTTTTTCCCCATCCCAGCCCTATCTTGAACCCTAAGCCTGGCTCTCTGTCCCTTCTCATTGCCGGAGGGGAAGGGAGGGAGAGTGGCTGCGTGATGGTTGGCTGCTGACCAGGCTCAAACCATGACATGCAAATTGCATTCCATAAACTGTAGAAACAACTATGATATGCCTTCTGTGAATCACCATTTCTGCAGAAAACTTTCCCAAGCAAGCACCTCATCCCGGCTTCCAGTGACCCCTGACAAATCCCCCTGGCCGCATTTGTGGTTTCTGCTGCTGAGATCATTCTCTGGAGAAGCAGCCCAGGCTGCGAGGATGCAGCAGGCTTAGCACTGCAGAGAGTGTTGCCTCCAAGGGATGGGGTCAGCCGTTCGTATCCTCTGCACACTGGGGGACTGACTCCTGAAGCAACTTTTAGCAAGCAGTTGCAGAATGTCAAAAGTGAGTCTTCAGAGAGCACAAACACTAACGTGAAAGAGCTCAAAAGAAAAAATCCTCTCTAGATTCCTATGAAGATTTGGTTTTCAGAAACAACTTTATTAAGAAGTGGATGCTCAGCTGATTAGTAGAGTTTTTCCAACAGCTGTTGGCTGTTATAGATCAGTAGTTTCTATAAGTATGTGGATTTACTTCCAGAAAAATTCTGGGAAATATCTGGGAATACCTCAGAGCGGTCAGGGTTCAAATCACAGTATTTTAAACAGGTAACAAAACTTTCTAAGTATCTTGCTGCATCTTCCAAGCAGTCTCATTTCAAAATAATTGCACATAGTTAAAACAGCCTGAAACAAATGCAACTGACACATAAGTTTGAAATGGCATACATAATTATAATAAAAATGAAAATGTTTGCAACCTACCTTGAAATTGCGTAAATTTGATGGTTCCCATCCTCTCTCCATTTCTGAAAACAACTTGACCCTAAATAAAATAAATAAATACCTTAAAAGCTTTATAAATATCTCATAATATAGTTTCATTATACTGCAATTATTTTCCATTCACTATTAAAATGACCCAAGCAAGGTTTAAACTTTTAAAATAGCAGATTCAACCGAGGTTAAAATAACTCAATAACACCTCCTTAAAGCTTTCTTCCACAGATTTCAATAGCCTTAGAAAGCTGACCAGTGTTATCACCCACTTTTCATGGATGGAAATGGAGGTACAAAAAAGCCGGTAACTTACCGAATCTCAGATGACAAGGGATATGCAAACAATTGATTTTCCCTGTGTGGCTGTTTTTATCAAGTATATGTAAGAGCTATCAAAGACCACACAAGAAAATCATTCTCCATTTCATTTATGATACGGTCCTCCAAATGGCTCTATAACCTACTTATATCTTATCTTATATACCTATCCTACTCAATTATGGATATGAGTAGCTCTTGTTGCTTGGTTTTATACTACAAAAACATGTGTGTCCTAGCATTCTTTTTAAACGTATTGCCTTTAAGTCAGTGCTGCCCTTTGTTGTGCTACACACTGTTACTGCTCAAAATAATGATCACATAACACTGAAACCTCCTTACATGTTCCTAGCAAATTACACCCATCTTTCATCCCATCTTTCCAACTTAAATTAAGAAAAGTTCTTATTAAGTTTCCTCCTTACTTCAGCTATTTCATAATTGAGTATAAAAGAAGATGTTTTCATGCATTTATGCTAAGAAGTACTTTTAATATTTTGAACCTGCAGTGGAGTGCTGAGTGCTGTCAATACAGATTGCTGTTTTACTGCATGCTCAGTTTGTTTTTTTATTATCATCTCCATTAATCTTTGGTTTAGCAGACATTAGGGTAAGAAAAACCAAATGATAAGCATGTAAGGCTACAATATATTTCTCTGTGCAAGCCAGCCCCTTTTTGGATAACCCTGTCTGTTCGCTAAGGGGATGCACTGAAAGCAAGCATCTGACTTACTGAAATCAGCTCCCTGCAGGAACCGTACAACAGATGTGTGGTACAGCGTACCCACCCCACATTTCCTGCAAGCCACAAAACGCCATTTTCCATTGATAAATAGAAGACAACACCCTTCAACAAGTGTAAGCTACCTTGTACTAACCCTTAAAAGCCAAAAGACCCAATCTGTGACAAAAAGAGAGTAAGAGAAATTAACACTGTGAAGGGGAGAGTTTCTGGCAACAGCTGCAGAAGGACACAGGAGCTGCTCCCACTGAAATCCAGTTGAGCCAAGTCTCATTCAGTGGCTACTAACACAGCTCCAGCAGAGAACATAAAACATTAGCAGGCAGATTTATGTGTGTACCTTAGCAACCTTCATCCAGATCTCCTTTAGTTTGGAAAAGTAGTTTTTAATAACCCTTCATTTGTTTGAACATAACCATAATGCATTTGGCTACTTGGTTTAAGTGGCTACTTGGTTTAAGTAAAATATAGTAGAAAATAGTAAAGGTTTGTAAAGATGCTATGCACGTGTCACTTATTTCAGACGTATATCCATGGTCAATCCAGTCTTAACCTTGCTAAATTCTTTGTTCTGTGACCCATGTTGGAGAATTCTGTAGTTAAATTTTTCACTCTGTGGAAAAATTACTTTTTCATCTGATTTTAAGTTTACTGCCTTTTACTTTAACTGTTTCCTCTTATTCTTTTATAACAAGTTAATAGGACTGTAAGTTGTAGTCTACTAAAGTGCTATTATAGATAAACAGCAAGCATCACTGCTATCATCTACGATGACAGTCATCTATGATTGTCATCTGGTATTGATACTATAATATACTAGCTCATGAAATTTTATAGATTCCAAGTGCAACTGGTTTGCAATATTATCGTTGCTTCTTGTAAAATCACCTGCATTTTCATCATTCTGTAGGAAAGACATACACCATATGCATCTACTGACTAGAGAGATAAATACATACATCCTTATCGACATGTTCTGAAACCATCAACGTAACACAAATCAAGTCTGAATATTCAGAATAAATGTAAAAGTTTGGATAAAAAAAATATAAACAGAGTTATAGATTTAGAAATATTTGTTTTTATCAACTTCCCTTTGCTAAAATTTGTGGCTTATACTGGTAAATAAAGGTATGGATAATGGTGATTAAAGAGTTATGGAACAAATGTGAAAATGTCCTTGTTATCTGCAAAATTATTCAATCACAGTGTTTTACTTTCATTAAATATTCTGGAAAATGCTAAAAAGTCAAATGGGTTATTATAAGGAATAACAATTTCTAAATACTATTTTATGAGGTCTGACTATCTTGGGTATTGTTCACAAACCACAGAGTCTGTATGTTACACAGATACTAACAGGAAAAAAAAGGCAATTTTGAGAAATTGAAATTGGCTATTTATTCCATGTGTAATCCAATGAATAAATCTGTTTTACAAAGGTAAAATCAAGAAGAAATGTATCAGCAAGAAGCCTCAAAGCAGGAATCTCTAGCACAATCCATGATGATGACAGTATATATTTATTACCCAGGCATCAAAACTGCATCTGCAGCTGCAGATACTACTTGGTTCTTTGCTCCTCAGGAACATGCTGCTTCATAATAATATGTGACAAGTAGCTACAGCAAGTACCTTAAAAGCCTTAAGACTCTAAAATTCCTGTGTGCTGCATGAGGAAACATTCCTAGATTTTTAATGGGGCTTTAGGCAGCCCCAGCAGACACGGACATGGTGTTGCTCCTGCAGTATTTGGTTCTGTCGATGAGGCAGAAAGGAGGGCTCCTAATGAACACTGAAAAATTGTATAAATAGCAATACCTTCATTTCTTAAAACAGGAATAGGAAGAAAACTCATGAGAGTCACCCATTGCTCTGTACTTTCACCGCTATTTTATGAAAAATAAGACAATTGCATTTGGGGTAAAAAAAAAAAAGTGATATAAATATTTAATAAAATGTTGTAGTATTTAATTTTATAAGCTTACAGCAATGCCAGTAAGAAATAAGTCAACTAGTGTTTCAGAAATCTGTTTTGTAGAAACAATGTGCTGATTTATGTCATGAGAAGTGAGTTATAATCTGATGATGTTCTATGGCTCACATCAAGTCATTTCTTTGACACCGAGGTAGCACACCATGAGATTCATCTAGAGAGTTATCTACTTTAGACTTGACAGTCATAAGTTATTGTTTTTTCTTTATTTAAAGTAGTGGATGTTTGAATAATAGATAATACTAATATGCACATTAAGCTCTGACATTACAAATGCCAATCTTAGTACTATTTCATCCTTTATTTTTACCTCACCACATACTTCAGCACAGGTGCCAGTACAGACTGCAGCTTACAGTGTGATCCACCATAAAACCTAGATCTTAAGAAATCCATGTGAATATAACAGACGAAATACTTTTTTACCTTCCATTGTGTTTTAGTGACATTGCATAGGCATATTTAGATACTTATTAGCAAAAGAATCAGTGATTGCATTGATAAGAAGTACTGTTTTAAAGAAAATAATAGAAGTAATCTTAATACTAACTTCTTCAGAACACGATCATCAGGCTTCAAACAATATTTCCCAGTCAGGTAATTACTTTACTTCAAGAGATGTAAAATATGATCTCTGTCCTTAATAAACATTTAAATCAACTGTACAAGTGAATTACTTACACTTCAATATAAGCATGTATTTTACTATATATTAAAACAGTTAATTGATAAAGCTTTCATCTTCATTACACACAGATCATCCCAATGGAGACCAATAGAAACCACACTGATTTCTTGGTGCCCGTTTTAATTTCTTCAATCTAACATCTACAGATTTTTTTTTCTTTCTTTCTTTCACAGTTGCAAAAGCGATGCTGGAGTAAATACCAATTCTATAAATGATCTGCCCAACTTTAAGCTGTGGACAGGCACCTTCACATCAACAACTACCCTTGAAAAGTTGATGGGAAGGAAATAGAAAGTGTGTGGCTCGGAGTCCAGTAGAAAGCAATGTAGAAGAGAAGCTTGATGAGCTCAGTCTGGCACAGCATGGTACCCCTGGATGTTGCTGCTGGTATGTACAGGCACTGCTGCACACAGCATCCCAATAACCTGTATTTGGGATCCATTGCAGCTCTGTAACTCATAATGCAGCCTTACACAGCTGTACTTAGTTTTTCTAATTGGACAACCACCCCATAAGGGAAAACAATACTAGTTTCACATTGCAAGTTAGGTGGCTTGGACAATAGAAATATAGAAGCTTATGTTGTGGGATTTTTAGGTTTCTGTTTGTTGGGGGTTTTTTGACTTTTTTTTTTTTTGTTATTTTTTATTGGGGGGTGGTGGTGTTGGGATTTTTTTTTGTTTTGTTTTGTTTTTTTTTAAGATACATCCCTGAGTTCCGCTGCTTTCCCTGTAATTGTTTGTTGTTTGGCTTTTATTTTTTTCCAAAGCTACAGTGCTTTAATGTCCTTTACAAATGAACTAGAACTGGACCAAACATTTCAACAGTGTCTATCTCACAATAGCCACATACAAGGACATCATCTTCCTGTTTCTTCTGCATATAGTTTTCTTCAATGTGCTCTGTTTTACAAGCCTCACATTGATTTTCGTCCTACTCACATGTACTTTGTTATACAGCATAACTGCATTTCATCTCATTACTAAAAAACCTGTCTCCATCCCTCCTGCATGTACAATCTTCACCTTTTTTTTCTTGAATTGATGATGCTTAAGCCATGAGTTTTTTATTTGTGGGCAGAATAAGAAGTCCACAACAATTATCCATTCTCACTCACAAAATATTAGCCAACATTAGCTTTATCATAGACTCATGGGGCTTCCCCTGTCTTTATAGCAGTTAGTCATTTGTCTACACTTGGAAGCAGCTGTTTATTATACTTTATTTCTTTTTTCTGGTGGATAAAAAGTGGTTATCTTTGCTATATCATGAACATGTCATTAAGCTTTTTTGGAGCTATGGAGCACTAGCATTTATTAGAAGTGTCTCTGCATTATCACTGACAGTATTATTATTCACCTTTGGACATAGGCTCGTGCCAAAGTCAGAATTCTTTCATTCCTCATCCACTAAAATCCATAGCCAATACATTTTTTAATTCATGTTTTTCGCTTTCTTCAACAGTCAATAAAACCAGAGTTTAGAAGATTTTTAACTGCTCTCTCATCCAGGGCCAGGTCTGAACTTTGACCATTGTTTCTTTTACTGTGTATTTTCTTCTACATTGTGCCCCAAATATAGTAAATTGATAAATAAATAAATAATGTTTATTCCCATGATATTCTGTATTATACCTACAAAAAAGATCTGCTCTAGACCATGCTTGCTTCCTTCTCCAACAGTCTTTCCCCACATAGCACCAAACAATTTTTTATTTATTCAGATTTGTATTATATACTCAGCTCATACTTGGTATCTTACTATTGATTTTAAATGTCATGAGTATATATTCAAGCTAAACTAATAACACAAATACTCCTTCAGCAGAGGAGAGATCATGAGTATGTTGACACACACATCACAGCTGGATACAAGACAGTTAAATGCCACAGGACTTGAGTCACCCAAGCATTTTACAGTGGGCCAATACATCTCAGGGCTCTGTCTCAGTTCCACCTGACTATCCAGGAATGTGGGCTACTCTGGTCTATAGGCAAGTCATCTTCCCACACAGCAGTGTTTATTTCCAGTGGCTTTCCTTGAAATGCCTGAGCCTACAAAGTCAAAACTGATCCAAAAGTAATCATCAGTATTTTTTCCAAAAATAAGTTAACTTGGTCACTTTTGGGGTTCTTGAGTTACATATTTAATATAAAGTAAACCATTTAAACAAATTAATGCAGAAATACCAGAAAAACAGTGGGAGAACTAAGGCAACTGAAGTTATATTTTTAATTTAAAACACAGTGCATTACTGTCAAAGAATAATGAGTATACAATTAAAACTGTCCCTTTAAGTTATGTGGTATCTCCTGAAATCAAAGTGTACTTCTGATCCTGTAGTGTCGTTACTGAACTAAGTCCAATAAAAGTAGGAGCCAAGGAGGGTGAAGCATCACAGGACAGCAAACAAGAGCTTGTTAGCACCCAAAGGGCAGGTATTGGCCTCTCACATTGCTCTTAGCTGCACAGTCCTACACCTACCTGGTGATAGCTCAGCATTTATCAGACCCCTACGTGAGCTGTAGTGACCTATTAAACCAGCAAAACGTATTCAGTGATTTTTTTTTTGTTTGTTTGTTTTATTTTGTATTGTTGAGATGGGGAAGATGTTGTTTCTGAATCGCTTTCCAGTGCCAGAACCAGAGCCAGCACAAAGAAGTCCTGGAAGGACGCAGGTGCTGGAAGAAAGAGCTTGGAGAGAGGGGGGCAAGACACCCGCTATTAGTCCCAGCTCCTTTCAGAAAACTTTCTGTGTTACAGCCCACTACTCACGTGTTAACACACACTCAAATTACTCACGCAGGACTTTTAGCTACAGACATGCCTTCCCTGACACGGACAAACCAGCAAGCTGGCATTCTGTGGATCTTGGCTTTGCAACTTCTAGGTGGCGAAGAGCTACATAAGCTCTTCCACCCTCCAGACATCACACCTGAGACAGCAGTGTTTATAGAAAAAGGGAATATAGAAAAAGGAAATTATATAGATGAGAGTAAGCCAATCAGCTTTTAAGCTCTCCAAGTCTAACCTCACTTCTGAAACAGAACAGCAAACTTCCAGCTGAGGGCAGCTTGTGCACAACTCTTTTGGTTTCAACCTAGTTACATCACTCAATTAGCAGAAGACAAAGAGCTAAGCACAGGAGACGTAAGCACAGTGAACGAGAGAATACTAGGGAGACAGAAATAAAGTTGTCAGCCCCTGTGGGATAAAGAGGTAATTGTCACCTTTGGAACAGTGACAGGAGAGCAGAAGGCAGAGAGTGGTGAAAATTTAAATGCTCCATAAAATCAACAATGGTCTTGAATCCATGATTATATATCCTTAGACTGCTGTGGATAAAATGTTTCCAGAACATTTGATCAAAGCAGTCCTGGTGACTGCTGCTTTTCAAGCCTTGAAAATATTTTTTTAGAAAAGATGTTTATGTCAAAATTTTCAAGATTGAAGATTTAAATTTGAAATACTTTATGATCCAAAGGGATTTCTTTTCCCTGACTATTTTCTGTCTTATGACATTTTCTAAAAGATTTGAGTAACTGAAAACTGGTGACTGGAGAGCATCGGCAGCAAAGCAGCTCAAAGAGCAGGTGTGAAGCACAGATAAAAATCTGGTCTTGGCTAACATTTTCTAAATGAAGCAAAACCACCATTCTCATCTAAACAGATACTTGTGTTTTAGCTGTGACAGAGCAGGCATAAAACAACAAGAAAAAATTTCTAAGCATTAAATATCTGTCTTCAGCACAGGATTAATGCTTGAAAAATATACTCACAAATGAGTAAGTTTCCCAAACATGAAAACATGGGTTTTGGAGACGGAAAGCAGGAAAAATGGAAGATAAATTGATGGAGCAGAAGTGCCCAGAAATTTTTTTTTCTGTCAATCACGATTGTGATGGAAAAGAAGAATGAAGAACCAGCATTCATCAAATCCCATAATACTGTAACTAAGAGGCACTCATTGAAACAATTAGGACCTTGGTCTAAAACAGAAAAAACAGTGATGTTTTTCATGTTGTTGCACAGCAGGTAGTGAACTTCTGAAATTTGCATTGAGTGGGGATTGCTTATTTACTTGTCTTGTTTAGAAGCAGAGAACTGGGAGGTGATGGGACACTTCATATATTCCTATATAGCTTCCTCTGTTAATCTCTTGGTAAAGTTAAATAGAAAATAAGCTTTATCTCAGAGTTCAGGAAACATTAATGATTTTTTAAATAAGTTACAGAAACTACTTCAGCATGAGTGAAGTATGGGATGAGCAGATGTACAGGTTTACATCAGAGCCCATTTGGAAATAAAGAACACAAGAGAGAGAGATATACAAAAGTTTGGGTTTTTTTCATTTTATTTTCAGGGCAAAAACTGTTCTGGGCAAATACTGTTCTGGGCAAAATTATCCATCAATTTTAATAAAAAAGATGGGTTTTGTTCCTCATATTTGCCAAGAGAAGATCTCAGTTAACAACAGCTGATACAAGTAGTCTGTGGCATCGGCCAGAGTTTGCTTTGGCACACATCTCCCTTAAAGGCATACAGAATAAATAATAGAGTTGCTAGAAATTAAAAAAAAATAAAAAAAATTCCCTGGTTCCTTTACTATGAACCATCTTGAATTGCAAGCATTTCCCCAAAACAAGTTTCCTCTAAAACACAGATGCACCGTGCATCTCCTAATATCATGATAGAAATGACAGAGTTGCATTCCACAGCTGGGCTGGAAAAAACAGCAAGTGAAGGTCAGTACTGTAAGTTTCAAATTTTGGGAAAAGGTGATCAAGTATAACAACATCTTTATGTGCCTACCATTTACATACAGACTGAATCTAAGATTATGTAAAAATACAAAGTGCTGTAAGCCTTACCACCATGATATCATCATGTTGACACTTAACTCCCTTCTAAATAAAGAGTTTCAGTCCATTCAGTCTCTTCTTCATAGGAAAGGGGAAATTTTTTTGCCTGTCTCCACTCCCTAAGCCCCCTTTTCAATTTTCTTATGCATTTCCTGAGGAAGGCTGAAAACACAGATGCTCTTGCTATGTAGAAGGGTGACTCTATTTCTAACTGATATTTTGCTATCTGAACTTTACTGTATTTTGGGCAGAACTTCATCTCTTTTTTTCAGGGAAGTGAAGGAATCAGATGGAGAATGGACACAATTTCCTTGAATTAATTTCTTCCCTCCATCTCAGCAACGTCTTCTGTCACCAGCTGACTTTGCACAAGTGTGCTTTGCCATCACAATGACATAAGCCCAGGCTAAGTTGTTCCATTAGATTAGCATTTAGATGCATATGCACAATTTTACACAGCTATGCTGAAATGAGACAGCACAATAACAGCATTTTTTTTCAGTACAGCAAGCGAAAGTATAATTTGTGAATAACTGAGCACTCTGTTTTACACACAGAAGCAAATCTAAGGGAATAATATACCTGACCGGGTACCAGAAATTCATAACCAGGTGAAGTTGGGAAAATAAAGGATACTATCTGGGAACTCATATATCAAACAGTACTGCACTTGTTGGCTCTTGCAGGTGAAGAAAGAAGAAACATCTATGCTTTGTCACTCATTAATGTGTTTTCACACATTCATCTAGGCTTATGGTTAGCATGAGGCAAAGCAGTTAGATGCTCTTTTCCTATAATTCTTTCTTGCCTTATCATTTTTATCCAGTAATAGAGTTTTTCTGCTATGTGAGCCATCTCCTCCAGTGCTCATGTATGTTCTTTGTTGGCTGCCTAAAATATGACCATCATTAGTGGTTTTAGAATTAATATCTGGTGATATACGTAACTCACTGCTGACTACCAAGTTTCCTGATCTATGGTTGGCCTCTGAAGCACGTGCAAAATAATTTCTTTACTCTTGACTCAATCTCTTTCAGATATGTGCAAAACCACTGATATAAACAACCTGTCTTTCAGGGTGGCATAAGACAAGGAAACTGTCTGAAGCACTGGGACTAGGAACTCAAGCCCTTTTCATTGTGCATTAAAAAGTAAATATGAACTGCTGCAGCAATGTTTAGAATTGTTCCTTTGAGGTTGAGTACCTGATGATTTCAGTTTCTAGCTCTGTGTGTCTGTAGAAACAGCATAACAGCACGTTGTATTCCACCACCACGGTCTTTCACTGCTTTTGTAAGAATGAATCAGAAGAGATGGCATAAAGCCTTTTAAGGACACTGCATTAAGCACCAGTGCTACCTCTTCAACAGTACAATTTCAGCTGATGTTCTGAAGTAATTTCTTCCATTTTCTTTAAACTACTTTAATCCCAGCAGAGAGCACAACCACACAGGCTGTATTTCATCTGTTGTGATGGTGACCCGAAAGCCTGCAAGAGCCACCACCTCCTCTCTGCACACTTCTTCCTGCCCAGGCTCTGTCACGTTGGCTGGACGCAACAGATTACTCTCTTTGCTATGTTCTTCCTAATGAGCAGGCAGCCTATGTTATTAGAAAGGTCTTTGCACCCAAAGTAGAGCACACTGGCATTATTCACGTGCAAGTGCTGAGCATAGTATCTTCAGACTATTATCTTTCTAAGTGAGCAACTTTAATTCAAAACTGCCTTAATGAGAAAGGAAAAGAAAAAAAGTCACAAAGACCAGACAGCTTTACAAATCTCTTTTTAAGTATGAATACCTGTCAGTTTTGGATGATTCCTGCTACTGGCTAGAGAAAAGGCTTTAATGGGAGACTCATGCCCAGTGTAATATGGCTACACTACATCCAAAAACTCCTCTGTAGGCAGAAGTGTGAGCTGACACCGATCAGAAAAGAGTATTTGGAATCAGCTTAAAAGCTGGGCTTTTTACTGCACAGATATCCATGCCTAGAAGACAAACACTGATTTTCCCTCTTTACCCAGTACAAGCTCTTTCACAGGAACTCAAATCTTTTTGCTCAATATTCATGAAATGTTCCTAGTGACTAGAGGATTTTAAACCTTTCTTTGGCAAATCAATTAAGGCAGCACACAGGAAATGTCCAGGACATTAACTTTCTAATATATATTTCCCAGTGACAGTTACTGAAATGGGACATTTTTCCATTTCCTAATGGAACAACAATAATCTTTGTTCATCTAAATTTACAGCAAGCTTCTAACAGCCTTTTATTTTGGCCCAGTTGTGGTTTTGGCTTTACCTGACAATTGTCAATTACTATGACATTTCAGGTGGTTATTTCTGTAAAGCTAGAAAGCCTGGGCTAAACTATTTCTAATCCTAGGACTCTTAGAATTACTTTTCTTAAAAATATCAGATTTTGTCTATATTGCTTTCCATATCAGAAAGCACTCTTGAAGACAGCTATGTTTGATGATAATGAAGTAGATGTTTCATCCTCTTCCACTTCTTTAACACTGCATCCCTCCAGGTGATGCTTTCATCAGCACCAAATTCTGACCGAAAGCTGCAGAGGAGAGCATTAGTGTTGCTAGGCATGGAGATCTGAACAGGCTTGGCAGGGGCAGGAAGGAGTTCTACCCAATACGTTCTTCATAAAATCAAATTCAGCCCTTTTCATTGCCCATTTTAATCCTTCAGGTGTTCTAACTTGTGCCAATGGCCTACAGAGAATCAGTGAGATATAATAAAGGAAAGACAGCGGTCTCCATGTTCTTCAGAAAACAATCAGATCCAAAGACGTTGGAAGAGGCTCAGTTCAGTTTCTAAGTTGTGAGTGATCAACAACATACACCATTAGATCCTACTCAGTGCAACAGCTTTCCAGTTGGCATATATTAGAGCCCTTAAAGGTGTAGCTCTCCTCAGGCTCCATAAAGCAATGCTTAGAGTAATGATGTTACTTTAGAATCACTTTTTCTACATTTTCAGAACACTAAAGTTAAGGCTTACTGATACTTAAAAATCTTCCCACTGTGACGGATGCTTTTAAAAACATTTGGGAAATACTTTGCTGTTTTAGGTACATTCTCTGTCTAAAATTAATTTAAAAGCAATGTCATACCAGAAATTTGAGCTATACCTAGAATTCACACTCAGTAGAGAAACAGTTTCTTTTTTAAAGGGAGATATTATTTATAAACTCTTCAAGATTCCCTACAGACATGATGGTGAATATGAAAACAAGGCAACAAATAATATTTGTGACCCCTTAAGTCATTCTAGTTAATTTGCAGAAATGTAAGTTATTAGTAAAGTGAGTCTTCTTTCTGCTTTTCTTATAACTCAAGGCACTGTGGAAAGTCCAATGAAATAGCTAAGGGCTAGACAACTCTCTCTCTTTTTCCCCCCCAACATTCTTATACCAACATGGGATCTACACCATATTGTAAAGACTAATTTAGATGCACCCAGGCAAGTGAACTGGTAAATCTATATAGGAAAACATGATAAGCCAGGCTACCAAACTTCATCTAGTTAATCCCCTTTCTCAGCTCAGACACAAACTGGTTCTAGAAAAAAAGAAAAAAACCCAAACAAACCAAAACCAACCAACCAACCAATCAATCAAAATATTCCAATGTATCTGTAAGGTACTGTGCTCAGTTCTAGCTTCAAGAGGAGCACAGGCACAGAACCAGAGTCAGTAAATCTGGAACTGGAAGGGAATTACTACCATCAATGCATTTGGAGGGGCTGTATCCATGTCTAAGACCTTTCTTGGAGTTATAAAACTCAGCATGGGGAGTTTTTCACTTCCATCATTCCCATCAGAAGACTGCTTCTGAAACTGAATCTTCTGGTCAATTTAAGTTTTCCTCTAGCTTTTAGGTTCCTCTTCTTTTTGGCCATATACTAATGTTTAGGCTCACAATATGATTTGGACTAAACAACTTCCTCCTACTATGATTTTTGACTGATATTTATGCAGAGGACAAGTAATTCCCCTCTCAGCATACTAGGTATTCTCTGAGCCACTACAGGGAAAGGCAAAAAAACTGTTGAGTTATTTTTCCACCACAAAAATTGGTATTATATAGAAGGACTGGGCTTTTACCTGCCCAGTCTGAAATGCCTCTCTCGGGAACAAAGTGTATAAGGAACTTCATGTTCCAGAATGGAGGCAGGGATTGAATTTCAGCATCCTGAAAGTCAGACTGGGGAGGAACCATTCTGGGCTACTGCTTTCTGAACCTTGGACACCTACATTCTCTTTAAATGCCTCTGGTACGTCTAAAGCAGACAGTTGCCTCAGTGCAAACCGTTGCAATTTTTACTTTTATTTCCTCCAGTGTCTCTTACTGGAACCCTCAACATACTTTAGCTCTTCCTACATGATATTTTAATTGCCCTCTATCTTAAGAGTGCTTTTCAAATGCATGTCATCAACAAATTGCATGAATAACACTCCTACTTTTAGCGTGAGGCATAAAGGAACATAGTCAATGATATAAGTTCAAGTGCTGATACTGGTCTCTTGGAGAAAGTTTGCTAGAAGTGTCCCCTCTCCCAGCCCTTTCAGTCCAGCCTGTGGTCACTTGGCCTACAGCTATATTCTAGCTGCCTTTTTCACCTGATTTTCTTGTGACCCTAAATCAAATGACTATGTGAAATCCAGACAGATATACTCTGCTGCATCTCCCATGCACTCAGACAGGCTTGCCAATGAGGTAGAACTGACTATGTATCGGGTGTAGTCCAAAGAACAGAGATCCTGAACTTCTAGACTTGGGTTTGATTTAGTACATTTTACTAACATGTAGTTTAAATGATGTCTACATGTGGGCATTACTAATTGAGTTGTGTAGTGAAAGTTTGTATCTTGTCACTTGCTCACTGAGTGACTAAGCCTGTCCTCTGATAATGTGGCAGAATAACACAATTCAGTTACTTAATACTTAAGAAACTTTGAAATGGGTATATCCCTCACTTTTACTTAGTCACACACAAAAAAAAAAAGGCAAAAGAGTAAATTTTAAAACAAGTACAAACAAATGATGGAAAACAAGAATAAAACCCACAGAGTTTTCTCTGATGGAAAAAGGAATTAAAATAAATTTTCAAATTTTAAAAATATTTTATTTGAAAGGAAGATGTTAAATGTTTCTTTTAAAGATGTGAAAACAATTTTCTATATTTTCTGAAATATTGAAAATATTCAGATGTTTAAACTTTGAAAAAAAAGCGTGTATCAGAAGGCTGACAGTGGCAGAATATGACTGAAAAGAACAGAATATTTTTGATTGACTCATAACTGCACTCTATAGAGAATAACCTATACAGATGTACACTAATTTCTCTAACATATTCAGAAAGGACCGCACTCGTTTGATTACAAGGTGAGGTTTCCTTTCCCCCCAAATTAATGTCACAAGAGCAGTACCCCAGTGCCACACCCCTGAATCGTGCTGAGCTGGGCTGAATTGCTGCTAGAGCCTCAGCAGAGTGCTCCAGCAACTGAGCACGCTGGTGCCAGTGCAAATCTGCTGGGACTGCTGCTGACAGCACTTCAGCTCGTGCTGAAGGAAGTCCTGCAACTCTGTTCTTCAGAGGATGCTGAACTGATTTTAAAGTAAGATCTCTGAAGACAGGTCCAGTGGCCCAACCTTTGCTCTGCCCATTTTTCTGTTTCCAGGGAAAGAGAAGGTTGCCTCGTACTCAAAAGCCTCCTGGGTCAATGTCAGTATAGAAACCATTATTTTATCAGTTAGGCTACTTTCTTCAGCCCTGTTTGAGAGATCAGACCTTCAAAGTCTAGGAAGCATTATACTTGGAAGAGACCTCACTGGAAATCAAAGAAACCACTGTTTAAAAATGCAGTGTTCTTCATTTTCCAACAAAGATCCAATACTACAAGTTCTAAATAAGTGCAATGAGTTGAAGCTCATGATGACACCTCTGTAATTAAAGCATTCCAGCATCAGCCATTTGGCTTCTTGGAGAGGAGTATATGAAGAAGGACAGCAATATTATCTAAAACAGCCTGAAGGAAGACAAATGACAGATTCCATTATTTTCTCTGGCTATCTCCAGTATCGTAACCTTCTCCTTATCTCAGTCAACACACTCACACTGAATTGGATGGGACTAAATTCCTTTTTAATACTTTGACATACTGCGCTGCTCCATACAATAGCAGCAAACCTTGTATTCACAGCTGCCCTTAAAAACCAGTTACTTCTGTTTTTTTTAACACTTGTCATCAATCATCTATGCTAATTGGCCAATTGTATGGCCTTCCTATAGTGTATTAAATGTCTCAAAATAACTAATGAGAAGCCTTTTAATTCATCTGTCTCAAATGAAAGTGGTATTAGAATAAGAAAGTATTTCCTTCTCTGCCACTGGCATTCAATGAATATTTATGATGTTTTCCACTATATTGCAGTGATATGACAACGTTGAATTCCAGCTAGAATGAAGATACAGCACTTAAAAGAAGATTCTACTCTCTATCACTCATAAAAGGAATTAATAATTGCAAAACAGCGAACAAACAATTGCTTCTCAAACTAGATCATATTTTATCTTCATATTCTAAGCAGGAAAAGGCATCTCTTAATTTGTAGCAACAAATATCTTAAAACACTAATAATGTGAACCCATTTATTAAATATTTGTAAAGCTATTTTGTACACAGTACTAATGCTGACTGATCAAAGTGTACGTAATTAATGGACAAGAAAGGAATCGTTGCAATAATGGCAATCTTATTAGCATATGAATTATCTTGTTTTCAAAAGCTTAGAATGCCCATATAAGGAAGACACGGTTTATATCAAACTGGTTTTCTGAAGTCATTAAACCAAGTCAACTTCCCTTGAAGGGCCATATTGCTGTGTCTCATGGTAACAGAAAAAACTTTATCCTCTGGACAGGAACTCCTAGGAAATGATTAGGAAGTTTCAATGCAGATCTGAGTACCAGGTGGTACTGTTGGGCTACGTTACTGTCCAAGTTAGATAAAGGAATTCATGCAGCACTGTTTTTCAACTGCATTTCTCTCTCTTCTATTACTAGTCATCAGATAACATGCATTGGTAACCCCTGGAGACAGAGAGCGCTTTATCTATCAGGGTCGTCTTTTTTTTCTCGTCAGAAATCTTCCCTCCGCAATGTGTCAGGGGGACTACACAGGAATAGAAGAGGTGAGACATTTGCTGATGAAGATGTGACTTTTTTGACTCAACGTTTTCAGAAGAAGGAATTTTACTTACTAAACTCCGACAATAATTTCTGTGGCTTGAAGCCAGGAACAATTTCCAGTGCTCTCTGATTTATCTCCCAGGGTGGACACAGTCTGTCCTACAGACAAAGACACAATGTTCACACCCTTGCCAGGGCATGCTCATACTCTTGAAGAGAGACACAATGTTCATACTCTTACATTTTAAAGACCGCACTTTATTTTTCTCCCTACACAGTGGTGTGTACATAGGGAATAGTGGATCCAGTGATAAAATTGCTCATTTTTATATCAAACTCCCAATAGACTATCCATATTTTATTTAAAGGTGATGTCTGGGGAGAAAATTCATGTCTCCAGCCATTCTAATCTGCATTTGATCAACGCTATCACAGAAAATATCTGAAGTCTTCCACTGACATCAGTGAAGGCTAATTAATACAAATTTCTGTCTCAAGACAGCATTCATCTTTTCTTTTTTGTCAAAATGTGTCCAAATGATGACTATTTTTACCCAGAACATGCACTACTTATTAATAAAGACTATATTTTGGAGGTTTTCTGAGCCTCTGAACCTCTTTAAGACTTACTCCTAGAAGTTGAGCCAGTACTCACTCCACTGAGATTTTATTCATGAAAGTATTCACACGGAAAATAAAGGACTAAATATTCTAGATCACATCTAAGCAAGAGAAACTTTCTTATTAAGTGCTCTCAGTGAGAAGGATGAGACTTTTTATTTTGTATGTGGATTTTTGTATAGGACACTGTAACCTTTTTGTCCAAACAAAATGCATTTTACGTGGGGCCATATATTCCCACTGAAGTTAAAACAGAAGCCGGCTGCTGTCTTTATTCAACAGTGGTTAATTTATACAATTCACACATGCAGTAGAGCACTATGATAAGTCTTTAGTTCCTCCTGAGTGAAAATCATGGTCAGGTGGATATAAACTATTCCCACTTTTAAAATGTGTAAGATAAAGTATATATAAAAATCAGTATGTCACACAAATACACAAATATACTGAATATTACTTACAGGTAAGGAACAGGGAAATGGCAGACAAAAGTATTCTCCATTTTGATTGTTTATTTTTAAGGAAATAGTTGTAAATTCCATGTTATGATAGTCTAGTAGTCCAGCTCATAAGAAATGATCTAGCAACTATTATAATATTTTAGAATTATAGAGTTTTCCTCTAAAATTTCCTTTTTATCAGAAACATTTTTTAAGAAAAAATACCTTCAATTAGAGCTTGAGATAAACCATCTTTAGTTACAAATTTATCTAAGGAATCCATGGTAAGAAAAGCAAGTACTCTTCAAATGCACAACCTCCTATTATAATTTTATTTTTAAATTATCTGTACATCAAATGCTACAAACATCTTGCTCCTGATTCTCTTCTTTCCAATATATATTAGTTGTAATTAAATTGTACTTTTTGTTTCTATGTATATTAAGTCAAGTCAAGATTGTTTGGTCACTGTATGCAGTCAGTCAAATTTGGTGTATCTCAGAATGGTGCTAATCAGTGAGACGTTATCATTCCACTACTTTAGCCCACCCTTTAATGAACTGAGGATGGTGTCATAGTAAGCCCTTCATGACTCTTTAAGCATTTTGCTTCTTTCCTATCACTTATCTCTTTTATCTGACGCTACAAACAAAAAATGAACAAAAATGCTATAGCTCAATGTCTGAAATAATCAGCAGATATCCTGAAAACAAAGTACATTCAACAGAACTACAGTCTTGGGTTAGTTCTCTCTTTCCTCCTTTCCCCATTTTCACCCACAACCACCGCAAACTTCAATAAGCATCAGATCCAACCAAAACTTTCAAGTTTTGTCAAATCTGGCTGTTCATTTCAATGTGCAGTAAACGCAAAAAAAAAGTTTTTCATGCAGACACACTGCACGAAACATCATTCATTATAAAGAAAGATCACATAAATAGTTGTTATAAGCATATGTATTCAAATTGGCTTCTGGCTACACTTCTAACACACTCCACAACACTTAGAGCTGATTCTTGTGTCTGACCTTTGAAAACAAGCCATCTCACCACGCAGCAAGTGAATTGTCAGAGCCTATCGCAGAATATCTCTTCAGGTAAAGTTGGAAATGGTGCCTCATCCCCAGCAGGCTTGACTTGAGTGCTGCCTCCACAGAGTGCAGCATCAGGATTCAGAGACACCAGCCCAAGACCACTGCTGCTGGGTTACTCTACTTCTGCACTGAGGAACAACCTCGTGAATGGAAAGGGAGTAGATCTTTTCAGACTCCCAGTGCCCATCTGTGCTCAGTTTGTTGTCCAGCACAGTAAGTTTGCTGATAGCACAAAAGTAAAAAGGAAACAGGAAGACAAAATGGGGGGAGAGCTCAAGAGCAGGCCTGAAACAAGAACATGAGACACTGTTTTTAAAGATAAATCATCTTTCCTTCGTTCATATCCTGGATGGCTAATTTGAAGAGAATTATGACCCCTTCTGCTGAAGCAAACAGTAGTACCATGTGGTTTCTAAGCCCAAACCAGGACTTTAGGTTTTATGTTTTTCTTATTTTCACCTTTTTTTTAGCAGTATGGGGACGTATAGCCTTTG
This sequence comes from Tyto alba, assembly GCF_018691265.1. Lineage (NCBI taxonomy): Eukaryota > Metazoa > Chordata > Aves > Strigiformes > Tytonidae > Tyto > Tyto alba. The sequence continues at coordinate 24,030,470 of NW_024881301.1, forward strand.
AAAAACTAATGTTTTGCAAGTTACATCCTCTTTAAACTTACACTTAACCTTTTCTCTACAGTAAATCAGGTCATGTCAGGTTTTGTTTTTTCAATAGATTGTAAAACCAATATTTGTTAATAACTTCCTAGAAGCAGCATTCAATATATAGCTTTCCTACATAACTAATAGGAACAATCTGCCATGTTTCTCCTGTTATTTTATGGTAACTCACGATATTTTGAGGTTTGGAGGGTTTTTGAAAGTGGTTTCCACTTCACCCAGACTTCACATAAAAATACCTTACAATTTATTTTTGCTGACAGAAGTAAAACATAAAAATGTCAACAATAGCATTGTCAGTAGTTTTGGGGAGAACTTTGATACTTCCAAGCCTTGAAGAAACACTTAGTATTTTTAATGTTAAATGTCTACAAATAGTAAATACAAATGCATGCTAATTCCTGAGCATTTTAGAAGTACTATATAGCAAATAAAAGGCCTTGACTTTATTAATATGAGAGACACAAACTGGACACATTCTGTCAGTAAAGACATCCTTGTTACCCTGTCTGTGAAGAGACTGCATAGAGGAAAGCCAGGGAGGATGCCAGCTGTTCCCACCTACATCAGTACTACGCTCCTGCAGCTAATTACAAGATTAAGCTAACAAAACATGCAGGCTTCAGGAATCTGGACAGCAAAATAGTCAGTGTTTACAATAAAATAAGGTAAGTCTAAATGAACAAATTTGCAAACTAGAGGCAACAAGGAAAAATGGTGAGGAGGAGAAGCAAAAGTGCTGCTGTCTGGAGTAAGCTTTGGAATAAATTATATCACGAAAACTCCTATCACTTACAAACACTGCCACTGCAGAAAGATGTGAGTTACTGAAGGGAGATTTGGAAAGCCACAACACAAAAAGGAGCTTTTTCCAACATCATGCATGTCAAATACTATTTCCCCTCTCAGATCACAGCATTTAAATCAATGACCTGCTCACTGCCACATAACTTTTTAACATTTGCATTGGTAGAGGAATTTAAATCAAATTAAGTACATAGGGATTAATTTCCTGGGGAGGATTAAGATCTTTCCATCTATACAGGATGGTTGAATAACAAGTGAAAAGAGATATTGCCACAAATATTTGAAGGAGGCAACCAGGAAAGAAAAAAGCCTTATCATTTAGGGACTGCAAAGGTAATTAAAGACGTACTATAGCAGGAGAAACAGATTAGATCTATAGCACAAAAAAGGCTAGGAGAGGGAAGTATGTCTTTAATAGAGACTTCAAGCTTTGGTCATAACCAGCAGGATTCTGTTGCATATATAGAATAAGAGCAAAAGACAGTGCCATCTTGGAGTGGAAGAGAGATGGTGGTAAGGAGCAAATCATGTGTGCAGGGCTCCAAGGCTGTGTGCTACAGCAAGTGCATTGTTGCTCTGCAAAGCAAACTATGCACATTTGATTAATTACAATCAGTGCTTAAGTCAAGGAGATAGGGTAGTCTGAATTATGAATGTAAACTGTGCCTTATTTTGGCTGCCAATTAACAAAGGTTAAAGGGACAAGAACTTGTGAATGTAATAGAGATTAAATATTTTACCATGATGAGTTAAGACTTTTTACAGAAATTAAGAAAATAATTTTACTTCGGCAGAGAAAGATAACCTATTTTCCCTTCAACCTCTTTTCCCTTCCTAAAATCCCATTAAAGCATGAAAGAATTGCTGTGTTTCAGAATTTTTCACTTGTTCCCCTTCCTGTATGAGATCCACTGCTGAATGAGATTACACTAGTGACTCACAGGGCATTTGGAGCAGGTTTGTTCCTGGCTACTCTCTCCTGTGTACTGCCAGGCGTTACTGAGCGTTGTGGAAAGCAGTCTGAGATATAGTTGGTATGAAAGACACAAGAGAAAATAAGGTTGCTGTGTTGTATTGAGACCGCATCATGTACAGCTGCGTTTTCTCACTGAGAGGAGTCCATGGTTTATGTAGTTTAAAAAGCGTTTGCAGACCTCAAAGAATAATGCCAACCTAACACTGAAGTGAGTATTGTAATTTTATTATCTCCATTTGATATTCCTATTTATAACTTAAGTTCATAAAATATATGCAGTCTGCAAAAGCCTAACACATTATTCCTCTGCTAGCATTGTGGCTTGGGTTGTAGCACTACCTCATATGTTGCTCAGAGAAGTGAAAAGCATGTCACAAACTAGATTTTCAGCTGTGACAAGCCTCCGGGCTGTGGCATGCCTTTATTGAAAAACCTAAGTATGACATGCCTTTAATTTCACTGAGATGCACATTAAAAATTGTATAATACTCACATTTTGTATAACGAGTTTATTCTCTCTTACAGTCAGCATTTGGGATACTGCAAAACAGTTCCACAAAGAGAGGCCACTAAATGTTAACTCTATATGAGAAGTTTCTTTTACTTGGATACAACCTACCTTGCAAAACAAGGAACATACTCTTTTAGGACTTGATTCAATACAGCCCTTCACTAGTCCATTTGGAATACACGTTTAATATTCAGTGTGCTCTTAAGCACTTCACTTAATCAGAGCCTAAGACAAAGACCAGTATAAACAGTATGAAAGCCTCAGGGAAAATATTTTTCAGAAATAAAATATGAAATTTGGCTATTCTGTCCCTGATATTTTTAAGTATCTGCATTAAAACATAGAGAGAGAACACTATATAGTTTTTAAACATGGACACAAATTACATGTTCCCTTCATTTACAGTGGAGAAATACGCAGTTTGAAATTTGTAAATGGGCAATAGCTAGGTTCTTCCATGTTTACTTTATAATTTTTATGGAGTTCTTTCTAATACTGCTCTTTTTTATCACTCATCATTGGATGAGCCTTTGACCAATTCATCAAAATGCTTATGTAAAATACCCTGAATGTAAGGCAGATAATGTGATTATTAGGATATACATAAAGTGCACCATCCACTTTCCTGTGGAAATACTCTATAGATTTATTTCAATCAGAAATCAGAAATACAATACAGTATGCTTATGTTTAATTACCTACTAAATAGTAAGTTGGACAAGAAAATCAATATTCTAGGTGCTTAGCTGTATCTTTACTTGCCTGAACATTTTTAACAGCTGACATTTACTCAACGATGCACCATACAAATATAGAAATCTAAAATGCCCAGATCTTAAAAACCCCAAATGCCAAAATATAAAAACAAGATCTGAAAAGAAATAATTGACAAGGTAGTTACAACATTTTCCTTCCTTTCTTCCTTCCATGTATGAAGTAATAGCTACAGAAATTTATGAGCCCAATGACTCAGATGGCACTACTTCAGTTTTAAGGGAATGTCTCTTTAATACTCTTGACCCATAATAGTTGCTTATCCAAATGTTTTCTGAACCACATCTACAGGGATTTCTGTTCCCCCTGCCACTGCTTTTCCTGGGGCCTAGGAGCAGCTGCGATACATGTTAGAAGTGCTCTGGACCAGATTCCCTCTTCTCCCTCCCAGGTTAGGGGGTGCCTCAAATTGGGGAAATGGCCCCTGCTGTCTCCCTTGGGACTTAACAGCTGTGTTACGGAAAACAGACCTAAAGCAGAGAAAAAGCTAATTTGCTCTACTGCACTGTTAGGAAATACCCCCTAAAGGATGTCTTTGTTCTCATAAACTTTTACCTTACTTTCTGCATGGGGGAAGACTTGACACTAATGCACACACAGGTCTGAAACAATAGGCTGAAAACTGAGCACTGAATGTTTTCCAGAATACTAACTGTGGCCCTTTGACCTCTATAAAATAACCTGCATCTTTAACATGGAAACTAACAGAAAACCTCATCTAGACACAGAGAGATCCAAATTTCCACAGTGCCACAGTCTTTGCAGTCAAAGAGTAGGCTATAGGATAAATCCCATTAAAATGACTGGCTTTAAAATTACACAAAAATTCACAAATCAATAAACAACTTCAGAGTTGACAATGGAGAGGTGCTAACAATGGCTTTGTGACGCTGTTGAGGTCTGCACACAACTCTCAACGATCAGTATGTTACCCAGTATTTAATGCTGTGTTGGTTTGTTTTGCACTCATTCGAAGGGACCAGCAAACAATTATTCCTCAGCGGTACGTGTAGCTCGAGTGATTTAGTTCTAGATGCAATTTAACTGATCTATGTGTTCTTACCCGAGGCAATTTATACTTTTAATCCCCTATCAAATTTTGTGGTGTCATAATTGCTTTTTTTGAACTTTTGCCTTGTTTCTGTATCAATGAAACTGCCATAATGGAGAAGCAATTGTGTAGCAAGACAGCAGGGAAAGGTTTTTGTATTTTTAGAAAAAGGAAATTAACTGACAAGATAGATGTTTTGGGTCTCAAATGCCAAGCTTCAAGGTCATCCATAACAAAGGCACCAATAATAAAATTTCTGAGATGTGGCTGTGACCTTAGAAAACTCAGTGTTAAGGAAGTCTAACACTTCCAATTAGGAAATATCATTGCAGCCTCTTTTGGAGATGCTCACATGCTTCTCTGGTATGCAGCAAATATCTGAGTTGAGCAGAAAAAGAGCCTCCAGGCTACAGAAGTTTACCAGTCTCACAGAACTCACATTCAGCTGAACACTTGTGATCACTGTCACTTCTCCCCTTTGTAACTCCTGAAGAACATTTTAACTCCTGAAGAACATTTTAACCGAAGCAGCTCAACAGGAACACGCTGAGGCTGCAGCCTCGCGGTCACCAGACAGTGCATCAGAAAGCAAGCCAAGCAGCGGCACACTGGACTAGAAAGCCAGAGGAGGCAAGACCTTCAGTTCCTCAGACTCCACAAATGATTCAACAAGCTGTTTCCTCCACTGCATGGAGCAGGACCCTGTCCTTCACTGAGGGAGGGAGGGAAAATTGTCAGGCTTTCTGCTGCTCTCTCTCACTCCTGGGACAACAGCCTTTAGAGACTCTATCTAACTGTGGTTTTCAGCTCTGTACATTTTGCAGAACTCATAATGATGACTGCTTATACACAACATCTTTTTAATTACATGATCAAACTCAACTGAAACGCGGTCTAATTCAGCAGCTAGAATGAATGAGGCAGAATTGAAATTGCACAGGCAGAATAATTTCATCAGAAGTTTTTGGGGCACAATTTACAAGGTGGACAAGGTGTAGAATTTACAAGGTATAAAATAATCCATAGCTGTATTTTTCAAAGTTTTCTACTGAAAGGGCTGGCTCCTATATAGCTAAATTATGCCAATGATAATAAGTTTGACAAAAAAAAAAAAAAACACGAGTCCATCATAGATGGAAAACCACTCTAAGGTTTTGCTGATTTTGAAATGTATCAACTCTTCCCTCAAGTCATTCTACATAATCTCTTGATATATGTTGATTTACTCTGAAAAAATCTTCAGTGTGTCAGTATTATGGTGACATTCAGAATTTTACATGTCAGCACGCAGCATGTAGAGTGTCCTTTGTAGTGATGTGGAAACATCAGTCCTGGATAGCATTATTTATGTGATCTATGACATTGTTTAACTGTAAATTCACTCTTTGGATTTAAGTTATGTTGCCTTGGTTAGAGCTGGGTTGTTTTAATCTCAATTACCTGTTATTACACCTACTGACACTACATCAGTGGCACGGCACAGAAGCTGTGCAGGTTAAGCTCAGGGTGAAGGATCACGCAGCTGAAAAGGCTCAATCACACATAGGCGAGAGATCTGGATACACCTTTGCTTAATCTTAGTTGCATACACAAGATTTAACATTGTCAAAGCAGTCCAGCAAGTTCTTCGATGAGAAGCAGAAAGACTTGTTAAGAGATACAATAAGGTTTCATGAAGCTTTGGCTAGATCTTGCAGGCTGGATATATAGAAATATAGATACTGTTAGAAGTACAGAGAGATGTGTGAACTTCTTTTTAGACCATATTGTAAAAGAATAATCTCATTCCTGATGGTAGTTAGTAGTCATGGTTATAATTCTGGTGCATTTGAAGTCATGACAAATCACAAAACAGAGATAATTACTGTCACGCAGAAAGATTCAACAAATGAAGCATGATGGGTCCTAGACTTGGTTAAAACTGTTTATAACAAAATGAGAGAACAGCCCGCTTCCTGTCCAGTGTTTGAGGTTCATATGCTGACATGGACCAGATATAAAGTGGGTGATAGTGGAGAAGACAGACTCCTGAGATTCTTTTTCTAAAACTTCTGGAACAGAAATACTCACAAATGAGGTATTTGGGGAAAAAAAAAAAGACAGCCTACTTTAGTTTTCAAAGTGCTACCTTTGGCTGCTGCCTGTTTTGCCATGGCAGCTCTGAAGCTGGGACTCAGCACGAGCAGAGGATGCTGTCCTAGACTGAAGGGCTTCCAGCAAGGGCCTTGCTGCACTTTCTGCCTCCTCACCTTCCACGAGTTTCTTCATGTGAAGAACTCCAGTGGCTAAGTCCTACCATACCATATACTCTACTGGAGTGCAAGATCATTGTTGTATTATGAAATCTTAAAAAAGAACACTATCTTTATATTGCTCCAGAAGAGGCTAGATAATTCAAAACCCATACTCATCACCAGCAAAGGCTGAGGCAACAACCTGCTACAAGAAGATGGTGGGGAGAAGAACAGAAGGTAACAATACAGAAGTCCTAAAAGTCAATTCCAAAAATACTAGCAAACTATTTGAAGATGTACTGTGCATCTGTCTACAATAAATGCCATTATAATATTTTAATTTCCCTGTGTTTCACTTTTAGTGCTTGCAGGCTCCAAGAATCCAATTTGCAACTGGAGCACCTCTCCAAGGAGGAAAACTAGTTCATCATAGAAATCATGACTGCCAGAAAAGAGGAGCAGTGATGTATGAAAATATAATCCATTGAACATCAGACCTGACAACCTCAGAGCATTTCCAGGCTAAGTCAGCTAATAACACCATTTTTAACATTACAGGTTGATTCACACTCAGCTATATTCAAGTTAAGGAATATTTTTGCCTCAAGCTGTCATAAAGATTAACAACATTGGAGAGTATGTTAATTGGTGAAGCCAAAATCTCAAAAGTACTGCAGCGTGAACAGAGAATTAAAACACAGCTTTAAGTTGTTTTTTTTTTGTTGTTGTTGTGGTTTTTTTTTTTTTTTTTTTTTTTTTTTTTGCTGGACAGAAAGTAAAAATGTCACGTTGCAAAACATTCCCCGAGGGAAAATTTTGCTCTTAGGTGCACACAAAAATTCTCAGGCTAAATTCTAATTCTTGTAACATCAGTATGGGTCATTTTCATTGAAGACAAAAAAGACTCCTTTTAAAAGCTTTTAAAATTGCCCACTGATGGGGTAACCTAGATGAAAAACAGAACATAAATTAAAGTTTGCCATGCAACTATTCAGCAATGGAGAGAGTAGTCCAATTAACCTAAATCAACAGATCTTTGTAAATGTGGTACAAACATGATCATAAAAATGGATTTATTTTATTTCTTTTCTTAGAGTATTCAAATCGGTGAAGCAAAGGATAAAAATAAGCAGGTTAGGACTAATTTTATACTTCATAATTTATTTCTGAAATGAACCTGCTTTAGGATTTCATCAGATTTGGAAATATATTTATCATTTATGTGCTTTAATCATTCTCTAAACTCTCAATACTTAATATTAAGCAAAACAGATGTTGGGAAGACTTTAGAGTGGTATGATAACAGCTCTTCAAAGAACAGCAGAAAATATAGCCTTAAGATTTTTACAAACTGGTTTATGAATAGCCTTCTTATTGCTTCAACCTTCATAATATTATCTGTGTGCTCTCTGGAGTTTCTCCTTTATCTTTTTTTCCATATTTCATATTCCCAAATATCTGATTCCCAGTTAAGAATTACACTGTTGTGCCAAAAGAATATATATAATGAGCACAACCAATCACTAAAATATTCAGCATTTCTTTGATTTACATGATCTGCATTAGAAGTTGCAGCCTTTTATAGGCATCACTAGATGTTACATTTTAAATTGCTATACTCCACCACAGTATTTTAATCACTCACAGTTATTTGACATCTGAGTCATGTAATTCCACATAGTACACTATCTAGAGGCATTCTCCAAATGTGCTTGAACAAGCTCTTGTATCTAATCATTCATTACTAACTTACGGTACTACAACTGATCAGCACTCTTAAAATATATTCACTAATTCTAGAAAACATTTCAGAAGAAGTTTCTTCTGAATTTTCTGTAAGCAAAAAAGGATTTTAGAATAATATTTTGAGTTACATCCACAAATTATTTATTAAAACGCTTTGCTAGGTAAGGATGTCCTCCTGCTCACGATGAAGTTAAAGGAGATTTGCTACGGACTGAAACAGGAAGAGGATCAAACCAGTCAAATCTTACTATACTTTGTCTGTACAGTCAAATAATAATAAAATGCAATGTCTAATAAAAGTGGGAACATTAATACTAAAATTTTGCATCTTTATGGCGTTTATTTTCCCAGAAGAGTCCTGGTGTAAAGCTAATAAATAATAACTTTCTTATCCATCTGAAATCTCAGTGAGAGTTTTAGGTACACAGAACAGAATTACCAGAGTTGGAATGATCCCAAGGCAGCAGGGCTAACATCTGTTCCCATGGAAAATAAAACAAGAACTGTAATATCCTCAAGCACTCAGGAATTCCATTTTATACCATTTCTCAAATATGTTATCTCTAAAATCATAGGTTTTTTTTTACTCTGGAGTCATGAGTGAAAGACATTCACACCTCAGACTCTAAGCTAACTCAGGTACTTCTGCAGTGCTCTCTTCTAGGCGGGGAAGGGGGATAAATGAGGGGTAGGTCTGAGCAAAGAGTTTTCAGCCTGAGGCTGACACAGGGTAACTAATCTTGCTGCTCCAACCACTGTGCATACCGAGAGAATATTCTACAGCTGAAGGCTGTACTATGTTTGGTGAATTGCATCCCCAAGCCACCAGTCAGCTGAGGGCTTGGTACTATCCATGTAAGATGTCTTTGCTTGTCATTTCAAATGGAAACATAGCAGATAGAAGCAATAGCATCCCTAAATTTCCCACATGCCTTTTTTTCTCCTCTTAGTGACACCAAATGCAGGAATAACTATACCACTGAAAAACACTGCTACACTGGGATGTCCATAATTCATAGACTTTTGCCTACACATCATTGCGTCATCTGCAAAAACTCACCTGGAAGCACAGTTCACCTGTGCCTGTACCAGCCTGTACTTGTTTGATTTACACACCACCTGCCAGGTAACCATAAAAGAACCTTTCTGGCTCTTCAGGACCATCACGTTCCATCTAGTAAACACTTACATGGTTTATCTAGTACACGTGGCCCATGCATATATGTCTATATCTGGACATATTTCTATGGAATTAATAAAATCCGTTAGTGATCTGTGCTTCAACAGGGACAGTAAAATCAGTTTCAAAAAAAGCACAGTCAAGTGAGATGATGTGCATTAACCTCTATGCACTATTAAACAAATTAAAGGAAGAACAAGAGGCACTGGAGACTGGAAACTCAGAACTGCTCAGTGATGCAGATTATATGAATACCTTCCAGGAAATCTTTTCCTTTCCCATTATATTGTCCTAAATACACTTTTTCCTGAAATCTTTCTTTCCAGAGTCATTGTTCTTAAAAAAGGGGGAAGGGAAGTGTAGGGGCATAGCTATGGATTTAATTCCTCTCGCAGGGACTCCCCATCCAGAATCCAGAGCCTGCTGACTCTTTGTTCCCTCTGCACTCAAGACATTTCTCTTGGGGAAGAAGCAGTCTTCCTTTACAGGCAACAATACTTGAAAAGGGCTTGAAATAATTTTAACCTGCACTACGTAAGCATAGCACTCAAGAAAGTTGTTTGCTAGGCTATTGTATTAATTGACACATTACGTTCCACCACAGCTACCAAGAACTGCATCAGGTCCTAGGGCAACTGAAGCACCTGAGACTTTCCTTTCTCCATCACACTTCACTTTCCTTCTGCACCTCCCTTAACAGCAATTTTCTAGTCCTTGGGAGGTTACAGCTGTAGTTTCAGTGACAGAAATGGCTAAATTTCACAAATAGAAAATTAGAAATTTTTAACATTGTCAATACCACACACCTGGAACTACATTTTCCATTTTGGATTATAAATGTGGGAGAGATTCTGTCAAAACAGTTCTTAGAGCATATATTTCAAATCCCTAACTCTTTCCATAGGCTTTTATATAGAGAACAGAGACATGTTGTGCATATTCTCTTGCTGATACGGGATCATCACCAGAGGTCCACACTAATGCGTCACCTACCCTAGATCATAAGCTACTGACATGGTTTTAAGCCATGGTATAAGTTGATGGAGCTACTCCAGGTTTCCTATTATTTCTCAGAGATGGTATTTTACTGGTATACTTACTGCAAGAGGGTCACTTCTCCATAAGTGTCTGTAAGATTTTATCCTATCAACCTTTTTCAATAGGCACACAAACAACATTTTCTACCTCCTGCAAGAAGAACTTGAAGTGAGGCACAGGTGTTTACTGCAATTAAAGAAGGTACATAACATTTTTCTTTCTTTTTCTACTACATGCTGGAGAGGTGGCAAAGGAACACCTTACACACCTAGTACTGCTGTCTAAATAGAACACAAAAGGCCATCTAAGCATAATGAAAAACAATCTCCTACTTATGCAAGAGATACCAGAACCCATAGTTCCTATAATGCTTGTCCAGTACATACAGGCTGTTCCCTCTTATGGTATCTCCTTTTTTTTTTTTTTTTTTTCTTTTCAAATGGCCCTCTATACCAACCTTAGACAAAACCAACTGGCAGAGGAAGAAACTATCTTGAAAACTCTCTTTAAAACCACTGATATCCTCTCCTAGCTGAATGGCTGATCTGGAGCAGGACAGAGCTTCCAAATTTTGTGAATTTTAGTTTTTCTTTAGTCTTTCATCATTCAAATTCAATGACTAGAGAAAAGAAAAGCAGAACAAGAGAAAATGAAACCAAAAGATAAAACAAAGGTGGGTTGTAAGCAGGCAGGTACAAAACAAAACACATTTCATAAAAAGCGGGGTGGTAGAACTACTGAAATATGCTTTGTTTCTTCAGAAGCTTTAAGAACTACCCTCTTAAGCAGAAACCTGCACCACTACTTAGACAATTCAAACCCCTTCACTAGAGCTTTGTTTCTTTATTATTTCTAGGGACTTCCACTCTTTGTACCCAAGGTAGCAACAAAGCAGCTTCTAAGGCATATTATGTATTATGTTAAACATTGTTTAGATACAGACAAAATTAAATATAGAGCACAGGAAACTAAGAGATGTTAGCCAGATCTCAGAAAACGTTTCACTGGCTTTTTTGTAAATGTATGTTGTTCTTTTATTTTCATCAAATATCCACCTATTAGAATGACAGATGCTGTAATAAGTGCTCTACAAATTCAGACTAAAGCCCTTTTTATTTGCCACCTACTATACCTATTAAACCATCAACTGCTGATTAGTTTGAGGGCTAATCTTGAAATGTCACAGTTAATCTAAGTTCTCACTTCAAAATATCAGGATTTCCTTCTGTATGCAGTTTTACATTATTGGCAGATGAAAACATTTGCACTGAATTTTCCTAATGAGCAAACATTGTTTATGACCCTATGCAAATTTGCTGATGGCTTACTTTAGCAGGTCTCTATTTTGAAGAGCCCCCTAATGAACTGGTCATATAGAAAGAGAATTATATCACCAACCCACTGTACTGCTATCAGTTGCTCATCTGAGTTGGGTAATGCACTGGAAGTCAGGAGGGAGTGAGAAAGTAAGGGATACACTATGTTTATCTCCACTGGGGGAAGCTCAGATTCAAGGTTCAAGAAAACCAAAAAGAAATGTAGGAGGTCTTGCACACAGCCAGATCTCAAATATTTTACTTTCTTGTGCTACACAAGAAACCCTGTAACAGGAAGTAAGTTCTGACAAATCAAAAGGAAACACAAGGCATTAAATTCAGAGTAGTTCAAATTCAAAATCCATGGGGTCAGGTGAAAAAAACCCCTGAGATCTGCCAACAGTCAGTTGGGGTTGTCAGTACATGCATGTGTGTGCATATATATAACATATATATAGTTTCCTGACTATGCATTTTACTAGCTTATTGAACTTGCGCAAATCACCCAACTACGGATAATGATCAAATGCAAATTTTCAAACGCTCAAAATTAAGACCTAGTCAAATTCAATGGACCATTCAAAAGCATTTCTCAGTAATAGATATCTTTCTAGTGTTAGGTATTTCACTGCATACTAAATCTTCACCCATCCACCTCCTTTATAAAATTAAATGTGCTTTTAAAGCACTGTTCTAGATTAACAAGAAGTTACTTGATTAAAATTTCTGCCCTCCCCCCAATACTTTTACTATCTGCCCTACCTCAGCCATGCCAACAAAGAAAATTGACTCCAGGTCTAAATAGCTCTTGAGGCTTAATTCAGAACTGTTCATGCAAAATTAACCGCACCGATCAATGTCACTACAGAAATGCTTGTTAGACTCCATATTAAGTGTAAGTTCACTCTGCTGAAGTCCAGACTAATTCCATCTGATTCTCTGCCAAAGATTGACATACTCCTTAATTTAACAGTCTTAGGGTATGTTATTTTTCCAGGATGACAAGAAATAAATACTTTCTCCCTGTTCCTATTCTAATGCTAACACCTCCTGTATTTCTGAGATTGTTGTACAGCACAGTGGCCACTGAAGCCTGGAAAGTGGAGGCAAGCTGCTAAAATCAATTTTAGAAAGAATCAGCATCAAAATACAAAATGAACTTCATATCAGTAAGCATTTTTCCAGTTATGAAACATGACTGGATCAATTCAAATGCAGGATGCCAGGGACAGACTTGAAAGCTATTTCATGGCTGTGGTTTCAATTGTGCAGCATCTACTGTGATGGAATTTTATCCTACTGTGCTAGAGTCTCTGGCTGACATAAAAGGAAAGACAACACTGTATTTAATTTTCTCCCTCCTCCACTGTAATTGTTTTTCCATTACACACAAATAATAGAAGGCCATAAGGATGAGAAATAAATTAACAATTCTGAAGCCTGATTTATAATCACAGATAATAGCAATAAAGGCAAGAAGCAGAACACCCAACTGCAACAGTTACAGGACTTCAGGTATAAACCAGGGAGAATGGTAACATTCATGACCACATCAGTGACAAAGGCAAAGCGATTAGAAAATTAGAGGAAAGAATTTTAAAAAATAATGTAATTTTTTGCATAAAAATAAATTTTAAATTATCCCCAGCATGCACTGTATTTTTTCCACCACCTGGCTACCCCATGGAATCAATACAAACTTTTACTATACCAAGAAAAAATGTGTTATTTAATATCTCTCCAAGTATAACCAACAGTTTTTCACTAATAAACATTGCTGTAGTTGTAATGTACTTCATAACAATCCATCGACTTTACAAAGAGAAAAAAAAAAAGTTAAAAAATTACTAAAGCAAAATCCTTACATTCTCTGTATGTATTTTGATTCAGTATGCACTAAATATGACTCAGTATCCAGAGAAAACAGCACTAATTCTTCACTGGTTATCAAGCTTACAAAATTATACTATAGTAGTATTATAGAAAATAAAGTTAGAATTCTCTTCTTTTTTTAATTATCCTTTGGACAGTCTTGCTTTAGGAGAATTATTCTAGCTCTGTGGAAAATTCTCTTTGGGTTTCACGTATAGGTAGTATGATATAAACTTGGTATGGTATAATTGAAATGCAGATATATATAGATATCCCAGATATATATTTTGTTTCACATCACTTTATCACTCTGCACTGATTCAAAGTAGTAACAATTCAACAGAGACCTCAGTATATTCTCCAACTCTAAATTATCTCCAGTGGCTCTACCAACCACATAAGGGGACTCCAGAGAGATCTAAACTATGTCAAAATAAATTGTGTGAGTATTTATTTTCTTATCTTTCATTTTTCTGACACTTGGGTTATCAGAAAGAATGTGTACTATTTGAGAAGAGGGATATATTTAGCAAGGAAACAGGCATCTGGCAGTTTATAAACCATTAGGGTACCAGGGTTGCATTCAGTTTATAAAACTGGCTTTATCTGAGCTAAGAAAGGTGGAAAAAATTGTGCTTTAAGAATTTTTTTGTTTCAATTACTTTCCCATTTAAAAATAAGTGCTCTGCTAAGCAAGGAACTAGACAAATGTAAATGATGAAAACCAAGCTAGTCCCAAATCAAAAGTACTTCTGTCCTGAAAGCTCGTTGCTGCTGATGGACCATCCTAACCACACAAGGACTTACTCGATTTGAAAATGGCCAGCATTAGGGGATCTGACTGCAGAATTAGGACATTCAGATAACAAAACTGTAGGAACATTCCTGCAGGTCTTTTGTTTGTTCATATTGCATTTCTCATCACAAAGTCCTTTTGTACCTGTAAAACAGTATCCATTTTACCTTTGAAAAAGTGTTGCAGATGACTATTTTACTGTTTTCTAATAAAACACCAAATACATGTTTCCTTGCTCTATATTCAAAATGCATGAGAAAATTATATGGTAATCAATGTGACTATAAATCATAAGCATGAAGGAAAAAATAACAGAAGGAACTATTTTGCCAAGAGAAAAATAAATCCCGAAAAGGAGCAGAACCTTCAGGAATATTTAAGGAATAGCTGTAATTTTCTTCCCAATAGATTTCTCATAGTAGAATTAGAATAAGTAACACCTATGCACTGAGTTTCTGATGCACAAAAAGAGGATTAGTCCTGTAAAGTCATTGGAAAATTTACTAAACTGTTTTCTAAATATTGTCTCCTAGGGAAAAAAAAAAAAAAAAAAAAAAAATCATTAAAAAGAACAGAAAACTGAAAGAATTACATTCTGTGTATTCAGGAACTAGCACACTTCACTCCCAGCAAGACTTTCCAAAATTGTGTTAAAAATTTCACAAAAACCACCACTCAATAGTGACTATATTTTTTGCGGTTTACTATAAATAGTTTCAAAGAAAATGAAAACTTGGTAAAGGGATTTATTATTTATGACATGACTTTTTTCGATATCATATTCACAGAAAGCTTAAATAAAGATGCTTCTTCTTAATAATCTTGCATTTTTAGATTCTCTTCTCCAGCTTCTTGTCTATCTTCTCCTACCTAATAATTAACTACATATTTTTCTGTATCATTGGATGAGCTTTTGAATACTAAAAAGATTTAGTCCATCTTTTTATTTCTTCCATTTTTCAGAAATTCATTTTCTATTTGGTAAAGTCTAGAATAAATGAATGTCCTTTTTGTGTTTAGAATAAGTTTTTAAAAATAAAATTTAAAAATTTACACTAAAGTACTTTCTGGGAAAAAATATTACAATCAGATTTGGTACTCCAAGACCCAAAACTTAGGTTTTAGTGACAGCTTAAATTAGGTCACAAATGAAAGCAATTAGTCAGAAGAATAAAAAATATTAAAATATTTCTGATAAGAATCAATCTGTTTCTTTAACTTTCAGAACATTCCAATGCAAAATTTTTAATATGTGCTATAAAACTCTTCTTCACACTGTCTGAAAAAACTTGAGTACTGTTTGCTCTAATTATGTCATAAAAAAGTGTAGCTGCTATAGATTTTCTTCTCTCCATACCTTTCTGGTTAAAATGTTTTTGTAAATGCATTATAGAAACAAGAAGCATGATTCTTGCAAATACCAGATTTGGGCTGTGCATTGTCACCATGACTTGGTAGACCAATCTTAAAGAGAAACGTTCTACAAAGCACCTCAGACAAGCACTAAATGCAGTGAATAATCATGAAGTAATTTCTTTAAATACCCTTGTACCTGAGGGAATAAAGTAAGTAAACACAGCTGAATATGGTTGGTGAAACTTTGATTCATTCCCTCCCTAAAGGGATGAAATTCGTATGTGAGGTGTCTCTGAAGCCGATAAAATAGTGCCTTCGTTGTCTTAGAGGTTTGGGGTTTTTTTGTTTTTGTTTGGCTTGTTCTTGTTGTTGGGGTTTTTTTAAGGGAGGGGAGAGGGTGGAGCAGTGAAGGGCAATTAAGCAGTGCTAATTAAATCTATCAATTTTACCATAATCATCTGTCAAGACTAAACAGCAGGCAAAAAGGCCAAGACAGGGAAATAAAAAACAAGAAAGGAACTACGTATCAATATACAATTTCAACCACATTGAGAGATATTGTACTCGGAATAACTCAGGACAGAGACATCCGAGTCCCTGAAGAGTCTGGTTCATAGCTGCTACTGACTGAAAGCTTTATCAAAGATCCAGTTCTGCTATGGATGCAATGGGATACTCAATTCTTTCACTGAAACCTTCAGTCAAATTCAGTGCAATAAAGAAAGCAAAATTCATATTGTACAGGCAACTAGATTCTAGTATTGTCTTGCTATATGATTGTTTTTTGTTTACAAATCCTACATTTGTTTCAACTGCAAAGTGATACAAAACATAAACTTCAACAATTATAAAAAGGACACCAAAAAATTGAGCCTGCACTCATTGTTGATGACTGTACGTAGGCATTTCCTCCTTGAACCAATTTGTGACATGCACGACCACCTTAGTTCAGCTACATCAACATGTTTTGAGGTTAACTGATATACAAGACCATTTAAATTAACATGGGGACAAAATCTGACAAGCTACTGCACAGCGGCAGAAATTATGTCAACCTTCTGCAGGCTCCTGCTGAAAGGAGGTGCCTAAATGCACTCCCTCAGTGCACCGCTGAAATACACATTTCTTCAAAACTCTGAATTCCTTATCTAGCCGTGTTGCACCCCAGGTACCCTGCTTAATGAAGCGTGTTCCAGTAGCTTTCTTGTTTGCTGCTGTTGGAAACTGTGAAGACCGCTCTCCCTGAAATGGTGTCTGCTCATCTCTTTTGGTGAAGGAGTATAGCTCTGCAGACTCCTGAACACCTATGCACCATTAACTTCTGACTGACATTGCTTCAAATACAATTAAGTAATTAAGAAGTTTTAGGGCCACACTCCTATTGCCCATTTTACTCTGCTAAAAACTAGAAGCAATATCAATTAAAAAAAAAAAAAACAACCACCCTATGAATTTGCAGTGGTGCAATTGTAAACAGAATGAGGGTAATTGCTATATGTGACCAGTTCTTCTTAAATTAAAATTAACATGCTTCGTACTTGACTGTGAAAAAAATAAAAATTATAAATAAACTTAAATGGCAACTTAAGTCTCTTGTGGGAGTATCTAGGATGTATGGCATTGGAGTTGCAGATGTTAGTGTACTATAACCCATTACCAAAAATAAATGATAGCGAGAAATAGGAGGTCTTTTCAGATCACATTCCAGCTACTCCTCAATTGCTAAAACAGTCACTTAAAAGGTCACTGCAGCTTGCAATATTTGTGGTTCCCTTGAGACCATTCTGAGTTGTTAATGTAGATGACATCCATTCTTAAAAATGTGATAACTGTGTAGCTATACTATGTCATCTCTTGGCATCAGAAGATAGATAATAAGCAAGAGACTCAAAGCAACAACATTAATTTTTAAGGTAAAGTAAAACTGTGGAAGCTCTGAGGATATAAGAAATGCACAACTGTGTTTCTTTTTCAAGAGTATTTAAAATTTAATGCTTGCTTCAGCTTCTGACATAAAATCACAAGCTTCCTCTACCCCACAAGTATCTGTTTAGGACTTACCGTAACTCCAAAGAAGTTGGTTTCATTCATAGCATCCAGAAAAATTTTGCCGAGTTTGTGATTTGTATAGTTAAAATCTTCAATTTTCTGGTGCTTGTTGGTGGCATTCAGATACTTCATTGCCCGTTGCAGGGTCTTGGCAATCACCCATATTCCATCATAGGCATAACCATGAAATTTGCTGGATTGCCCATCACCACGCTTAGCATTGTATTCCCTTTCATATTGCTGTGGAGTCTGCAGAGGAGAAAAACTTCAGTTATACTTCAATACTTAACATTTTACAGAGTTGCATTCAAACCTACACCTCAGACTACACCCTCAAATTAAGAGAGATGCATGACTAACACAGAAAAGACTGCCAAAACAAAAATTAAGAAAGAAACTAAAATTCCAGAAACATGTGCTGTCTGACTTACAAGACTGATGGTGAGTCTAGAAGGGAGACCTAGAGACTGAAAAGCAGTTCTTCTGCTTCTCTGTACGAAGGACAGCTTGGTTTGTTTTGCTTTGGTACAAAAGGCTTCGGTTCAACCAAAGTTACCAGCATACTGCTGAGCCGTAATACTAGAACAGAGGGTAAGTCTGCATCCCTGCAAATTAGTGGTCTGATTACAGTTTATAGAATAATGCAAATCAAATAACGTTTACTTGAGCAACTACTTGCTTAATATAAAATTATCTGAGTGGCAATTTGTCTATGTTTTACAAGTTTTACTATGTTCTTTATGATGTGCTATCTTATGATGAGTTGCCTTTTTGTAAAGTTGCCTTTCATGCTTGCTCAGCACAGCATGAAAGACAGATAAAAAGATGAAAAGCAGCAAAATCAGGCATGTTTATTCATTGGCCAGCGTTTGCATGAATTTGTTCTATGATAAAATATTATGTACTTTATGGAAATACCACATATTTACATATTTAAAACAAGCCCCACCCCCCACCCTCTAGTTCTTAGAGGCACAACTCACCAATGAAATTAGACATTTGCAGGATTAGGTTTAAACATAAAAGTTTTCTGGTTTGTTGCTCAACTATTTAACTTGACATGGCACAGCACATGATACTGCAGTCTACAATTCAAGCTTTACTGTACATTTAACTGTAAAATTCATACAGGTGGAAGAAGACAGATTTGAGGCAAGGAACCTTACTGCTTCCTTGCCCTCTAGAGAATTGGAACTGATTTCTAAATATTTTAAAATTGCAAACCAGTGGAAAGACGAGACTAGTCATGATGACTGACAGCTTTCTTTGTAGAAGAATCCTTTAGCTTCACCTCCCTTCTCAGTGTTTTGCTGTGTCAAGACACTGGTGAGACAACTGATGGTATAATAAAATAGTTGGAGGAAAAATACTAACCCTTCCGGATATGGTCTTTACCATTTTTGAGCTAAGAGGCTCAAAATCCACTCCAATGTAACCTTCCATGGCCGCAAGAAGATTTTTGCTGAGACACTGTGAGGAATTAATCCAGGATTCCCACCAAAGGTTTTCATACCACCCTGGAATAATCCACTGATATTTGCTGCCATACATTTCTTCTTCATAAGCCTACAAAGAAAGAAAAATAGAAAAATAGAAAAGCTAATAGAAACTGTAATAGACATATTGAAAATAAAAGTAATTTTTTTATGTTCAGGTTTTTTCCATTATTAATGAAATTATGTCATAACTGAAGGATACACAATTATTTTGAACAGTTTAGAATAATTACTTGCTAATAATGAAGACTCCTTTCTTGAAGATTCCTGTCTTTAAAATTCAGGTCACAAGAAGAAAATTTACTAAAACATATTTTGCTTTCAATAGACCATTTATTCAAAAACAGAAAAATTAAATACTGAATTCTAAAACCAGGGGAGATAAAGAGGAACACTGGCAGAAGGCACAGAATTTGCATAGAAAATTCTCCATAACCCCAGTATTGGTGTTAGGACCACCATGCTACCACGTTTAAACTAAGTTAATATCATCTAATATCCTACAGACCACATAAAACAGGGTAAAGTTAAACAGGAAAACTTGGATTCTAGGCACCATCAAATCACAATGTTGCAAATATGAATTCCATGACTGTGCTAAAATGGAGACCACAGGGACATTAAGTAAGCAGCTTCTTCTGAGGAGTATCAATCAATAGTAAATTGATAAAGTAAGCAAATTTAAGTGATTTTTTTTCAGCAAGAAATGTCTTCAAGTGAAATTCTTTATTGTTTGAATACTCGATACAGCTCACTGTACTCCAAGATACTAAGATGATGGCTGTCTCCTTTCAGTACATAGTAGATCTATATAACAGGAGACAGAAATACTTTATTAGTCAGGCACATATACTGTTGTGCCTAAAAGCTGATCTATTCACAGTAGAAATTCTATTCCATTGTGAAGAGTGTCCTAAGGTAAAACTAGCAAATTTTCTCTCAGATGTTTTTCTCACTGTCTTGTAACTAGATGTTTTTCTTTTGACATTTCAATCAGACTCCATTTCAAAACAGCAGGTTCCATGCTTCTTTTGCTCCTAATATAAGCAATACTGGAGATACAAGACATAAGATAAAAATTCCAGTTTTTAGAAATATATGGTGCAACCTTAGAGCTCTTAACTGTAAAACTGCTACATCTTCACAGAACATGTTACAGAAGGAGGAAATTATCAGAATGCAAACAGGACATATTAGTCATTCAGAATGTAACCGTTTTGATAAGTATCCCAAAGATCATACTAAAAGCCTATCAGGTAAAGATGAATATCAAAAAATACAAAATAAGACAGCCTCCTAAGTACATTAATACCCAAATTAAAATTGGGCTTTAAATCTGCGAAGGCTATTATAATGGTGCCAATTCAGTTCATAAATGTATTGTGCACAAAGCAGATTTGTTTGGCCCCTGGTTGCAGGAGCTTTTGTTCAACCAAAATAAAATTTCACGCACTTGTATATAAAGCTGCCTGAAAGTGCTCCTGTCTCAAACCCTGTGCCTTGCATCTCATGTCTTACTTATTCCATAATTCACACAAATTGTCTTTCTCTTTCTCATTAAACCTACCCTTCCAGAAAAGCATCAGCTTTTGCCCTCCTGACCATCTCCACTCCTGCTACAGCTTTGGTGACACTGCTTCCCAGGTCTACCTGTGCAAAAGACAGCAATCCCATCCTGCAATACTTCCTGCTGTCTCAACGAGTTTGCATTAGACAATTAGGTCATTCAAGACCTTTCAGTGATATAGTGTCTTTTATTTGACAGTTTTCAAATCACTGAGAACACAAATTGACACAGAATAGTGCTTTTAGCTTACCCTGCTCTATACAGATTTAAGTATCAAATTGTGTGTTGCAAGTAAGTATTTGCTGTGAACTATTCTGAAGTTGGAACTGTTGGAAATACTCTGTTTCCATAAGCACTTGAGCCTGCTCCCTGCATGATCTAGAAATTTCCTGGTATATGGGTTGAAAATCAAAAGTTCCAAACTAGGCAGAAATTCCATCCTGGAAACAAGGGATCATTCTCAACAAGGTTGCACTGAAACTTTCGCATTATTAAGATAATTTGGCTAAAAACCCCCAACCAACAAACACTTTAAGAAGTGGCAATTCTTCATTCGGGATCTGGTGAATGATAGGGCTTGAAGGGTAGTCTAGGGAAGGTAAGAGAAGGAAACCAATCAGCTCCTCCAAAGCTGAGCACCATGACCATGCAGTCATTTTTCTAGTGACAGTACCGTTTTTACTGTTCAGGCATTTCGGTGTTTGGGTTCCAGAAGACTTATTTCAAAAAAATGCTTTTTGCCACCATTTCCCCCCAGTTGATTCTGCTAAATGGAGATGATTTTGATGCTGAAAAGATACATTTCCTTGAAATACGTGGATCTTTCTTGAACTGTTTGAATGTACACATATCACTTACAGGTTTTAGTTTCTACAGGGAAGATTTGTTGGCACACGAGCAAGGTAAAGAAGGTTTACAAGTGTTTTGTGCCATCAGAAGAGCATAAAGTAGTCATATGTCCTCCTTAATATTTTCCACATGCCATATCTAAGCTGCAAAGCCCTGAGTTGCTGTCAAGCAGCCAGGAAACTGTCCTGAACATTTTCTGCCTTTGTGAGACTGAATTTTAGGTTTTTTTAAAAAACTTTTCATTCTTGTTTGAATCCATAAAGAGATGTTTATTTACAACAAAGAAATTTCTGTAGGAGATCTTTCTATGTGTAGTAAACAAGTACTGGCAGTTTGAGCAAATGGGTCTGCAAAACCTTACCTCTATTAACTTTCCATCATGTTTCCATCATGTCAGCATGGACACAGCCTATATACCACCCCTACAAGAATGCCTGTAGACTTCTGAATTGCAAGGAATCTCCTCCTGTTTCTCATTAAAAATCAATAGTGCCTTTAATTCCAAAACAGAGACTCTGCAGTAAAACTATCAGTTCAAGGAGAACAGAGTCCAGTCCTCTTGTATCAACAATGCTGATTAAGCCTGGCTTTAGTTATTATTAAATGTTTACTAAAAGAGCCACCTAAAGCTTATGCAATGACCTATGTAAAATAGTCATCTTCTTTAACTGTCTTCAGACAGATAATTGTATCAGCTAGGCATCAGTCTTGATGTGTGCATGTCTATACTGTATTATCTCAATGGCTTAAAGATCGTATGTTGGGAAAAATCCCACTAACATTTTTTTTTTTTAAATAAAATTTTCTGCAGAACTGAAGTTTTTGTTGGGAAGATGTAATTTCATGTTAATCCAATTTCAAATTACAAAAATATTATTTCTATCAACACAGCTGACCATTTTGATTGCTGAAGTGTTAAGTTTTGAGCAAAATACACTAATTTCTCTTCCATGAAAAATATCACATTCATCGCACTGAGGTGGAAACATTAGAAAGCTAAGTTTTCCCATAGAATTAAAATTGCTAACTCTTTTTGACACTAGTATTAAATGAATTTATACATTTATTATATACAAATACATTTATTTAAATCATCCTAGGAAACATCTGCTAACATTCATTTTGGCTTGAATTAGTCCTGTCATGTTTTTAAAGTTTGCTACTGAATTAGACTATCTTTTAACCCATTTATCTTTGAGTTATGTTCTCTGCATCTTTTCTGTGCATGTGTTTGGGAGGGAAGGGGAGGAAATAAACAGGCAAAATGAAAATGAGCATATTGTGTCCAAAGAAGGGCAACGAAGCTGGTGAAAGCTCTAGAACACAAGTCTTATGAGGAGTGGCTGAGGGAACCAAGGTTGTTTAGCCTGGAAAAAAGGAGGCTCAAGGGGAGACCTTATCACTCTTGACAACTACCTGTAAGGAAGCTATAGCAAGGTGGGTGTTAGTCTCTCTTCCCAGGTAACAAGTGATAGGATGAGAGGAAATGGCCTCAAGTTTCTCCAGGGAAGGTCTGGATTGGCTATTAGGAAAACTTTCCTCACTGAAAGGGTTGTCAAGCACTGGAACAGCCTGCCCAGCAAAGTGGTTGAGTCGTCATCCCTGGAGGTATTTAAAAGATATGTAGATGTGGCACATAGGGACATGCTTCAGTGGGACTTGGCAGTGTTAGGTTAACAGTTGGACTCAATGACCTTAAAGGTCTTTTCTAACCTAAATGATTCTATGATTCTATATAAACTCCAATGGATGTCCTGAGGAAACCTCACAGCATATGACAGTTGAATCCAGACAGAAAACTGAGGCAGACTTTAAAGATTTTCCCACCTACATAAATCAATGGCAAATAATATTCTGGTTATAACCAAAATCAGAAAAAGAAAAAATAAATATCTTGCACTAGTACAATACCACTTTCCTTTAACAAACTCAAAGCCTTTCTCTGGCTGACATCAGGGAACCACAAGTGGAACCTGTCTGAAGATACACCTGAGAAAAGGGGTTAAAGAATTTGACAATTCTAAATTACTGTGCTCTTAAACACATAACTGTAGGAGTCCATGAGTCAACAATATATTTTATGTCTAATAACAAGCTTGCAGACATACTGTAGTGCATTAATATATAAATGGCCTACTTTGAATTGCCCCTTCATGCATTCAGTCTCCTGTTGAAACTCTCATATAAATACATTTATACAGGCATAAATACATGACCTCTCATATTTCTCCAGGCTCCACAAAAATCCATCTTATTATTTTTTATGCTAATGTACTTTAGAAGCAGCCTTCACTCTTTAAGCCACTCTGAGTTATACACACTTCCCATGTTAGTCACAAACCGTTACTGCAGAAAGCTGCAGTGGGCGTTTGTGTGGAAGAGACATCCCCCACTTGAAATCCTTCAGACTAGAGTGGTTTGGACAAGAGGACACCCTTAACCTCTGAGGACTTCTAGGAGGGGCCTCAAAGGCTGTCATAGTTTGAGCCTGGTCAGCAGCTAAACGCCCCGCAGCCGCTCACCCACCCTCCCCCCACTTGGGAACAGGGAGGGAATCGGAGGGGCAAAGGGAGACTCACGGTTTGAGATAAAAACAGTTCAATAACAGTGACAGAACAACACGCTGACAGCAGGATCAGCGGGTAATGTACAACACAGCTGCTCACCTCCCGGCCAGCCATCCCAAACACAAAGGCCCCACAGCCACACTCCCAGAAGTGAGAGCCCCTCCCAGCCCACTCCTGCCTTTATATGGTGAGCACAATGTCACATGACACGGGATATCGGCCAATCGGGGCCCAGCCCTCCAGCTGTGCTCCCCCCGCCCCCGCACACAGGTGAGGGCACTGGGCCCTGGGGAGCCCCTGGGGTCTCAGGGCGCTGCAGCTCCTCCCGCTGCCAGACCCACGGGAGCTCTAGGCCAGCCCCAACCAGGACAAAGTCACACAGACTTGGAAAAGAATTGTAAAGAAAGGCAACTAGATACTATGGGCAGTGGCATAAGCAAGGCCAATCTCTTGTCTAATGTTGGATTGGAAGAGAGTTCTGACCAGGACCCTTCAGCTGGGGAAACGCAGACCAACCACAAGAGATCCAAGGAGGAGCTGGACCACAGAAGGACCATTCTTTCTTCCAGAAATGGAAAAAAGGGAGATTATCTCTGTCAATCCAACGTAAATGCTGGAATAAAAACATCTACATACAAAGACCTACCAGAGATGAGAAGAATGAAAAAGAAAATAATACTTTCCATTTCCTTTTGGATGCAAACAGATTTTGTTCCTTCCAAATGTGGTCTTCCAAATTTTGCCGCCAACTGGGACAGCTGCCGATTATGAGCCAACATGTGTCTGAGGCACGTGTAGCACTCAAATTTTTAACTACTGCCTTTCCTTTCTTTGCTTGGATAGGTACCTGTATCTTTAGGTGAACACTAAAAAACACCCTCTGAAATTTAGATGATCTAATTATTGCTTTTCCATTATATTTATTGTGTTCTTGGCTCATACAGGATTAATCTGGTTATTTAGACTAAGAATTCAATACCAATGCAAAATTTAGGTCACTAAAATCTGCCTGTTTAGGATTTTTTTTTTTTTTTGTGAGCAAGTACAGATAAGGACCCACTCTTAATCCCACTACTTTCAATGACAATCATACTGTGCATGTTTGCAGCACATTCACACACACAAACAAATGGTGAGGATAGGGAATTTTATGTATGCTGGTCTTACTACATTTCTTTTAATTCAAAAAACTTTATTTTTTACAAACTAATATTTGCTTTCATGTAAAACATGTAAGATGTACAGCAGTCAGAAGAGAATGACAACAGTAGAATTAGCAACATTTTGAGTACCAGAAATGATTAGGGTTGCTTAGTTAGCATGTATAGGAACTGCTTGAATTCCTTACTCTTTCAAAGCAAAACATGGAAAGCCACATACATGCATGCAGACATTACCGTCAGAACACACCTCTTGGACAACACTCAAATCTTGCATATCTCTGTATCTGCTGCTACATATACAAGTGCTTCCCTGGATCTGACATGAAGAGAATTGCTCAAGCTTGATTTGGCATTTAATTCCCAGATAGGAAAGCAATGAGAAGCAGCTAACCGTGCAGTCCACACCTAAATTACACTGAGGTCAAGTACAAAGTATTTTATTGAAAGAGAAATGGAGCTAAGCATGTGTAACATCTCTTTAAGATATAAACCTTGGCAGCTGAACCCTATAAAGAAATGTTTATGTTCAAATTCTTTTTTATTCAAATGTAACGCATTCTTTATCCTAATATGCAATTAAATATATTTACTTACACAGCAGAAGACTTTCACAGCCATTTCCTCATCAAACTGGCCAAGGATTATCCGAACATCATTACCCTGCAAATCAAATAAAATATGTGGCAGTTAAATACAGTCACAGCCTTTCCAGAAACCACTTCAGTTGGCCATTCAAATCATGTAGAGAGTTAGCAGAGATTACAGCTGCAGACAGCAAAATTATTTCAAAACTATTCCCTTTTCTAGAAGTTCAAGAACTTGAAATACTGCAAGAGAGATCAGCTGAGGTGTTTGAAGACAATGATTAAGCAATAGCACTGAGAACAAATCTATAATGTTTATCTTCTCAAATATTACTATTCTATAATACTGAAATATCAAATATTCTATCTTGCAAGATATCTTTTAAAATTTTGCATATTAAAAGCAGCTGAAAATACATGCTTTTCACTGCTTACATGAACTAATGCTGTAAAGTTGAGAGACTGGAGACTTGTGTGATAAAAAGCCTTGACATTATGCCCGCTTTAGCAATTTTTAAGGGTTTTACTCATACAACATCTTCTCTACAGTCACTGTAACACATTGTCAATACCTCCTCTCCTCCTCCCACCTCCACACATTAAAAAAAAATCATCACACTTTAAGAATCTTTGACTGAAGTCAAAAGAGATCATTTTACTTTCATACTTAGAGAAATATTAAGAAAATATTCCTGAATTCAGGAGCATATGCAGGAAAATATTTCTTCAGGAACAGAGCTAGCTTTTTTCTCATGTGAAAAATTGCTTCAAACATTTATAAAACATAGAACAGACAGCTTTTTATGACTTAGTATTACCTTTTATTTCACACAAAAGCTGAGTTCTCATCAAAAACTTGAGTAAATCTAATTTTTAATTTATTTTATAAAACACTTGGTTAAAATTACTAGTAGCTCTTTCCCTCTCCCAGGAAAAAATAAACAGATGATTAAGTGTGAATTTCAGTGGTGAAAAACATTTCAGTTTTAATTAAATCAATTTATCAAAGATTTTCAGTTTAGATGATTTCAATGTTTATTTCTTGTTCAACAGAAAATATTAGGATGGACAGTGCAAAAAGATACTAGAATGCTTCTGCAATTAAATGCATAAAATTAGTATCACTCTTAGCATGGTTAAAGTCAAAAAGAATGTAATATGCTTTGCTCATTCTGATCCTGTGCATTTTCAGTAAGCCTGTTTCTCTTTAGTTTTATATTTAGCTACAGATTGATAAAGTAATGTAAATCTTATCGAAGCGGATTAGATTCTTCTTGCACAAAACTAACAAGGTCACATGAAACTAAACAAATAAATTACACAAACTACAGCAATAGTATTACAGTTTTTTTTAAAGGACAATAAATAGATTTAGGGATTATGTAACAAAAACCCCCCTCTCATCCGTTATTTCTGTTTTTCACATTTAAAAAATAATTTTGGTTACTCTTGTAACTCCAACTCTGATTCTCTTGGCCTCTCTGAACATAAAAATGCAGATTTAGTATTTGAAAAAAAAGAGTAGCAAAGCTTGGTTAAAAAATAAATGACACAGCACCTAACTATCAAATTTAAAATTGAATAAATTCCTTTTCATTTTATAAAATGAGAAGCAATTTAAAAACAAACAAACAAACAAACAAAACAGAAGATGTGCAGCCTTATAGTTTATGAGCACCAGAGACTGTATTCAGGGTGCAGAGAATAACCCTATAGTGCATGTGCAGCAACACTGCCTGCTGGCTGTGCAACAGCCTTCATGCTGAAGTTGTAGTGTCTGTGGTGTGTGGTTCCCTGCCTTAAAACCTTGCTTCCACCTGATTATCACGTCAACCAGCCTACATGTCCCACAGTGACTATTCTTTTACTGTAAAGCACTACAAGAACTGTGTTGCCCACCCTGGTTTGTTTCTTTTTTTCTCAGAAATATCCTATCTCATTTCAATAACTCTACTGTCTACTAGGACTGTCTTATACTAATGTCTTTACGCAATCAGTTTGGCAATAGCACTCAGACTCAAGTCTTGTACATTCAGCCATGTGAGTATGTGGCTCTAAAATTCCTTTAGTCAACAGGCATGCAGGCAAACAGGCACACAAGAAACTCATCTTGAAAAAGGTTTCTCTGACAGAAATGTGAATCCTCAGTTCCACCCCACATCTGTCCAGGTATTAACCCTTTGAGGGGTGAGGAGAATCACAATCCACATATGGTCTGTACTGGCCAGAGATGGATCCAAGAAGATAATGCTGAGAGTCAGTAAATAAATGACTTGAGGCAGGATCCAGTGAGAGAAAAAAATGGCACATGAGAAGGAGGGAAAGACCCAATAAGGAATTTGGGTAATGAGTACTTGCACTTTTTAGGCAAAGATGGAGCAAACAGCTGGGGAGGTAGTAGTAGGCTTTGAGCCCATTATTGAATAAGAAGCTAGGGAGGGAGAATTAGGACTTTTCAAGAGTATGGCAAACAGGAAGCTTGACAAATAATTACTGTTAGGACAAATGCCATCTCAGAAATTAAGCCTGGAAGACAATGGAACAACAATCTAGGCAAAGGTACTCAGATGGAGATGAGAAATCACAGAAGCAGAACATAGCATTGAATAAGAAAAGAACTTCAGGCTGGGATGAAGATCCAGAATGGAACAGGGATGTTGCTGGGTTAAGTGTAGAGTATGGGATCACAGGGTCAAGCTGACAGTGAAAATATGGCTGAATATCTTCTTTGTCCAGCTTCATGAAGTTGCATCATTAAGAATATAATATATAGTTCCAGTTAATTAGTCATGTATGGGAAAATCATAAAAGATTCTTCCTGTTTATAACCACGCAGGTATCAATACAACGTTGTGAGATGCAGTGCCTGGGGTTTTATGGCTTCCAGTTAAAGAAAGTGGAAAATTTAGTACACAATCATGTAACCGAAGAATTGTATGTTAGAACACATGTAGAAGGAACTAATTTAGGAAAATATATACAAAAGCTTTTCCTCTTCCACACATTACATTTTTCCTCTGTGCAATGACGCACTCCTCAGTATGACTCTTTCTCTCCAACTCTGATTTTTGTGTCCCCTTCCACATTTTTCCCAAATTTGCTTCTGAAGAATTGCATTCAAGATAGCAAATAAGCCTATATCCATCTGATGCCAGGCTTCAGTTTGCTGGCTCTGTCCTGCATCAGAGACAAAGAAGCTTCAAATTCATGCAACTGGACATAGGCAAAATCCCTTACAGAGATTTTATCTGTATGGATAATGAAGTCTGCACTGAAGTTTATCAGAGCTGAGTTCATGTCAGCGCTCATGGGTCAGGATATATGTCCACATTATCGCCTCATACAAAGAGATACATCAGACACTTACTGGGGCATAATTTTTTTCCCCCTTCAGTCACACCATCAAGTGACTATCAACCAGTATGATTTCCTGGCAAGGATATACTATTCCTTTACATCTGCCCTTGTGGGACTGATGTAAAGGGACTGATGTAAGTTAACACAGTGCAACTCTCTTGTAGGAATCAAAGAACTCACCCGCTGGATCCCAGCAAGTGTCAAGTACTCTCTCTTTCTCACAGAGTTGTAAATTACTTCCATGGAGCTAAAGCGTATTTGACAGAAGAGTTTTTAATTCATGGAACCAGGCAGGTGATCTATGAGATGATTAAAAACATCCCAGGGGGAAGGCAACTCCCAAAACTGCACTTATATAAAAAGACCAATGTTTAGACCATTTGCCAGATGGTGAGCTGTCATATTTACTCTTCTCAGAGATTAGAGTAGCAGTATCAGCATTTAAGCTTTGTCCCTCAGTAAGCAATACATATGTTCCCATATGGACTAAAGTTCAAACAAGAAAATGAAGAACAGTTACATTTCATTTACCCGCAGTTGAGGCAGACTCTCCACAAAAACATGTTTTATAAATGAAGACTATAACACAGCCTCAAAAATGAATGACTCTCTTGCTTCCTTATTTCTTTCATACAGGTGAGGATATTATTCATCCACTAAAAAGTGTCTTTGGTACTACTGGCAGTTGAGTAGTATAAACCCTGAAGACAGAGAGGATCAAGACATCTAAGATGCTCCACTGAGGGATGAAGAACAACTTGTCTTCTCCACTGCCATTTCTAACAGCTTCAGATATGAGGCACTCTTTAGTCTTTTCAGAGTTTTTGAGTGACGCACATTATGCTGGAACGGGCAGTTAGTTTTTTTTTTTTTTTCCAGCCTGCAGAGCCTCCCTTCTGTGATCAGACTTTAATCTGTCTCATTTCTAATGAATAACACCACAATGTTGTATTACACAGCTTTCCAGAGAAGGATTGCTACAATATCTCATCTGCCAGGAAAAGTCAATGTCTTGGCAGGCTCTTTATGAAATATCTAAATTGAACAGCTCAGATACTCTGTCTTATTCTCTACCATGTATCTGACAGTCAAGATGTTATCAATAAATCTACTCAAAGCTGGGTAACTTTGTCAATAGAGGTATCCACATGTCCTGCCTTTTAAATGCCTGGATGTCCACTTGAAGAACTATAGACAAGCCTCTGACCATGGCTATGGAATCACTGATGGCGAAGGTGAACTGGAGGATGTCAGCTGCCACCATCATAACATGCTGGCAAAACTTGCTGATGTCTATGTTAGTGTGCGTGTCACTCAGACTGAGGTCGCATCAAAACATTTTCATGGCCCAAAATTTTAAAATTTAATTAACCTGACTGTTAGAATGAGAGATTGTGTTCGGTCAGTATCCCAAACACCTACTGTATTTGAGAAATCAGATGGAAACTGTTTCATTGGATTAGAATTCATGTATTGCCATTCTTTTGTAATACATGCAAGATACAAGAAAGTTGGAAGCAGAAGTGTTAATGACTGTGCATGCTTAGAATTTTTAAACAGTTGATGTACAAATGCACATCCTCCAATATCTCTTTCTCTGAACATAAAAATGAGTTTTAAAGATATCCTTAAGCCTAAATTTATTTTCCAACTGCGATTCAAAGAGGCTGGATTCAATGCAGTAAAAACTAAGGTGTTGCTAGGAAAAATATAAAATATGTATTTTTGCAAATCATATCAGATATTTCTATTTTGTATTGCATAACCATGATTTTCATTAACTTAAACTGTTTATGAAAATAAAAGCTATTTTATGGCTATTTGAATCACAAGTACAGTAAGTAGAGATCAGTTTATCCATATTAGGTTTACATCTTGAAGAAAGGAATTAATATTTTTACAGCTGGATAGCTAAATTGTGCCTGACATATGTACCTAAGGAAAAGTAACCTTATATTCCTGTTAAGTATAAGTGATTGTCTAGATAATTGCTTATTTATTGTTATAGTAATTTGTTTTGAAGAAGAAATCAAGAGGTAACTTTAATATATTGTTTGTTGGTCTTCTGGTCTTTCCTATAAAACAAACAACATGTTATTGATGTACAGGAAGGCTAGAATCTCATTGCTTCTTCTAACCTTCAGCCTAAATATACATGCTTATATGCATTTTTTCTTGTTATTGCATCATCCATTTGTTTAAATAGCTCTGCCTTAAGCATTGTTAGAATTCTGATGCCAGGGGTTAAAGACCTTGTCAAAAATGTGGACTTCACTGACAATACATACTAGAGTCTTTTCGAATCCAGACAGAAAATGCAAACTGGCTTAGACTGGACAGACACAAATGGCTTCCTATAAACATAATCTTTACCTATTTATACTTTAAACATTCAGGCTTGCATCTCTAGACTGTGGGAATAATAAAGCACGCTTAGTTTACCATGTTTCAGACCTATTTCAGTTAGCTTCAGTAGTCTTCTAGTCTTATACAGGTTGATATCCCTGCTTTAATTTCAGTTTTTTAATACCATTCAGTTTATTAGGTTTTTTTTTTTTAACCTGTTTTATACATATTTAAGCATTTGCATGATTGTGGCTCTGATTGTGTGTAACACGTATTTGATGCCAGCAATGATTTGATTGTCACCATTTAAAAGTGCTTTCTTTTGCTGTTCAATCATTTCTTCATGTTCATATGCAGTTTAAGATTTATATGTCCTATGTCTAGTTTATTGTTGGTTGCACCTCACGGTAATGCTAAAATATAGTTTTAATTTTATGAGATGCCAGGAACCTAATAAATCATTATAATAAGAAAAGAGTGATAAATTATTCTGCAATCAAACTTATTTTTCCTTCTTTTTCCTATGATTCATATGAAATAATGCAGATGATATAAGAAAATAATTCAATCTAAAATGTGTAATGAAGCTAATGGAAAGATGATCAGCACCTTTGCTACATGGTAGTTTACCTTAAAAGTGTTCTGGTTCCAAACCTCAGGAGTCTTCACATGCATATCACTAAGACTGGTACTTTAGGTACAAACATTAAGCCAGCAATAACTTGTTTTACTTAGTGTCCCTATCAGGAGCTATAAAAATATTTACTATATGCACAGACATTCATTGACTTGAGCAGGACTAGGCACTCAAATATCATTTTTGGACCTTATTATGCAAAGGAATTTAGTAGTATATAATTCTTATGCAAATTTTGTTTTATTAGGCTTCTTCATAGAAAAAAAAATTAAAACAAATGGCATGACATAATCACCATTTTCTCTTTATTCCTCAAAGAGCCACACATACCTTAAGCTTCTTTACACTTGTGCAAGGATCATTGGAGAAACTCTCCGTATCTGAAATTTCGATGTCTTCACCATACAGGACACCAGTCAGATCATTCCTCACCTGTCAGAAGTTGAGAAAAAGGCAAACTAGTGAACTGAGACTCAGTGAGAAGGAAGTAGATGGACTATATTTATCACTTTAATGACAAGCAATGATCTCGACAATGATATATTCACCCACTTTTTTTTTTTTTTTTCATTTCACCTAAAATCTAATCAAGGCACTATTTTTTTATGACCATAATCTACTATCAATGGCTGTACTACATAAGGAGGTTTACTATGTGTGATGAAAAGTTCAAAGTGGGCTCCCATTTTGCATCATGAAGGTGGACAATTCTTGTGTATTTCCAGTGCTGTTAAGACCAAAAGCTTTCTTGCAGCCAAAGTGATGTTTGTGACTGTATAAGGGGAAGAGACTCATCACTGAAACTCTTAAATATTTGCAGTGCTGAGTACTGATTTGAAACCACTGTCAGCTGGTCCTAGCATGAGTCAGCACATCTTAATTTACATCAGTTAAGGATTGGTAAAGCTTAATGAACTCCTCTGTGCTCTCCCCCTTTCTTAGACCATGCATCTTAAGGGGCAGTGAGTGGTATGGTTTGCTTAAAGGTGAAACACGCAACCATGTGCCAACAGATTTTCTCACCTATTTTTTTATAGAGGCAAGACTCTGCCCTCTCTGAGATGCCTAATAGCACAAAAAAGCCAGATGCATATAAAGCAATCTGTTTTACAGATTTAGTTTTTTTTCCCATATACTACTTCAAGGTTTTCTGTCTTAATCACTACTCGCTTTCCTCTAGCTACGTGACTGTAAAACCAGAGTTTCACATTACTATTCCTAACAGATGAACAAAAATAATTTTAACTGTATATAACATGGTTACATACTGAAATGAAGAGAGCAGCACTCTGATTTTAATTGAATAAAATCATGATTGCATTCACTGCACCGATTGTCTTTTTTATTTGTTTATTAGAACAGAAATAGGAGAAGCAAACCACAGTGTAAAACAGGTATCTTAAGTGCAAACACATAAAATACAGTACATGGAAGAGAAATATATGAGATACTAAACAGGAAAATTTAGAAGCCTATAAATCCTATGTAGATACTTTCCAATGACCCTTTTTATGGGTCATTGGAGTTACACATTTTAAATCTCCCTCCTAACTTCCATTTTCCTTGATCTCCTTTGAGAGAAGCACAGTCCATTCAAAACAATCTGAAAGTCGATATACAGTGACATGATCAAGTAAAGAAGCAGTGATATCTGTCCTTCAGAAGTAGGAACATCTTCATTTGAACTGAAATAATCATGACGTTTATATAATAAGAAGACATTTTATCCATGCAAAAATAAGACCCATCTATCGCTAGTTTTCTCTGCTGAAAGTCTATCACACTCATGTCTAGGTATACAGTAAAAGCAAGGGGATGCAATGAGATACAAAAGGTCACAGATGAGACTTCTGCATTCTGCTGGCATCTAATTTTTAAGACAAACTCATCTCTTCAGTAATCTTTCAGCCTTTCTTTAACATATGATTGTAAGCATCCTCCCAGCCCATGCATATTAGTGTGTCTTTTGGGTGTATTCCGATTTTATGTTTACCGTGCAACTAGTATTTTTTTTTGGCATGCTGCTTAACTGTTTTAGATAGCAACACATTTTTTTTTGTAAAAAAGAGGAACAATAAAACTACCTTTGTACTTTTGCAAATTTCTTCAAGACAAAGAAGCATAGTCTGATTTCTGCAATGTAGTAATTGCATTAATTAATCTTCAAACAACATTCTACCTTTTTGCTGTTCCCTTTAAGTTGGTTTTGCCAAGTTTCTTGACTGACCAACAAAGTACTTCCTGAAGATCATTACTATACTGGCTGATTTAATTACTTCTTTCATGGCCTCTGCTTCATCTTATCCCTTTTAGTCATGCTTTAAAATTAGTAAGACATATTTTTGCATTATGACCTTTTACAACGACTAAAAGAAGTCAACATATAGGCAATCTTTTTATTTTAAAATATTTTATTTTACAGAAGCAACAGTCAGAATGGTCAGTCCACCAAGATCTGAGTTATAACCTTTTGCGATGTTATAAACAGTTTTTAAGTGCATTCTGTGAAAACGTATTCACTGAAAAAAAATGATCAGTAGTGACTCCTTTTTCTGCTAGTATACTAGTAAAATGAATGATTGATATTTTAGCTCCAGGAATGCCATTAATTGCTCCTTATGGTACATGTTTTTCTCAATACAAAGAAAAAATGCTTTTCTGACACAAATAATCAGTGATAACAAAAGAAAATAGACCTCTCTTGATCATAGTTTAGCTAATGTCCAAAATCCTTCTACCTAGTATGAAAGTTCATTAAAACTACATGTTACTTGGGAAGAGTAAAATTTTCCTTAGCTAAAAGAACTGTACTTTCCAAAGGCATAAGACTTGTCATATGCTTCTACTCCATACTGTCCTACTTTTTTTCTGTAAAACAATAAATTTTTTAGATGCAGGTTTGCTTTTCTGATTTTTTTTTTTACTTTTTTCTGGAGCCATTTCATTATTTTAATGTCAGAGACACTAGATTAACATTGTTGAATTGATCTAAATAGAAAACAGCTGAATCACCAAATACTGTTTAGTCAAATTAGACCATTATTAACATGAGAAAAATAATTTAAAAATCACATTAAATATTATTAAAATAGATTAATACTTAATGATAGGCTTCAGTGGAGGGCACAAGGCTGACGTGTGATTATAAGAATTATATTTCAGACTGCCTACTGGCTTGCTGCGATGCCTTCCCTTCAGAACTTGTTCATGAACTCTGCAATTGAAGTATTAAACCGCATATGATTTTCTTTTTCTGAGCAACACTTACTTAAAATCAGCCACTGAGAAATTTCTTTGACACCCCTCCACCCCATCTGCTAGAAGCACAATACTCTGCGGCTCTTAGACTTTTCATTGAACTACTGATTATCCTCCCAAAAGACACACCTCATTAGATTTGGTGCCAGAGAAGTTTGAAACCTTTTCCTCTTACTGCTACAAACAGATATTGGATGCTTTTCACATGCAGCTACTGTGGAGATTTTGCCAAAAGAAAGGTGTTTCTTTCCCATTATCATAACAAGATATCAGGAGCTTTATAAGAATTTATAAGTACAGAGTTTACATTGTTTTTTCTAGAATATATATATATATTTTTCCCCTTTCAATGCTATAACCACTAGTCTGACACATCTCATCTTGTGCGTGGTCTGGGGGTATTTTTACTACATTTTCCAGTCTTTGTTTTCCATTTCCATACCTTTTTTTCACCATTCTCAGGTTCTTTTCTTTCTTTCTAAATATTCCAAGTATCTCACAGAACTGAGACTTGTGGTTTTCTTCCTACAGAAGTTCTTCACTTCTTTCGAATAAATTTATCTACAGAATTTTCTGATTTGGATTTGGGTCCAACATCAGAATTTGCAAAGCTTCACCTCCGGTTCTAGAGCTGCCAGTTCCTGTAGCAAATGTTGCAATTTTGGATTAAATTTGTGAAACTCAGAATACAAAATGATGCATGTTTTGTTTTAGCAGATGCCTGCAGTCCTGGAAAGCACATCACTAGTGGTACAAGTAGTTTTAGAGCTCATTCCACCAGCTCTGAGTAAAGAAATTTGTAAACTACTATACTTCTCCTTCTTTATTATGTAGAATAGAAGAATTTCAACCGGAATAAGCTGCTGTAGAAAGTTGCAAGAAAATTGCATTAAGCTCTGGCGGGGCTCTGCAGTTCCTAAGTAAATCTTGCACTTATAATACAGAAGTAGTATAATTCCATGTGGTTTTAGTCCCTTGTTAACAATTTAATGAAGGTTGTAGTTCTATGTCTCTTTATATAAATTTTATGCACTTTCAAGACACCAAAATTTCATTTTCCCAAAACAGTAATTACCAGACCTGATCATCAATAAACCTGGAAGGTTTCACAATCCACTGCTTAGAGACCCCAGTCCTTCACTCACAGCAAAAAAAAGAGCACTTTTACACTGCTCTGCATACAAAGCTAGATTAAATCAGTATTTCACCATACTACACGTTTAATAGATCTATGTGTGGTGAACTTCAAATATACTGGGTTGCAGATATGTTTACCCAGGAGCAAGATCCAAAAAATGAAGGTTTTGTATCATGTCTAAGGGATGCAGTTGCAGGAAGAAAAGGATGGCCCTTGTGCTTGAGGCACAGAGAAGATGGGACGCAAGAGAATTGACTTTTACCCTTCATTCTGCCAGAGCTGCTCTGTGATACAGCTCATATGATCAAAATAAGATTTGAAAGTTTGCTACCAAGTCCAGCCGTATCTTTTTTTTTTCTGAAGTGGATGGCAGCAATAGTTGCCTACCTCATAGCTGTTGTATCAAATTCAGATTGAGAGGCAAACAACAAAGTCCCTGACCCTGCACCTGTGAAGGAAGAAATACAACGGTTTTGAGGAACCAAGAACTTGCATTACCAAGGAAGAAATGAATTTCTCTAATTAAAAAAAAAAAAAAAAAAAAATTTAGACAAGACCAAATTGCAACAGTCTCGTGGTTTGTATCAGGAAGAACGGGCGTGGGTTTAAGGAAAGGAAGCAAATGTCGGGGTGCGGCATCTAAGTACTGCTGCTCCCTAAGGAAGAGGGATGCGAGTGCAATATCACAGTCCCCAGACTGAGCCCTCACCAGCCAGCACCCCAGCGAGGGGAACAGGACAGGATTGGAGAAAATAGCCAGTTTCAGCCATGTGGCTACACCTCCAGGCAAGTTCACAGCAATAAGGGGTGGAGAGGAGGGGGGGTGCAGCCTTGGGGGGACAGTCATGAGCAGAAATGACTTTTGGTGCTCTGAGAGCCCTGACACTGAATTTTGGTGTTGGCATGGTTTCTACCTCCTAATATGATCTCTGTATAATGATTCTCTGAATACAATATATAAATGATCCCCTACCTCACAAGGATGTAAAAGTTGCACGCATAATGATTTTGGTTTAGGTGAACAGATATTGCTCACTTCAGCGGCAGTATTAGTGCAGGCAGCTGCTCACCAATAGTAAATAGCCAGCATCTATTTGACCGCAATATTTCATTCTTATCAAGCCAAGTTTATCCCTTTTTCCCGGGAAAATAGCAAAGAAAGGCAATATTCCTGATGAATTGTCAATCTAGTGATGATAGTTTGGATTCAGGGGTCTCCACTGATAGGTTCAAACTAGGTTTCAGATTATACATTTAAAGGCACAGTTAACACATTTAATCCTAACTCTGCCAGTTACAAAAGAAATTTAATAACTTTTAGATTAATCATACTATTTTGCTTTTAACAGATATTTCCAATGACCTTTTGGTTCACTAAAGCTGCATGTAAGTACTACAAGCTAAATCCTTGTTGTTCAGGGCAGTCTAATCCTACCAGATGTTGATCACAAGAGACTCCTAATGAATGAGAACTGGTCAGACCAGATGGATTATACAGTCAGATATTTTACTAAGATTTCCTGCTGCTGAGATTTATACTGTGTACTTTAAAATGTTGTACTGTAGGAGTTTCCGTACAGAGATATAAATATATGTTTACAAAACAGATGTATGAATTATAAGAAAAAAATATTTTGTCCTTACACACACAAAATGTAAATTATGAGCAATTGCAAAGGACAGATTAAAATTTCTGGGATTAGTAAAGATAGAGAGATCTCACCATATATGGTGCATTACAAGCAAACATAATTATCCCTATATTCATTTCAATGAAACAAATGCATTACTCACATTTAGAGGCTTAGAAGCACTGAGTGAAACTTACTTTCAAGAAATACTGTATCTGGAAAAGATAAATTGTGTAATACTGAATACTGATACTTGTCATTGCCCCTAGATACAGATGAAAATTGAGGTATACTTTCATTGATATACACATCATTTGGGACTGCAAAAATGAAAGAGGAAGTAGAACCTTATTTTGAACAGAGAGACAACACAAAAGATAAAGCATAGATTAACCAAAAGGAAACTGTAAAAATATAATTTTAGGTTTAAAAAGAGTCCCATTTACAGGAAAATTGAAAAACTAAATATATATTATTGTGCAAAGAAGAACTAAACTCAGAGATGCGTTGGATTTCCTTCTTTGTTCAAAAGAAATCAGGTATTTTAAATCACATGTTGCGTATGGTTTTTGGGGTGAGAGGAAAGGAAGAAGGGACTCTGGTATATTGGGTTTTTACCTGGGAAAACTGTCAGTACAGGCTTTCAAGAAAAAAATTACTTTTTTCATGGAAGTAGGACTCTAGCACATGGATCTAAGCTGGAAACAAATGCAATCAACATAACTCTTGCCTGCAAGAAGTGCTTGAGTGTTTCAGAGTGTGTTTTGGACTAGATTAATAATAATTATACTAGCAATAATAGAACAAAAATAGGATATTGTGTTGTTTGACTTTTTTATATATATCAATACATCTTCCAGTTTAAAAAAAATGCTAGTTTTCCTTCTTTCTACCTGGAATGTCAACATGGTAAATATGTGTCTGGATTTGAGTGAGTGGTGGGGTTTTTGGTAGCAGGGGAAGGGATTGCAGTGGTGGCACCCTGTGAGAACCTTCTCGAAGCTTCCAAAGCTCCAAGTCAGACCCACCTCTGCACCAAGGCTGAGACAACTAGCGATGGTGGCTGTGCCTCTGCAATAGCGTGTTTAAGAAGGGGATCTGGACGGAGTCGTTGGACTTGTGAGGAGGAGTTGCGACATATATGCGAGCACCAAGGTCAGTGGAAGAACAGAGGAGGAAAGCAAGGGCGAGGTGTGCTGGAGCAGAGACCCCCCCACAGCCCATGGTGGGACAGCAGGGCTGCCCCCCCTGCCACCTATGGAGGTCTATGGTGGAGCAGACGCTGACATGAGGACTGTGGGGGGCCCCACAAGAGCAGGTGATTGCGGCTGAAGGCAGCAGGGACCCTGTGGGAAGAAGCAGCCTCCACTGTTGTAGTTTGGTGCTGGGGGGACTGCAGCATGCAGGGGTGTCCCACGCTGGAGCAGCTTGGGAAGGGCCACAGCCTGTGGGAGGGACTCCAGTTGGAGAAAGTTTGTGGAGGACTGTCTCCTCTGATAGGGGGACCACGCTGGAGCACGGGGAATAAATTCCAGAAGTTCCACCCCCACCCGAAATGGAAGAAGTGGCAGCACTGACTGCACCCCCCATTCCCTGCCCCCTGCGTTGCTGTCAGAAGGAGGTAGAGATACTGGGAGCAAAGCTGAGCCCAGGAAGAAGGGAAGGGTGGAGGGAAAGTGTTTTCAAGATGTGGTAATGCTTCTTACTGTCCTACTCTATCTGTTAAGTGTTGTTGTTGGGTGTCTTTATTAAATTAATGTTCTTTTTTTCTTCCCCTAATGAGTCTGTCTTTTGCCCATGAACATAATGGGTGATTCATTCCTCCTTGTCCTATCTCAAATCCCAAGCCTTAACTTATTTTCTTCTTCTTAGCACTGGGGGGAAAGGAGGGAGTGAGTGGCTGCATGGTGCACAGTTGTCCTCTGAGCTCAAACCACAATGTAATTTCACATAAAACCTACATATTCATGACTATCACACAGATTATACCTATCTAAACATAAAACTTTGTAAAATCACATATAAAATAATTTGTAAACCAATGACAAAAGCAGAAGTAATTAATCAAGAATTTAGAAATGCTTGTTTGTTAAAGCAAGTGAATGTAATAGAAGTACTGAAAGTTGGTGCTAACTGAACACTTTATCTTGGAGGGAACAAAGAGGCAGACAGGTAAAGGCACTCTATATTATGATGTGTGGAGTGTAATTAGAACACAGAATGCAAAATATAGACTATATCTGGATCTTTTTCTGACAAATAAAATTTCACAAAGTTTAGACTGTGTTTAGACAAAGAAAACTACTTAGAGAAATAAAAAGTCTTTTAAAAACTATTTAGAATACATAGTGAATCTCCTTTACATTGGTGAATTTGGTCTAGATTAGGAAATAAGAACAGAACAGGATTTAAAGTCTCATGCTATCACAGAAAAAAAGAATAAATCACAACTTGGAAAACTTTTATGACTTTCTTTCAAAGCACACACTATTACATTACCCTCAAAACCACTTCTGCAGTAGTTTTCATGTAGCAAATAGACTGATTACTAAACCAAAAATTAGGGACTCA
This sequence comes from Tyto alba, assembly GCF_018691265.1. NCBI lineage: Eukaryota > Metazoa > Chordata > Aves > Strigiformes > Tytonidae > Tyto > Tyto alba. The sequence continues at coordinate 24,071,382 of NW_024881301.1, forward strand.
ACATCTGATTACAGTATTACAGGTGGACAACATATAGTACCCATTATTAATTCTTACATATGCACACATTTCAAACACATTTATTACTCAGAGCTCATTTACGAAAAAAATTTTGAGCAGAACTGAGAGGGATAATTCAAACAAAGCAACATGAATGATAATTAAATATTGTTTAAGAAAATGTTATCAGTGCCAAAAGAGCTATGATTTATAACTACAAAATACAAAATCCTCCTTGATTAAGCAGAATGAAAGCAACAGTAACATTTACACATTGCAGTCTCTCCATCCATGATGGATGAAATATTTTTTATTCCAGCACTAACTAGGAAAGGTGTTACACAGATATTGCCAAAGTTAAGATAAATAGGCATTTCTAAGGAATAAGTCATCTCATCCATAAATAGATGTCTAAAACAGGTGAGATGAATTGCACTCCAGAAGTGCCTCTCTCTTTTCTCCATTAACGATAAATGGAGATGAGATGACTATTACATACAAACAGTTACAGACAGCTGAACTGTAGCTGAATCCCAGGCTTCAAAATCTAACTCTGTCTCAAAATGGTATTCCAGTGCCCATAGCATCTACTGAAACTTGGAAAGCCCAAAGATCCCTTACCTTTGTAAAATGTTCTGAGGACAAGGTCAAGTCTCAGGACAAGTGGGCTACTTCCCCACATCCTTTCTCAGTCTGACCACCCACCCACCACGGGAGAATCCACAGGTTCTTTTTCTACTTTTTGGCTGGTAGAGGAGGTTTGTAGAAACCATGGGTTTTGTGAAATGCCTGGAAGTCTTACCTGTCTGGGATTTTTTCTTTCAGAAAACCTGGGCCAGGTTTGAAGTTTTATAGTGCACTCAGTTGCTGTACTGAAGCTATAGTTACTTACTAGTGGTTTAATTGCATCAGACACAAGGGACTGTGTCAACATTTATGAAAATCTCTGTAAATGTTGTTATCAGCTGAAAACTATGAATACAAGCCTCAGTGGGAAACTAAAAAGAAAGAAATATTTACCTAATATAAAAATTGTATGACATTTTGATGAAGGGGAGACTATAGAAAACATACCTGTGAGAATACAGATGGTATGAAATTATTACTATTTAAATAATACTCCAAAATAGCAATTCACATTCCTCAGACTTCCTAAATGTGGAAAGGTCAGAAATATCAAGCTAAGATTTAATTCTATTCTATGCCTGAACTATGAGAATAGTTGTCCTCACTGCAATACACAGGGCTCTTTGGGCTTTAGGCATTTTAGGAGTGGAATGGCAGGTTTGCTTAAAATTTGAAAACAGTTTAATAAAGCATTTCATTAATTTACTTTCCACTTGGCAATTCACTGCTCCAAACATTTTTCTTTAGATTAACTTTTTAAAAATCCCTTGTGTTTTAAACTTCATAAGTATATATATATATATTTTTATTTTATCTAGGCGAAAAGGGGAAAACAGACACCACTTTAGGGATATAAGATCATCACATGATAATGTTGCACCAAATGATAATGCTAATATAAACAGACATGAAAATTTTACTGTATGAACCATGCTTCAGCCACATGTTCCCTCCTTCTGGAAAAACACAGAAGTTACCTTCTGTCTGTTCTGACCCAAATAGGTTCTGCTACATTAGAGAACTAAATTAGATGCTAAGTGGAGTGATATTACTGAGCAGAGACAAGTAATTAGGAGATTTAAAAAATAAATTTTCTTCTTTTTCTCTACTGTATATAATTTACATTCAAAGAACTTTTTTTTTTTTTTTTTTTGCTTGCACTTGTCTATTAAATTGTGCCATCCTTTTCTGTTTTCTTAAGAATGCAATTTTGTACCACATTGTACTGAGGACAGTAACTTTAATCCACTTGGAAACTAAAATTAGAAGAAACTAAACTGAAGATACATGACACTAAAGTAGTAATGGATTTCTTGCAGTATTACGTATTGAAATTTCATACTACTGTTTAATTTTCAAAATAATTAAAAAACCTTTTGGAATCTTTAAAGTAAGAAGCATAACAAACTGATTAACCTTCATCTGTCTTATATACTGAGATGCTCACTAATATCATTCTTGTGATCACTGGGATTATTATCTGAGGAAACAACTGATTTACAAACCCAAATGCCCACCTTCTGCACACACAAGCACTGCTGATCTGGTCATTCTGTTAAAATGCTTCAGAATCGGCAATCTGTGACAGGCAACATCTTTGCTTTATGTACTTTCATAATGCAGAAAACCAAAATAATTTCACAAATATTTCTGAAACACAATTTTCTTTTGCATCCTCTCTGTACGTGGGACCTGGTAAGTCAGCAGCAGCTCAGACCTTGCCAAGCAGGAGTAGGAATCTGGTTATAATTGTCATCAAGAGTTTGCACTCATTCATCAGTACTGGAGGAACTGAGGAGTTATGAAACCATGAAGAACTGAGATACTGTCAGTGTTACAGGAAAATCTCTTTCCTTCTTGCTTGCAAGCCTACAATCCAGAAGAAAGTTGAAATCCACAGTTTTAGTAGTGGCAGTCTTCACAATGGCAACCACTTCCTTCTCTGGATCTCCTCACAATATGTCATATTTCAAATAATATACAAACCATCTTATAGTCTAGCTGAAAGGCTACATACCCTAAGATATGTTGGGAAAAACATATTCCCCAGATGCCCAACCATGGTTTTATCTGCAGAAAAGACTTGTAAATTCCATCTGTAAATCCCAGCTGGTGCCCACGTCTATCAACGTAGCTGTTACTACATTCTGATCTATATATTTTACATTACTTTGTACAATGAGCTATAACATTTCTTATAAGAATATTTAATAAGTTCAATTTTATTGTCATTTGATGCTGCAAGAAGGTTAAAATGGCCAAACACAAGTAATACACTTTATATTTGGGAAATATATTATTCAGTGCAGCAACCTCTGACAAAGTATCTCTTCAGTGCCTACATTCATGAATGTTCACAGAGCTTCTTATGGTATCCATTCCAGTAAAACTGTTCCCTAAGTCTTTTGAAGACATCCTGCAATGGTAACTTAATGCTACAATTAAAGCTTCTGTAGGATGCATTTGGTCAAGCCTTTAATTGTATGAAAAATAAATCCCCTAAAAAGTATTTTCATCAGTTGCAGAACACACAATTTTAAGACAGAACACTGCTTTGAGAATGAGTCCTTGATGACCTGACTCTACCAAACAAGCATAGAGATGATGGAGTATGCTGTCCCACCAGAAACTACTATGCTTTCTTAAAGATGGGTCTTAGATAAAAACACGGACTTGTTAAGAAATTGGAGCTGCTCATCAGGTTACCCTTAGTATTCTGATAGTTACCAAACAGATTCTACTGGCTAAAGATGAAGCTCCTGTTCAGGACAGGACAAGGATATGCAGGAAAATATTACCACAGTCAACAGTTATTCTTAATAACAAAACAGAACAGGACAACAGATGTTTAATCACTTTCAACAGGTCCAAACTCTTCTGCTTCTTAAAGCAGCATATTCAGATGTAAAATTTGCTATGCCAGAACAAGCAGGTCAGGAAAAAAATTGTCCAGAAAACAAAAGTATTAGGCTATATGCCTTTCATAGAGGCTTAAAGCATACTGCAACAGAAGATTTGCCCTAAGCAAGAGATGAAGGTCCAGATACCACAATGATCTGGCTAAAGTAAAAGTAACCAGTACAATCTATGCCCTTCCCGTTTATTTTTTGGGCCATCAGTGCACCCAACAATACCAATTACAGTTTTAAATAAATGAGGGGTGTACCTTCAATGCATTTTTTCCTCCATATCATCTGCAAATTAAAATCAAGAGTTTGTTGACTTGTTCAATAAAGAGTTGTCAATCACCTCCTCAAGGAAGAGACATTAATCTTAAGAACACTGAATCACTGATTTCTGTGGAAGCAATCCCCGTAGAAGAAGCAGCAGCCGTGTTGGAGATGTATGGTGGCTATGGACCCACCTGGGACTACTGCTGCTATCTGATAAGGACAGCAGTGGCCAAATTCTGCCCAACTATTAATCCATCAACTATTAATCATTGTAGGAAACCTCACTTGAGTCTACCTATCAGTGAATGCTTCCTGAAGAAATGTCTTGATTTTACTGTTCTGTTTCCAAACCAAAAAGAGGAGAGGCAATCCTAGAAAATTTCAAAAAGGCACATGAAGTGGATCATGTGCAAAATAAATGGTATATAACATTTAGTTAGCATGATAATGCCACCCATTGCCTCAGGAAAAAGGATAAAATGAAAAATAAAGCTGGCAAACTCACGACTAATAAAAGACACCTGAGCATATGATTTCAACTACTTAAACGTATTTTGAAAAGGTGCCGTGCACTTCATACAAAATTAAATTGTGCTTTTCTGGGAAGCCCACAGTTGTCCCCCTGTCTCTTATATGTAGTAGCAAGTTGAAGTTCAAGGCTGCTTAAAGCAGTGAGAGAGAAAGTTGCTAAAATTCTGCAACATTAAAAATAGTTGATGTCTAAATGGCACTCTGTGGCTTAAGGTGAGGCTACAGTGGTTGCTGTCACCAGTGGAGAAGCAAGTTACATGCTAAACTATTATTCTTGCTTCTAACTACTTCTGTTAAGAAAACCAAGCAACTTCAAAATGTGTAGAAGCCATAATCACATTCTTTTTGCAAAGCAGGAAATTAGATAAGCAAGCTAGTTAATAGCTCAGTTAACCTGTGCTAGTTAAATTAATCCAGTTAATATATGCTATGCTAACTTTAAATTACATTCACTTTTTAATCTAAGTTAAAGGAAGGAAAAGCAAGATAAAGTAGTGGCTCTATTAGAGCATTTTCCTCTTATTTTCTAGGACTACTAGATGATTACACATTATTTCAGAGTCTGGGGGTTATCCCTTGGTCCTCTAAGTTTAAAGCAAATACAGAAGCCATATTAACATTTTTTCGAATATTGAAGAAAACCTTGCAGCAACAACTCTCGCAATGGTGTATGACTGTTATTTCACACTTTATTTACTTCAGAATCCTCTGAAGGATGCCATATGGTGGTGATAATTTACTGTACTTGAGTGTCTCAGTTTGATTCACATACTTCCTCCACTGAGATTTCAATTGTCAGCTGAAGCTGTACTCCAGTTACATGTGAAAAGTCCTTCTAGAAAAGAAATTTCCCCTTGGCTCTTGTACATATCTGTCTGAACCCTTTAATGCCTTTGTTAATTGCTCTTGCTCTTCCTCTTCTCCTTTGGCAGACTTCTATGTTCTGAAATTTCTTCCTTCTAATATCTTTTCCTGAAGCTTCTTAAATCACAATAATTCTTGGTATATCTTATATCAAGTTCTTTAAAAATAAATTCTGCACATTATTTTATGTTAGTCTGAATGGGATTCTGAACAGACATTAAGCTGCATCTTAGCATATTGTCTTATTGCACTCACTCTTACAGCAATGTAGTTAAAAATACCATGGTAACATCTTTTCATTTCAGTGGCTTTACATTCTCTTTTTTTTTGCACAGGAAACTTTCAGAGTTACATTAATACAAGGTATTTGGTTTAAGAAAGTAAAGCAAATTTTATCCATGACTGGAAAATGATACAAGAATATAAGTAGTTTATCAGGACTACCTGAGATGAAGTCCCTAATTCAGTACGGAAACCAGAAGACAAAATCTTCTAGGTTACCTGAGAATTACTTGAAGTGGTTTATGCTACAAATTAAGCAAGTAGTTCCACTGAAGTTGTTGGCAACTTCAGATGGTGAAAATTATGCATTTGTTATGGACTGGCAATCATCTCCTTGACCATGTGTGCTAATACTTTTTACTGTTGCAGCCCTTTTCATTTTAACATTATGGTTTGTGCCTGGAATTCACAGAACACCTGGAATCAGACTTTACCCTTCTGTATCCCCACAAGAACTAACAACAATCTGGCATGAAAAAATGTTCTGTATCTTCATAAACACATGTAATGCTTTAGTTTAGCTCTCTTAGGGAGGAGAGAATACACATAGTGTCCATTAAGGGTTACGCATTTGACTTCACTGGAATTAAACAATATCCTTAAAAATAACTTCTATCTATTTCTGAGTTTTAAATAAACTCCATGTCTTTGTTACATGCTTTTAATTGCTCTGAAGGATAATACCCATTTAGCATTTCTTTAAAATAACCCTATAACATTAATACCCTGTAACATTAATCTCCTTCCTTTAAACAAGAGAGAGACCTAGAAGCCCAGGGAAGAAATCCAGTAGTCCATATAAGCAAATTGTTCTGGGAAGAAGCTGGACTGGACTGGACTGGGAGTCAGGAGAATGACATTCATTTTGTTTAGATGATGTGATGGGATGTTTAGATGATGTGATGTGATGTGATTTTTTTTTACAGAACATTTCTGTTAAAGCTCTGAAGTAATATTTAATTTTAGAATTGTTGTTCCTCCAATCTGAATAATTCTTTAAAGTTTCATCTGTTTATTAATTTTAGTGTTCAGAGACTTTGATGGATAATATCTGGAGAAGATTGTTTCCACAAAATAAGGGGCACTCCAAGATGCCAGAAGTGTAGGTAGTATGAAAATTTTCAAGAAACCACCATATCATCTCTACAGGACACATTTCAGCATTTCTACTGACTAATCTCATCACTAATTTGTGTGAACAGATGTTTTAAATATCAATCCATTGACATGGAACCAGATTCTCCTCCACGTTACATGAACACATCAAATTAAGTGGAACACAAAAATTACTATTGACATTTGGGTCTAAAAAGATATAGTAGAGAAAGAAGGAGGGGTACCCCTCCCTCTTCCTCTCCCCTCCTCAATTCCCTAGGTCACCAGATGATGTGATACTCCTAAGTATCTCCTAAAGGAGAAAAGAAACGAAGTGAGAATATCTTATAACGCAGTGTGTCTCTTCATTTCCAATCATTTCTCCAAACTGCTATATAATAGAGTTTAAGAGATTCATTTTCAGCCTTACAAGGGGAAGTGTCTTCATACAGTGTCATGGCACAAAAAGAACCTACAGGAATTGAATGGGGCTTCTTACAAAAGCTATTTATCCTAGTGAAAACAGTGATATCCAGAAGCAGAGCAACTTCTCCCAAAGAAGCTATGCTGGATTCAGAGGGTACTTGGATCACGTAAAGGGTGGAGACCCTACTGTGAACCTCTGCAAAATTCATGATGCATAAACATACTTTCCCATTCGGGCTCTGACAAAAATGGTTAATGCATATTCTTGGATTTATTAATAGTGTAAAGAGGTGGCAATAACCTCATTATATAAGACAGACAAAAAGTATTGTGCTGGAGCTTCTGGTCTACTGTGGGACTTCCCAAAGTATTTTTCAGACAGGTATGAATGTGCTCTGCCCATTCTTTTAGGAATCCAGCAGGAACTTCAACCTATGTACCCACAATGAGATGCAGCAGGGACCTGCAAGCTAACAAGCTCTGGTTCTATGGCAGTGATCTCCAAACTTTTTTGTTCATGCACCCCTACCAGTAAAAAATTGTTGAGCATGCATCCCCAATGTATGCATATTTATTTATTTATAAATTTTATACATGTTCTTGCTACTGTACTAATATATTATGCTTGTTTTAAAACACATACAAAAAAGAGAAATTAACAATTATGAGATAAAGATGAAATACTACTTAAAAAATTATTTTAATTATTGGAGGTATAAAAAAACCCTTCTTGCTCTCACTAAAGCACTGTGATTGAATATCCTTCATTATTTATTAAACTTTTGGTTTAATGCTTAGTGATACAGAAATTGGAAGGTCTGGTTCTAAGTCCAGTTTATTTAAATACTTGGTTTTAATGGCTGATAGCTGAAAATGGTACTTCACAAACATATGTAGATCCAAATGAAGGACATACATTGCTGGCTACACTTACTAAACCATGATTTTAAGTCCCATCTACCAATTGTGCAAAGGTTTTTGTTGAATTTTGGCTAGTAAGTTTCCATCTTTCCTGATGGCAATCAGTTGTTCTTGCAAACTAACGAGAAGGCACTGTATTTTTAAATATTTAACAGCTGAGTTAAAAGCCCACTGAAACTCTTGTTGGGAAGATTTTTAAACAGGCTAGAAAATTCAGTTTCCATGTTTTTTAAGTGTACAGATATGAGGTTTTACTAGGTGACTGGCTTGCATTATTTTTGGCAACAAAATCACATAATCAAAATATTTCCAAACACTTGTTTCCAAAATGCTCCCTCCATAGCACAAATTTCCTCTGAAAAACAGTAACTTTTTCACTCTTTGGTAAAGCATTACTTTCACAGTGAAGAGACGCATTAAGTGTGGGGTTTTTTTGAAAATATCTACTATGGACAGCTTTTTGATGTCATAGAAGAGGTCAGCAAGTTTGCAGTACCTGTCTTTTTGTAAAAGAAAAATGCGTAATTTCTTCAACTTTTTAAAGCACTTCGTCATAAGAAAATCAGTGAACCTCTGTGGGGTACAAAATGTTTTTGTGGTCACTCCCCATCTCATTAGAGAGTATTGTAAATATTCTACTATTTAAGGTCATTTGCTTGTTTGTTTGTTTTTGCTTTTTATAAAATTAACCACATCGATAGCACCCTGCAGCACTTCATGCACTTCTGGCTCCAGCTTCTTTGCTGCAAGAGCTTGCCTATGAGTGACACAGCGAAGGAATTTCACACATGATGCTAGCTCAGTAACCTTACTCTGGCATAATTTTTTGATTCCAGCTGCAATATTAGCTGTTACACTTACAGATATTTTCCATAAACCATTACTCTTACTAAAGAAGTAATTTAGTGTCGAGAATGCATGTTCTGCAGTACATTTTTCCTTTAGTGGCTCACAAAAAGCCACTAAATCTGTTTCATTATTGAAGCAGAAACCAGCAAATACCATAAGCTCAGACATGTTGGAAACATCTGTACTTTCACCCAGCTGCATCAAACCTCATACACTGCATGATTTGTTCTAATATTTGTTTCTTCAACTTTTCAGCAACTCTTCAACTCTTCTGTGCATCTTCAAACAGTACTCACTGACAAAGGAATGGACTTCAGTTTGCTGCTGTATTGTTTTCGATGCATTATTTAAGCCATTTTTACTGCAGCAGGAATAACAGGAGTTGCCCCAATAGTATGGGGCTTTTTGTCTTTGCTATTAAGTAAGAAACCTTGAATTTGCTTTTAAATATTTATCCTTATGTTTAGTTATGCAAAGTACTGGATTGAGTATCACACGACTTTAAACATCACTGAAAAAAATGTAGAGGTTTGTCTTCATGATCTGGATGCTTAACTTCTAAAATTCTAATTATAAGGGCTTCATATACTATCAATAGCTAATGTCTCAAGGCATAATATATACTTAGAGTGAGGTCCATTGTTAGCAACTGTAGCTATAAATCCATATTTCAGAGTCTTTTTGAAAATTTGCCTTTTTTTGGCTAACTTTTTGTCAGATCTGGTTAGGTTTTCACTGTTTTTATCCATAATGTGGCTGATTAAGAGCTGGTACTAGTAGGAGAAGTGTCAGTGCTGCCATTTTCTTCTTGTTCACTTGTACTGACATTATCAGTATTATCTTCAATCTGCAGTTTCCCTGCAGAAATCTTTTTAAGCCACTTGTCCATTTTGTAGTTTAGTAAATGTAGATAATGGAATCTATAAATCCACTTAACTGAGAACATGTAAACTGTAATACATCGCAATACACTGACTGTGAATGAATGAGTGAGGACGCCACTGCCAACCACCTCCGTGCTGTGAAGTACCCACTCTTCCTTTAGGGCACCTCATGAACCCTACATGATCATCTGACCTACAGACCGACTAAATGCACTGGTGTCGATCTGTATATTAAATATCAGCAAAGCTTAATTTCTTCATTATTTTTTTAGATAAAAATAAATATAAATGGGATTCCAACTGTTTTCTTCCTCCACCCCAATGGATTGTTTCACACACACCCCTGTTTGGAGACCACTGCTCTATGGCATCCTTAGCCCTACTCATTCTACAGCTGGGCACAGTACAGAGTTTGCCAGCATCTATATGGATTGCAGCATGTATTGAAGGAAATTTGTGCCCAGCTGCAAAAAGGCATACACTTCAAGACACATGCCTATAAAGAAGACATATGCTTAAAGTACCTAGAGTCCTTATACACTCCTCTCCCAAGAGTGAAGATAGACAATTCTGTCCAGTTTTTCCACTAAAAGCAACGCCAAGAAAAAACTCAAAATTTAGAGGAAAACCATAAGATTGATTTGCAATTTGGAAATTGACTGTACAGTAAGAGACTAAATGAGCTCTCAGATGGATTAAGACAGAACTGAATCATGATAATAGTCTGTACATGATAAATTACCTACTTAAGGAGATTTTCTAACTCCAATCCCTTTAATCTAGGAGACAAAAATACATAAAATATAGTGACTGGAATTTAAAGATGAAATAAAACACATTTTTTTAATGTGTATCACTAGTCATTAAGACAGTGACTAAGACTAAAATAAATTTCCCAGCCTTTGGGTGTTATTTAGTATGAATACATGGGAAACAACAGGATTATACATATATGAATTAGAATCTGTAGCATTTTTCTTTAGCAAACCAATAAAATATCTGGGGTTTGACTATGAAACAATGATTTCATGCTAGAGATATAACCACGCTTTCGTATTTTGAGTTTCTTACTGGCATCCACTCTAAGCCCCACTCCAAAAAGATACCATTCCCTTCATTTGCACCTCAGTGTCTATGTTGACAAAGTGAGAATAAATACCCATAGATAATAAAAGTATCAAGTTTTTTTTGACTATTTAAGATCTACTGATGAAAAATGCTGCTGACTTCCATTTCACTGGCAGCAACCCTGAGCACAGTGCAGGAACGTGACATACTGGTTCTGGTTGGAATGAAGTTATGAAGTCAACTTTCTTCACAGCAGCCTGCATGGTGCTGTGCTTCGCATCTGTGGCTAAAACAGCAATGATCACCCACCAGTGTTTTGTTGCTTGTGCAGTGCCAAGGATCTCTCTCTGTCCCCAGCCCCCAAAAGTCAGTAAATCTGGGAATAGGTACGATGCTGAGAGGGGACACAGCTAGGGCAGCTAACCCAGACTGACTGAAGGGATATTCCCTACCATATGACATCATGGTCAGGAATAAAAGCTCAGGGAAAGATTTTTACATTATACTACGCAACTCTGTAATTAAGATCTACTGGTATGTAACAGGCTTTTTAAAGAAAAATACAGATTTTAATGCCAGAAAGAAATGTATCAATCATTCAGTCTGAACTCCTGCAAATCAGAAGGCATAATGCTATAGTAAGAAAGTACTGCATCAAAAACATGTAATGGATGTTGACAGAATCTCAGCTTTAATAAACAAAATCTGTTTTGAAATTCCTCTCTGTCTTGGAGACAGGTGAGAACTTCTATTTTTTATTGCAGACATATTCCTAGGGTCACACCTGGAATCTCAGGTCCCACAGAGTTTAGCATTTGCTTATCAAATAATTGTATTTAGCTTCTGTTTTTCACATGTAAAAGTTTGCAGATAGGCCTAACAACAGCTGAGTATGTCGCCTCCTTTGTATTACTGACTGAAATGCAAACATCCATGCTGTGTACATCTGAAAATACTTGCATTGTTCTTCCTTGCCTGTCTTTCTCACATTAAAATTTACAGGAAAGAGGTATGTCATACTGATAACTGAAAATGAATATGCATTTAGTACTACAGTTTTATTTAAAATTGACATAGAATTTCTACCATAGTATCAAAGGACCTAGGAGCCTACTTTAAGGTTACTTGGATTTCTAGTAAATATAAGTACCTCCATTGTGAATTACCACAGACTGCTAAACATTCATTCAGCAGAAGTGATATTTCCACAAGAGAAATAAAAATCAATCCATTTAATTGCATTTAACCACTTTCTTCTCATGAAAATACGTTAAGCCAGTATTCAAATCCCAGTATGTTCCATATTCCAGTCAGAATTGCCTGATTTGTTGACTTTGGTAACTGTCACTAAACTTGGATCAATGAGAATAGCTGTCACAACATAGGAACCCTCTACCATATTTTTTGGTAAGGGACTATAGACAAGGGAGGTTAGAGGAGGTGCTAAGAGGCTACCATCTGGAAAAGATAGATTAAATGTTCATACTTGTGTCCTGTTGTGCTCACAAGTTATTGGATTGATGAGTTATCTGCCTGTTCCTGAAGGAGAATGAGGTGTTTATCTTTCTCCCTTACTCCGAACCATGTTATAAGCATAGACCCTACAGATTCTCAGAGCTCGCTTGGAGCCAGAATGCTTCACTATCAAGTTCAGGGTGGTTTCTCCCTGCACTCCTCAGCACTTAGTTGGAATAAAATCAGAAGAATTAAATATTGCTCTTCCTGCAAGGAATAACACTATATTTGTGGAAAATACTTTCCTTGAGTTGCTTAGAGATGGCTTTGTCCACTTCATTAACCTGACTGGGCAGTAACAAACTTACACCACAGCATCACCCCTACCAGCCTCTCCTCTGATTCTGCCAAACTCTCAGCCAGACCGTCATCCCTCCTGTAGAAGACATCTCTGTGTACAAGCTGCTCCCTCACAACAGAGGGCAGCCCCATACTCCTCATTCTTTGCCTGTGCTTACTGTTGAGCTTGCATCCATCCACCACAACAGACCAGACACGTAAATTCTCCCAGTCACACATAAATTCTCACAGTTTCTCAGTTATTCCAGTGATGGATTTTGGTAACTGCGCATGCAGCTCAAGTTCCTCCTGCCTGTTTCCCAGTCAGCATGCATCTGTGTACAGGAGGCAGGTGTCCCTTCACCCTGTTTTACTATTTCTGAAGTCTCTCTTGTTCCCATCACTGTGCACCCTATACTTTTGACCACTGCCTACCATTATCTCACTCAACCTTGAGTCATAACATCCCTCCACTGTGGTTCTTAATTTAAGTTAGCCAACAGAAAGCAGTAGGAATCTGGACAGTATGAGAGACTTTTTTCTACTGCAACACTTCAGCTTGGGGTGAGAGGTGCCCATGTGCTATAAAGGTAACAAATTATTAGCTTAGGCTAGACACCACTGTTCAGGTGGATAACATTACACTAAATTAATTCTAAAAACAGAGCAATTCCTGTAAGCAATGGGTGCATTCCAGCCTTGAGTTGTCAGTTATGCTGGCATGTTCTCATCTTATCACTAAAGCTGAAGCTTTACATGAGTCACACACCTTCAGTCCGGTGAACATTTAAGAGGACCAAATCTGAATCTAGTCTTCTTTATAAAAATGATGGAAAAAAGTCTGTTTTACCAAGCCTGTTCAGAATCAATCTTTACCTAGTTTTGTAGTTAAAAATTTGCCTAAGGTCAACAATATACAGGAATCCTGGCCTGAGAAAGAAAGGTTCAAACAGATGTAAATTTAAGAAACTGGTGGCATGCATTTTAGATGTAAAAAATGAAACAAATAAGTTATGCAGAGCATTTCAAGGACACAAAGTTTAAGCTAAACAAGGCAGTCAAGGTGAGTGGGTTTCTTTAGTTTTGTATTTGTAAAGCTGCACAACGGATAAGCAATTCCAAGAGAAGAAAAAAACTAAAAACAAGCAGGTGAAAGGATGTTGACAAGTTCTTGCCATTTGCCTTTGACAAGCATTTGTCCTAAAGCATCTAATATTTATATAAACAAAAGCATCCATGAAGCCATGGGTGATGGAATCCATCACAGAAACCTTCATAGCAAATACCATGGATTTTAATTTCAGCAAGCTGGACAAGTAAAGCAAAGCTGGTCTGAGGGCAGACCTCAGGATTGACTGCAGAGGGCCGACAAGGCTAACATAGAGCACTTGTCTGTTCCACCAGTGCAAGAGCAAACACTTTTGCAATCATTAAACCTGACAGAGGCAAAAAAAAATGAGATTTTTACTAGGCTGTAGGCAAATTAGTTTGCTAGTACACCAGAACATCATACAGGCTGAAATTAAACAAATAAAGCTAAAGTGAGGAAAACGACTGGAAAGCAAAATAAGAGCTGAAGGCTACACTGCAGCGTATCATAATCAAAAGATAATTCATATATTTCTGTCATCTCCTCCAGGGCATACCATTTCAATGTGATGCAGACATCCCTAAAATCTCCAGTACTGCAAGGAGTATATTTTTTCAGTATAGGCAAAGAAATATATCAGAACTGGGAACTTTGCAAGCAACACTCTGCATGAGCATGGCAATTTGGATCAGTGCTAGCCTAGGGGTCTCTGAACTCTTATGTATTCTTACTGTAATTGTCAGGACTGGATACAAAACCCTATAGTAAAATTCAGATTTATATAGTCTGTTCTAAGCATTTTGAAACAGATTTTTCTCCCTATACCTTCCAACTAGTGATGTTAATGCTGATATAAATTGCTGCTTTACAGTCTTAGAGAGAGAAGACATCTTGAAAAGACATGTGGACATCTTCTTGATGAAGCTGGGCAATGATGAAAATTACTTGGAGGAAATGAAAAACATTGATAAAGTTGTTGAAGCTTATGGGATTATGCAATCCCATTCCAATTAAAATTAGTATCTCATATACAGAATCACTTTAAGATAGATGAAGGATATAGTAGACCATACCTCTACTACATGTGAACTCAACAGGCAGAAGGATCACAGCAGAGAAGTTTTCAAGCTGGAGGCATGACAAGATTCAGAGGAGACCAGCACAAAGCAAGAGGGGAAAGTGGGCCAAGTAAGGTCTAGGGAAAACATTCCTGCTTCCTTCTTAGTGACTGCAAACAAGCAGTTTGTTGTGTCCTGTGCCTGAAGGCAAGAGGAACTGTGGGGGAGTATGGTTCTATATTGAATAGGAGATTTGTTTTATGGATGGATTCTTGCTTCTGCAGGAAGCCATGGTTTCAGCAATCACCATGCAAAGCACCACTCCTGATAACTGCAAAGCCATAGCTTCCTGTTTCCCACACATACACTTTGAGTAATGCATTTTTCTAAATACTCTTGTTTATTTACTTATTAGGACAGGCAACTGCATCCCAGGATATGCAAATGAGATGGCTTAACAGCTTCCACCAGTCCATGATACCTGTTTGTTCCATCTGGCAGGCTGTACTTGATCACAGAGTCTTATTAAGGCAGCTTTGGCCTGCCCATTAGGGCCTGCTAATGCTATATATTGTCTTTGTCTTTCGTGGTGCAGTTTTAATTTCTCTTAGCAACTCCTATTTAGATTGAGGATGCAAAATGTGTCAGAACAAATCTCCACTATGTCTCTACACTGCAAACAAAGGCACAGTAAAGACACTTCTGCTTATGCCACGTTACTAAACTGTGCGTATCTAAGGAATGACTAGAACAGTTTCTGCAAAAGAAAAACCAACATCTGCTCATTTCTCATCATCCAAACAACTGCCAGCTCAATGTCCATATACAGGCTGAACCATAAAAAAAGTTTTGTAAGTGAAACGTTCTCTACAACACTATCTAATTCAGTTCTGTAATCCTCCTCCCTTTAGTACATGTGTAATTTGCAGAATGAAGTACAGGAATTCACCACCCACCTTCCTCCCTCAAGCAGTGCAGAGCAAATACAAGCATTTCTTGTTATGCATGTGTTTAAGAGTATCTGGACATGTTCCTTGTTTTCCACCTACACCATACCCTTCTGGAATGGACTTCACTCCCATTTATTATGGTAGAGAAAGTATTTGGAGATAGTGCCAGAAAAGGATGCAGTTGTCTGCCACTCTGCTGATTAGGGCTCCATCCTGGCGGTGGGATGATGCGAGTTCAAATTCCTTTCAGAGGACTCAAAGTGAAGGGAACAGAAAAGATAGTTTCTACTTCATTGGTGTGTTCTTGAAAGAGAAGCTAAGGCAAAAATATCATCATCTGCAGAAGTAGCTTTCTGGACCTCCTCTGTTTTGACCTCTATTCAAGCTTTGAAGTACAGACAGTAGCACTCTCAGTCCAGAAAATGATTCAGGGATGTGTATCCTGCATGTACAGAAGCACATCTCTATAGCCCCAGAGGAAGGCTTTAACTCCCTGGAAAGTCAGGATTTATAATACACAGAAACCTTAGTGCTGACTCTTGGCTACCTTTACTAGTTCCTTGGTCTGTGTGCTGTCATCTCTGACCCTGATTTTGGGAATGCATCCAAAACCAATTTATCCACTACTCCATCAATTGTGTAGGGAGGAAGAGCAACTAAACTTCACAGGTCTTGGAGCTAGGAACAAGGAGCTTAAACACTTTTACAGACGTAGCTTTATGTGCCTCCTTCAAGCTTCCTCTAGTGTCAAAGCAATTGCAAAGAGCTCTGGAGATGAAACTGAGACAGGCACTGCAATAACATTTTTAGTGAATTTGGCTGCTGTTTAGCATGTATGCAATTTAGCTTTTGACATTTACAGAAAGGGTTGTCTCAAGTTCTCTTTAACTGTATTGACTGCAGTCAAAGTTTAGAAATGTGTGTACTGGAAGAGCTCATGCATTCAGACAGCCAGGGAATACTAATACAATGTCCAAGTAGCTTGTCTGATCTGCACTAAAAAAGAGCTATTTGGCAAAAAGTCTTCATAATGAACTTATAACATCTTCAAGTGTATCTTCAATATCTTAACAGTATGATTATTATCATAACATTTTCAATAATCATCAGTTTGGTTAATCCTGTATTTTCTAACAAAAAGAAAAAAATATACTTTTTTTATTAAATACATTCTCCACAAAGTGATGGGACGCTGATTAAACAAATTGAAAATCTTCACTTGCAGAAGGAGCTCATGGTTAAAATTCTGTTTGATTAGATCTACGAAAGAACGGGGAAAGGAGATTCTTGTTAAGAATAGAGCGTGTCTAAAATCCATAAAATCTTATCATTGAAAGGGACTGCCTGGGACAACCAAAGAGTTGATACACAGATTTAAAAAATCCACACATGGGAAGTATCTTCTTATGCTGTAGGCTGTAAACCACTTTCCAGAACCAAAAGTTAAATCTGTAATAGAATATTAAAGGCTACAGCTATAATGTTTCACAGGAAAAGAGTTTAAAAGGGAGAGAATTTGAAAGCATCACCAATGTCTTAGGGTCCTGCAACAGCTAGGATCTGTTAAATTAAAATTCTGAAAATTCTAGGAAGCTTACCACATGTAAAGCCTACTACATGTGAAGTTTTACACTTCATTTTCTGATTCCTGTTAAGAAGATAATACAGACCATCCTTTATGTTTCTTCTTGTTTTGGGAAATTCTTTATTCCCTGTGTTATCTACAACTTTCACAAGTTTATATATTATTATACCCAAAGTAATAAATTCATATGCTGAAAACAATTGGTCCCAGGGCTATTCCTTAAAAAAAAAAAAAAAAAAAAAAAAAAAAAGTCACTGTCAACTTCTTTACCCTGGCAAGTACCCTTATAACACTATTTGCTGCAGTCTTCCTTCTGGCTGTGCTTCCAAACTGCCTTAGAACTCCCTGCACCTATCATATCATCTCTGTTCCACCTCGCTCCTGAAGGGCACAGTACCAACCAACTTAAATTTTGGCCAAGCATTAAAAGCTACTTTAGTAATTCTAATAAATCAATTATCTTGTCATTTCTGACATAATCTTCCTTTGATAAAACTATGTTATGATTTATATTTCCAGCCCTCTGCCTCCTTGTGTGTTCTTTCCTGCAAGACTGCTATTCCTGGGACCCATGCAGACACAGCAGTCTGTGCAGCAGCCTCTGGGCTTTGCTTTGGAATCCTCTAGCGACAAGGTCCAGGACCATCAGAGAACTCCTGGGAACCCTCTGAGAAACCCGAGGGTGCCTGCTGCTGTCAGGCAATGACGAAAGGGGAGCTATGAGCACGTGGGCCTGAGGAAGCTCCAGCAACTTCTAATGAACATGATCAGATGCCCTTGACCCAAGGTGCCTGGAGCCTTTGTTGCAGCTGCCTTCTCATTACAGAGGGTCAAGAACCTTTTCAGCTGGTGCTCAGTAAAGGCCTATCTAAGAGCCAGGCGCAAAGCACCACTCCCAGAGGCAGCCAACAGCATAGCAGCTTGTACAGAAGTGTGCAAAGAAGTGAACTGGGAGACGCACAACTGTGTTCAAACCAGCATAAACAGTCTCAGGTGTGGTAGTGACACACCACATAGTAGTTTCCCGGCAGGCTTTGGAGCAGCTGACACTACAAGGGTATGGGCTTCAACCCACATGGTGCTTTGAATGGTGGATAGAGCTCTCCAACTTCCAGCCTGCACAGAGTGTCTGGAGCCTCTCTCTAACGCCAGGAGGGATGGACCTCTGTCTTCAAGGAAGTGTGCTGTCTTTGAAGGGCTGTGTCACCAAGTAGAATTGTTACAGGAGAAAATCATCAGACTGCACATGATCAGAGAAGAGAGAGAAAGAGACGAGGTCTTCTTGGAGATGCTACAGTTTGAGTAGCCCTGGATCCTGAGCTGCAGTGGAGATGCAGGTACTGTCCATCCCAAGTTGATGTCTGGCACCAAGAGGAAGGCTCTGGCTCCATCTAAAGGCTTACAACTATGAAAGAGTTTCACTACCCTCAAAGTTGAAGAGAAGTCAGATGTGCTTTCAAACAAAGTATTTAGGCCAACTGACCCATGGAAGACCTACAGGAAGGAGTGATAAATAGTAATGGATGGCTCCTTGCTGCAGAGAAGAGAGGCACCCATCTGTAGACCTGACCTATCATCTAGAGAGCTTTGCTGCTTACTGAGGACCTGGGATCCAGGATGTTGTGGAGACACTGCCAAAGCTTGTTGGACCCTCTGACTATTACCCCCTGCTGTTCTTCCATGTGCGCACCAATGATGCTGCCTGAAGAGTATCAAAAGTGACATCTGGGGGCAACAGTCAGGGGCAAGGAGGCCCAGATGTTGTTCTCCTTTCTCCTGCCAGTGAGGGGAAAGGCTGTGAGGAGGAGGAAGAGGCTGATAATGCAGATCCACAACTGGATGTGGAGCTGGTCTTAACAACAGGGTTTTGGTTTCTGCAACTATAGGACCCTGTTTGACAATCAACATTTGCTCGGGAGAGATAGTATCCTTCTCACTAAGTGGGGCAAAGGTATCTTTGCCAGTAGAATGGCTGACCTACTTTAAACTAAGAATGATAGAGGAGAGTTACCAGCAAGTCCTGTGAGGGACTGATGGACAGAGAGGGTTGATGAGCAAAGGGCCTGGAGTGATGTGACTAAAAAGGATCACAAAATCAACAAAACAAGGCTTAATCAGGATCACCTCCAGCATCTGTATGTAAGCAAGGACATGCCTACAAAGACAAAGTTGTGCCCTATTATTCTGGACACAACCAGAATAATACAGAAATAATCACAGCTCTTAATAAAAGATTAGGGTTTAAAAAAAAAATAAAATAAAATCCCAGCAAATAAATGTATCCATGAACAGACAATAGGCCTGAACAAAACACACAAGAACACTTAAAAATTACTCTCATATCCCAAGCTTATTCTAGCTTAAAAAATTTATAATGAGAGTGATAGGAGACATACATATCTTTGAAATTGAACTTAATGGCCCCAGTCCTGCACATGCTATCTTCAAGCAGTTTAACAGCTTCTTTATTTTCTTGACTCCAGTGCTTGCAGATTACCTTTCATAGGGAATGGATTCTGTTAAATTTGCATACTCTTCCGGGAAGGTTCGTCATTCCAAAAGACAGTCCATGACTTTTCCAGGATTTTATTTTAACCTCTCAGCAATCAAGGCCCTGAATTTTGATAAATTGTTTCAGAAATTATTATTTCAGTGAAGTGATTTTACTCTTTTCGGATTTGGACAATATCCCACTTTTCTACTACTCATCTAAATCATGTGCATGACTGTGCCCACTTTTAAATTTTATCACTGCACCATTGATTTTAATTTGAAAATATCCTGCAATTGCCTGATGAATGGAAGATAATTAGATACCAAATCAAAACTATTGTATGGGGGGAATGCTTGCAAGCTAAATCACTGTTTAGAATCATATTTCATTCTTGTATTATCATTTTGTTAAAAAAAAAAAAAAAAAAAAAAAAAAAAAAGCAACAAAGCATAGCAAAACCCAAAACAGCACTAGGACAATGTTGTGGTATAAACCATAAAATTTCAATGTGCAGTGCTAACATCTGTTACAACAAGTATTGTCTTGGAACATTGTCTCTTCTTCGCAAGATACAGAGAATTTGAAGTAAGTTGTTCCTAAGATTTTTTGCTGTAGCAGCTGGGCAAGAACCAGGAACAGAGCAATTACAGAGGAAGATCTCAGGCACTCTACTTCTGTTTTGCAGGACAACTTAGAAACCACAAGGAGGACAGAATCTCTATATTTCTGTTTAGTGAACTCCCTGGAACTGTCTTTGGTAAAAGAAGACTGGGGCGTCTTGAGATCAGGAAAATATCAAGCAAACAAACAAAAATTCATTTCTTCATAATGTATGAAGTTGGATTAAATACTAACTTTGTTTTGCTAGAATTTTTACATTAGTATTTCACAGCTTTCGAGGTATATATCCAAGCTTGGTGAAAATTTCCTTTTGCTTTTCTTTTAAACTAGTGAAAGAAAAATAAAAAACCTCTTTGTTTGATACAGTATATATTTCAACAAATGCTTAAAGAATATTGAAGGCCATATTGAGGCATCTCAAGCACCCTCCAAACACAAAAAGAATAGACTATGTCAGTAACTGTCCAGTAACAATGAAAAAAAAAAACCAACACTTTTGCCTCAAAACATTCATATTAGTATTTCAAAGAAGGCCTAACAACTTATTTTACTTCCAGTCAGCTTTATAAATATTACTGAATACTGGGCATATTTTGTGCTGACTATAACAACCTATGTTAGAAGAGGATTGCTCCTTCCCCAAAAGCAGCTGAGCACATGGAGATAGAAGAAATTCTGGAGTGGAAGCTGGAAAGGAAAGACATGGCAAAGATCTTTTCATTTCCTTTAGAGTCAAAAATATGAACCAGTAAAAGGAATATAAAAGGTTTTGTGGGAAGAACATGGCACAGAAAACAAACAAAAAGATTAACAGAATACAGGATGAAGATGTGACACCTTGAAAAAATAAGAAACATTAGGAAGAGACAGTTTGAAAAAGTTCTACAGTTAAACAATGACATTTAAAATGACTCAGTTTTCCTGCTCTCATTCTCTTCTCTCCATGTCTTTTCACATATTTTCTTTTACTGCCTTCTGTGTCTCACATCTCTTACCTTCTGCCTCTTTTTTCTACTTTTCTGCTCTCAAAGTTGAAAGTACAGGGCTCCTCTAGGATGAAATCACTGGGTACCATTCAGAGCTTCCAGCATAAACATTGCTGTTATCTGGTAAATTTGATGCTTCCAAGCTCATTCTTAGAGAAAAAGTAATATTTTTTCTTGCTGCCCTAAAACCTCTTGCAACTATGATGGAGAATGGAAACCTCTGTTCTTTCTTTCCTCAGAAGCCAAGCCTGAGAAGTCGAAGAGCGTAATCACACCTTGAAGTCTGCATAATGTATATCTACAACCGTCAAAAACTGGTGTCTCAAGCTGGTTTTCTGGCTGAAATTTAAAAGGTCATCAGATTTCTCCTTTATTTTCCCTGCCCAATCCCTCTCAGCCCCTCAGAAATTCTCCCGTTGCATCAGCTTATCCAATGAATTCTTATCAGAACTGACCACTAACTCAGATCCTAGTTCACAGACTCCACAGTGAGACAGCAAGGCTACAATATATAAACTTCTAGATTAATGAGACTTCTACCCTGCTTTCTCTACAGGAATAGACATATACTATGTTAAGAAGGCTTGTTTACTAGCTGCTTTTCTTTGGAACAATTTTATTTTTTTCTGGTATTACATTTTCTGGGATGAGAATTGGAATTTATAGATGTTAAATGCTTTCAACTTAGGTAAAATGGACCCTGATGGCCTGCTGATTTTTGAAGTAGATGTCAGTGTACAAAATGCAGCATGACGTTAAAAACTCTTAAGACTGTTAATCATGTCAGCCATAAAAAGTTCTGGTTTGTCCATTTATATGGGTAATTTCTCTTTAGTTTTTGTTATCAAGGTATTTTCAGGTTATTAAACTCAATTAAGATTGTGACAGATTCGCAAGAGAGAATATTTTATCTTATTTTTCATATTGTTAATCTATTTCATTAGCTTACTGCACACTTCTCATTTCTTCTGTCTTTTTGAAATACCACCTACCCTGATAAAATTACATTAGGAGTTCTTAATATTTCCAGAAAGAAGCAGAGAAATCACATAAAGAGATGACTACTAAGCAGAGAAAAACAAAGAGTCACTTGAGATGATCAGAATTTAACTTGTTTTAAAAACAATCCCAGACAAAATACTCAGTGGGAGGGAATATATATTTTAAAAAATCTAGAAATATCATTAATATGTCACCAAATGTGAAGTTAAAATGCAGTTTCACTGAATTTTAACATGACAGAGGATCAAAAAGAAACAGCTGAAGCCAGTCGAGAGGAAGTGCCCTATCACAAAAAATGGAAGCCAGAATCCCTCTTAGTCTACCAGTGCAATCAAGTGCCAACTTTCAGTTGGAAACTTACTACGAACCAAAAAATGTGGACAAATAAAATGAACAATATGCAGGAAAGAAAGGTAAAATACTGAAGTAAGGTAAACTAGAATTACTGATTAGCAAATACAGCATTACCTGAAAACCAGTACATGATTACACATTTTTCTGTTTCACAGTCATATTCTGAAGCCTTTAAATCTTCTAAAATACCGGTGGGCTCCCAACAGTTTTGAGTTATTGATAGTTAAGTAAGAATTCATTCTTATGACTTTTCCCATCGAAACATGAAACACAGCAAACACAGACCACAGGAATATTGTTTGGTTTGCCTAATTCAAAATACAATCCCAAACAGGTACTGCTAGACAGCAGCAAAATTGGAGGCATCAATTGCTACTTAATCTCCAATCAACTGAAAGCTCACCGGGGTACTGGAAACAGGACATGGTCAGGACTTTTCCTGAGAACTGTGTGTGCAACAGCTATAATTCTTCAGGGATTATAAACATTAAAGCTAGCCTTTCTTTGGCCAGCAGGTTGGACCAGACAACCTCCTGAGGTCTCTTCCAACATAAATTATTGTAACATTATACACCATGGTAAACACTTAAAGCTGAAAATCCTGAACGTATTTTGTAACCTCATTTATCAACCTTTGCCGCAGAATTATTAACTTTTGAAACAGAATCTTCTCCCAGAGGATGAGAACAGGGCAGCAATCCACAAAATCTAGGACACAGAAGCACAGTAGGTATGAACTTGTCCCAGTTAAGTAACAGAACTGATAGTTTGTATATTACCTTTATACCAAGAAGACTTCCATGATTTAAACAGTAATCCAATGGAAGAGACATTTCTGATTGTACAAAAAGACCTGAATAACTCACAAAGGATGCTAACAGTGAGCTGTGCTATTGACAGCCATAGAAATCAGGTCACACAAGGTCATCCTTGGGATCCAAGCAACATCAAGAAAGGGAGCCTCAAGCCATGCTAGCAGTATCAGATACATAGATATTGCCCATGTGCTTCTCCATTCTCTCTGCATACCTTTTGTCTCTCTATGTGACCTGGAGAATAAGGTAGATGTAACAGTCGTTTGTAAGAAAGAGAAGTATTTCCACCAAGGTAGAGGAAATGTGTGATAATGCAAAGTCTCTGTGGGAAGGGTTCCCAAGGGAAATGGCTGAAATAGAAGCAAAAGATCCTCTGTAATTTTGGCCTCCAGAGATAAACTGGAGTAAGACTGATAATCTAAGCAACCGAGACAACTTCCTCATTACAAGGCAAGGTAAACCTAAAAAACAGCTTTATGACTTTCAGGGGCAGCTAACTTGTGAACAAGTTAGGGAACTTTTAATTATCAGGATATAAGATAATAGTACAAATTGCAAAGAGACAGGAGACAAGTGATTCAGCTGGAGAAAAAAGTGATCATCCCCAAAAAACAGAAATTAGAAGGAAGCTGAAGAGATACCGTTAGAGTTCTTGTTGGCTAAACTATATGGGTATGAAGTCTTCTCTATATAACATGAACAAGGAGGCAATATCTATCCCCACATGTGTTTAGGTGAAAGAACAACTGAAGGAAATTAAGATAGATATATAAATTATTGTAGATTAAAAAAAATAATAAAAAAATAAGAGATATCTGTTGAACTGATCCAGTCATTCTGGGAAATAGAAAAATGAGAGAGAGAATTGCTCTGTCTTGCTCCTAGAAGTAAAACCACCTGAGTTACTACATAGGCTTCTCTAAGGACTCCATTAATTTACTTCTGCTTATTTTATATGAGAGTAAACAGAGATCACATTCAGTTACTTCTTGTATAGTGGCTTGTAATGCATTTTCAGTATAGAAGAGATGAATCACATCCTAAAATCAGTGGCATTTTACAACAAAGAGATAAGTTCTAGATGCTATTCAACAATTTGATCACTTTCAAAGTATCTTAGAATGACAGTTTTGCATGATGTTCCTTTAGAGGGAAAATTATGGTTTCAGTGGAAGTACAGACTTACACCAGTACCTGGAGGTCACTATCAGGTCTTAATTGTCCCTCCTCTGGGACCTCCCTCCACACCTTCAGTCCTGTGTCTTCAGTCTCTGCCATGGACCTGCCCAGCAAAACACTAGACCTGTCCTTGATCCATGGATTGATTTCCCACCTCGGCCTTGGGCCTGCCTCATCACCATGGACTTATTTGCCTGATGGTCTGGCACTCGTGGCTGAGCCTGGCCTCAACCCTTGCAGTGGGCCTGGGCTCTGCCCGGCCATCACATGTTCTCCCCCTCTGCTGCCGGTGGCTCCCACCCCTCACTGCTCCTGGGCAGACCATTAGTTATTCCCTCCAGTTTTTCCTGTGCTTTCACTGTCTGCACCAGGAAAATAGAAACTCTGCGTGGAACTGAAAAAGGAAGGATGGAGCTCTAACAATTTCAAAGACTCAGGACTCAATATGCTCTGTAAAAATCACCTGAATTCAAGGAAGTTTTAACTGGACCTTGCATTACCTGAAGGCTTTAATGAATCACACTAAACTGAGTTCACAGTCTTACATAGAAGGCTGTTGTTTACCTTTCAAGAGGAATGGAAAGACTTTGAACTCAAGTGCAGCACACTAGCAAACCCTTGAAAGCTGCAGTTTTAACATTTTCTAAGTGACCCTGACAGACATGAAGTCCATCCCTACATCCCAAAGGAATACCAAGAATCCCTATGTTGTGTTTGTTTAGTCTTATCTTAACAAATCCTACACGATGAAGGTTCAACGACCTACCGAGTCTATTCTATTGTTTCTCACTTTTAATCTTTCTCATAAAACATGTTTCCAGATTACTGAACTTTTTTATAGATGTCTCTGATCTACTTCCTCCTTGAAGACAATACTAGACCTGATGTTCCAACTTACATCTAACGAGCATTAAGTAGTGCTGAAGTTTACTCCGTGTGTCTTAAGGGTCAATATTGAAATATATCAGGGGTGGTGAAATGAGAGCTGTTTGCTTCCTGTCTACTTTTGTTTGACCTTCTTGACCCTTACCCAGTTTGTGGTTCATTGTAGTTTTTATGATATTTTCTCTGGACATCTGCTGTCTAGATAGACATTTTGCACTTTTTCACTTACATATTATTTATATTAAAATATTTCTCTACTTGTCAAGCTCATTCTGAAACATAATCCTGTCCTCTGCAAAGTGCTTGCAGCTTTTCCCAAGTAGGTATCAACTACAGATTTAATAAACATTTTCTTTATTCCCCTACCTAGAGAAAACCTTATCTCTTTCTAGAGAAAACCTTATCTCTTTCTAGAGAAAACCACTTGACAGAATATCATCCTTCTTGTTTGACAGTGAACCACTGATAACTATTCTTTGAAATTATAATTTTAAGCCAGAGAAGGATAAAGCATATGATACTTTTTGTTAAGTTTTTGCTTCAGCATTTGTTTTTAAAACAAATATTCAACTGATCTGATGCCAATTAACCTTGGTGGCAGGAATATTGGTTAGAAACTGCTCTTACAGTATCTTCCTCAAGATCAATTTTCCCTAATTTTCTTTACGAAAACATTTAATAATTTTTATAAGTAATAAAACATCACACTTATCATAGAGGTGTAGAATGGTTGGGTTGGTAGGGACCTTAAAGACCATCCAGTTCCAACGCCCCTGCCATGGGCAGGGACACCTTCCACTAGACCATGTTGCTCAAAGCCCCGTCCAACCTGACCTTGAATACTTCCAGGGAGAGGACATCCACAACTTCTCTGGCTAACCTGTGTCAGTGTCTCACCACCCTCACAGTACAGAATTTATTCCTAATAACTAATCTAAATCTACCCTCTTTCATTTTAAAACCATTACACCTCATCCTATCACTACATTCCCTGATAAAAAGCCCCTCCCCATTTTTCCTGTGGGCCTCCTTTAAATACTGGAAGGCTGCTATAGGGTGTACCCAGAGTCTTCTCTTCTCCAGGCTGAACAATACCAATGCTCTCAGCCTGTCCTTATAGGAGAGGTGCTCCAGTCCCCTGATCGTCTCTGTGGCCTCCTCTGGACCTGCTCGAGCAGGTCCATGTCTTTCTTATATTGGAGGCCCCAGAGCTGGACACAGGACTCCAGTTTGGGTCTCATAAGAGTAGAGTAGAGGGGGAGAATCACCTCTTCTGACCTGCTGGCCACACTTCTTTTGATGTAGTTCAGGATGCAATTTGCTTTCTGGGCTGTGAACTCACATTGCTGGCTCACAATCAGTTTTTCATCCGCTAATAACCCCAAGTGTCTCTCCACAGGGCTGCTCTCAATCCACTCACTGCTCAGCCTGTATCCCTGCTGGGGATTGTCCCAAGCCATGTGCAGAATCTTGCATTCGGCCTTGTTGAACTTCCTAAGGTTTGCACAGGCCCACCTCTCAAACCTGTCAAGGTCCCTCTGGATGGCATCCCTTCCCTCTAGCGTGTTGACCGCACCATACAGCTTGGTGTTGTCAGTGAATCCACTGCGGAGGGTGCACTCAATGCCACTGCCCATATCACCAACTAAGATGTTAAACAGCACCAGTCCCAATACCGACCCCTGAGGAACGCCACTCATCACTGCTCTCCACCTGGACATCAAACTGTTGATCACAACTCTTTGAGTGCAACCATTCAGCCAATTTCTTATCCACCGAGTGGTCCATCCATCAAAAAAGAGAAAAAAGAATGTCATGTGGGTCAGTGTGTCATATGCTTTGCACAAGTCCAGGTAGATATGTCAGTTGCTGCTCTTCCCTTATCCAATGTTGTAATCTCATTGTAGAAGGCCACCAAATTTGAGAGGCACAATTTGCCTTTAGTGAAACCATGTCGGTTGTCACCAGTCACCTCCTTATTTTCCATGTGCCCTAGCACAGTTTCCAGGAGGATCTGCTCCATGATCCTGCCAGGTGAGACTGAATGTCCTATAGTTCCATGGGTCTTCCTTTTTTCCCTTTTTAAAAATAGGGGTTAGTCAGTGGAAACTTCATCAGACTGACACAACTTCTTAAATAGGATGGATAGTGGCTTAGCCACTTCATTTGCCAGTTCCCTCAGGGTCTGCAGATGAATCTCATCAGGTCCATTGGGCTTGTGCACCTTCAGGTTTCCTCAGTGGTCTCAAATCTGATCTTCTCCTACAGTGGGCTGTTCTTCATTCTCCCAGTCCCTGCCTTTGCCTTCTGCATCTTGGGCAGTGTGGCTCGAGCACTTGTCGCTGAAGACTGAGTCAAAGAAGTTACTGAGTACCTCAGCCTACTCCATATCCCATGTAACCAGGTCTTCTGTTTCCTTTTGGAGAGGGTCCACATTTTCCCTAGTCTTCCTTTTATCACAGATGTACCTACAGAAGCTTTTCTTGTTGCCCTTGATGTCCCTGGTCAGACTTAATTCTGCCAGCGCTTTGGCCTTCCTAACCTGATCCCTGGCTTCTCAGACAGTTTCTCTGAATTCCCCCCAGGCTACTTGTCCTTGCTTCCACCCTCTGTAGGCTTCCTTTTTGTGTTTGAGTTTATTACCTACCCCATCTCTTCAAGATCTGTTATCTTGTCACAGAAGGAAATTAGATTGCTTTACATGATTTATTCTTGACAAATCTATTTTGGCCACTGTTTAGCATCTTTTTATCTTCTGGGTGATTCCAAACAGATTATCTCCTCAAGTGCCTTTCCAGGAATTAAATTTAGCCTGACTGGTCTGTAATTCCCTGGGTCTTTATATGTTTTTAGGAAAGACAGACACAAAGGTTTCTTTCCTCCCCCTACAATTCACTTACTTTTTATCCTTTAATTCTCAAAGCTCATCAGGCAAGACTCTGAGATTTAAGTACAACATAGTGAATTAGTTGTGTCAGACAATCTGAAAATACCTGACTCATCTAAGCAGACTCTAACCTATTCTTACCCCTCTTCACTAGTTTTAATTATGCTGTTAAATTCTTCAGAACGCAATCAGCCTTTTTTTAATGAATGGTGAGGAAGGAAAAAAAACAAACCAACAAAAAAACCCCACAAAATTGGCGTGGCTTCCTGTCACTTAATGGTCCAATTCTTTCCCTTGTCTTGTTCTGATTATTTACTTACAGGATGTTTTCTTCTAACTACTCTATTGTTAAAACCATGCTTAAGGCACTCGGCCCATACTTTATCGCAATTTCTATAACCAAAATGTTGCTCAGGGTGAAACTCAGAAGATTTGGAAGGTGCATAGTATGCGATCTTATTAGTTCTGAGGGCTTTAGTCATTTCTGTCTCAGTAAGCTCCTACAATATTTTCAGCCACAGACTTACCAGATTTTGTCCCTCAATGTTCAGACTGTTCAGACCAATGCTTATAATAAATCAGAGCACAAAAGGAACACGATGGAATTAGTTTTATTCTCTCTTTTAAGTGAACCAGTGTCAGGATACAAGTGTACTCCAAAATCACACACTTTGGCAAGTCAAAGAGTACAAAGGAACCTTTGCTACAAAAAAAATTAGATTTTTTTTTTTTACTTGGGTGCAATGATCTTGGGTGTTAAAAAACAGACTAGAGAAAATATGGGTAATTTTTACTATAGCAAATCAAATAAACCCAGAAGGGAATAAAGTTTATTCAGTACAGCAAATGTGACCAAGTAAGACAAAGCTAAACAAGACTGAAACGGTGGGTCTGTTTCTTTTTACTTAATTGCTACTAACAGAGGAACTAGCTCCTTGGAAGTCTGATATTAGTATCTCTCTTTATGTACTGTAAATAATGCAAATCTTACCTCAGAGAATCTTTGTACATCCTGAGTTAAAGTTCCTACTCTCTTCCACTGATAATATTTGAGTAACTTCAAAATTGCTGGATTCACTGCATTATCAGATGGCACTGTCCGGAAGAAATAAGGGTATTTTTTCTTATCAGCCAACTCTGGGGTTGTTGCTGCAAATGACAGCTGGAAAAAATCAAACAACAAAAACATGAAAGTCACCATAAGTCATCTAGCAGCCAGAAGAAAACCTTTGCTCTTCTCAGTGCAATAAGACACAATCCACACATTGTGGTCATGTAGAGGATTTTCATCATCATACAGCTTGGAAGTCCTACCAGAACCATTTACTCATTTACCTTTAAAGGGATTTTTGAAATACCTTAGCTCTATAAAGCATCTGCTACAAAATTAAACTATGGAATCTTCAACATCATTGGCGTAAAATCCTCTGAGATCATGCATCTTACACCTTGTACAGAGCACGTAGCTCTAAGGCAGTAAATCTCTCTATTCCCCATCAACTTCCTTCTACGTTCTCTTCATAAAAGCTGAGAATAGCTCCAAGGGCATATTCTCAAACTCTTATGTATCTTTAAATTAGAGGGTGAACCTCTAGCAGCCCTTATTCCTATCTTCAAATAATAAAACAGCTCTAGGTAGCAGAAAAACAGAAAATAATTATGGCAGCCAAGGCTGCAGCTCAGAAGTTTACCTGGCTCCCAGTTTTCTCCACTGAGGCAGCCCCCTGTGATCTGTGTTATCAAAGGGGACTCAGTGGCTAATTCTACGCATCTGAAAACACCAGAATTTGCACACAGTTTGAGAAAGATTAAAATGAAATAAAAAAAGGAAACCTTTTAACACACAACAGAGAGAGAGAGAAAAAAAAAAAAAAACAACAACAACAACAACAAAAAAAAACCAACACACCAAAACCCAGAGAACTTCATTGAATTATTCTGCCCAAATCAAAGGCAGCATATTTCTGTGAATGATTTTCAGGCAGTATTATGAAGTGAATGCCTGCATATTTACTTTTTTAAAATGTTCCTATTCCAAATATACTTGTGGTCATTCCCACCAGTATTTTTTAGGTTGCTAAGAATGTGTTTCTCAAGCTTTTTTGTTTCAGCCATTCATAGCAATTGAGGGTTTTTTTTTTAAGTAGTGATTTAATTCATTTGACTATCAAAAAATAAGCTCCCTAACACAATTATGTTAAGTCTTTCAAACTCAATAAAGTCAGTAAAAGTAGGTGAATTCAAGCCTATATAAGTACATCCAACCATAGTATTAAGTTTACATTTTCTTCAATCAAGTATTCAGCATATTTGGGCTGGATACCCTTTTTTGAAATTCAGACTCGAGAAGTTTAATCTGAAATAACAGTTCTAACCTTTTCTTCAAGTTTATAAAATCTAGATTTAGCCTGGCAGAAACAGGAGTCATTCTCTATCTGAGTTTAGACTCAAACAGAACATAATGCATTGTTATAACAGCCTGAATATAGTTTTTTTCCTAACTGAAACCCCTGGAATCCAAACAATTTAAAGTGAGCATAACTGGACAGTTTACAGTACACCATTCAAAAAAATAAGATTCTTTCTCTTCACCAGTCATCAACTAGAGAATATTTTTTAAGACCTTCTACTGCCAGGTAATTCCAAGGTAAAACATTTTTAATACAGCAACTGCTCTTTTATTAGATTTTATGAAAAACGTACACTATGAGGTGCTGTGATATTGTCATCTTGATTTTCCAAAATCATATTGGCTGACTCACCTAGAACTTCATAACATTTGGTCATTAGCAATGAGTTTGTGAAGAGCTGATTTCAGGGGAAAAAGAATGAAGGTCTGCCAGGTAGACCTAGCCAGCCTTTCTGTCTAACCTTGCAATACTGAACATCATGCATCCACTGCACAATGAAAGTGGAAATAAGGACCTTTATCTCTAACTGAAAAAGAGAGAAAATTTGACTTTAGAAATCCAGCATGAAGAGGAATGTCTCTCAGCAGCCTGGCTTCTTGCAGCCTGGTGGCTGCAAAGGACTTGCTTTTCAAGTTATTATGGTTTTGGATTGAATGTAATTTGATTGATCCTCAAGAGAAAGAAGTAAAGAGCAACGCTGAAGTAACAGTAGTGACAAGCAACATCAACAAGGTTCACTTAACTCAGGTTCACAGATTGAATGGTAAATTTTTCTGATCAGAAGCACAAAAAGCCTTAGTAATGAGAAGCATCTCTATAGCTGTGAGCTAGCTTTAGAACGAAGATCTGTGATATAAGTAAGACAATTCCGATCCATCCTTTGATATTACAGTGACTCAAAGTGCCTAAATCAGTATCCTAATTGACTAAATTTCCTTGGGAAACAATGAAGCAAAACCTTACCTCTCTTTATTGATTAAAGAAAGGTGAAGAAGACTCAAAACTTAGATTTTTCAGCCATGTAAAGTGAGTTGAGATGAATCCAGGTTTATGTATAATACTAATGACACCTGAATGACTAAAGAACATTCCTATTAATTTTCTTTTTGAAGGAAGGTTTCATTAAAATATAAAATGGGAACATTTCATGTTCAAACAATTCTTGAAATGTAAGATATGTTCAGAGGCCTTTGTATCAAGCATATATTTTTATATATATATATATACACATATATATATATCAGTTTGAATACTGTCAGAAAAACTGAAGCTACTTCTCAGGTTATCCCTGAGAGATCTTTCTTTAGAATATTTGCTTGTAATTTGCTACAATTTTTGAGCAACTGCTTCTGAACTTAAAATGAGTGTATGTAGGGAAACATACATAAGCTATGACTCGGAGAGTTCAGAGATGAAGCATTTTAAAACTTTTAAATGGAATATAAGATAACATTTACCATTCAAGTAAGAATATTAACTATGGTACAAAATGAGAACCAAATAGACCAAGGTATTGAGAAACAAATGTTTCTTTCTTCATAAAATCCATAATTTAGTAAAAGTTCTGCTGCCTTAATATCACAATTAAGTCTGCTCAAATTCTAAAATGAATTTATTTAATAGCTAAAATGCACTGTTTCTGACTTGTAAAATTATTCCTATTTCTTATGTGTTCACTATATAAATGGATTATATTTAAGAGAGTTTTATCAGAATGCATTTTGTCTGCATGTTAAGGAAAAACAATAATGTTAATACACACAGCCAGTATGAAATAAGTCAGTTCAAAAGGACTTTCAAGCATGTCACCCAAAGTTCGTTTGTTTATGCAATGTTTAGGTTACTCTGGTATTCTCCATGTAATATACAACACAGACCACGTGGGAGCAAAAGCACAGCTAGAGAGGTCCATATAGGGTGGCTGCAAACCAGTATTTCAGATGAAGTCCCAACCCCACTGAAGTCAGTGCCAAAACTTTCAATCACTTCCTTAGAGCCGAGATTTCAAGCCTGCGATATGAGTACCTGGAAATCAGATCTAATTAGTGAGATTTCATTAAACCATTATAATTGTAACTCTGTAGGTCATCCCAACGTTTTGCAGTGTGCTACTCAGACCTGTAATCACACAGATTCTTCTGTTTGAAAGATAAATACAGGGCTCAAGAGTGAGCTGAGCAGTTGTGCTTCATTGCTAGCAACGGAGAAGCAGAGCAGAAATACAGCTGATGGCTTTATCCTACTCTGTGAATAGAATGGAAGCAACAAGTAACAGTTCTGGAATTGGTCCAAGCAAAGTAATTCAGGAAACAGTGTGAAGTAGAAAAACAACAAAACATTAAAGATGATGCAGAAAGGACCTGATAGCATTATGTGTGTAAAAGTGTGTCTTACAGTAAGGAGTTTTGAGGCCATAAAATGTAGGATGTTTTTGTACTAAAAAAGAAAGAAAGAAAGAAAGGAAAAAAAAAAAGGCTTGGAAATTATCTAAAATTGAAAAAGCCAGCGAGGCGGATTTTACATTCAGATTAAAAAAAAAAAAACCAAAACAAAAAAACAACCAAACATTATTCCACAGAAGTCAAGGAAATTTTCTTGGCTTCACACTGAGAGTGAAAGTAGAATTCAATAATGGAGCAGACAGTAGAGGAGACAGTGTTATAGAACTGTTACAAGAAATCAAGCGATGCTTCAGCCTAATATGACGGATGGCCAGGTTAAGGCATTTGAGCCGGTGGACTTTGCTGAAAAACTGAAAAATATACAGAAGGATTTTATTAAGGAGGTCAGGTATATATTTTGATAAATTAAATTTTCTCCAGAAAGATGATACTTTTTTAAACAGGAAAACAATTTTGTTGAAAATCCATACAGTTTCAGAGAAGGGTAGAAAGGAACTATTCCGCAAAAGGGGAGTAAAAGCTAGCTCTCTGAACCTATATTAAGATGAAATGAGGTGTGGTAGATTAAACCAAGAACATCAATCAAAAGTGCTTTTGAGTTAAAACAAGCATGCTCCTGTTTAAGGAAGTAACCGTGCATTCTCTTAAAGAAAGTCAGTACAGAAGCAGGAATGGTAAGGTGACAAGGTCTAGCATTCAAGAAAATGAAATGCAACACTAATTAAATCAATGGGAAAGACCAGGAGTTATGTAAGAGAGGATGGATACTAGAAAGCTGAAACAAAATTAGAAAAGGAAACACTATATGCAGAGAGTATATATTCCATATAGAAGTCCAGAGGTTGTAAGATGGAAGGCTGAAGCCATCCTGCTGTCCCAAGAACTTCAGAAAGAAGGGAAGCCACCACAAATAGCAAGGATTCTTCTGGTGTTTGGTTGTTTTATTATCTCTAGGAAGCATTTATATTTGATCTTTGTCACTGTAATAATGTACAGAAGTCTGGGAAAAGTTGAAAGAGCAAAACTATCCCTGGGGTAAATGGTCACACTCATCTAAGGCAACAGGTCTGTTTAGGAATCACATTTATTTAAGAGGACTGTATTAGCTAAAGTAAATCAATAACAGAAACCCTTAGCGAAGTTATTGTAGGTCCATAAAACCAGTAAGGCAGGAAACCACACTCCCCTCAGAAAGCAATCAGTGGCCCGTGGAGTGGAGTGGCCCGTGGAGTGGAGAGGATCAGAAGCATCTCCCACCACAACCTCCCCAGCAGCTCAAAGGAGGCTCCTGACATCTGGCAGGAGGTACCAGAGCATCCAGATTTGTCAATCCCAAACTGAAAATGAGGTGCCACTCTTGCCACTTGTGTCTCCAAAGGAGAAAGCTGTGAAACAAAGGTATGTTCTGTGTGCATGAAGTATTATACATTGGAGGAGAGGAAGGGAAAAAAAAAAAAACAAACACATCATCTTAGGTAACAGGGTAATCTCCCTTTAATAAAATGTCATCTGCTAAAACAACTGCTTCATGTTTGCAAATGGGGAAAATTAGCTTATTGAACACCACAGATCAGCTTCATTTTCCTAGGCTTCTGTGCTGTGGCTTGTACAAGTATTTTAGTAATGATCCCTAGAAATTTAAATCTGCCTGTGTTGCTGCAAAAGTAGTCTTGTTGGAAAGCTTTTTATATATGGCTGATACCACTTGCATTTCCTGTACCTTTTCTAGAAAGCTAAATTATGCTGATAAATCAACACTGCTAAACAGGATATAAACTGCTGATTCAATTGCTTGGTGATATAATTTATTAACATCATAACTGAAGATTGCATGTCATGTATGCTTAGATAGGAAGCAATATTTTCTGCAAAAAAGGAAAATGCAAACAATTGCTCCCAAAAGGAAGGCAGAATGTCAGAAACCGCCATAAAAAATACTCTTACAATGGTACAGGATTGCACATATAGAATCTTGTCACAGGGAAATAACAAGGATGAAACTCAGGAAGATGACAATTTGCGGCAATGTGTACTTGTGACACCACACACCATTCCTTTGTGTGCCTTGCCAGGAGCTCTAACGCTTTGACAAGCCTGTGCCAACAATAATAATACTCAACTGTGGGCATGTGATGGCTTGATGGTCCCAGGAGCTATGAAGGACCAGAATGGAAACTAATGAATAATGAAGAGTTAAAAGATTTGCCTGTTGCATCTCTTGGGACAGCATTAGATGATGTCATGTAACAAGTGAAACTATATACTCATAAACCAGAGACAGAAAATAGATTGAAGTGTAACAATTAAATTGCATTTTTTATTGAATGGTAATTGATGTTTCATAATAAGTATTAAAAGACACAAAATGTAAAGATTTAGGTTAAATGTTAATTCACTATTTAAAGATTAACAGTAACCTTAAATTGGCAAGCCAGTTTGCCCAGATGTGCAGTCAAACTACCACAGAACTTGATTTTAGCACTAGTCAAGTTATGAATAAGCTTTAATATAGTAACAGTACTAGGCATAAGAAAATAGTGATATATAAACAAGAAGAATATTAAAGAGAACCTTAAGGAATACATGATAGCATATAAAGTAAAAAAGTGATATATTAGACTGCTCCTTCCCACCCCAATGCACAAAATGCATCATCTAATCAACTTTGATGGATGATTTAGAGAAAAAGTATGTGGAAATAACATTGTAAAGGTTGTTGCAAACACCTATATATTTGGAAAACACTTCAACATAAGAAGGTAAGTGCAGCAATTTCACTGAATAGTTCTCCAAAGCAGGTGAAAGCAACACACAGTAATAAAGATCAAGAAACAAAGATAATGTTTCTTGACAATTTGCCCGCACAGCTGCTGGTGAGAAGAGTGTCTATATACAGATAGTAAAGGATCTGGTTCTGAACCGGACCTAGGAATCAAAGTGGCAATCTTCCCCACTAGTTATATTCTATTCTAATCCTGATCCCCAAATAGCACATGATACACGAACGTAAGTTGAAAGAAGAAAGAAGGGGGACTAAAGAAGAAAACATTAAAAAGAAATTATGCTTTTCCAGCAGTGGTAAATCAGCTATGTTTTACCTGTCATAAAAACTCTTAAATATTAAATTAAATTAAATTAAATAATTAATTTAATGAAAACTCTGGAGACTCCATCATATTCAGAAGATCTTATTGGATTGGACAAATTTCAATGCTATAACAAATAAAACTATAATTAAAAAATGTTCTGTTAACTCTGTATGGGCTTTCATGATGACAGTTGCAAGAGGAAAATAAAAGTCTAGGAGAGTATCTATCATGGCTCACTAGCTGGTACATGGGCACAATGCCTTGTCCAAATGGGAACATAAAAATACACATTGTATTAAACATACTGGATGAGAATGGATCTCATGAACGAAGATCCCTTTCATCATCCGTAACACATCACCCATCTGATTAGAGCTACTGTTCCTTTTAAAATCAGATGTTTTGCCAAATACTCCTGCCCAATATCATCTGCTGTTACCTTCATTAATTCTGTGTCTGAAATTGCTTCCACTGACTGCCTTTTGGCACCTGGGAGTTTCCAGAAAAAGCACTTCCAGCTGGTCTCAAGGTTGGAAGGCACCCGCCTCCACGCTGATGGCATTCCAGTGAATTAATCCAATCACAATAAGACTGATATTCAGCTGCATGCTGCTCTGGAGACATTTCAGGAAGCAATTCTGGCTACTGAATGAATCAATATTTTTGAGGATAGAAACTGGTTTGGATAAAATAAAATCCGTATGAGAAGTACTTCAGCTGAAAGATGTGTGTCTATAGGCTAGCAGGAAAGGAGCATTCAGTCCTGTTTGCTTCCCACTTGGGTAGCCTGACCTACTCCCAACATGACTCAGTAGGAACTGAAGATGTCATGATTGGAAGGAGCCAGACCATACGACAAAGTTTGGTCTTTCGTTGTTCAAATTTTCTACTCCCATAAAGTCTGTGGGCTATGTGATTGAAATGATGATTCTCAACTGAGGGGTTTTTTGTCTTCAAGTAATGGAGAGGATAAACACGAGCTGAAAACTGTAGCAGATCTGCTGAAAAAAATGAAGAAAATGACCTAGACATTAGCATTATTGCTTCACCTACCCCTTGGTCTGAAAGATTAAAATTTCCACCCATCTGTTCACACCAGTCAGAGCCTGCATTTAACAACTTTGCAGAAAAAAATAAGTTAAGGGAATTCCTAGAACAGCATTCCAGGTGAACAGAAAATAGAATACTTATTAGTGTTCAGAACAGAAAAAAGTTACAGATCAAATCCAAGTGCAAGTACTGGGATCCATTGTAGATTCTATATATACTGCCTAACAAACCTAATGCGTTCATGTTACTTCTGAGATGTGCCAAGAAGTATAGCATGGACTTATGGAGAGTGTCCTTCAATTCAATAGTTAGTGCAACAGCTGAACATGAGGCAGAAATCATCTCAAACAGATTACTCCATTCAAAAGTCAAAATTCAGCATTAGGCTTGATTCTTTCACTGTTAATGGAAAATAAACAACTGCTGCCCCCTTTTCATTGCATATTTCTTCTGACCTTTAATTTGAAAAGGTCTATCACAGTTTGAAGCAGACCTCAAAAAAAAAAAAAAAAAAAAGGTAATAAGGGAATAAATTTGGCAACCATTAATTGCTTTGTCTACCCTCCAGAAAATATTTTCAGATTGACATTAGGCACAAATCATTTATACCTAACACAGGTGTTCTTCTTACTGCTAGAGGTTGACCAGAGCACTGAAATTAAATGACAGATCTACAGAAGTTGCTGTAAATTTTTTTTTCATTTCCAAACAGAATAAAAGACAAAATCTTTTGAGCATTTTCATAAATGGAACTGCATTGCAAAAAAGGGCTGTATATCTTTCTCTGTCACACTCAGTTGCTTAGCATTTGGCTACTGGCCTGGATTATACCAGAATTCAGCTTCAAATCGCTGCTCTGCTTCAGTCACAGCATTATTGTTTATCCCAAATCAAGCAGTCTCCTACACTCATACTCTCACTACTCAGCTTGCTTGTCTCCTGTCTATAACAGATTATCCTCAAAATTTAGTGAAAACCAAAAACTTTGTAAAATATTTCACCTTTGACAAAACAGGCTATATTACCATAATCCATTAAAAAAAAAAAAAAAATTCTTTCCAGACCTATTCACAACAGCATGTTCCTGGCTGCCTGCCCAAAACTATTATCATTCTATTAGTATTGTTTGTTTGTCAGACTTCATCCAGCTAACACATGTTAAAACTACAGCTGTTCTGTCTACATTTGGATTTTAAATAAGATATCTGTTTTATTATTTTTTTTCCCTCTAAATGAGGAAAAGGAGGGAAAAACTTCCCTAATATGAAGATACCCTAATTGTGCAATATTGGAGCATCTTGTTCCGGTGAGCAAATGAACCCTACACTCTATTGGAAATGGGGAGAAGGACCATTGGTGAGATTTAAGATGAGAATTCCCCAGTTCTTCTGTGGAATAGACAACCTAATACAGTCCCAATATCATCCTTTCCCCTTTTATTTCTTTTACTGAAGAAATAAAACACACAATGTTAACTCATGATTTACTGAAAACCTTACAAAAATATTTTTTGCACAGCACTAAGTCATAATTTAGCGGTTTGTTTATTTCTTCATTCTCTGGTTTCAAACCTAAGCAAGAAATCCCTGATTTTTCAAGCCAAAACAGGTGACATCCTCACTATGCAATGTAGTGATACATAAAGAACCTGTTTACACGGAGCAGCACAGCTCAGAGATGCCTTATGAGGTCCTGGGAGCAATACTCTGCCACTAATTCTGCACTCTGCCTGGGGTAATTTGTCTTTTCCTCAGCTCTGTAGCTTTTCTGATATCTCAGCTCTGCATGCCACAGTCACACCCCACCAGAAGTGTTTAGAGTAGTCGGCATCAGTTGCTTGGAACGGTACCTTCTCTAAAAATGGATAAAGAGAGGTCATGCCACAGAAACCAAGGGCTTGCTAGAGGGGAGACGATGAAATAAAAACTGATAAAAAATCAGGGAACGAGCTTTGCCAACATACGTTGCAAGCAAAACAAATACTGCTTGCCCAGCAGCAAGGGCAACTTGGGTTACATTACCACTAAAAACCTTCAGCAGAAATGCCAATCACAGTTGTGATTATAATATATTTGACGTTAAAATGTCAAACGTGTCATTGATCCTCCTCTAACAAATAAGCAAGATTCCACATACTTCATGGTTTTCTTTATCTGCAGTCAATACAGGTTTTAACAAGATGCTCTAGATAGAAAACTACATGTACAAAACCTTTCAGTAATGTATGCAACTACGAAATGTTCATGCAGATATACCCAGACAACGTAAATCACAAAACTATTTATCAACTTAAAGCTGTATTCTATGCTTTGTAATCTATGAGTGGTTGTAAAAAAAAAAAAAAAAAAAAAATCTTATGAGGCATTATAATTATTATAATTTATAAAATAAAAAACGACAAACAGTCTTGGTCCAAGTATAGTTACAGAACAAAAATCCCCTCTCGAATGTCTCTGAGGAAGAGGAAGAAAGCCGGTGCCTCTGGGACATCAGCTAATTGTTGCCTGAGTAACCCTCAATGTGTTTTTCTCAATACCTATGCCTTGCAGGTCACTTCAGCAGTTACTATTAATTTAATAAGTGTTTCTTTGTGACTGCATTTGATTTTAAGTACAGTACTTGCCCCTGGTCTTAGAATGCATGCTGGGTAGAAAGCATTAACATTATCTACACCATTTAAGATTATGCACACTTCAATTAGGTCTCTCAACCATTCTTCCTTAGTTGCTGCCATCATCCTAGTTCCTGCAGGCTGAAAGCTGAATATTTTCTCTAGACCTTGTTATCTTTTTTGTCACTTACTCCGTAGAACTGTTCACTACAATCTCATCTATTCCTGAAAATAGTCCTTATCAAGCTGCTCTTCTTACATCCTACATCATAAATTACATCCTCCCAGGTGAGAGAAAAACTGAACTAAATCACAACCGTATGTAGTACTAAACCCAATGTAGCCTTAATTTTTCACATGCAAGGAGTATCTTTATGATTGATCTTTGTCATGGAGCTAGGAAAGTGCTTGAGAATATAGTTTAAATATTTCAAGAGATATTGATTTGAGAGAAGGAACTCATATATGAAGACTCACTACATGCATTAGAGTTTGGTAGTGCTTATTAGTTTTGGAAGGCTCGTTTAAATATCATCTTTCCTAATCCAGTCTCATGTAATTCATTATTTATTACTCACTTTTCATATGCAGTAATTAAGTTGTAATTTTTAAAGTCACTTGCCTCTTCTCAACCCTCTCATTTGCAATCCAGTGTTTTCTGAATTGCCATGTATTTTTATACAACATTTCTGACCAAACAGTTGTCATATTTGTGCTTTTTTTTTTTTTTTTTTTTTAATCACGTATCTTATGGCTTTGTCTAGTTTGTCTTAACAGTTTACTGACTTTGGCTTTTGTTATTTTATGTACTGCTGAGTTCTTTTCGTCTTTTTCAAACACTGCTCTTGGATGTATTCCTGCCAAATGTGA
This sequence comes from Tyto alba, assembly GCF_018691265.1. Classification (NCBI taxonomy): domain Eukaryota; kingdom Metazoa; phylum Chordata; class Aves; order Strigiformes; family Tytonidae; genus Tyto; species Tyto alba. The sequence goes on from NW_024881301.1 coordinate 24,112,235, forward strand.
ACGTGTCTACTATTTTTACTGCCTCTAAATGGCACAAACTCCTGATGGGACAAACAGCAGGACAAATGGAAAGCATTGTTGACAAGGTTGACCAATGTGATTCCAGATCAGAAAATATAAACCGTTAATATTCAGTTGAAGATTTCAGAAACTAAATTGGTGATCTGGATGGCTTTGCCTGAGGAATTATACTTTACTCCATGCTAATATACTTTCACTATGAATTTTGAAGTACCTTCCACAGTTAAAATAATGTCAGCTGTATCAAGACTACATATCAAGAGATGCACTAACAACATCTATTAATGTACTGTGCATCTGGGTGAAAAACAAAATAAGATTAATTATATTCACTGTATCTTTTACAAGCAGGTTATTCAGAAATTCTCTGAAGTTGAACAGTTAAGTTTGTTAAATGCACAGCAATTTTTTTTCCCACTTTAAACTTACCTACTGAAGAGAATGATGTCTTTGAGAACTGATACTCCCGGTATATCTGATCACTTATTCAGTAAGAAAAGAGAAAGTAAACCACAAGTGACAGACCACCTCTCTGACTGAGCAGTAGTAAAAACGAACTTACTTTTCCTAATGTGTCTATGGTATCTTTGCAGCAAGTTCACAGAAAGTCCTAGAAATTAACAGAGAATTCTTATATTGTTTTTTCTTTTCTTAATTTTGTTATCAGATTCATCCAGTTTACTGTTCATAAGATGCTGGAATTGCTAGCTTTCATTTCTACAATAGTAATAGTTTATTCTCTAGCTTCCTGGACTCCTGATTTTCCCCTTGTAGAAAGATTCAGATTAGTCTGAGCAGAAAAGCACCTCACAGATTACAGATAAGGAGTGATCAGAAGGCAGCCAGCTTGAATACAACCTCTTGACCCATTCCAAAACAAAGCTCTGAAGATAAAAAGCAGGGAGGAAATCCTGGCAGGAAATAAGCAACAGCACAAGAACTGGATAAGAGACCATGAGATAGATGGACAAATGATAAGAGAAAACAGAAGAGATGCTGTTCAGAGCAGAGAAAGACACATTGTAGGAAGAAAAGAAAAAAAAAAAAAAAAAGAGATGAACAGACCAAAACAAAACATGGACAGACACTGTGGACAGATGCAGTGAACAGGAAGAATCTTGCCATTATTAATAATGTGATGAAATCCTGGCTTTGTGAGTACTTGGGCTGGTATATACAAACACAGGCATCTAACCAGGTGCACTATTACATGTCCATGTGTTCAATAAAGGAACTTCAGAGGTCTACAGCCACTGAAAAACCTGGGTCACTTGGACCTCAGAGAACAGTAAGCAGAGGATAGCATATGCTTTCTAAGACTTTTCTGGAGGAATTTTACCTCCCAGTATATTTACAGCAGTGTAAAGCTTCAAGCTTGATGTGATTTATATTGGTACATCATAACTTGTATTGATTTGCCTGGGATAAACCTTAAGGTGAGATGAATCACTCCCTAGAAGCATCTGCTTCTCACTGCCGTAGGCACTAATGGGAGACTACAGTGACTGTATCAGATGCAGCCACCTACACTGCACTTGGTCAAATGAATATCATAAAAATTACCAGATCTGTATAGATATTTAAGCATGTGAAGAAGCAGTGAGGTACCTAGAAGACACTTCAGCTTCTTAACCCCTGAGGATTTTTAGGTATTTGGTCTCCATAAAAGTTTAAGCTAAATGGTTAGTAAAACTGATGATGCCTTAATTCTTCAAAAATCATAATAAAAGGGAAATATAGACATCAGTGGATCCATATAGATGTGGATCCATATTTTCACTGTCTGGAAAAATTCTTACCATGGTGCTAAGGTTTAAGGTAACTGAATTTTTCACTCTAATTTCTCTCAATCATACGAATACTTGGAGATTCATGTCAGGTGTGTCAAAACAGTGTTAACCTTGTCCTTACCACATCTTTCACCATAGCGTAATACTTCCATTTCTATATAAACAGCCCAAAGCAACTTATGGGGCAGCTGTTTACTTTGTTGAATAAGAATTGTCATTTGAGCCAGTGATTTTTTTGTAGTGTCATTAAGCACGTAGTATCATCATATACCATGCCCATATAACATCCCTCTGTGACCTGCAAGCTCATTTACCTTAAACCTCAAGCAACAGCCAACCAGAACAATGCCCATATTCTTGCATCTGCTCCTTTTAAGCTTTTTGTATGTATAGCCACATGGCTAAGGCTGCAGGCAGACCTGTGGTACATACAAGCCCAACTAAAGCCTGATGCTGAGCCTCCACTGATATCACCAGTTGTTGGATTAGGCCGATGCTACGTGCCCCTGCTACATCCCAGCTGGTGCAGGACACCTGAGCTCTCACAAACAGTGATGGAGCTAAGCACTCCCACTCTGTTGTCACTTTTCTGCATGTTCTGCTTCACCAAAAGACAAGTGCAACACAGCTGAAATATAAGAGAAAATGTACTTTAAATGACTAAATCAAAAAGAAGGGACTACAACTTTAATCCACCCCTTTCTACAGTAAACTGCATGGCTTTGCAAAAGCAGTGTGGGAAACCTGAGGGAAAGAGGAACTGCCAGATACTGCAGCCAAACCCAATCCATTTTTGGTTTGGGGAGTCAGGCACAATTATCCCCCTATGACAGCCAGCTAAATATGGAAGAGAAGCAGATGGGTAGAAGGCTTTCTCACTGTTCTTTGCACAAAATGGTGCACCATGGATCTGAAGTTTCCCTGAAGATAGTAGGAGCTACAACCAAAAAAGCAAAACAGAGTAAAGACTCAAAAACATATGGTCTGGAAATGTTTTGAATTAGTGGATCCAGAAAAAAAGACAAATACATGGAAGTATTATATTCTCCTTCCCTACGCTGGCTATAAAATATGTTGATGGTGTCAGGATGTCATTCAAATTGTAGTTGTTTCAAGTCCTTTTGTGTTAAAGTGATGTCTGCTTTCAAGTTATTGATCAAATGAAAATGGAGTGGCCCCATTGCTGATGGAAAGGATTTTTTCTGCATTCACACAGAGTATGTAATAATTCAGAAATTTTGATGCTATTACTTATTGATGTTATTGAGAACTCATAAGCTACACAGAGATCAATACACATAATTTTCCTATGTTGACAGCCTCTATCTTTCACTGCCAGTAAACACATGCATTTATCCAAGTTCTGAGCCTGCAGGACTCAATTCAGTGTGGTGGCTGGAAGGGAGTCGGTTGGGAGGTGGCAGGGGAGGGCAATGACTCCAAAAAGAATATTACAGCTCCTGGGTATTTCTGGTGTTCTGGATGCTTATTCTGGGAAGGTACAGCATTGTTTCACAACAGCTTCAAAGAGTGAGAAGCCACTCCAATTTTGGGGTGTGTGTGTGAGGTTAGAAACAGACATGCAGCCCCCTCCTCCCTCATAGGTCTTCCTACCTCTCCCCTTTATCCTGCAATACACAACATTTGCCTCCTCCTCGATACCCACAATACAAAGGCACAAAACAGCCCCCCTTCTATCCCTGGCATAAGCTCAACTCGCCTCCTCTTGAACAGCTCAGAAGAGGCAAGAATCGGAAGCTGTTCCCAGAGAAGGTGGGGTAGAAAGGTGAGGGTAGAACAAGCAGCCCAACAGGTCAAAGGGCTGGAGGAAGTGGTGCCTGTCTCAGCTGATCTGCCCCTCATTTTCCTCGGCAGTGATCCCTCTCCCTAGCTTCTGCCCCACAGCTTTCAAAGGTCACTGGTCAGGGAAGGAGCAGATACCAGAGGGCAGCCTGCCCCCATGTCCTGGCACTGAGGTGAGGCAGGCAGCCCCCCCACGACACCTCTGCCCCTCACTCTTCCATCCACACACAAGCTGCTGCTGCTGGGCGCGACGGGGATGCACAACGACCGCCTGTTGTGAGTGTGTGAGCTATGCCTATGGCTGATTCTTGGAAATGAAGCAGCTGTTCATAATGCCAAACACTGCCTTAATTCTTTTAAAATTGAAGTATATTAAAACAAAACAAAACAAAAAAGAACACCTAAGGATTTTAAACAGTGTAAGATATATACACATATTCATACATATATTAGGATCTCCCCTAATCTTTCTCTTCTCTGGGCCAAATGACCCCAACTCTCCTAGGCTACCCTTGTATGATAGATGCCCGAGTCCCTTCATCTTTGCAGTAACCCTTTGCTAGACTGGCTCCAGTATGTCCATGACTCTCTTGTTCTGGAGGGTCTAGACCCGGCCACCCCACTCCAGATGTGCTCTAGTCAGGGCTGAGCAGAGAAGGAGACTCACCCACCACCCTTGGCCTGGTGGTAACGCTCTCCCTTAGTGCAACCCCGGTGCTGCTGGCCGCTTATGCCACAAGGGCACTTTGGTGGATCGTGTTCCACTTGGTGTCCACCAGCAGCTTCCCTCCAGGCCTTTATTGCAAAGCTGCTTTCCAGCCAAACACAACCCAGCCTGTACAGGTGAGCACCTGCGGTTTCCTCCTCCCCAAATGCAGGACTTAGCATCCCCCTTTGCTCTGCCTCTGGAGATTCTTGCTGGCCAAGATCTCCAGCCTCTCGACATGCCACTGAATGGAAGCACAAACATCTGGTATATCAAGCAATCCTCCTGTTTTTGTTACACCTGCGAATATGCTGAGCGAGTGCCCTGCCCCATCGTCCAGGTCATTACTGAAGATGGTAAGCAGTATTGGAACCAGTAACAACCTCTGCACTCTAAATACTAAATAATATAATATTTAATGCCTAGATGCATACTTGAATTCCATGCTTGTTATCTCAAAATATTCTTGATAAAAATAAATTAAAACAGAAAAATAAAACCAGTGAAATAAAACAGTCATAAAGATGACTTCTAAAAACCACTAAGGTGCAGTTGCGAATTAAAGCTCTAAAGCAGAATAATATGTATGGTATATCCCTCTATTTTCCTCTTTGCCAACAAATTGATAGTAGAGCAAACACATTATTCCATACAAATGATGCCCCCTAGCCCTATTATCCATATACAGTTATACAGAAGATATCTTCACTAAATCTGAACCAACAGTGTTCAACCTCAAACCTTTGTATTGTTTCTGTATATGCAGTCACTGTGTAGTATTTCAGGCTCAGATAGCCAGCTTACTGTCTCATTTAGATGACTGTCATTGAAAAAACAGTGTTATTTGAGTCACATAATTCCAATGCACAATTTCACAAATGCAAATTCACAAATCCCACAAATGCAGTTAGCTCATTGCTTCTGTACTCAGAACCTGCCATCCATCTAAAAACTGCAGATAAGAGAGTAGCTTTAGATTTCACCTAAGATAATCAGCCATAAATTTTTTATTACTTCACTATCATGAAGCCTGAGAGTTCGCAGTCTGAGAAGATGAGTGGGAAAAATCCACACAATGTTCAAATTTATTCATTCAAATTTATTTGATCAGGTTGTTCACAAAGGAAGGCAAACACCTATGCTGGGGTCCACTGTGCCCAAGCTACACACTGTGATTCAAAAAAGGTTAAGAACATATCAGGGCAATGGCCATACCAGGCCAAAGCTAAGATATATACCTCTTGTGTATCCTTTGCCTCTGCGCCTGCTCTTTCCTAGACATCCGCTCTCAGCCACTGTTAGAGACGTTCCCAAAGGAAATTCCCAAACTCTAGAAATTTGTGGCTCACAGATTTCTTTGGATCTTCCTGATGACTTTGCATTTAATATTCCTCAGCGCTTTTTCTCGTCCCATTAATTTATCTAGTTCAGTTACTTCTTGAAGTTGTAATTTTTGGCCTGTATAATAATCCACAGCAAAGAGACCCACACCTTAACCATACTTCACCTGCAGAACCCGTCTTTTCTACTTTATTCTGAACCTGTTTCTTTCATGTTTCATTTTGTACTGCATAATTCTTGCTTAGAAAAGACAGGGAATAAACTACTGGCTTGGTAAAATTTCACAAGAACTCACTAACACTGTTTTAATTACCTGAGTAATACAGTGTGCTTGTTATCATATAAACAATATTTGTATTTAATGATAAAGTCAGTATTTCAAGATCTGAGTACAGCTGCTTAGCAGTCCAAGGAGTAGTACACACAATTTTGGCAGAGGCAGCGGAAATATTCTTTCTACTGACAAAAAAGTAGATGGGTAAATCCTGTTCCTTGGCCTGTTACAATCCTAGATTAATCAGTATGTTTGTGTACCCCATTGGTAATGTTAGAGATGTTATCATTATTTGCGTGCCTTAGAACTCCTATATAGCAACATGACATATTAAATACTGTAGGACAACTGGCCTATGCACTGACCTTTTATATGCACACAGATTGACGTCTTTAAAGGTTTATGTTTTATTACTAAGTCTTCCTATACTCACTGCAGCTTCCCACACAGACAACGAGCAGAGGGTGGAAGCTGCTGGCACAGTGCTGCAACTCTGGCAATTCTTAGTTGGAAGCTAAATCTCTAATCCTCAGGCTGCTTTCAATTATACTGAGATAGGAAATAGCATGGAACTGCTCCCAGGATAAGAATTTTGTAAGTGTTTCCATAAAAGCCCATCCCCACCCCCTGGCAATAAATAGAGAGTACAGACACACTGAGAATTCAGCCCCCTTCTTTCTTGAAAATGAAAGGACAGCTGTAACTTACAAAAAAACCAAATTTAATATTTTTACATAATGAAGCTTATCAGCTGATTTACCAGCAAAAATAACCACATGGACATTCTAAAATTCCTCAAGTTTTATATCGGTAATTAGATTTTACCAGAGCCAAGCAAAAATGGACAAAAGAGAAGATGCTGTGAATCCTGAATTTCAGGCTGTCACATACATATCTAGGAAGTCAGCAGCACTTGCAGCCGTCACAAATCCTGCAGTTTAGGGTTCCCGGACGTTACAAGCTCTGCCAGGCAGGCAGCAACGCTTCAAGCTGATGTTAACAGCCTACTTTGGGGTTCACAGGTATTACAAGCAGATCCAGCAACTTGGCGGTGCTAGTAACAATTTATTTCACTTAGCAACAAATTCTGGCATATGTGTGTTGCTTATAATTTCTAAAGCGCTTTTTGCCAAAGCTATTATCTTCCACAGTCAGCTGGGGCCACAGTAATGGGAGATTCAAGACATTTTAAGAAAATTTCTAGCAGTGGTGCCTAACAACAAAGAGTACCTTTGGCTATAGTAACTGTGCATACAAACATTGCTAATATGTTGGCAACTTTCCTAATAATAACCAAGTGCCTGATACTACCTGCAGCTGTGGAAGCATTAGTCAGTGCTTCAAAACGCTGCTGCTATGTCAACAACATGTATAGAGTTTAACAAGTAATTCTTACAATATCAGGAGATATTCTGCCAGAGCTCTGTGCCGCAGCTAAGTCCCTCAGCAGGGTACATTAGCTCGGGCTCAGTACTGTGCTAATAAAGTCACACAGATTTTGAGCAATGTGAAAATATTGAAAGCTATACCACCGAGAACACAGGATGCTGAGAACACAGAGAGAGGCTCTGCTTCTGTATATCGAAAAAAGTGGTTAAGATAATTGAGAGTCAGAGTAGAAAATTTTAATTCAGACACCACTGCTGTTATTCGTGAAGAAGTCTGTAGATTATTTTCTTTAAAATCTAAATTAAAAATAAAAATGAAAATGTGTGATGCCTTATAAACAAGTTGTGGATTTGTTCCCTCTTGTCTTAATAAAAGAGGTCTTCGGGGAAATAGAGTGAAATAATGCTCAAAATCAAGATGCTATGAAAGCTATATTGTAATTTAACCCCTGAATCCTCTAATATAGAAGTGAATATTAACATTATTCCACTACAGAGCAAGAAAAACCCTAACAAATCCTTCCTTAACTTTAAGTTTCACCATATCTGCAAATTCCACAGGAGAGTTTTTGAATTTTTTTTTGTTGTTGGCAGAAGACAGACATCTCTCAAAATTAGAGTACTCGTGAAATTATTTTTTTCAACTCTTAATAGGAAAAGGGTATTATCTTTAATTTCCTCATTTCATTTTGAAAATATTTAAACATTTTCGTCCACAATTCTTTGGTTCATCTTGGTTTGCATTTTATATACATTTATATATCTGATATTCACATTATTGCTTTGAGACACATTAAGGCATCTGATAAAATACATATCTAAAGGTGATTTTGATTTTTTAAATTTTGGACAGATGTTGAAGTACACAATGTTACTGCATATCTGACTCTGTTTTTAAGTTTTTTTTTCACTGCTGAATCCTTCATAAACTTGAATGGCAAATCATGATAAACCAGTCAGATCAACTTTTTTGATAGAGAACAAAATTTGTACCTGAAGGAGAAACAAGGGAAGCCACACATCTTGTTTTTGAGAGGGATTTTGACACTATCACATGGTATTTTCTAAGCAGGCTAACAACTATCCTGTGTAGGCTGAACTACTATTCAGTCAGTATATAACTAGCTAGAAAACTAGAAAAGAAAATTAGTTATGAAAATTTCATAGGCTGTATTATTGTCTACTTCAGTTTCACACAATCTATTCCAGTACTGCTATCTTATGAGACCAAATGAAATAACACGTCAGCTATTACACCTGCAGATAACAGTTCAGAGGGGATCCAAGAAACAAAAAGGCAGGTGTAGAATTCAGAACAGTGGTAAATGAGAGAAACACTCTGGAAAAAAATAAGATGAAATTCAGTATGAAGAAATGAAAAACCTTTACATATTTAAGAACAATTAAACCCACCACATTAAAAAAAAAAAAAAAAAAAAGGTTAAAATCCAACTTGTTACCAGCTTGTTAGTTTTGCACAGGGAAACAAGATCTGAGCGTATAATAGTTCACAAGGTCGAATGCGAATCGACTGTGGCATTCTGCAGGGAAGAGGGCATGCTGTTGTGTATGAACAGGAGTGTTATCTGTACACCAGTGGGAGTGGAGTTTACCATCTACTGCTGATATATGTCAATACAGCAGCTGAGTCTAAGAACATATTGTTGTCATGAGTACTAAAAGGAGGAGAGGTGAACCGTTTCTGTTGTGCTTCTTTCCAGACGTTATGAACGAGATCAGCCCAGAAGGTCTAAGTGATGCAACTACTAAAAAAGCAACCATTTTCAGTTGGTGGCGTATAGTCAATGTGATCTGCCTACTGAAATAAAAAACTAGAGCTTGACCATTAAGCCCCATTTCAGCAATTGCGGGATACCATGTAGTAAGAAGAATCTAGACAGCATGTGCTCCAATAACCCAAACCCACAAAATATTCCCTACGTACTTTATTAAAATGAAAACTTGTAGTAAAACCCCCATTGAGACAGCAATGACATGTCACAAAACGAGAGCACAGAAAGATGAGAAACACTGCCAATGCCCTTGACCTACATAGAAACAGGGAATTTATTCTGTGAAACTCCTAATGACCTTTGTTATAGATGCTGGATTTGGTGGCCCAACAGAGGTGAGGTTGCCACAGCTCTGTGCCCCCAGGTCTAGTCGGTTGCAAGGCTGAGCAGGTATTCCCTATATAGGGAATATACACATATGTGTATACACATTCACATATATGCATGGCCAACCACGCAGATGAACACAGACAAAAACCACAGCGCTCGCAGAAACACTGACGGCACCAGTGGTCTCATCCTGTTTCCCTTTCTGGCTGGTCACGATCAAAGTGCTTTAATGCAAAATATAGATACATACACACAACACAGACCCTTCCAGTAGCTGGGCTTAGACACTCAGTCTGTCCAGACCTGGACACCCAGGTCCCGCCGGCTCCTGGCACCTGGACATACGAGACCCTGAGACCCTCAGCCCCGCCCCAGTTGGTGCTGCTCACACAGAGACACACTATGGGTCTCCCCAGTCACTGGCCTTAGACCCTCAGCCTACGCAGTAACTGGCCCTTGTGTCCTCTGGTCTCCAGTTGCCTCAGGCGCACACACACACACACACACACACACACACACACACACACACACAAGCAAAGGGGTCTTCTCAGCTGTTCCCCAGGCCCTGCAGTCTCTCCCATAGCTGGTTTTGGGTTCCTGGTCCCCCCAGCAGCCACCATTCAGACCCTCTGCTCTCTCCGCTATCTGTTCCAGACTTCTGGATGCTGCAGTACCTGGTTCCCAGGACTCTTACCCAGCTTAACAGCTAGTCTAGCTTGCTGTTTGCTAGTGACCATACACTGCATACATACTCACACTTGCTCCAGTTTCTGGCACTGCAGACACAGGGGCCCTGTGTGAGTCATGGTCCCCACTCCAGCTCCTTACACACACATGTGCACAGAACAGAGAGCCCTCAGCCAGAAAACTAGTTAGACATGGAGTTTAATGAGAAGACAGGACAAATGGTGCTGGTCTTGCACAGGGTATGGCCAGTCAAGTGTACTGATCAGCAACCTGTCTACACACGACCAGCATCTTTTAACCCCTTTCCCCGTTATTTCCCATGCTCGCTCCTTCTCAATTCACCTTGATCCCTCGTTTTCCCTGCTTGCGACTCCTTCTCTAAACATCCCGTAATAAGTCTTGCGCAACCCCAAGACACTCTTCCCCTGTATCACATAATGATTCCCATACCCTGCAGTCAGTAACCTCCCTCTTTTCAAAGGTGGTCCCAAGACCCCCTCCCCACTGACTCCCCACTGGTCTCACAGCTGGGCACCAGGGCCCATCACTCCCTTGCAGCAGACCTGTGGGTAGCTGGGTCAGGGTGCTCCATTTCCCTGATAATTTTGGGGGTTCCTCCACCTGCCATTGTCCCTCTGCTCCTTTGTGTTCATGGAGACGAACCTTTTATCTCATACTGTAGCAACCTGAAGAAGTGGGCTATGTCTTGCCCGGCAAAGGAGGAGAAGAAGGGGACTCACCACTAGCCTGAGGTGGCAGGCTCGTGATCCCAATCCCAAGCAAGGCAGACACCTGCACTCATGGGCAGGACACACCAAATGAAAGAACTGCCTACCAGTAGGAATACCATCATACCTTGCCCTACTCTCTTTTTCTGTAGCCTGTGTCCAATGCTTAAAAGTAAGTCAATGAGCAAATAAATGAACGAGCAGAAAAAACCCCAAGGTTATTCATCTTAGAGGTTAAAATCCTTCCTGGTTCTTCGGGGCACCTAGCAGAAAACCTTAAGTAATATGATTATTTATGTGATATTCATGTAATAATTTTCCAAATCACCACAGCCAACAGGGCTCAAAACCTCTTAACCCCTCCAGGGTTTACCAACCAGTCAAACGTTCAGTGACTCATCCTAAGCCTAGCTGTTTCACCACAAACTCTCTACAGTTTCTCATGCTTTCCCTGTATAAACTCAGTAACACAGTCTACAGACAGGCACGAAACATTCCCTATCTCTCTGCCCTCCTCCCCCACCTCCTTCGATGTAGGCTGTCCCAGAGTTTCCCTCTTTAGATGTTTAGAAGCTTCTTTAAAACCTTCCAATCTAAATACTGTATGACCACTGTACCCATATTTGCTCTTTCAACAGAAAGAATTATTCTTACTCCTTGATAACTAGCCTCAAACCTAGCTGGAAAATATTAATGTAATCTCTCGTCATCATTTCAGTAAACAAGTTATGATATTTTTAATCTCTTCCCCCAAGACACATCTTCCATTCTCTAATTCACCTATTTTGGGCTGTTCCAGTTTAAATTCTGTAAACATTTTGGGCAGATTGTTGCAGAACAGTCTAATGATTTAATGAGGTATTACCAATGTCTTGTACTATGGTGCTAATTGTTTCCTGTTCCTATCAAGAATCCCTTGCCATGACAAAACCGAATCACCTTTTGCATACACATCACACTAGTGGCTTACACAGTCACAGGTGGATCAAGCCCCATGTCTGTAGCAGAAATATTTGTTATTAGGTTTGAAATGCATGATTTTGCACAATGAATCCTTCCTTACATTTTATATTGCTCCTTTCAAAATTAGCTGTCTTTCCTCTGGAATTCAGCAAGGAAGTTCTCTTCAGCTATACCAGATGTGACAAGAGGCATTGACAAGAAGATGTGACAACTTCCCCCATAGAATTGAACAGCCAATACACTGATGGTTTAGGGGGTCTTTGTGAGAAGGTGATAGATATGGGTTTGAAAACCTCCAGAAGGAGGATAGTAACTCTGTATAAAGCATGCTTATGATTCCCAAGAGTTTTAAAGCAGATATGTATCTGTGCATGAGCAGAGGGGAGGAGGAATAACAGGAAACAGTGAGGTATGCTAGACAAACTTACTGATATTCATTGCTATTGTGGAGAAACTGTAATTTATTGGGATGGTCTAAGTAATATTCTATGTTGGGGGATATTCTGATTTATCCATTTTCGTTATTTACTGCAAGGCATAAATACACCAATGGATTGGTGAGAATGGTGTGTCCTTCTATCTTATATTTATCTTTTATAAGGAAATTTATGGAATATTTAGCTTTGTTAATATGCACTTAATCACGGTGTTAGGTTAAGATTCACTGATTTTACCTGATTAAAAAAATAGTTATTTGCTCCCTCAATTTAGTTGAAACAGTGAGATTTTACAAGAATACTGAAAATTTTTACTGTTTAAGGTATTTTGGTTTTTATTTTAAATCTTTTAATTTTACTTCTTATAAGTCTTTCTAATTTGTGTGCTAATAATTTCCTTCAGCAGTATAATCATGAGCAGTAGTCACTGAAGACAACAGAAGGTACAACAGAGACAAAGATGAATAATTTTTGATACTAATTAATTAAAAATGACCAATTAGAGGATCCATTAATTTCATTTTGTGGCACCAAACCAAATGGCCCGTGTGTAAAATGAGAAGAGTGCTTCTTGCAGGGGAAGGAAAAGAACTGGGCCATTAGGATATAATCTGTTAGCTTTCACACACACAAGTCCTAGAGAGGATAAAGAGAAATCTGTCTAGCATTCAGTGGCAAGATCTGTCCCAAATTTGCCTAATTGCTTCGTAAGTGCTATTGAGACAGGAAATGTAGCTGCTACTGCAGTTGTAAAATGAAAGGCAGAGAAGGAAGATGGTTATTGAGTCTATTTTTAAGTACGAAAAATGCATTCGTGTAGTACAATGATGCAGGCATTCAGACATACCAGAATGGAAATACGAATAGTACAGTGAAAGAACTGGCTTGTGTTACATTTCAAGATAATGATAACCACCCTAAACCTACACATTATAAAAATACAATGGCTGAATAGCTTATAAAGTTTAAAGGCTAGTAGAAGCATCCCACAGACAATATTTCATGTGAAAAAATATGGTTTTGAGAATGTTATATTACATCACAGTTTAAGAACCAGAGGGCTACTGTCCTGTGAGTTCACATAACTTAAAGGCTGTCAATACTTCCCCGAGGTCCCATTAATTGGAGAAACAAGTGACCATACTGACAGTGGTCCTTCTAAACAAAAAGTGTCCATTGTGACTTTTATATCCCACTACAGTGACAGAAATTTTTAAAAAGTACTCCTTCAAGAGCCAGGTAGCTTCTGAAGAGACAATGTATCTTTTTTCATTACTCATAACAGGAGAAAAATCACTGCAGGATGTGGCAAACCCCTTTACATACGGGTAGTCCTGAAACGCCAAGCTACAAGATCAGAATTGACCGATGAACTTTATCACAGAGCTAATTCCAGCCCCTCCCCTCCTAAGGGATGGATGGGGCATGGCACTGACGTAGCATAATGTCACTGAAGCATTTCCAACTACAATTCAGAAGGGTTTTTAAACAAAGAGAAACCGGTCACTGAAGATAGATCACAATCTCCCCATGGCTACAGCAAAATGCTTCTTCTCAGTGGTTTACCTGGGATGAATCTTAACCCACGTTGAAAACAAAACAAAACAAAACAAACAGGTATTTATCATTAACAGAAGAATTATCTAAAAGAAGCCATTTTAGCAGTTAATTACCATTTGTCTACCATTGCTGATGGAGATAAACAGATCAAGAAAACAAACCCTCAGCAATTTTTACAGCCCTACTAACATCATGTCAGAACTCCCCACTTGTTCCCTTCCTCTGTTAAAACAAGATTAAAAAGAAATAACAGTGGCATTCTCTTTTTTCCTCTCTGTTCTATAAGGTTCATAGTTCAAGCTTGACCTACTCATTTAGGGGGAAAAAAAAAGAAAACAAGAATTTATTTGTGCAGGGAGGATGGAGATTCTTGCATAACAGCAACAATGAAGGAACTGAGGCGTTAAGTAAAACACCAAATATCACAAGTGTTGAAATTGAATCCTGAGGGCTGACAGCTCTGTTCAGTCCATGCCTCCAGGGCCAGTGGCAGCTGACAAGCTGGGGCTGAAAATGAGGGAGTTTGTGTACGAATGAAGATCTGATGATATGTACCCACTGACTAGCTTGTGGGTGATGACTCAACTAAGTTTGTTAATCACTTACGAATAAGGACCTTATTAACAAGTTAGTGTGAATGTGGATTTATGGCTTTCCAGCAGTCACCAAATTACAAACCTGATGTCTATGTCTGAATAAAAAAATCCCTGTATTTTTTTTTTTTTTTTAAAACGTGGTTTTTTCCTGTCTTCCCTCCCACCCCCCATGGCTAAATAATAAAATTCCACTGCAAGTTAACCTTTATTTTCCTAAATAATTTACCCAGATTTCAGAGAGGTATCTTAATTAAATTAAAAGAACATCCCTTCATGGACGGTTATCCTATTTGTGAGCTCACCGAACCAGAAGGTTGAATCCTGCAGGGTTAGCAGATGGAAGAGTCTGATTTTTTCACAGATCCCCCAAATCCTGCATCCATCAGCAGCTCTTTCAGATTCAACTGCAAATTATTGTCATCTCAAAGTAATTCTAACAGTCCTCAAGACTCTGCTGGGGTAGTGGGAAATCACGGCAAAGTGGAAGACGCTCAGTCAGGAACCATTCACCCTTTCTCCTCTTTTGCAGTGTCCTCAGCAGTGTTGCCATGAATCGGGAGACCCAAGAGTAACAGACATGGATGCCTTTAGACTAGAAGTTTGTAATCCTGTTGTGCGGGTAGGTATATGGTACAGAACGCGTATGTAGCCTTTGGCTTTCAGCAGGCAGCACATAAGAGTCAGACAACTCAGAGCATTCATTTGTGTAACTGTCAGTAGCCAGAGGAAATCAGCAAGCAGGAAAGCAGGTATGAAACTCTGCTTTTCTGCCAAGATTATGTCTATCCTCTGTGCAAAAGCCTCACGGACAGTATTCCCAGGATGTATGCCCCTTATTAATTCCAGGTATTCACATCTTCCTCTCCCATCATCCAGGCTATCACCGTAATCACAAGACCACAGGTATGCCAAGGAAGGGCACACTACCAGCACTACACAGAAAAAGGTCATCACAAGCTGTGCAAGGTATTCACACCTCTCCTTCTTGGCCAATCTCATCCTCTTGTTACATCTTGGAAGAAAGTGTGGAAGCCACTGCATTTCCCAATAAGTCTGACCACACTAATACAGCATAGACACTTTCACAGCATGATTCCTGGTCATTGTTGTCTGGAGATTTATGCAAAAAATCAGGTTTAACCCTGAGCCAGGTGTAACACCACCCAGATTACAGCAGTTGAGGCACGTGTACAACTAGAAATGTCGGTGCTGGCAGAACTTTGAATAGAGACATGCAAACCAACTGTACGAAGAGATTCCATGAAAACTCAGCTTCTGCAGCTTTTGTTGTGGGTGCTCAAAGCCTTCCTACATCCAATCTTAGATGCACATGCTATCCCATAAAATTGTTGTAACAAGTTGCTTCATGTCATAAGTAGATTTCTGTTGCCTTGAGGGAGTTTATCAGTTAACTAGTTATGCTGAACATAGAGGGCAGAGAGAGTTTTGGCCACCAACTCTCCATTTGGTTTGTTACAGGTATTTCCACAGTAGCTGGTTGTGATCTTAAAACTATAACCATGAATTCATGTGGTGATTAAGCATACTGAGGAAAACAGTAATTTTATAAATACATCAGCAGAACGTACACTA
Source organism: Tyto alba (assembly GCF_018691265.1). Lineage (NCBI taxonomy): Eukaryota > Metazoa > Chordata > Aves > Strigiformes > Tytonidae > Tyto > Tyto alba. The sequence goes on from NW_024881301.1 coordinate 24,128,245, forward strand.
ATACATCTTCCACTGGAGGATTTTGGTTTTTACCACTGCAATGCTCTTCTGTGCCTAAGAGAGATTTGGAAGGAACACAGAATACAGCACTTGCTTGACAAAAAAGTTAGCTGACTTTTCTAATACCACTAAAAGGAAGTTTAAGCTTATTTTTGTCCACTTTATGTCTCGGGTACTACTAGAAAGACCCATAGAGATTCTGACTTAATAGACATAAAACAGATCCATACAGAAATGCATGTGTGCTGTCAGTATAAAAGCTACAGATAACGTCACCTGAAAAATATGTCTGGGAGGTAGTAGAAAATTTCCACCCATTGGAGGAAGAGGACTATAACCACTAAATGAAACACAGGAGGAAGAAATTAAATTATAATCCAAGAACCAGGATAGCATAAGGAAAATACTAGCTGTTTTATAAATGCTGTATGTGAATGGGAACTTCGTACAGCACACAAAGCAGAAATTGCTTGGGAGAAAAGTCAGAAAAATTAATTTCTGAAGAACATTAGTCAGTGATTGAACACTTCCTGTTAAATGAGGCTAGAGGTTTAGAAAGTATTTTTCCATGATGAAAAATAATAAAATTATTATACATATGCATCTACAGAAGAGAAAGAAGCTGAGGAGGTGCCTTTAAACATGAAACAGCAGGAACAAGACAGGGAATGAAGTCAGGTGCGGCGGACAGTGCAGCAGGAGCCAAGTCAGAGGATCCTACAGCGGGCTGGAAGGGACCTAAGCTTTTCTGGCAGACAGACTGCTCCATTTCCTTAGATAATCTGACAAACACTTAGTAAAGCTGGAAAGTTGTTCCTGAAGCCTGAGCTGAATCTTTCTCACTGCGGTGTAGGAAGGATCCTGCCTCTGCTCTCTTCCTCCCAGCAGTCACCTCCTTCATGTTTGAAGCTTGTCTGCATTCTTCCTTCTCACCCCTCCTTGAATAACTACAGTTCTTCTGGCCTTTCTTTGCAGGTCAAATTTTCTGGACTAATAACCATTCTCATTGCTCACCTCTGAGCACGTAACCTTCAAATGCCACGCTCAGACGTGGACACGGGCTTTGCTGGGGTTGAGTTCTCATCCCATTATCACACTTCCCCTTGCATTTCTCCCATAGGTCAGAGCACTGAGCTAATACTCTGGGCTTTATTATGTTGTTTCCTTTAGGAAGGTAATGACAGGGTCAAAATTCAGACAGCCCTTGGTGGTTCAAGCTGCACTAACTCACTGAACACAGAATAACAGAGCTGAAAAAACCCATGAACTTGCTAGTTTCTGGACTCCTCAAGGACATTCTTCCACGTTTCCTCAGAAGCCAGTGTGTTTCTTGCTGTTCATTGGCATTTTTGCTCCTATTTTTAAATGCTTCAAATTCCAAAACTGCCTTTCCTGTCAGAGGAATTGGCAAACCAGAGAAAACTTCTCAGTGGCCACTCATCAGTAAGCAAAGCTCAGAGGGACAGTGAGGCTATGCTGTATGTCTGAGAACTGCCATGAGGTATCAGGAGATAGAAGTTCTTCTGGAGATTTCTATTTCTTTTTATGCCACTGCTACTCCACTGCTATCTTTCTCTGAGTATGGGATTATTGCTTTTATTATTCAATAGCCTTTGAACACAGAGCATACTTATTAAATCATCAGGTAGCACTGGTTAAAGGTGGGCTATGAGCAAATTAAAGATCAAAACTAGAACTAGTTAACAAAATCTCAACAAGTTGAAGAAAGAGCTTGAAAATAAATCAATAATTCAATAGAAATGTAGGCAAGCTATCACATTTGCAGGCAGAAATAATCGCCTGAAAAAACACAGAATGAGAAGTTTTTCAGAAAAGAACATTGGTCCAGTTCAGGGATTAACATGTCAGGTAGGCTGTGGACCACAGACAGGGTGTCCAGAGATGAGCATGAGGGGGTGACCAAAGGTCCAGAAAACAACACCTTGAGGGAAAATTTGGGGTTTAGCCTTGCTGGAAAGAGACAGTGGATCTGATAGGAGTGTTTAATAATATAAATAAAGCTTCTTTCATAAAGTCAGTGAGAATAATCTTTATGCTTTTTCAAAAAGAAAAAAATGATGAGTTCAGATTGCAGCAAAAAAGATTCCGGCTAGATCTGATGAAAAAAAATCTGCTAGCTGAGCACTGGAGAAGACAGGTTGCACAATCACTGTTTTGAAAAGCTTTAAAACCAGACTAGTAAAAGAACTTTGCCAATAATGATACAGATATAATTCCTTTAACTCAAAGTAATTTCCAGCTAGGATTGCCACGGTGACAAGATAATGATTTCTGATTTTTTTCTATATTCTATTAGGTTAAATATAGAAATAAAATTAATTTTTATTAAATATTGAATATTCCACTGTATATATAGTCCCCATGGCTTGCAAAATGAATCAGAAACTGAAGCACCCAAATTCCAGAAAAATCTTTCTTTTTATGACCAAGTGAATCCTATGATCACCTCTATCTTTCAGGCCTATGCTTGTAAATCCAGGATGATCACTAACCCAGTCTGACAATTTTGTTTTATCTCCATGTCCTAATAATGTCCCATAAGCCCATTCTTTGAGCTAGTAAGCAAACTTTGTGCTGTCTTTAGAAATTAAAAAAATTAAAATGAAAAACTGTTAAACAAATAGAAACAAACATACTAAATATGAATAGGAAGTTGAATAAGAAATCAACTGATTCCACTCTACACTTGATGTAAAGTAGAAAGAGTATCCAAAAAACTCCCTCAATCTCCTACTTTTGCACTTTCCTATATTGTTTAACCTACATTTTTGCAATGTTTCTCGTTATATAAATTGTTTTGAGAGATCCAGTCAAATATTATATCTTAAAATTTAAATGACAGATGTATGAAGATTTATATTTTTATCACTTCTATTTCTAAGTATAATCATTTTGACAGTACATGAGGCAAGATTTATAAGCCTAGTTAGTTTCTACAAAAAATTTTATTTTATTTTTCCCAACAGTGGAAGCCCATACTGAATACACGGTTTACAGTCTTTGTGCAGCGGTTTTAATTATCTACACCTTTCTCCAACTTTTGGCAACACTCAACAAATTTTCCATTACCTAGGTTTTCTTCCTGCGTCACTGGATAAGTCAAACTACTTCTAACAGAACTGAATGTTTACCCATACTCAGAAAATATACAAAAGAAGCATGTTTATGATGAACACCACCACCAAAGTCTGAAAAGTTGTTTTAGTGTACAAGTCCCAAAATTATGGGAATGGCAGACAACAGTTACCTGATTATATAGCAGGCACTTCTGCATCTTAGCAAAGCAAAGGCCCATTCCCCTTGGTCTGCAGAACACAGGTTGGTTTGTTGTTTTTTTTTTTGTTTGTTTGTTGGTTGGTTTGGTTTTTTTTGCTTGTTTTGTTTCTATAATATTGAAAAAATAAGTCTATCCAACTGAAACATGGCACAAGGACAATATTAAAAGCAGATGCTAACTGCCATCAGTTTTAAAGTACCTAGTGAGCAATAACTGGTTAGTCTTTAACTAAATCTATATAATAGGGGGAAAAAAAAAAAAAAAAAAAAGGGAAGATTGTGTCAAATATTTCCTTCAGCATCCAATTTTTCACATTTGAATTTCTTTTTAAGCAAGAAAAAGAATAAAGAAGATTGCTACCAACATGGCCTTAATATGAATGGTAGTCACAGCAGATACACTCAACAAAATATCCTAATTACTGCATATTTGTTCAAATACATTACCCAATGTAATTGGTCTTACAGAATATATTTATCTAAATGTGTAAAAAGACAGATTTTCTTACAGAACATATTTATCTCAATGTGTAAAAAGACAGATTTTCTTTAATATGTTTTCATCTCATGGTGTAAGAGCAGTTATTTTTTTAAGTGGTTTGGAAATAACATGCATGTTTTACTTTCCCATCTGCCTGCAGGCGTGAGTTGGCATTTGCTCTACCGCAGAGTCTGTGGTAGCCTACTGAGTTGCCATCAGGACTGCATAGGCTGTTATGTCACGTCAGGCCAATAGTAAATGCAACCAGATTTTTAATTAAAAATTACAAAACCAAAGATGATACTCGTATAAATGTATACAAAATGAATAAACACATATACAAAGAAATAATCCACTGAAGTACAGTCAGGGCTTTTTTGGTGTTTCTGTGGGGGTAGCATAGGTCTTTTTATTTTCCCTGTACACCCTTTTGTTCATGTTTGATTTTAAAATATATTCTCACTAAAACTAGTGGACACAAGTAATGTTGCCTGTCAATAAAGGCTGAAGAAGTACACTGTCCATAAACCCCAAGCTCCATTTAGCCCCCTTAGGGGGAAGCCTTTTGTGATTCTATTTCCTTAATGCCTGCAACGTAGTTGATATTTTCAACAAGTAACAGAAAAATATATGTTACTTCACAACATGCTGCATTTCCAAAGACCTTATATTCTTTGGCATAAAACTCTCTAACAAGATCAGTACATTTAACTTGCAGACATCTTATGATTTGGGAAATTTTTCTGCCAAAAATGACTGCCAAAGTCACGCTAAAGGCTTTGCTTTAGCCTACAAGTTTGATGCATATGGGGCACATATTGCTTTTGATATTTGTCAAAGACAGATCCTTCTGTGTGTTGTCATTAGCTACTGGTGAAGCAAAATAAATGTCTGCAGAAATTATGTATAGATATATACACACAACACACAGAGTCCAATGCTGCAAACACTCTGTAAACACCAATCCCTCATCACTAAAGTGCAGTAACACTAAGCGCTGAAGGTCACCATATGCCTGCACTTTGTGCTACGTCATGACTAAACACTCAGCACACTGATGGAGTCTATGCTGCCTGTGACAGCTATCTCTGAAAGACTGCAGAAAAAAAGTAATGTGTACTTCTTTTCCTGTAAATCTCTAGTCATAATGTGCATCCTTCCTCATATAAGCAAGGGTGTTAGAGATGACTTAGAGAACAAAGTGGACAAAATGTGATCTTGTAAACTTGGTTTCATAGTAAAATAATGAAATATTCACTAATGTCTATGGGATTAAAGTACTAATGGATTTCTACTGAAATTACATTTACAAATAACCCATCATGGCAGACCAATAACTTCACACAAGACTGCAAAATTTAAGTATGTAATGTATGGACCTAGGCAGAGTATCTGTCTCTAGGAGTCACCTTTTCACTGCAATGGCTTTCAAGACAATTTCAGAAAGACTGAGAGAGCTCGACTTAAGATTAATGATAAGTCACAACTAACAGAGCAGCTTCTTCTGCCACCTTCTCCTTCCGTGGTAAGGACAAAACAGATTAAAAAACCATTAAGGTGTGATTTCCCTGAGAAATGCACCCCTGTACCTCTATACATTGCTGCCTTTGATAAAGAAACAATTAATTCCTCGGAGCCAGCCAAATGCACCTCCTCCTCCCCAGCCAAGCAAGATCTTGCTGGAGATGGTATCTGGAGAGCAGCTCTTTCCCCACCTAGCTCAAGAAGGAGTTGGACCTCCTCCCACAGCATCAGGAGCACAGGGCATGCACTGCTGCCTTGAATACACTGCTGGGCAGGTCTGCATCACCTCCTCTTAGAGTAAATGCCTTTAATAAGAACTTGAAAGAAGGAGCAACAAAGCTACATGTGATCCTCCTTAGAGGTTGGGAGGGTGCAGGAAAAAGGTGAGCTGCTACTGCAACCGCTCAGGCCCTCAAGTAATATTCCACTGTTTAATTACCAGCTTATTAGCTGGGCGTAGAGCAGAAATTTTAGAGGCATCTGAATGCGAACTTAAACAAATATATTTCAAACAGCATGAAATAGCAAAATGCTTGGTGCGATAATCATTGTTGTCTTAACATCTTTACCTTACCAAAACTATGGTTGTGGCTACTGTTTTCCCCATTTTCTGTGAGAACAGCATGCCAGTCAACTTTTTTAAAATACCATGATTTTATCTACACTTCAATATACAAGCCATTTTTTAGGCATTTAATATGAGTTCTATGTTGAAGGGCTTGGGATTTTTTATTAAAAAAATTCCACTTGCAACATATCCCATTAATGTAGGGTTTATATGTCCCTGAAAAGGTTAATGCACAGGGCTGCAATGGGTTTTATTAACATACTGAACCAGCCAGGCTATAGTCCCATGCACATGTGAAATGATGTACTAGTGTGGATGCCCTCTGTATTGCTAATATCTGATAAGGGGAAAATTATGGACCAACTCTTTTCTTTTTATGCAGAAGAGAGGAGCAGACACGCTAAGCAGTTCTGGGTGCCCAGGCTACGTGGAAATTAAGGACCCGTATTAGTAAGTAACTAACAGTTGCATTAGGCAGGCTGCTAGTGCACACCTCATCCCTCTTAATGCACATTATGGCTTGGCAAAGGATATCTCTCATTCTTATAGGATAGGTTTAATTCAGCTTATTTTTGCAATTTGCATCAGAGGAATGGTGTTTTATAGCCACACAAAAGCATAATTATTGAAATCTCTTTTCTGGGCACTAGGTTTTAACTGAGCAGTAGAATTAATTATGTCTTTAATTTGTAACAGTAGCTGATAGGTTGAAAAACGTCTGGAAGCTTATAAATAAAAGTTGAAAGAGGTCCTTATGCTTGTCATTTAACGACAACCTGTTTGTCACTTGTGTTAAAGAGCTGGTTTGAAAGAGTTTATTTTCCTCTTTTCCTTCCCCCACCCAAGCTGTTTCTTTACAATACTCCCTCCTTGTTTTCCAAGGCCATCTATGATCAGGTTTTGCTCACTGCAACAGATTTTGCTATGTCAACAGAGAAATGATGAGGGCATTGCTGTGCACTGTTGCTATATAAGTGTTATTTTTGAAATGCCCGAACTTATCTATCATGATATGGACTTTATAAATCTCTATTCCTAAGCTGATTTTACTGTTTAATTCAGAATCTTTATTTCAATGCAACCAAGTCTGTATAGCTAGAAAACAAAATAAAGATTAAGCATACTCACTTACCTGAATTTCCTTTTGTGCAGAGACTGTATTTCAGCAGATGCTGTCAAATGGCTACATGCTCAAGCAATATTTTACTTTTACCTCATTATAAATATTTCCTGCAAACTTAACTACTCATGGTGCAGCTTGCAGCCTTTCCATCTTGGTGGCATCTATACCTCAGTCTCAGCAGAAAATATCTAGGTTTTTAGGAGTAAATATCTGAAGATTTCGGTGAACCTACAATGTGCCCTGGCAGCAAATAAGGATAATGGTATTCTGGGCTGCATGTGAAGTGTTGCCAGCAGGCCAAGGGAGATGATCCTTCCCCTCTATTCAGCACTGGTGAGCCCACACCTGGAGTGCTGGGTCCAGTTCTGGGCTCCCCAGTATAAGGGAGACACGGACATACTGGAGAGAGTTGTACGAAGGGTCATGAAGATGCTTAAGGGACTGGAGCATCTCAAACATGAGGAAATGCCAAGAGTGCTGTTCAGCCTGGGGAAGAGAAGGCTCAGCGGGGAATCTCATCAATGTATATAAATAACTGAAGAGAAGGGGCAAAGAATCCAGGGTCTTTTCAGTGGTCCCTGGTAACAGGACAAGAGGCGATGGGCACAAACTGAAACACAGGAGGTTCCTCTTGAACATCAGGAAACACCTCCTACTTTGAGGGTGACTGAGCACTGACATGGGCTACACTCAGAGAGGTTATGGAGTCTCCATCCATGGAGATATTCAGAAGCCATCTGTACACGCTACTGGGCAACTGGCTCTAGGTGTCCCTGTTTTGAGTAGGGGTTTCGGACCAGATGACCTCCAGAGGTCTCTTTCAACCTCAACCATTCTGTGACTCTGTGCTTATATATGCTTTCTATTGGTTTATGTATTTTAATAACATTGCAGTATATAACATTGATATCTACTGTAAAAAAAATTGGACTCCTTTCAGGTAACTTAGGACTCACACACTCTCAAGAACATCATCATTTTTGTTAATTACCTCAAACCGTGCATTTACTTTGTGCTCCGTTGTGTCAAAAAGAAGCACAATTAATTAATATTAGCATTTGAACACTGTGATAACTTTAACTCAATTGTACCTTGTTTACTTTCAGATTTTTTGAACAACTTCCCTTCACCTCTTAACATATTTGTCAATTTTTCACTGTTACCAAGCTTCCCAAGCAAAGTAAAAGCTGAGAACAAAAGAGGACCATGTAGAAGACTATCTTCAATTTCTGCATAATTGCTTGACTACACTTTTTTTGTAACCTAGAACAATGTGCATCACATTTTAAACTGGCTGAGGGGCTACTGGAATTTTAAACTAAAAAACCAAGATGAATTTGTCAGAACATCTGTATAACATCAGACCACCTAATTTCTAGTGGAGCTGAAGAAGTTTTGATTAAATAATCCCAGTGATGCTGAGTTTAAAACATCACTCTACTCCAGTGGCTAATTATGGTTTCTGTTAAGCATTTGTATCTAAATTTTAATTTGCTAATTTTACTTTGTAGACACTGGGGTACTTGCATTTTTCATGATAGTTTAAAGGGCCTTACTTAACATCTTTCTTTGTATGCACTTATAAGGCCACAGATGAGACACCTCTTACTAGGCACATTGATAAAGCAAGTATTATATTGTACTTTACACTACTGTATTCATAACTAAGATCACAGAAAAAATGCAGAGGGTTTTTTAAATTGATTTAGAGAAGACATGACATTCTTGGTCATAATGACACTGAGTAGAGGACCAGACAAACTCTTCAGCTGCAGAAATCAAATTATTTTTAGTTTCAGTTGAATTGTTTTCTGAATCAGCTGAGAGAATTTAAATTCTTAAAAATACTTCATATTCAGCATGAAATGAAATTTCTTACTTCACATTCTCTTTTCCTGAAGAATTACACATCATTGTAAAGTGTATAGGCTTAAGAATAAATTCGGCTAATAATTTTAGACAAGAATACTGGGAATAGACACTTAAACAGACATCTGTCATCCTGATTCCGACTTTAAGTTAATTTTAGGGTTTTTTAGGGGAAAAAATACTTTACATATTCTGCAAAAATAACAGTTTTGGTGAACTCTAGAGATTCTCTAGATGTGGCAAAACTCAGTGTTTTCGAATCACAAGGACTGAGAAATATCTGCTTACTACTGGATGCAACGACAAGAGCTTTCTAAAAACCATTCAGGAAATTTTATGAAAACCACCTAAGAAAATTGTTAACTTCGAAGAACATACTTTCCCTAAAGCATACCTTGTACTTTCTTCAAATCAAATGGCATGTGATAAAGAGTCTTTGAGTTTCAAGGCAAAACTAGCCAACACAAAATTGCTACTTGCTTTTCCTTCACTGCAACGAAAATCATATTTATAAAAAGTAACTGCTCTGAGAACCTAGTCAGATTCATTATGGGAAGATTCTGGACGATGAGGGAGGGGAACAATCATACCTTTTACCAAAATAAGAGGAAAGGCAAAATATTGCATTAGCTACCTATATGCAGCTGAAAGGACTCATTTGTCCAGCACTGTTTGCAGTTATATACATATATATATAGCGCACACTATATATAGCATGGTAGGGTTATTCAGATATAAAGATAAAATGCTAATAAAATGGCAGAAGTCTTATTCCATGTTGCATTGCAAATACCCCAAAATCTCCTAAAACTGATATATTGCAAAGGTTGCCAAATCTCTTTTCTGTCTAAACATGCTATTTTAAAGCTTATATTGAAAAATCTACAGTTTTCATTAAATTCCTTCCTTGTTGTTAGAGCAATTAAGAGTTGATACTACATAAGACTGTAAAAAATATAAAAGCTTTACTATAATTTTTGCACTGTAGTATTATTTTAGTGAGTTTCAAAAACCACATGTATATTTCAGTTTCAAGATACCAGTATGGAATTGCTGTGATGCTAGAAGAAACACTAACTATGAAAAGAGACATTGGAATAGAACATGATTGGATTGCAAATAAAAAAAAAAAAACAAAAAACAAAACAGACCTGAGCAAGGACTCAGATTTATACTGCATGCCACAAAACTGTTGTTAACACAGATTTAAATCTGATTCATGTGCATGTTTGTGTGGAAAACAGCCACTCTCAGATGCACAAAACCAGGAGGTACAACCTAATTGATACACCTCATTACCCTAAGTGTGGGCAACATGCACAAGAGCACAGAACTAAGAACTGTGAACTCATTTTGAGCAGGCAAAGTGCAGTGCCAAGCAGCAGTTCTAACTCCGGTCCTCAGCATGACGAAACCATCCCGGTGCGACACCAAGCTAATTTAGCCTTCCTCTCGGTAGGAAATAATTTGTGGGGAAAGCTGCATGCTGAAACTCACAGCCACCGAGTAATTCTGCCAATTCCCGCTCCAGAATTAGTTTAGTCACACTATTCCTAGAACTTCTGGACCTCCGAGATGGTGAGGTCAGATTGTCTTAAAGAAAAGGTGAAGGAATTAAGAAAGAAGCATAGAGAAGTCATTAAGTTTTGTATCCTCTCTTTGTCCTGCACCAAGAAAAAGGAACAGAAGGCCAGTCAAGCTTACAAGATGTTTAAAAAAAAAACAAAACAAAACAAAACATCAAACCAAACCCCCCAAAAAACAAACAAACAAACAAAAAGCAAAAACCCCCAAACCAAACAGAAATAAAACAACAAAAAACCCAAACCAGAACACTCCCCCCACACACACACAAAACAAAACAACCAAAAGAAGACCCAAAACAAACAAACGAACAAACAAACAAACAAAAAAACACAACAAAACAAACAAACAAAAAACAAACAAAACAAAAACCAAACAAAACAAAACAAAAACAAAAGCAAACCAGAAAGAGAGCAGAGATTGTGGCTCATTGGAAGCCATGACTGGGGAAATCTCACTGACCAGAAAGATGAGCTGTCAGGACACAGCCGGTGTGGAGAGAGGACAGCTTTGGAAGAAGAAGTGGCAGGCAGGTCTCCAGGGGAACATCTGCAGGGAACTTTATGCAACATGGAGTTACAGTCTTCTAGATGGATTGCCTCTCATATCTCAAGGGACAAAACCAGCAGTCATAAAATATTCCTCAACTCGACTGGTGAATTTACTGTTACACCATTTTTTATTCATTGATTTTTACTTCCATCTTTAATACTTCATTTAAGTAAAATCAGATTTTTTTTTTTTCTTTAGCCATCTCTCTCAAGGGTAGCTGATGTTGAAAGCACTACTCTGATCTCTCCCTCTGGTTGCAGTCATGCTGCAATTACCTTTGTCTTTCTTTCCCTGAGCTAAAACATTTTTGTAAAATACTCATCAAAACTGGCTACTGATGTAGAATGAAGTTACTTAGATATTAAGGACACTTTTAAACAATTCAGAACCTATTATCAATATTACATTTTTAGTATTTTTACTTTCAGTAATAGATTACAGATCAATAGAGGTTTTGTATCTCAAACTTCAAGTAGTTAAAGACCTTTCCACCCGATGGCTATTTCAGACATATCATATAGGTTGCAGGGATGCTCAGAAAAGTTACGGCATTTTCTGGGACAACAGCTTTATCGTAGATTCATTCTCCACTCAGGAGGATTTCTGAGTCCAAGGCCTCTGAGTGGTTTCCAATGTTCTGGAAAGACCAGGCTGAATAAGTTGGGCTGGATGTTGGTAAGATTTGCAGCAGTTACAAGACTAGTCATTACTTGTAGAAACAGAAGAGAATACTGTGCACCTATTTCCTCAACTAACACAGTGTCTGTCTGAAACCTGGTTTTACTTAATTTTACATCACTACTTACAGTATCATCCTGTTCAAAGCTGATCAGAACAAATCACTCTCTAGGACACTGTCACCAAGGTTGCAAATAAAAGCAAACACTAGACATATTAATAAAGTGCCAGTTTAACTCTTATTAATGGAAAGAAGGAAGTTTCAAAAAGTAACAATAACAAACTAGTGTTTAAAGACCGCATCTTTCAAATTTTTCCATACTCCTAAGTGGAAATTCACTGTGAATTGTACTTCAATGTTCCATCTGCTACACCTGGAATATTCTGTCTTGAAGGTCAAAATTAAGATTTTATTTAATATGTAAGGTAAGGATATGGCACAGGACAAATATTGATCCATTTTAAGTCTCTATCACTACTCTGTGTTCAAAAACTATCCCCCAATTAATAACATTTCTATATTTAATGTGTTAGATTTTATTCAATATTCCACCCAAGAACAAGACAAATTTTCTAAATGTGATTTTCCTTTCAGCATTCACTTTATGTTCATCAACTAGAACAGTATGTAAGACAAGTAAATTAAAAAAAGGCAAAATAGATTAAAAATCCAAGAAATTAAATCTAGTCTGCTGCCTGAAAAAGGCCAATATTGGATCATCAGAAGATGATGAAAGAAACTCAAAAACAGGCTATACATGAACTTTAGGCTATTTTTTTTTTTTATTCACCCCAGCTAATGACATATTATGGCCTAAAATTTAGCGGTTTGCATCACTTATATTTAGGGTTTACCTTTATTCTTCTCTGAAGCATGTAAAATTGTAATTTAAATAAACAATATTGAAAAAAAATATTAAAATTCAATTAAGTGATTGCTTTTATGTATATTTTTAATCAATACATTTTATTAAGTGTTGAACACAAAAGAAAAACTTAAAGCTGAAGGAAGGTGCACTGTTACCCAGGCAGCAATATCCATCTATGTAACATAAATAAACTCAAACAGTGGGAATCAGAAGGCGGGGAGGGGGGAGTTCAGTGAGGGCTATGGGTGCCTGTTTTCTAGGTTACAGTTCAAAGAGCTGGAGGGATTCAGGAAGAATTCAGAAAGGTAAAGGAAATGGGTATTCTCTGGTAAAATAAAGCACTTCTGCCTAGTCTTATATAGGACAACGGTGTTTTCTTTCAGTTGACATTAATGGGGTGGGCTTGTCCAATTTCTTTCTTTACAGCAAATAAAAGACGCTTGAGTTTCAAGTCTGGATTGCTGTGGCTTGGTTGACATGAAGCCCCAATTTTAAGACCAGTACTTTTCCATTTTACTTGATGTGCATTCGCAGAATTGTATAAAGGCGACTCCAACTTCATGCATCAGTCAGTATGAAATACAGCTAGTACAGATTCTACAACTGTGTCTGCAATAAGGAAATGGCAATCTGAAAGAGGACTCATTAGAATATGCCACTTAAATGTCAAATAAGAGGGTAAAAATAAATTAATATTTCTGAAGAAAATGGGCTGCAAGATACAGACTTTGGGGAACAAGTCCAGCAAAGGGCAACAAAGGCAATTAAAGGATTGGAGCATCTCTCCTGTTTGTATAAATACCTGATGGAAAGGAACAAAGAAGAGGGAGCCAGACTGTTCTCCGAAAGTGACTGGAGTTGTTTAATGCTAATGCTACAGCAACATGTCAGAAACTCACCGGCTTGTACCAAAGAGAAGGCTAATTATTTAATTGGTCTCAATTTATAAATCAGTAGGTGGGAAGTAAGTACATTCTTAAAACAGAAGCTATAGATGGGTTATGAGGATTACTGGATTAAACAGCTTGTGTTTACACAGGAGACAAGTCTAAGAGAAGATAGTAGAAATGCATGAATTTCTTTGGCCATAAAGACCTTCTAGGTGGTATTTTAAGTTAATTTACTCCAACTGAACCTTTATTTTATCATAAATCAATCTAGTCAAAGATAAGTAATACAGAAAATGACATCTAACATGCGGCTAAAATTTTGGAATTCTAAGCAACTTTTAATTCTCACTTTTGAGCTTTTAAACTTCATTATCTCCTGCAACTCCAGTAGTTGCTTGATCACAGAAACAGCAATCATAGGACCAGTGCATACCTTTACAAGGTATGTGTCTTAACAGTGGTATAAAATAAATTCTTACCAAAAAAAGTGTGCTCAATCATCACTGTAACTTACTTCTTTTCTAGAATAGAAGTCAATTGACAATGTCACTCCTCTGTGGTTTATATCTCAAACCAGAAGGAGCTGCAGCCCTGCAGGAACCATTTGCAATGAAAAATGTATCAAACCAAGTAGGTAGATGCACTTTGCCATGTTGGTTGGTGTGCTGGTTAAAGGCTGGATAAGAAAGTGGAGTATGGCAGGCATCAAGATGAATGCAAAAGGCCAGTGTTAGTAACATGGTGGGAAGATAGGTTTCTTCTGCTCCATTTGTCAGGACAATACATTTCCTGTGACTTGTACTTCTCAAGGAGCATTAAGGAATCATACACGTGCCTGTCAGGCCAAACACGCTTAAGATATCATCTGAAATACCAGGTTTGGTAATCTAAGTCCAGAAAAATCATGCTCTGCTAGTCTGAAAAATGTCTTGTTGACTAGGATGTGGGATGACTTTACAATTGCTACTTCAGTTACAGCGATTTAAATTCTCATTTAACTGACTTGGTTCTGCAGTGCTACTTTTATCTTCTTCTAATTGAATGTGGCAAAATATTCAGTCTACGCCTCGCAGCTGCACAGGTGATATTATAATAACATGAAATAATTACATTTTACTGTCTCAGTTGTTATTAACACTTGTATTCAAAATTACACATAGTTTTCAGCTGTCAACATCAGAGTTAAGACTGCAACAGGTGAGAAAATCTGCACTAGTAACTGCCTTTTAGCTGCAATATCTTCTAAATCAGATTTGGGGTTTTTTGCTACTTTATTTCCTAACAAATTAAAAATGCAAGACTTCATAGAACATCATAAACTACACTGAAAATGTTTTCATGGCAGTGTTTTCAGGCCTCTCAAGAATTTATGAAAATGGTAACTAATCCCTGCAGATACCTCTCCACAAGACATCAAACTGTGCCATGAATATTTTTATGTTCTACAGGCAGATAAGTGAGCTTAAGGTGGACACATTAAGTGCAGTGTAACTGTACATCAATAGTTTTGTGCACAGGAAGCCATATCCATGCAGTAAAGCCAAACAAAACCTGCAGCTCTAACTAGGTGCATACAAAGTTGTGCTATAAAATGCCAACCACGTGGTTATGACAGGTAGGCCTCTGCAGACATCACGTTAATGTTCAATGGTAGTCAAACATTTCAACAGAATATTAAGAATGTCTAGAAAAAGATCACAGCACAAAACACAGGACATCCTTATGACAGTTTATTTATGTCCATGATTCCACCTTTCCTAGAATACTGTTTCCAGTTGTCTTTTGCATAGTCCACTTCAAAACTGAGCCGGTAAAAACAAGGTAAGTACAGCGAAAGTGTGCCAAAACTGATCAAAATCATGGAATGATTCCCACAATGTGACACTAAAGAAACTACTGAGACACAAGTGAGTTTGCAAAGGAGCTATGAAAACATAAATGATAATGGACAAGATGGTGAGAAAGAAAGTGAAAAAAAAAACAAAAACAAAACCAAAACACAGGTGAAGTGAGAAAAGGACACTAGATCTTTAGATTCTCCAGATGAGCCCTTCCAGTATATAGAGACATGATCTTTCAAGCGTGCAAGTTAAAAAAGTGAAACAAAAAAAGACCATTGCATACATGCCCCTTCTCCCATGCTTTTACACCTTCACAAGAAATAAACAAAACAAAGCAAAAAAAAAAAACCTTCTGACAAGATAAATCATGAAGTCCAGCATCAAACAGCTGAATTAATTTCTTGGCAGATGTTGTGGCATTCCACTGCACTACTTTGTTGCTTTTTCCAGTACATCATCTTATAGCATAAGCTATTACTATAGCTGTAAACTACAGCCCTTCAACATAAAACAAAGAAAACTGAGAAAACTGGAGAGAGGAGTTTCCAGAAGACAACAGTGTTCTTATCTTTCAGCCACATCCTTGTGGTTATCCAAGTTCATTCCAGGAGCACTCCATAACATGGGCCTCCCGCTCCCAGCTCCTGTGCAAAGGCCTAATCTCAAGCCAAGTGGAGCCTTTCCATTGCCCTAAGTAGATCAGATCCTTTGAACCCAGAAATAAGTCACTACCATCACTTCTTCCAGCCTTTTCTGTAGATACGTTGTTGCATTAATGTTTTACAGAATTTGAGATGAAGGGCAAGTTCTCAAAGAAGTGTTGAGTAAAATAAACACAGTTCACACAACAATTTGCTTCCTCTGCTGTGAAAGACACTATCATACTATTCAAATTAAGGTTCTTCCATTGGAGTTTGCTCATCTCTTCTCTTTCAATTCTATAAAAAGAAAAATCACTAAGGAGCAGCTGCCTGTTCTTCAAGAGCAAAAACCTGCAACCTAATCTAAACTCTGTTTTTCTTGCTACATAAGCATTTTAATTTCTTGCCTTGCATTTTAAATTCATCTAGCAGTAAACATACATTTAAAAAAGAAACCAAACATGTTCAATCTTCCACACAAACAATCATGGTAAGTGGTTTAACAATGGAAAAGGACAAAACACTTTCAATATCTACAAGCTAACTGATCTCAAACTAAACTTTGCATATTGCCACACTCTGATGTGATTTGGTAGATATCTATTTGCTGTTGTCTTTGATTATTTTTATCAAGTAACTTTAAGGCAATCCCTGCTAAGACATCCTAGAGCAGACTTTTATAAGTAGTGCAATTCTCGCACAGATTCAATACAAAGCAGCAGTACTGTAGCTTGATTTATTTCTAAAGCTTCTGTAATGTGGAAAAGTGCAAACCTCTAAAAAACACAAGGCAGAAGAGGTGACATATTGTCATTTTCAAGGCCCAAAAGGGTTTGTAGAATGTCAGAAATGTTTTATATAAATGAGGTCTTTTTTTCTACAACTACTCAGCCTGATTCAAGTTAGGAAGGATCAGAGATTAATGTTCCTACTACAAACTCTTTTCTTTTTAACCACCTTTTTTTTTTTTTTTTTCATTTTTAAAAATGCATGTACTACCATATCCCCTGTGCTTTTCTGCCTCTTCTAGTTCTGCAGAAACATTTGTGCACCACAACAGGCTTACTTTTATCAACAAGTATTCTTCTGGATGACATTTTTCCCAACTTTTTAGCTCCGTAGTTCTTACGCAGCACACATCTTGAAGCAGTAAGTTCTTATTGCTGGTTATAAACACAAATTCTCTTAACTGAAGGTCATGTAAGGCATTGGGAGACAGTTCTTCTTATTTCCCTTAGTTCCCCCACAGTGTTTTACATTATCATATAGTACCTTTTGTTTTGTTTTGTTTTGTTTTTTTTCCCCTCCTATAAATTGAGTAACACTGGTTCTTTTGATTGCTTGTGTTTTTGGCTAATAATCTTTCCTTTTTCTTCTTGGAGATTCTCCCCAATTTAACTACTCCTGTTTTGTAGGTATGTGTCTACTACTGTAGAAATACTGATTCCTTTCAGTACAAAAAAGTAATTAGGAAGTTAATCCTTTAAAATAAGAGCACGAACACTAACAAAAGATTAAAAGACTAAAGACTCTAAAATTAGGGTCCATAACTTATGCATTTAAAAAAGCTAATGATCTGCATCAACTACGAATGCATCAAATCACTGAAATCAAAAAGCTCTATTCCTATTTTTACCACAAAGTCATTGACAGAATAAAGAGACTAAAAGTAGTACAACATTCATGAATGATTTAGTAAGAGGAGAAGATGCCGATTGCATCAAGATTCAGACGTCAGTATTTGTCAGCCAAATGGGACAGACAACTCCTTATAAGTGAACCCTGAAAACCATCTGAAATAGAAAATGGAAGTGCTTTCAACTTTTTTTATTCATTATCTATACATAATGCAAATGTCTAGTATGTTGTTCTTGTTTCTTGTAATGTATGTTCTTCTGTTTGCTGTATCTTATCATGTGAGACATAAAAGGATATCTCTAACATGAAAGTAATAATCTTCATCTGACCAAATGTATAGTTTAAACATCCTCTACCTTCCAATCCATATTCACTATAAAATTCAATAATTGAAAAAAATTAGCACCAAAAAATAATAATAATAATAAAAAAAAATCTATCAGCCTCTTCTGTAGAAATCTAACCATATCTCCCCGCCATGAACTTCAATAGAAGTGCCTGAACCATACCGAAGGTTATAATTTAGCAGCATCTTTCATAACTTCATCATTTTAATGATGGATTTCTAAAATCTGTTTTGAGATACTTTAACCTGGCCCAGATAACCTGAAGTAGGTCTCTTAGGGGTTTTTTTTGTGAATTTTTCTTCTGTTTGCATTTCATTCAAAAGTGGAAATTAGAATTACATATTATATTCTAAAAGAGAATGTAAAATTAATTACTTGGCAGCTATAAAATATCAAAATTAAACTGCTGATGCAAGTAGTACGCATGACACAGTATGTAATGACTGAAATTATCCTTATCACATGGGGCTTAATTATGTTCCACTGAGGTGCACTCTCAAAAAAAGCTGAACTGATCCAGATGTATCAAACTAACTTAGAACTAAAAATATGCGAAACCCTAACAAAATTTGCTGCAGAAATATTTGCAAATGGGAAAAGTTTAGCATAGCCATCCAAGCAAAAGCAGGTCAAAGTGTAGTATCAAATGATACTAGGAAAAAGTAAATTCCATTCTAGAGAAGGGGAAAGGCACACATCTGAAAATTCTTGAGGGAGCAAGGGGGATTTCAACAAATCCTAAGGAAGTGGCACAGTGTATGATAGATAATCTGAGGAACTGGAGCCATTAATTCATAAGAAAATAGATCCTAAAAATGGATAATAAAAAACACTGAAGCATCTCTCAATTTTCTTTAGAGACAAGCTGAAAGCAGAGAAAAGGATTCCATTATACCACCACTATGAAACTCATGAATGGAAGTAGATTTTCCCAATACTATGATCCACATCAAGACTTTAGAGATTAAAATGCAAAGACTTTAAGAGAGTTTGTAAGAAAACACACAAGTAGCTGAAAACATGCAGCACAGCATTTTGTAGATACTTTAGTAAAGTAACAGGAAACTGGAGAAACATGCAGTCACTTTTGGATGCATTCAAATAAGATATCAAATCTTGTCTCAACTCCTGCAATGTAACACTGGGCAATAATCTTCAGATTCAGTGACTTTTATGAATTACTTGAATCTAACAGGACCTTTCTCTAGATTAATGAAGTACATCAGAAGGACCAATAGTTCCATCTAACCATGACATTTACCAGTTCTGAATTATCACCTAAAATGAAAGAAACCTCAAAAGAGAATACCTATAACTAAATATGCTTTACTTAACCAACAGTTTGACAATAAAATTATTTCACTTCCATAAGATACAGTTTAGGATTTAAAATAGAATCAGTTTGGCTCATTGCAGTCGTTAAGGTCAGTGAATAACTGCCCAGCAGGTGACCAAAGTGATGTTACTTGTCAGCCTGACTGCACTGTGATTAGCACCAAGACACAGAGTCGATTTTTTAACCATATTCATTTGTGTTGTGTGCTAATTACATGGTGACAGAAATAGAGCACTTCAAAATAGAATACTTCCATTTGCATCTTTCAACCCAAAAGGCACAATTTTCCTACCTTCCAGTTCTTTTCCGGGATAGCTGAGGTGACATCCTCTTATGCCCCCTCAAGAAACATGACAGGTGTCTATTTAATATCAGTGGGAACAGTAAATTAACGGAAAACAACAACTAGATGGAGTGACAGAATTTGGAGGATGAATTATAAAGATGAGCTTATTATGGATAACTGCAAAGTAACAAAATTTGTAATTCTGTACAAAAACTTATTTTGGGCTAGCTGAAAAGTCTTGTTTTAATTTCCACATTTTATATTTCATTGCTATACAACAAAAGAATGAAAACAAAAATAGTTTCAAAATTACAATAAACTTTCCTATTTATAAAATGTTTAAATTACTAATTTTGGTCCATCTATTCTGATCTCCCTGAAATTATATTGCCAGTTTTTCTAAAAAAATATCCCACATCAGAAAAACCTCACACAAAAACTTCTGCAATGTTCCTCCAGTTTCATAAACCATTTAATTTCAGCACAACTGCTTGCTCCAACAATATAAGTTTCTTTCGTCTGCTCTCCAAAAAGTGATGGCCTATTTGAAATTTCTGAGTGACTCACTCAATGATATTTGGAAGTTCATCGTCAGGAAACAACCCACTTTTATTTTTGTGAAATCAGCTGCACCATAAGGCCCCTGAGTTATGGTAAGCAACTAAGTAATGCAGCTAAATCACATCAGTGTGGATTAACTGGAAATGAAATTTATTTATGACAAAATTGAATCTGTATATAGCGAGGTTACTTTTGGAAATAAACTTGACTTGGCAGGAAAAGAGTGGGCTTAAAAAGGTACATGAAAATAACACTGTTAAATGTAAGAGAAGAATTGAAACATCCATAGGTAAAAGTTCAGTATTCCAGAGAATAAAAAAAGAGTACAATCATTAGCAAACAAAAAATAGCAATTGAGGATAAACAAAACAAATGGCAGCTCTGCAAAATCACACTTCCAAACAGAAATTCCATCCTTTTTCACCTACAAGCTAGAAATAAATATTAAAGTAAGAACAAAGGTAATAAAGAAGACTCTTATGCTGAAAGTAGAGACATATTTCATTAGCTTCTTCAATTAAAAAAATATAAAATTAATATGTTTTTAAAGAGTAGGTTCTGATATGGGAAATCAACAGAGCAGCAATTCAAAATATATATCGTAGCATGCTCATTTCAATAAGTGAAAACTTAATAAAACTTTACAGTACAAAGTATAAAACTGTGAAGCTTGCATTTAAAAGATATATCATTTTAAGTGAATCAGAAGAAAAAATTCCATGACTGATAGCTACAACTTATAATGAACAACTACACAGACACATATTTCTACAGAACAAGTGAAAGCAAATATGTGAAATCTAGTTAGTTGTATTAAGAAGTCATCATACCTAGCTTATTGTAGAAAATTCAGGTTTTATGTGCAAGTGAAGATTGATCTTTATCAAATAATACTGAGCATGGGTCAACAAGGTAGGTGTTCTGGATGTGTGTTGAACAGCTTTCATTTTAAGTGGTACTTTCAGGGGCTGTTTTAAACTAACTACTATAAACTGAATATGCAAGCCAGAAGAGTGCCAAAGCTTCTTGGAAATTCCTTTTAAAATGAACAACATGCAGTAAGAGGCTATGTAGTGTTTTACTGCCTCCCATGCAAATGATCTCTATATTTTTCTCAAAAACAAATTCGGAAACAGTTTTCAGTGACATTCCTGTATTGAGACACGCATGGAGGAGATATTTTGACTAGAAGCTAAAAAGCTAAAAAATAAGGATGAAAAGGTTGTGCAGATGGAAGGTGAATTTGTATCACAGAAAAATCTCCAACATGTTGATATAATTAAGCCTTCCTAATGAGTTAGAAATCCCAACTAGTCACACAAGCTATTTTAGTTTCTCCAGCCGCCTTCTGCAGTAGATGGAGAGAGACTCTTCTTGAATGCAATGCCTAACTTGGGAGTTGATCTTGTTCTCTAGAGGGCAGTCTCTTGCTCTCTCTTTCTGCACTGACTACAGAAAGAAATCAGAAGGATTAGAAATTAGCAGCATCCCTTTGTTAATAACTTCATTCCACACTAAACTGGTGCGTGGAAAGATTGGCAAGAGCAATAACTTTGAGGAATTAATTATTTTCCCAGGTATAAAGCTCTACTGAAGTGTTTTGAGTTTAACAAAGAACCCAGAATATCTGTTAATGCAACATCAGCAGCAGGTTAGAAGGCTTCTTTCATGATGATTAACCAGTGACATGTTTTGTTAAACAGTGAGTAAAGCAAAGTGAAACTATATTCTTATTGAGGAACTAATACTTGAAATTTGTCTTTATGTTTGACAAATATTTATCATTTGAAATTTATCGAAGGCAAAACAAATTAACCATCAGAAATTGCTTTATAGAAATTCTAGTGCAAAGGTCTGTTAAAGTCTGTTTAAGCTTTATAAATCAATGCAAACTTGCAGAAGTATTTCTAAAAATGAAATACTATTCCAGTAGAAATTATTATTGCAGAAAAATTTCAATGTCACCTTTCAAAAATGAAATTAAGAAGGTGTAGGAAGGGAAATTTTAAATGACTCACATACAATGCTGTCTTGTAAAAAAAAAAAAGCATATATATATATATACAAACACTGAAAAATTCCAGTGGGAAACACTTTTTCAGGACGACTGATTCTGAAATTTATGCAGATTACAGTGAAAGAGAATATATTTAAGCCAAGATCTAACTAGCTTCTTGACTCAAAACCAGTGTTAAACCAAGAGGAGATTACTTATAAACTGGTCTGAGCAAATGAGAGACAATGTCAGACACCAAATAGCATTTGGCAACCTGCCAAAAGAGCAGCCTGTGCTAGGGTTTTATATCTTCACTATCTCTGAACTTCTGCTTTGCTGCACAAATAAAGGACATCTAAATAAAAAACAAGCAGTAAACTGACTTTGCATTTTTGGGGGACTGTTGTAGGCAGAAATAACTTGTGCCATCTCCTTCGCTGAGGGAGGGACTAAACGAAGGTGGTAAAGGCAAGATACAGAGAACAATAAACAGTCCAATGTAAGAATTCACCCCAGAAGTTCAACAAGGCAACTTATCTCTATTCTGCCAATGAGAAGCAATGGAAAGAGCAAATCACATTCAGTGTAAAACCTCTGGAAGACTAGTCTATGCCTGTGTGCTGGCTAGAACTGAAAATTATCATCACTTGGCAGGGGAAGGAGGCTAACAAATCAAATGAACAACATGCCAGCCGGTAAAGGCAATGGTGTTGACCTCTGTTCTGTGGCAGTGGGACTCAACTGTCTTTTTAAATCCTGGTTCTGACAGCATATTTTCTGAGGAGGAGGTATGTGTGCATGTGTATATATATACACATACCTTTTATTTTTATATGTATATATAAATTTTATTTTTACATCGAAATATAAGTAAATATATATATATTTAAATGTACTTACAAAGTTATTATTGAAGTGTTGGTCTTAGAGCTTTAAAAAAAAAAACAACCTGTAAGCATAGGCAGTACAGCTGCAAACCACTTCAGAAATTTCAGAAGCTTGATCAGAAAGACCAGGAAAAAAACCCCAAACATATACTTATTGGCTGGAAAAATCACCTTCCTTCTGTAGGAGTCACCTTGACTAAACAATAGAAAAGTCAGTGATGTTTCATTACCTTTTGGTACCAAGCACCATGACTTTGTTGTCTCTCCAATGCCCTGTGTTATTCAGGAGCAAAACCACAAATTCTTGAACCATAGGGAGCTAGCCATAGGTATGGATGAAATGGTGAACATCAGCAAAGCAGATCAGAACTGCTGGTTACTGCCTTTTACTCCCAGAAAGGCTTAAATAGTTATCTTTATTTGTTCACACCCAAAATCTAAAAGGTTGAACCTGTAGAATTCTCCCATTTCTTCTATTTAATTCTACCTCAGCAAATAGCAAATGCCCTTATTCTCTAAAAGCAGAAAACAGTGATGTCATCACCAGCATGGACATTATGGTCTCAATTATACGTTGCTCTGATATGCCTGGCAGAACTTAGGAGCTCTTTGATGTTCTTTTGTCTTCCTGAGTTGGCAGAAAATAAAAGTCTGAGACGTGAATTTCCCTACCCTCGGTTAATCTAATTGGGTTATTCACTCATTTTAAGTGCCAGCATTAACTGTTCAATGATCCTGTTTTGGAAAGCAGTTGTGAGAGGAAGTGGAACTGAAGCACAGGAGGATCAGCTGGGAGTTCTCAAAAGCAATAAAACACAGAAGGAAAAAGTAAATGAGAAACAGAGGATGAACTGGAAAGAAAATGCTAAGAATGCCAGGAAAGAAAGACAATAAACAGCAGCTCTAAAATTGGCTTTCCAGCTCTTTGTGACATTCAGTCTCACTGAGACATTTACTCTGTGTACCAGCAGTACATTTAGATATTATTATTAATTTCATCTTCTTAACAACTTTCTACTCACTTTACTGGGAAATCTGTTGTGGCTAAGGGGAATTAGAGGGTTCACAGGCTATGTACAAAGGTATAAGGTGGCCCTTCCATGAGGATGTGTTCAGTCTCGATTTCTAATGCAAAAGTCATTTTAATTTGTATTAAGTGCAAAAAAAATTACAAATGTTTACAGTCCTCTGAGCATCAAGTCAAGCAATATGTGCTTTTCTGAACAAAAATACCTTCTTGTCTGGAACCTGAAGGAACAGAGAAAGCATACTAAGTTCTTGGGTTTTAGGGGCAAGCTAAGATAATAAAGAATACTCTGTTACCAGTGATGAGATGACATGCAAGAAAAAGTATAAAACTTTATTAGTTAAGATGAAAATTAAAAAAGGAGAGGTGTGGGTTTGCAGCACTTGTTGCAAAATCCCGCACACTTGGCCATGTTATTACTACAACAATAAGAGGATTTTATAATATCTGTCAGCAAATTTATTTTTGACAGTGCTGACAGCACAAGTCAGAGAATAATCAACACTGCCTAATAACACAGACAACTGTTCATTAAGCAATAAGAAGACCTGAGATAAATATTTTAACATAAATGAGTAGCAGGCAACTTTCAGATGTATTATGTTACTATGAGGAAAGCTGTGGGGTTACAGGCACATTTCGGTTCTAACATACTGAGGTACTGAATGATAAAGACATAAAAAGAAATTTTTTTATGACTATGAAATTAAAGGCATTCCAGCAAGTGAGCCATAACAAAGTATTGCAGAGAAAAGGATAAATGAAACATTCCTCTCTTGACATTCAGTTAAAATTTTTACTTCAAAGTTTTGCTGATCATTAGAAGGAATGACAGCAAAACCAGGGCTCATCTTGTTTGTAAAGAAAGAAAATGTTGATTGTTAAAGGATATCTTTTGGTACCTTTGATATCAGAAATGGAAACCTTCCACCACAAGTATTAAGCTATGGCACTGAAAACAAATAAGGTGTTTGAATCAGGGTGACGTTATCTATCACTTTAAAAAAACAAAACAAAACAAAACACCAACTGTACTTTATCAGGGTGAAAAATGGATTACTGTTAGAAAAAGAAAAGAGAATCACAATCAATATTAAAATTTGCATACATGGAAAAATGTCTAAGTATACAAGCATCTCAGTCTATAGACTTTGTTTACCTAACTTTAAATGGTACTTTCTAACGGGTATAATTAAAAGCTTTCTAAATTCTTTGGCTTAGGCAAAGGCCATCAGAATGAGCTGATTATAGAACAACATGTTATTATTTACATTGTTTAATATCTAATTTTTAAAATCCAAATACTTTTAACAGCATTTAAATAAGCAAACATAAATTAAAGTTTGTGGGTGTACAGAGAGATCTAATTTTTACCAATAACTTTTAAAATATCCATACAGTAAGAACCATACTACAAGTATAGTATTTTGCTTTCTTGAACCAGAAGAGTTGGAACTAAATAGTCAAAAACTCTCAAACATACATACCAATAAAGATTTCTTACTTTACTAGGATCTTACCGTAACTTGGCCCTTTAATTTCAAGAGTGACCCCAACTAAAACCCTAGTTATAAACAGTGAGAATATTTCTGGTACAATAATCAAAATTAAATTAGATTCTCATAAACTAATACTGCAAGCAGGAAGGAGAGGAAAAGAAAGTCTGCTCTGCAAAAAAAAAAAAAAAAAAAATCAACAAAGCGAAATACAAAAATACCTTCTTTAAACACATGTTGCCTTGTTCTCAAGAAAAATAAAAAATCTAAGCAAATCGAAACTAACATGAAAAAGCAAAACTGATGCAAAAAGAATAAATTTGCCTGCTCTAAATAAATAAGAAGCTGACAAAGCTTGTTTATCAGAAATTCATTCTATAAAATAGTTTTAGTCTACAGTGCCAAAACAAATTTGGTAAGAAATTTGTATGTGTTTTTAAGCATGTATTTATTATTTACAGGGGTAGTAGATTTTTCACTAGGGAAAATATGTTTTCTAACTTAATATAATTAAGTAAGAATTAGCTAGCAATTTAGTGGAAGGAAATTATATCACTTTCAGGAGATTTTCTGTCAGCCTTAAAACTATTGTTCTGGTTATCCTAAATATATTACTACTAAAGGAAATATAAAGTAAAAAAGATGGCTATCAGTAAAACAGCTTGGGTACTTAAGCAGTCAGTAGGAAGCTAATATTACTTTTCCAACTTTATTTGCAGTAAATGTATACATCATAAGACCACTTACTAAGAAGCACTTGAAAATCTTTGAAGGTTTAATCTATTAGCTTTTCTAGTGTTTTCCTAGTAAGTTGTTTCTCCTTTTTTTTAGTCTTTTTTCTTGCCAACAAAGCCCTTTTTGTATTGTCTTCATTATGAGAAGGGCAGAAGTATCTGCCTAACTCTCCTGCAATAGTTACCATGTGGCTGTTTTAATAGCAGATGCTGAGAGGTGACAGAAAAAATTAGATACTTTTAAATCTTCCCCTTACAGAGTACATAATTCCCTGTGTACAGGGTACATAATTCTTCATGTATAACCTTTAGAAGGTAATACAGAGAATAACCACTGTAACTTAGATTTAAAAAGCCCCCAACACTGGCAACAGCAATACACATCCTCTGCTGTCACAACAGTTGTGAAAGAAAGGAATTGGGAACAGACAAACAGAAACATCCCTTTCTAATTTCAAATTTTCACCTCTGTCTGCCAGAGGCATGGTAGCAAACAATCCTTACAGGGCTAACAGGGAGGTCATGTAGGGTGTGAGGCCCAGAGCAGCATGAAGGACCCCATGCCTAGTTCCTCATGCAAGGTGGGCAAGAGAAGGTTATTCAACACTTCTTTCACCAATCTCCAACCACCCGTGCTTCACCTGGAATATACTGTTCAGAAGACTTCCATTAACATCAGAGCTCCTGCAACTCAGGAAAATGCAGCTGGCACTCACACAGAAAGAAGATGTCTCCCCATACACACATTTGAATTTCTGTAGCTGAGCAAGGCATCACATTATGTTTTGTCTGCTAAGACAGAGAAGGTCAGTAACATTATAAATCAACCCCCTGCATACAAATCACGTTCTCTAAATCTTTATTCGCTCTCAGAGAAACTAGATTGAAGAAAGAACATGAAAAAAATGCTGAAATGTTCCCAGACAGTTATGGCACCATTTTCATAAATTTAAATTTTAAGGTCTTCTAATACACGTAATATTTGAGTCCTCAAACTATTCTTCCCACAGTTTCTGCAAGATAGGTACAACAGATAATTCAGCAGTTCCATCTGTGCTGGAGTTAGAAGTAAACCCATCTTCTTTCTTCTGTATCTTCTTGCATTTGCTTTACTAAAACCGTGGAACCATGTGTTCAGTTCATCTACCAAGACTACTCAGACGACTTCAAAGTTACTGATGTTGAGCCTTTACACTTGATACACAAGATTTATATAAAGTAAGGATCTATTTTCTCATATTTATTCCAAAGAAGTAAGCTTTCTACACTATTGTATTACATGCCAGTAAAACTTCCTTTCTTTTACATC
The DNA here is from genome assembly GCF_018691265.1 of Tyto alba. Classification (NCBI taxonomy): domain Eukaryota; kingdom Metazoa; phylum Chordata; class Aves; order Strigiformes; family Tytonidae; genus Tyto; species Tyto alba. The sequence goes on from NW_024881301.1 coordinate 24,155,779, forward strand.
AAAGAAGAAATTCTAGACCACATAATTCTAGACTCCATATACGTGGGTGAAGGTCAAGGGAAATCAGATTTGAAAAACCTACCAGAATACAGAATGTAAAAGGCAGTGACATCAAGAGCTATAGAAAGGCTTGAAAAGATTTGAAAAGGCAGAAATGAACACTACGAAGATGACCAAAGGCATACAATGTTCAAGAATGTGCTTTTAGCATGGGCTTCAATAGGAAAAAGAGGTATTCTTGTTTTAAAGATCACAAGCATTTCCTTTCACAGTTCACCTTCTGGCACAGAATGATACACCAGAATTTCTTATTTCACCAAAAATTAAGTCCCATAACATTGGAATATAGCTCAACAGGTACCTAATTCCTCTCCTTGCAATCACACATTAAAATCAAGAGTCAACAAGGAAGCTAAATATCAGTAAAGAGACTAAATTTGTAGCATGAATGGGTATGTGTGCTCTGCATGTACTTGCCAAAATGACAGCTCTGAATGGTGCCTTCTTGCCTCTTTCCATTTTTATTATGTTGACAGTAATTTCTGATTTCTCTGTCTGGCTAGAACTTCGACTGGACAGGACCTTTCAAGTCAGAATCTAGTTCCTTGCTATTACAGGCCTGACTGCTTTTATGAAGAGACAGGTCCAGAGCATCACTACTCTGCTGATGACAAACATGATTTTCAACACAAACACACCATAAAGTTGCATAAGCTAAAGGTAATGTTTTATCTTCCCAATTCATGTTGAGAAAGCAATCAGCCACTCCTGTTTGCAGCTGACTCTTGAAAGTTTTCCCATTGAGCACTTCTAAGAAGATTACAGTGAATGACCCAAAAAGATGGGAAGCAAACACTAGTGTTTGATTTGCAGAGGGAACAAGAAGAGTTGGAAACATTGGCCAATAGCTTCAGTCACACAACGTAGGCTCTCTGTTCCACAGAGATTCTTGCACTGCATGTTGCACCACAGATTCAAAACAACCTAATGAACAGAGCAGTTAGTACAGACTTGCGGAAATGATGAAGAAAAGCTGCTCTAACAGGCTTCAAGCTCAGTCTCTTTGGCACATGGGAAAAGCAGGTTTGCAGACTGAGTTCTGGGTCATACCACCCCATATGTTTGGGTTAATGCCTAAACTACAGTAACACTTTAATTTAGGATTGAACATATTGCACTGATGTTCTAAGGAGGACCACTACACACTGGTTCTATTGTGTAAGACTGATACTTTGTATAAATGATGTAGGCCTCACTAATGACTATACCCTTGATGTAGAGCGAAAAGACTAATAAGAGGAAAACACCCTGCCCCAGAAGGAGCCAAAGGCTGGATGATTGCTCAAGAAGCAAAAACTGGGGGAAAAGTAAAGGTGGCAGGGGGAGATCACAACCACTGACTCAATTCAAGACCAAAAAGACTTGCCCCCCCCATGCTTGTAAGGAGCATGCATGCTAATTTTCGTAGCAAGCAAGTCTAATTTAAATATAACTAATGAATAGCAGATAGAATGGTAATTATGGATCAATGAGTGTAAATTTAGATAAGTTTTTACTAATCACATAAAAAGATAAATAGGCTGCAGTTCCTTTGTGTGGTGTGCTAGCTTTGTGGAATGATCACCTAGCACACATCTCTGCACAGACATGAAACAAAAGAAATGCCTCGACCCTGTGTCTATTGGCTTGCACACTGGATGAAAGAACCCTTCTTTTGGGATAACAGGTTCATACAGGGATTATGTGCAATCTCAGTGATCAAAGCCTAAAATACGTGACCGTATTGCTTGGAAAGCCCGTGAAAGTAACTGTTGAAAATATTAATACAACATAAAATTTGTTGATTATTTTCAGCTACGAGTCACATTTTGTGTCTTTGCAAGGGACAGAAATGAGTAAAAAGAAGTGTATTAGCAATAAAATAAATTGATATTGCCATGGAATTTAATGGCTGCTGCTGAAAAATACAGAAGTGGCTATCAGAGAATTCGATGCCATTGTGCAGCAGAATACAAATTACTTCAACTAAATTTCAAACTACCTGTATGAAAAATTTCAATTCATAAATTGCTTTCAAGACCTTCAAACCACACATGTGCATTACCATACTCTGACCAGTTTATTTATGAAAAGACATCATCATTCAAATCAAAATATTTCCTAGTAAAAAAGCTGGAAGATCATTCTGTGTGAAAACAAAGTAAAGCTACCCACACACAGACGCAGAATTGCGTATAACCAACATAAAACCTAGTCTTTAGCTTCTCTTTTTATGATGCTCCAAGCAGATTCAGACAAAAATCAAACCACAAAAATAGAAGAAAGAACCCCATCATATAGAAAACACATTAGAAATTGAAATTAGAAATTTTCAACTCGGACTACTACAAGAAAACAGAAACATCTCTTTCAGAAAAAATCACCACTGTTTTGTTCCCACATGCAAATAAGCAAATATTGTGTACAAGAATGATGTTAATAATGGTAATAATAATGTAAAAGGGACAAAGATGAGACTTTAGATGAAAACACTGGCTTAGCTTTAGTCACAGTGATCTTGAGAATTATGGGAAAAACAGAGGAAGAGAAAAGAGGAGTTTAGCAATAATTAACTGAAACATGGAAAAGAAAGAGGTCATGGAATTAGGAGTGTTGAATTGTGTTGGTTTCTTTAGTAACTGTATTTGACCAAATACCTTGATTATGACCATTGCTGTTATCTAGGGACTTGAAATTTTTTTTTTAAATAAATTCACTATAGGTCTGTAACCACTGAAATATCTGACCTTGCTAAAACAAGGAATCAAACCAACCAGCCAATCCACCAGACATACATATTGTTAATGATCAGTAGAGCTGAAATGCAGTTATGTTCCTAACAATGACAATGACTCTTGACATTCAATAATTTTTAATGAAGACATGTATACTGACAGAGTACTACAGGGTTCACTCATATGACTAAAAGTTAAGCACGTAATTAATTTCTTTGCTGAATCTGGACCTTATATAACAAGTTTATTTTTATCAGATGCATATCAAAGTGTACAATATTAGAGACAACTTTGAATTTGAATGCTGACAGCCTGGCTTCCCTGACTTAAAAATTTCCAGACTTCATGGTTTATTTATAGAAAAATTAAAGACAGGCATATCCTTTGTTCGATTAAAAGGAATGAATTAAGTAATAGAATAATACTTGTTTAAATTTTGTGGCACAATACACTGTGCTAGAATGAGAGATTCATTTTTCTCTTAGCTATTAGTTTGCATTGCTTGTACACTGGCTTGTCTGATAGAGGCAATATTTTGTAATGGCTAAAGAACTGGGAGACAAAGTGCAAGTGAATAAAAATGAGTTCTGTTTCCTGATTGTCAGTGTCTTTCTGTGTAATTTTCAATAAATGCAAACGTCATGTCTCAGTTTACCCTTTAAAAAAAAAAAAAAAAAAAAAAAGAGTGAAATTAGTTTTAGGCATCACCATTTACCCCAATGTGATCACCTGTCAAAAGATCAAGTTGTGAAATTGAGATTTAGTAGCCAGAAATACAGAACATGGGTAGTTTATTGTTGCATGTCAACAAAGCTGCCAGCTTAGAGTACCAGTTCAATAAGGCACTGTTTCACATGCAGCATGTGCTTAGGTGATGTGGTTAAATGAGGACCTGCTGTCTGTTTTGAGCCTTCTTGTCTAAGAAAATGAAGCTTATTTGGTCTGGACATTTGTTTGGGGGCTTGTTCTCAAAGACTCAAAGACATCACTTTTCAACAAGTCCTCAACAAGGTGGAGGAGGGGAGGGAGCCCCTGTCAGCTTCCCTCAATGACAGAAAGGCTGAAACACTCATGTAACCCCACCTGGGTGTTACTTTACAGAATCAAAGAAGAATTCAGGGTGGGAGGGACCCCTGCAGATCATACAGGTCAACTCCCTTCTTTAAGCAGGGTCTTTTAGATGAGGTAGCTCAGGGCTGTGTACAGTTAAATTTTGAGCATCGCTTTGGACAAAGACACTCAAAAACCTCTCTGGGAATCTGTTCCAGCCTCTGGTCATTCTCATGGTAAAAAATAAATTTATTTATATCTAATTGTGTTCCAACTTATGTTCATCACCTCTTGTCCTACCATTGTACACCTCAGGCTAGAGATCCTGGCTCCACCTTCTCTACACATCCCCTTAGGTTTTCCTAATTTTATCACTCAGGGGAAAAAAATAACTTTAGTTAGTAGCAGCTGCAATAAGAACAACTTTTAGACACAACTGATTTAAAAAATAAATAAATAAAAATCCACATTGTACCTCTGAAAATGATGTAACAAAGAGGAATGCTATTCCAGGCTTTCTTCATTTCAACTCATGGCCATTGTATGGTAAAAAAGCTCTCTCCATTTCTTGCAAGCTCAGTATAACTATACTATATAGAAGGAACAAAAAGGTACCTCTTTTTTCCTTGTTATTCCCCTGAAATTGGAAAGAATTAAAAACAAAGTAATGTTTTAAATTCTAGTTTCTTTTCTTTTAAAAGGATTTTGAAAATGCATGTCACTCACTTACTGAACTATTTTCCCAAGGTCAGCAAAGTCTCGGTTCGTAAGTACCTACGTATTAAAAGATTTTTCAGTGACAAGTAGCTCCTTGACAGACAAAGGCACAAAGATGAATGACCGGAGACTGAAGCTAAGAAAAGTCTGACTGGAAATATTTTAAGAGTGAGTGCAATTAATCAGTGGAACACCTCACTTAAGGGTGTGCTGGATTCTCTGTAGAACATTTTAAATCAAAAATGGATGTCTTTTATAAAGATATGGTCTACCTTAGCCATTAATTACTACGGTGTACAAAGATGTACAGTAGATGAAAAATTTTGGTCTGAGTTTTAATTGGATGTCAAACAAAATGTCGTAGTTGCTGCTTCTGACCTGAAGATTTTTGGACTCTGCAAATAAATTACTTTCAATTTCTACAAAACAAAAGTTCCAACAAAAGTTTGTAAGGCCTGGAGTAGGAGTGTGGAAGGCCTTGCATACACAATGAGACAAGCTCTGTGTGATAACTCCAGCCATATGGTTTCAGTGTCCCAGCCCTGTGAATATTCAGGATTCTGGCTGCATGACTCTTCAGGCTTCTAAAGATCCAGGAGCAAAAAACAGAGAAGCCCAACAGCTGTTCAGGAGCAATATTTACCAGGCACAGATGATAGCAGAAGGCATCATCCTTTCCTCCTGAGTAGTTTATGCTGCTCCTGGCACAGAAAGGGAACAAGGGTCTGCTGCATGCTTGCAGCTCTGTCAGGCTGCATGAACATCGGCGAGCAGTGCAAAGAAAGAAGAGCTGATCTGCCCAGCAAAACGGTTGGTGCCGAGGACCCAGTGTCCGACACATCGTGCAGATTAGCTCTAAACTGGTGCTGTGGGTAAGCACCAATTTCTAGAGGAAGAAGAGTGAGTTGTGTTCCTGGAGCATACCTTGGTTTTCCTTGTGGAAGCTAGGTCATACAATCCAACACCTATTCTTGGTAAGGACTAAAGCATGGTAAGTGGGGAAAATAGTAGGATTTAGGACAAAACCACACTCCAGATCTGAACGAAAATGCTAATGTAGGTATTGCCTTGGAGTTTTAGCCAACTGGGCCCAGGTACAGCTGAAAAACACACGGACAATTTTCCTGAGAGGGCACTTTCACGTTTTCATAGCTGCAAAAAAAACTGTTACATCTCTGATGTCTTGTAGCATAAAGACAAACTTTTCTTCACAATACAAAAGCTAGAAAATCACCAATGATGAAAACTGAGTCTATTTTTTTTTTAATGTGATTTAAGAAACTGGTATTCAAACATTTAATAAGATTATTTCTTTTTTAAGAGCAAAGTAAAAAATCAATTTATAAAATTCCTTCCTCTCCCTGCAAACACTATTTCCTTCCTATCTTCCCCCAGAAAATATATTCACATGAACATGTTTTCCAGTTGAAAATTGAAAATACTTTCTTTCCTGAAAAGGCCAAGTATTCTGCCTACTGAAAGACATTTGCCTGCCTCTAAACTGTCCTCAAAAATCAGGACAGAGTCTTTCAATTTTTCCATTGTGGATTTCTGACCAAAAAAATTCTACCAAATTATTAAACGATCTGAACAAATAACTTAATCGGTCATGCTTATTATTCTTTTTTTTTTTTTTTACTTCAACAGTTACTTTATCTTGTGTACAATGAACTGTTAATATCCACTACAATTTTGCTTCATGCAATTTCCAGATGAATAATTTCCTTCTAATACTTCTTCCTCAATTTAAGACAATAAGTAGCTTTCTCCATTATCTAAGGAAGGTTTTCTGATTATTTTTTTTTAAAGGTAATTTTCCATGCTTTCATACTATAAATGATAATAATTCAAATTTTCCTATAAAAAACATCTGTGTTCAACTGACTTGTAGATAAGGCTGGACTGAATAATTTTGAGGATCTATGGTAATCTCATATGTTTGACATGCCAAAGGACTACCCTGAATTGCATTTTCTTTAACATACGGTATAGTTTTAGAAAAGCATTTCATCTCGACTTGCTAGTAAGGTAGAATTGAACGAAAGCTTCAGTAAATTGTTCTATGAAATATCTCATTTGTTAAAAATGTATACCTTATTTCTAGCCTTATTTTGTCTAGCTCCCACTTTGAATAATTCTCGGTATTTTTCTTTATAGTCTGAAGTGGTTATCAAAAGTTTTTATTTAGTTTAAGTGACAAAATTTCGCCATAATCTGTCTGGGGGGGCTGAACAGAATACTTGTAATCTCTCCTTATAAGGAGATCCTTTACTGCATTTTAGCTATTTGCATAGCTGTTCTCTGAAAACTTCGGAATTTATTAATATCTTATGATATGGACACAAGAACTGGACAGAAAATTTCTTCTAAAAATTCCCCTATTTATCTGCCTATCTATCCAAGAACCCTGTTTTGTCAAGTGCAGCATCACACTGTGATGACAGGCTAATTATCTACCACGATTATAGTCCTTTTCAAGAACACTGCTTTTCAGAATAGACAAGTATGATCCAGAATTAGAGGAGTATGAAATGTATTAAGACATGCTGTTCTCTCACTAATCAGGATCACTCTGTGCTAGTGACTTGTTTTTGTTACTTATAATTCCCTAACCTTTGCAAGGCAAATGACTTATGAGAGATTACTTAAAAATGAACTCAAGTTGTAAAAATTTATTATTTCTTTCTCTTCAACAGAAATTGTAATTTCATCAAAGCAAGACAAGTTTGGCAGGAGGTAATTTTTATAAATCTAGATGGGTCATTTTTCTCTTCCTTCTGTCTGCTTGTTATTAGTCAAAACCTGTATCATGCATTCCATTTTGTAGGACTCACTTCATCCTATATCAATGTCTTGGTAGGGGCTGGCCTAGCGCTCCCGTTGGTCTGGCAGCGGGAGGAGCTGCAGCCCCCTGAGACCCCAGGGGCTCCCCAGGGCCCAGTGCCCTCACCTGTGTGCGGGGGCGGGGGGAGCACAGCTGGAGGGCTGGGCCCCGATTGGCCGATAGTCCATGTCACGTGACATTGTGCTCACTATATAAAGGCAGGAGAGGGCCAGGAGGGCCTCTCACTTCTGGGAGTGTGGCTGTGGGGCCTTTATGTTTGGGATGGCCGGCCGGGAGGTGAGCAGCTGTGTTGTACATTACCCGCTGATCCTGCTGTCAGCGTGTTGTTCTGTCACTGTTATTAAACTGTTTGTATCTCAACCCGCGAGTCTCCCTTTGCCCCTCCGATTCCCTCCCCATTCCCAAGTGGGGGGAGGGTGCGTGAGCGGCTGCGGGGCGTTTGGCTGCTGACCAGGCTCAAACCTCAACAATCAACTCAAACTATCCTTTATAGTCTTTTAACTTACTAGTAGAGTGTTAGCTTCCTTCCAGTTCCTTTGAAGTTACTCTATGGTCCAAGACATTAAAATTCATGACCGTCACAAGGTTCTTTGACCAGTTTTCAGAAAACTTAAATACAAAATTATTTAGAACAACTTGTTCAAAAATTCCTAACCATCATATTCACAAGTTACTGCAGAAAAGCTTATAGTATTTGTTTAATCATCTGCTCCCCCAAAACAGGCACAGAAAGTAAAAGAATATTAATGAACATTTCTACTGTTTATACACTGTTACCGACAATACTGTTACCTCATAACAATGAACTAGTATCATTGTTAGATTTCCTTTGGTTCCCAATATACTTACACGTCTTGTTGCTAATCTCCTTTCTCTTACTATCCTAGAATTGCAGAATGATTTAGATGGGAAGGGACCTCCAGAGATCACCTAGAAAAAAATCTGCCCAGAACAGCACTAACCACATCAAATTGCTCAGGACTTTGTTACGTTCCAAGTGGTCCCACCTTCTGATCTCCGTTAGTTGTTCTCACTTTCTCCCTTTTAATTTTATTTTCATAAAAAGTCAGACAGTAAGCCAGTTAGTTTTTTGTTAGTTTTTTTTTTTTTTCATAATCAGGGAAGCCTGTAGATGACCAGATAAGGAGTAATATTATTAAACAATTCACAATTACAAACTGTGTTAATTTAAACATAAACCTCTACATTCAATAGTCTTTTGTTGTTGTTCAAGAACTTGACGTTTCTAACATACTTCATCCAGACTGAAGTCCTCTATCATACATCTTCATTTTCCCCTGCATATATCATAACTGTGTTCCGAGATCATCATCTTGTTTTATAGTGTGATCTGATGGTCTTCTGCAAACATTAGGAAATAACTTCATACAGATTACTTGCTTCATATTTCTATAATCTGACAGTAATCCCTTAAATATTAATTTTCTTTCAAGAGGTCACTGACAGAGCAACAAGTAATGCTATTTTTGAGTGCTCCGTCTTGACTTTTGCCCACTTGATCTTTCTTAAAGAAGCTGACTGTTGAATTTAACACTCCAATCATGTCAATCTTTCCAGTAGGATTCAGTAACACATAAACCTGAATTTATGTTTATAGATGAGCAATTACAGATCTTCTCATTTGAAACTCAAGTACAACCAAGTAAAGAATGCCTTGACCATTGATATTTTTATCAACTGTACAAAATATCATCATTTTGCTTTAAAATAGGTATGTTTTCTCTCCTCCCTATATTGTTTTTTACTTTCAGTGAGTGATCTTCTGATCATCTTAGTCAACCTATCTCCTCCCCCCGAGTTTCCCCATCCTTGTTTTAGTGAAGAGGAAGCCATACAATTTATGCAGTCTCTTCTCAGGATAGAAGGCAGCCACTGTTTCCTTATGATATTTCTGTACATTTCTGACTCTTCTCTTCTTTGGCTTTTGTGCTTGACAAGATTTTTTGAAAGACCTTTTAAATGTTACTGCTGGTCATATTTCTCAATTGTTAGGGTCATTTGGTAACTAACAAAGAGGCCCAAGAACTCTCATTCTAGAACAATAGCTTTAACACTTTAGTAACCACCAAACGTCAATACAGCAAAAGATGTAAATTCTGTTTAGCTGCACATAAACACTATTATTACATTTTTTGGAAAAGTGTTTATTATCAGGTGGGAAGCAGTAAGTTTTCAGTGCCGCGCAGTTTCCGGAAAGCAATTTTTCTTTGTTTGAGGATAATTTTAAGTCTACATAAGCCTTTATCACATGCTGCACACCTTTTAATATTAATGTCTACCTGCCACAAGTTTTCTGAAATCCATTTACTTTGACAACTTTTCAATTCTCTTGTCAGAATACTCAGCATGAAGTTAAACCCTCCACATCCTGGCACAGAAGGCCACATTTGTATCCACAAATGATCATATGCAACCGAGGCAAACAAATACTTTCCATATGCGCCAAAAGCAGATGTAAAATAAGGAATTTTAAATGCCTATTTTATTTCCACACTTCTTTGTACTGTAAATTACTAGTTTGGATACTTGATAGGAGTTGTAGTTAACTGCTGGTAAAGCACTATCATTTCCACAATTCAAGAAAACTATTAAAAGTGACTTCACAACAGGTACTTTGCTTTCTTGAAAGCCATTGCTGTTACAGTAGTTCCCTGCTGGAATTACTTTGGGAGTTATCTAGAAAATGGCATGAGATTAAAGGTTTCATGGATCTGATGGCAGCTCAGAGAAAAAGTGTTGCATGATCTATTACAGAAAATAAAATTCATTACTGTGGAAAAAGCTCTGTTTAAGGACTGACATTATCCCTAGTTTAGAGATTATTCCCCTCTCCCCAATACAATCACTACAAAAATCATTACCCCCTCTCTATAGGAAACAAACAAACAAACAAACAAATCATATCATGATGATAAAATAAATCAATTATTTGTATGCAAAAAACAAGCAAACAGATCACCTTGCAAAGACTCTGCTATCATCTAGAAATACATGAACCTAGAATTAAAAGTTTTGATGGTATGACAATTGCCAATAATGTCAACACTTTCAGAATTATAATTCATTAAAGATAAACAATCTTTAGTGTTCTGAATGTAACAGGAACCACCATGGCTCAGCAATTTCAGAATCACAGGATCACAGAAAACCAGGGAGCTCGGGAGATCAAATAGTCCAACCTCCTGCTCTAGGGAAGGTCAAACCGATGTTATTTGTGCTATCAAGATCTTTGTTTTTCAGAAATATGTATTTGCGCACAGAGTCATATTCAATTCAACTCAGAGTTTATAGCTCTCTGTTTCATTGTTACTGCTTTTAAAGCCTGAAGGATGATCTGGAAAAAACAGTAACAATAAATGCATAACGAATTAAACAGGATGAAAATAAAATCTGCTCATTGTTTTTAGTTGATAAGGGAATCTGCAGTGATTTCAGCCTATCAGTGTAATTTCATTGCTATTACTTCAATTTTTTACATCTACAGTACAAAATTCAAAACGAAGACTGTGGGCTACATTCACAGAATCACAGAATAGCTGAGCTAGAAAGGCACCTCAGCACACTGTCTAGTCCAACCTCCCTGCTCAGAGAAAGGTCTATTCAAGCAGGTTGCCCAAGGCCCTGTCTAGTCATGATTATGAATATCTCCAGGGATGGACCTTCCACGATTTCTCTAGGTTTAGTCACTCCTACAGTGACGTACAGTTTCCTGCGTTTCAGTTTGTGCCCATTTCCTCCTATTCTGGATACCACTGAGAAGAGTCCAGCTCTGCCTTCTCCACCCATCCCCATCAGGTATTTATACATATTGACGTGATCCCACCAAGCCTTCTCTTCTGCAGGCTAAACAGTCCCAGCTCTCACGGCCTCACTGCATATGGCAGATGTCCCAATCCATTCATCGTCTTTGTGGGCCTCTGTTGGACTCATACCAACATGCCCATGTATCTCTTGTACCATGGAGCCCAAATCTGGACACACCAACAGAGCACTCCAGATATGCTCTCGCACCAGGGCTGAGAAGAGGGGAAGGATCACCTCTCTCAACCTACTGGTTACAGTCAGCCCAATGCAGTCAGACCCAGGGTACCAAACATCTCCAAGGATGGAGACTCCACACCACCCCTGGGAAACCTGTTCCAATGTCTGACCACTCCCATGTTAAAGAAATTTTTCTTGTCTAACTACTCAGAAGTTGCTTTGCATCCAGACGAGGAAATACATTTATGCTAAAACCATGGAATACATTAAAAACAGGATCTGATTTGTGTACTGCAAATATAGCTCCCATATTTGTGGCTCCATATATTTCAAGTATATTTCTAGAGAAAAAATAAACTTAGTGTCAAATAGACATAAGACATCAGTGTATAATGTTTGTAACCTCCAATCCCAATGATAAGATATTTCTCCCTGAAAGAACCACTTTTTCAAAACTGTTTTATGCAGAAAATTATTTAGATTTATATCTTCGTCCAAGAGAAAGATAAACAGAATAAGAAAAGCACACAATGACAAATATCACCATATATCAGGTTTTAAATTTGCTCAATTTCATCAAATTATACCTATTTTAATAAGAACTTCAATATTTTTAGCTCTGATCTGCATGTTCTATTATACTTTTACAGTGCAGAATTTTGTACTTTTTATGATCAAAATAAAAATAATGATACTGGCATGGAACAAATTCTGAAGGTTCATCAGTATTTATACATAATTAAAGTAGTACATATGATCTAGGAATCAGCACACACAGATAAGTATCTTCAAAATATGTAGATACTTAGTTTCTGAATTTGCTTGAAAAAATCTTAGAAAACTTAAAAATTAATTTAATTTTTATTAATTTCTAGGTTTCAAAGTATTAGATTTCTAGATTGCATGCAGAACCAAAAGTGCTAGAAGATTACAGTTTTTGTTACATGTAGACTACTTTCATATATGATGTCATGACTCTCTTAGCTGCAACATTTGGTAAAATAAGGAATTTTGTGATCTATGTGTTAAGGTGGTGAAGAATCGCTATAGTAATTCTAGAAAACACTTGTTCTGAAGTTCCAAAAATTGAGTGTAATCAATATTTAAATTATATAATATTCTTACCCTTTCGGTACTTTTGAAAGTTATCCACTAAATTATAGAGAAACTGAAGGTTTCCCTTAATTTATAAAATAAATTTCGTCACTTGTTCCTGTAAAACAGATAATTTGAGTGCACTATCCTGAATTCACTTCAAAAAATTGACAATATTCTACATGGATGTAAATTCAGACATAGCAAATGTCACATCCTACATTTAAGAAAAATTAAAGCTGACAAGATCAGTCAGACAGTATTTAAATCATATCTTTGGGAGAACAGGAGATAATTGTTCCTCTGTACATGTCTAGAATCTTTGAAAATGAGCTCTAAGCTATAATCAATAAACCAGCTATTTTCTCGTTCTATTCTTACCATTTGTTTATTTTGTAAAAGGTAACTTCAGATAGTATAGTGAATATGAACTCAGTTATAGATTAAATTAAGCATCCCAGTAACTACAAGTTAAATACTCCAGAACACAACTCGTGGGAGCTGGGTCCCAGGTGAGGACCCTGGGCTCTTCCTTACAACATGAACTAGAAATTATGGTGGTGCAAACACACAGCCGAAAACAAGCCATATAGTAAACAGGGCATGTTTAGCCGATGGGATTGCCAAGGGTAATGGCGAGTGCCAAACCCCTCTCTCCGCAAGCACCAGGCACATCAGTCAAGGTAGCAGGTCCCTACATCCATCCATGCAGGTCCCAGGCTGAAGGAGAGCACCGATACCTGCTCTGCCAAAGCAGCCGGGTACAGTTTATTATTTTTAACTAGACACACTGACTGCCAAAACGTAGGGGCACTCATCTTTTAGAAGCAGTAAACGGTGTCCGTCTTGTCCAGGAGAAAGGAAATGTAGATGGGGCACCACCTCAGCTTGAGGCACTGGGTTTTTCTTTACCATCATCCTAAACTCAGAGTACCAGGCACCCTGTGTGCATTCTTCTCCTGCCTCATGTCAGTGATGCCCTACTGCACAGCAAAGTATTTAAAAGTTTCATGTGACCAGAAAATCAGAGCACGGGAGGGACAGTGACTCTGTAACCTACTGGCTATGCACTCAGATGTGATTTTGACTGTCTTAAGGGAGAAATGTAAACCTTCATATTTCTGGACAAGTGTTCCAACTGTAATATTTTAACAGTCATAAGCATCAGCATGTTCTTTACTATCTTATCCGATAGAAACATCTCAAAGAAAAAGTGTATTTTGTTTACAGGCCTATTTCTGCTACTAAGTGACAGCAACCTGCATCGACTAGAGCAGGTCTAGATACGAAGCACAATAGCAAATTCATACATATCCAGCACCTGGATCTATCTGATACAAAAAGGGAGCTGCATTGTACATTTAGGCATTCCAAAAATCAGGCAGAATCTCCATGAAAGGGGATTTTTTTTTTTTTTTTTTTTCCCAATCAGTGTGTTGGTCTTCAGTGTATAATACTGGCTTAAAACCTCAGTAGAGGCATACAACTTCCTCCATACTGAGCCCATAAAGTTGTTGTTATAACAACTTTGAAGAGATTTCTCCAGATGACTATTAGATTGCAGAGCAGAAAAAAGGATTTGGGTAATAACTTTTCATTTTGTTCATTACTGCCACTTCCACAGCAGCCAATTGTGATGTTAAAATTAGAACTGCAATTTTATATATGGTGATTAAACATAGCGAGCAGTTGCAGTATGATGACAGACAGACATGGTTTCAGAAATACCTGGCAAATACACACACACTCTGAGAACACCAATGCTTTTTGAGAGTAATAGAATATGAAGTTAGGCTCTTAAGCTCATTGTACAGCATACAGGGAGAGTTAAGTGCCTCAGGATGGGACTCAATCACATCAGGCATGCTGGTTATGGAGGTGGTTAGAGATAGAGCAATGAGCCATTCCACGCAGAGGAGTGCATCTGAAATCCCACCCTCTGCAGGGTTTAAGCAGCAGACTTTGTAATTCCAAAGCATGGTCTGAAAGCGTGCACACTTCATTCTTTCTCACTCTTCTGTTTTCAGGTAAACTTGAAAGGTGGGTATGCTTATTTTTCCACATATATATTTGTTAGAGCACCCAAAGAGAAGTGGAAACTCACCCCTAGTCTTCAGTGACACAGGTATTCACACAGAGCTCAGTTGTATCAGTAATCACCAAACAAGAAGCCAAGACAGTACCACTCCCAATCCCTAAACATTCATGTCCCTGAGCTAGGACCATCTGAGACACTTCACTGCACCTTTGATGTTTTGTGGCAAGAAAGAATTGCCTCCCTCAAAGGCCAAAAGCAAAGGAGGTTCAAAACCAGAAACCATTATGTTTGCCACAATAATCTTGACAATTCAGAAAAGTGACATTTGTTTTGATCTTTCTTCCGATTTTTTTTTAATAATGACTGTATAAATTGCAGTCTAAAATACCGACAAACTCACAAGCAGTATCATCTGGGACTAGACCCCCGCTGACAGAACCAAGCATGCCATGGAGGCCCTTGTGGTTGACTACTGAGAAGACATACAGAATAAAAGACATTTACACCGTGAATCAGTGCAGGATCAAGTGCAGAGTTTGACAACAAGTTTATGAGATGAATGCTGGGACTGGGCTTCAAGGTGTCTTCATATAGTGGGGTTACCAAAACTCATTTCATATATGGACAAGTCTGAAGCTCTGTAGAATTCATATGATCCAAATTTCATTATTCATCTAGGGAGCTAAAGTAATAATGTTACACTTGAGGGTGAGGGTTCTTTCTGGGACCATACATCTTATAAATTCAGCTTTTGGGGAACATTCAGGTACGATTTGTATAGTCTCTGGACAGGCAGCTAAGACTTCCAAAGTACCATTCTCAATCCACTTATTCTCAGTAAACAAGAACTGTTGGATTTACTGAGCAGTGCCCTCTTCCCTTTACAACTACACTAAGAATGTCATATTCTGTGTGAATTCATTTGTGACTGGAGACACAAGCTGTCTTTCCAGTGTGATTATAATACTATAATAATCTGCCTGTAAAACAGTGGAATATCGGGCAACAACATTTAAAGTTTCATTTTCCTGGTTCACATAACCAGTTAGACCATTGAACTAACTATGAAATTGCACCCTGTTGGTTCATCTGCAGTAATAAATGTGGACTTCTGGACATAAAAATGAATGCCTGTTGTTCAAATGAGCAGCCTGCAAGCCATGACTAATTGGCAACGTGTTGCTTTTAAGTCCTCTTAGCACCGTTTATGGCAACGTGAAACTGAAAAGTTAAGAATGAGGCTAACAGAAAGAGCAAATCACAGAATTATTTGTACAAAGATTATTACTCAGTTTTGTTGTCTTCTGTTTTAAAGATTGAAAAAAAAAAAAAAAACAACCCAAAAAACAACCAACCAAACAACAAACACCACATCAAAAGAAAACAACAAGCACCTTTTAAGGCAATGTAAGTAGTGGAATCAAATCTCTTACTGTGGTCTTGCCATTAGACAGTGAGTAGGAGACAAGTCAAGCCAGTGCAAACACTTTCGTTATGAGGGAAGATTTGTGTTGTAATTGAGGATATGCTTCATGCAACCTTGAGTACAGCCTATGTATAAGGTGACTCTATGATAATTATAGTTGCAAAAATAATAGCTTGAGGTCTTGATAAATAAAGGTGGATATGTCAGGCAGTGAAAGTCATGGCCCCATAGTTGCACCTTTCTGCCCTTTGCTCTAAAAAGGAAAAAAGAAAATAAACTACTTTCTGCAGTTTCTTTCTTCTTCCCAAGCCAAAACCAGCATAAAGACAGTTTATCACATTGTCAGAAAGACTTCCAAAAGCAAGGACAAAAATCACACTGGTCACAAGAGTTTTCACACTGACAACTCAAAGACCTCATTATCAACATTAATGTTAATGTCATTAAGCATTTTCAAATTTGGCAAATGTAACATTACTGAATTTTAATAGCTCAGACACAAGGATTTGAAAAGATTGCATGGAATTTGCTAGGTAAGAATTGTTTCTTAAACTTCTGTCTCTATAGCCAAATTTCTTCCAGACTGGTCTAATTACAGTCTGTAATCTGTAATTCTGACCTCCTGTATTAATATCCACAAATAACATACAGGATCTTTATGTAACAGTAACCTGTTGTCTCTCATACTTCCTTCTCTTTCAGATTTGCAAATCAGATTATTTTTTTAACTTCTCCTAAGCAAGCAGAATAATGCAAAACAGGTGAAGGGCAAAAACAAGGAGAGCAAAAAGTCACAGGAAAAAAAATTTAAAGCAGGATGCTTATGTAGCACGCACCTACACATCAACCACATTTCTGAATGAGAATTAATCCTGATGTGATGTAAGAGAATACAACTACATTTATCTGAAACATACACGTGCCTCATCAGCAACAGACTGAGCCATAAAAAGGACTGAACAGTTTTAGATAATTCTAAGCACAAATATATGTGTGTGTTTGTGTGTATACATATATAGGTAGGTACACACCAGAGATAATCAGCACCACAGCCTTCATACCTTTCTTTGTTATTTGATTTTCATTTTGTTTATAAGAGCTAAACTTAATATGGATCTTCTCTATTGGTCGCTCAGTCACTCTGCTTTTCTCAGTAGCATTCAAAGTCTTCAAAAGACAATAAATAAAAAACTGCTTACTTAAACAAACCTTTGGATTGATTCTTTAAATTAAACAAGAGACATTAGGAAAATAATCTCTTTAGAATTAGTATGTCTTTATAGGAAAAACCCCCATTAGTATCAGTGATGCAAGTCTATCGCACTTTCCCAAGACCGATCTTTTCCATTCAGCTACATATATTCTTAAAGAGAACAGTGGATCCAGCTTTTTATTTATACCTATAGACTATTTCAAACTGAGACTGCCATCACTCTGTTACAAGCTTTTATTTTCAAAAGGTTTATGACAAAAAACTTTCTTGCAAACAAATTAAATCTTCTTCAAGATGGCAATGTTTAATAACAAACACAAAGTTGTAGCTCCCGAGCACTTCATGCAATACTTTAGACTGCTGGAGCTCTTCCACTCCCCAATCACATATATTCTTGTTCCCTCGTCTGAATATTGAAGGATTCGAACAAACCTGTTAGAAGCTGTGCCACTAATCTTTCTACTTTCAGGAAGCAAAACATAATGAATCCACATCCTGATACGCATTGTGCCCTCACAGTAGCTTCATTACAAATAATCATAGAAGTTTCCTACTTAGTGTTGTAGCATAATACCAGCAAAGCTCATGGTGTTTATACCGTCAGTCCTGCTGTAGCTTTATTAATCAGCTTGTGGTAGGCTGTCTATCAGATAACAAAGTCTAATGGACTTCTGCAAAATAAGGGAAGATGAGGACTACAGTTCACTGGAAAAACGCTCTCCTTCACCCTGAGAATTAGGAGCAGAATGTGCCATAGCGTAACACAGAGTTCAGACATTTCAAGTTACTGACCTCCTAAAAATGAATGAAACAAAGGCATGACAGGAAACCAAAGTAAATCTGGATTTGCAACTACAGTTATGAATTACAACACAGAGAGCCAAGAAGAGATTCTGAAAGACTGAAAAGGTGCAATTGTAGAACAATTTTTCAGTAAAGAAAAGTAAGTTTAGACTCGGTTACTTAAACTTTCAATAGATATAAGTCTTGAATGTGACAAGAGGGAAAAGGAAATGCCTTATTACAAGTGTATATTAGGAGCTGTGCAATACATTCCTGTTCTCAGTGTAATCCTAGGACCAAACCTTCTAACTCCAACTACAGACTGTTTCAGCAGCAACTTTGTATGCATTTATTAATGCTTTTCCAACAGACCCTGGGGGCTTTTAAGCTACAATGATCATATCTGTTTTCCCTAACACTGAGATTCTGGTTTTGTTATCTGTGATAACTAAGGCTAAAGGAAATAAATGTGTTTCCAAATCACTTTAAATTCAACTGAAACATAATTACCTCTTGTTTTATAGGCCTTATTTTTCTCCACTTGTGTTAAAACTTAACTAGTTCCAGAAGAAAGCAAGCAGCAAGATCTACAAATCCCCAGAAACTGCTCTAGACATATGGAGTACTGAGAATACCAAGAATTAAGATGGCTGCTGCACTGGTCATAATACTAGATGAATTGTATACCAAGAACACTACAGTGCACTTAGAAAAGCTTCTATTATATGTGGATTTGTACTTTAGTGTTTACTTTTCTATAAACATATCAGCAATGTATTGCTTCATCAATGGAGCATAATTAAGCTTTTTCTGGTTTTAAAGGCCAATAATTATTTTACTTCAATTTCAAAATTATGTAAAGGTGCTTTCTTTTTGCTACTGCTTGATTTATTGGTTTGTTCTTCAATCTATGCCCATGAGCTGCTGCTGCTGAATTTGTATGAACTATGTTATCCCTCGAAATAAGTAATTAAGTAACTACTGCCAAAACAGCATTCAGGGGAAAGCAGGTTAATTTACCACCTAAGAAAGCTTTCCTTGTCCTATAATAGGACAGTAACATGAAGAAAAACGTTGAAGAGAGAATGAAACAAAGAAGTGAATTTAAGACTGTGGGAGTAACAGTATGAAGCAATAAATTTTATTATACCAATTTTGCCTTGACTTAGTTGTATTTACCTTCTTAATGTGGCCACCTTTGTGTGCCCCCAGGACAGCAACAGCTATGGCAGAGAGTGTTACTTCATCTAGGGCTACTCAAGCCAGGCTGGTCAAAGGGACTGGAGAGAAAGTAACCCCAGGGCTTTCTAAGGTGGCTGTTGAGAAACAGGCCAGCAAGCTGGTCTTGTAGAACACACTCAACTCTACCTTTCAGAAACAAATCAAAGCAGTCATTCTGGCAAACAGCATACCAAAATAACCAACTCCAGCTTTGCAGAAATTATAGGTATGAAGAAAATAATCAGAAGGACCACATTCGGGGAACTGGTGGTAAAAGAAACTTGAAACCAATTTCCTAGAATATTTGAAGTGTTTCAATATTCAGAGAAATACAATCCTATAATCTGAACATTATGGAGTAAATTAATAATGATTGCTCAGAACCAACCAAAAAGTGACAAAGCAATATTTTCAGGGAAATAAGATAGTTTTCAATCAATATAACCTTTAAAGCAGAAAAATCATATACACATATGTGACCAATTGGCAACTGATTCCCCTGAGCTAGCTTTCAAATGAGAAACATAAACCCAAGATTTCTGTAAGGTCAGGTACAGGGAGAAATGTAACGGGGACCTCAAAATTCAGTGCTGCAATTGCCAAGAAACTATAATAATGCCCCTGCTTAACAATGGGAGACTTCAAACCAGGTTTGTGGGTTGTAGAGTAAAACAATGGGTTTAACTAATCAAAAGGTGATTCTTTGGGCTGACAGAACTGTGACTAGAATCAAAGATTATCATTAATGGGGTGTTAGTGTCACATAGATATATCCCCACAAAACAGATGACATTTCCCAGAGGAAGTAGAGTAGACAACCTGACCAGCTATGGGCTAGAAGAAAATTTAGCAACACTACTGTCCAGTGGGTTGGACCATACAGAAAATAGACATCGGACAAGGTATTAGAAAACATGCCATAAAAAAAAAAAAAAATCTGAAAAAGAAATCACTGTATATCAAAGATGCCAAACCACAAGTGATTTCCTAAAGAAGCAAATCTTAATTCTGCCTATCATATTGGGACAGGGAAGAGAAGAAGGGAAGAGATGGCAACCAAAGCTATCCATCTACTTCTCAAAACCACCTCCAGAAAGAGCAGCAGCATACAGTAATAGACCAGCCTAAGAGGAACTGAAAGAATATCTTTTTTAACAGGGAACAAAGCTGCAGCAATAGCTGCAGGGTGCAATACTGAAACATTTTGGTAACTGAGTAAGATTCTACCTGGCAGGTCTATCCTAGCTGAGGGGCTGCAAAAGCCACACGAGAAGAGACTTCAGCCCTCTTTTGTAGAAATTATCAGAACAGAGAGAAAGAAAAGAAAAAACAAAACAAAAAAAAAAAAGAAGAAGAAAGAAAGAAAGAAAGAAAAATACAAGCAGTGAGACAGAATACTTTGATAAGTTACACAGGCAAAAAAAAAATATCCCAAAACACAGAGCCATTATCTATTCTGATAATAGATTAAGCTGGATACTTTAAACACCCTGCCTTACCAATAAATTGAGCTAGTATTAAAACACAAGGCTTTGTGTTTGGAAAAACATCAATGCTTATATGTTATGCTGTGGGTTTTGTGTTGGTTTGTGGTTTTGTTTTTGTTTTTTTTTTTTTTTTTTTTGTTTTCTTTTGTTTTGTTTTTTTTTGTTTTTTTTTCCTTGAAGAGACCATTCAGATTCAAGGGAGGAGAGGGGGTATCTGATTTTTTAAGAATTAAATGTCTTTCCCTAAACCCAAAATATCCTGCACAGCAAAATTACACCCTTGTCTTTCCAGTCTGGGTCTATTCCCTAGACTATCACACATTCATTCCATATTATTAATCCAACACTAAACAGAAGTGAATGAATGATTATGGAAAAAACAGCCAAGAACAAAAAAAATAAAGACTTTTTTCTCTCAGAACGTGAAGATCATAGTTAGAATAAAAATACAGGTTCCATCTTCAACAGCTTTGACCTAACTTTAGAGCCATTTTGAAATACCATTATTCATGCTTTATGTAATGAACTGAACTTGATGACGTTAGATCAAAGGCAAAAACCGAACAGCAGAACTACAGTATACCGTCTTCTCCAACAGTAGAAATACAAGACAAACAAGATGAAAAAGTACAGCTAATCATATTTAAATAAAGTGGATACTGGATAGAAGCCAATTTCAAACTGATGGAAATCCAGGCTAAGCCATATAAATCAATTTCATACGTTTAAGCAGAAGACAGAAAGAAGGGAAAGGAAGGTCCTACTAAATCTTGCAGTGCATTTGGAATATAGGATGTGCATTTCTTACCATACCTCAGCCTGGAAATTTTCTGAGATTTTAATTTTAATCTTTGTGGACCAAATTTCTGTTATTAGCAGCAATGTAATGCTAATGTCTCCCTTGGGGTACAACTGAAATAATGCACAGGGAATTAGGGTCAGTGTTTTTTATCGCTGTGAAAGAACTTTTGTCACTAAATTAATTCTTCTGCCCTCGACTAATCTCCCCTGCTGCACTGCAACATTCATTTTTCCAAGGGTGAATACACAACTACTTTCCAAGTCTAAATCTGCTCTACCTTGTGCATGCACGCATCCGTCCACACACAGAGACACACACACTAATTAGGAGGTATGGTATTGCTGATCTGTTTCAACTCCCCATGCGTTTTCTTCCCCAGCAGCAACTGCAGAGCTTCAGGAGGGCCACATCAGTAACAGCAGAGCTCCTGCTGGCAGCTTGTATCAAGAGGAGGATTTGCAAGACTAAAAGGTCTGTCTCCTTCCAAATTCACCAGAGCTTCTCTCAAATGAGGAGAAACTTCACATGAAATTCTGCCTGAAGGTCAGTCCTGCTGTGTTTTCTTCCCGTTCGGGAGCTCCTGGGAATTCCTATGGTGAAGTGAGCAAAACTTCTTTACATGCTCAGCTAACTCGCAAAAGCAAGACCGGAATGTCATCAAGTTTGCACCTTATATAAGAAGAACTCAAGAGGTGTTTCTCCTCACACACTTTGTCTATTAAAAGTGCAACACAAGTACAGAAAGTCTATAAAATCCCTCCAATCCCAGGATATAGAGAAGCAAAGCAAATCAGAGAAAAAAAAAAATATATATATATATATATGATGGTGAATTGTGAGCCAAGAAGCCAAAGACTCTAGTTTTGTGGTGCACTGGGTCATATTCCAGTGGGAGAAAGGCCTGTTCAGGTGGGAGTGCCTGCATCTCATAGATAGATGTAGCTAATCTTCTTAGCCAAAGACTAGTTTAAATGTCCTTTTCATTGCTCAAACTAATAATACATGGAAATTGTGCAGGAAAGGCAAAAGTAGCACAAAATCACTGTACTGGAACAAACGTAACAAGGAATGTTAAAAAAAAAAAAAAAAATCAACAAAAAAAAAAAAAAAAAAAAAAAAAAAAAAACCACATATTTGTTATAAATGTTTATGTGCCCATGCCAGAGCTCTGAGTAACAAGAATGAGGATTTAGAAAATTCAGATATTAACAAGAAGTTTGATTCAGTGGCCAGTATAGAAACCTTCGTGATGACTTATGTTACTTAAGTGTTTAAAACCACCAGTTTTAACCTTCATATAGTTGTGAAATTCTGTATTAGCAAGAATTTTGATGAGTAGCAGAGCCAGCTAATAAAGCCTGGCTTCCTGCAGATACCCGCGTCCTAGGCTTACGCACACACACACACGCAAACACACACCCTAGCTCCTACTTCATATCCTACTTCATATCCTTCTGGGCTTCACTCCTCTGCGTTTTCTCAACTTTCTTTTTGCTGCTTTTTTAACCCTCTTCTCAATGCAGGCAGTCCCCTTCCCACAAACAGCAGCTAGACCAGGAGTGCCACATGTCACGGCTGGCTCAAAGTTCCCTGTGCTCACGCTGCAGCCTCTCCTTCATTCATTTGGATCCCTCTCCTCAGCGCTCATTTTCACAGAAATGTATAGAAGCTAATCATCTTTGAGAAATCCTTTGTTAAAATCTGTTTGCGATTGGCTAGCGGTCAGAACTTATTAGGATGAACTGACTGCAATCACATCAGCCTTGTTTCAGAAGGAAACCAAAGGCTAGAAACACCACTGATTTTCCTGAACACCGGGCAGTCTTTTTGGTAATTCAGAGATGGGATCTCAAATACCTGTGGATCTCTGCGACAATAAAGCAAGTCTCAGGGTAGGCTCTTTAATACTCAACTACACGAGGTAGAGAACTAATGTTTCTAGCTAATGTGAACCTGCCCTATATTGATATAACCACAAAGTAAGTAATGCATCATGATTAGGATACCTATAATTTTCTTAGAAAACTTTCCAGTGTGAGATGCTAAATCCAAAACAGCTTTCTCTGTCTTGAATGTCATTATGATCTAATCACTGGATCACCTGTAGCAATTACTTGCCTAGAAGCCAGCAGTTATGACTAGATTACATGAAATATGTAGAAACAGAGGGTATTCCAAGGAAGCACTAACATTTATACTTTGTTTCTGACAGAGGCTTATTTCCTGAGTTAAAGGAAGCGGTAAATAAAGCAGGCTGTAAGAGAATGTAAACAACACAATAAAAGAAAAAGACAAATCTCCAAAATGAAGGAAGAGTTCCACAAATAGAGATGGCCAGTTTGGTCAAAATCCTGATCCTGGTTAAATATTTATGTTAATATGGCAATCACGAAAAGTGAGAGATGACAATGGAAAATAGGAGAAACAGCAACCTCTGCAAATTAGATGCTTTTGCCACTAAGAAATTCACATGGAGAGGTAAACAGATGATGGCTATCCTGAAATAGAAGAGAAAGACCAAATTGCAAGCCATCTCCCCTGTTTTGCACTACCCGGATGCTATCTGGAATGCTTCAGTGTACAAAATAAAAATAGATAAATGGTCTTTTGCAATATATTGTAGATACTATCAATGATTCTTCCTCACTCTGTTCAATTACCTTGAATACACATTGAAAGGGAATGGGGATAAGATGAATCCAGAAGAATTTAACGTTGAAATATTCCCCCTACAGCACAGCAACTGCCCAGTATTATACCTTTATGATTCACTGTCAGGTGCACAGAATACTATTGACACTTTTTAACCAAAACACCAAAGGTTCAAACAGATTCCACACCACAGACTGGAGATCAAAGCCACACGTGCAGCCTCCAGCCCATGGCTCAGTGTCACTCA
This sequence comes from Tyto alba, assembly GCF_018691265.1. NCBI lineage: Eukaryota > Metazoa > Chordata > Aves > Strigiformes > Tytonidae > Tyto > Tyto alba. The sequence continues at coordinate 24,180,131 of NW_024881301.1, forward strand.
GCAAAGTGAGGATTGCTGGCACACAGACGTTACTCCAAGGGAGCCTTTTCATTTGAGAAGGTAAGGAATGGGTGTAGGCATCTGTTCTAGTAAAAATGTGTGTTCAGAAAGCAGTTTGCAGGTTGCGTCACCTAGCATACCTCAGTGAAAGTTAAGGATGAAAGTTAAGTTCCTTAAGTTTCATTCAGTGAAAATTAAGTGTTTGCAGACTAAAACAATTTGCTCTTTCCATAGATACAAAGCACTCAATTAAAAAAAAAAAAAAAAAAAATTAATTTTGTTACAGCAAAAGATAATTAAATCAGCCAGCAGCTCAAGGCAACCAATTGAGAACAGAATCTCCCTATCTCCCTTTCTGTTACTGACCATAAGTAAACCAAATTTGGTCAAGATGGGGGAAGAGAAGTACTCTCTGTTTAGATATGGTTCAGAAATAAGGCAAGTCACCTTTGGACTAGGACTCTTCTCAACTTCTGATAGTCTTCCCTATTTTACAGTGTTGCAGGCCATCAGTGACTTGAATTAACCTGCTACATAAAAAAGACAGTATCATTATCAACAGAATACAGTAAGGAGAGTAGAAACTGAAGCTGCCTTGCAAAAATTTCCTTTTTTTCCCCTCTCATCACTACTATAATGTTGCCTAAGTAGTAAATGCAACATAATAATTTCCAGCACATTTGTACTCTTTGCCTTTTATTTTGTTGTTTGTTTTTGGAGACTTTTTACTGTAGAGAATGTGAAAGAGGCAGAAAAGAATAATTCCCCCAAACAGAGAAAAGCAGTCACCCAGAAATTTATAATTCAGGGCTAAAAGGCTTTCAGAAAAGTTTTGCAGGCAGCCAGCCTCAATACTGTATTTGCCAAGGAAAGTAATTTTTCAGTTGTTATATTCTGTTATTCTTCTTTTCTTCCCTCTTCCTCTCAGTACTATCAGTATCATCCTGCATTTCTCTTGCATAGAAGACAGTCATCACTTTGCTCAACCACATGACACCTGTGTAAATCAAATCAAATGTTCCTGCTAGAGTTAAACGCTCTTTTTTCGTGACTGACTGCACAGAGACAAAGTGATGGAGTCAGACATCCCAATGCAAATTCCATATTCAATAATACAATGTCAGGTTAGGTTTTGTCTATATGCTCTTTTCCCCTCTTCTTGACTGCAACATAAAATTACTTCATCATGATCGCAAATTCATATAACTATTCATGTAAGTTTGCTGTGATTCCTTGAGATGAAGTTTCAAGTTTTGAGGGAGGACAGTCTTGTATTTTATCAGGCTAATTATTATTGCTCCATTTGTGAGAACTACAGATTTCTATCTATTCCTTCTGTTCAAGTTATGCTTTTAATCAAAGCTGCTTATGACAGTAGATTGCGAGGAGCGAAAGGATTTATACTCCTTTTCCCCACTATCTTATACACGCTATGTCTGTTGACTTGCAGATGCACATATTGCTGCCACTGTATGACGTAACACTTTCACAAACTGTATTTAGACTCTTTCTGTTGCTGCTATACCATCCACTAAGCCTTGACACACTTCCCAGCCATGCTGTCATTTGTGTTCTTCCATCATTCAGTCAATCAATATATAAAAACCTGACACAAAGTGGAGTTATGCCATGTGAGGATTTATCTAGTGCCTGCAGGATATTAAGCCCAAGCAGCAGAGAATCCCTTGATGTACTGATACCATTAATAATAGTTTAAGACTTAGTCACAGCTGTAGTGCTTAAATACAAAGAAACAGATGCTGTCTGGTAGCAATGCTTCATATCATTATATAAGTTAACACATATATTGACAAATTCAGACAGTTAAAAGCAAACAGAAGCTTTCTAATTACCCTTCCTTACTGACAGAGCAACTCCATTAACAAATTGATTTTCAGACCTTAGCAGGCAGAACTTGACTTCAAATGAAAAGGATTTAGCACAATGAAATCCAACTCCTTAAAACATCCTACATCATCTGGAAGTTTCATGTGACAAATTCCCAAAAAAATCAGAGCTCCAGCCACATACTTCATTACAAGCCACAGACTAGGCTATTTTTAAGACAGGGTGTTAAACGATAGTTTCAACCTTTCTGCTGATTTCTCTGATCTCCCCAGAGATAAACTATTATTTTGTTTCCATAGTAGAACTGATGTTTTTCACACCAGAAAAAAATCCTGAAGCATAAGAAAAAAAGATCTGATATGACAAGCATTGCAAACAGAGTTAACAAGCTACTTTAATTACCCTCCTAAGATTTTCTCATTTGTACTCTGATCATCATCTTCTTCACAAACTTAATTATGCCTCATTTGTTCATTCTACACTAATGTCAGTGAGTATTCCAGGTGGAAAAGAGGAGTCTTTTTGTAAATGAAACATCAAGTTTTATATATTATTTTATATATATATATATATATATATAAAATATATAAAAAAGCCAGGGGTTTTCCACATCTGAAAAGTAAAACTGCCCAGCTCTCTACACGAACAGTCATCAATTCAAAGATCATCACTGGACAGATGATTGAAGAAATTAAGAAAATCACGCTGCTATCATTCTGATTCCTCAGCAGAGGGAACATTTCCACAAACTTGACCTTTGAGAAAGTCAGAAAGAAGAACAGCTGAGAATAGAAGTGCTTTGTGAGTCAAATACTGAGGTACGTAGCCAGTTACTACTTACAATTTATGCACTTCCAACACTTCCAAATTCAATAGGAATTATTGCATTATGACAAAGTAGAGACGTAGTAAAGACTTCAGTGTACCATAATTTAAGGCCTGAAGAATTGTTTCCTCTAACTTTGGAAAAGTCCTAGAATTGCTCACCTCCCATGACTGAACTTCATTTCATGTAGGTTGCTTTTTGAGACATTAAATTAATTGTATATAATTAATCTACTGAGACACACAACAGCTGCCCCATATTTGCAGCATTTTGAGCACAATGCCAAGCCTTGAAATCTAGTGCTATATAGAAGTAATTATTCTTCTTTATATATTATCTTGCTGACCTTCAAAACTGAGATATACTAATTACACAAAATGTTAAACTTGAAAAGCACCAAATATTAAGTTTCTAAATTTAAAAAAACATAAAGAGATACAAGATAGTCAGCATTTGAATATATTCCATTCCATGCCTTACCTGAACCAAATTCCATCCCTTTAGAGATTCAGCAATGATGGAAGTAACTGTTGCACATACGCCACCAAAAACCATCAGATGATTAGGTCCATATTTTATTGCATCATAGAAGGCTTTGAGTCCTTTTGCATTGTCACACTGGAAAAAAAAAAAAAAAAAAAGAAAAAAAAAGAGCCAATATTCAACATCACAAATACATAATTAACTAAGAAATAAACTACTGGGCAAGAAAAAAAATCAGGGGTTGCACTGACATAAAAATTGTACAACATCATAAGACCCAAACATGAAAAATTTGAGCATTCTGTTCCGGATCCCTAATGTCTTGTAGTAAAAGAAAAGGAAAATCCCTCCTTACATCGTTTAAAATCCCTTCCTTCCTTCCAAGCCAAAGCTGCAACATCTGAATTTTGATACCACCATTTGACAAAGAATAAGAAAGCCCCAACAAAAAATGGTTGACCGAAACCTTTCCTACATTCAGAGCTGCCATTTCCCAAAGCAAACTTTGGAATGTAACACCAGATGTCAGCAGGACTTCCACAGCTGGAGGAAAGTCTGACACCACTCATGGTTTCTGTAAAGGAAGTTCTGTCTCTAATGAAGACACTTAAGTAACCTCTCCTTAACGTCCAATATCAATGTTCTGTGCAAAAATATATACTAGATAGCCTGTTATTTAGAAGGACAACACAAACTCTCTCTCAAAAAAAATTATTTTGAAGTGCTAAGAATTAATTGTTCTGCTCTCATAGCTCACCCTGCTTTGAGCAGAAGACTGGACCAAATGACCTGTTGAGGTCCCTTTTAACCTGACTTGTTCTGGTCTTCTCTGATAATTAGTTTGATCATTATCTCAGGTGTAAAGGATTTTACCATAAACTAAGACCAGGACAGAAAAATAAGGAAAAAAGGGTGATTCTAGTCAGAATTGCAAATGTTATATCAATCCTTGAACAGAGTAGCATCTATCATTCATAATAACTTATGTAGTCATAACTTAATTCCTGAGCTTGCAGCAGAGTATTAATAAATTATGTGCCTGATGTTAAGAATTTGATTCCAAACCATACTGGAAGTCAGGGATGCCAAAAGTCTATAATGGTAGTTGCCACTGCTCTGCTAGCAACTGCTTCTTTATCTCTCTTTTTGAAACAAAATTTTCTGCCCTCCTTTGCCTCCTCTACAGTCTTTCTCAAATACAGTCTTTATAAGAACTATCATACACCAGCCTCCAGTATTTCATTATTACAATTCAATAAAATAGTTCATTTACTATAAGCATCCAAGTAGTAATTGTATTGCATTCGGTGGAGAGAATAAAGATTTTGACTAAGAAGTTTGCAAGCTTATATTAATCTCCTTACTGAATTAATATGCTAAAAGAAAAATTATTCTATTTGCTTTCTATCTGCAAGAATAGAATTATTGCTTCCACTTATTCAAGCAGATACAGATTTTTACTGCATAGAATTTTTTAAATTGCATAACATAATACAACATTTTCCTTCTTATTACAGAAAAAAAAAAATTAAAACAAACCAACAAACATTCAGTATAGCAGAGCCTCCCTTGTCATCTTGACAAACTGGTGACGAGCTCACATTGTGAAGGAATTAGGATTATGATTACTGAAACAAGCAGCATCCTCCATTCTTACTCCTCCATCCTCTAAAGACCAGTTTATTCCAAGCACAGCTAGAACACTCAGCTATGACTTTACTTTTATAAGCAGCCAAGGACATTAGAGCTTTATGTATCTGCACTTAACCATCATTTAGGCAAGTCTTTGCCCTAATCCACCCAACCATCTGAAGGTGCAGCAACAGATATTACTGGTTTTCTTACCAACTTAAGCTCAGATAATAGAATTTTTTTTTTTTTGCATTATGTCACGTTTTAATTGTATCACTGAGTAACAGTTTAAGAAAAATACAAGTCATATGGAATAAGGAAGATGTTGATAGTAAAATAACAGTCAGAAGCTATAGCCCGTGATCGGCAAAGTACATAAAAATTTATGAAGAAATAAAACTCTGCATTCTAAATGATAAAGACCTATGCTCTATTACCTGAAGTAAAATTCATACTGAAATTCACTCTTATATCACAAAACACTAATGCATTTTTAACTATTATTTGCCTATAAATTGTTTCTCACTGCAGTAAAGTAACCTTATACAGTTATGGATCTCAGTAGGTCAATTTGTTTGGAAGTCCAGAATTGCTATTACGATAAGGGTTTTTTTTTTCTTATTTATTTGATCTTTTCATTTTTATGAAGACATCTGCATGACAACAACCCTTTTTCAATCACACAGAGATCCTCTTGGGAAGCTATGCTGAAAGCTTTATTTGTCTCTCCAAAAGTGAAAGGTTCACACTGCCAAGATATATTACTGATCCATCTAGAGTATGTACAATAATATGTAAGCTTCTCTTCAATGTTATTCAGTTAAAAGCCTACCATGTTTTCATCTTCATACTTTATTCCTGACTAGTTTCAGCTTGCTCTCTTTTAGGCCACCACAAACAATTACAGGACTCAGTCTGCTCCTTGAGCAAAACTGCCACAATAGTCCGAAGTATGCCTCGGAGATAAAGGAAGAACTTAATACTGTGGCTGGCCACAACTGGTCAAAAACTAAAGGAAAAATTAGGAAGATGGGAGAAAGCAGACTTTCACATTTGTTTAACATCACATTTCACAACATACACTGTGTCTAACCTGCTTCCCTGCAAGCAACAGAACAGTCTGTCACAAGCATTAAAAAAAAAAAAACCTCAGATAAAAATAATAGCCCTACCAAGCCAGACAAACAAGCAGTTAGGAAAGGTTTCTTCCTGCTTCTAGTCTGAGGAATGTATCCTTAGTGAGCTCCTGAAGCCCGTTTAACAACTTGACTTTGTCAGAGATCCCAGAAGGCCACCATCGCTGCTCATGATCATCTATAGCTAAACCCTACATATACAACCCTAAAATTGGGTAACATTATTGAAAGACAAGTGCAGACACCACTGAAATGCCCACCATATAACCACCAAATGACTTCTTGAATTGTCACCAAGTGACTATAATGAGGTCCGGGAGCAATGCTTTGCAGCAGTCTAATTCCAGCATAATAAAAGACTGCATAAGAACCAAAATCCACATTAAAAGTAGAGGCTAAAAAGTCCTGGCCACATACAGATGACAAGCTGACTGGCTTATTAATTGGAGCATTACTGACAACAATGAAGGAGAAAGAATCCCTCCTAAAAAGTCACAAAGAAATCATGACAAATATCACCTGAAGGAGCCAACACTGCTTTTGCTAGCTAGTTTTGCTCTTTTACCTAAATTGTCATCAACATCTCTATTTTGCTGAGCTGAACTGCAGCCAGCTCACTTTCGACTCATAGATAAAAACAGACAGCCATGCTGTGCTGCTGATCTTCGCTGCACATTGAAACACCGAGGATGGTTGCAGTACCTTTCATTGGAGAAATGTAGTTTTACCATAACCGGAATTTCGAACACAAGTGATTTGGCACATACTACAGTTTTCTTCAGAGGAAGGAGCTGAAAACTACTCACCCCAAACACTTTAATTGCTCTGTTTAGTCTCAGCCAAAAGCCAGTAATAAGCCACATATAAATAGAAAGTTTACATATTAATGAAATAATTACATTAAATGTATCTCTTAACACACTGACTTGATACAGATTATATGGCAAATTCACTAGAAGAAATACCAGCAAATCACCAAACAATGGTCTGTGAAGGGTCCTGCCTCTCACTGTGACAAAGACAGATCAATATCACAGGTGACAACTGACAAAGGTATAGTTTCTATTTCCAAGGAAACAAACCCACTTATTTTAAGTAAGAAAAATAGTCACATGCACTGCTGCATGGGAGAGGAGTCAAATGAGTTTGGGGATTGAAGTGATAACCTTCCTGAATCCTCTTCAGAGGAGAGGCTGGCAAATAAAAACTGTCATCCTCCAACAAGAAAAGGATTTGAATGCACAGGGAGGAAGCACTGCCTGAAGCATAAGGGGTGCACAAGGACAAGAAACCTTTCTGGAGGGAACAGTGCAGCAGCCGAATACATGAGTGAGACCACCTCAGCTGTATCCAAAGGCCCTCTGCAGCTGAGAGAAAGGATGCCCCGTGTGAAGGACATGCATCACTGAAGTCAGGAGCAACAGCAGAATTGACTCGTGAGAGTTGCTGGCTGCCAGGAAGGCTGTCTGGCAGATAGTGAGGGAGATACTGGGGTGTGTACTCAAACCCTTAGGGCCTTCAGTGTAACAGAGTACACATACTTAACGCACAGAATGGAAGTTTGTATTGGACTGGTAGATAAAGCTTTGCTGACTCCTCTAATGTTGACAGGTTTTAATAATTACGGGACTAGCAGAAGAACAGACACTTGTAATTTAACTGATCTAGATAGATTCACATAGCAATGAGAACTACTGGGAACTAATGCATTGATCAGATTTATGATTGTGTTTAGATTTCTAGCTGCTGGATAGCTATGCCTAGCTGTTTCTCAGTTAGCTATATTCTGGCACAGCTTTACTTGTCTGAGTAAAATTAAACCTGAGGAACAATTTTGGTATCTATTGAGCTAGTAACTACTGAGGTTACAGATCCTTTATAATGTGAGGGAATAACCAACAGCTGTCATCTGCATAATGAAATACCAAACTTTTGAAAAAGAGCTTTCAGCAGCACTCTGCACTGAATATCATTGGAAAAAGAAACAAGTGCTCATAAACATATGACAAGACTTCCTTGAATGAAGAGAATAGATGTACAAAGCCTTATTCCTATCCTCTGCAAAATCTTTCTCGGAAACTAACTTTATGCTAGACTATCAGTTGAAAGGAGCTACGAGATGAGGAACACCAAAAACTATTTTTGTTTGATTTTCATTCACTTATTTAAAGTCATCAACCAATACAGACAATTTAGTGAAGAACATATGGACAACTACTATGAGCTACAACAAAGGTCAATCAAGTTAACATCCTCTCACTGGGTTTATGAGCAGGGCATGCTTCTCATGAGGTATTCTCTCTGTTTTCAAGTATCTGCAATTTAGGTACTTTCAAAGCCAGCAATTATAAATTTGCACTTAATAGCTGTAACTGGGTTTACTTTCCATGAGTTTGTGCAACAGCTCTTGGAACCATGACAACTACAACATCTGGTGACAATGTAATTATCCACTGAAAGAAAAAGCACTTCCTTTCATTTATTCTAAACTTCACACCGTGTGAAATATCTTGCCAGGGGACGTTATGAATGTTAAAAGTTCCCAAATGCATTAAAAGAAATTGGACTAGTTCACAGATCAAAAAACAATTCAAAACTTCTTAAGAAAGAGACAGTGATTTTCTCAGGAAACTCCTGAATCACAGATCATTGCTGGCTAGGACAGTGTTTTGGGGAAGTAGAATTAAAAGCTGGCCCTGTCCTGCCAATCAACTGCTCTATGACAGTGCTGTGTACTTGCACCACATCTGGTCCGAACCACTGTAGCCATTCCTGCATTCTACCTTTTAAAAACAAAACCAGAAGAAATCCCCTCCAAAAACGACACCTAAGTTCTGTATCTTAAAACAGAAGTTAACTCATCCCAAAAGGTGGGCCCGCCTTTATGTGATTTCTCTATTGCCTTTTAAGTTTAACTGCTAGCAATCAGATTTTGTTTTCATTTACGAGTAGACACAGCAGAGGATGACTTTACCTATTCAGTGAAATATTTACTAGTAAATCAACCCTGTCACCTTGACACCTCTTGATGCACTTTGAGACTTTACCTAGCAACCTCTTTATCTGATCCTGCCTGCTTTACAGGGAATAGTTTACAGAGTGCTGCCACTAAGGTACTGGTACATGGCATCCCATTTAACAGCTTGTATCCTGCCTCAAGTGCCACTTGCCTCTTAAGTCACTATCCTGGGTTTGAGTGAGTGGTGGGGTTTTTTGGTGGAAGGGGAGGGGGCTATCAGGGTGGCCCCCTGTGAGAAGCTTCTCAAAGCTCCCCCAGCTCCACCTCTGCACCAAGGCCGAGCCCATCAGCTGCGCCTCTGCGATGACGTATTTAAGAAGGGACGTGGTGAGAAGCAGTGGGACTTGTGAGGAGGAGTTGCTGCAGCTGCGTGAACACCAAGGTCAGTGGAGGAACGGAGGAAGAAAGGAGGGGGGAGGTGTGCCGGAGCAGAGACCCCCCTGTATCCTGTGGGGAGACGGCAGGGCGGCCCCCCCCCGCCACCCATGGAGATCTATGGTGGAACAGACACTGATTTGCAGCCCGTGAAGGGCTGCGTATGGGACAACTAAGGTGTCTACACCCAAAGGAGGTCGTGACTCTGTGGGAAGAAGCAGCCCCCGCTGCTGTATTTCAGCACTGGGAGGATTGCAGCATGTAGGGGTGTCCCACACTGGAGCAGCTCGGGAAGGGCTGCAGCTGTGGGAGGGACTCACATCAGAAAAAGTTTGTGGAGGACTAGGTCCTGTGAGAGGGGGACTATGCTAGAGCAGGGGGAAGAAGTTCCAGAAGCTCCCCCCTGCAAAGATGGAAGAAGCAGCAACACTGACTGCACCCCCCCATTCCCTGCCCCTGTGTCGCTGGCAGGAGGAGGGAGAGAAACTGGGAGCAGAGCTGAGCCTGGGAAGAAGGGAGAGGGTTGGGGGGAAGGTGTTCTCAAGATGTGGCAATGCTGCTCACTGTCCTACTCTGTTAAGTGTTGTTGCTGTGAGTGTCTGTAATAAATGTATGTTATTTTTTTCTCCCCCTAACGAGTCTGCCTTTTGCCCATGACCATAACGAGTGATTTATCCCTCCCTGTCTTATCTCAAATACTAAGTCTGACTTATTTTCTCCTTCTCAGTGCTGGGGGGGAAGGGGGGAGTGAGCGGCTGTGTGGTACTCAGTTGCCCTCTGAGCTCAAACCACCAAGCCTTTTGCTTTTTTTTCTCCTTCTCGGTGCTGGGGGTAAAAGGGGGAATAAGTAGCTGTGTGGTGCTCAGTTGCCCTCTGAGCTCAAACCATGACAGTCACTGACTCCACAGCAAGGGTGACCACTGACTCTGCTGTTGACTCATTTCCTAAGAGGCTGTCTAAACACCTGGTGAAGGCTCACCTTCTTGCTCAATGTAATTTTCTTTGTCTTAGTTCACTATTTGGGAACTGAGTCCACCCCAGCAAGATAAACAAAAATTTCCTGTCTCTCCTTATAAAAGGAGTATACATACTTTCAAATTTTTTTCCACTTATAGTTTTTTCTTTTTTTTTTTTTTTTTTTAATTTATATGACTTATATTTTCTGTCTCATCACTATTTCTTCAAGTATATAACATTTACACTGGATGATTCCAACTTAAGAACTCCAATATGAAATGGAGTTGGAGTGTAGCAAATAGATAAATCCTGTGTAATCAAAACTGACTCTGCTTAAGTTTCCACCATGATTAAATATGCAATAATAGCAGGGATCAAGTTGACTTCCTCTTTTCACAGTAAACTTGCATTCAAATCGGAAGTTGAAGTCTTTCTTCAACAGAAAGTTGAAGCCTTTCCTTGACTGTAACTGTTACACAGAAGTTCAGAAGATTATCAAGAAACATTTTGTATATTTTTGATATGAAGATGATTCCCCTTCAATAATGCAGAAGCCCATTATAGCCTCAAGGACTCCATTATTTTTTCCTTCCCTCCCCAAAGATACAAAAATTATGTCACTTAAGAACAAACAAAAAAAAGTAAACCCCCCACAGTATTCGTGATCCATGGCTCAAATAGACTTTTGCTTTGGATCACGGAAAATACTTAACTGTGAAACTTCTACATTGTATTTCACTGCTTTTGGTACATTATTAGATGTTATTAGGATTGGGTTTACATGGCAAGGTTTTGGTAGTGGGGGAGCTGCAGAGGTGGCTCCTGTGAGAAGACACCAGCACCTGTCACCATGTCCGACAGAGCCAGTTCAGGCCAGCTCCAAAACAGACCCACCACTGCCCAAAGCTGAGCCCATCAGTGATGCTGGTGAAACCTCTACAACACATTTAAGAAAGGGTAAAAAAAAAAAAACACCACACAGCAGCTATGAAAGAGGAATGAAAAAAAAAAAAAAAAAAAGTGAGAAACAGCCCTGCAGACACCAACTTTGGTGAAGGAGGGGGAGGAGTTGCTCCAGGTTCAGGACCATAGTGACACATGTTGTCCTCCTGCAGCTCATGGAGCAGCTCATGAAGCAGATATCCACCCTGCAGCCCATGGAGGACACCACGCATGAGTAATTTTAGATAGTGTCCACTATATCCTTTTTTCTGGCTGTACCACTGGTCAAATGCAGTTGTACTAGGGCTTCACAGTGATGAAATTCATAATTCAGGTAACACTGACAAGGACATCTGTAAGATGGTGAACATGAATCCAAAACATCTCATTCTGAATCACTAATGGAAATCTAACATTTGGGCCTTCGAGAGATCCTACAGTGCAGCATGAGCAATCAGTCAGATCCCACAGTATAAGTTATTGAATTTTGCTGGATTATTCTGCAGCTAGACCCATCATCTATCCAGAATCAAATTGGTGTTGATTCAAATATTCCTGGTCCAGAGGGGATTTTACACCATCCACACTGTATTTGCTCACCTACAACATACAGACCATTTTATTTAACACATTCACTTCCACATCAATTCAATAATATTACACAAGACAGTTTTACAGATGTTTTCTAATTAGCAGCATTGATTAAAATGGATGAATGTTCACACACACAATGTCACCTTGAATTGGAAATTTTTACAAGTATCCTTAAATCTGCACCTGGACATTCACAGTTTTATAGCATAAATATGTAAAAAGCAAAACTAAGTCTTAGTACTATATTGTTTTCTCTGACATCCCAGTGCTCAAACACTTAGCAGGTATTTTGGTACACTCAGTATTAACAGGGAGCCCAATGCCTTGCTCATTTCTGCTTCTTCCTCCCTACATAAACTATACTGCTCCATTGCATTTTTTTTTTTTTTAATGGAAATAAGCAGAATTATGGAAAAGCCTGAAAATCCAGAGGAATAACATAGGAAAAATTATATATTCGAAGATATTTAGAAAACAGATAACATGACCTTTTGTTTGAGAACAAGATGACTCAGTTTCCTCCAGGTCTTCCAATTTTTACCAAAGAAGTTCAACGTGACAATGATTTCTAACAAAGCAAAGAATTAATTTTAATTATTCAACAAAAGAGTAAAATATCTCTGCTCTTTATTTGCATCAAAAGGCTTTCTGAAATTCCCCTAGGAAATCAGCTGTGTTTTTCCACTTAAGTAATCTCAAAAGGTGCTAATTGTCTCAGACACTTCAGCCCCAAGATCATTATCACTTAAATTTATTGTTGCACACTACTTACTATTTTGTTGCCTCTCATTTTAAGAGAAAGACATGTGCTGTAGTAGATTTACAAGGCATTTGCCAGTTGCAGCTCAAATACAAAATGAAGAGTTAAGGGAGATAATTCTGGCAGGCTCAACACAGAGTCACTAATGTCAATTGTTCAATTTTGTACTTGCTTCATCTTTCTTTTTCTTCCCTTCATTTATTACCATTTATTATTACACTACCATAAATAACCTGTTTTCATAGTCACACTCTGTTGGACTATTTTGGTTAGATTTCCTTTCATTCCATTCCCTGTGCTTTTTAGAACATAGGGAAGAATTCACAAGTGACGTGCCATTTAAATATGATATTTGGTTTTCTTTTCCAGAGCTAGAGTATGAGTACTTTCAACATAAACAATCGAAAACAATACATCAAAACTTAATCCAGAAGTACTTCATTTTATGTTTAGTAAAATAAATATTCTGTAACTGCCTTTAAAAAGTAAAGTTTTAGGGATGTTCTCCTTTTGTTATGTCTACTATTGACTATGCACTTGGCTTTAATAAGAGGATTGCGTTTTGGGAGAAGGAAGAATCATCTAATGTAAGGAAGTGTCACCATCTCTGAATTGTCGACTTGCTTCTTTTCAGTACACTGGATATTGTTGTGTACTGAAAATGTGAAACTCCTTTTGACTGCAGCTGCGCTCTTTGCAGCAAAGAAAACGAAGGACTGAAATAAAAGAAGAGAACATAGAAGGAGAAAATCCAAATTTATAAATAACAATCAGGAAGATCTTGTAGATGGAAGAAAACAGAAGCGTACTAGTGCAAAATATTTGAAGTAACAGTAACACAGACTATAGTATGCCTGGCATCCCTTTCTTGAGCAATAAGCTGAAACTGAGACAGGAGTGCAATGATATTTTGAAAAATCACTTGGCCCTCGGCAAGAATAAATTGTACGGGAAGTCTGCTATATGAATGCTTTCTTTCTTATGATCTACTTGCTCCTGAAAGAGACTTTAGTTTTATAAGGGGGAGGCGGGGGATGACACACACCACGCACACCAGGAAAGAAATCTTCCTTGACAATTTTCTAATATGAAATTAAAATAAGACATTATTCTGAGTGTGAAAAGATATGGAAAAAGAGCTCTTCCGTATTTTTCTGGTTAAAAGTGTCATGTTTAAATAAAGTCTCCCATATGTGTCTTGGTTGTACGGCAACAGGGCCTGTCTCAGCGCGCACAATCACAAAAGTTTCTAAATAAACATTCACCAGGGATGTCAAGAAGCACAGATGACTCCAAGGCCCTTCAGAACTGTTCCTATAGCTTCTGAAAGTCACTTAACTGGAAAACGTGAGAAGATCTTTTAAGATATCATAAGGATGTCTATGGCATTCTTGAGAATATATTTGAGTTTTAATAAAAGGTCAGAAAGCTTCTGGTATTTTTGGAAAAGAAGATTAAACTCTTTTCATTTAGAGGATGATATTCTTCAAGAAGAGTGCTAAGTGGTACAAGTAGCTCCCAGTATGGCTTTTTCTGAAGCAATATTATTAAATTGTAATTCCCCAACAAGAATTTTGTAAACACAGACACAGGTTAGAAGAACAATACGACAAAGTAAGAGTTTAAAAAGTTCTTAATGAATTAAGAATTGCAAAAATAAATTTCTTGACCCAGAGAGGTCAAGAAAATCTGTTATAATAGGCTTCATCACACATTTATGATTTTTATTTACAATATTTCTGTGATGTAAAACAGTTTAACTTTTTCTATATCAAATAAAACTCTGCTAAGCTAATTTATTTAAGAAGTGTGATTATTTGGATAAGCTACCATTTAAGTGAGATCATAGAAGCCCGATTAAATTCATGGTATGTTTTAATTTGGCTTAAATTAATATAGCACCAGACAGGAATAATTCACCATTTTATAGAAATCTCAGGCTGGAAATGGACAGAGTACATATCAGCACAGGTAAACATCATACATTTTTTTCCCCTTAATACCTGGGAAAATAAGCAGTATGGAAAGGACACAAAAGAATACAGTTTTATTTTAACCACTATCCAGATGGCATGACATTCAGTGTGTGAACAGGCACAGTGCTTCACAGTTGGCAGTTACCAAAACGCCTCAAAATCTAAGTATGGGTTAGGACCCTTGCTCCTTTTTCACAAAGACCAGAGTATCTTCCTCCCCCTCAAGCTGAAAACCAAATTTTGAATGGTGACTTGGGCTTGCCTTAGTTATGCCTGACAGTGGATTTCTCTAGCAGGAGGAATCTGCCTGCAACGGCTACAGCACTCAAACTTTCTCCTGACCTCATTGGCCATCATATTTCATGCAGTGCAAGTTGTTACAATAAACTCTGTTATTCACAGGAGAACTACACATTCCAAACAACTCACCATTTCTGGGAACATTTTGGAAAAGAGGGACTTTTAAAATTTTTTTTTTGTTTGTTTGTTTTTTTTTGTTTGTTTGTTTGGTTGGTTGGTTTTGGTTTTGGTTTTGTTTTTTTTAAAAAAAAAAGGCAGCAAAGTAGTACCCAAAAGACTGAATGGGCTCCTGGTTCAAACTGATCATGACAAATGGTGTCACTGTGCGTGACACCATTGTGCCACAATGATGCCCTACGCATTTCCCACACACAAAAGTAATTCCTGAGTGCAGAACAGGGCAGGAAGGGAGAGAGCAGCAGAGAGACTCCAAAAGGGAACCTGCAGGCTAACACAAACCTGAGGTGTCTCGAGCTTCACTGCAACAAGGAGCAGACTCAAAAGTTGAGCCTCAGAGGCAAAGGAAAGGAGCAGCCCTGGAAGTATAGGGAGCTACTGGAATGGAAATATGTTTAAAAAGGCTTCAAACTTCATAAAGTCTACAGGCATGGTTATCACAAGTATTTCTTCAAGCCTTTTATGTATTAACTTGCCCAACTTGAGTTTTCCCTGTTTAAAGGCTCACCTTGATCTAGTTGGGTTTTATATCCCAGGAAACTTGTTAGTAGAGATAGGAACCACTTCAAAAACATGGAATAGTGGATCTGTCTAACTTGTGGTCACGATCCTGTCACATTCACACATGGACACTAAATTTCTCTGGCTGCAAATTGCAACCTGGCTAGCAAAGAGCTGTTCCTTTGCAAGATTAAGACAGGCTAGCAGACTGCCAAAGAAATCCTCAGTACTCGCATTCAACAGCATAGTATGAGATTTTTGCAAACAGAATGACCAATACTCTTCCCCCTTGGAGCTCCTACAGAGAATCTTAATTAAGCTTGCTAAGAGCAGGGTATTACTCACCTTGATATATCAGCCCTTGGGGGTTCCCTCCTTATGCTCCCGAAAAAACAGGACATGTGGAACAAGTGAAATAGAGCTAGGCTATATGCAGGTGAAATGCCCACAGAGTGCATAGATCAAACCTGCAGTCAGCCCCAGATCAGCCTCCCAGATGTTTAAAAGCAAATACATTCAGTGCAAATCTGGAAACTGCAAATAATCCATACTAGAAGCTAAGACCTGCTAGCTTGTCCATCTTAGCCTAATTAGATCACCCTAATTCTCTTCTTTAGTTATATAATTTAGTTTGTTAAATGTGGTATATGCTTGTAACATACAACAAAACTCATTTGTTCAACTCCTTGCCTGCTTGCAACCCGAGGTGAACTATAGGAGTTGTAACCCAAAAAAAGACAGTTTTGTCTCTGTGCGTGCTATTCTCCTTCATAATAAAACCCCAATATGAACTCCCTCAGACATGTCTCACTAAACTAGTAACTCCTGCTGGCTGTGTATAACCAAACTTTACAGAGATCTCATTGACAGACCATGAAGAAGTTCCAAACCACCAAATCCTCTGTCATTTGTCCAGTTACCTTTACACTGGGGTTATACTTGGCATCTCACTGATTGCTGCTATTAGTTTGGCACATGATGCTCTGCTAGGCACTGCCACTCTGTAGGCAAAGCTCATATGTGTCAGTAGAATTCATGGCTATATAAATTGGCTGTTTTGACTTGTCTAAGCTTTACTAAAAATGGCACGACTAAACCCTAATGAATCATCATAGCAGAAAATTCTTGGACTAGTTTAGTACCTGGATAGACAAACAGTTTTTCCATCTGTATACAAAGACCTCCCTGACTTAAAAATCTCCATGATTTTGCCAGATTCACAGAGTTCTAACTTGCACAGAGATTAAAAAAAAAAAAAAAAAATCATGCAAATATCAAGCTACTTGAGACAGCCTGCTTTCTGTTACGCTATGTCCTTCAACAGAGCTAAATTGCTTTAAGATTGCACAGGGAACTGAGAAGATTCTTGACATCCCTTTGCCAAATATGTACTGACTGTCACCCAGAATCCTAACAGGTTGAAATGGTATAAAATGCTAATAGGATGATTTTAATCGTATTGTCAAGCATGGCTGACACTGCATTGTCAAGTGAAAAGTACTTTGTACAGCTCTGGATCATGTTTATTTCTTATTATGGCATCACAGAGGTAAAAGAAATGGTGCGAATAAGTTAAATTTTTCTTGGTTGTTTCTTTAGGCAACAAACTGAAGGAAAATGTGAAAGTCCTGACCAGGTGAAATATTAAACTGACAGTGACCCTGCCCATGGAAACCATTCTCAAAATGAACCAGTGCTCTGCAGAATAACTTAACAGATTTCAAATGTCTTACTTAAATACGGGAGGAAAGAGGTTGCTGTCATCAAGTCTTCTGGTCCAGAGTGACAGTGCAGTAAAAGTGACCTAAATAGGTTTTCTGTTGGCTACCTGAAACAGCATAAAAATTGACAGCTGTGGAAAGTGTCTGTGCGGGAGGGAGACACATCTATTTCAAAACCAGTAGCGAGAATGCCTACTAACAAGTCTGTATTAGGATTTTAAGGTTTTGAGAAAACATGAGAACAGACACACTCCAGTGCTGAAGACCAGATGGCACAGTAGTGCCAAGAAAAATGTTTTCTACACTAAGCTGTGGTCAGAAACCATCATCTGGCTGCTACCTTTCCACAGCTAAGCAAGAAGAGCTTATGTGAGTGGTTCCCACTTCAGGTAAAGCAAGTTGACAAATTGCAGCTGATATTTATAGTCATTTAAATAGAAGTCTGATGACCTCACACTGAAGTGGGTAAGAGTTCACACCATCTTTTCCACTTTGGCAAAGCAGGATGTGTATGTGTGTGGGCACGTCAGTGTGTGCATGCAGGGGCAGGGACAGAGGGAGGAGGACGACAACAGCATTGCTGGTTGCCACAAAAAATCTGCCTGCAGCACTTATTTGACACCTCATATCTCAGCTTCAAGAATATGACAGTTTAGCAGCAGACTTCTACGTACTAATCATAAAAAAACAAAACAAAACAAAACCACAAAAAACCCCAACAAACAAACAAACAAACAAACAAAAAAAAAAAAAAAACAAAAAAAAAAACACCAAACCACCACAAGCAGACAAAAAACAACCCACCCCACCAATCTCCAGCAAACGGAGCTGGAAGCATAAGACAACTTGCTGAGATAAGAAGTCCATGGTGATAAACAATGTCTCAGGTGCCAGTTCATGAAACCACGGAACAGCCCCTTCCTCAGGTGCAGTGGAGACTGTATTCCCGATCAACAGTAAAACCAGGGGAACAAACAGGGACAGATTCTTCCACTGCCTTCTATTTACACTGCCAGATGCAAACTGATGGGAGACAGAGTACCAGCTTCCAGTGTACTCAAAATGTAATTTAAGCCACTACATGTGTTGGAAGATAGGACGCTCACACCCCGCAGCAAAAAAGAGAGACAGGCAAAGATGAGTATTAATCATAAAATGCACAATATTAACATAGATTTGGGTGGCATATGGTGTGTTAGCATGCAAACATGTGCCTGAGTTGGGGGAGAAAAAAGTGTTGTATGTCTCCCCTAACCACAAAAGCTTATTCACTTCTTTAAGATCATCTTACCAGAATTTTTCAACAGATATCTGTTAGAAGCAGATATGACAAAACAACTACACCTCCAGATTTCAGAGCTCCTCATGCTTTAAATTCACTATGATAACAAAACTCTACTGAGGGAAGGAAAATAGAAAATTTGTCCACTGCTTTCTTCATCATGTAATCACTTCTGTGAATTTACTCCATTCATAAACTGTGAGCAGTGTGCGTTCAACCGTAAACATTAGAAACAAATAAGAACATAATTAATGAACTGAGATCACAATAGAAAACAAATTTAGAAAAATTAGACTACAAGAGTTATTTGCAGCGTTACTCAAAGAAATTATTTCTCAAGTTTGTATTTTAACATTCAACATACAAAAGTCATTTCAGTAGTTAAGACTTGGTACATAGACTACTGATAATCAACTTCTGTGTGTCATATACTTCTGCTCTATACCACAACATATGGAAAACAGAGTTAGCTCACAGCTAAAAAAGTACCAGTAGTTCTTTTTACTAGCTCCTAACAATTTAAAAGAGACTTTTAAGAGTCTTGTTTTGGTAGTTTTGCAACTTGTTTGTGCATCAACTCCATCAGGTGTATTATGAGCAACTTTATGCTAGTCTCCCCCACATTCCTCACTGAGTAGAAATAATTTACCTTCTAATGCAATTCTTGGTTTATCACTGTTAGCGAATTTGCACGTGTACCTTGAAATGTCGTTTAACAGTCTAGTTTAGTCTTTTCAACAAACATTTAGCAGCACTAGTTCCTGTACTTTCTCATCTTCAGTAAATATTGGATAAGTTCTTAATTACAAATTCTTAGGGTCCAGTAAATAGGAAGCTATGATTCTAAAGGCCATTTAATCAAAAGCATGTAAAACAATATGACTATTTTATGGGAGACCTGTGTAAATTTATTTGATAGGTAGTATTAGTTCAGCATAAAAACAATCCTTTTTTTCCAAGAAATCACATTTATATATCTGTATTATACGTGACACACAGATTTTGCAAAAGAATGCAAACAGCACTGCTTTCTACTTAGAAATACTAAAACACACAGGATAATGGCACACCTTTAATCTGTTATAAATAATATTCCCTGCCATTCACAAATAATCCCCGTTTTAAAACCTCACAGTTTCTGTAAGCACTCCTATTAACATTACTCACTCTGGAACCTCAAACTTAAAAAAAATATTTATGATTGAGTAATGTCTTCAAAAAGATATTTCTTCTACTTAATGAAAAATGTTTATTTTTCAGAGAAGAAGTGTACCTTGTCCAGACCATCTTGGGCCTGGCAGTTAAAAAACTCTTCTGAGTGGCAGGACTGAACTACCTCATGCTGAGAAGAGGTACAAACATGAGGCTCTAAATATCAGCTAATGCTATAAACACAAAGGTCAAAGTCAGCTAACGCTCCTTTTATGCTGAGTCCAACCCCTGCCAGCAAGTGCTTGTCAGACTAACCCTGCTTAGACTCGAATCTAAATGCAGTAACTCCTTGATGCCATTGATCCCTGAAGAAAGAGTTTGGTGATGTACAAACATAAAACCTTTTTTTGATGTCATTGATTAATTCTATAAGAAGCTAGCAAAGCAGAGAACATTCACTTGGAATTCAGGAAGTTACAGGAATGATTCAGGAATTCTTCAGAAAGCACAAAAAGGCAAAAGGTGAATGAGCTACAGGGAACATCAAGGCGACCTCACAAACAGTGGAGACAAATGGAAAAGGGCAGAAAACAAGATTTCACCTTGTCAGATCTCTGAAGGACACAGCTTTCTCCTTCAGGGAAGTTGTTGGAATAGCAAACTGAAGTGCATTGCTCATAACTCATTTACCTAAACTCAGCAAAGTCAAATTGTTATGTTTGCACACTGGAGAGCTGGGCTGACCTTCAGTGGGGCCTGAACAAAGCAAAGGTATGGGTTGACAGCACCCTCATGAATTTGATCAAGGTAAATCTGAAGTCTTGCACGTAGGAGGAAACAGTGCTATGCAACAGTTCAGGCTGAGGACTGACAGGCTAAGTAGCACTCTTTGAGAAAGGAAAGTGGGAGTCTGGTGAACGAGAAGTTGAACCTGAGTCAGCAGTGTGTCTCTGCAGTAGTGAGTTCTAACGGCAGACTGGTCTGCATTGGTGAAATCATAGCCAGTGGTTTGATGGGAGTGACTATTCCCTCCTAGTCATCACTGCTAAAGCTGCATTTCAAGTTGTGTGTTCATTTTTGAGCCTTCGGGTACAAAAGAAATATTGTTAGACAGGAGCCCCATCAAAATGGTGATGGAGCATATGATGCATGAGGAACAGCTGAGGAAGCTGGGCTCCTTCAGCCTCAGGAGGAGGTGGCTACCAGGGTCACTAATCGCAGTCTTCTAGTCCCTAACAGGGGGAATACAGATGGAGTCAGAATCCTCACAGACGCCCAATAAAAGAACAAGAGGTCACAGTCTCAAATTGCAGCAAGACAAATTCTGATTAAATTTAAGAGGAAAAAGGGCAAAGTCCTGGAAGGGGTTAACTA
This sequence comes from Tyto alba, assembly GCF_018691265.1. NCBI lineage: Eukaryota > Metazoa > Chordata > Aves > Strigiformes > Tytonidae > Tyto > Tyto alba. The sequence goes on from NW_024881301.1 coordinate 24,201,186, forward strand.
GAGAGCCTGGGAAATCTCTAGCCTTGGAAATTTTCAACACTGAACAGGACAAGGTCCCCAGAAAGCTGATACATCTTCAAGATTGGCCCTACTTTGATCAGGATATTGGACTAGATGACCCCCAGAGCTCCTTTTCAATCAAAATTAATTTGTGATATTTCAATAGCAAGTAGCCACAAGAGCTGAAGCAAAGCAAGAAAGGCAAAATGAGCCTCACAATACCATGTCCAGTCACATCAGCCTCCAACGCAGTAATAATTCTAGCTAATCCAGCAGTAATTCCAGCGTTGATGCAACAAGGTTTGCAAAATTTTGAGCAGCACCCATAAGCTCTGAAAAAGTATAGGGTCTTCACCCTATTTTGGGGATGAAACTGTGCCGTTAAAGACTGCTAGGTTTCTAGGCTAAGGCTTGTATCACACCTTTCTACCACCAAGAATCACTTTTCATTGGAAAATATGAAGATGACTTTGGCTAGTATTTACTTAAGACAGCAGTAAGAACATATACAAAATGCTTGAGGAGGAATGGCATTTTTATTTTTCACAGAACAGCAGCATGATCTCTGGCTCCTGTGTGAGATTTTATTTGAAATCTTGTTTTTTGTTTTGCTTTTTTAAATTACATTTCCATCATGATTCGTTCTCTGCTAGCATAAAGAGCATTATTTACAAATTGCTATGGATAGTTGGACAATTGGTATCATCTGCTGTTTTCTTTGTACTAACACCAGACTGTTTTGCTGCAATGTTTCTAACTAGATGAATTTCAATTTGCCTAGTTAAAAACTTTTTTTTTTAAACAACATTTAGTCAAGCAAGTGATATCTATATTCTTTTATTTTTTTTACACACTTATTTTTACCCAGCAACTCAAACAGGTGAGGAAAAATACAACAATATTTAGTCCACAAACATGGGATGTATCACCTTTTACTGAGGTCCCAGAATAATTCCTTGAAAGCCAGTTTGCAAAAGCTCAGTAAAAGCAACGATAGTATTTCTCCTTGCAATCATTTAAATGAAATACTGAAATACTATAATAATTTAAGGTATTTATAACTTAATGTTATTACAATTTTCCCTAGAAAACACCAGATTGTCTAGGCTATATTTCTGGAAAGAAGGCATCTGCTAATCTTGGTAAACAGAGCAGAAAACTGGGATCTGATTTAGAATAAACACTCTTCATATCCATTCACTGCTTTGCTCAGGACTATTCCTTGAACTGGGACCAGCCCCAGAAGTTGCCAACATACACTACACCCTATGGAACCAAACCCTTGCTCCCCCAACACTTCACTCCCCAGCTCTAGGGTGCACAGTGTTTCACACTGGACTTACCACTGCTCAGGAGACATACAGAAGCCTGCAGCTACACTTAAATGTAATTCATGTGTTGCAGCATCTTGTCTTTCAGGCAAGTGCTATATAGATCTAGGAGGTAGAAAAACAGTATTGGAAAGATTTATCTTGGGGTAGCAAAACGGATGAGAACACAGAGATGGTAAAAGTAGAAAAGGTATGGGGACCTGAAACAACCTTGGCAGACAAAAATGGCACTGAGTGAAATCTGCACTAAAATAATCTTCATCTAAATTGTGATTGTGATGCCTCGTCCTTTAAGGACAGATCTCATTTGAATTACTTCCTTCAGGTAATCAAATAAAAAATTCTTTTGATTTCCTACCATCTGATTAAAATAGGCAGGAAAATGAAATAGCAGATGACAGTTGTGTGTGCAAGAATCTACTATCATGTAGAGTTCCCATCTCTTCCCCGAGTACTCCATAACCCTAGCACCACTTCTGCCCTGAGACATCCCAATTATTTTAACCCCAATCCTTCTCCTTCACACTCTTCTGAGAGTTTTTCCCCATTCATGCCTTCTGCATACTCTTACCCCAGGGATAGGCTTACAGAACCCAATTAAAAATAAACAGAATCATAATCTTTTCTGTAAATGATAGAAATAAGTTTCTGCCTATGTAGCTTCTACATGCTTCCCTGTATACCTTACAATCTCCTGTATATCCCAGCTCCATTAATACTCGATCCTGAGCTCAGATCTGTGTCTAACCCAACACTCTTGGTACTTTATCAATACTTCCATCCTACATTCCCACTGACTACTGGCATCCCTCTTCAAAGGATACAACCTGAGACCTCAGTAAGCACAAGAGGCTGGGCATGCTACTGCAGCTGATGTACATATAGCAGATATCCTCTGGGAAACCACTTGTGTGATGGACTTTTGCGAACTGATTAAATACTTCTATAAGATAGCCTTGCCACACTGCTAATTTGGATCTCTAACAGACATCCAAAATTTTTTACTGAGCATTCAGTACCATTTTCACTTGGGAGAACATCATGTATGTTGCCTCATTATTGTATGCTCTGTTATTCAGTGTAGTTTACACAAGGCTTTTTCAGATTGAGTATTCTCAAATGTTGGCATTCAAACAGAAAGGAAGTGGTCCAACACACTGCAGTATCTGTATGGAAAATGTATTTTTAAGCAAATTTGCATTTGAATTTTTTTTAGTATAAGGAGATGAAAAACAGAACCTGCTATCCCTATGCTTTATATAGTACTATCAACGTTATATGTTCTTTTTTGTTTGCTGTCCAATAAACATGAATGAGATGTCAGTCCCAAATATTAATGGAATTAACATTAACGTATCCTTTTAAGTGTAATATACCTGTATTTATTTGACCGATAAATTACCCATGGAAGATAATTTAGGAGCTTGAAGAGAAGTATCTCTAACTAGATGCCTCCTTTTGCTTCTTCCTCATCTTTGTCCTGGCCCAGTGGCCATGAAGAGAGCGGGGATACAAGCCCTTGCATCAGCTAGTAAAAAGCTGCCATAATACAAGGACCTTTAGGACTGTCACCAGACAACTACCTCAGCAGAGAACAGCAGCATTCAGCAGTTGTAATAGCTTCTGTACAGTTCTTCCCCATCCCCCCAGTGTTCAAACACCCTAAGACCAGAGAGAGAAAAACAAGCACTGTCTTGTATATCAGAAATAACCAGCTTCCTATCACCCACCTCATGCAGGTAGTGCAAGTTAAAAACAAAAGACCTTTAAAAATTTTAATTAATGTACAAGTAAAGAGTACAGCCAGGCAGCAGAAGAGTGGAGTAAGCCCAGCATTAAAACTCAACCTGCTAAACTGCACTGTATGCATTCCTTTGCCTGAATTGTTCTCTGCAAGAGAGGAGAGGATATTGTTGCACTCTTGATTCTCATATTGACCCATAGTTTGTCATTAGGCTATGCATCTTTTTTTTCTCTATATAGACTCTGAATTGGCTAAAATCCAGCTCTTGGTTGCTAATACAGTGAATTCAAGATCCACAAGGTTATGTGCAGGATCCTAAGTCACTGCTAGACTCAGTATTGTTATCAGAAACACTAGAACAAACATTCTTCTAGAAGATGAGTTCCTACAATTTCTAACATTTTCAGTTAACAGTAGTGATCAGTCACTGGTAAAGTTTTTGTTTGTTTGTTTGTTTGTTTGTTTGGTTTTTTGTTTTGGGTTTTTTTTTTTGTTTGTTTTGTTTTGTTTTGTTTGGTTTGGTTTGGTTTGGTTTTTTTTTTTTACACACACAAGAAACTAGTTTAGTTCTGCTACCAGTTATTCTTAGTTCAGGAGGTAAGGATTTGTACTGTGCATTTTAAGTTCCTCCTTTCTAAACATGATGCTGTCTCATCAGAAACCTGCACTCTGAATTGTTCAAAGTACCAGAAAAATCCATTTCAACCTACTGCACAACACTGTTTATAAACAGTCAACAAACACTGGGAAGAGTAGATGCATCCAGACCACTAAAGCTACTGCTACTGTTCAAAGCCTGTGCTAAAATCATTGCTGGTAAAACAAGATGGGGAATGAAAGGGGAAATTACACAAAAACTGATGCTTGACGTCTAAGTGATGAACAGAGAACAAGAAGGGTGAAGTACTGTCACTCACCACTTCATTTTTCCTTCTTAAAGAAGGATGCCATGAGGACAGCCGCCTAAGGAACCCGACAGACTCGAAAGACTGAATCTCCCTGTCAGAGCTCCCACCCTGCCACCTCTGTGCGCACCGGAGGTGCTGGGACAGCCTGGCCAGGCTGGGCAAGCACCAGATAGCACCACTATGGGAAACACACGCTCCTGCCACCTTCTCTGACTTCCATTAGATCATGAACACATGGGAAGTGGCATCTCTGTTCCTGATCTCCCAGGTTTGTTACCTTCTGCTACTTCAGTGTTTCATGTCCAGCAATATTCTCCTCATAAGCACAAGACCTTTAATAAAACCACTGTGGGCCTGTCCTCAAAAAGGCAAACGAGAAGCAGTTTTTCAGGTCACTAAGATGTTCTCTGAGGACAGTCCACATGCCTATACTCATCTGTGGGGAGAAATAGTCTTTTTTAGGATGAAAATTATGTCATATGAAAGTAGAGACTTTGCTGCTTTTTTAAATCTTTATTTAGAAGTCTTGGCACTGCCTGAAAAATATGAACTTGCAGAGAGAAGAAAAAGCCTGAAAGCTAAATTGTTACAACAATCCACATGCACTTTCCCCACCCGTGCCCTTAAGGAAGCTGAGGATACAGCTTATCCCAGTGACTGAAGCTGAACTAATATCTCACTGCTATCGAGAGCAAGAGGCCCTGACCTTCTGCTCCTGCCACTGTCTGGGTAAATCTGGTTTTCAGAGCCACCTGATCCCATGGTGAACAGTCTGAAACTATAAAAGAGCAGAAAAGTGCAGAGGTGATGTTTTCCCCCCCCCCAATCAGCAAGTTAAATCATCCTACCCTGAAATCAGGGGCAAGCAGATGGGGGGGAGGTTCACGCAGGGAAGGCACAAGAAGTCTCGCCTTCTACAGCAGCAAGCTCATAGCTGGGCTGTTGTACTGCCAGCGTGCTCTTGAAGATAACTGCAAAGCTGCCTCCCCAGCATGTTTTATAACAAAGGGCATGTCTTTGCATCTACCGAGGCCATACTGACACCTCTTCTCTTGTTCGTCTGATGATTTTCCATTCTTCCTGTCCTAGCTTTTTGGTTTGAGTGCTCACACACACACGTAGCCTTTCAACATGTCTCTTCAGCTTACCATTGTAATCAATAATAATAATAATATAGTAATCTGTGTTTACTAGGCATCCTGCTAACTTCCTACCATATCAAGGTATCACTGTGAAGAAGGACATTTAATTCCACTTACATATATCTTCACTAAAAGATTATTAAATCTGTAACTTTAAACAGACCCATGATTGCATGCACATCAAATGGGCAGTGGCTGGCAGCCTTTAACACTACCAACAGTAACAGAGATTTCTTTTTCTGGTAGCATTTCTGAAGGTCTTGTCTTGTGGCCTAATTTTTAAGTTATGGTTTTCAACAGTTCCTTGCAAAAGCAGTTTCATGAAGAATTCTTTTGATATTACACATACACGTCTGGTCCTCCTTGTCCTTACAGCAGTTATTTTCTAAGTAATTTCACTATCTTCAGAGGACTGGGTTCTAACTACATTAATTTAAGTAAGTTCAAATGGAAACAAATTGAAGCATGGGCGAAGTGCAAGAACTCTTCAATAGTCTCATTTAATTTGACATTTAAAATAAATATGGATTTTATTCAGGGGTGCGTTGTCATCTTCAAAAGACTGCTAATCCTGGAAGTAATTTTATTGAGTCTTTGGTTGGTGATTTTTAAGCAACAATTTATTTCAATTAAATGACAGCATCTTTTAATCTCAAGGAAGTGACTTGGCAGACAAGCAGTTCTGTCTTTGGAGCTTTAATACATTTATTCATCTGCCTAGATTTTCTAAGACTTTAGAGTTCAGTTGAATTTTCATCCTGAATTAATGATTTGGGGAAAGCAATCCGTTTCATTACAACACATAAGAAACAATGTGAATGTTAGGGGGAGCAAGGGTAATATGAGAGCTTCAGGCCTGAAAAAAAGCAAATGCAAATCCACTGTCATCATTGGCCAGCACACCTCCATGTGCCAGAGTTAAAATTAGCCCACAATAGCTATGATTTTTATGTCAATAAAACCATAGCTTTCCCTGAAAATGATACATATGTCATACAAAGCTGTTAGACTCTTCCAAGCAGACAAAGGTGTTAAACACTACTGATACAGTTAAGAACTATCTCTGTGCCTGGGAGATAATGTTTAACATCATTTAGTCATAAAATTAGGCAAAATAATTAATCCCAGTAGTAGGCACCAGACCTTGGCACCCACACTGATCTGACCATCCCTAACATGGCTTGAGAACACGCAAAGCTCTATTCACTAACACAAGGCTGCTGTGAATGACTGTGACCCGCTATAACATTTTTGAAATCTTTTTCCCTACATATCACTGGAAAAACAACAACAATGCCTGAAGCTTTCTGATAATTTTTTTTTTTTCCCATTGTATTTTTCAATTTGGAAAGAGCCCTAATAGCTCCGTTTTCTATAAATGGATGTTTTCATTTGGCAGAGAAGCAGCCCTTAGACACCAGGGAACTCTTTTTTTTTTTTGTTCTGATGAAAATTGTTCTGCTGGAGTGCATCAGGAATCGTTGAAATCTCCTTACAGAGTTTATCACATTTGCTTTCTTCAGCCAGCAACGAAAATAAGTTAAAAAAGTAAACCAGCCACTTAAAAAGAAGTTTCACATTACTAGACCACATTGCTATAATTGTAAAAATTCCACACAAAAACTCCATTACTGGCCTTATTAAAATATTTTCATATGTTATACCTATGGGTTATTGATCCAAACTACATAGTTGCTGTGTTAGCTCACCATCTCCCAAGAACACAGTTATGAAATACAAATAAATGGATTTCAAAATGTCCAACAGTAATATCCATGAAATTGTTTAGTGTGCCATAAGATAAAAGCATTTAACATGGCTCTCTGACCACATTTCTTGGGCTTAATCTACAAATACACCTCCATACTACTTTGCCTAACAGTCCAGTTTCTATTCTGATCCACACATCTGTCACAAAAAAAAAAAAAAAAAAAAAAAGGAATTAACCCAGTCTACTGTGAATTCTTCTCCCTCCTGAATCTTGGATTTATCTTCAAGGTATGTGTGAAGCTGAGAACTGTGCAGTGTTGAAATCCTGAAAAGTGTCAAGTTTGTTACATACAAAATCAGAGGAGCAAGAAACAGGTACTTACATTGCTTAAAACCTTGATGTGAGGATTTAGAGATCAGCTATTTTAATCATTGAAAGAACATAGTACCTTATCACTAGGAACCCTTGCTTCACCTAAATGATCTGTGGGAAATGATCTAGGCAAAAACTGTATTTTTAAACTCAAGGTCCAGCCAGTAGGCAGGCCTATAAAATTTTACCTTAGAAAAGAGGTCATGGTGCTGTGACACAAAGGGGAAAGAAGAAATAAACCAAACCAAAACCAAGAACCTAACAAAAACCAATCATCACCTCGAGAAACTGCTACAGAATCTGAAAACTAGGCAGATCTACATCTTTTTACTACACCTTCTTGCTGCTAGCAAAAAGAGATGTAAAACATCCTGCAAGCAGGACGAAATAGAACAGTCATTGGGATCCTCACTTTGGTGCATTTATATCAAGCTGAATAGCAACTGCAATGCTGAATAATGAAAATAAACATCCTTATGGATTTAATAGTCTTAGTAAAATAACTGTGCTTATTTAGACAGTATGTTTGTAAAACCCAAAAGCTTTAATCTCTAGAATAATAGTCCTTTCCAGGTTCAGTTCATAGCATATGTCAAATATATAGTTGTGTGCAACCCCAAACATTATCCTGATTCTCTCATGCTCATGACCCTTAACTGCACTGGAATCTGGAGTATCTGGAAAACTTACCTACTCATTGAGCAATGAGAACATTCAAAGGGTGTTTATGAAAATTGCCATGTAAATGGCACTAAAATAAATTAGGCCAAAGTTCAAAATTATTTTTCTCAGCAAACTCCGAGATACACCTTATAATTACCTACAGTTGGTTTATATTTTAAAGGCTAACTTATTTGAAAGGGGAGAGACAACAGCTGATGGAGGCTATGACCATACTTTTTCCCCTTACTGAGTGTTTCTGTTGCCTGTGGACATGCTTTGTTTTGGGAAGGAACACTTCCAAATTGTACATTAAAACATTTTATTATAAATGTATATAGTATTGCATGCATTTGATCTACACCTTTCTGTGTATACTATTTGGTAATAGGTAGATCTCTTCCCATTTACAGTGTAAAATTGGGCATATTTCAACTTGTTTGATTTCCTAGCAGTGACATTGTTTCAATGGCTATCACATATAATATTTTCCAAATATATAAATACACATAAATAATTGCAAACTCTACAAATGATGAGGTTACATTTACTCATGTATCTTGACATTTAGAAAATTTTATGCATTTTAATTACCTTCCCTCTGTACAACATTTAAAAATCTCCAGAGATTTCACTACAATTTCCATGTATATCAGATCACACTTGACAAACCTCAGTAATGCAAAAAAATCTCACCACCTCTGTGAGTAGCTCCAAATTCACAATTTCAAACTTACTCAAACTATAGCAGAAACACGTCTCTTGATTCTTTCCCAACAACAAATTACATTTGTTTTTACACTCTTTTAGCCTAATACTAAGCATGGATGACATCTTAATGAATAATTTCTTCAAGAGCACTCTGTCTCTTACTTCTGTCACTATGTAAGTCAATTTTACTCCCATAGAGAATCAAGCAATCACTTGGTTTTTCATCTGCTGTTGCATAGCACCCATGGGGCAATCACCGAAAAGCCTTATTTGTACATTAGCAGAATATTAGATTATTTCACCTGTATTTTGATCAGGCACTTCAATTGGGCCATTATTTTTGTTTTTCTTACATCTTTCCTTGCTCCTTAGTTTCCTTCAGCTGGAGAAAAGATGCAAATCAAAACCACAGCACTGTTCCATACAAAACCCATGGATGGCACATATTCCAAAACACAGGTGCTTCCACTTACACAAAGCACATAAGCAAAGTATCAGCATAAAAGGAATTCACTGCAATTAGGTCTGTAGGGAACAATGTTTAACCACTATCAATTCTTTTATGTCTTGGCAAAGCAAGCTCACACCAATAGTTTGGTCTACCCCTTAGCTATCCTAAACACCTTTAATTATTCAGTGAAAGATCACACTTCATAACTGGCACTAATACCTTGCTCTCTGCAACTGTTCTTTATATACATGTTAAATATTGTAGCCTGCTATTAAAAAAAAAAATATCATTTAATTCTCTTGAACTAGTTACAAGAATCTCTACTTCTTGAATAGCACAGGAGATAATTTTTTTCTTGACTATTAACTTATCTTTAGAATTTAAGCCTTAAACCTTCCCTCATCCCCAATTACATTTATAATTTCAGGTTAAAATAATGAGACTATGTGATATTTTGCATTCAAACTGCAGTATATATAGGATAGAGTGGTACCCATTAAAAAGTGTTTAAGCTTGTGTGTTTCAAAAATGCAACAGACTGCTTCCATGGCAGTATTGTACACACAGTGCTGCTGCAGCGAATTGAGACTTTGTCTCTCCAGAAGGCAAGAGAAGTGTGCAATGGCAGAAATATAACTGCCTCATGGCACAGATTGCATACCACACTGGTTGTTACTAATAAAACAAAGGAGCAAATAACTACCCCTCTAAAACCTTCCACAACAAACCTGTGACTTTTTAGCCGTATTTGTGCGTCAAGTTTTTACAAGCATGGCTATTTGCACTCCATTCTTTCCATATGAGAAATTTTTTCAAAGAAAATTTGGTCCTTTACTACCATCAAAAAAAAAAAAAAAACTATCTAGAAAAATCACACTACTTGCCATTTAATCCTATAAATGTAATGCATTAAACAAGTTAGTTTATGATGGATGCTGTACAAAATGAGGATGCAGTATTACAGCATGCTGAAGTTGACAGTATTTTGCAAAATTAAACCTAAAGTTGCACTGATTAATGTGTCATACATGTCATACATTAATTCTACATTAATCTTTTGAGCAGGCCTAGACATCTAGCCCTTAATCCTTAAAATTAAGGGCAGAAACCATGCAGTGTTTAAGACTGTGCATGCCTCACTGCCAACAGCAGAATCCTCTCCAGAGCAGTTCTCTGAGTTGTGTTGAGAAACATGGAAAATGTTCACTCAGAAATTCCCAGGCACAGCCCTAGAATTACCTGTTATAAGGGCTGTCTCAAACACAATTGTGGCAGTCGTATTTCAGACCTATTAAGCAAAATAGACGTTGAGATAATGTTTTCCTTCTCCCAGACGCATCCCCCCGCCCAAGCACCCCTCTCCCCCCCAGGCGATGCCGCAGCACAGACAGGGCTCTCCAGCATACGGCTCTGGAGCTGCCAGGCACACACAACAAAGCTTAAGTAGGTTAATGCTAGGAGACTACTGAAGTCAAATTATAATCTCAAATAGATTTAAGTGAGCAGAATTGATGAACTCGACTGTTTCTCTTACCAGCACTGCTCTGATCTTGTTTGAGCACTGAATAGATGCACTGACCTTGGCATGCCTGTTCATCTGACCTGAAGGCAACCACATGCCTATATCCCTGAATGAAGGCTCTAGTCTCTTTGTGCACAAATGATAACCCCTTTTCTAATCAAAGCAAAAGATACTTTTCTGCTGAAATTGATGCCTTTATGAGAATCTCAACTACGTTGTTATTATCTTCGTTTACTCAAAAGTTATTTCTAGCTATAAATAGCAATGCGAAACTCAGTTCCCCAGAGCTAGACCACTGCAAAGGTTAGGAAAATGGGGTAGGAAACAAACAAATCTCTTTTGTTTTCCATGCTCCATTCAGAAGTTTGTTGTCATTGTGTCTCATCTCCTTAAGCTTCTAGTGATGCTTAGATCCATCCACACCCCAGTGCAGGACAGTAACCAGCAAAGAACAGAAGGTGAACAACTTTTGACACACTTCAGCTTTCAACACTCTCATAAGACTATGTTATAACAGAAAGCATTTTTCACTGTTATGGCTTATTGGTTCAAGTCCAAATTACTGTGAACTTATATAGCTCAATATTAGTGCTTTACATAGCACTAAACTAGAGGTTGGAAGTTAGCACAGTTCTAGTACTACCAGGGAGAGGTCAGACAGGGAACCCAGGCAGCAAGGAAACTGGATGTCAAGCATGCATCTAATGGAACAAAAATGCTACTTGTATCCTTAATCTACAGTTAAGCACAGCACCATTTAGCTGAAAAACATGGTTGTGTTTGAGACATGTCTGCTACTTCTGACTTGTGTTTACTGCCACACTGCAGTCCCCAGTTCCCCCTTCGCCACTACCATACATTCATTCCTGTTCTCATTCCCCCAACAGAAGCAATCATGAGCTTATTAGTAATGCAGACCAACATTAATTATTTCACTTAAAAATGCCCCAAACTTGATACTCTTGTGAGGAGAATTAAGAGAGAATTTTCTTTTATGTATGGACTGAAGGATATTTCAGGCTTGTTTTGAAAGCGTTGAGGCAGAAGCTTACTTTTGATTTTTACAGGAAGTTTACACTCTAAAAAATTTAAGCATACACTTCTGATGCTACTCATCTAACAGCATAAATCTGTCCCATAACTGTAGATTTGTCTACCATGAAAAATAAGAACAGTCAGAGCACCTAGGTACTAAACAATAGATTAAGGATTATACCTAGTTAAAAATATATTTATTGAAACTGAATCACACAGAGTTGCTTCAGAAAGAGAGGGACAAAGAAGTTGTCTCCCATTGTCGCTGATTGTCACAAAAAGAATACTTTTCACTTAAAATAGTAACGACCGTAATTTTTTTTTTAAGAAAAAATTAATTTTCTCCTTGTACTGTGTTATTATACAAGATAATACAATTAAACAGCTTTATTATAGTTGAGGATGTAATTAATTTTTTTTTTTTACATGTCTTCTCAATAAGATTAAGATCATCCCATTACTCATTCGGATTAAACCATCTTGATTTACAGAACTGAAAAAAATGGTCTTCAGTTTGCTCACAGAAAACAGTTCTGAGGTTATACTATGACAAAAGATCACAGCCACACCAACGAATTTGCATTAGGTAACAAAATGGAAAAGGGACAGAGATCTTTTGTACATTAAAACTATAGTGGCCAGTTGAAAACTGACAAATGTACAAAGGGATGAGATAATTAACACCTCTTAGTTCTCTTTTTGGTCCCTAAATTACAACCTTCTTCCTCATGCTGGCACACTATTAAGAGTCATTTTGTTCCTGCAGTAAGTTAGAGATCTGATGCAGCATTCCCGACTAATGTCATTTATAACAACTGGAAACACTACAGACGTGAAAAAGACCCAGGTCAGTCACTGTCAGTTAATACATGAGACTGCACATTCATAACAAAGAAGTTGTTGCAATCTTAAAAATAGCTGAAGTGAGGAATGAACCTAAGGGCTTCCACATAATGCAAATGAGGAATCTGCAGCTAGGCATTTTTAAAGTCTTAAATCCAGATTTTCAGAGTGTTAGAGATCTTTGTTACCTCTGCATCTCCGAACTGACATATATGAGGAACCTGACCATCGGTAGACTAGGGCTCTGCATGTTATGAAAAAAAATGCCCTACAATCCCTGAAAATTTCCAAAACATCAGAAACCAAAACAAAAAATAATTTTTAGAAACGTAAGGTTTGCATTTCTAAGCCACACTCCTTTCCCAGTTCCTATGTTCAGCATTTGAAATCAGCAAGTCTCTGGTTCCACATATAACACATCCAATACCACTCTTTATTTCTGTCTTCATCTGCCTCTTGTGCCAGTTTTCTTGTTCCTCCATTACATTTCTGTTCCAAATAGTGGGAATTCTAGTTTCTTGAAGACATGCTAGCAATGACAGAGGTACTGTTTTGAGGTAGATACCAAAAGCATTAAACATATTAGATATCAGATATTGGACACATGTAAAGATTAAGATTTAGGACTAGACAGTCTCCTGGTTATAGTTGCACTGACAGATGTGGATTTGTCCCTGTTAATGTATTAAGTTATGCTGCAGAGTTTAAATTTGACTTTAGGATTTTGACTCTTGCAACTAATTCTTCCTATCAATGAAGCAAAATTAAGCAGAGGACTCTACTGTGCTTCTTGTACAACTGTAAGAAATCTGGTATTTCCTTCTCCACCTCCCCTTTATCTCCTAAATGAATTCAAGAAGATGAACTTGAGAAAGCTAACACTCGTACAAGTAAGATCTTAAGAGAGCAATTTGATTCTCCCATTGTTCTGGAGGAGGCAATGGGCCACGGGGGCAGACCGCCCAGGCAAGTAACTCCTTTGGGATTGATGATCAGGATTCCCCTACTTTGAAGACAAACATATGCCCTGCAGCAAAGGGCTGCACTTCACGTGGGCAAGCTAGCTTTTAGCAATTTAACTTGCATAACAACAGCCCTTTCGTGCAGCCTTGCCTTTGTGCTGGGACTATGCACACTGGCTCAGTAGCTCATGCTTTTTGCCCCCGAGCATCCCTGGCTGGCACCCAGGCTAACCATACCAACCTGCTCCCACCCACCTTAGCAGGATGCAGACACACTTCTGATACAGCAGGCACCGTAACTACATTGTTCCAGCCCAGAGCTAACAACTGGACTATGTAACATACCTGTACATGTTGCATATATAGGTGAACAGTAATTTACTTAGTCTGTAGAATCTACAGAGTAGCCCAACAGTGTAGACATGGGATACTCTCTGTATTTAGGCACACCAAAAAAATCTTTTCTCTCTAGGTGACTTCAGGGTTTCCCCTTGTGCCTCAAGACTCACTACCCAGGAGTAGTAAGAGGGAGCTCTGTGTCGTGCACAGATAGGTGAGCATTACTTTCCTAGTTTAAAAGTGGTTTCTAAAGGTGAAATAGCAGTTTTATATATGCTACACTTTCTTCCTTGACTTACAATATTGTTAACAGGTCCACTTTGCAGAAGGAAACATTAGGTTCTTTCAGTAATCACAGTCATTTTTTGCCTTCATCAGCACATGTTCAGCCACATTTCTCCAGTTTAGGGTTTCCCTAAGCACGAAGGACCACAATGAGAGAGAGTGAAGGTGGGCTGGGGTTTTGTTTTGTCAGCTTTATCTCTTAATCTTTCAGCTGAGGTTCCTGCCTGGGCTCCACCACGCAGACCAGCACCAGCCCTGTTCTAGGCAAAACAGTGGGACAGGAGCTCTTAACTGATTTTCTACCACACCATATAATATAAAGTATGTGTAAGTTTCCTTAACAAGTCAAACTGCCTTATTTCACCTGATTTCAATAGTCTAGATATTCACTAAAATATTACAACTTTAAGGAATAACATAATGAAACACTAAAATTCAGCAAAGCTTGGACACACACTTATACATGGGCAAAAGAGAACTACATACGTTAAGTTTGGAACTCATTGGTTGGAAAGAGCAGGAAAAATATTTAACAACTGATCACATTTAGGTGTGAAAATATCAAACGTAACTTTAAAAAATTATCTACCAAAACATTTCCAGACATAGATGGTAACCCAAGATGGACTACCAGGTGCATCTCGAATCACAGCACTTGAGAATGATTAATTCATAGTGCAACAGATGCAGAGAAAGGCTTCTAAAATAATAATTACGGGAATGGTAAATCTATCTTAAGGGAAGGCTAAATGAGCTTTACTTATTTATCCCACAAAATAAAAGGTGCAGAAAGTAGTCCTGTTTGTTTGCCAACTACATCAAGATGGAATTAAATGAGATTTGGGACTTAAACTCCTGATAATTTTTATCTCCACATTCTGTTTTGAGCATCTTGAATATTTTGATTATTCCAACTTTGAACAGAATATGTTTAGATCACAGCTAATGACTTTCATCGCAACCCTGAAGATGGGAAATTACTTTTCTCTTTAAACACTCATTCTGAAATAACTTTCAGAGTACATAGACACATGAAGCAGATCAGACCTGGCCCAGTATGTGAAGATCATGATACTTTCACACATGGTAACAATAATAATATCGAATCACATCAAGCTGAAACCTAAAGTCAGAGACCTTCAGGGAGACTAATATGCCTGACACAAGAAGAAGGTATGAAAAGGATTGAGAAGACAACATTGGAATGTATTTTTTTAGATTTATTTACAGTGCTAAAAAACTATATAAATGCCAAAGTTCAAAATTATTTATTCAATTTTAGAGTATCACTTACTAGAACACTGTGTACATTATCTGGAAAAACAATTTGTATACTTATCTGATTTGTATGATTCAAATATATGAAAACTTAAGCACAATTCTCCTTCTTCCCAAAGAGAATAAGCACAATATACTGCAAACACAAAAACCACCCAAATCACTCAGTCTTCGCTTCTGTACAAAATGTCAGTGTTACTGAGAATTTTTAGTGGATGTTTTCCATATGGAGATCATATAGATGAATTACATATGTACAATATTAGCATTTATTTCATTTTACACATGTGTTCTTATGGACACTGAAATCTCATTGAGGGAGGAAATATTTCTCTGGTATTCTGGTGATAATCTACTTCTAGGAAAAAAAAAAAAATCTCCTTTATAATACCAGATATAATCACAGGATTGTTTAGCTGAATAGACATACTGTCATTATACAGCACACGTTCCTCCTGCAAAGTGAGCTAATATTTAGGAATGATTTCAGAAAGATTTGTAAGTGGAAGGGGTTGTTCCCTAAACCTTCACCCTAGTGAATGATATACGCAAGTTCTTTATCTACAAAGCAGCTTCACAGAAGTATTTATTAATGAAATATTGACGTGGCAGTTCTTGCCAAAGCAAACTCATGCTCCATTTTAAATGCGGAATTACCTGGTATACATCTGGTATCAGTTCTTTACACATACAGCAAAAAGAACTTAAAATGTTTCATGATCATATCAAAATACAGCTGCAGTTAAAATCACAGAAGCAATTTCACTCACTGGTAAATTCATTTAAAAAAAATCCCTGCAGTTGTCATAGCTTACAGTTTAATGAATTGGTTCTTTTCCTTTAATTTAAAATCAAGCATGAGATACATAATAAAATGGAGACGGTTATACATTTTATTGCTATGTTAAGGTTAAGAAATAAATATGCAAATAAGGAATTTCAAATTACTTTAGAGACCATGCAAGCAGGCAAGATTTATAAATATGAAAGGAAGTCATCCCTGGTGAAAACTCATGCAGCTCCACTGACATTCTTAATAAATGTATATTTTTAGAAACACATTTATACCACTTCTGTTAACACTCTGGGATCTGTACAGTACAAATACACCTGCTTCCATATTAATTTTCTCCTAAACTCTGCCCTATCAACAAGTTTCAATGAATTCCTTCTTTTCAAAAATTACCCTGAGCTGTTGGTTGCGACTCTTCCTTTCACTTTAAGATCCATTTAAAATTTGCTGCTATTTCAGTGTGACGGATTTTCCTTTTAGTGCTATTTCTCCCTCATCCATACTGTACATTGCCTCTGTTATTGTGTACAAATTCTGGGTGTGTGCTGACTGTGACTGAAATCCAGAAATGATCATCCTGTTCCCAGAAACAGCAAGGTCCATATTCTGCCCTGCAGATCAATCTGTCAATCCCTAACAGAGGTGTTAGCACAGATTCTCCCCTAGACGGAGAGCATACACATGGGGAGGGTTTGTCTTACCTATAGCAAATAACCACAATGAGGAAAAGCTTCTTGTTGGTCCCCAGGCACCGAATTCTAAAGCTGCAAGAAACGTCACGCCTCGCTCTTTGCTTTTTCACTTCCCAAGCAATTTCCTAAATGCACCGGTTGTTTTCAGCCTGGTTTTAGTCCCCACCTCCAGGAATTCATCCTCTCCTCCCATCCATCATTCTCCTTGCATGACCCTTCACCTTTTTGAGGTCCCAAAGGATTATCTTCACGCTGGAAGAAAACTAACGACCAAGTAACAGGAAGATGCAAACTAGAGCGCTCTAACTTGTAAGGCAAGAGGAGCGAGCTCAGTCATCTGCCAAGCGGCTGGCACATGGGTGCTGCCTGGCCACACACGACTCCACATTAGCCACAGCTGCCTCTTCCCAAGGCCTTAGGGCACACGAGGTACTGGCAGTGCTATAAAGGCTAAACAGGGACAAAAAATCACAGTGGGCACAAAGAAAGCTTGAAATTATTTTATCAAAGTTCATGTGGAGATCGGATAGAGGGACACCAGGCTTTATGAAATATTTTTTTTCACAGAACAACCCATTCCTAATTGGATTCTACACATTTAATGAAAAGTATACTGTGGCTATTCCTTTCCTCCACAATTATACGATCAGTTACTGAATAACAGGGCCTTTTTTTTTTTTTTTTCATGGAGGGAAAAAAAAAAAAAAAACAACCAAAACCAAAACAACAGTGAAATTTAAGGTATCTTTGAGTACTTGCTGAGCTTTCCCATTATCTGCATGACAACTAGCCTACTAGCACCAAAATCCTGGACTGTATTATCTGGGTTTATAAAACAGTAGAACAGTAAAATCACAGCTTTGCACTTTCAAGCAGACACAACTGCCAGTGTGGAAAGTGAAATCAACTTCTCCCAGTTGATTCTGTGGAATCTCTTAAAATAGAAATATAGAGAGGAAAATAATGGTGGGAGGTTGAGAAGTTTCATTGAAACTTTTAAAGTTTCCTTGCTGTGAATCAGCACAATGTAAGAATCTACAAAGCCAGTGTCCCATCTAAAAAAACCTGGTGATCATTGTGATCCAGTGTGAAATTCCTTCCAGTTGCATTACTAGCTCTTCCTCTTGTGACTTTACAGATAGTAAACAAACAATCTTTCAAACTACCCCCAAAGTATCCTGGCCATTCTGCATCAGTCAAACCACAACACTGAGTAAACTCAGTTTTTCACCACATCTTAATATTTAATTCATGATTTTCTAGAAAGTAAAATGGAAAGGCATCAATTTCTTAACTTTTCAAAGCTACTTATAAAACCAAAGTTTAAGGATGATGAAAACTTCATCTGAAATGCTATCATACCCTGAGAGAGTAATAGTTATTTAGAAGCGGCATGATGCCATTTTACTGTATTTGTAAAGACTGTTGGACAGGAGGTCACAAAGTATTTCCTCCCTGTCTTCCTGCTGCACTTCGTTTTAAATCCCAAAGTTCTCCAAAGTCTTCTAAAATCCAGATCTCCTCGAAAACATGCCTATCAACTGAGATTGAGCAACAAAGAATCAGGACCAGTCAGTGACAAATAACTGCTGAACATCACAATAAAAATATGCAAGCTAAACACAGACCGAACTCTGCCCGAGATTTACTGATTGTGGATACCAGGCATTGTATTTACTCCAGAGCAGAACATCTATGTTCTATTCTCATAAACTCTGTAGT
Organism: Tyto alba; assembly: GCF_018691265.1. Classification (NCBI taxonomy): domain Eukaryota; kingdom Metazoa; phylum Chordata; class Aves; order Strigiformes; family Tytonidae; genus Tyto; species Tyto alba. The sequence continues at coordinate 24,219,687 of NW_024881301.1, forward strand.
GATGACCATATGAAGGCTGGAAGAAGCATCTACATATGTCCCAATTATTCATTTTCATGCAGACATGAATCTTGTGGAGCGTTTGATGACTTAAAGTAAAGAAAAGACAAAAAGAATAGTAACAGGACCCGCACCAAGAGAGATCAAAAACAAACCAGACAGTCATCACAACTGCAAGGCTTTCAGCATTAACACACTCACCTGCTGTGGACTCACAGCAAGAAGCTTTTCTCCTTTCCATAATTTTATAAAAGCAGGACAGGTAGTAATTTAAGCACCACAAAGAATACCTGGGGACTGACCAACCAACCATCTATCTTCCTTTCCACCTATGAAAATTATTCATGTCTCTTCTACTATTCCCACTTTTACCCCAAGTCCTTAGGTATGTCAGAGTCTATGGTACTTTCTGCATTGATGACTGGATACTAAATGCTACCTTAATTCTGCATATTCAGATTTTCTATTGGTTGGCCTAGGGAAGCAAGAGGTCATACATATATACATGAACATCTTCTTGAAACTCCTAGCTACCAACTTCTGTGCTCAGAAAGTACCTGGGATACAGACAAGCAGATCCAACCCTCTAGTTCTGAGTAATGAGCATGCCTTGGCTACACCATCAATCAAGTCATGCTTTGACACAAACAGTCTGCCAAATCTCAAACCTCTCTACTTTGATTAAGGTCATCAAGGTGGCAGAACCATGCCTGAAAGCAAATACAAAAATGTCTGTTGATAAAGTTTGCAACTGACAGGAAAGAAAGATTTAAAAACAGGTGAAGTGCCAATGATAACAGCTCTACGCAGCTTTCTGGAACAGAGATGGGCTGAAAAACATGAGTTTCAGTACCGCTAGACCAGCTTATTTCCCACACAATCAGGAACTTACCCCATGTTCAAGGGGAAGGATTCCCCTTGAGAGGTGCTAACTCAGGATCAAGCTTTGGGACTGCAGGGAGCATCCAGATGAGTGGGACCAATTGCTCCAGATGACAGGACCTTCACCACACAGCAGACAATACCTTGCTGCCACCTCCCCCAAGTTCCTCACAAGCAAAATGAGTAGCGGGCAGGAGCACTCACAGTCTCATGAGAAGAAGCCTGCTCTGGAGTGAAGAGGAGGGAGCCACAACCCAAAGCCTGCTGCCAGAGAAAGGGTGCGCGCAGGGGCCCTCAGAGGCCACTCAAGCTGACGGACGCTGTGGGTGTTTGCGGTTTACAGGCCACGTGGACCACGTCACACCAACAAAGCGAGGAAGTTGGTGAAGCCATCTTTAAACAACTTGAGGAAGCCTCTGGATCAGACCGTCATTCTGATAGGGGACTGTAACTGCCCTGACATCTGCGGAAAGGGCAACATGGCAGGGCACAAGTAGTTGAGAAGATTTTTGGAGTGTCAGAGATAGCTTGTTGATAAAAGTGTTGCAGTTACCTTAATAAAACAGTTTGAATCCTAGGATATTATTTTGATTTTAGTTTAAAAGTATGATTTTGATTTAATATGAAGCTACAGTAGCTATGAGAATTTGAAGTACACTAAGGCCCTTAGGATTAAGCAACTAGTATGCTGTGTGCCTTGAACACTATAAGAATCGTTATGGACTCTGAATTAACACAAGAGGTACTGGTTATGGATCTTGACTTGAAACAATAGATACCAGAAGAAACTGGTTTGGTTGGGAAGATCAGCCAAAGATGGAGTGAGCATGCGCAAGGATGGAGTTCAATCAGCGGACACAGTGAGGAAGACTATCGACGACCACCAGAGGACCCCCGTCCGGTATAACCACGCATGCGTTAGGGACATTTGCATATGATAATAATTTCCAAGAAATAACATGAATATGCTAATCATTGCCCTCCCCCCATTCTATTTAAATCAATCAGTAAAGATGACCAATGATTTCTGTAAAATAGGAATATAGATAAGATGAGGTAACTGAAAGCCAATCATTATTAAGGTCAACTTAAACTTTATGAATTTTGTTGATCTTATGTAACTATGACTCTGCGGAAAAAGTGTATAAATATGTTGTGCTTTGTACTTGTCGGCAAACACGTCTTTGGTGGAGTTATCCCCCATGTTCCCCAGCACTGGAATAAAGAAGTGCCTGCTTATCTGCTGTGTGTAGGTAAGTTATATTCGCGATTGCGACCGCTAACATAAGCACAGGATGGGCCAAACAGATATAATGCACAGTTGGATCTGCTGTTCACAAACAAAGGGACAGCTGGGTGGGCATGTGTTAATCAGTAGTAGCATTAGCCATCATGACCCTGAAACAGGGTCCTGAATGGAGTGAAAAGGCAAATTACAGACACCAGACCTGAAAAAGTAATGGAGTCCTCTTGGAACACATTTCTGGGCACATGAAGGAGCAGGTGACTGGGAAGGGTCAGCATGGGCTTACCAAGAGTAGATCCTGCTGGACCAACCTGATTGTCCAACCTCAAGACCCAGAGAAAGAGTGGATGGGTGAGCATAACACCAAGAAATAGGCCAAAACCTAAGAGGTTTGTATGTAACAATTTTATCAGCATTATTAATCTTTCTTTTTCTACAACTAATATTTCAATTATATGAAGAATAAAGGTTTGGCTTTACTTATATAAAGTATATGTTTATTTGCTTACCTATATGCATCCTCTTTGCCCATAAACAAGGCTTTCAGAATAATGGAAGGTCATACCATTTCAGCCCCAGACAGTGGCCACTGGGTCCATAGCACTGATGTGAGTTGCTGGAATTGTGGATTCTCATGCCTACCTTTGTGTGCCTTAGCTTTGTGGGGAGCACAAGTGGAACATTTCCTGGGAGTCTGTCTTTTAAAGGCAAAAATGTACCAGTTCTGTACCGGATCTATTAGATACAGTGCATGTGTCTTGCAGATGCAGATAATAAATATGCAGTGCATATTTATGTATGTATAATATAAATCTCATTTAAATGAAAACCAGCCTTTCACATATTCATGGAGCATCCTTCTGGGCTCCCAGCTGAATAGCCTTGTGCCCAGGAATTGGGCTACCTGAGCTGCCACCTGCAAGGGCAAGTCAGGGCAGAGGGTAACTGAAGCCAAAAAAGAAAAAGAACAAATTGAAAACCTGGTGGAATAAGGTTTGGTCGTACCCCCTACCTCTCCCACACCTAAGTGCAAAAAGAAATGGACAAAGAGACAGGACTGACAAGGAATTGAGATAACAAGGGTACGTGGTGATACGACTGAACCAATTTGGGGTCCCAAGGTGGAAATCCCTGAGTCCAACCTGTGCTGGTCTGCCCCTGTGAGCAAAATTCCTTGCTCACCATGCATGATTGCTCCTCTGTGGCCCTCTCAGAGTTTCCCCAGTTTCACCCTTTCCCCAGTAGCAGCATGCAGCCTGCCCTTCCAGCAGAAGGATCTTTTCCCTGGCTCAGAGTGCAGCAACCAGCACCCAGGCGGCCCTCCCCTGCCACCCAGGTCCAGTACCCTCAGTAGCAAATACCTTTTATCTTTTTCTTTTTTTTTTCTTTTTTTTTTTTTTTTTTTAGTTTCCTCCTTCCTTTTTTTTTTTCCCCCCTTTAAAACACAGAAATGAAACAAAACAATATTACAGAATCATTTATCAGCATGAGAAAGAGGTGGGTATCTTTTGAGTATACATCAACAAAATCCACAGAGAAGCCTCCAGTGCAGGTGGTACACAGTCACCCAGTTTCAGAATATGCATGGACTACACCCAAAACCAGAAAGGATGTAATGTGCAGATTAGCCTTTTATCCAGGTGTCACAAGCCTCTGAATAATTCCACCTAATGCAATAGGGGCTTACTTCTCATACATGGCTTTCTGAATAGCTGACAGTCCCATCAATAGAGCCACTGTCGCGAGATTGCACAAGTGCAAGCACAGATGCAGTTCTTCAAAAAACACCCTTATCCATTTGCTTTTTGAGCAAAACAATTTCTCATAAGAATACGCTGGCTGATATATTTCAAGACTCTGAGCACTCTCCTCCTCCTGCCTGTTACCCAGGGAGACTATATGATGGCATGGTCACCATGGAAACAGTGGACAAACTTAAGATGTTTTCATCGCTGTAGATAAAAGCCATCTGCATTATTTTTTTCATTTCTCTTCCTCACACCACCGGCGCAGGCTCCCCAGCCAAAGCGTGGCAGCTGTGGTGCTGCGAAGCAGCCAGGAAGCCTGAACCGCTCCCGGAGCCGGGCCCCCGCCGCGTCCCCGCGCCCAGAGCCGGGGGGCAACGGGGCAAACCACCTACAGCTAACAACAAAATGCGGTGGCAGCAGCAGCCTGTCCTCCTTCCTCCCCCGCACCGTAAGAGTCTACTTGGAAGACATCTTTCTGAAAATTTTCTGACCTCATTCCAATAGGGAAGACGTACATAGTTCGCCCGAACGCACAGAAAAAGGGTTGGAGAGCGTTTGTGTGGGTTTATACAGAATACATTCCGGCTCAGATTTTGATTCTTTAACTATGGTTCTGGGTTATTTAAGAAGAACTTTTTTTCTCCCAAATGGATTCCTTTCCATTCCCACCCATTCATTCCAAATGTAGCCCCTTCCTGGCTCCACGAGCTTCTGAGTTTTACTTCTGAGATCTTCTGTCCCAAAGATATCATATCAGGGACAGATCTTACTCAAACACACCCTATCTTCAACCAAGTAATTTTAATAATAGATACCACAAAGAAAAAATTTGCTTACATAAACACAGAACTCTGGACCTCTACCCTGATACAATTTGGGCTACAATGCATCTGTGCAGTTTTTACTAATACAGCATTTCAAGGCTGGGACCCAGCCTTGAAAATTCAAAGTGGAATAATAATTTCAATTACATTTTTTTTTCCAATTTAGGAATCATCAGTCACCATGAAAGGTCTTGTATATGGGTATTTAGCATTAGTGATGCCATCTCTGTGCTTATTCAGGTATAGTCAAATGGAAATTTATAAATAATTATTTTCACAATACGTGAGGTAGAAATTCAGTGAGCGCTCTTGAAGCAGTGCTGTTTCTCTGTAGCTAACAAATAAAAACACTTTTTTTCTCTGCAGTAGGCTGAGATGACTGAGTACAACCAGAAAGATCTATTAATTAAGCATCAAATTAAGTTTCTGCAGTGTTTTCCAGACAACAACTGGATGTTCCATAACACATAATTCGTTATCTGGAGGTTGACTTTTGGGTTGCTGTTCTTGCAGGTTTGGGGGGGGGGGGGGGGGGGGGGGGGGGGTGCGGAGGGGGGAGTTTGTTCCTTACCAGAACTTTAGGAAGTTTCTGTTTCCCAAATTGCTAAACCAAATTTGTGACACTGTTACATGAATATACCCTTTCCATGTATTAAAAAGTTACATTCTTGTAAAAAGCCAGTTTCTTCACAATGGAGCTTCAATTAAGATGACAGACATCTCAGAGGATGCTTCTTAATTTTTGTAATCATTTGTAATTCTGTTATCCTTCAGTTCATAGGAACAGACTGTTTAATGTTATGTGCCTGTTACCTGCTTATGATGTCTGTAGTCTATAAATCCTCTGGCTTCTATCAAAACAACAGCACAAAATAATTTTCTTGAATTTTATTAAAGTTGGGAGTTTCCCACCAAATCAAGACCTGCCGATAAGTTAAAGACAGCCACCAAGGGGGCAGCTGGTGCTTTGGACATCAGGAATTTCTTCCCTGCTTGTTTACAGCCAGTTCTATTCTACAGAAGAGTCTCCAACAGAATCCTGCCCCAGGCTGTGATCAGGTCACTTCTTAACCAGCTATTTAATAAAATAAATAGGCTTTCTTTTTCTCTTATGCTAAGGTTATTTTTCCAAATGCCATTCTTATTGATTTTTATTACTATTTTTGAAACTCTGAATATTTTCCAGCTTCTTTGCTGAATGGATAAACCAGAACTGAGTATATCTCTTGGAGTAAAGGTCTTAACGTTCCTATTACTGCTTGATATTCTCATATGCTCAAGAATCACAGATGTTTGTTCAGGCATCAAGGAATCCCCAAATCCTTCTTCAAGTTGCTATATCCATCATCATTATACCAAATAGCCCACTGATATTGTACAAAAAGCATGAATACAATTAGCTGTGGTAGCTCAACACTCTGAATTAAGAATGTAAGTAAATTGCTGTTAGTTGATTTCAGGTGACAACTTCAAAACATAACTGATTTTTTTTAAATTTAAAATTTATTAGACTTTCCCATCAGTGAGACTGCCTGAAATCAGTTAACAGCCAGAACTGTCTAGCTTCAAGAAAAGTCAATAAAAGCTATAGAGAAAAGATAACTGAGATTGAAATAAATAATATTAAAATATATGGCTTGCAAACCCAGGACACAATCTTTCTGCCAAGATTTGATATTTCTATATGCTTTTTTTTTTAATATATGGAGGCAAACAAAGGAAAAATTAAAGCTCTAATACGATGGAGTGGCATCTTTATTCAGATAAAGAATCCATCAGTGGCAGACACAGGACACTGGATGTTTTGTGTTTCCTTACCAGCCTCATAAGAATGCAGCATTCAAAAAGAGATAGTAGTAGGAAAATAGCTGCCATACATTAGCAAGTTTTGGTCAGAATGAGACTTTAGTCTCTGTAGGTTCCTGAAAGAGTGTATGCCTTAAGCAGGCAGAAGTCACAAAGAAGAAAATGAGAGTCTCCGTAAGAGGTTGTAGTTTTTCCTCCAGAAGGACTTCTAAAACAAAAGCTGTCCTTAAGGTCAGCCCTCCCGCAATGTTATCTATCCAACATTTTTCATTGTTTTTTATTTCTTCAGCACAGTAGCTGGGAGAAGGGACATTTATCATCCTTTTAGTGGGCAGGATACTATAATTACAACCATCCCCACTAATCCAGCCCATAGACTTACTTAGTGAATGTAGCCTATAGAGGCCACAGTAGGTGGTCATGACTAGTAAGTTTAAAGATCTCCTTCCATTTATCTTATCAAAGGTGAAATCAAGAGGCATTTTCTCACAATTTGTAAATGTCCATAGGAATAAAGGATTTATTTTTAGATACCAATCTACCAGCCAGAATTAAATGAAATCTAATGGCTGCATGTTTTATAATAATATGATACAGAGCTTCTCCAGGCTCCCTCATGTACTGTATGGAGCTGTAGCAGACAACACACAAGCTTATGACTCCCTCAGTGCAGCAAAAGCAATATGAAGATTTGAAATTGAAGCATTTATGATGAGATTTAGTTTGTGATTTGAAATTCTACCCATCATTTGAGGTATAATAATTTCTCACTCTTCAATAAAACTTTGCTACCACTGTAGAGAGGAAAAGCAATTTGTTTTACAAATATTCTTTGGGTTTTCCCTGGGTTTGAGTGAGTGGTGGGGATTTTTGGTAGCAGGGGAAGGGGCTACAGCAGCTACCCCATGTGAGAAGCTTCTCAAATCTCCCACAGCTCCAGGTTGGACTCACCTCTGCACCAAGGCCAAGCCAGTCAGAGGCACCTCTGCAATAACGTATTTAAGAAGGGACGTGGTGAGGAGCAGTGGGACTTGTGAGGAGGAGTTGCTGCAGCTGCGTGAACACCAAGGTCAGTGGAGGAACGGAGGAAGAAAGGAGGGGGGAGGTGTGCCGGAGCAGAGACCCCCCTGTATCCTGTGGTGAGACGGCAGGGTGGCCCCCCCCGCCACCCATGGAGATCTACAGGGGAGCAGACACTGATTTATGGCCTGTGAAGGGCCTCGTATGGCACAACTAAGTTGTCTACACCCAAAGGAGGCTGTGACTCTGTGGGAAGAAGCAGCCCCCACTGTTGTCGTTCAGCACTGGGAGGATTGCAGCATGTGGGGGTGTCCCACGCCAGAGCAGCTCGGGAAGGGCTGCAGCCGTGGGAGGGACTCGCATCAGAAAAAGTTTGTGGAGGACTAGGTCCTGTGAGAGGGGAACCACGATGGAACAGGGGGAAGTTCCAGAAGCTCTCCCCCTTGCCTCCCCCCCGGCCCCCACCAAATGGAAGAAGCAGCAGCACTGGCTGCACCCTCCATTCCCTGCCTCCTGCGCTGCTGGCGGGAGGAGGTAGAGATATTGAGAGCAAAGCTGAACCTGGGAAGAAGGGAGAGGTAGGGGGGAAGGTGTTCCCAAGATGTGGTAATGCTTCTCATGATCCTACTATGTTAAGTGGTGGTGGTGTTAGTGTCTGTCATAAATCTGTCTTCTTTTTTCCTTCCCCTAACGAGTCTGCCTTTTGCCTGTGACCACATGGGTGATTTGCTCCTCCCTGTCCTATCTCAAATCCCAAGCCTGGCTTATTTTCTCCTTCTCAGTGCTGGGGGGGAAGGGGAAGTGAGCAGCTGTGTGGTGCTTGGTTGCTCTCTGAGCTCAAACCACAATAGGGATATAGACTAAATCAAGGCAGCTAAATGCTTTTTCTCTAAATTTGTTTTACTGTAAGTCAAAGCTGTATCTGGAAGGCTGGCTGTGGAGAAGCGATGTATGTGTGGACTGATGCCACATTTTAGAAGTTTGGTGAGGTGCAGAGCACCAGTGAGCAGAGCAGGCTGGGGCAAGCACAGAGGTCTGGGAAAGTAGGTGACAACAGACCAGTAGGAAGAAGGAATATCTGAGGAACTATATTTACGAAAGACGAGGCAAACATAGCGACTGTAAAAGTCAAGCACATTAGAAGAGAGCAAGTCCAGGTGAGGTGATGCTTACAGAAAGTGAGATACACTGCACTGGAGGGCCTTACAGCAGGGTGCTTGAAAAGAGCTGTTGCCAATGAAATGGCTGGATGAATAGTTTTCTTTAACAGAGGCCTCATTTTGTAACTAAATATGCTTTTGGATACAAAAGACATCCATCAACACCATAACTAATTCTGGGAAAGCAAAGGGTGAGGATAAGAAGAATGTTTCAGTAGTATCACATACAGCATTAGGAACTAGTGAGAGATATATAAATATTAATAGTACTTTGGCATTTAAGTACATATGCTAAGAAGCTCTAGAAAAAAAATTAAAATGAAGTTATATTTGAGTGCTCATTTTCACCTGTTTATATATGATTTTTCATCCTTCAACTCCAACACTCCTATTCCTGCCTGACATGGGAGACAGTCTGCCTGTCCTCTTAGAGATTTTCCCTTCCCATAGACATGGAAGTACTTTACTACACTAAATGTTATCTCCTGCTCTGGATCAGTTACTAAGCAACTCCTTACTGCAATGAAAGTCAAAACTCTTGCCTTCCCTTTTGGTGGCTATTTGGCTTTATGCAGCAGCAAGGAATGAAACTTTCACTGAATCTTACAGTTTATATCACTGTAAATTTAAAAAACCCATGCAGTACAAGTATTTTAGCAGACTAATTGTATGTAGTTTATCACTGGCTCTTGATTGAGACCCAATGTGACTATAATCAGCAACTCTATGGTGCCAGCGGCATTGAGGCACATTGTAGACCTTCTACAGAGGACAGGAACTACCAAAATCCTACTGCTTCACTACAGTCCACATAAAAACAAGACTGAGAAGCAAGCAGTTATTCATCAGACACCCTACATATTGCATTTTTCCTTCTGTGTCTCAAGGGAAAGCTATTCTTTCATATACAAAAGAAAAAGTGTATATACAGGTCTTTTCTCCCACACATTTCTAACTAATCTAAGAATCTGGTTAGATCTTATCAGGCTGGCATCCAGACTACATCTCTCTATGCCATAAAGCTTATGTCTGCTCACTTTTGCAACTTATCCTCATTGGATCAAACAAAAATTTACTACGTCTACAGGCCAGCTACTAGAAGAAAAATCACATCTTAATGCTATGTGAAAGCCACATGTACTGAAGAGACATTTGCTTTTTATCTCTCACGGGAAATCAAAGATAATTAGGTAATTACCATTGCTATTCGAACAAACAGAAAACAAAATATACCCCACCAATCTCATCCAATCCCCATAACTCTTAAATTCAAGTTTATGACAGAATACTGAATTTTAATAAGTTTTATATTCAGTTTAAACAGAAATGTTTAAATAGATTAATTTAAAACTTTAACACAGAAATAATACTCTAGAACATATGTAACCTAGTTTAGAATTGCAGGACTAAAGGACCTCATGAGATTACCTACTTAATCCCCACTCAACATATATTCTCAGCTTGATATATTTTCTTGCACAAATACAGAGATCTTACAGAGAAATAAAAGGAGCCCTGTTTCATATATACATGAACAAGCATGACACAAGTCTGTTTGTTTTGTCTTTTTTTCCACCATTCTCCACAAGGTAATTTGAAGTTTTTTGTCTGAGCTATTTTTAAATGTTTCACTTCATTGCTTCCACTTATTTCCATTAAGCAAAAATTTTCTATATTCTGTTTAATCCAATTACTAAACAAACGTTAAATTAAAAGGTTAGTCAGGGGATTAGGATGGCAGGAAAAAAGACTGTTCAGCACTTCATGTTTCCTGTCTAAATTTCCATTTGTACCACTTTTCTATCTATAAATATCACTGATTGCACACGTCACAGTAGGTCTAACTAAGGTTTAACTGTTTTTTGGAACAAACAGGTATGCATTATTCCTCATTTTCATCATATTTCATTCCAAAAGCCCCTCCACTTTCTCAGGAGGAAGTCACATCCCCTCTGTTGGTCAGCTCCTAGACTTCATACGGTGTCACGGAACTCTTTTACCTGGACGGTATAGGCGGAGTCATGTCTGTCCTGAACATACACAACCAAGGAGCAGGATTTCTCCCACAGCCTGGACCTCAGCTTGTACAAAGGAGCAGAACGAGAGACCGGTGTGCCCAGCACAACAGGTGATGGCAGGGAGAGAGCAGGGCTTCTCCTCGTCATCGCAATGGGCAGCAAGTCATGCCCAGACTAGAGGACGGGAGGGGCAGTAACTGGTCTCTGAAACAGGAACATTAGAAACTGGGAAGTCACCACTGGAAATGAGAGTAAATCATGTATTCTAATGGATCTTTTGGAGAAGTATACATCTCCATTCTACCCACAGTTTACTGCATAGGCTTAATTTAGCCTTACATAAATTACCATCTGCAAAATGCCCCTAAACACTTTTTTTTTTTTTTTTGTCTTTGCAGCTTTCCACATATAGTTCATTCTGGGCAACACACTGACTAGCTATGCAAACATTTTTCCATCGCATTTATTAGCTGGTATTGTTTCAGAATCAGTGCTAGTTTGTTTTCCAAGTACATCATTGCACCACAGCATGATTTAAGAGCTAAATTGTCATACTCAAGACCAAGATTTTAAATCTTAGCTCTACTCTTGAGTTACTGTATTATTTTACACAAGTTGTTCAAATTGCCAGCACTTCTACTTCCCTACCTTAATCCTGTTATCAGCAAGGTTAGACTCCTTAAAGCTATGAGATCCACAGCCAATAACTATTAGTCTTTCTAAAACCTTTGCAGATTCATATGTATTTTTCTACTCAAAATTTTAATGTAGAGTTTAGCAAGGCAGATTAGATGAGTAGAACTCTGCGCCACCCCCAGGCTTCCCCCATTCCCAGTTAAATGCTTCACATGTTTTGTTTTAGCATCCTCTGCCCTAGCTCAGGGGTTCAGACAACCTCTTATGTGCTAGCTATATCAAGAACTTTCTGCTTAATGGATAAATTTCCACAGGTGGTAAGGAAAAGTCTGTTTCCCTGTTTCAATATGATCAGTTAAATGCAGGAATTATTGTCTAGAAGGTGGAGAAGTCTGGAAGGAAGGAGATATTGCACAGAGATCTTCACATAAGTAGCTAATAAATTGCTTTATCAATGCTAAGAGGCTAACAAGAAGTTGTTAGTGCAAAGATAAGCACAAATATGGAGAATAATTGTCTGCATAAGTAGTAATGAGGAGTTTTCACATCTTCACTGCGAGTGATCCAAGAACCTTGCACAGCACTTCAGAATCATCACCAGTGAAATCACTAAAGAAAGTCATAGACAGAAAAAACTTCAAGGACTTTTGCATTTTCTGTCCTTTATTGCTTATGTAGTGGCTTAATGGGATTAAAGATGCTGTTCAGTAAATGGAAACAAATAGCTGATCTTAGTTCATCTTCTAAACGAAACCAATCCAAAATGAAGAGAAATTTCTAATGTGATTTTTGACAATGCCACCCCACACATATGGAGGCACATTCTGCAAAAGAAAACGATCTATTAAAAAATTAAGATACATTATTTTGAAAGACGGGTTATCAAACTGTTTTCTGAAATATTCCATAAATTGCTAGTCTGAACTAAAGATACTTGTTGCTAACATCACAGTGATGACAGAATTTGCAGACGACTTCTCAAGTACCATATCCCAAATGTCACTCTGCTGGGAAACAGACAGCATGCATGGACTCAGAGGCAGGGCTCTGTTAGCAAGCTTCACAACTAAATAAAGCCACAGAAGATTTAGTCTGCAAGTATACAATAGGGATAATTTCTGGTCTGAAATAATATAGCCAACTTACATGCACCGTTTTAAATAGCAGAAGAACAGGTATCTCTTCTTACTATGAACATAACTGGGTTTCAGGAAAAGCCAGGGAGAACCAAGTAGTCTATTCCCTGCCTTATTACCATAAATACGTCAAAAATCCACACGCACTTGTACAGGTATGGGTCTATAAATGTCATTTGTTTCACTATGAAACCATCTGACAGCAGAGCCTTCCTAAGTCCTCTCCTGAATTATAGACTCCAGTCAAATATATTTTGATCTTCAAACACTTCATCTTTAATAGGTTAGAAATAAAATATAAGCCTAGCCCAACTAACATCCAACTGATTGAAAATTAGCACTTTTTTGTATGTTTTATGTAGGAAAAAAAAAAAGAAAAGAAAAAGAAAAAAAGTAGTCCTCCTCACTGAATAGATTATTTTGGCTAACCTTCTAGGGGTTCCCATTAAAATAATGGGCCTCTATTTTAATTCAGTAAGAACACATGCAAATTTTACATTTTCAGATCTATAGATGTAGGATAAATTACTTTGCGAGGGGAAAAAAAAAAAGGGGGGAGGGGGCAGGTGCTGATATCTTTTCAGCTGATGGTGTACTGCATACTTAATTAAAAAACCCAAGCACCATACCATAATACTAGAAGGAAGAGTATTGTCTATAAGACAACCAGAGCCGCCCTTTTGCTCTGCGTGGCACTAGCAAGATCTTTACCAGCACATCCAGCTGTGGTTGCTAAAACTAAAGAAATACACTGATTCTCCACAGTTGGCTATTGGGCAAGTAACAGGACCAAGTAGAAGACTAAAAAGTATAGCTTGTAAGGAAAGGTTAAAGGAGTTGTGACAGCTTGCCCTGGAAAGTGAAATCTGGTAATCATTCATGAGAGGCTTCAAGTATGTAAGTGCTAAATTAAAGGAGCTCGGGTATCATTTTCTCCTCCAAGTCTGCTGGCAGTAAAGTATGGGCTTGCATCACAGATTTTAGGCAGAAAAGGTTTCCTGTGCCCAACATTGAAAGCTAGCACATACGACTAGAAAAGGATTTGAATCTCCATCATAGGAGGGTTTTAAGATTAGACAAACACTTATGAGAGGTAACAGTTACAGTCAGTTAAAATCCATTTATATTTGGACAGATGTATGGAAAACACAGCCCCTCAAAATCATAGAATCATAGGAAGGTTTGGGTTGGAAGGGACCTTAAACATCCATCTAGTTCCAACCCCCCTGCCATGGGCAGGGACACCTTCCACTAGACCAGGTTGCTCTAAAGCCCCATCCAGGCTGACCTTGAACACTGTCAAGGAGGGGGCAAATCTCTTCCAGCTCTCTTCTCTCCAGTTTGCCTCTCAAAGATTTGCACAGTTTACATCACCAGCATAACTTGAACATCTCACATTTTTTCCCACACCACAACCAGTTTAATGGCAAAGCATACACAGCTTTCAAGAAATTATTACCAAGGCAAATTGGGATAAGAGACAGTGAACAGGAGAACTAAGATTCACCAACTAAAGAAGCAGGCAGTATCGCACTGCACCTTGTTTCATTATCCACAGTTTATCGCTCACAGCAAATTAGCTATGAACCCAACAGTAACAAAAAGGTGAAGGAAAACATTTAAGATGTGCAAAGATGTGACAAGGTATTTAAAAGATCCCTTCTTCACTGAATCCCAGCTGCCTGCCAACATGCAGATGTACAGAAACACTGATGCAACGCTACAGGACCCCTGCGCTTTGAGCACAGGCCAGGACTGGAAACCACTGAGAACCATCAGGCTGTTTACCAGCAACTGACCTTGAAACCTTGACAAATTTGGACAGTATGAAAGCCTCTCAGGGACAAACATCAACCAAAAGTAGAAACAACAGGAACGAGAGCAGCCAGGATTTGAAGAAATTTTTCACGAAGAGGTGCAACAAAGATTCTTTATACTAAAAAAGCCATATGCTGACATAACATTATACACATTTCTGAGCAAGGCAGTAGGTGTAATACAATATTTTTATTAATCATTGTATGTAGCTTCCTTTCCACAAACATTGTAGCTGCCAGAGAGCTGCGTAGCTTCTGATCAGATCAAGGCAGATGAACCTCTACTTTAATCTGAATTGGGTCAAACCAGATGAATTGATGGTGATTCATTTCAGAGACTATAGCTTAGCAAAGTAATAAGAAAAGCTGGCAGAATTTATTCTCCCATCTGAGGTAGTATTATTACTAGGAGTTAGAAAGTCTCCTTCACTTGCACTTTACTGAAAGCATGCAATCTTTCTTGTGACTATGCTGTCCCAGTTTTCAGGTATTGTCAACCTGCTGCACGGGGTGATGCTTGGAATCATTTCAAAGCTGAAATCCAGGGAAACAAAAATGCTGGTTTTGAAACACTGAGTGGTAGGAGGCCTCAGAACTGTTATCCAGGGTGTACGGTGGCCTCTGCCGAAAACTGCTAAAGTAGACTCAGTTTGCTGCTAATTAAAAAAGCTGATTATCTTTTCAGGGACACACGGCCAATGTCAGAAATAGTTTTCTTCACTGGTTTAAAAGTATCCATTCATGCTTTTTTTATTTTATCTGTGATGTACTAGATAACATTGAGTTTGACTTCTTAGATTGCAAAATCCTGCTGATGTTCAATATTTGAATTGTTTAGTCAGTAGCACAAAAAAAATGTTCAGCTTTATAAAGCATTCTCTGGACATCATATTTTTATCAGGAATCAGGTTCAGTAGGAGCACTAAACCCACAATGACTTTTGTATTGATAATGTATGGAGATAAAAAAAGGCACTGCATCAATCTGCAGGCTTATATCACTGCAGTAACAAAACTTCAGAAGCAGGGAAGGAAGAATGGGCAAGAGCTGTAAAAGTTACCATTGGAGTCTGGAGTTGGGTGCTAGTATGAGCTCCAAACACAATTGCTCTGCCCCCCGTCGGCCCTCAGCAGAGAGCTGAGAGAGCAAGATGTGATCTTGCACTTCAGCTCTTTCTGTTGACAGCCTGGCTTCTTACCAGAAACCCACTCTCATCATCACTTCAGTCTAATATGGGTTAAGAAATGGAGAGGCTGAACCACGGATGCTTGCCTCACTCTAATGGAGAGGCTGAACCACGGATGCTTGCCTCACTCTCCTGACTATAATGAGAATGGTAATTTCCACCAGCCAGGGGAAATCTTAATTCAACACTAGCAGATTCATCAAAACTCACCTTCCAACTTCTAAACTAACTGCAATGCAAAACTGTCATAAAATCCTAAGCACAAATAATCATAAACAGGCTGACTGCAATTAGATACACGGATACTAATCAGAATCAGCTACAGCATTTCTTACATCAGCCACAGCTATGCAGAACAAAGAAAGTACAAAACTTTAAGGATCCCTTATCCTTTCCCAGATCATGCTTTCACCTCTAACATTTTAATAAATAGAAGAAACCCAGCAATTCAGGCACACAGTTGGCTTCTCCTCCTATCACAAGAGGTGACCTTATTAGACTGCCACATCAATGATTCTGTGATGCATCTCCGTCCCTGCACTGTCCCGGTAATAAAGCAAAAACATCAGTAGTCACAGAAGCTAGGGATAACCACTGTGCCATGTTTTATATACTTACAATACTGTTATTTATTTATAAGCTACCACCAATTTCTGAAGCTAAGGCTCTGACTGTGACGCTCACCTGGCACTACTGCAGGTCCCTTGCATAGGTACTAATTGCCTATAATGTTCTCTGTACACTTACACACCACATTACGGCCCCTGACAGTATAGGGCCTCCCTTTTGAACTGGGGTGAAGGACTTAATTCCTTCAAGTTCTTTTCCTTCTCATTTACATCACAATAAGTTTGCAGTAAATCAAGAGAAATGAGTAACAGAATACAGAGAGACCATATCTGACCTTACAGTTTCCAGTATATATTTAAACCATTTCATGTGATTCTGAGAACAAAACAGAGGGAAGAGAAAATGAGAGCTACTCTTTGTCCTGTCTTGACTCAGCACACAGCTCTACTGTATTCTACTTCTATGAACTCTCTTTCTGAGAACTCAACGTGAGTTCATACTGAAAGCAACTAATTTCACCTGTGATTATAAGTACGTTATTATAACATCTACATGCTTTATATACTTTAATAAATTTGTCTTTACAACATACCTATAGCATGAACAAATTATATCATCTTTAACATTAAAACAAGGCCCAGAGAGAAACATTAAAAAACAAAACAAAAAAAAACCCACACTTACTACTAATTTTAGGTGCTCACTCTCAAAGTGCTGAAAACTGCTTTTTCAGAAGACTTGTTTCATGGTACTCTTCCACGTTCAAAGCCCAGCTACTATTAACTTCAGCTGCAGCTGCAAGTACTCAGTGCTTCTGCAAATCAAACACTGAGGTCTCAAGTCAGCAACCCAGAAAATGAGAGCCACCTGTGAAAAGCTATGTTTCTCTGCCGTGACTGGCACTGCATTAGCAGAAATGCTTCTTCACAGCTGTTCAGCTGTGACTAAGGCTAGGCAAGATAGCTGTTTGCTTTGTGGAGGTTTTTTTTTTTATTATTATTTATTTTATTTTTAAAGAACATAGTAAACTATTTACAAACTCAGGTTCAATTCAGTTAATATAGAGCTTGACAAATGGGAAAGCTCTATGGAGGTCTCCCTGCGGAGTCAGCCCTGGCTGAGGGGTGGAGAAGGACCCGGAGCAGCCAGCCTTGCTGCTGCTGCATGGGCATCAGCACTGCAGAGAGTTGGGCTGGCTCTCCTTCTGTGAGGAGCGATCACCTGCCTTTCCTCTCCATGAGGAAGCAGGCTGCAAAGAGTTAATTCAAGCTCTTGGAAGTAATTTTTATTTCTTGCCTGGGAACAATTGCCCATTTCAAGGCAAAGTAGCAGTGGTCTGAACTGGGGTTTGCTGGGGAGCAGGAGCTTGGATAGTCCTGTTGGCCACTTGCCTGCGGCACCTAGGATCCACTGCACCCAGCAGGATCTGTGCCAGCTTGCAGGTGCGTGGCTTTGCTTCAACACAAAAATTGCATTTGGGCCATCTGAAAGTTGTGAGCTTCAAGAATTCAAGAGCCACAAAAGCTCATGTTCAAGACACGGCAGTGACAAGCTAGTCTTTCCCAGTTAGCTGCTCGTTGGGGGAGCTCCTGGGCTGATTCTCTCTCTACACAGAGAGAAAAAAAAAAAAAAAAAAAAAAAAAAAAAGTTACATTATTTGGATATAAAGTCTGTAGAGGTTTTTAGACCACTTTACAATTCACCCATTATTTTATTCAGGTGATGTTCTTCATTTCATGACTTCCTTCAAGATACTTCCATGCTTTGATTTTTATTTTTCTTGTATCATTTTTGCCAAGGCTCAAGTATTTTAGTAAGTAAATGATCCTCATAATCGGGCCGTAGGAATAATTCAAATCACTTTCTAAGGACAGTAGTTTGGTGTTCATTCTTTCAGAATTATGGTTGCAGAGGTACATGACTTGCACTTGCATTATATATAACCTTACTGCTACTCACGATATTTATGTCTCATCTATAAATCTATTGTCTCTGTCATTTAGTGTTGGCCAGTGCCACACGCAAGAAGGAATTACAATAGTAAAATTGGGCTTACTTCTGGCAACATGCTGAAAGTAAAATTTTCAGAAGAATTATTTTCAGATCGAGTATTTGAACAATTTTTTGAAGCTTATAAAACTACATGATGCTGCTTTATCTTTGCCCCTTCTATTTCCAATCTCTTTATTAATTCCCTTTTTATTCATAGCTTGATATAGCAAGAATTAGTAAATACCAGTTGCATAAAACATTCAGATGAATGAACAGCAAGGTATTATTTGATGCTAGTAGGCTTCTGTCCTTTACGTTAACAGCTTTCATAACGGATGTATTTCTTACTTCTCACATCGCTTTTACTGGAATACAATGACTTTTTTTTCAGTTATAAATAAAAGGTTTAGAGTTTGCTTTATTCAGCTCTTTATAAGATTTTATTTTGTTACTTTTTTAATAGTTTTCAGGCTGCACCTCTCTTGGTAAGTTGTCTGGACTGATTTTATTGCCTTATCTTGGTCCCTTTGTCTCAACCCATATTGCTACTGAACCAATCACCTGTACATTTGAATCTGTCACTTGTTCTTTGTTGCTAGAAACCAGTCTTGCATGTGTGTCTCCTTGTGCCCTTCACGCCTTACCTCTGTTTTTAGATGTTAGTTGGGTTCTTGGTAGCAAGAATATTCAGAGTCCCAGGAATCTGGCTATCTCGGCATAGTAATATTTGATTTGCTACCACTAGCTCAATGCTTGCAATCACATTTTCAGCTGCTGCTGGCTTCAAAGCTTCATTTTCTACAAACAAGATAGTCTATATACGGTGTGACATGAGCTGTACTGGAAGGCTGCCTTTGCCTTCTGCTGGTGTTTTTTTCGAGTCTACTAATTCTTTCTACAGGCTTTGTTATTCTCATATGCTCTCACTTACCTATCCCTCTCCATCTGGAGGAGCGGGGGGAAAAAACCCACAAAAACAACAACAAAGAAACAAACAAACCCAAAGCCCAGGTTTTTAGCTGTCCTGATAATTTTTTCTGCCTCGTCATGGTGGAAGCTGTGCTACAAAGAGGATTAGATACGTTCAAGCTTGTGACAAGGAAACTGAGGCCCATTAACTGTAATAATAACACTTGACACCTTCTGTTGTTCATTATGCTATCAGGTTACAATCAAGAATTTCCTCAGCCAAATGTTATAGTGTCATCTGTCTTTGTATCTAACCCCCGAGGCCCCGTACAACTGAACTAATGTCATTGGCACCACTGTGGCACTAGGAAAAAAAGCAAAATGTCCTTCAAAGCTAAGTGTATCAGCCAAAAGGCATCCAGAAGGTCAAAAAGTAATTTTCTTTGTAAACTGTTGCTTGAAAGCATTCTAAAGGGAAGCATCTAACACTGAGTCTCTAGCCTGTGTGTCTGCTAGCGTTTTACCAATTTTTGGTTAGGAATAATTTAATATGAAGTGAAAAATCGGTGAGTCAGTATCTATGAATTTACCCATGTTTCTGTAAAAGTTATTACACTGTTGATTCTCTCTGAAGCTCGTATGATCTTATTTTAAAGCTTTGGCTTCCCCCAGAGTATCAGTTTGGTTTGATTTCTTCTTCCAAAGACATTGCTGTTATAGTATTTCTGCAGGGGTGATCTCCAAATGATATTTTCAAGAAAATCACTTCAAGCCTTTGCCTAATGTATCCAGTATTTTTATAAAGGACAACCTACATTACAGCATGAGGTCATAAATGTTTCTGTATACAGCAGACATTTATTGTTATTAAAGTCATAGGCCTGGATATGCCTCTAGTACTGACATCAGACTATTACCTCACTCATTCTTCTCCCTCTGAGCATTCTGGCAGATTTTAATTTCCTAACTCTGAAATTGATATCCAGATCTTTATTGGTAAAATTACTTTTTCTTCGTTTCACAGCTCCACCCCAAGGAGTAAGAAGCTCATGCAAGTTGAATTCATTTCCCAAGTAACATACACTTCATGTTTGCTTCTGCTAGTAAGGGAATCACTGTTTAATCCAGACACTGTACAAGCAGAGTTACAAAGATGTCATACAAGGCTTGGCCTTCTGAACAATAGGATTACCAGCCAGCCAACTGTTATCCTGTTGCATTTGCACAGATTAGCCATATTGGATATAGCAAATAGCATCACAAAGCAAAAACAAGTTATCTAAAATAGTTGAGTGGCTTGCATGACAGTCATCACTTCCAGAAATAAGTTATGTTTGTCAAGGTAAATAAAGATGCTTATAAAACTATTTTAAATGGTTGTAACTTGACCTCAAAATTTGCATCTGCAGTAATGCAAATACTGTTATTTACTGATTTATAAACCCTAATTTGCATGATATGTATATTCATATACTTTCAAAAAGATGTTGAAATGATAAGGAGGAAAACAACAGGCAGCGTGGTAGTGTTTTGCACTCCTAGAAAATAAGTGTCGCATTATCCTAGAAGATAAACATTTACAAACAAAACACTTGGTTTGATTTGGGAGGGGAAAAAAAAAAAAAACAAAACAACAACAAAAACCCAAACCACATCTGCCTTGGTAAACCAGGTTAACCTGTCCGCCACTGCAGCAGCTTGATAAGAACCAAGACTTTGTGTCAGCTCAAAGACCTGCTCAGGCCAATAACTTTTATTAGTCAGTGGCCAGGATACTTGGCAAGGCAAATGTAGCTTGAGGTTGGCTTTGGTACGTTTCCAACTGGAAAGCGACAATATACTAAGAGTTCCAAAAAACAGTAAAATCTTATTGAACTGCTATTAAAACTTTTTAGGCATAATCTTTCCTCCTTTTCCCTTTCAATCTTGTTGACAGAAAAATTTTAGATGGCCGAAGTTAGGTTGATTGAATGTGTGTATTTAAACATTTTTTTTATGAAGAAGCACTGAAAGATCAGTAAATGATTTTGTAAAATGAATCCACTGACATCCAATCCATGTCATTTTATGGTGGGATGGGGCCCAGGGTGTGCTGTCCTCTCAGTCCACTTCTGCTTCAGTTTCTGGTAGAGGGAGAGCTGAGCAAAGGGCTCTGTGTACTTTACCAGGCTACCCCACCTGCATAATTGCAGTGCCAGTACTTCAGAGCACGAAGCAAACACACTCCTTAGCTAACACACAGCCTGGGAGTGCATTTCTGTAACAAGAGTCCTTTGTAAAAGATGTGAGTAGCCTCTTTAAATCAAAAAGCTGTGTTACCCTCGCTTACAGCATTACAAACTCTACTGGGATGTTTGAGGAGGCAGAGAAAGTGTTGGTATTGTGCCCTATCTCAAAAAGAGCCATGAAGCTGGTACTGTGACCGTTAATTCAAAACAGCTTCCCATCTCGGGCTTCCTATGAAGATTCTGTTTCTTCCAAAAAAATGTAATCTAGAAAAATTACCTGAAGGCTGTTTTCAGCCATCCTTTCTTCAGTCACTTGTTTTCACCAGCAGCTACAATTAGAAATCGGCACTTTTAGTGGCCACTGAAAGCAGTCAATCAAAAAACAGATGGCTTTTTGTCCAGTGGAGATTTCAAGGAATAAATTGAGAAAAAAATATTAAAAAAAAAAAAAAAAAAAAAAAAAAAAACCAAAAAACAAACCCCAAAACCAAACACACAAAGAAAACATTCTTAAACATCAATAGTTGCTATTGCATCAGAAACATCAGTACCTTTGATCTGAAGATATTTTTCTCTATATCAATTGTTTGGCTGATATATTCAAATTCATCTAACTGGGCTGCACTGTCTGTCTTCTGGAGCAGGACAAGGGGAAGATTCTGAGTCACACACACAGTGTGCTTGAATGCTACAGGTACTGGTGCATCTCAGGTAGAATCTGTATCAAGCATTCAAAATATAGGTTATTTTATACAGCAGAGAAAGGGACCACAGACACAATTTTCTAACTGGATATTTAAATGATTTTATGGAAGTGTTAATACAGCATATTGATTGTAGGGTTATGTTCTGGAATAGCCTGACACAGATGCCCTCAAGCATTGGAAATCATCAAGATAGCTGAGAGAGACAACTTCTGGGCCTGCTTCAATTTTACTGTTCTCAGAACAGCAAATGTCGGCAGGTCCTTGCTTCACAGACCAGTCTTGGCCAACTCAGTGACTCCGAGTTGCAGCAAGCCTTGCCCAGCCTCCTCTGTCTCTAGATTCTGTCATTTCTGCCACTGGCGCTCTGGCCCCGGTTGCTCCCCATGGCCTCTGGGATGCTCCTGCTGCTCTGCAGGCTCCCCGCCTCTTGCTGCCGCCCCGCTCCAAGCAGACCTCTGGTCACCGACCCCAACAGGAGCAGGCTCCCGTCTCCAACGAGGCCCCGTCCAAACACGTCCTTCCAATTAAAGGAAGAAGATCAAGAATTAAACAAAACAACCCCCCAAAAACAACCCAGCACAAAATGTGCTGTCAATCATGCCTACCAGTCAGGTTTTATTCCATCCCCTTCCCACCTGCTACTTTTTCAGTCTGTCCATGGAAGTGAGATAGTTGTTTTTCTCTACTGGTCCCCCCCACCTCATCCACCCAACCCAGAAATTCAACCTTAATTTATCCCTTCTTCTCTCCTTCTCTAACACTTACTTGTTCATCTTTCTAGTCTTTCCTCACCTTATAGGTTTTCCTACTCAATATGACTCTAAACTCAGTCTTTTCTTCTCAAACAAACTCTTGATTCTGCTTGGCCATTCAGTTACTTCTTTCCACATGTAAGATTTTATGTCACATTAAATTTTGCAGGATGTGAGATTGGCTGGAGTATTCTGTCACACAGTTGGATAAATAAAATTTCAGTAATGTAAAAAAATGAGTTGTTTTGTCTTCCAGAAAATTGCTTTCTATGTGTATAGGGGGGAGAATTTTCTCTTTAAAAATGGAATTTTTCACTTTTTGCTCTGAATCCAGGGGGGGGGGGGGAAGTCTAAAGTACAATTTCTCCTTCCAGCCTCTTCTCATCAAGAATGTTTTTGTTTAGTTTTGTTTGGTTTTTTTTTAATTTTTATTATGGCTAGCTCCTATTCTCTCTGTTACGCATACTACCTTATTCACTGTATAAAATATGGGGCTGGGGGGTTCCCCCTTTAGTGCTGTTACAGTTTGTAATTCCCAAAATAATTCAATAAACAGTTAATGCATCAAGTCTTGTCAACAACAGCAAGCCTTTTATGCTCAGTTGCCATCTTCCCTACAAAAATCTTCATACTTCAACACATGAAGTTACAGAAAAATGTCTATGCACAGAAATACACTTTTTCAATTACTTCCTTTAAATCAGCCCCAACAGGACACTTAGAAATCCTTACACACCCGTCAATCTGTTTAACTTTTTTTCTTACACTAATTGCTTGTGCAAGCCACTGTTACCATACACTGTACCAAGAGAACAAGGTTCCTGGGATAGGAACATCTTTTTGGTTACTAAAGTTACATCATATGAAAAAGTACCGATTTCAGGACCCTTCTTGTTATCAGAACATAACAAAAAATTGAGCATTTTGGACACCGAGTCCTAAACTGTTTTGTAATTACAAGCCAATTTGACCCTGCCTCTTTATGCCAAGTTGTATTTCATTTAAACCCCAGTTCTGATCTGGTTGCTCACAATGAATACATTTCTAAAGAAAACCAATATCCTTTAAAGTTGAATTGAAAGAAAAAGCAAGCAAAACGGGAAGCATGTTTCCACTTTTTTATTAAACTAAGAGCTGTTGCAAATGTCAAACTGGACAAAGAACTACAAAGGAAGTCAAGAGGTTAGAAGCTGCTATAGAAGAGATTCTGCTCAAATACAATTTATACATAGAAGCTTACACATGACTTACAGATTAAGTTTGTGATAGGATGTATCTACTGTTTTCTTAGTATCCTTCAAAATTATGATGTGTACTGTATGTAATTACGATGGGTCCCAGTTACTATTTTTTGAGTAATTTGTCATCTCTGCTTTAAAAATACAATTTTTTAATAATATTACCATTTAATTAGACAACTAAAAATGGGTGTAAAAGTAGCAGTTAAGCAAGTCCCTCTCATTATCTTCGTTGCCTTTGTGGAGAATAGTAACACCTCTTTTGGAAGAGCTGGAAGGCAATCTGCACGCACAGAGACACCGCGGATCTGCCCTGTGCTGCCCTCCCTGCAAACAGCGGTGCAGGAGATGGGTGTGTGTTGCAGATACTTCCGAGTCCGCAGGCAGAAAGCAAAGATGAAACTAGCCCACAGTCACCTGCCATGCTGCCTGCCTTCCGCAACTTAACCAAGTGTGAACTTCAACTGAAGTCTGAGGAAGACAGACCTTGCACCTTAGTCACTTTTTATGACTATGATCAAGAAGACTCGTGCGTTGACTTCTCAGATCTATGTAGTACTGTTTATGCTGGCAAGACTTCTTGAAAGGATATCCCTTTTTTTTTTGTGGAACTTGTAAGAACAGCAAGTGCCTTACCGTATTGCTCAAGCATTTCTCAAACACGATGACTTGATGCAGTCAGCCTGTAATGTAATTAGATGTAATGAGACTACAAGAGGAACGATTTTATTCTCTTCTGTTTGGCACTGTATGTGGAACACTCTACGTAGCCTCGGGTCTCCTGCAGAGGTCCGCACACCAGGCTGGTCAGCAGCCTGGAGCACACAGCCCGGCCAGCACCGAGGGGCTGAGGGAGCTGGGCCGGTTTAGGCTGCAGGAGAGCAGGCTGGGGCAACACGACCGTCCTGGAAAAGGAGCTGCACAGGTGACGGTCCCGGCAGGGGAGGTACCAACAGGCCGTAGCTGCAGCCCGGGGGATTCTGCGGGACGTCGGGGACAGCGTTTTCCCTAGCGCGGCACCGGGGCAGGTGGCCCCGGGAGGCTGCGGAGCCCCCACCGTGGAGGCGTCCGAGGTTTGGGCGACGGAGCCGTGGCTGTAGGGTGGGCGAGAGCGCTACTCGGGGCAGGGGGTTAGACTCAGTGGTCTCCAGAGATGCCTCCAAAATAACATGTCTGCGACTCTAATGAAGTATACGCCTAGCTGGACAGAGCACATAGCATCATATTTTAAAACAGACTCTTCCCTCAAAGTTAAGTATACTGCAAATACCTCTTTGCAAATACGTTTAAAAAGCTGGTGAAAATGTCTCCTGAAGTATTTTCGCTTTAAAGATTTTTTAGTACTTTCTGTACGTATCCGCCAGTGTGACAGTTTTGCTGTAGTCAGTTCAGCTTTTGTTTGAATTTTTCATCTAATGGCACGAGGTAGGAAGGGACCTAAGAGAATACTTAAATCCATAAAAGGTGCTATACAGCTTGACTAGTAGTTACACCTGAAATATAAATGTACCTTACCTTTGACCAGCCCTAGAGATGTACTTTGAAACATGAGCACTAACTTTAATAACTCTGTTTAAAATTAAAGTGGAATAAAATTGTTCTGAACTGAAACTGGAGTTATACACCTCCTCACATTGATCCTCATTCAGAAAGAACTAAAACATATTTATAGCTTTCCATGGTAGTACTTCCTCTGAAGACTGATTCAGAGATTTGCATAAGCACATCTACTCACACACTTAAAACCAGCTCTCATTTGTGTTTTCACCCTCCACTGCTTTAATTTTCATTCTTCTTTTTAAAGGGGTGGGGGTGGGGAGGGGAGGAGGGAGATGGGAGACACAGAAATTAAATTTAATTCTAGTTACATTATAGCTTTGCCATCTATATGCTATTCAGATTTTAAAATAGAACAAAAGAACAACACACTAGCATAAATCCAAACAGTATACATTTTCTATTAATAAAAAAGGCTAGAATAAATAAGAAGTATGTGTATTGTCCCTGGAGAAGCAAGGAAAGAGTCTATCATCTTCACACGTATTACCCACGTGCTAGCTCTTGAAACAAAACAAAGCATAAGTACACAACAAAAACTTTCATGCCAGCAGTACTAAAGGTTGAAGAAAGTATATTTCAGAACCCTCTCTGGCTAATATCTGTCATCTCCCTCACTCCTCCTGAACTTGTTACTTCTTTTCCAGATCACTTAGCCTCACTATGAATTACTTGAGGGTCTAAGCTACCTAGGGGTTTTCACGTCATAGTACATCTAAAGGAGTGTTGATAACACACATGAAAATACTTTTTTGAGGGGGAGAAGGAAAGAATCTGTTCATCTTGGGACAGCTAGTAAGGTCACCATTTCAAGCGATCTGAAGGAAACCATATCCATACCCGATAGACACTTTTTTATGACATCTGTACTTTTTTTTCCTTCCAGCACCATGGCATCTGAGATGCAGAAAAGAAATCTTGAGGGAGCTGACTGTTGTATGAGAAGCATGGGTAAAACTGGGCAAAAAGTGGTGCTAGGAGAGGGAACTGATCCTGTGTATATCTGGTCACTCAGAATTGGGTAAGTTGTTGCGAGCTGTCAGTAATAACATGTAATGGAGGCTTCCTGCCTTACTGAGCATCATTACCATGGATACAGAAAATATCTCAATTCAAGTTTTTTGGCTTTTTTTTTTTTTTTTTCTTTCTTTTTTGGCCAGTAAAGTGCTTGCTGTGCTTCACTGCTGAAATCACAGAAAGTTCTAAAACCATGTTGCACTGCAGCTGCCAGACATAATGATGGAGTCTGATGCATAGCAGTTCAGCTGGAAACTGCCAAGGGACAAACAAGGAAAAAAATCAGTGCTACATTTGCAGATACTCACACAATTGCATGTTGCCTGTAAATGGTTCCATTTCTATACATTTATTTTTCAAATATTGCAATTTTAACCTAATTTATTTCAATGACAAGCTTGACATTCTCTTCCTTGTCAGGCAGCAACACCTTTCAATACTTTCTGGTAGCATGCACTAATTGAAACTTTTAAAAAAGTTTATATTGTAATTATATAATACGTAACTAATGTGTTATATATTAATTATTCTATACATCCTCTGTAACAATCTGGAGCCTTATGTCCCCAAGATACACTTTTGCCAGTGCCAAACAACAATCAGCTCTTCTGTGTGTGCGTATGTTGAGATATTTTAGCAAAAACACCAATGGGAACACTTTGTTATTGTATCCATCACTTCAGAAATGCAAAATGAGATATCCACTTGGATGATGCAGGAGTTGGAGTAGAATCTACTTAATGCTACATTTTATCAGAGTGTAATTTTTTTCCCCAAATTAATCTGATGGGCAATTCTAGGACAGAACTGGAACGCAGTAAATTATCCCACCTCCATCTTACAGAGAAAGGAGCAAATCATTCCCCACTGTAACTGGGTTTTAATTTGTTACAGCAGAAGAAGACAATTACAGGTCAACCTGCCAATGGAGTAATCTGAGCAACTGAAACTAGTTGACCTTTCTGGCACGCCGTTCCAGGACCAGAATTGCTCCCCTGCTAAGCTGCAGCAGATGGCCAGAGCTGTGCAGTTCTGCTTCCCGGTGAAAAGTAATTTGTTTTTCAGGACTGTTAGGCAGGTAAAGAAAGAAGATGCAGGCAAGACCTTATCTAAGAATCCCAGCCCGACACCAAAGCACATCCACGAAAGAGGTGAGCGAAGTGGCTGGCTGCTTGGGATTCGGCTTAACCAAGGTCACCTGAGACTCCGGCAGTGGCTCGGACTCCTGCGTTAGCCCGGAGTGGCCACTGTCACCAGAGCTACCCAGAAACACCCAGCATAGCCCGCTGCACGCCAGAAACAGCACGTGCCGGTGTGACAGCACAAGAAGGAAAACCGCGGAAAAGAACATCATCATCAAAAAACACAAAAGCAGAAAACATGAGGATGGAAAAGCCATGGAGTCAAGAAGATGAAAACATTACGGGAAAAATAAAATCTCGTTTCCTTACAGTGTCAAAAATAAAATTTTACAACAAAACCCGAGGTGGCAGAAGAATGAAAAAAAAATCTCTTAAACTTGGCTAAATAGTTTCTTCTTACACACTGTGGATTCAAAATTAGAAATCTGGAAATAAACCCTACCGTAAAAACGTTATTGCTCAATTCCCAAAAGCCAAGAAATAAAAAACATTTTTACTTCCGTCCTCATATATTAAAATACAGGATCTGATTCACCCCACCATTAGTCTGGTTTTATTCTGTTCAAATTTCTTTTTTTTTTTGCCAGCACACTGGCAAAAGGAATAACACTGGTGTATTAGAGGAAGCTTTTACATAAGAACACTTATGCTGTCCCAAAGAACTGAATCTTTTTTTCTCCCTAATATTCTTAAGGCATGCGGTCTTCAGTGTCAGCAAATCACTTTACTGACCACCTTAAATATGAATTTTCTGGAATGTTTATGTAGTACATTGAATACAGAATGACAGTGCATGATAGTATGTACTTGTATCTTCAGTTGCCCCGAAAGTACCTGATGCTAATACAAAGATTCACTTTTGGAGGTAACTTTTCAGAACTCTATGGTTACTAATAATCTAGGTATTTTCTTCTTTAAGCATCCTGCTTTTTTTTGAATGTGACGTGAAGTTATGCTGCCGTTTGGGCAAATGGCATGTGTTAATACGGTTGTTGAATATTTTTTGAAGTCAAGCAGAGCAGGTTCCCTAAAATAACTTGTTTAAAAAGAATTTGTATTCAACAGTGCTCATAAATAAACAGAGCTTAAAAAAAATCCACTCATTAGTGGTGAGTGGGAAGCCACTAATTCCCCGTTGTAGGTCCTAAGCCAACAATTCCTGCTAGTTTTAGGCTTTCATTTTTAAAGCTATTAAGATTAATCCTTTTGAAGCAAATAAAGCATTTGAAATGAATGTATGAAAACCAAAAAAGAGCGAGTTCTTGATTCTGCAAAGAGCTTATGTGCTACTCACGTTTTTACCAAGAAATTAAAGTTTCTGATCAATTTTGCTGTTGTGCACATGAAGATATCCAAAGAAAAGACTAATTATCAATACTCCTACTATTCGTTAGACACATGCACCTGATGTACGTACAACGTGAAATTAGTTAGGAAAGAGGCAAATAAATTAAGGTCTTCTATTTGAATCTCTTAGCTCTGATGTATGACCTACAGGCTAGCACTAAGTCTCTTGTTTACACTTAGCCATCCATGTAAGAGGCTAATCTGGCTACACGCACTTTTGGCAAACTCTTCCCAGACAGATGAATGGATTTTCCAGAAGGAGGTGTTAACCGAATATTTGTGATCTGCCGGCGATACTTACTGGGTCAAAAGTCCAAAAAGTTTTGCTTCTTGGAATGATGCATCAGCTTAAATTTATGCTAAAAATTCTTACTACCATTGACTTTATAAGGCATTGTAATCCAAATTATTGCTGTATGTTGAATCCCCTGCAGAGTGCTCACAGACACTAATCTCACTAATTCCTCTTGTGCATGCATAAGACTTTACGTAGTGTAGCTCAAAAAAGCCGATCTGTATTAAATTAAATTTGTAAAGGAAATGTCCAGGATAAAATGATCAAGCTTAATATACATTACATCTGGTCTTAATAATAAAAGACAGAAATAGGCTATAACATAAACTTAACCCGTTCTGTGGTTAGCAAGTTTGGCTTTTGGGGAAAAAAATACTGTCAATCATGGGGAAAGTCTGTAAGCATGCATATTTGTACATATATGCCTACACATACACACACAGGTGAAGTGCTCAATCTGAAAAGTAATTACCCAAGAAGTATGCAAGAAGTTCCTGTTGCTTTAATCAAAAACTTTTGCCACATAGGTAGCAATTGGAAGAGTCTGTTTTTCAGGTCTTCACTTTAAGAAAATTCAGAAATATTGCAACTGAGGAGCATTAAGGCATTACATACAGTCTTTGTCCTCTAACTTGGTTTTCTTTGCACATATGAGCCATCTGCTTAGAGGAAAATGGGAAAATGTCACTTTTAATAAACATACAATGCCTGTGGCAAATTAAGATTGTATTTTACAATCCTATAAAAGGAAGGGGAGGCAAGTTTGTTAATGCTGATTATCTTCCAGATCTTCAATAGATTTTCAACAGCCATTAAAACAGGCATCTTCAAAGAAGTTGTCAGGGGAAAAGTAAAATATGGTTATGTGGAACAAATTCCTCCATACAAAGATTCTTTTTACATGGTTTACTACTCAGGATGATCAGTCTTTCTGCAAGAAAAGGAGAATGTTTCGGATCACACTTCCTATTGCATTTGAAATCATTATTGTTTAATTTTGTGACAGTATTCTCTTGACTGTCAAACATTACATGTCATTTTGCATTTCTTATTGCCTGAGCAAACACACTAACCTTTGTATTTTAAATCATCCAGCTTGAAAGCAAAAGTATACATGGACTTTAGAGGACTGTGAAGATACAAAATTATGCCAGAATCTGGAATCTGGTAACAAATAATGAAATTATTATTAGCGGGTCGATTTAAAAAAAATCAGCACAAAGATTGTTATTGTTGTTAATAAACTTATGCCTTGAGAATAGAGCATCGGACATAATGAATCTGTGAGATCTCATTATGCTACAATGTCTGCCAAAACCACTCCTCTGTCTTCTACCAAAACCTTTGATCTAAGTTTTATTATAATTTCCACTTTATAAAATAAATTATCTTTCTTATACATTTATTAAAATTAAGGTTTCATTAAATCAAAATAGCAGGATGATAAAAATGTTGAAAACCAGCTCTAGTTCCACATCATCTGTGTGTCTGGACTTCGATCTCTGCAATCCGGCCAGCAGCCAGAAAACAACTACTGAACAGCAGCCTGTGGAAAGGACAACTTCTGCCCATGGTACACCTCGC
The DNA here is from genome assembly GCF_018691265.1 of Tyto alba. Lineage (NCBI taxonomy): Eukaryota > Metazoa > Chordata > Aves > Strigiformes > Tytonidae > Tyto > Tyto alba. The sequence continues at coordinate 24,250,504 of NW_024881301.1, forward strand.
CTGCACCGAAACTGCTCCCAGAACAGCAGAGAGCAACTGGGGAAAAGATTTCCCTTTGGCAAAGATATTGACTGAAAACACTTCCGTTTTAAAACCACACCAAACTGCTCAGAAAATATTCTCTGATCAGAATCAAAACCTGCATTCTCAAAGAAGGCATCCTGGACATTCCTAAAATAAATAGAAAGACGAGTTTTCTGTTGCTGGCAGATGAACTGGTGCAAAAGCCTAGCCCTGCAACCTGCTGATGTAATTGCTCTTCTAGCAACTCAGTGAGCTTATACTTCTGATGCCCAAAGATCCAGGTTCAGCCTCCAAAACAGACCTGAAGGAAGCTGCGCAAGGAAACCGCAGAGGAGAAGCCTACTGCCCCCAAGGGCAGGAACAGGCATAAAGGATTACCGGAAAGATTTTAACTTGTAAGAGGGCACCATTATGCAGACACTTTTGGATGCTGCTGGTACTGTCAGACTTGTCTTCTGCTCTGAGTTTTTGGTCTGGATGATAGATCCGTTCTGGTAACCAATGGATTTTCTATGTCCTTCCCATTCTCCTGCCATCACCAGCTCATCTCTCAGTGACTGAGAAATGAGGAGCTTCCCCTTAGTGGCAAATAAACTCCTATTTTGGCTCTCTAATACCTGTCTTTAAAATTACAACGTTTTGGAGACCATACCTGCTTCAAAATACAGCATTCTATCTGCATATGAAAGGAAACCAAGTTCTGGTCAAAAACATAATCATAACCACCTTTGTATTTTGCATTACTATCAAATAGTAGTATTTTATATTGCTATTGTTATTGATTGTCTAATAAATGCTACAATATAGTACACTATATATGGTGTATATACCATACTATTATAGTATCTTCTGACATATCAATGTATTAGTAACGAGACAATGCACCATTAAGTGCATTATAAATGACCAGAAAAGTTCATGAGATCAACGTAGCAAATGCCTCTGCATAAACCACTGGCTGCCACATCTACTCTCCGCCCATTAATTTTGTCTTATGGGTATAGAAACACTTGGACCTTCTAAGCAGCTATTTGGCAACCCTCTGTATTTTTCGTTTAGATAACACTAAACTTAACAATAAACACATGAATTTCCACGATAAAAACCATTTCTATGGAGATGTAGGACTCTAAAAGGTGACGTTAAGCTAGTCCCTGAGGAAATGTCCTTTATTGTATAGATCTTCATATAAAAATCAATACGGATTAAGCCAATTATGCAGATCAGATTATAAAAAATAATTTGCTGTTTCACACCAAAAAAAAACCCAAAACTCTCGGGCTTGGGGCTTCAGTTCTTCCACCATTGACTACCACAGCATACCAATCACACATGTCATGCATCAGTCTACATAAAAAATAAACCTTCAGCAGGAAGCAAACAGTTGCACCTTTCAATGAGACAAGAGGCAAGGCACAGATGACTTATTTTTTGTTTCTTGATGGTTTCTGGAGGTTTTAATTTTCCTTCATTCTAACCAGTTTTTCTCACTGTCCATTCCTACATAACACCATGACGACACATACTGCCCTACGTTCAAGACATTATGAAGTACTACTCAGGAGCAGCAACACAAAGCAAGCCCTTGAATAAGGTTTGTTTGGGACAGAGTATTCATTAGCTACATGGATAGAGAACAAAGGTCTCCCATTTCTCCTGTTCTGTCAGGGATTTGGGGCTGAGAAGGAAGAAAGGTTCAGAGAAGGAGGCCCTGGCCTGAGGTGTTTTTACATGACTAAGAACAGTGAGATGGACTGTGGACAAATGACATTTGTGGAGCATCATATGATAGACTAACAAATGGGAACAAGTACAAAAAAATATGTGAAAGAAGAGTAAATGATAACTAGAGACTTAACCTAGGTCCTAACTTGGGATCATCACTCCTCTCCAGCTCCCCCACCTCTGCTAGCCCACAGCTTGGAGTTTTCTGGACAGAAATAGAGCCTTTGTCTTTTGACTTGAGGAGCTGGGGGTTTGATACTCACAGCTGGGAAGCAAGAACTATGATTACTGCCTATGCAGTCAGACCGTATTTTCCATTGAGTTTTACGTTGTTCTGGTCCTCTCTCCACAGAGAACAGGGGAAGATCAATCTAGCAGGACTTCTTTGCTTGACAAAGGGTTTTCCTCATGATTCCTAAAAACATCTAAAACCTCTCTACAGGGGCAAATGAATGCAACAGGCACTGCTTGAAAGACATGTAATTTGCAGGTATCAGGTAGCAGCAAAGATTTACGGAATAAGTGCATGTATGTATTCAAAACTTGAGAGCAGAGATACATGCAACACAAATCAGAGTAGATGCAGAGAATCTCAGAATAAATTAAGTGGGAAAGGAAAATGAGTAGAGATAAAAGCATTTATATGCATTTACATAGATTACGCTGAGCACATTGACAAGAAGCCAATATACACTTATGGACGTGGCTGGTGGCAACCGATTACAGGGAAAGGAGGGGAGGAAAATCAGAAATCTGCAAGTGCTTCTCGGATATATGCATCCATGTGACAAGATGGAACAGCTGAAGAGAAGAAAATGATTTTCCAGAGTCACAAAGAAAATCTCTTTAGGAAAACATCATTTGTTTGGCCCCAGGGAGAACAGAAGTTACATTCACATACACGCTCCATTCTATGCAATGGAGAGAATATAGCACTGAAGAAACAGAAAACTGACTTCAGCTATGTGGATCATGTAAGCTATTTTTGCACCATAACTTTCTCACAGATAAACCTAAAATATACTAAAATTAAAATTTTTGTTTTCAGTCCTCACTACTGTTAAGTAAACTTTATTTAAGACCCGCTTTGCATGGAGACTTGACCTACTCTTCTGAAGAAAACTGCTTAGGCTTAGAGTCAAGTGGCTTGAAATCCACTCTTGTACCTGCCCAAGTGGCCACAGTCAGAAAGGTACCATCCCAATATGCTGCAAGAGGCAGAGCTAAGGGATATTGTAAGATTAGAAATAGGCAACATAGAGACAAAGATTGTTTATTAACTACTATCCTGAGACTGGCATCATCATTTTTTGTCCGTGTCCTGCCTTCTTGCTGTGTGACAATCTGCCTCTGCTGTGACCTGGCTACTTGGGCAGGTCACTTCTCAGCCCACACCCTCCGATGTTGTTGCTATCAGCCTTCTTCAGAAACCCAGGAATAACATCTCTATGCAGATCCATCAGCATTACTTCTAAATACCATGGTGAAGACCTTCTTTAGGCTCTTTCAAATCCTAAGACCCATGGCATGGCTCTTCCTTGACTGGCATGATTAATCAGAAACTTACTCTGGAAAGTTCTGAAGAAAAAAATGATTTACACACCCTCTATTCTGGCTAACATTTCCCAGGCAAGTCTCAGAAGTCCCCATTCTTACAAAGCAGCCCCTAAAAGCACTCCAGACCTTCTTCCTTAGGGCAAATCCCCAAAGTCAAAACAGCCTTCTGTAACCAAGCTTTTTCTAAACGCTGTACCTCCCTATGGTTTGTTTTTCTTTTAACACCACTGCAGGAATGCCCAAGAACTGGTTTTGTGTTCATCCCCATAGGGAGCAGTCCAGATTCATGTTAGCCTGTGTCAGCCACTGCAAGGGTTACACACTTATTTATTTATTTAGTGCATTTATTTTTCAAAAACAATTGTACAAAAGAAACAAGAAAAAATAATAACGCTCTAGATGATTAGGGTATAACACTGGGAAAAAAACAAAACAAAAACAAAACAAAAAACAAATAACAAACTTGCTGGTCAAAATGTTATCTTTGGTCTACTTCTCACTGATTTAAAAGTATGTTGCTGATTACAAAGTAATTTATACTAGTGTCTTGTTACACCTACGAAGATAAACAAATATATTTGTTAATGTATGTAGATTCCACTGATGCACAGTTTGTTCCATAAAAAGCCAGCAGCTAGATAGATTGCTGCAGTGCAAATGGAAGCACACTCTTCCTTCCTCTTCCCAGTTTCTTAGTTATAGCAGGAATCTCTCATTTGACCTTGGGCAAGGCATTTAAATTCTCTACGCCTGTGTTTTCTCATCTGTAAAATTAAGGCTATAATGCCTACCTACTTCACAAGAGGGACAGTGTTAAATTTAATGTATTAATGTTTTAAAGTGTTTCCAGACAGCTGGATCAAAACCACTACAGAATTTAAGTTATTATTAAATTATGCTTCACTGAGTTAATGCTGTTGCATTACTGTATCTGATTAAAAAAGGAAAAATATTCAAGTGACTCCTCCTGGATGTTTTTTTTCCAGAGGATGAAATTGATGTTCTTTCACCAGCCTACAGATGGACTTGAAGGCTTATTTTGGAGAAAGAAAGAAGGCGAGGAAATGTAGTAGTCAACAGAAGTGAAAGAGTCCTGCAGAGCGGATGATTACGAGGGCATTTAAAGCAATTGCGAGGTAGAGCAGAAGGCAACTGCGCCTTGTGCCCCACTGTGACCCATCAGTCTCTGGTAGCAACAGAGTCTCCGTTCATCTCCATGCCAGTGGGACAGGAACACCCCCTCCGTACCATCGCATTAACTGCTGCATTTGGCCTCCGCTCGGAGTAACGGAGTGCAAGATCTGTAGCCTGGAGTCGCTTTCCTGCTGGAGCCGACCAGCTCTCAGGCACAGTTCAGATATACTTCGAGTCTGTTCAGCTGCGGCAGCTAATCCGTCTATGATCAACGTGGCACATAAAATGTCAGTTATAAAAAGGGGGATTTATCGCAGGGGGGTTGTTCATACCTGATGCCTCTCCTACATCTCCTCTTGACCTGATGCGCAGATGCCTGGTCTTGTCCTGTGATCTCACATCAGGATCTTGTTGTGTGGGGGGAAGGGGAAGGAGTGTTTGGAGCAAGAGCTGCAGGAAGATGAGAAGGGTTTTTGACAGCATGTTGAGTTGGATGTTGTACTGGTGTTGATGCCGCTGGTCCCAATGCCATCAAGGCATTTCTTGTGGATGACAAGGAATCTAGGAAAGTAGTGATTAACATGCATATCAGTGTGATTGACAAGCTATGTTGTCTCCTTTGCTAATGTACTGCATGGACAACACCTATTCTAGCCATATCAGAATCAGCATATAGATTTAGAGTACAGATTTAAATCAGAAATATTTAGCATCTTTCCCAATAAATAAAGAAAATTTGTTTGATGGATCTTCCTGCTCAATAGACCATGGAGATCAGATTCTGTCCGGTGAGGGAATGTTTTCACCTCACAGGGTACAAATGGATAGTAGGCAACATTCTTTCAGATTGCAGAAAGACCAGTTCATTTGCTTTCCCATTCCTCCATCCCCAATTTATCACTCCAAAGGCAAGAAAAAAATAAGTACAACATTAGGTTTGATAACCTTCTGATAGTAGCATTCTACTGAATATACACAAGTCAGAGAGCTTGAACAAATATAAGCAGGGAGCGTACTCTCTACCTTCCAAATCTGCCAAGAAGACTGAAATGGAGGTTGCAAAGTCTAAGGTTGTATATATTTTATGTCTTTTCTGACACCATGCTCTATACATCAAAGTATCCATTCTCTTTTTTTTTTTTTTTTTTTTTCTCATCAGATCTGCAGTGAGCCTTGACTACGTGTTTTATTACTATACCAGTCAAAGATCACACAGCTTTCTAAACAACAATGATGCTACTTCAATTTCTTGCGAAAAATTTCTGGGACATGAAAACTTACCACAAAAGCAGTGATGCCGCTTTTGATTGCTCGAAACCCTGCAGAACTGCTGTTGTTTAAAATGTGTGCAGTAGCTCCTAGGATTAACTCAGTATGTTAACTCTACTTTCTGTTGGTAGAAATGCTCCTTCTCAATTTCACGTAAACCTTTCATGACAACTTTACTTTTTTTTCTCCACTTCATATTTTATAAAATCTGAGTTAAGTGCCTGAAGATGATTTCATAACAACATCTGTTTTATTTATTTGCCTGTTTGGCTGACTGGTAATTTTTAAGTAAGTCTCTGGTATAACTCTAACGCGTGACCATCCAGAATCAGCCTCCTGCTGCCAAAAATTATCTGTGTCCTTTGACTGAAAGATCAGCCACTTCCTTTGGTGTTTTTCTGCCAAATGTTAACTCTGGATCCTCTACCAGCAGCAGAGAGGCAACATTTTGCAGTCTGTTACATAGGGAATAGGCTACCTCTGCATGTAACTTCTGTGTGATGATTAAGTGTAAGAATCTGAATAACCATATTCCTTAGTGGTAAGCCTGAAGATGTATTGTCAGAATAACCTCAACTAGGAGATCACTACCTGATCACTACTGCAGCAAATCAGTTTTCTTCCACCTCTCATTTCAGTGATGCCATATCTTCTAATGTTTACAACTCTAACTTACGGTATCAGGTCTATTGCCTTCCAGGGAGGCTGGCTGGAGGAACAATGATGTGATGCATGTGTGAATGCCATTTATCCAAAATAAACTACAGTAAAATAAAGGATGCCCAAAAATATAATGTAAGACTACCATTGCTATGAGAAGATAAAATACGTAAATTCATATTTCATTTAGGAATAGTGCAGCAATCAATGTTTCCAGTAATATTTCAAGTGACTGATTCAGCAGGCTGTTGCAGGGCAGTGGGGCTGTTTAAGTAGCAAGCTGGCTTCCTGATATTATTTTTAGGCACAGAATATAAAACTTTACAGATAATCATTTGGCTAATTCCAAGGGAAAGGTGGAATGGCACGCTGTGTGAAAGAAAAGGTGTAGAGAAGGAAAGCAAAAACTAGACAGAACAATTCAGTCGATACAGTGAAAAGTAAGGATGTCAAGTCATGAGCAGAGTGAAAACACAGGGGGTTGCTGTCAGAGGCAAAAGGAACAGGAGGAGGTGCAGAAAAGATGATCGCACTCTAAACAGATAAAAGCGTAGTCCCCTGCTGTGGTGTTTTTTTTTTTTTTTAATGATCTAGAAATGAATTGATGCGAAAGGTTTCCGCGTTTCACTATTCCTGGCACAATAAAAACCCACTATATTTAAAACTTTAAGTTCCACAGGTCGAAAGGTCTGTTCCATAGTTTTTAATCTTCTTCCTAGCTGTTTCACACTGAAAAAGGAGAGGGAACGTGGGGTTGTTTGTTCCATATGATGCAGCAAGCACATTTATACCCCTGGCATTTCCCTTCCTTTGGCAGCTCCCCCACAGAACGCCCTGTGCGTGGAGAACATAGAAGCAGCAGGACAGAACATCACAGCAATCACAAGCCTCCTGTGTATCTGAAGCTGAGATAGTATCTCCAGCACTAAAGCTAAGAAACAATTTCAGTGACATCTGGCTGAATTTGCCAGATGTTAATATGTGAATTCATGCATGGTAAGACAGGAAGAAATGCAGCTCTTCAGTGAGTGAGCTGTACAACACTGAAGAACTGAGAAAAAGCAGCAGAAGTGAGTTGTAAAAGAGATAAGCAAAGAAAAAAATAGTAGGTCGTTCATATGACCATTTCTCAAGCATACTTTAAATTTAAGTGAATGCTGTTAATAGGTCTTTGTTCCCATCAGATGACAACTTCTTATAAGACTTTGATGCATTTAAGGTAAGAGATCTTGACTATGTGGATATATATATATAAAAAAAATAAACAAAAATATATATTAATGAAGATTTAGGAATTCTCTGGGTAGCTGATGTGTTACAGCCAATGTAAATATATGACAGTTGGTGTAGAAAGAACTGATGTTCCCAAATCCTCTGTGATCATCTTTGTGTTGAAATACATGTACCATTGTCAGTAATGAACAAGGGTATATTTAATCCCTTATCTAAAACTGAGGAAAACTGCCAAATTAAGTCACATGCATCAAAGACCTAAAGACAAGTAAGAAAAGTATTTATTAACTTTGTCTATTGTTAAATCTGGAACTCTGCACTTGTCTGTATTGAATTTTACCTATTTCCTCCAGACTGTTTCACAAATTTATCAAGATCATATTAAATTTTAATTCCATACCCCAGTTAACACCAAGGAAAAAACATCAGTGGAAATTTACAGGTTGTGTCCTGAACTTCTGTGCAGATATCAGATAAGAAGAATATGTTGAACTTTTATTTTTAGATTCCAGCCGATATGTTCACACGTTATGGCCCCAAGTTTGCCTGCTTCTGACTTTCAGAAGGATTTCAAATATTTTGCTCTAAACTACTCAACTCACTTCAATAGCTATGGAAGTCCTACTGCAAAAGCAACTCAAAGCTACCGGATACCACCAGAAGTCAGTTACAAGACCTTCGACATATGGAATCTTCAACAATCAAACAAAGCTGCAAAGTTCCTACAGACTCTGCTTTGGACCGGGCATTCACCAGACCGTACACATCTATAGGTATTCAGGCAGAATTTCCTTCACCCAATTTTGTGTTTGGTTTGTGTCTCACTGATACGCACGTTTGGATCTCCATCGCTGCCCGCGCAGGCTCCTATCAAACCCCTGAAAACCCATTATTAAGTTCTCATCCTGCAGCGTGCCCCACATCGGCAGAGTGTCAGATCCCACCTCGGATTGCAGCAGATGACGGATGGCACCACCAGCGCCCTGTGTGAAGCTCCGTGTAACTGCAGCTGCCGTGGCCCACGAGAAAGAGCATTCACCCAGGCTGCTGCTCGCACACCGAGACGTGCCGGCGTTGTGGGCGCCCCTCTACAGAGGAACTCAACAGCACTTGTCTGACGGTTCAGGATGATGGGAATTTGACAGCTGCTCCTCCCCAGGACCACACGTTGCGGGAGAATATGCTGCTGCTACTACTACTACAACTCCTCCTACGCCTACTACTGCTATTACTGCCAGAAAAAATAAATACGTAATAATGATCTCCCTTTATATTGAAATGCTATTCTTTCAGATTTAGAACAACTCTGACTTCCAGACTGGAGACTCTTTCATAATAACTAGAAAAGTTCTATTCATTTTTTTCCTATAAATTATCTTGTTGTCAAGTAATAAATATTCCACAGGTTTTTTTCCTGATGTATCTTAAAAATTCCACCCTAAAAACATCTGGAGCCTCATGATGAGTAACTGTGATTCTACCGCTATTAATTTCACATACAGATTGACATTTGAGTCGGGTTTAATATAACAGACGAACCCAACTGCTGAGTGGTTCCCGTTACGTTAAGATGTTCAATGACTTTTAAAAAAAAAAAAAAAATTTACTTCTCTGGCAGGCTGAGCAATGAACAGCATACTGAAACACAGAACTCTTCTCAGGTTGTTTGCTTTGTTGGGGAAATCTTTTCATCCACCCACTATTAAGAGGACTTGTTTATCTCCCAGATGATTGTTGCAACACAGAGTGCAGGAGCAATGAACAATTCACTCGTTTACTTCACTACGCTTTTGCAAAACATTTATGGCAAAATGCAAATTTTCATAAATATTGGCAAAATGCAGGTTTGCTTATAACTGATTAACATCAATCCATTTTCATTTCTACTGTTCCTACAGAATTCAAGTTATAGATGGATTGTAAGAATGCAATGTCCCTCCTTGTATTTATTTCACTGTGCACCTCACTGTCCACTTTGCTAGCCCATACTTCATCAGCTTGTGAGCTCCCTGATTACTTGTGTTGTTAGGAAGTTATTATCAATGTCCTCCAGAAACATCCTGAGATGCTTGTGCCCCTCTGTGCTGTTCCCCCAGCACAGGTCAATGTGGTGCAAGCTGCCCATGAGATGAAAAGGTGATAGCTCAATATGCTAGTTGCACTTTACCTTCATACTAGTGATTTACCAAATATCATCTGTTTTGCCTTCCCTTACATACAGTATTTCAAAACTAAATTTTAAACTAGATTTTGTATGTCATGTGCTCCAAACCACTCAACCATCTTGGTAGCCCTTTGGTGGGCTCACACCATTATGTCAATGTTTTATACCCAAGAGCCCCAGATTGGTTCCTTTCAACCCAACCTTGTTGAGTTCCCTCTGTATAGAGCTCTGACTCCAGCCATCAACCACTCCTCCAATTTGATGTCACTGACAAACTTGCTAAGAGTGCACTCCAGACCATCCTCCAGGTCAATAATATAGGCACTACACAAATTCAGCTCCAGTGTTGGTCAGCCTCTGAAGGACACCACTGGTAACTGCCCAATCTTCTCAGATTTCGGGAGAAATATACTTAGAGGGTTAAGTTCTATGTGATATGGTCTAGAACTGAAAAAGAGTATTTATAATTTGTTTTTCGATTTAGGGATCTGCCTCTGTATTTTACTGACCCATAAAAGCCATTCACTTTAGTAAAGTTTAAGTATAAAGTATTACTACACTACATTTCTGTTTTCAGAAATTTTGAGGACTCTTACCTGGCCTATTTCATTCTTTGTTTATGAATTACTTGCTCTGTTACACACATAATTTTAACTCATATTTCTGCTTTGGCACAATCACACCTACATGAATTGCACACTGTTACCAAAGGTAGATTTAAAAGTCTCTTAAGAAACATACGCTCAATCTCTTACCACTATAAAGAAGAAACCCAAAATAAAGTTTCAGATGGATAAACTACATTCATTAAGGCAAGTCAGAAGTTGTTAAAAAGGCGTATTTCTTCAGTCAAATGGAACAATATAAAGAAAATGTCTATTCTGCACAGGAAGAAAAAAGGCAGGAATTTAAGTTTCGCTGCAAAAGGGCTGACAGGTACTATGCTTCTTGCTTGACTACTACACATTATGAACCTCTAATATTTTTCTAGTATCACCTATTACTTATATTCACTTATATTCAAAAGTCATGAGTCAGGCTCCAAGATATCATGAAACTGAACCTAATCATAATAAATTTTTATTGCTTATTTGCCTTTTGATTTCTGAATGCACTCCTATTACCTTTTCAAGTTTTACTCTGCAACCACACAAGAGACTGCAAGCCTATTTTTTAAATGAAAGCATTAGAGTGGCTTCCTGACCGTTCATCACCACCTTCCTCGTCACTTCCAGCATTCACTTCAGAGCTCTCTCCTACTTGTTTTTTTCTTGCATGCTATGTAAAGTCTCCAAGACAACAGCTTCATTTTGAGGACTCAAAGCAGCTTTCTCACATTTTCTTATGTTCTAAAAAAGCCATGTTGGGGCAAACCTGAGTCAAAAGAAGGGGATGATGATCTGAGACAACCTTTACATGAAATAAGAATGGAACCAGCAATTTTATATATCAGTTCAAACAAATTAGAGGAAATGGTACAGGACAGAGCTGTCTGGGTGTGACTCACCTGTGCATTATGCACTGGGCAATACAAAAAGTGGACTAACACTCAAATAAGACCGGCAATACTAAGAATCTATGTTGATACTCCAGTGAAGCAGAAACCGCAGTCATGGGGTTCTACTTGTGGTATCTGATCCAATGATTATTTAACTAATCCAAGTAAAATGCAACAGTAAAAAAAAAAAAAAATAAAAGAAGTTTGGACAGGCTTTTTTTTAGGGAAACTCAGCTGAGTAAGTCTCCTGGAATGTGACACTTGGGATTGACCCCCTCTTTCAAATCAGGCAGCATGGGGATCCGATCAGATCCCAGCTGTACAAGTGTCTTTTCTGACTGAAGCATCTGCAGGCTTCTGCCCAGCCTCGTCATCCATCTCTGAACCCCTTCTATTACTCCTGTATTCACAGTTACGATGGAGCAGAGTACAACTCATATACAGATTTATCACTGATTTATCTAATGTCTCTTTATAATATTGTAGCCACTATTTTCCATTTCATTTGTTATGCATTGCACTTTGATTTTAATGTATTTGCTTTCCTGATGCATCTGCTCATTGAATGGGAATTTTAATTGAAAACTAAACTTGAACTCACTCAGAATATTTGAAATTTAGCATACTCTTTTATATTATCTCACCAAATTAATTACATATGATTACATATGTATGGCAGGACAGTCTGAACTGTGGCTAAAGTACCACAGTGAGGATAAACAACAAATTGCTAAGTTTGGGAAAGGTGATTATGGTTATATTGTCAAAGGATCAGTGTCAGAACACTCCTGTTTAACATTTTAATTTTTATATGGAGGGAATAAACAACTGGTTAATTTGCTGGAAATTTGCTGATGCTATTAAACTTGGTGCTACTGAGAATACTAACAAAGACAAGGAAATAATAGCAGGGAACTTAGTTTAGAAATACGTTTAGAAAATAAAAGATTAAATTTTCAAAGTTGTAAAATCATTAATTAGCAAAAGCATCCTGCAAAATTAAGATATTCAATAACAAAACCAAATCTGAGCACAAAGCTAGCTGAAGCACTGGAAGCAGAAAATGAGACAAACATGAAATCTACAGTGGAGGTAAAGAGAACATGTATTAGGGAACATAGGCAGATGCTGGGAGGTAGCAGTCCCTCGGGCGCAAAGATGTATTTCCATTAGTGGGTTTAATTCTCAGACACTAAATGGCTGGTCTCTCATGTGAAAACCTAGGTGGTGTCCAGGCACTCCATTATCACACACAGACTTGAAGGTATTTACTGGATTAAGAGAAGATCAGTTCATTAATAGGAAAGAGTAAGAAAACTAGAAATGCACAAACAGCTAGTAATCTTCAGCTATCTAAACAGTACAAACAAAAAATCCCTATCTATATGCCCAGATACACAATGTGATTCATTTGACCAAACTTAGACAGTTATGCTAAATATTCTAGGTTAGTTTTATGGACAGTGGAAAGAAACAGACTCTTCTAGGACAGGATTCATCGCATCCTAAAGCAGACATCTAAATGTCTTGACTATAAAGGCTGACCAGCTCAGACACACATATCTAAAAATAGGTGTGATGAATCAGACACCATCTTTGTATCCATCATCACTTATCGTAGTTCAGGTCAGCTTTGATGGGTTCTATCCATACATATGGAAACTGGCTATGGATCAGGGCTTGAGAAAGGAGAGGAAGTATTTAGGAACTTTATAAGGCTAAACTAGCAGTACTTAGATAAAAGTATGAATTCAAGTGTTCTCAATAACAATCAAGGCAGAAAGATCTACATGTTAAGTGTATTAGAAAGCAGTTGTTCAAATAAAAAGTAATGGAAGGTTTACAAATACCATAATTTCAAATTATATACCTTTATTAGTAGTTCTCTTCCAAAGATTTAAAGAAAAGTCTGTAAAGCATAAGAGTTTTCATACAGGAGAAATGAAACCCGAAGCAAGAAAACAGTCATTTGGATTTTGTACTCAGAACTAGCCACAATCCTGGACCTCTTCCTGCAGTACTACATAGGTACACATATTTACACATACAGGCTTTTTAGGTAAGCTTAAAGTCAAAATACACAGTATGTCTGTCGTTCACTTCTATTGAGAGAACTGCATATTTATATATGCAGTGTTCTGTAAATAAAGAGTAACAATCTTACACTGATATGTGAAACACCGTAGAATCTTAAAATAGCCTCAGTTTCTCATGCTAATGAGTTTTTTCTGTCATCAGAGAGATGGGTTTCCAATTTCTCTCAAGTAGAAAAGGTCATACTGTGGTTCTGTCTACCAAGAAAATTCAGACTGAAACAATTAGTTTAAACTACTTATACTTTATGAAGACAGCCTGTATCTTAGCATTATTCCAAGAAGGGAGGGGTAAGTGCTCTCTATGTGCTGACAACTCAAGGGCATGTCAAAGTTTCTAGAGACACTTTTACTTTCATATACGACTTAAAAATAAATAGGTCACTTTTCCTATATCGGATATGTATCCCTCTTTTCTTTGGACCTCAGCACGTCAGTAGGAACAGCAGAGCCAATTACTATGGGAACTGTACTTCTACAGTGCGAGGATGAATTAGGAGTCAAGTAGGGGAACGGAGAATGGTGATATTCTTCTGTTCTCTCTCCAGAAAGCTAATTCAATGAATGATGTAACTCCTGGAAATTCTGCCTTGCAGCAAGAAAATAAAAGCACTTCATCTGTTTATCACGGTTGGTAGAAAGTGGTGAGATGAACATGATCCACAATCAGTATACAGAGACAACAGTATCATCTTAAATCTAACAGAGACGTAGTATATTACAACTGAAATATGAAATCAGCAAAGTTTAACCAGAAACAACACGTGAAATTGCCTGTTGATACAACTTTGCAAGAGATGCAGTAAATTCTTCACCCTTGAAAGACTGAATAAAAATTGCACATCTTTCAAAAACATAAAGTACAGTTCTGAGGGAGCCTGGTGAACCTGACGTAGGAATCACTTGATGGATAGAGTAAGTGGTCCATGGAAGTTTGGGCTAATGAAGTTAAGATTACTGTATTTCACAAATTAATTCACTGGTAGGTTTTGACCAAATTAGGACAGACAGCAGTAACAACAAAAATTAGAAATGAAGAACTTGCAGTTCTTGTTAATAAGCACACCACACTCAGCTTGCTAACACTTCTACCACCATGCCCATCATTGCCAAGATCACTGTATTAAAACGATTACTGATGTACCAGTATCTACATGAAAGTATCCCTTTCAAGGCCTACATGTTTTGTTTTGCTTTTCAGTCATCTGGTTTGCTCTGCTGTTTTGTATGTAGGTTGTGTTACAGAGGAGAGGTTTTCCAATATTCCTGCCAGGTCCTCCCATGTCTTCCCGTAGAGAAAGTTCTCCATACGACCTCTTAATAAATAGATCTAAGTCCCAAGGATAAAGACTCGGCACTTCACTTGGCTTAAAAGCATGCCTATATTATAGCACCACATAGCAGCTACCAGCACACCAAACTTAAGACAAACGACCCTCTGACTTTTGTATCTTATCACTGCATTTCTACCCATCCCACAGGTTAAATGTCTTACTTTATTAACACTGTTTTTCAAGGTTTATGGAGAGAAGTTCCTTCCTCTGAGTAGTTCGTTCCTCTGGCTGTGGTTTCTGTCTATGTAGACCTGAAGATCAGACCTTTTTAAGGCACCTTTACCTTGTCAGGATTCAGTAAAACAGTCCTTTGTGTAAATGAGAATCAGATCAAGAACATTTTTCCCATTGTAATACAAGTACCTACACGATTGCTTGTATCGGTAAGGTTTTAATAATTCAATAGGTATCACATAAATATTATAAACCAATTCCAGCTACCTGTTAGATCTTCATGTGAGTTTTGTTACGTATTGAGGAATTCTTATTTCTATTATTGTTGGTTCAGAATTGAAACATAGTTGGAACATAACGGTGAATGCAATTCAACATGCCTGCCTTCATGGTAAAAATGAACAAATATTTAATTGGACACCATTTACTCACAAAACTGAGAAAAACCTCATGTTTTTCCTTACGTGATGCATTTAACATTGTTTTCAGAAAATTCTCCATTCCAGCCTACAATCTATGAAATACACTTGGTGAAGTACTAGAGCAATACCGGATCCACTCAGCAACAAGAAGACAGTTCCAAAGAAAAATCTAAATAAAAATGCATTTCTCTCTTCTTCCTGTTGCTAAATACCTCTGGAGTTAGCATCCCTCACTACAGCTTCAAACCCCGCTTCTTCAAACACAGCACTCTGTTCACAACATTTGGGTTTTTGAATTTCTTGTGGTTTAGATGGTACCAAGCCATGCACTCCTAAAGGACGAATGTGCTTGGAAATGGCTCGTAAGATATTGGGGTGACACTTTTTCCTGTTCCTTCTCTTTTTAAAACCCTGTGAAACGCCTACTTCCTCTTCACAACATTTCATCAGCCTCCTGTCGATGACTCCTCTCTCTTGGATCCCTGCCTCTCTCGCTTTCTGTGGGCAGATGAGAAATCACAGAGCACTCAGAGTCAGCGGTCACGGGCAGGAGAAAGGAGCTCTGGAGCAGCAATGATGTGAGCCCAGATAATGCATATGCTAACTGCGAGCAAGGAGACCCCTGCAGCAGGAAACAAGGGTAAGAGCCACAGATGGAGGAAATGGACAGTAGGTCTGAGTACTTTGACTATGAAGGACATAGAAGATTTGGAGAATAACTGGAAAAACTGGATATGAACAGCCTCAGAGAGCAGTGCTTCACTGTTTTTTTTTTTGTTTTTTTTGGGTTTTTTTTGTTTGTTTGTTTGTTTGTTTGTTTGTTTTGTTTTGTTTTTTTTATTCCAAATTCCTTCTGTATGTTTAAAATACTTACTGTGCCCCTGTGTCAAACAAGAAAATGCTTCTAATGGTATGTTATCAGTTGATATCTGAAATGGATAGATGGTCCCTGGAAGTCAAAGACACTTTTATTTTAAAAGATTGCCTATTAAAAAAAAAAAAAAAAAGAAAAAAGAATAAACTTTCATTGTGATGCAAAACCGAAATGTTTAACCTCCCAGTGGAACTACTCAAATCAGTCAAGTAGTCTGACCACCTCTTACTTACTTTGAAAGAAACCCTGGTTTACTTCTCCTGACACTGCACTAGTTGTCCAGCAGATCACGGTTCTTGGAGCAGTTTGTGAGGCTGCCACACTTTAGCCCAGCTGCAAATGATCTAGAACTTAACAATGTTTTTTTTTAAAAAATTCCTTGCCTTCAGAAGCAAAACAGGTCCCTGCATTGTTTTATCACTGCTTTACAGTGAAAGCTAAGAAAATTGCAAGATGTGTCTGAGAATGACAGCAGAATTGTGGTATTTCTTTAGAGGCTGACTGCACAAGTCACAAATCAAAATCATGTAAATTGCTCCAAGAGCAACACTATTCACCAGAGACTTGGATTCATTCAAACACAACACAACAGCATAAAAACTTGAAGTTGTCCTAAACAGAGAGTATTTAAATGCACTAATTTTTCCAGAATCTGATTATTCTGACGGATCTCCATTTTCATTTCAGAATCTGAAGAGGAATTTAGTGAAACTTTTACAGCTCAGATTACAAAATATGTATCTGTGTAGAATTTCACAAAACCAAAACATCCATGAGGAGACATGAGCAGAGAGGTGCAGAGCAGGAGCAAGGGATTTTGTGAAGAATTTTGCAAGAGGTTTTCATGTTATTAGGAACAGGAAATCCCAAACATTGAATTTCTCCATGAAAGAGAATTCTGGAAATAATCCATTTTGTGTTGACTGAAACATTTAATCTTCATAAAACCAGTAATTTAAGGTTGGGTTGTTGGGTATTTTTTGTATTTTGAATTTTGATGTGTAACTCTCTACCATCTCAGTTGAAGTTAATTTTGGTATGAAAATATAAGTGCATGTAATTTCAAAAATTATGTCAAGACTATCTAAACTATCCTTCCTTTGGCTTTTGAAATTAAGGCTTGGTGACAGCAATGTGATTTCACACTCCTTGTGTTTTTAAAAGAACTTGCCCTCTGCAGGAATAGTTCTCCTCACAATTTTCTCCTAATGCAGGAGCTAAAAGCAAAACCAGAGAGCCGGTTATGTTTCCCCAGAGCCACACAATTCCATCTGTGAACCAGGTACAAATGGGGAGGCGTACCCACGCCGCAGCCACGTGCCCCGTTGCAGCAGCAAGCCCTTCGCCAGCCCAGGCGAGGGGTGGCCTGGGTGCCCACAGGGGTGGCTCGGAGGAGCTCCCCCCAGTCCTCGCTCCCGGCCGCAGCGCTCCCACCACCCCGGTTCCCAGCAGACGATACGGCTTCGCTGGCCTGGTTTCCAGGTTTTCTGTCTAGACATGAGAGACCGAAGAAGGATTTTCTGTAACCGATAAAGATGAAGTGGAGGTGGTGGGAAGTGAGTTCTCTGGACCGTCTGCTGAAATCCCACTGGAAGCCGGAGGTGATGGAAACACATTGTTACTACAGCTTTTTACATTAAAATTCCCAGAGACATCTAACTAGGGTAGGCTCTAGCTGACGCAATACAGATCTCCACATAGGAGACATCTACATCTACACTAGCCAGCTGAGGCTCCCTTTCTACTTCATGGAGAGAAATAAGCTTTCCCTAGGATACAATTCTTTTTATCTTAAAATAGTCACCTAAAATAGGTCAGATGAATTTTTCCACATAGAAGTGCCTACTCCTTGACAGTACAGGAAACCCACCACGCTAGCTGAAGGGAGATATCCCCAGCCCAGGCCTCCAAAGCCAGGTCAGATGAAGCCCAGTCCTAGCAGAGCCCTTCCGCCCTGGACATGGCTGGAAACATCCCCAGCTTCGCAGCAACAAAGCTCTCCCCTGGGTTCCCAGCCCTCACTGGATCCACCCACCAACTCCTCTGCTCAAATTCCTTACGGCTCAGAAACAGTGACAGGAAAACAAAAAATGCCAAGCCCAAAATATTTTTCTCACATCAGATGTCCTCCTATACACCATCCATATTTATAAGGTGCATTGCACTGAGCAACTTCAAAGGCCTGAAAGAAATAAAGGGTGACAGTAAGGGGAGTAAAAAAATATAATTACATCAGAGAATAAAGACTGAGTCATTTGGGGTCAAAAGGTAAGAAAGAATACACTTCTTTTTGCCATATAAGACTTAGCTCAAATAACATTTAGAAAGGGTTAACATAAGGCAATTGTTGTGTACCCTTTGTACATCTCTGAACCTCTGCTCCACTGAAGAGTGAAACATTAGAATAAATCTGAAACTGGATACCTTCCACGGCAATTCACAAGAATAGCTTATAAGGAATTTAGCCAGGCTCACCTACTTATTCTTCTTCTTAAAAATATGATTTAGGAAACAAAGAGCTATTTCCAAGAATCATAATAAAGACTTTTTGGGGGGGAAAGAATTATAGATAACAGAACACCTTTTCTTCTTGTTTTCAGTTAGACAGTTCTAATAATAGGGATAGTGATACAGCAGTTTAGGAAAGCTAAAATTAGCTCTGACAAGTATTTTATGGTTCACAATTTTCATGCCTGCGATACTGTATTGAGAAATGGTATTCTCTACGAGACAAAATACAATACCTTGCTCATGTGAACGTTAGATGTCAAGAACTGACGCATCAAACACATGGTCGTCTAATAACCACCTAAGACACCAAGTTTCACAGAAGTTTCCAAAGTATCAAGTCTTTCCCAAACTTGAATGACATGATGTTTTTGTTTCCTATGCCTGTCCTGGTAGATGGCTTAATAGAGCAACCCAGAAGACACGAATGTACAAGATGAAGCTATAGATCGTACACAATGAGTTGCACGCATGAAAACCAACGGCTATTTTTTCTTGTTTATGAGATAGTAACATTAATAAGTGATGTTGTATGTTAATGTCATTGCAAAATGTCTATTTTTAAACTTGGTTTTAAGCAGAAATTCCTGTATATGTACAGTCCAAAAAACTCAGTGCAATGCTTCAGTTTATCACATCTTGAGCCTGAAGCAGAAATTCTTTTTTTATTTAGGTAGGACAAGAAAACAAGCATGCCTTTGAATTTTCACTGTAGAAATAATTTGCTTATCAGTGTCAGTTTCAGTGACTGTTCCATTGCTGTTTGTTTTGGGGTGTTTTTAATAAGCATATAAAGGTATGCCTTAAATAAGCTGACACATAGCTATCATGTTATTGTGTCATTCTGTTACAAAGGAACCAGTTTATTATCAAAGAAAAGACAACCAGCCTTCAAGTCAGACTGGGACATGTTGTATCATCCCTGTCAGAGATGATACACATTAGGATAGACTCAGCCAAGTGTCAACAAGCAATCTGAGTGCAAATCAGCACTACTTAGAAAATCCCAGTGGTAGAGTTAAGTCTATCTGTATGCTCAAGCCATGTCCCAGTTACAGCACATGAACGTTTCCTACTGACATCACCGCTAATCACAGCGCTGGCTTCACAGTCCTTGTATTGGCTACAAACTCAGAGAAAACTAGGTAAGCACAGAATAACTTTCAAGGACCAAAATATTGTTCTTTATCCATCAGTAAAGCTATTTTTAGGTTTGCCTAAGACTCTAAGAATCCACCAGCCGAGTCACCCTGAGGATGGCATAGAAGGGAAGCCTCCAGATGTCAGCCATACGGTGAAAGACAGAAATAAAGTGATCTGCAGACAGCTCAATTATACCTGGCTGCCCACCCCCACGGGTAAAAATCTCAAGGCCATAAGTTCCCCTACTACACTAAAAAGCTGCTCTATGGTTGGATTCACAAATCTGCACAAGCAGTTTTTCTGCCTTCCCACACCTTTTGTCCAACACTTCAAGGATTAGGGCTCTCCACACAACCCAAGTCCACCCCTGCTTCAGTTAGATTGGGGAAACACATCACAGCCCTCTCCAAGATGCCCCTGCTTGGGGCAGCTGGAAAAGAGGGGCATATCAGTCCTGTTAACACTGTCCTTCTTAAATAAATAAATATTGGAGACATGGTTGTACTGTTTGAGGGATAAGCAGCCATCTACCAAAAGATTGTTTTTGCTTGCTTGCTCTTCATTCTCAGTGAATATTTAAGCATTTTCTTTACGCGGAAGTGCTACACCATGAGTGTTTGAGGGATTCCCACTTCCAAGGAATTGACAACACAGCAATTAGGAAACGCATGTTAAATCATAGAAGACCTGAAAGAAATCAGTCAAAGAGAGCATTCAGTTCTCAGCTCAGTGCCAAAGCCACCAGGTTATAAAGTACTCTGCTGAAGGAAGTTTTCCCAAAGGCTCCTGCTGAAACAGCTTCATTTAATAGAAGGAACTCAGGCAGCTCTTACACAAGTGCTCCCTTTGCCTCACAGTTACCATGTGTGTTCTGGAGCAGTGACAGCTTAACTAGTTGAAGTAAAACAGTAGTAAAGCAAAAGATTCGGAACCCTCCCCCAAACACCCTACCATGCAGTAGGTAAGTGCTCTCTCATGGGAGGCCGAGGATGTGGATTGAAAACCCCAGGGGCACTGGAAAGAGTGCAGCCCTGTGCTCTTGAATGAAGCTACAACACCGTTCAAGCCCTGTGCAACATTGTATATTGGGTGATGAAGTTTCTTATTTCAGTAAAAGCAACACAAATATTTTTGGATGTAACTTTTCTTTACTTTCTTCCTAGTTAACTATACCAAAAAGTCAATTATCTATCCCGCTCCTGAAAGAGCTCATATCCAAGGAGCCAAGCATCTGTATTTTCTACTTAAAAGAAAGTTAATTGAAAGGTTGTATAAGGTCACATATGGGAGATCTGAGGTCACAGCGCTAATAAACAGAATCAGTTCTCTTGCGTCCATACTGTCCCTGAGAAACGATTAAATTCTAGGACCTCTGTAGCTTGTCTGTAACCAGTACTTAAAACTCGAGAATGTGCACTTTACTCTCAGAACCAGGAAGAAAAATCAGAAATCTAAATGCCCCACATTTTGTCAATCTCTTACAAGTCATCATGACACATCTTTTTTCGGGGGTTGTTTCAAAAATATCATTATAGATTACTTCAATATTTCAATTAAAAATGTAGAGGTCAGTGCAAGAGAGCTGAAATTCTGCAATTCAAATGTATTGAACGTTTATGCAGGGAAAAATATTTTGGAGTTGCTCCTAGAACTGGAAACTATGCAAACACAAATAACAAATAAACATCCACCTACACCCCCCCCAGCTCAAATGAAACAGGATTAAAAGCACTGAATCTGAGCAAATACCAGTAGGTTTTAATTGCTGCCCACTTAAACTCACATCTACATCTCCCAGTTATTTACTCTGAAATGTTACTGCACATCTTCATCTTTTTACATGAGAAACCAAGATGTACACATCTTTCAGGGCTGCGTATCTATAATTACATTTCTAGTAGGAACTTACAAATTAATAAATAAAAGTGAATTGTATTAAAAGTAATTTACAAGACAGACATTTTCTTAATAAGTATATGGAGTTGATATATTTGTGTTACATTATTAAACATGGAAGCTATCCTCAAGTAACTTTATAGCATATGGGATCATGTTTGTTATATGTTAAGCACTTCAAAAATTACACATAAGTGCTTATGAACCAAATGCACAATTAAAATTACATTAGAATTTCTCCCTTGGATAATTTTCTAGAGTTTCAAAAGAAGACAGATAATACCTTCTTCCCATTCTATAATGCAGTGCAACTGTTATTGGTGTAATAATGTCAAATTTTAATAACTTAATCATAACAGTATAGTCCATGTTTAAAGGTTTATAGATAAGCAAGTACCTTTAGATGCACTGCTTCGCAACTTTAAAATATTAAGCAGTTAACTACTGTATATGGAGCTTGTATGCACATATGTATGTAAGTGTGTGAGTCTGAAGGCACCTGCTCCACAATATACCTCCGAAGAGGGAGACAGTTCAAAACAGTGAAAATCTGCTTAAGAACAGGTTTACAGTCCCAGATTACCCTGGTATGTGAGTTTCTCCTTTTAATTTTGTTACAGTTGTTTCGGCCAGCCTGTCTTTTAGGCCTTAGAAATTAATTGTCTTGATTTAATTTTTGCTCAGAAGATAAAAAGGTAACTCAGTCCTAGAAGAAAAAGTCAAACCCACAGCTTTTCTCCAATTTGAAAGCACTACAATGACAGATACCATCTCGGTGCTCTTTATATCCAGAACCCTCAGCTCTTGCATCAGCCTTAAATTTTTTCCCTGAAGCAGCAAGCAAGGCTTTACACAGGCAAACACCCTGCCCCAACGGGGCAGCACAGACCTCTCCCTTGCTCACGCCGAAGCAGAAATAGAAGGCGGCGATCTATAGAGCTGTCACTGGAGAAAGCAGGAAGAGCAAGACGCAGAAGACAGTGCGGAAGAACAGAGCAACTCAGCAAGCCATGGATCTGGGGAACTCTTTCTGGGTGCCTCAGAAACACCTGAAGAGCCACAGGTATTTGCCATCCCTCCTGATTCGCACACTCTTTATTCCTGCTTCTAGCACCAGCAGGGCACAACTGAACTGCAAGGTCCCCATCACAGTCAGGCATCCACCTAACAGCCCAAACTTTTCTGGACATTTTCTGTATTTCGGCAGAGCAGGATTCACCACCGGGGAGGGATTCAGTCGTAAGCTTTCAAAAGCGTTCTCACAGCGGAGGCTCAAACGTTACACGATCCTACACCTACATCCGTTTACCTGCGTGTCATGGAGTGATACCCGGAGTTCGTAGTTCTTCAACATCCACGAATGCTTATGTAAATGTTTCAAGGCTAAATGGACAGCAGGCAACACGCCTGCCGTTAGGTTCCTCCCATCAATCAGGCAGCTGGTGGGTGAAAGCCCGAGAAGAGAGAGGCGAGTGCGATCCAGTTCCTCGGAGCACCTGATCATTAGTAACACAAACAGCACCAGCCTGTCTAGTTTCCAGTTCCAGAAAACCATCTTTCTTGATGCTTTTCTCTTTTTTCCTCCCTTTCCCCTGCAGCCCGCACCCCTGAAGAGCAGGCCTCAGATTCCCTGGTTGCCCGACATTTTGCAGCTTTCCTTTGCTTCAGTCAGCTGTGTCCCTCTAAGAAAGGAGCTAATTGTTATTAAAGGATAAAGACCTCTCTACGGCTGGCTTTTCCAATTTGGACAGTAATCCAGCTCACAGCAGTGCTGTGAATCAATACTTCACAGGAATAATCTCTAGGCAAATTGCTCTGCCAAGTCTAATTTTAAATGTGTCATTTTAAACATTTCTGTAGCAGAAATATTCATCCATAGGTGACAAATCAATAAGCAAACTAGTATGATTCCTTTGAAAATAGATATTCTAAGGATTGATTGAAGTGGTTGCACACTGAACTCGTATTTGCAGCAATCTGTAGACTGTTGGGTCAGAAGATTGCTTCAGTTTGTTTTATCTTGCACAGATCACATTTTCAATTGGCTTCATACAGACCAAACAGAGTCTATATTCAGTCTTGAGTATTGGTAAGATTTTATATACTTCCAGTGTAAAAGCTGCACCGGCTCAAAGCTGTATATGCTCTGCCTGATTTTGCTTTTCTCAGAACCCCATGCTTCCCTTAAAATCAATGCTAGTTGTGAGCATATACAGAACTCAGGCCATGTACAGTCACATAGCTTTTGACACGCATTTCACATATTGCTGTAGCTAGCTAAGTAATTTCATCACACTATTTGCAGTTTTCTAAGTAATATGCCACGCTACGGAATGGAACAGATGCTGTGCATGCAGAAGTGCAGAGAAAACAGGACTGCTGGAGAAAATCTTCTTTGCTGCAGGATAACCGAAACTCACAAGGGTAAACAGGGAATATTTAATATACGGGACCACCATACCAGAGAAGAACCTGCATCTCTGCTGCCCTGCCGCCCTCAGCCAAGCACCACCCTCCCTGTCCCCTCCCCAGCAGCAATGCCACGCTGCGCGCGTGTAAGCAGCCGCCTGGGTGATCCCTTCCCTCCATTCAAGCAGCCAGCTCTCCCCACACCTACCGGGATGCTGTCACCAGCAAGGGAGCGAAATGCAGGAGCCAAGCCCAGGGACAGGGAGAGGAAGAACATCTGGCCAGGGAAACGCTTGCTTGTCCAAGAAGAAAAAAGCTCCAGTTTTCAGTGCAGTGTCATTATAAGTGCAGCTGAATAGCAAAGTGTTTTGCCGTCTTGTGGAAACTCAAGATTTCAAAAGAAATGCCCTGGGCCAAGCTGGGATGGTAAACCCAAAACCCCAAAGGTTTTCATGACTCAGTAATCCGAAAGGAAAACAAATGGAAGGGCTCATAGGCAGAAGTTTAATTTGGTATAAATCAAATCTGAAATTATATGTTCAGAGCTTGGCAATTTATTTTGTGAATTGTTGACATTTCAAAACAAAGTATTAGATCGCTGCAGAAAGTAAGGGTGGTTTTTTTAATTTTAATTTTCAAAACAGAGTGTTCCAGGTCAATAAATTATTCTGAAACTGACGTGCGACTAAAAATCTTCTACTGAAACTCTCCAAATAAAGTCTAATTATAAGCATTCTAATTTATAATTACAACCTATATATTGCATGGCATGAGGGCATGGAAGTAAATAGATAAATAAAAATAAAAAGATCAAAATAATATTGAATAAAGAAGCGGTAGATGTCTGCCTTGGGCCCAGCAAATAGACCCAAGCAGGAGATATGCTCAGTTTCTTATTACTAACTGTCCACAATGACTCTTCTGCCAACGCACTTGTGCAACTGGGTGGGCAAGAAGAGAGCCCAATCAATCATTATTATTCCTCTCCATGCATTCTTGGGCACAAACACAAGGTGAAATAAAAATACCCGATGCATAACCTTTACTTTTCTTTGTCACCATTGTCTGTAGTCAGAAAGCAGCAAGGCTGTACAGAGCCCTTTGTGTGGGGAGATACTGTTTTCTTCCTGTACAAGGCTATGCCCAAATCAAATGCCATAGGGTCAAAATTTATTATGGGAATTCCCTAGACTGAGAAATTTAGCACATTAGCTGGGCACAACACTAAGTAGGAAGCACCCTCTGACAGCACAGACCAGCATAGCAACACTTTAACACAAGGACTCAATGGGTACTTTCTGTTGTTTGGTCTTATCATTCTATAATGTGATTACTGAAAACATACATTTTAAACATTTTTTAAACTCAGGATTAATTACTTCCCTGAGCAGAGGGCCAGTGTAGGCCAAGATGTTGCTGAAATCCCATTTAATACCTTTCTTAGAGACTTAAAGAGGACTTTGTTGGTGCATAGTCCTTGCACCAGCCTTCTTTACCAGCATTATTTCAGCATTTACTACAGCAAGGGAGAAGAGGGGAGGAAAGTGGGAGGCATTCATGCTGCCAAACCTCAGCAGCTAAGGTGCTCCAAACTGCTCCTCTTCCTATGCCTACATCTTTTCACCAACTAAGCAGGAACATGGGGCTCCATTGCATCGTAGCTTTGGCTCATTTTTTGGATAACAAAAAAATGTGGTTTGAATACCCAATATCCTCTTTTGTGTTCAAAAACCAAATCTGCCACCACACCTCATTCATCCCCTATTGCCCAACCAACGGCTTTAAATTCATGAGAGAGCAATGGTGTATAAGGCTATGAAGTAATTTCCACCACCATATGGATGGACATACATTTTAGGGAGCATCATCTCATTCTATAGATATATGACTGGCTTCAACATAGACCAGTCTTTCTTTTTTTCTCCTTGTGCTACTTTTGGGTCTCCTCAGCATTGCTGTATTTAAGTCACACCTGGCAAAGGAACAAACAAGATCATGTACTAGTGCAGCCTCGTGTTACTTGCTTCCTTAAAATCTGCTTCCTGACAGAAACAGGACTATCTAATCAGATGATTTAACTATCTAACCAGATGATTGTTTCCTATATAGTTTTTTTATTCCTAATAAATCCTGTAATACTTGCGTCAAAACATGCCCATATGTTTTCATTCTGACGAAAAAAATAGCCATGTTTGCCATGCACAGGATTAATCATACAGGCATAATTTCGAGGTTCAGAATAACATCTCCTGAGGCTTACTACCTACAAAAGCACATTGTTATGCCCCTGTCACACATCTGCAGATAGAGTCTTTCAACCGAGTTTACTCAACACCCTCAGAATTCACTACCAAAACATAACAATTGTGAAATCCTAATCTGATATATCAATTCACTGCATCTGATATGCATTTCTCAAATGTGAAGGTGAATTTCCACAACTATTCGAAATAGCACTAATTTTGAAACTTGATTCCAGTGTCAGAAAATGAAGGCCATCTCATTTATACCCTGCCTCCCCTACTGTTTCAGGAGGCTTTACCAAAGGTAAATAATTGTTCTTCAGCATGGTAAGGATCACTATAGCTTTTGCAAGAGCTAGCTGAAAGCCTTAGGACAGAGCTAGTGGCCAGGAGAGAAATTGTGACCAGAGTATTTTTCAGAGAGGGAAACTAGTAGCAGAACATGGTGCTCCCTCTTAGGAGCACAGCCCCTGGGACCTTAAAAAAGAAAAAAAGAAAAAAAAAGAAAAAAAAAAACAAACACCTGGCATAAATGTTCTGCCTATAGCCAATACTTTCCAAAGGCAATAGGAGAAATCTTTTCTGTGTTGTCCTCCTTACCACATTATCCTCTGCCTTTATAGCATTTTAAATTGATTTCTTAATCTCCTGATCAGTATTTCTGAACTATAAATCACTTAAAGAGTTATTAGTTCATGTAAAAGGTTGCCTATAGACTGTATTAACTGTGTTAAAAGCTGACTGTATATTTAAGCTATATGTCACCTCATGCCTCCCACACAAAACCTCCTCCCCCTTGAGTAACACCCATTAACATTTATAGGATGTTCTAATCCCACTCTCAAATGTTAGTTTTTTCAAAGTAGGTTATCATTCACCCTTCTTGTCCCATGTGTCTCTGTTCTTGCTGCTTAATCGCTCAGTGTAATGAGAGTACAGAGCACTCACACATCCTAAGAAATCTTGGTAATGCACTGGAAACCATTATGATTTATTTTGTATGGCAACTCTTGTTCTTACGTCAAGACCAAGTCTCTACCTACACCAAGAGCAGCTTCAATATTGAGACACTATTAACTGCTCCAACGTGTCCCCAGCTTTTTAAGCAGCTGGCTGTTCAGCTAAAATTATTTACTTCTCACAGCATCACCCAAATGACCAGGCTCTCTACTTCAAACTCCCCTACCAAGACTAACCAGATTTGCTTTCAGCTAGCAAGATTCATCTGGAGAAGGCAAATGAAAATTTATTTTTGCTGCAAATCCTAGTGTCTCACTCCTCATACATAGCCTGAAAAGTTCATCTCTGCTTCCTCTCCCTCTTCCACAGCATTGCAGCACAAAGATCAAATTAATTTCCTCCATTCTAAACAGAAGGCTTGGAGAAAAGAGATAAAATTACTAGTATATACAGCATCAGTGAGATTATTCCTGAAGTAATAGATCAAATTTTAGTGGCAGCACTTTGAGAATGAAGATGACAAACTAAAAGATTCAGAAGAAAGCCACAGGAATGCATAAAAAGCTGTGGGGGGAAAAAAAAAAAAAAAAAAGCTCAGTCTATCTAGTTTTATGCTCAGAGGCAGCTTAATCTGTAACTTGCTCTATAATGGATGAAAAAATTATTTCTAATGATACCAAACTTTTGAACTCATTGGTCAAGGAAAACACACTTTTTACCCTTCAGTAAACTATCCCCTCTAAATGACATAACCTTTATTAGATCAGTTAAGAAGAGCTGTTTGCTGCTGTAGCTTGCACTAAGGGCTTCTGCTGACATTGAGATAACACCTCCTGTTACCCACCAGTGACATAATTGTGCCAGTCGTACAGACCTGCCTTGAGTAACAAGGCCCTAGGGACACAGTACTCCCACCGTGTCACTCCTTTTGTTTACATTGTACAAGCTATTATTTTTGCCAAGGTCAAACACACCGTTTCCAGGTATGTGTTAATCACAAAAATGACTATTCTTTAAATGACTGTTTTTTAAAAAATACCTGTACCTTGCACATTTCTCAACTACAAGATCTTTAAGACGCAATAATCTAATTCTAAAGGATATTTAATTCTGATAATACTGACACCGATCCTGAAAGGATTTGTATCCCAAAGGCTGAACAAAATCATCATTTTATTCCACCAGGCAATTTGAAACTTTAAAGCAAGTAACTATGAATGCCTTTGTTCTTAATTGAAAGTGACAATTCTAGGTCTCCTCCTCATAGAAGCTCATTGCATTTTCATAGGTGGGCTGGCTTTCTAAAGTGCTGAGCATCCAGCAATTCCCACTGATGTTGACAGAAAATGCAAATCACTTCGTGCTTTTGGAAAACAAATCTTCAGTTCAGGGCCCTAACTTGAAACTCTTTTTTTTTTTTTTTTAAAAAAAAAAAAAAAAAAGTGACCTGGAGTTGATACCATTAGCATTCTTCACAGCAAGAAATGAGGAGTGGAGGGGAGCTTGGCTAAGTTTAAAGATGTGGAATACAAAACTTTTTTTATCACTTTCTCTATGCAGTGGTAGCTATTGCTATTTCATTTATTTTACTACATTGCATAAAGTTGTTCTTCCACTAGCATGTCCTTCCAGATTAGCCTCACACAAACAACATGGAATTTGGTCCTGCTTATAATTTTTAGAAAGGGAGAAAGTGGAATGGAAAAAAAGAGAAAGTTGGCTCTCTATCTCAATCAACCTCCTGTAAATTATTAATACTCTCCTAATTCACAGGGGAGAAAGGAAAGCAAACCCCAAGATGTTTTTACAGAACCTTAAAATTATATGAAAGACCCCACAGAAATGCAGAGTTTAATATTTTTATACTATACGTGTATACTAAAATATCTCCATATGATGCTGTTAAGATACACAAGAGTGCATGTCTGATAATTACAACGCTTGAAAAATGTTACGTGTCATATTTTGTACCACACTAAGTGTTAATCTGTCAAAAACTGTCACTTGATATATAAAGTCAAAATTGTAAAGAAAGATAGGTGTTCTTTGCTAGAAAAACATTAAATTCCCTGTGAAAGCAGGAGCAGCAAACAGAGGAAAGGAAGTTAATTAACATCCCAAAAGGGGCCTCCTACTACTTCTCCCTGGACATTTTGGGTGCAAAATGGTTACTTAGACACCTATTGTGTGTATGAATCCTCACGTAATTCTGTAGTTCAGTGAAGCTGCAGCAGAAGCTGAGGCCTACCATAGGTAAATGGTAAATTAATATACATAACTACTTTAAGAAAACAGAAGATTGAACAAATACATTCTTTTAAAGATACATGGTAGTGATTCTGAGTTCCCCTAATGGGGTCTGTGGCAAAACAGTCTTACAAAAAAGGTGGATGTAGAGAAGAAAGCGGGGTTCAGCCAAGAATTCAAAAAATATTCTGCAGAACCAGCTACTCGGTGAAGGAGCACACAAACCCGGCAGACCCAGCTTGCCAAGAAGCAAGCTAACAAGGATTTACGTATAGTCTGTGACAATCTGAAGGAGGGAAGAAGACTTCTGATTCCAGCAGGATCTAATCCATCAGAGCCTTCATACAAGGCTGGGTCCCTTGGATATCCATAAAAAAGCGAGAAATCCGCCGTCACCCTGCGGAGCCCACGAAGGGATTGCAGGGAGCGCAGCGTATGCAAAAGCTGAGAGCTGCTGCCCTCACAGCATCCGTGGTTACAGGGTCAGCAGAGTTTAAGCTGGAAATAGAAATGGACTTTTAAAGGGATTTCAGGCAAATCAGAGAGAAAAGTTTTCCAGGGAGGAGGATTCAGGGGGATCCTGAAGACAAGATCAGGGGCCTTTCTAAAGTACGTATTCTAGTTCACAGCGGAGCAGGCAGAAATCCCCAAGTGAAATATATGGACTATGTTGTAAGAGCTGGATAATCCTAATGGTCCTCTGATCTTAGAACTTGTTAATTATTTAAGAGAAGTACCACGGCCATAGTAGGAAACCTAAATCTTCTAATCCTATCCCTCAAACTCGTGATGTTCACTGTAAAGCAATCAGTCCATTATCTGGGCCTTCATCTCTCAGGAGCCTCAGAAACAACAATTTGGACAGCCCTGCTGAATTAGCCCTTATATTCTCAGTTCTTTATGACTATTATTTTCAGAGAGAAGGTGGATGTTTGCCTTTAATTTGTTAGATTTCACTTTCACAGTTGCGAATACTTATTTGTAAAGTACTATGGATAAAATTGTCAGAACTAAAAGCCGATGATAATGAAAAACTAATGTCACAGAAATTGGACATCAGTCACTGACTTGGCAAAGAAATTACACGGTTATTCCATCACAAGAAAAAAAAAAAAAAAAAACAAACCACTAAAAAAAAGGTGTTTGCCAGTCAGTATGTCCCATTTCCAGTCAGCAGGCCGTATCAAGCAGCCCACAAATCCAGCAGGTCTTACCCACAGCAAAATCGTCTGCAAATAGAGGAATCCCTGTCTAGCAAAGAAGACATCCCACAAGTATCAACCGCATGTCAAGGGGAGACACAGCATGACTGAAAATATATTCCGGCTGTTCTCAGGGCCACGACCTTCTTTAAGTCAGCACGATGCTGTGGTTGAACCAGTTTGCTTCAGGAGTCAGGCTACTGGTCCATTAATGCTGGAGCCCAGGGACCACAAAAGTACTGCAAATCTAATTTCTAGCTCAGCTAGACCCACAAATCAAAGAACAGAGAGCATCTGGCTCCTGAAAAGCTTCAGGCTCTGTCACAGATTTAGTTCCAGGATTCCTAGTACAAGAATAAATTAAAAAAAAATGTGATATATGTGCACTGTACCCTCTCAGTTTGGAATCCCACAGTCTGAAACAGAGCTGCTGGTATACATGGGACTGCTGCAGAACAATACACATCTCCAGGACTGAGTCACACCCGTGCTGGCTGGCCTCAACCTACCTCTCTGCAATCCCCAGCTGCTCCAAAAATTATCTGAGCGAAAATGGATCACGAAGGGTCTTCCTCTGTTAACTTCCACCACTTGAACCCCTGCGCTAGACCTCAGTGTGCAGTGGTTCAACCCTTCCTAAGAAAAAGCATTTCCTTTCTGTCCTGGTTCAGGCTGGGATAGAGTTCCTGTTTGTTTTAGTAGCTGGAGGAGTGCTGCAGCACCCTGAGACCCCAGGGGCTCCCCAGGTCCCAGTGCCCTCACCTGTGTGCGGGGGTGGGGGGAGCACAGCTGGAGGGCTGGGCCCCGATTGGCCGATATCCCCTGTCACGTGACGTTCCGCTCACTGGAGGGAGGCTCCAGTCTCTTCCGAGGGTGGGAGAACGGCGGCGCGGTGTTTGGCTGCTGAGCGGGCTCAAACCACGACACTTTCCTGTGATAGCGATGGCCTCCACTGGAGTTTCATGAAAGAGCCGTTTGTCTCCCAGATTCTGCGGATTGCTCAAACGCATTGTTCTTCTGCCGTGTGCCATGAAAGCACCCATAAAGCAATGAAATTAAAAGCAGAGAACAAAGCTTGAGACACACACGCATCATTGTGCTCAGATCATTAATGTGAGATGGTGTTTTGTAGCCTTGACATGCAATGCTATTTATGTTGCCATCCCAAATAGTTATGTGTATTTAATGAAACATAAATATAAATATTACACTGACAACTTTTTGTGTGACTGCCGTCATTAAATCTCTCTCTTCTAGCTCCTTCCTCTCCCTTCTCCTATCACAAATATTTTCTTCACAGTTATCACCAGGATATTACACCCCATCTTTTCCACAAACTTGAGTAATTCACTCTGTTTGATAACCGCATCAGAAGATAGGGCCTTCCCCCTCTTTCTTCTAATGTAAATGGAAACTCCTTCCCTGCTGATGGAGCAGTGTTTGGCATTTGAATCAAAAGATTCCATAACAGTGTGTTTTGCAGTGTGCATAGGATAAGTTATACATAAAATTGCAAGACATATGCCAGAAAATGATACATTGGCTTTAATCTCTTTGCAGAGATATTTAGAGGATATATACACTCTGCAGGTCTGGGATCCGCACCCAGAGGAGTGGGTGCAGTGAATACATGATTTCTCTCCTCTCCCCACCCACATCTTAGCATCAGCAGAGAAGCCAGCATAGAATTAACATAAACACGTAACTTTTAGATTATTCCCTCCAAGTTTACAAAACTCTAAAGCAAAAAGAGGTTATGTCGCAAATGGAACCACATTACATTAAAGTCAAAAGGGACACTGACTATTTAAAGAAGTATGTCCCTACCAAGCAGAATGTCACCAGCAGAGTAGACAGGGATTGTCATGCACACACACAGCATATTGCATTTTAACGCTACACTCTCTGCATATATCCGACAGCACAAGTACTTGGTAATCTTTAAAAGTAAGAAATTACCCAACTGCTTCAATATATGTCAGACACAAGCTCATCCGATGATACAAGAATGAACGTCTGCCAGTTCAGTCTGCTGTAAACTGGACCCTCTTTTAGACCCTGACATCTCCTGTGTATTCACCTGACTGCTACTCGTAGATGACCATGGCAACTCCTCATCTGTCCCATTTTGATCACTACTCTAGAAATGAAAATAAGGGTCCAGACAATTTAATGCTCAGAGCACTCAGAAGTGTGTCAGGGCTCACCCCCAGAGTCCCGACTTGGATTTGGCACACCACACTTCCCTGGGCAAATCCAGATGCTGTCAGAGTGACTTCAATCTGTGCCTCTTAAAACGAAGGGCCTAACCAACACATCGCGTGCACTTCTTTCTGGGGGGTTCCCTTTGTCAGTTTTATGAGGGCAGAGTTTGTCAGGTGGCAACCAGTAACTGTCTGTCCCTCTCTGAGGACCATCGGGTCCTGCTGAGCATCGAGCTCCACGCTCCTGGACAGACGTCTTATTTTGCACCACTGACACAAACCCACTCTCCTGTTTCTAGACTATCTTCCCCATCCTTAGTAAAAGTATATGTGACTGTTTAAATCCACTCGCAGGAACATGATATAAGTCAACTTTGTTGACACCATTCATGACTGGACTTTCTGGAAATGGCATCTTTATTTGTAGGCTGAGTGTCTTTTTAAACTTAGAACAGCTGGTAGGAATGAGCCAGGCTGGTGCACAGCCTGTACCACTTTCTTAAACTTTGCGGGAGAAGGGTTGTACTGAAAGTACAGACAACTTTTTAGTGAAAGAAGAAACCAAAGAGAAGGTCTACTTATAATATACCTAGACTGTAACTTCTTGTCAGATAAGTGAGGCAAGGCACTTTCTACTTAATTACAGAATAAAAGGCAGCAAATACGTATTAAATGTCAGTAAGTTCACATTTTCCTCCAGATTTTGTGGAATCCTGTGCATTTTCTATGCCAACCTGCTATTTAAAGTTATTAGAGTGTATTATTACACAAAAATGAGATTATATCAGGATTACCACAAATTATTTGTAGTAGCTAGATAAAATGAAATAATCTCATCTCCATAGTATGCATATTCTTCCCCCTTCGTGATAATATACCCCACTTACTTCTGAAAGATATTTTTTTCAGCTTGTCAAGACTCAGTTTGATTTTCAGAAACAAGTGACAGAGTTCTAATTTGCATCCACAGCTTTCTCGACTCTACACGTTTAGATTCAAAACAAATTCAGTCTGTCTGTGCACCACATGCAGCGCTGCTCCTACAAGAAATCAGAAAATATATTCCATATTCAAGGGAACACATCCAGATGCAGGAGGGCAGATGTCCAACTTCCATTAAAGTCCTTGTCTTCTTCAACTATGCCTCTTCCTCTAGTTTCTGCATGGTCAGGTTTTGCCTGGTACAAATTAAATACTGTTGAAATAGATCATATTGTCTACTAGAATGTTTAATTCCTTTATTTTAGGATTATTCTGCTTTTTCTTCCTGTAACAGATGTGTGTCAGGGTGCTTAAGGAGAACTCACCTTTCCTGATTTAGATGAAGTTCTGAACAGCATTTAGTTATTTCATTATTTTGCAAAACATTTCTTTGCATTTTTTACCAACTAAAGCGCAATCACAGGGACGGAAAAAATAAGAAATATTATATCACAGTTATTGATCCAAAGCCATAGACTATCAAGTACCCTTAACTTCTAGGACCTGGTCCAAGGGCTGCTGGAATCAGTGAATTACTGCCATTAATTTCAATGGGTTTTGGATGAGACTCTTTACAGATGATCACTTTATAAATTCTCTAGTTTCTAAAATAACATAATTATGAATTTTGCCTGAGAGTCTCATCTAGAGCTTGCTCCCGCTCTCACTGAAATGAACAGCACAAATTAAAGTCACTAACTTAGACCAGAGTTCTGCAAATGCCTACACCCGAGCTTTGTTTTATTGACTGAGCCTCCGTAGGAATGCCCACAGAGATGAAAGACGTGCCCAAGGGACAGCAAAACAGAGTTCGCTGAACTGGATCAGGATCGCACTCCAAATACGTGTAACCATCAAGAATACTCAAGACGGAAGCCTCTGCATTTTTATGTACTTGCCATAGCCTGTGGTCATGTTTTGTAACAAAGATGTAATTCGCACGATCACAACTGGTTGAGACACAGGCTAAGGATTGTACTTCGGAGCTTAATTCCATTTAAATGCTTTGAAAAACACTAGGGCCGCTGCTCGTGTGCTCAAAGGTTAGTGAGTTCGAGTGCTGACAAACAACAGTCGAACTTGGAAGGCACACTGCAGTTCTTCAGATGGTTGGTTGGAAAGCAAAGGCATTATAATGCTTTGTTATACAAAGCAGAAATATCAAGCAAATTAAAATATTCAGTTCCATCCTGACAGAAAACTACCTGAATGCATGATAAATTAAAAAAATCCAGTTTGTTTATTTTCATTATTATTTTTCACAAGCTTTTTGTTAAAGTATCAGGCAAAGCTGCAATACAAACATCAGACTTCAACGATGGAAGATTTTGGAAAGGCACAGGGGAGAATATATGAGTTTCTGAATCACTGCCATACGCTTCCTAAGCATTATAAATATACTACAATTATTTCTCAAGCTATTAAAAAATCCCACGTGTTCAAGGCTCCGCATTCTCTTTTCAAGAGCCGACAATGTCACAAGCACCACCTGCGAAACCCAGAGAGGGAGAACTACTCCCTGCTCTGTGATTATGTAATGATAAGGATCCGGGCCCTTCAGGCACATCTATTTATTGGCGACCTCAGAAAACAGGCTGAGGACCAAGTGGGCACGATGAGCCATCTAGCCTCCTGCTTACCGTAAGTGCACTGAAGAAATAAGGTAATGCCTGAACCGAGTCAAAAAGTTTGCACTGCCATTATGTATTTAATAGCTATTCCCAGCCATTAGTCTATTCCGTTTTGGTGCAGTCAATCTAGCGCTCTTCATGAACACTAAGTTATTTACTTGTCACTATTAAGCATGCGATAATGATCCAACCGTAGCCCAAATACATACGTTCGCCTGACTTAGCATTCCATAACCATCCATTTATTAATTGCTTAAAAGCATTCAAAGCTACACAGCGAGCTGGCAACATGACCCTGATGCTTTGTGTGTCCCTAGAGTACAAAACAGTAAGAATGCAATTTTTAAGAAACTGATACTCATTCCAGAACAAACAGGGCGGTTTTTTTCCTGAATATTTTAATGCTAACTACCTACTTCAGAACCCAAAATCTGCATTAAGAACTTCAAAATATTTTGACTGCTATCAAGTGCAGCACCTTATTGATTATGATGTTACTGTATGAAGAAGGAAGATCTTGCCCAGGCTTCTCTACTTCCTATGCGTGTGATATTTTTGTAACTATTCCATCCAAGGGAAGGATTTAAATAGAATGTAATGAAAACAGGATTAGGAGAACTGTGATTTTTTTCTAACACGTACCTCACTTTATGAAACAGGTAATGCCATTCAGAAAATCCCCCATAATTCTTTTCATTACGATTGCAGAGTTCCCTGAGATGTGTTTTTTGTTTTGTGTTTTTTTTTTTTCTTTAAGGAAACTAACAGCTACTCTAGGCTGATCTTGCCTATATTCCCTTTCAATATCTCAGTCCTGTTCACACAACGCAGCGCGGTGGCAGCACGCTCTCTCCTAAATGACGTCTTCAGCAATATTGCCCTCTGTGCATTTCTGCTCAGAGGTATCTGAAAAAATACTATGACAAATGTATGTCAATAAAAAGCAGCTACCCTAGAAGGAGAGGCTTTAGGAGGATTTGGGGGGACGGAGACGCTATCACGAAGCAGTACAGCCTGTCACCGCTGCTCCCGGCTCCCCGGCTCCTGAGAGTCGAAGGGGAGAAGACGGGGGCTTCCTTAAATTACAGCCAGGAAGATTTTTCAGTAGTCGCTCGCTTTACGGGGGGGGGGGGGGTGGGGGGGGTGGGTTTCTTGGCAGAGAGCCCCCGCGCCGGCGTTACACGAGGAGCGCCTGCCATCTTCAGGAAAGCCGCGATATTGACTCGGCGCGCACCCTCCGCAAACACACGGTTATTGAAGTTGCGACCACAACCAAAATGCAGTTGTGGGTGGCGGGTGTTGGGAACCAACTTAACGAAGCCCTCCCCATCGCTCCCCGCCTCCCTCCCTCTCTCCCTCTCCCTCTCTCTGCTCTCCCAGGTAAAGGGAAGCTGTTCCCCCGCGCAGCACCGCGCAGGGCTCCCCTCCCGCCCCAGCGCAGCCCCGCGGCCCCGCAGCGGGGCACCCCGCGGGCATCCCGGCCCCTCCGCGGGGCTGCAAATTTAACACTTGCCGGGGAGCGCCTTCGCGCCCCCCCCCCCAACCCCCCCCCACACACACACACACGCACCCCGGGGGGGGCGCCCAGCCGCTTCCCCCCGCGCCAGAGCGAAGGAGAGTGAAGGAGGGAGGGGGAGACCCGGCGAGAGCCTCCCCGCCTCCTCCTCAAGCCACGGCCGCGGCCGGTGCCCCCCACGGGAGAAATCGGGACGGCAGCGCGCGCCTGTTGGCGGAGGGGGGCCGCGGAGTGCCCGGCGTGTGCATCTGTTGCTGAACGGGGAGCGGCCGGGCGAGGGATGCGGCCGCAGCTTGGCCGGGCGAGGGAGCGCCAGCGAGAGGCCAGCCTTCCTCCCACCCGTGTACGTGCGTGCCAAGGGCAGCGGAACCCAGCCACCACCAAAAAAACCCCGGCCACCCGCCGGGGCCCACCCCCGGCCCGCAAGCGGCCCCCGCCGCGCCGGGCAGGGGCGTCCCTCCCCCGGGGCGAGGGGCCGGGGGAGCCGCTCCGGATATGCGGGGGGGGGGGGGATACGGACCGCCGGCTCCACATCCTCCCGGTCCCTCCGCGTCTGCCGGCGGCTTGCGTGGGGCCGTGCGGGCGGGGGGCGCCGCGCACGCCCCCCCCCACTCGGCAGCCCCGGCCCCCTCCCTCCCCCCCCCCCCCCCCCCCCCAATCCGGCAGCCGCGGCCCCGGCCCGGGCGTCCGCGCTGCCCTTGCGCCCCGGCACCCGCAGCGCCCCGGGACCGGGCGGCGGCGCCTCCCCCCGCGGCCGTCCCTACCTCCG
Organism: Tyto alba; assembly: GCF_018691265.1. Classification (NCBI taxonomy): domain Eukaryota; kingdom Metazoa; phylum Chordata; class Aves; order Strigiformes; family Tytonidae; genus Tyto; species Tyto alba. The sequence continues at coordinate 24,288,374 of NW_024881301.1, forward strand.
TGTCGTAGAGCCGCAGGTCCAGGAAATAGGGGTTGAGCAGGGACTCGTTGCGGATCTGATCCATGGCCAGCTGCACGGCGGGCAGCACCCCCCGGCCGATCTTGCTCTTCTGGTCCTCCTCGGACTGGCTGAGCGGCATCAAGCCCATGATGGAGATCGGCGTGGTGGCGTTGGGGGGCAGCCCGGCCGCCCCCCGGGAGCTGCCCCGCGGCCAGCCCCAGCCCGGCGGCGCCCAGCCCAGGCACAGGAGCAGCAGTAGCATGGCAGGGTTGGAGGTGGCAGCGGCCGGTCTCCGCGGAGAGGGATGCATGCTGCTGGATGGGGGGGAGGAGGAGGAGGAGGAGGAGGACTTGGGGGGGGGGGGGGACGGGGGACGGGGGGACGGGGGGGGGGGGACGGACAGAGCGGCGGAAGGGAGCCGAGCCCCTCTCAGTCCGAGCGCATCCCCCGGCGGCAGAAGCCAAGGCGGGAGGAAAAGAGCCGCCTCTCTCCGCTTCCCCGGGAGCCTCGGGGTCTCCTCTCTCTTCCCCCCCCCCCCCCCCACCCCCCTCCCCTCCCCTGGCAATAATCCTTCTGGCAATGGCGCCTACTCCTTCCCAGGTCTGCCAGCTGCAACCACCAGGAGCAATAAATAAATAAATAACCCCACCACCACGCAGACACAGACACGCTCCCCACCACCCGCCTCCTCCTCCTCCTCCTCCTCTCTCCCCGGCGGCAGAGCAAGGGAGCGGGACCTGCCTCTGCCTCCCCGGCTGCTCTCCCCGCTCTCCGCTCAGGGAGGGACAGCACCTCTCAAGCGCGGAGGGGGGGCCCGGGCAGCCCTCATTGAACACCTCCCTCCTCCTCCTCCTCCTCCTCCTCCTCCTCCAAAAGGCGGAAAAAAATAAAATGATGCTCCGGCAGAAAACGCCGAAGAGGAGAAAGCCCCCCCTGGAGCCGGGGAGGCGGAGGAGGGAGCGGTGCCGAGCCCAGCCGGGGCGGGGGTGCTAGTGCCGCATTCCGCGGGAGCCGGGGCAGCGCAGCGGGCGCCCCGCGGGCCGGGCAGCCCACGCCGCGTGGGGGGGTGGGGGGGGGCGGTGCCGCCCGCGTCCTTCGGGCCGGGCAGAGCTGCCGCGTGGGACGCGCAGCCCGGGGCGGGAGGCGGCGTGGGGGGCCGAGCTTCCTTCACGGCACCCGCCCTCGGCGCCCGTGGGTTCGGGCACCTTCTCGGCGCGAGCGCAGGTGACCGCCGGGACGCGGTGGGGGGTGTGGGTGGGTGTGGGGGAGGGTGGGGCGGGGGGGGTGGGTGTTTCAGCGGCCGCTGCCCACCCGAGGGCACGCGGAGGCCGGCAGGGGCCGCGGCTGCCGCCGGGCCCGCGCGCCCCGCGCTCTCAGGCGCGGTCGCCCCACGCGCGACACGGTGCGCGCGCGCTCGCGCGGGCCCGCCCGCCGTCAGGCGCTTCCCCCGTGCGGGCACGCCGCGGGGCCCCGCGCGCGCTCCCCGCCACGGCCCGCCCTCCCCGCGCGTTCGCGGCACGCAAACGCTCCCACGCCGGCGTGGCACCCCCGGCGGCCCCTCGCGCGCACACGCGCACACGCACAGCCCGGGCCGTGGCGGCTCTGCGGCACGCAGGAGTCGGGCGTGTTTCAAGATCCCGAAGTCGGATTGTTTTAGTGGCGTTTTTTTTTTTTTTTTTGAACCGTTCCCTTTTCCCCGCAGAACCGGCCGTTTTCTTGGCGCACGGCTCCACGCGTGGCTGCGCCAAACCACGGCTTGCGGCGGGGCGCCGGTGGATCCCACGCCGGTTCTCCCAGCCGGTCACCTCCGCATCCCACCTGCTCGCCAAGGCTTGCTGTCCTGCTCTCCGCGCGTCCCCCTCACACCCCGGGGGAACATATTCACACCGCCCACCCATGACCGTGGTTTACAGTGTCCCCCGGGGACACGCTTCGCTCACTCGCAGCCTACTCGGGCGGGGGGGGGGTGTGTGTGTGTGTGGTGTTTCAGGGCAGGTGGATCCCACTCGGGGAGGCGTTCCTGCCAAAACGAAAAGCTTTGCTTAACCCTGCGCTGGGCACCTCGCTTTGGGTGCATCACTCTCCCGAAGCCACTCACAGCAAACCTTTGAAGATCAAGCTAAGACATCTAATTCGTATCGCATCCGCGGCGGTGGCATCTGCGCAATAAATGGGAATGAATCTTCATGGATTGATAAATTCTAAAACCGTCGTGAGCTGACCTCGGGCTAAAAGGCCTCAGCCGGCAGCCTCGTGACGCTCCCTGCGTTACGGCCTTTCCCTCGGAATGGCATCCAGCAGTGTTGACTTAAAAGGCATCAGTAGTGAAGGGTCCACCACGTCTCTTGATAAATCATTTCAGTCATTAATTAGTTTGCTAAGAGGTGGGCCTTGCATTTGGTATCGTCTTCCTCCAGCTTCCAACCAGTGGTTCTCACCCTGCCTTCATCAGCTCAAGGGGACGCAGTATTGGTGATCTTCCAGACGGGCTTTCCCTCCCCTCAGGAATCATTCCTGGAGGCGTTTCCCAGGCACCTTCTCCTTTCCCCCCCCCCCGCTTTCTGCTTGAACTGGCCCTTCGGGCTCGGCAGCCTGCCGGCGCAGGGCCACCAGCAGCAGCCTCAGCACCTCCCTGGGCGCCGGCCGCTTCCCAGGGCCGGGCAGGTCAGGAGAGCTAATCCCTACAGACAAAATGTCTACACCGTGCTTTGAAGCCATACTTCTTAAAAGCATGACCTACTTCTTTGCTCCTGTGCACCTGATCTTGCGTTAGGATAAATCAAAGGATTTGCTTTATTTGCACAAGTCACCTGCCCAGCAGTTTCTTCGGCACCGGCAAACTCATCACTAACTGGTTTTCCTCCAGAAAAATGCTACGACACCAAGAACAGATCTTCCTAGGATGCCAACAGGAATAGGTGCCATATTGATTTTGTGTAATGTTATTTTTAATCAGAATTTCCTCTGCTAAATGATGTTTCACCGTTCTCAACTTGATCTGCAATAGATACCAAGTTTGTTTGTCAAAATCTGTTTCACGGAAAGTCATTCTTCACTGCTTGGATTCTGTATCATTCTGTGATTTTCTCCAGTCCTTGGCTACCACAATCCAGATACTTGGACCACTTTGGTTATCATTTTACAATATTGGCAGTCTATTAGCACCCACACTCTGTCTCTGGAATGTCATCAGCTTTCTTTTTTTTGGGTTTTTTTTTAGAGCAATTTTCCAATTTTTGAGAACTCGGGCTTTCTTTCAGAAAGACTGAGTCCAAGTTAGGTGGTACAACAGAATGAATACCTTGAATATTATTAGCAGCTGTTTGATATCCTTCTTTGTTGTTGATGCAGCAGCAAACACCCCTTTGTTATTTTAAGAATCAAATGCACCTCCTCACTTCTTTCCCAGTGGGTCAGCAGGAATTTCCGCGCGGTGCATTTGGCCTGAAGCTCGAGGCTTGCCCTCGCGTGGGGGGCAGCGCCGGTGGTGCCTGCCCGCTGCACCGCGCCGTCGGATGCTGGGAGGTCGGTCAGAGAAACCCTCCTAGCAAGTGCTATGTCATGGAGCTAACGCTGGCCCTGGAGTACAAAACCAGCTCCAAAAGCAGGCCCGGGAAACCACGATTTACCCCTCTTGGCCCAGAAACCCAAGGCAGGATTTTCAGAGGTCGCCTGGGATGATACCTTCCTCATTTTAGGGGCCCCTGGTGGGAGATCCTTTCTGCGCGTCATTTGTGCATCATTCTGCCTGTAATGTGACCCCAGGGTGGCAGTTCACCAGTGTGCGCATTTCGGGTCTGAAGGTGACCACCTTTGGTCAAATGAACCCTAGCTCCCGTGTCTGAACTGCGGAAGTCTGGGGCACGGCTGGATATCATTTAAACCAAACAAAGCTACACTTCAAATTCCAGTATGTAGTAATGCGGTACTTCCGACCTTAATCTTTCTGTCAGTGCACTCCCTGCCAGTAAACCAGGGGTGCTCTTCCTTCATGGTCATACTGCGAAGAGAGAGTAATAAATATTTGGGAAGCATTAAGACACTGTAAAATTCAAGTTCCATAAAAAAAAAAAAAGCTAAGAAAATAACCTTTGTTTTTCAGGCTATGGATTTACTATGGGGAAATAAATAAGGCCATATATTGAACAATGAGGATCAGGCAAAGTAAGCCTCTCAAAATCCTTCCTGTATACTCAGTGAGGCATGAAAAGACAGTTTCCACATCTTTTGTTAAAAAAAAACCCAGGATACATAATGGAAGAAAATAATGTAATTAAAGACAACAGTGTAACAGATGCACTGAGGCTAAATTTAGATTTAACAAAGAACTTTATTTCTGACACTTTTAAACATATAATTTGCAATCCTATCAAAAACTTTCATGTTGTATACACGTAGGTTTTCAACATGATGTATAGATATAGTCATATTTTGTAAACCCTGCTTCTTTCCAGTCCTCAGTGCTGCGAAATTTCTTCTTTCATAGGTACTATCCTTTGTTTATACGCAACACATGCCCAGGTAACATTTTAAATAAAAGGAGACTTAAAGAAAAATTACACCAAACTGCTTATTAAGGATTATGTCAGATGCAGCCGCCTGTCCAGCTGCCTTTTTTTTTTTTTTTTTTCCTTAGAAATCCCCAGAATATTTTGCTACCATTAAATTAGTAAAGAGCATCCCCTAGGATGAAATCCTCTAAATTAGCACATATCCTTTATCTGTTATGCAAAAATGCTTTATATTCTTATTTGGTGGTCTACACTAGACACCCTCTGTATCTGTTTATTCCTTGCTGGCTAAAATATCAGTTCAAAAGAATTGTAAATCCTGTTCTCTTTGCTCGAAAATCAAATGTCACATTCTTTCCAGCATGTTACCCAGTCACTTTAGCATTTCAGTCATGTGTATCCTTCAACTATATTTCAGTAAAAACACTTATGTCAGGTATTTTCCTGCTAATGATTATTTCCAATTTCTCTCTGTTACTACTGAGTCTTCTCATAGTACACGCAGAGTTAACATTTTTGTTCTTTATAGATTCTTTGTATTTGCTCATCACTGAGTACCTAATCCATGAATCTAAGCATCTGCACTGGTACGACTGCCTTGGCCACTTTTTCTTCAGCTGCAAGTTAAATATCTTCAGAGTATGGACAAGTTCAAGAAACTCAGAAAAACTGATTTCTCCCTTACGACCAAGAAAGAAGTTGCATCTGCTGCAAGTCCTCTCCCACTCTGGGAGATGCTCTGATGCTACATGAAACATGTCACGCCACCCTTCAGGCCAGTGACTCACTTCTGCATCTTCCATCTTCTTTCTTCTTGCTTTTGGAGTTAGAAGTCATGGAGAAGGTCCTGCTTTGTGTTTGTCTCCAACCCCCTTTGGAAATCCTGCAAGCCTCTGAAAGTATGTCATCTACAGCCACATCATTCCTGACAGTGCTGACTAGGACTGGTCTAAACAGGCTTTGTCTGTTCATATAAATGGCGGTGAGTAACGGATTGAAAAAAAGATTGAAAACTGTTGATCTAGGCATAGTAATTTTAGTGCCGCATATGCATACATAATTGTTTTCCCCTGTAAATGGGAAGTGGAAGAATACTGTGATGCTCTAATTCAAACCCAGCTAGTGCTGTTGCAGTCAACTGCTAGCACCCCAGCAGAATGAGGGGAGCTCTGCTATCCTTCCCTTCCCTCCCAAGGACGTTCCCACCCACCTCAGTTAACTTGCTAACACAATCAAAATGTTGTGTTTGTTGTGAGCCCGTAGAGCATTCTGAAACTGCCAAAAATCCCCACACTTGCGAGTGTATACGTTACTGCATGATCCTACCCCTACAGTCTCTCCAGCTATCTTGATTGCTCTGTCTTTGTATCAGGGTATCAGAACAAAGCTCAAGTTCAAATTAATCTTCATATGTAAAGGCTTTAAGGGAGGCAAATGAAATGAAAGGAACATCAGCTTTTGAATTACCAGTGCAGCGGTATCACTGTGTAACTGCCTGTGTTTTCATACACAGGGAATAGGAGCACAATCCCATCCACCCTGGTGTTACCAACCAACATGAATTTCCCCTTCCGGTAAATCTTATCACTTCCTATAAATACAACAAAAATTGAGCGGAGTTTTGAGTCTTTGTTTCAGCACAGCTAGCAAGAAATGCTGCTTCCAGTTCATGTTGACCAATGCACATACAGTGATGACTGGTGTTCCTGGGTGCTTGTGCAAGCGCTAACAATTCTCCATCCTAATGGTTCAGTCAAGACCGCACATACAGAAGTTTTAGTGGTTTATTTCTTAGAATGAAGGTTCATATACTGTCTTCTATTAAAGTGAAAAGCCAGTAAATTCTAGCCCATGTCAAAGACCCACAATATTTAAATGAAAGAACACTGGAAGAATAAAAAAATGGCAAAATAGTCACCTGATGAGTTCAAGGAAATATGGTAAAGAATTAGGCACCAGACTGCAATCTGGGTTGCACTTTGTTGTTTGTTTGGGGTTTTTTTTTTTGGGTTGTTGGTTTGTTGTTTGTTTTTTTGTTTGTTTGTTTGTTTTTGTTTTGTTTTTTTAATAAAGGAATACAAAGATTAAGAAATAAGCAATTTTTAAAATTACTTAAAAAAAACCCAGCAAGTTCAATTAGTATTTACAACCCCAAATTCTCATTTTAGGGATGATATCATCAGGTAATTTGTTACAGGGTCAAGACTCCTTGCGTATTACTATTCCCCTCACAAGGTGTATTCAGCACAGGATGTGGCAAATTCGAAAGCATTTTGCACAGGTTAGTTTTGTGAAATACTTCGCCTGGTTTACTCTGTCCTGGAATTTTATATGGCATACGGTGCACTGGGGCGATACTTTCTTTGGACAGTTTGTTCACTCAATCTCTCTATATTTTAGTATGTCCTTTTCTGTTTTGAACAGAGTAATGTTACAAAATGGAAGGACCCTTGAGATTTCCCAGGTTGTGCTGCTAGTAGCTCATTATATTAATCTAAGGTTATCAGTAAGTTTGAGTTGCAAGTCTTGGTTTTATGGGTGCTTCACACAGTTAGTGGCAAAGGGGAAAAGAAACACATGGCTCTAAGCAAAAAAGGAAGATGAATACTGAGAAAGGGGGCACCTCCTGGTTTTTGATTTGGAACGTGTGAAAAGCGTTCCTCTTTTTCAAAGAGAGCCCTAGCAGGCCAGAACCAGATGAAGTATCAATTTGTGACTGAAGCCCTCCAATTTTTCCACTTCTGTAAGGCATCCAGCCCCCTCTCTGCTCAGGAGAAGCCCAAAGGCCACAGTCCATTCCTCAGCAGGTAGTCTTGACCTCCCACAAAAGGAAGTTTGAAGATGTGCACTGTGACTCAGATAATTGGTGGAGTCCTTCACCCTCCAAACCTGAAGCCAGCCATGAATGCAATTCCAATGAGTTGAGAAAAAGAAAAGGGTATGGAAGGAGAAAAAAGGTAAGTGGATGGACTAAAAGGCCAACATAAAAGGAACAAGCTGGTGATGTTGCTATGTTCCGTGTCTGGTTTTGAACTCAACTAAGTTTTTAAGTCAACCTAAGTGTGGTTGTCTAGCAAATATACAACCCAGGCTAGCAGGTTTGCTGGTATATGAGAAAACAGCTCATCTGCATGTAACTAGAAGCCCAAAACACCAATACCTCCCTCTAAACAAGTGCAGAGTGGGAAGACTTACGGAAAATAATTTCCAATTACTAAGTTTCACTTGCATACCACCATCTGATGATGAAATCTGGAGGTCCCAAAAGTAAGAAAATCTCATTGACCATGGAGGTCAACAAGAGTTTTGTCTATGATTGTAATAGCTGGGTTCTCATTAACTTACTAATGAAATTCAGTCAATAGTCAGGAAGGCAAATCAGAAATTAATAGAAAAACCTTGCTATGTTGCTGGAGTTCTCACAGTTCTCTCATGTAGCCACGCAGTTTTGATTTCTAGTTCCACAAAGCACACACCACTGCTGCTAACAGGTGAACAGAAGCATTACTGAGTGCAGGAAAGGGAACCTGACCATAAAATAAAGCTGTCTTCCCCCTGGTGCTGCAGGGATCAGCCTGAGAGATCAGAGCGACAATTAAAAGAAAACCACTGACCGTAAGAAAAAAAACCCAAACTGTTGTAAAGATAGTTTCCACTCTACTGAATCACAAAATATTTTATTAATTCTAACATCCATTTCATCAGTTCAGCCCACAGAGACAAAACTGTAAAGGTGCTTACAAAAACCTTCTATCTACACAGGTTTAGAAAGACCTTGGAAGAACCTACATATGCACCTCCTACAGTCAGAAACCCTCCCCCCACACCCTAATCATATAAATAGGTATGCCCAAATGGCATGAGCTTATGAGAATTCAAATAAAAGGCTGTACATTTTTAATAGAAAACATGAACAAAGGCAAATAACAAAATACATCCAGGAGTAATCAAAACAGATGCCAAGACTTCTGAGGGGGAAAAAGTTGAAATTTTCATGCTTCTACACATAAGCACACCTCCAGCTGATATAGAAAGAAACCCTCCTTATGAGCTGAAACCCTTTTAAATCAACATTGTAATGATGATGGTCAATAACCAAAGGCATTGCTATACACACTACTTGTCTGATTGGGTAAGGCAGGTCCCACACACCACGGCAGAAAACTTCCCGTACCGGTGCAGATTAAACCCTATGTTTTCAATAGGGCTATATGTGTTGACGTGGCCAACATATCAGAAAAGGAGTTCCCAGACAAAATGCAAGTTATACCTGAAAGAAAATCCTTTTTGTATTAGTATCAGCTGCATATCATATCAATTAGTTGCAAAAGCATTTTTGCTTATATAATCATTTTTATATGAACCATTTAAACATATGCAATTTAAAGAAAGATAGAGTTTCTTAGATTTATTCTAACTGTAATTTTGAAATTTGTCAGAAGAATTATTGCTAGGTCTGATCTTGTAAGTTTTATGGATGTTGAAAATCCACATCATGTTAAAGTAAGTTGTGCAGTCTGGGACACAGCCATATAGCTAGATCCATGTGAATCTAAACAACTTTTCCCAGATCATCACCTTTAAATATTGTTGCCTTATTTCTTTAAGATGAGAAAAATCCCCATATTACTCCAAAATCAGACTTAAGCATGATTAGAATCTTGTCAAGTGCCATGAGCATCTAAAATTGTCGCAACGTTTAATGTATAGTACTGTCAAGCACGTGCAGTCTGTATGCATCTAGACTGTTATTTGTGCAAAAACACGCAGACCTACTCTGCCTTCATGTGCAAATCCACAGTGTCTTCAGCGAGGGGTTTGTGGTAGTCACTTAGGGCAGACTGCGGCCTACACTTACCTTCTTGGTATTTCAAGGACAAGAAAGATTAACTACTATCTGTTAAAAGGCCCAACTGCAGAATGTTTTAGTAGAAAAATAAACATTTGAAGTTATTGGCAAATAACATTAGTGCAATTATTTTGACTGCCTTACTTTCACACAGTAGATTAAAAAAAAAAGACATTGTCACTTGTGACAAGAACCTAAGACACTTCAGGAGCAGTTGTACAGCTGCCAAATAAAGAGAAAAGACGAGGAGCAAATTCTGTGGCATGATATAACCACTGCACTTACTTTACATAGCTCTCAATGCCTAGTGTCTTTTAATGCTCCAGAAAACAAAATCCAAGGCTTGTAAACTAATGACAGTTCTTTCCATACAAAAATATATCACTTATGTGATTGTCCAAAAGGCTAACTGCTGACCAGAAAGAGCACATTTTCATATTTTAGCTATATACTAGATGACATCTGGATCAACTTCTTTCTTTGAAGAACCATTTTTGGTAGTCCGAGTTGGTACATGGTCGTAACAACGGTGCTGGGTTACCACTGTCAGCGTTTGACTCTGCTTGTACACACTTCTGGGTTTGTAGATGAAACAAGGTGCCATCCTACAAAAGACAGAAATAATTTCTTGCTTTCTGGGTCTGTCAGAGACTGTGCCAGTTTGTTCTCCTTGACATTGCTGAATCAAAACCACCAGTACCACCACTGCCATAGCAACGGAGCCACCTCGCCCCCCGCGCATGCGCCCAGACCCGGGGTGGGAAACCAACCTAAAACTCTGGGGTCGGAAGCCACCCAAAACTCTGGCGTCAGACTCCTGCCCCAGTGACGGTGGAGGGCATGTACACCACTGCTAGTGGTAGTGAGGCTAAGGAAAAAAAACAGAGGAGGACTGAGAGCAGGGGCTCTTCTCCTCACCACCAGCGTTCTGCTTCTCCTCGCCAGCACCGTTGCTTCACGGACGCCTCTCACCTTCGCTCTACGGACCCATCTGCTAACCGGGCTGTCGGGCTTCAGTTCTGTGGTGGTAGCTATCACAGCGAACCCTCTCCCACTTTTCCTCCTCTTTCTCTCCCCCTTTTCATTTGCAATGGGCAAAGAAAGTTTTGCTGCACTTGACTCTGTTTCGAGTCTTAATCCTGTTCCTGAGAATACGAGCGGAACCTCGCTCTGGTCTCTGACCGGCTTGCAACAGGGTCTTAAAAATTTCAGGCATATCACTGTGTTTTAAAAGTAGCAGAAGACATTCGTAACAAATAAATACCACACATATCCTTCTCACAGGGCCATGCAGTGAAGCCAAAATGCCCAACTTGAGAATCTCTGAAACATTATCAAAAGACTCTCCTTTTAAATTTACATTGGCGTCGCTTTAGAGTGATTCCTGTCTTGACATCTAAGCCTGTAAAGGATGTGCTAACTTCATTCACTTTCATTGCCTTTGTTACCACACCAGAATATGGGCAGAGAAACCCAAAGCCAAGTACAGGCATTACCCGAATTCACCAACTTACTGCACATCCTGCAAGTAAAATGTAGATGTTGTTAGGTAAGTGTAGATGTTGGATATATTTTTAGCAAAAAATTTTCCCCTTTCTTCACATGGTATATTTTAGTGGAAAAGACAAAAATATCTAAGCGTGCTCCTTGCCTGCAGATGTGTGTGGAGTTAGCTTGCTTTGCTGGAGGGCAGCACAGCTGCCTCAGAGGTGTAAGGTCTGACAGGCCTCCACAGTCAGACTCCTTAAAGAACACATTTTGAGGCCTCAGGCCTTCCTGTTACAGGAGTCTCCAAGAACATTTCATCCCCAGTTCATGTTGCTTGCTCCAATCTGGGAGCGCTGTCAGCTAGGACAGTGAGCTGCAAAAAGGCGGCGTAGCCAGCTCTGGAGAGCTGCCCTGCTCCCAGACCGCTCCTTTGGCCCAGGCGACACTCCCACACGTAACCACTCCCAAAGCCTCTGGCAGCTTCCAAAGAAAAATGCCAACACGCTGTTTCTGAGCATAACCCTGACTCCTTTGAAAGTTTGCTCCTTCCATCGTCAGGAGTGTCGCACTAATTGCGCCTCGAGCCACAGCCCCTGATGCCCAGCACTGTGTGCTTGCTCACGGGCTTGCTGACAGACTTAGCTGCTGAATGACTTCCCCATTTCCATCAGGATAATTCGAATTTGAGTGGACTAATCAATATCTGCCTCACTCGTTTTTGACTCGGTGCCCGTAAGAATTTAATTCTTGCCAGGCTGCTGGGAAGGCTGTTCAAATCTTTGATTATGCTACATCCATAAAGACAGCTTTTCCAGTGTCTGACACTTCTCCACACAAAGCAAGAGAAATGCGGTACTGACATCTCACCCATCACTTGCCTTGAAAGGTGGGGGACTGATGATTTTGATTTAATTCAAAAAAAGCGGAGGAATCGGAGCAGAGCAATACATTCAAATCACACATGGACACAAACTGATCACAAGAAAGAAAGAGGATTTAGTATCTGAAACTTTAGGGATGATTTTAAAAGTTAACAGTTAGGAATACAGTGGAAACAAATGTATTACGAAACTGTGTTTTCTCACTTATTTCCTGAAGTGACTGAGGATCACTCATTATATGTCATCTTAGGGATTAACGCATATGACCTTGAAAAATTTTGTTAAAAGTCAGCATTGAAAAATGAAATGGCATTTATAAAGTCAGCCTTTTAAATATTTTGCTTTACTCACTAATATCACTGTAAGCTTCAGTCTGGACTAGATGTAGTGAATGGACAGCAGTTCTCATACTTTTCTTTAGAATTTACTCTGCCACCGATCACTTGTGGTAGTATCTAAGCATGAAATTTGTCAACCATGGAGCCTGTAAAGTTTAGATGCATTATGCTGACACATTATGTAAATATACCATTTTGATATATTGTGTGACCTTTTCCTTTAACCAAATAATAACTCCAGAACCTGACCAAGGCCATCATTTTTCATCCAATTTATTTTCTCTCAGGCATCCAGAACTCCTTCAGAGATTAAAAACTACTAAACACAGGGTTTTCTAAGGTCACATGTTATGTTTATTAAATGTACTCCATACCTCTCAGTATTTCTCCCCTTTGGGAGTAGGCATTAAGGTTGAAGAAGAGTAGTACAGGTTTGTTGAGTCCCCACAGCCAGTAAGACGTGTCCTGTGTAGGGGCAGGAGTAGGGCATAAGGTATTTTTTGGTGATGCATCAAATTATGCAACCGTACGTGATGTTGAGGAAAAGCTCAGGGAGCACTTTTGGTGCTCACGGGGAGGGTCAAGAGAGATGGTTTCCCCAGGAGAAGCAGCAGCTGCTCAAAATCAGGGAAGACTGCAAAGTAATGGTGCTATGTGAAGTATCGGGGATATGCGGTGGTATAAATACCAGGAAATAAAAGAAGTCAATGAAAGAAGAGCAGAAATAGTCCAGCCACGAGACTGGCTGTGGAAGGGGTGTTTTTGGAGGCACATCAGTTCTCAGGAGAAGACAGCAGGGGTGAGCTGTGAGAGAACTAAGCAGCCTGCAGAAAGCGATAGATGTGGACAGGGCAAAGAGAGACAAACCTCTGCAAACCTTCCCAACTCCTCCGAAGTTAAGGAGGGAGCTTTCCTTCCTCTCATTTTCCTATTCTTTATAATTGGCATACTCTTCATGTACGTGCTGCTTCTACCCTGGTTCTATGTTTAGATATTAAAAGTCAAGATAGCATATATTCTCCCAGAGATCTATGCCGACGTTATGGCCTGCATGATGACAGTAAGATAAAAGGAAAAAAACTCAATGATTCTTCTACCCACTCCCAAAAAAACCCAAACCCCAAACCAAGCAGGCACACTTACCTCTCTAAAAACAAACTTCTGGTTTTCAGGAACACTGTGGATATTTTCTTGACACAAGTACATTGTCAAGTAGTCGGTCCCCGAATCAACTGCTGCACAGACTTCTGGCTGTCGGGTGTTGTAACGTATTTCATTATGAGATGTGTACTCGAAAAACTACAAACCCAAGAGAAGAAAGAAAGGACAACAGTAATTTCATGTGTACACAAGGAAGTATTTGTAAGGAGGATATACTAAGATACTATCATTAAGTTCACAAATTTAAGTTGCTATTGTGAGGAGAAATACTGCCAAAAATATTCAAAGATCCTTAACTTCTGCTGTTTGCTTACTATTTTACAGAGACTCCATCTCACCACAGCACTGCTTTACTCTGGTAGCACTTAAAATGTATGAAATGCTGAATAAATGCCCTGGAAAACAGATGTTCCAGCATTAAAGAACTTAAAAAATTTGACTGTAATATTCTACTTTCACATTCTAGACCACCCTTAAAAATAGGACAGAAAACAGTTTATAGTCTGAAATTATGCCTTCTTAACTCAGTTGTCACAAAACAATGTTACTTTTAAGTAAGGTGTTGCTCACTGCATAGTTCAAAAGCAGTTTGGTCAAGGTTCATTTCCAGTTACAAAGTACTCAGGATGCATGGTGATTAGCATTTTATTATATAATATTTAAAGGTACTATTTGAAGTAAATCAGCTACAGCTGCTTTTAAACATGAACAGAACTTTAATAAAGACAATTTATTGGCTTTGCTTGTTGTACAATATTCTACAGAGGTGTTCTGAACATGCTCTAAAACATCTTGGCTTCTGTAGCAATTATGGTTGAAGACTTCCGTAACATTTTTATATTTATCATGGGCATTTGCCAAGTTTTGGATGTCATCAAAGAGTGGCAGAGTTTGAAAGTTGTTTGTATTTAGCACACTTGCAAATAATTTAGATGACTACAGTGCATGGGTGTGTGTTTAGATCCGATTTAGATTATACTCAGTAGAGGAGAGTTTTATACATATCAGGAAATTGCTTGTTACCAATAGTATAGCTGCGTTAGCGGAAACCAATAAAAGGATGAGGGAGAGAAGGAATCTGCTTTTGTTTTGTTTCACCCCTGGAGAAACACTGTAAGGCTATGTGAAGGGGGCTATACCAAATCAGAAATGGTGTATATACTTGAACTTACCACAACAAACATGGCTAATTAACCTTGAAAGAGAAACAGGAAATGGAATTTTAATGTAAACAAGACCGCATGATTATGAAGTCTGCAGTCATCCATTTCCACGTGTAAAAGCTCTGACCTAGACTATGCTGACAGTAGATGTTCCATGAAGTCTGCCCCTCCTTTTATCACAATCAGGAATTTCTCTGCTGAGATGGCTATCGCAGCCATACAGAGACCAATGCTGCCCACTGCAGCAGCCCGTGGAGCTTTGTGGCTTTTGGTTTTTTATTCCCAGCAGTGATGCAAGTGACCCACCCCCCCAGAATTAACCTGTTTGCCACCATTCATTTGTGGTAAGTTGCAAAGGGAAGTGAGCATTTCGGGAAAGCAACCTCAAGTCTACCTGTTGACATAACACCCGAGACCCTGATTTCCCCTTGAAACCTATTGCTAGGACCTGTTCCTATAATGTAGACTGCACTGCCTTTATAACATTTGCTTTATGCCAGAAATGTCTTATCATCAACGAGCATCAATTGTGATAATACTGGCCTTTTTTTTTTTTTAAAAATATTATTATTTTTTTACCCTAATAGGCAGGTGCTATTCCCTGGGCCTTCAGGCTTTAGTTCCCAGGTTCAGTATCTGAGTGGCACATGGAAAGCCTGCTACTTCGGGCACCACAGTGAGCTAGAAGGGCACTCATTTTAAGCCTATAACTCATGAATAAAAAAAAAAAACAACCAAACTTTACTCTTGCTCATTTGTGTCTGGATGGACACTTTTTTTTTTTACAGCTGCCACTTTTGCAGGACCATATTTAGAGCCTTACTCATTAGTGGATTTATTAGATATAAGAACTCTTTTCAGCAATTTGTATTAATTATCAGCAAAAGCCTGCAAGCTGCTAGTTGTACCAGACGCATCAAGAGTAGATGGAGCAGCTACTAGGTCAGAGCGCTCCTTACTGCTGATGCCTTTCCTGAATGGCCTCTCAAGGACATGCACCAGATTTTGGAGAAGAGCAAGTAAAATGGTTAATTTCTGGATAACATTAAAGGTTGGGGTTACAGTATTAGCAACCAAGCCCTCCTGCCTCCTTGCTCAATGAACATTATACAATTCTTTACCCTATCCTGCTTCAAATGGAATAAATACTTCAGGCTTCGGGCTTTTTCAAGCACCGGTAAAACATGAGATAAATCTCTTCCTCCTCAAAAAGTGTTTTTTAGTGATCTTTCCTTGCTCAGTGGGTTATATAAACAGAAAGGAAGCATTTTCAAACTGATCCACAGCCCAGTAACTAGTAGCCTTACTGTATTTCTGTCCTTCAGAGAACCGGTAAATTCCCTTAAGTGCTACTTGGAAACCTGATGAGGCCTTTTACCCAGTGCTTATCACTTCTGGGTGATCTATGGGATATGTCCCAGCCGCATCAGTGCTCTGGGGTACCAGGGATGGAGGCAGATATTGGCTACCTCACTAGACCCTGAAACACACTCTCATCCCTCTCTGTGCCTGGCTACGCTCTTCTGCACGCAGGAAGAAGTTTGCACTTGATGGGTAGAATCGGCAGAGAGCTTACCAGGTCTGAGACCCCTTTTACAGAAAACCCAGTGGCTTTTCTAAGCTCTTGTTTGCCTCTCCCTATTTGCCTCAAATCTATCAGCTGCAGATGGGAATACTGGGGGGGTACTGTCAGACAAAGCAGGCTCCTCAGTGGTTTCCCATCCTCTTACCACATCAGGTCAGCTTCCTGACGTTGGGTGTGGGTGCCCCCTGAAACTGCTTCCTAGCCATATCAAGAAGGGCAATGGACTTTATTGGTGTTGCGTTCCAACGCCTTTCATTCTCATTTACTGGGGCAGACACTTCCACAAAACGTCAGCAGCCTGAGGTGTAAGTACCAAGTATATGGTGTTTTGTGTATTTTCTGTCTCTCTTCCACATACACTCAGCTGGTATCACCGCCGTCGTATCTTCACCTTCTTGCTATAATGGAACACGCTAATTTTAAACAACCCACAGCTAACTTTCTTACAGTTTACACAAAAGCAACTCAAAAGGACTAAAGGGAACCCTCTCACTTAGGCCATTGATTCAAAGAAAAACAGCAACAAATTACCAGGGGGCCTTAGTTTTCTGAGAGTGGTTTTACTTACTGAGACATAAAATGGGAGCAGGTGCTGGACTTTATAAATAATTGAGAGCAGACAGCTCTCTCCTCTTGTCATAGTGCACAGAGATATTCAGAGGTCACTTTAAGTGGAGAATTGCTTCCAGTGAAAAGAGCTTTTGCAGTTGTCCCCTATAAAAACAGCTACCTGCCACTAGCATATCATGCCAGAGGATGGGTGTACTGGAGAGTAAGACAAATACGGCTGACCAAGTTAACCTTCATTAATGTTAAATCCTGTCAAGATGTTTTTGGAGAATAACTTTACTGAGCTGTACTCTGGAGAATAAACTTTATTCCTTTATACCATGAGACAGTGTGAATGTGTAGCAGGGAGTACTGTTTGGGGAAGAAAGTGATGAATGGTGGAGCAAAATTCTACAACTGGAGGAAGGAATGAGAAGACTATAGGATTAAAAATGGGAACTAGCCAGGAAAGAAGAAAGGCATGTGGAAAGGTGCAAAACGTGACCTAGTGTGGGTAGTAACTGGTGGGAGGAATAAGTAAGGGGAGAGACAGAGCAAGGGCTTTAGAGAAAGACTGGGAGCCAGCCAGCATGGGAAAAAAGACATTAGATAGCACAGAATAGAGGAACGGGAGCTGTCTGTGACATAGGGTACAAGACAGGGGATTGGAGTGAAGCTTTGTAATGAGGGTTTGCTGCTAAAGCAGTATATAGGTAATGAGTGGAGTGGTAAGAGCAGACTAGAGAAGAGCAGGCAGAATTGATTGGGATTAAAATGGCAAATTCCCTTGCAAGGAGAAAAGAGAAGTTAAGGGCTGTCTGTCGGCAGCAAATACCTGTGAAACTGTGTAGTGAGTGCCTATCTCTCCTTAGCATTGATACAACTAGAAGTTGACCAACCTTGTCACCACCAGTTGCATCAGCTGACAGCAATGGATGTACATGTGGGAGATTGGACTGTTTTGGTCCTGCCCCTGTGACCCGCCAACTGAGCTAAGGAATTCACACCACCAGGAGCAGCCTGTTATCTTTTAAAGAACAACTGTCGAAAGGGCCAGGAGATGGGAAGGAAATGGAGAGAAATGTCCTGCTGGTAGGTTTCACAGCTATTTGTGAGGCAGAAAATGGAGGTGCAAGTTCAGCAATCCTCACTTCCACTTCCCATCTCACTTGTGCTTCTATGCCTTGTCTTATTTTAGCCTCCCTCTGTTCCCTTACACACAGCCCCTCTTGCTGTCCACTGCTCTTGCAACTACTACCTGTCACCCCTACTAAGGCCCCATTTGCCAACTGCTCCCACATTCAGTCCCCCTGTCCCTTTCCACTAAAGGAGTCTCCAGTGATTCTGCTTGTTTCACGCTCCCTCCCTGTACCTCCTAACTACTCCTTCCTCTGTCACATAAGCCCTGCTCCTCGCCTGTTGCCCTACCTCCATCTCAAACTTCTGCTCTCTGTCACTTTGGACCCCTTTCCCTGGCTCCTCTCAGCCCTCCCATACCTTGTGCTCATTTCACTACTACTGTTTTGCCCATTTCCTGTGTTTGGCCTTCCCTCCTTAGGCTCTGCAATACTCTTGTGTCATCTCATATCTTCTTTTATCAGTTTATATTGCAGTCGGGTAGTTTCTCCATTTCTCCTGCTGCCTGGATGTCAGCAGAGGGAGCACTAATTGCACAGCTCCGGGAGCATCGGGGCTCAGCTGGGTGCCTGCTATCACAGGTATGCCGATGCATCACACCATCAACAGAGATGTAAGAGCACTAATATCCAGTAATGCAGTATCTTTGCAGTAAATTCAGTTAATCTCTTAGTGCTAGCTAAAAAAAATGTCATTTCATGACAATTCATCTCTGAATTGTACTTCTTTTTTGCTTTCACCTTTTATCCTATGTCTATTTTTTCTTGGTGAGAGAGATAAAATTTAAATAATTTTTTTTTTCTCATAGAAATACAAAAAGATTCAACCCCTCTCCCCCCTGTAATACAAGGGAAAAAAAAAAATCTATAAATACATTTTGTGTGTGAGCATGTAATCCCATTTTTTAAAAGCACAGTTCAGAAAGATACTGCTTAACTGCCACATCTCTGGTCCTTTTCCAAACCCATTTTTCATTTTCTAACTGAATGTTTGGTTTAATTTCCTTTAAAAAAAAAAAACAAACCAGTCAAGCTACCCAAATTGTCACATAGTTATGCACTTACTCCCAACAAGACCCTACATATTTCTCTATCCCTCCTGCCTGCGAGCATGCCATATAGTCTAATCCGGGTTAGAAACCAAAAGTCAAGCTAGATAGGCAAGTACACATTATGTATCATACATTTAACACCAAACCTCAATTCTAGAAGGTGGCCACTCAACCCATGCAAAACAGGCATTGTAGATTGGCACACGGTGCCCCACAGCACTTTTACCATGGCATTACGCAGAGAGCTTTATGGGTATCATAAGGAACCACTGCTGCACACAGTTTCAGTTAGCAAGGATAAAGACACCAGCAAGCACTTTCAGCTTCAGAAGTTAAAACCAAGAGAGCAAGAATGAAAGCATTAGAGGGGACCCCTGCTCTCCAGGACTGTGGAGCCTGATCCCAGGAGAACATTTCTGTAGAGTGGAGTAGAGGAGAAGATGCTATCTGAAAACTCTTGCGCAGTTAGACAAGCACCAGGAGGAAGAGGCACGATGACAGGCACGGGCAGAGCTAGGTGAGGACTGAGATGTTGGGGGCTTTGGAGACATGGACAGACAAAAGCTCAGAGATGTGCTGGTCTGCCCAAGACCAGCTGGAGATGAGCAAACGCTGACCTGTAAGCACTATAGCTGCACTGCTGTGCTATTAACCCTTGCTAATGAGCTCTGCGGAAAGGCATAATTAAGGTAAGCATGAGTTCCCTGGTCTGGGTAGACACATCTTCAGAATGAAGAAAACCTGATTACTTGAAGATACATCAAAATTAAAAGCATTCAGTACAAGAACTGAAAGTGGATCTAAGATCACCTTGCTGTGGCAACATATTCTCTCAGCCCTACTGCAATGCCTTTACCATACTTGTTTACATCACAACCATGGTGTTTGTCAAAATGAAAAACAGAACATGAATCTTACTTGATTTTGTCCCATGCCATGACATGGGTAGAGTATGATCCTCTGTCCGGTTACTTGATGTTCATTTGTCGGGTTATAATCAAAACAGAAGTTTGCCATTCCTCTATTCTTCAGCTAATGAAAACAAAAGAGTATTTTAAAGTATTAATCTGAAGTAAGGATGATATGCTGTAGTCACTTTACACCCATCCGGCTGGGCTGTGAGGTTTATATCCCAGAGCTGGTGCAAATTAGATGGAATAGATCAAATGGATCCAATGGCAACATCTCACTAACGTGAAGTAAAGTTGTTGGGACCATCTTGACTTTGGGCATTGAAGCAGCCAGACACTATGGCTTCCCCAAGGAATGACACCGTGTTCCAGCATATTTCCAAATGAAGTAGGTAGGAACTATGAAAAGCTGTGTTGAAATCCAACAGGTCAGTAACTCATGCAGAACAAAAGGGTCTGCCACGTCTTTTCCCCCCCAGGATCTACTTTCTCAACTTTCTTACGAAAAGATGACTACATACTTTTCTCAGTTTGTCAAATGGGAGATGTTAGAAGGATTTGTTCTTGAAAGGACTCCAGTACCCTACTGAGGTTGAACAAGCAGACAGATTGTAAGTCCAGAAATCATGAAAGTGAGCAAGATGTATCTTTGGAAAGAGACACTAGGGGTGATATTAAACATTCTTCACTAGTGTTGCTGATCTCTGACACAATAGGTGCATAACTTTTAGATTAAATTTTAAAATATTATCTGATTTTAAAAACATCAGGCTAATTAACGAGGATTCGCATTTAAGCATTCAGGAGGCAAAAGTAACTGAAAACAAGTTAAGCAATGCCGTAACAATTACTGCCTCCTAGTATTAGCCACTTAACCAAATTTAAAATTGCACAGAGCAAAACAGGTCTGTAAACATAGGTTGAGGCTGAATGCCCCTGTTACAGAGTGTAATTATATCACAGAAAAAAAGAATAAGCAGAGTAAATCTCAGAAGAGTTACTTCAGCAAGGTGTAATTTCACCAGTCTTCCCTAATCATGATAATTGTATCCTCAGTTCTTAATGTTGAGAATGAACGGACACAAAGGGATTGCAGAAGGCTAAAACCAACCAAACAAGACAAACCCCGCAGGACCCACCACAGAGCAAACCACACAAGCTGAAAAATTAAATACTTGTGTTCTACATACATTTTGTTTTCCCAACTTCTACTTTTATTGCTACTCAACATCTTCTTTCCACTGCTTTGTGCCCACTCCCACTGAAAGACAGCCAAGCTCAGCACTCTGCAAGCCTGGGCTGTCGGCCCAAGGCAGCAGCAATACATCGTGGGGCTGGGGAGGACCTGGGGCCCTTGCAGGGCTGCTGGGGCTGAGGGGCTCTCCTGTCAGAGCCAAATGTATAAATGTAGGACTGAAGCCCTACTCTTACAGGCTTTGCCTCTTAATTCCTCTCTGAACATGTTTCCACTATGCATTTGGTGTAATTTTTCAGTACAGGATAAACTAACATCTGAATTTGGTGTATGATAGAATTCATCCGTAGTTATAGTGCCCGAGTTTACCAGAAGCACAAGAAACCCCCTGGGCACCCTTTCTACAGAAAAAGCTACTTGGTTTGATAGGAATGCACTAAACCACTGCACCCCTCCTCCAGATGTCAAAAGAAGACATTTTGTTTACCTTGTAACACTAGGTGAGAATTACACTTACAAAAACAGGAAAGTGTCTTTTACAGATTGTTTTTAACACTACCATGAAACTACATAAACCAAATAATAAGCTTCTCATGTTTCTACAATCTACATAAAGAAATGTCAACTTAAAGTCAAAACCACTTAAAAATGGTAACTGTATCTCTAAAAACATAAATTGGTTTTGGTTATGGTCAGTGCTGTCCTCAGGATCAGAGGGTCTCTCATTAGTATGTTTAATGACTTTGCCTGACCGTCTGCTGGCTCCAAGGGAAGACAAACACAACAGAGCACTTCCAGACAACCCAATGCCTTCACTACCGCTCCGAGGGTGTGCTCTTTGCTGTCAGCCCCCGGCACATGCTCCAGCACAGGCTCCTTTTTGTGGCTGGAATTTTAAATAACCTATTTTAAAATGCCAGAACTACAATAACTTTCCTACACGTTACACAACGCCCAAATACAGACAACAAAACAAAAGCTGTGTAAAAGATTATTAATTTAAGCTTAGTTTCAGATGGTTTAAAAACGAGCCTGTACTCTCACCATATTTCAACCTGGTTCTTTCAGTTTGTTTTACCAGACATCAATACCTGTTTTTTTATACCCAACACTTCATCAGGAAGCCTAATAGATATTGAAGGCACAATTTGTGGGAATAGTGCATACTAAGCTGTTAAATGACCTGATCTGAAATGACAAAAATTTGAAAATAATCAGATTTGAAAATCTGACTGCAGCACCATTTATGCAAAAAAAAAAAAAAAAAAAAAAAAAAAAAAAATTCCTTTTGCTGTTCCAAAGCAGAAAAAAGTATGAGAGGATTTGTGAAAGTAACATTTTTCTTTTTAAATGAGAATACACATCTTAAGTTCCTTTTATGTGCAACAGCTCTATCAAAACAGTAATCATCTTCTCATTTCTGAAGCTATCCTTGTTCCCATATTCGCCATAAACAAGTCATGCAATAAGAACAAAATTTTCTCTGTGACTTACCTTAATTCTTTTGCAGAATGCTGCGTTAGAGAAACAGAAGCAAGAAAAAAAATGTTGATCACCTTGCCATTAAAACATATAGTTCAGTTCTAAAAAGTTCTGCCCATGCAGAATTACTGGCTGTGTCTACGACATTTGCCTCTTATTGAAATATTGCAGGTGTACTCTACAATGCCACTTAGTTAACACTCTGTTTGGAAGCTGGGACATGTAATAAACAGAGACTACTGAGATATTCACCTCAGACCTTTATCCCTTACCACTTGGAGAAATTTAAATCTGTTGTTTCCTAACACCTGGACACAATACAGAAGGCATTCTGTAAATAATTCTTAGTTTTGGAGGGGTTTTTTTACGATAAAATTCATTTCACATAACTGTAAGCAAAGCATCAACAATAGATTTTTGACATTAAAACTTCATTACATTATTTGATAAATACAGCCAGTGGGGCACAGCCAACCTTTCTCTTCATCCACAAAATAGATCAGAATCCTCTTTATTCCTCCATAGTGGCACTGGTGCTGATGTATTAGTAGTATGGGCAAATGATACTGTGGGACACAGTAAGATGTGAATTTGTAGCAAATCAACAGCTTCGTGGTACTGACCAGGCATAAGCTTTCACCTCAAAGGTAATCTGAGCCATCACGGGGAATGATTTTACTGACTGTATGCCATTTTCGTATCACCTTTTTTGGAAAAAAGATTGTGAATATCCTTGGGTTTCTAGTAACTACTTAAGTGCAATGCTGAAATGCATATGCAACGTTGATGAATAAGATCCTTTGGAGGAATCTATGATGAGGCACTGCTGTTGGAATTCAGTTGCTCACCCCAGCAGTTCCAGATCTCTCTGGGAGGCTCAAAAGCATATAAGCACATGTCTCAAGTGATGGTGTGTTCAATTGAGATTAATATCAAACACTTGAATTTCTCCCACTTTCCTTAAAAAAGTCTGTTGCAGAGGCTGTACAGCCAGTGGAGTGTTGCATATTTTCCTGTAATGGGCACCAGATTTCCAGGTCTAGTCAGCCATAACGTCAGGCACCAATTCATTCTCAAGTGGCAGCTCTACAAATTGTATTCTAATGCAGTTTTAAAGGTGTACCCTAGAGGAGGCTGTTTTGGAGCCTGATATCTCTGAGAGCTTGTAACACCAGACATGCAAAGTCTTTTTGATTACATAACTTCAGCCACATAGCTAAGATCTTTTCTTCTGTAAGCCTGTCAATACACACCATGTGTTACTTAGATAATTTACAAAATGATCTCTTTTCCATCATAGCAAACCAAAATTCTTCATAGTTTTAAAGGTGTACAATCTTTGTTCCTGATTTTTTTTTTTAATGTTTTATCTGGTCTAAATTAAATTATGACTAAGCACTTGGAAATTGACTGAAGACAAGATGGTCTTGTGGGAAAATGTGGAAGGAAGCCATCAATAGAAAAATTCAGGTTTTTGATCTCCCAACTGATTCAGTCAGTCGCAGATGCCTTTAAAGGAAAGGTGGTGAAAAGAGCCACTGGCTAGTTAGTCACAACAGACATCTATCAGCTCTAGTTGCTTCACATTCAGCTGGAAGAAAGATGAGCTAGAAACTGTTTGAGAAGAACAAAGAAAAATTTCTCATATCAGAACATAATATGGCCTCATTGCCAAGTGATCAGACTTATGTAAAAGGATAGATGAAATCCTGATTTGTGTGTCAAAACTGTCTTTTGAAAGTAATTTGGATGCCAAGTTCAAAGCCAAATTCACCAACTGACCATGATCTTTATCCTCAGATATGCACCTGAGTGCCAGGTGTACGCGGTACACCCTAGAGGGGAGAGGAACCCCGACCATTCCCTTGCTTTGCAGCCATGCATTTCCACCGCCACCAATAACCTGAAAAAATCACAGCACTGCCCAGTTCCCCTACCTTCACCTAGCTGCAGAACGCAGCAACATCACAGGACTATCGGCCTTTCCAGAAGCACTGACATCATATCATTTTAACCCAAGTGCCTACCAACTACACTCCCACAAAAACTAATGATTCTATTCAGAGTACTGAGTGAAATCAGCATTGTGGCACTCAATTTTATTGATGCTATATGATTTTGGTATAAAGTGTACTAGTTTTACTAGTAAGGAGATGTATTTCCCTCGTTTCTAGGCCTAAAGCAGTTTATAAGAATGCAAACACAGCTCAGGCAAAAGTTTTAAAAATCTGTATGTTTAAATGAAGTTTTAGGCAGCTAACCTTTTAGACAACCAAGCTTAATAGAGATAGTAAAAATTTATCTACGTATCAGGAGAAAAACTGTAGCACAAGTGTCTAATTGTCAGTGAATGGCACCGAGTGCTGCTCAGTAATTCGTGCATTTATTTCAATAACATATGGCTGACCTCTGGATAATCTTAGAAAGATTTTTCAACTTCAGTGTAAAGATTTTCAAGGGAGGGAGAAATCCCCATATCCCTTTGCAATCTCTTTGAACAATTAAATAACTTCACACTAAGCTGAGCTGTTAACAAAGCCGACACTTTTAAACACAGTATTTTTGTGAACCAGAAAAGCACTACACGGCTAAGGCAGGAGTAAAGAACACGATCAATGATTCACTGAAGTTAGCAGATGGGACTCAACATCCACAAATCAGTAGGTGTCATTTTTGCACTGTCACTTTCTTAAAGTATAACTTGACTTAAATCACATTTTAAATTCTTCCTGCCAAAAAAATGGTGTATTCTTATTACACTCACAACTAGATGACAGCATCCAAGAATTGTTTTTAGAGAAATATACAGAGCACACTCAAATTACACTGTAGATACCTCAAGCAGCTCTGAACATGAATTATTATTTCTAGGTATTGTCAACACCTTTCCTGAGGATGACACGTGCAGTTAACTCATGACAGAAACTGCACAATTCCCTTCCCCTCCCTGGGAGGCTGAAGTGCTCCCACCACCACCACCATAGGCTCTCTTTTGGAGGGTGAAGGGTGGAGGGAGGATAAGGTTACTGAAATGCTCCTGGAAGGTTAGTCTTGTAGTATCTTATTGCTTCAAGTGCCTCTGACCTTGTCAGTTAGTGATCCAGCACAGAACAACAAAAAGCGAGCCAATGCTGTACTGGGGTCTGTTCAAGGTACTGGATAATGGTGGATATTACCCGTCATGGCAGTGATCACACAGAGATACCAGCTCAAGTGCGAGCTCAGAGACAGATGGAGGAGGGTGGCTACTCTCTCAGAGGCTCCGAAGGGCTTTGCTGCCAACAGATGCGCTCCGATGGGAGCTCCTACAGCTGCCCCTGGGAAATGCAGCGACCCATGGGAAACCGTGCCGGTTCCTCGTTGGGATCTTTTTCGTTCAACAGGTAACAAAGCTATTAGGGAAGATTGTGCAGAGACTTGGTTCCTGTATGTTTGGTATGCCCACAGCGATCAGGCTTTTTCCTCGGCTGAAGGAGATCCAGCAGAGACTGAGTAACTGAAGCGCAGATGGCAGCAAGACAAGACTGTTGTGATACGGGCTGGATGCAACGCAGCAGTGTGGGAATGCAGCTTAGCTAGATCTGCAGAGTGAGTGAGTTACCAGCAAAAGCACTTCTATTTCAATGTGGCATTGGTAATCAGGAAGGTATTTTATACATCTTTGCCCAGCAGAAAGGCGCAGTCTCGTCTTCCTAATAAGACACGCAGCAGGTATCTGCTGATTTTTCAGAGGAAGCAAGTATTTGCTGCATCATATCTGCCTTCATCCCTTCCAAATGAGATTACAGTAATGTGATATACATGGAGTTATAATTTATATTTATTTGTAAGCTGCAAACAGCATGGAAAGTTGTCGACTCTTAAAAAAGCAGAAGAGGATTCTGATGTTGAACCACTGGAAACAGCTTGTGATCCTGTGCTGGTCTAAGGTGACCTCCAGATTAAAAATTAACGTGTTGGTTTTGACATACAGAATCCTATATGATCTGGGAGCACACAGCACCAGCTGTCTTTCCCATCATCAGAGTATCATAGTTTTCATCAGATAAAGTGCGCAAACATATGTTTCAAAGCATACTATTCTCAAGTTGACAACTAAACCCCAGAACATTTTGGTGCTCTCTTTTTTTGCTATGCAACATTTTAACAAATTAAAGTCATCCTATGCTGCCTTTAACACTCCCAAGGTGTCACTTGGAAGGTGTCATTCAAGTCAACTTTACCTGTTCTCCTACCCTTTCACACAACTCCTTTATAAACAGCATCCCCTAGAGTAAAGATTCTGATAGAAACCACATTTTAAAGACTAGCAATTCTAACCAAATTCTATCAAAATCCCAAACTGTTTTCAGCATAAAAATACCTTCAGACTGAGTTAGTAGGAGAGCTCAGAGAACCACGAGGAGGCCCCTTCTCTGTAGCCACGTACCATTCCAAAGAAGCCTGGTCTGTCCTCGGGTACATGAAGCTCTGGGTACACATTCTCCAAGAACCATTTGAAGTCCTTACATTTCAACTTCTCTCGAAGGAGTCTCCTTTCTGTCACATCTCCATATGGTTCCTGAAAGAAGAAAAAAAAAAACAAAACAAAAACAAAAACAAAAAATAACAAAAAACAACAACAACAAAAAAAACCCTAACCAGAACAGATGCTCTCTCAAATTATCTTTATACATTATTAGGAACCGTATGCTAAAGCAATGAGTAGGACTTTTAGCCAGGAAAAATCCCCATGTTTGGGTGCTGGATTTGATTTCATTATCCTTACATTTGTTAAATGTTGACTAAAAAGAACTGAAATGATGCACATAAAACTTTAAAATATTCTAGAAGACAGTTCATCTGAGAAAACTCCCCAAATCCATAAGTAAGGATGACCTTGCATACAGATTGTTGGGAACTGAGAAGGTGCATTGGAAAATAAAACTTCCTTTAGCCAGGTAATTGAAAATCTCAAAAGCAGTGAATGAATCTTGAGAATTTTAAATTATTCCACCATCTATTTGCAAATTGCCTACACAGACAGTTTTACACTTAACTGATGAAATCTGTAAAATCTACTAATGCTTCCTCTGAACTTCATAGTTTGGGGGGGTGGGGAGTATGAAATCTTAAACCTCCAGAGAAAAGCTTTCACTGCAGACTTTTCTCTGCCTATAGATTGGAGCAGAGTTCCCATCTTTTCATGTCTGTCTTCAAAAATCTATCTATCTTTATATTGACTAGGGACTTCAGACAGTCAGGCATGAGCCATCATTTGCAGCCCCCAGATTTTTACAGGTCACTTGACACACTCTTTCATCAAACCACAAACATATTTGCATTTCTCAAAGCTGTGGAAATATCACCGAAAACACAAAGCAGATGTAAAATAGAGGCAGAGATGCCTGCTTGAATAAACAAACAGCATGACATATTAGCTCTGAAGTCTGAACATTAATCTTGAAATGAAACTTTATGGAACCAAAGTCTGCAACCATAGCATCAATCATTTTTCCATTATGCAATGGAACTGAATATTTGGGTTAGATGAAGTAAAAAGGTCTGAATTCAACTGCTGCAACAAGTGGTGCGGAGTATTATGGAAACCAGAGTCCACTGGTGGCAGCTTTGACACGTGCAAAAAAACACCTGCACGAGTCTCAGCTTCCATCCACTGTGTTACAGTAAGACAACATGCAAAACTTCCAATACTAACACACAGCTAACCTTTAAAGTTAAAGTTCTGTCATCACAGACATCAGCTGCCCAGAACTTTACAAGATAAATCGTCAGCATTTATTGCTGTTTTCTCTTTGCCTCTGACAAGCAGGATCAGCCTGGCATTGCCTGTGAGCTCCCATCTTCAGATACACAGAACGCGTATTTCTCTCAAAGTCAGTCTCTAATAATAAAACCTAAATGGCTTTTACGATGTTAAACTAAAACAATTATTACAAATGTGTGGACTATAATAATCTGATTACACAGTTTAATCCAAAGGAACACGAGATGGAAGCTAACCAAATTCAGCTTCCCCAGTGTCCTCCAGCATATCTCTTAAAAGCTTAATGGTTTCAAGAGCATTTTTTCCCCCGGCATGTCTATTGGGCCAGGCGACTCAAACACATGGGGAGCTCCCTGTCCCCCTGCCTGGTTCCCAGGGTATGGTCCAGCAGAGCCAGAGGTGGGTGCCCAGCAGCCCACCACAGGGCAGTTCTCTCCATGCACAGAATCAGAAAGCTGGCACTCAGAAAACCTTCCGTGTAAAGAGAAGTGCCGGGGGAGATTAAGCACCTCCAGAAACAGGCAACAGCAGAGAGTGATTTCTTTAGGGCCTGAATTTTGGACTTTGTGCCAGAGGTTCATATAAGTAACTTCTAGACACTGGAAGAATATTTCAGTCTTATTGTCTTCCAGCCTACATGCCCCTCACAATTAATACATCCAAGCTATGAATTTGTACACCAATTTACTGTTCAAGACCTACTCAATTTTCACAGTATTTATCTCCTCAAAAATTGGGCAAACAAACAATCTTGTATTTTTTCTCCCCACAGAAAATAAAAATATTAATTTAAAAAAAACCCAAACAAAACAAAACAAAACAAAAAACAAACAAACAAACAAAAAAAAAAAAAAAAAAAAAAAAACAAAACAAAACCACAACCCAGAACTGATACTGCAAATGTTTTATTAGGAACATTCTCATCTGAGTTCCCAGGACTGATTTTAATTAATCTTTGCAATATTGATTTTGTTTGTGTTTTTTGTGGTGTGTTTTTTTTTTTTTTCTCAAATCAAGCATTTGCAGCAGTAAATCAAACAGACTAATCCATTTTGTCTGACATCAGTACAAAGTTTTACAATTATCACAAGACAGGTAATTTTGCTAAAGATTATTACCATGCTGATCACTTCAAGATCTTCTGTCCATTGAACCTTGCTGATTAGCATTCGTTAATTGTGTGTCTTTTCTGTAATTCTTTATTGATAAAATCCAGTATCAGCTGTTTCATAGAAGTGCACATTTTAGGCCAAACAGCTCCTTCATACTTGGGTCATCTTGCTTAACTTTATTCTTTTGCTTATTCATTCATTCATGTAATATTGACACAACTGTGGCCGCCTTCTAGTCATACAGAACTTCTGATTTTTTGCAAGGAATTACAAATTAACTATATATACACTTACTCCATGTTTGGGAAAAAGTTTCAGAAGAAATAAACATAAAAAGCACTTCATGTTAAATCTTAGCTAAATTAATAGTTCTTTCACTAAAGCAAATTCTATCAAAATTCCAAGAACAATGGACTTGAACTCACCAGGCGAGCGTGTGGGTTTCGGTGGTAGTAAATTTCTTTATATTCATCCATCCACACTTCAGCTGCACGCACACTATTTGCCAAAGCTTTGGACCGTGAGTAGGGAGCTTGTTTGGGGAAAACGTGACCTACATGTGAGCAAGGGTGGATCTCAAGACTTCCTCCACACTGCCATATCTGAACAAAGAATTGACATTGTGAATCGATAATTTGAAACTTTGCAAGCAGAAGGATGCAGTAACAGTAAGTTTTTGCAAAGATAATACCTTTACAAGAACATCACAGCATACTATAAGCAACACATTCAGTAGTTCTGTGTCTCATTTGATGAGATTAAATGACATCCTTGTGAACTCATAGCAAATCACTGGCAGTAACAAGGAGATAACCCCATCTCTGGTTTTATGTGGTGGGCAATTATCCCTTTCTTAGCTTTACTTTCTCTGAAGGCACGACAAGAAATGGTCCACAATACCTCTGCAGGACTAACTGTGGTCTACAATTCAAGTAATATAGGCACTATTAACAAAAGAGCCATGTTTCTAGTCCAAGTTAGCCATATAAATAGCCTCCTCAAAGAAACTAATCACTGATTTCTTACCAGAAACTTATACCTATATTCTGCAGGAAAGCTTACTTGACAAACCATGTAAACTCATCATATTATTGAAGAATGGTAAGTTGCATTTCCATTTTTATATTCACCACGTTAGAAGGGAGGTATGGGTGCCTGGTCATAAAATGTAACTAACCTTTTTTGTTGGAAAGATGGGAAAACAACCCAAGGCCCAGCGCATGCGAAGAAAAAGCAAAGTAATTCTGTAACTGCCCCATGGTGGTCCAGCCAAGATTAGTGAAACAACCTCTCCTATCTAAACCAATATTCCTACTTGCTGTCAAGAAAAGTACTTGAACCTGAATGTGGAACTGGTAGAACTCATTCTGCCCTCATCCTCACGCCTCTGGGTCTCCAAGTCAGGAAATACATGGCCCTGGAGATAAAGCCCATAAATGATCACCAAGCAGGGAGACTAGTCTCAGAATTCTGTAGAGATTTTTGTGATTATTCTTATCTCCTTTGAAAACCATGGACTTCTGGCAGCTCATCCACACAGCCTCAAGTTTGATGTAATGAAAGGAACAAACCTCAAGTTTGATGTAATGAAAGGAACAAACCTCAAGTTTGATGTAATGAAAGGAACAAACCTCAAGTTTGATGTAATGAAAGGAAAGCATGGCTAGACATTCTCCATTTCATACTATACACAATGTGGCAGACAACCTGTTTTGGTCTGAAACCTGTTTCAGGTATCTGAAACAAGGCTTTCTGACGTTGTCAGCTGGGAGGAAAGGCAGGACACACTGCTGCACTTGAACAGACTTGAGGCTATCACCAGTGGCTCCAGCAGACTTCCCGCAGACGTTTTTTTGGGAACTGGTGCTCCAGTGAGCTAATTCCCCTCCTGTATTCAACCGTGCACAGGTGGCAGCTCACCTTTCCTTTGTAAACGGAGGACAAAGGGAATTAGCTGAGAGATGTTTAAGGAGTAGAGACCTTTGCTCTCCAGCAACCTTCTTGTATAAGAAATACATTTTTAATTGCATGTTATTCAAATGCACACAGCAGGAGTGAAAGCTATGAGGTCGCAAGTAAAACCTCTGTACTTAACGACAACAGATGAGATGGTGCTTCTATCTCTCTTCCT
The DNA here is from genome assembly GCF_018691265.1 of Tyto alba. NCBI lineage: Eukaryota > Metazoa > Chordata > Aves > Strigiformes > Tytonidae > Tyto > Tyto alba. The sequence continues at coordinate 24,319,685 of NW_024881301.1, forward strand.
GGGACTTTTAGGCATCCAGAAAGTCACTACAGACAAAGGCTTTCAGCACGCACAAGACGGACGTTGTCTTCAGAATGATTTTGTGGGGTTTGAAGTTATTTTAGGGATTGGGTGGTTTGTTTTTTTTTTGTCTTTTTTTTTAGCTTAGGATTTCTCTCAAATTTCTTAATTTAGAAACTAATGAATGATGTCTCAGTTGATTTGGTTTTGGATAATGACATCAGACCTTCATGAGTGGCACAATACTGTGATTAATAACAAAACCGTAAGCAGACTAATAAATAAATATGTTTACTTTTAAATCAAATTACTTCCTTAAAGGTATAGGTAATTCATTATTCAGCTATAGGGAGCACTGGATAATCTATACTACCTGGATGTAAAATTTTAATTTCTTGCTTTTCATGAGAGGTTTCTCTCTTCTTTTTTGTTGCTTTCTGGGGAATCAGTATATTTGTCAATTGAACAGAAAGATGATTAAAGGAATTACACAAGAACTCTAGAATCCTCTACTGATCTTTTAAACAATTTGCATATTTTCACATGTAAATTGCACTACAGCCATTTTGAAGGCTGCTATGAAACCATCTATTGACTTTAAGATCTCCTTTTTTGAGATTTGTTTCAAAACAATAGCTTTCTTACATTATTATTTCTATATCCAAGATTACTTTTTTAAAGTTGAAATTTATCATACAAGATCTGTTTGTCAGCAAATATTAAGTATCACTATTAAAGTTTAACAACTTCCATATTTGTTATATTTCATGTAAGCATTTTTTTTTAATTGAGCGTTACTATTTTGATCAGTCTCTTTTTTACACAAGATATGACAAATGGACCATAAAGACTACTGAAGTAAAAATCTACAGTTAAGAAGGAAGCACAGTCTTCTACTCCTCCATTATAAAGTCTTATTTAAATGGAATGAAACAGACTGACCATATCTCTGTTAAATTGCTGCCCAAAAGATAATTCCAGAACAGCTGATTTTTCAATAATTAAAATTCAAAATTTCTCTAAAAGAAAATAACTGTAGGTTGCTAAACAATGACCATTAAATGATGCTTCTTTCATTAAAACAGTGGAAAACTTCATTTTCCTATTACAAACAGAAGTTACATATATTTCAGTTAAGCAATTCCTCAAAAGTTTTACTTGTTTTTATTTTAATGGAAAGCAATTCAACCTCTATATAAAATCAGGTATAAATGAACAGCCGTAAAATGAAGCAAGAAATTCAATAAAGAAACCAAAGTTGATTAGTAAATGCTAAATAAGTGACTCTGGAGAAAATTCTCCCCTAAAACTATTTCAACCTTCTGTAACAGAGAAGTACATTAGACTTCATGCATATTTTGCATGCTCACATGCATTAAAATAGGTTTCTTTACTAGGACTGGCTATCTCGCAGCTCTCATTATAAAAGCATACTTTTTTCCTTCACCACAGAAAGAAAAAGAAGGTGACATTCCTTTTTACTTTCACTTTCCTCCTGATGCATGCAGAGTATCAGTATTTTTTCTTTTCAGAGACAGATGGTGACATTATGAAAAGCTACAGTAAATGTTCAGGTCTCACCTCAGGATGCCTGTCCCTGCCAGGGTCTCTGGACAACCGACCTAATGTTGGGTCAATGAATGATAAATAAGAAAAGCTCTAGAAGCTCTACCACCTCTACACTAACATTTTAGGACTCTCTGGAAGGCAAAAAGAAAAATAAAAAAGGATGCTATGTCCTGAACAAAGACAAACTGCAGAAAAGACTCTGTTCCTGCCCCTCTCTCTGCTGCAATTTTGCTTGCAGCTGAGCCCCCCGGTGTGGTGCCCACACACGATCTGACAGGAGATGGGTGGGCAGAGGGGCCTCCCCAGCCGATGAACCCACCCCAGCTGCTCCCGCCGCAAGACAGATCTCCAGATCCAAGCAGAAAGAAACAATACAAAAAGATCAGAATAGAGAAGACCCCAGGCAATCGGAAGCATATGATTCAGGCTCATGGGCAATGAAATTTCCAACAGAAGGAAGGACTTACCAGTAAATAATTTTGTCTTTTTGTACATGCATGGTTTCCTCTCATGCTATGATGTTGGGTTGAAGGACAGACTGCAGGTGTATCAAGTGGTGGTCCCCAGAAACAAACTTACATTGCAGTGCCACTAGCAGGACCGAGATCACAGAGCGGGAAGAAAGCTACAACCAGGTTTCCCTTGCTCCATGTACAGGAGGGGGAAGATGAAAGGGTAAGTTTTCCATCTCTCAGAAAGAGAAGTTTCAATGCCCATTATGCCCATGAAGTGAAATCTTATCCAGCCAAATAGCATTAAGCAATTCAAAATCAAGGCACATTGACTCAATCCTGCATTCAGCATGCAGCCTCCATCTCTCTTAGTCATCATTCTTTTAGCTGAAGCTTTGTCCTTGTTACACCTCTCAAAACCACAGAGAATCTTTTTCAGTTCATAATAACTGAAGTATGAGAAAGAGGAGGCTTGAGGACAGGTCCTTTCATGTCATCAGGAGAGGGTGGTGTTTTCAGAGACGAGAAGAACAATGAATTAATTTATAGTGTTTTTCAGATTCCAGATCCTAATTTTCAGTTCTGGCAGGTCTAGAAACCACGGAGACAACAGAATTAACACTGATTTATTCCTCTTGACCTTCTTCAGCACCACGGGCAGCCAGAAGAACACAGTTAAGAAACAATACTGTGCTCTGCTCTCTCCCACAAAAACCCTCTGTGCAGGAAGCACAAGTACAGGAGCTTAAACTCAAATAGAGGAAAGCATATCGTGCACAATTTGGATCCAAATGAATGCCCAGATCTCCTTGGCAATCTGCACTAGTAAAATTAACACACCCAGGCATAGTCGCTGGCCGTTGCACAGTCCGTCCTGCAGAACTGTCACCCCCCTCAGAAGAGAGCCTCTTGATCCGCTTGCAGCCACCCCACACCAGAGCTCCCACTCGGCTGCCTCGTTGAAGCACCTCTCTTGCCTGCCACAAGCCATGTCCCCGCTCCCAGCCCGGGACACGACACGCTGCGTGCCCACGGGGCCCGGAGGACTGCCCCAAGCCCCCCAGGGTCACAGAAGGCTGCAGACACTTCAACAACGTGAAGCAGATCCTGTAACGCCAGTTCTGTCAACTGTGGCTGTTGTTTCCAAGTTTGCTGCTTTGGGAGAGGGGCAAATTTCTGCTAAGAAGCAAAGCATACAGTGCAACGTACAAAAGCAGCACTCTCATGGGTGCTCAGTCTCATTCCACGTGCACTAGCAGACACAAATGAGAGCCTACAAGAGCCAGTCTTGCTCAGGAGATGCACATATCCAACATGCTTGGTACTGCTATGTTACATTTGTGGGAGATAGTGTCATTCTCTGATGCAGCTTGCTGCTAAACTTAAGTCTCCTGTCTCTGCTTATTTGTCTGCTGCAGTAGCGTTATAGCTGAGAAAGTAAGAGACGCAGCAAACCCCAGGGCAGCAAGTATCTGTACCCAAAAACGCACAACTCCCTCATGGTCATCAGCCCTTCCAATCCCTCACTAAGCAAGAAAAAATTTTCCCTTACCCTTGCCAGAGTTAGCTGAAGATACTGTCCACCACCAGGCTGCTTTCCAGTCCTGGGTTGTGACTGATGACGAGCATGATCATTTCCTTGGGTGCCCAATTACAAACCCAATCTATGGCTACTTCTGGCTCCCTGAGCAGCCTCTCAGAAGAGGCATAAAAATAATTTCATCAAGAGCTATTTCACAGCTCCTGACCCAATGACTGAGCAATTATCCCACAGAAAATAAATCCCTCGCAGTGGAAAGAGGGGACCTGCTGCAACATACACATCAACACAGGCTACACCATAACTGGAGAGAGCTGGAAGACCGCTGCTTCAGAAGCTCACAGGGCTGATGGAGGTGGGTAAGCTGCTTTGAGCTCCAGGCAGAGGCCTGCTGAATTTCCTGCTCAAGACAGGTAGACTTACATGCCAGAAACTTTTCCCTGTGTGGGAAAGGAGGTGGTCATGACTTCAGATCAGAGAGTGATTCCATCGGAGAAATCCCCTCCAGAGGGAAACCATGTCAACTCTAGGTCTGTGCTTATTACCCCCCCAAATCCTTTTCTTTCCTTCTTGTGCCGTCTTTGCTATGATTTCTGCACTACGGGCAGCAGGAGACAGGAACAGCAGCCAGGAAGACTCCATGCTTCTCTGGTTAACAGGCAGACATCAAGTGAGACAGTCTGCTGACGCTTCCTTTCTCAAGACAAGTGGGTTTGTAACATTAAAATATTATTTATCCCTGAAATCTACTGTCACCTGGTAAAAAAACAAAACAAAACAATCAACCCTCCTGTCCCACAATCCAGTGACACACAGAAATGCAAATATGACCATAAAACATACCTGATGACAAAGAAAATCCAGGATACGAAGTTGTGAACTCCCTGCAAGCCAAAAACGGCCCTGCAGTGTACCTCTCACATCACGACCGGATTCCTTCAGCAAGGTAGGTGTGATACAGAGCAAACCACAGGCAGCCAGTGCTCAGTGGGAATCAGCAGCAGCACAGGTAGCAGCAGAGTTGAGGAGGACAAGACTGTTTTGCTCATCACTTTGGACTGTCTCCTATCTCCTTCTCTCTTCCCCTGCCACAAATCCTTTTTATTCCAGCCATCTATCTGCCTCACACCTGAGCACTGGCCCACTCTCTGGTGGGGCACAGCTCTACAGTTCCTGGAGATTTTCCCCAGCACTTTTCATAACATTTAAGCAAACTTTTCCTGAAGTGAAAGAGAAGCACAAGGGCTGGGCTGGCCTGACCTGCCCCACCCGTAACTGCCACCAGCTGCCTCCTGCTCACTCCATCAACCACGGTGAAACCTGAGTCACATCAGAGAATGATAAATGTTTCCTTCCAACAATCCTCTTCAAGCCACAGAATGTAAACTTCATCTGCTCATATCACACCACTACTTACATTTTATACTGGCATTCAAAACAAATAAATGTTTTTAAAATTTGCTTCTAAATGTCTGTTTGGAAGGAAAACAAAATGAACAATGAAATATGAGAACAAGGAAAAGAGATTCATGTAAACATATCCCAAAATATTATCTTCTTAGACACTTGCCTACACTACTGCTATCTCAATCAGTAAAATCACATGAAGAAAGAAATAAGAAAATGGTTTTTATTCTCAGGAAAAAAAACTTTAAATTGAGCCACTTACTCTAAATGAGAATTCAAGGTTTTCTCCTCCCCATACTTCCATTCCTGTGTCATATGAACCAAGATAATCAAAATACTTCTTGCTCACAGAAAACAATCCACCTGCCATGGTTGGAGACCTATAAAAGGACAATAGTAACTCTGAATTGAATAAGAAGCAAAAAAAATATAAATTAACAAACCAATGCAATAGATAAAAAATATAGTGTATTTTTATTTTGCATTTTCTCAGTCTCTTCTGCATACAATGTAACAGTCAGCCACTGATCAGTCATCATCAAGCTATCTAAATTTAATTTTGTAGTAAAAAAAATTGTATCTGGAATAAGGTCCAGAATGTATTAAAATAAAAATAACAATGAAATCAGAGAAGATAAACACTGTGGTAATATACATTTTTGTGAGCATGGTGTCTTTGTGACAATAAATGACTCGTCTCTTACCTTCACATAGTAGAACATAAGGGGTTTTGTGGCAGAATTATATTAGTCAGCTCTGAAATTCTAAGTGAAGTACCCCTATATGTTTTACTCAAGTAATAAGTAAACAAGTCTTTGTGATTTAGTAATTTATAGCAACAGTCCTGATCCCATTAATACCAAGTGGAAACACTCTCAGACATCAACTGAACAGAATTAAGTAAATATAGCCCCTAAACAGATTTTTTTTTTTCTTTCTCACATGATCTACCCATCTGTATTTTTTTTAATTTTTTACCTTGTTTGGGGAAAAAAAAAAAAATCAGGAGTCAAGACCAGATCTTCATTGAAGACCACATGGCCCAGAGTGACTGTGCACTTAAGGGATGTACTGCCAGTAGGGTAGTGTGTGCACATATACATAAACTTGCATTTGTTCAATACTGTTCCTAATTGTTACAGTCCTAGAAAATGACACTTTTAAAGTGCCAAGCATATAAGGCTGGTTGGAACTAAATTCAGCTGACACTTTATGAATTTTACTAAATTGCTGTTGAGGTAAATATTAACAAATGCTGGGTGCAGTGATCGGTTACTCTTAATCTGTCAAACTAATTTTACCAGTCATCTTTTTGAAGCAACACTGTCTTACACTGTCATATGCTGTTTCAAAGAATGGAATACGATGAGGTGAGACAGAAGGAAAAGAATCAAACTCCATAACCAGTCAAGCTCCTCTGTCTCACTCCAGATTTCATCTTTCCAACCAGAGATGCCGGTGACACCGCTCTTGGCACTGCTGCCTTCTCCAGACACTTGCCGAGATCACAGTCCTCAGGCTACTGTTAAGCTTCATCCCTCATCATTTTCCCCTTGGCACGCTAAAGACAGTTCTTGTCGTGGAGAAGAAGAGCATCATATTTAAACTAAAGGCTTCGGAAGTATTTATTTTGAAACTTTTTTTAAGGAGAATGTGGACCAACAGTTACTGAGAAGGACTAAAATATTGCCTCACTTTTTCCGTTAAAAAAAAAAAAAAAAAAAAAAATCTTTCAGTTGAGGATAAGTTCATTAGTTTGTGAAGTACCGAGTATTATTATCATGATAAGCGACCTAGAAAAGACTGAGAAAAATTAATCATTCTGTATTTGTTGCAGTCCATAAGGTAACATATTATAAATAAAAGCAAGGACTAAAAAAATCATGATGTTAAAAATGCCAAACAGCTGCTTCATTTCTTATAATATATTGCTGAAATACAGCAACTTCCATGTTGAACATAACTGACCTTCAACTATCAGGATTTTGTCTACAGTGTCCATTTTCCAGATGCATTGTTTGTACTCTTACCTTACCTCTCCTGAAAATACAGCATGGAGTGACAAATAATACTGACTGACTGCAACTTGTCTTCAAATAAAACAAAACTAAAAGCCACAAGGAAGACATCCACATGAGCTCCTGCAAATTAGCCCTTCACAGAAACTATGGTGGGAAGAGCTCTATCATTTCATCCCAATGAAGAACCGGTAAACTGGTTTATCTTTGAAAACAGTACAAGGAACCCTCACTATCACTACAGTACAGACAAAGTCTTCAACTCTACTTTTGCCTTCCTACCAGTTGAGGGCTTTTTTTTTTTTTCCTTTTTTCATTGTTGACCATGATACATTTTTCTTACAACATGGATCTCTGCCTTGCACAGAGGACATCCTTCAGTATTAGTTAGTCAGTTACAACCTCTCTGTGCGCTGATAAGTATCTGTGGGAGTTTGCCTGCAGGAATCAAGAGACTATTTGTGCAATAAAGATTCTGTATGGAAGATTACACAGGAATTTCAGCTTTTAGAGTAATATTTTTGCAAGAGCATGGTTAACAGAAGTTATTTTGGAAAAAAGGGAAACTAAACAAAATACGTGATTTTCAGCAATATGCTAATTTCTCAAATATTTTTCAGTACCTGAAATTTCCAAGCGAAATAATGAACACTTGTAACATTCAGAGTTTCAGAAGATGCACAAAAATTAACCTGATCACATCGGTCTTGGACTTCCTCCGTTTTTGTTCTCTTTCAGGCGTAGTATGCCAAGTGAAGACCAGCCTCCAGTCAAATCCACCAATCTGTGGCTCGCCAGGATTTCCCAAGTACTCAAATGTATTCCAGTCAATAACATCAATAACAGGGCAGACAACAGCTGATTCTTCTTCTGCAATCCTAATATGTTTTTAAAAGAAAAGGGTGACTTCCATTAGAAACTTCTCTCAAAAATTAGAACTGCCAAGATCAGAGAATGCTTACAGATACCAAACATGAAGTTTTTCTCCTTTTCAATTCATGCTGCAATATAAGGAAATAATGGCTACAAAAATAACCACCTATTTCTTGCTGAGGATGAATCAGGAGGATGCATCAGGATGGACTCAGCTGCAGGCACCTGGCAAGCATCAATCTTCCTGGACAGTGGACGCAAAGCATGCCAGATGGCTTGAGGTAACACATTCAGCACCTGGCTTGGCTGCCACAGCCAGCACCACATTCTCAACAAAAATATCCACTTTGGCTTGTACAGGTAGCTGTGTTCAGGGTATTAAGAGGGTAGCATGACTGTATAGTTCTGCAAAGATGAAGAATAAATTAGCTATCCTCTTGGCCCTTAAAGTCATGGTTGTTATTGTAACTGTGATCATCTGTAAAAAGTTATACTGAGTACTACAACAGTAACTCAAAAAGAAGCCATGAGCTTAAAAAAAAAAAAAGTGACATAGGAATTAGATCTCCATCAGTGAAACACACATGAAGGAGGCCTCCAGAACAGAAACCCTGGCAACATAGGAGATAAAAGGGAGAAACTAGATAGTATTGCAGAACGACATACCTATCAGCAAGGCTGATCTAAAGATAGCCAAGATCTTGATTATGTTAAGAATACATCAGAGCTAACGACATTTCTTGCAAGGAGATAAACCCCTCCCTCACATTTCTCAACACAACACTGGGTTTTTTGGATTCCTTTCCAAAAGCATTTGCCCTTACAGAAGGCAGTGGGATCCTGTGCCTTCACCTCAACTTTTGGGAAGGTTTCTCTCAGTACTAGGAGAGATCAACTTCAAGCATGCAAGCTCAGGCTAAGGTCTTTCTCCTAAATCACTCTTTAGCAATCTTCTCTACACTAGTCTTATACATCTCCTGTTAGTTCAGTGAAACAAAGTGACTTGTTTGACTTTAAGATGCTGGGAGTTGTTTTAGCTCTGCATCTTCTGATCTGCATATTCCAGAGCAGAAGAAAACTGAATGTGTTAAATTGCCAAACAAGGAAGAGATGTGATGGGGTTTTTTTGAGGGGTTCCTCATGGAATTAAGCTTAAAACCTGCAGGCTGACCAAGGGGCTCCAAGTCCAAGATTAGAGCAGCTTGTGGTGGTTAAATTCAGCAGAGAACAGCAGCAGTTCCAAAGAAGTATTCTCTGAGCTGAGATAGACTGCCTTAAGTATGAAATGGTCTCTTGTTGCTGCAAGGAAGATATGACACAGCTGTTTTGTTCTTTATGATCTCCCATTGAAATCCTGTTTGGTAGAGAACACAAAAGGACTTATAAAAATTTTCCTACGTCTTGTCTCACTTGCATAACACTTATGTACAAAGCAGTAAGAATGGTATGTACACAGAGGAAGAAAATCACCAAAAGACGTAAAAATGTTTTCTTGCTCCTGTAAAGGAGAAGGAGTAAAAATTAGGTAGCTAGCATGATTTCAGTTATGAAAGGGATCAGGTAAGTGAAAAGCCATCACCTTTTCTGTAAGTTAAGAATTAACTAGATGATACAGTGCACAGGCAGCTTACAAATACAGCTATGTTTGCACTGCAAAATGCTAACACTGTTGTATTGCACTCATACATTTGAGTCAGATATGTCATGCAAACATCCCCGTTGAAATGTTTGTCTGCATCTGCAGCAAGAAGGTCAAAAAATTCCAAAACACATCTAGGGCTAACTTTATACAAAAGGTGGTTTATTACTCTTAAAATTATCCAAATCCTTCCTCAAGATTGCCATCTAGTGGTTTGCTAAAGAAGTGAAGAAATTACAGAGTCATCTCCACAGTTATGTACTGTTTCTTCAGAGGACAGTCATTAAAAATCAGGCTTATTGTTGGATTTTTACCCCTTTTTCTTTCTTCACACTATCTATGCTGTTAATAGTTAACCCACAGCTACCTCGAATATACTTGGTGTGACATTTAGAAACAAGCTAAATATGATGATTTTTAGAAAAAAATAAAATACTATTCCAGATATGATTTCAAATGGACATGGGGAGTTTGAAAACACAAGTTCTACTAGGAATCAGGAAGATCTGCATGCTTCAAGACAGCATGTGCTTTTGGAAATCTCTCTCCAATTTGCATAGGGATGGTTTTTTTCTGGTCCTTCTCTGAAGTCTATAGTAGCTGGTAGGAATCTTTATAAGATGCAAATCAAACCACTGACCTTGAGGAAAGGATTTTTATTTTTTTTTTTTTTATCACGTTTTAGAGAGATGGTTTTCTATATACAATATCTAGGAGGTCTGATTCAGGTATTCTACCTGTCAGTATCTGCTAGTGGTATCCAAGGGGGTAAAGACGTAAGCTGTCAACAAGAGGGGCAGAAGCAGTGCAGCCTCGTGCATGCGATGCGGGGGCGGCAGGGTGCTGCGCTGAGGTGTACCAGCAGCTGAACTGACAGCAGGAATAGTGCGTGTGGGGCTGCTGACTACGCGTGGGCGAGGCTTCGAGAATATCATAAATATTTTAAGTTGTAGCAGAGAGCTCGTATTCTGGGTTTTAAGGGTATTTACTGGGGGCTGAGTTTCCCTGTCTTTTCATTTCTTTAAATTAATGGAAGTTTTCCGAACTGACTGACAGATCTGCAGTACAGATGAAAAACTACATAACTGTAAAGTACAGTGTCCCAGGACAGATGGTGTCCAAGTAAAAGGCAGTGTTTACATAGCATTAACCCCTCCCTAACCTACTCCGTGATGCTTTCTATCACAACCAGTTTGGAAAAATGGATTTACTCGGGACTAGGAAGCTTGGGTTTACTGACTTCTATTTCAATCTGCTTACATGCATGTTGCCCTGCAACAGGGGATGTCTCAGGGCATGCATCTTTCCAGACCTTCTCCTCATCCACCACGCAGGCTGACAGAAATAGCCACCCTTTCCCAAGATAGTTTGAAAGCTGGGGAAGGATTCCTTTTCCTGAAAACAAAACTTTCGGTTCCCTGAGGAAAAAGAGCAGCCTGGTCCTTGGGTAAAAAAACAAATTCACCACCCAATCTTCCACACTTCCATTCGCTCCCCACCACCAGGAGACAAACACTCGAAGTGCCTCAGCGACCAGGCTGCAGTAACCTTTGGTAAACATCTGCGGAGAGTCATTTTTCCACTGCAGAAATGCACCACACTATCTCTTCTTCTGCAAAGGGAGAGAAAACCAGCCCAGAGCATAACCTCACCTTGCCAGCAGCGGCTCCAGCCAGCCCTCGTGGCATTCGCAGTGGCAGTCCAGGAACGTCAGGATGTCTCCTTTCGCCACAGATGCCCCCAGCAGCCGGGCTCGAACCAGCCCCTCTCGTTTATTTGCACGGATAAGACGCACCTTGCGTAAGCCAGCCACGTAGTTTTCCAAAGACTCCTTTAAATGTTCTGTAACAAAGAAAAAGAAAAGATATAGTTCTGGAATGACCGGTTTACGTCGTGCTAGAGAAAGCTCTTTTTTCAGTAGCACATTACAGCAATGCCTTAAAGACACCATCACTCTGCACACTGATTCTGCTGTACTGTTTATGTTAGGAAAGGACAAGGAAAAAACACAGATCTTGGATGGACACAAATCACAGTTACCTTCAAGAAACTGAACGCTTCCTATTTGCCTCTGTAACTAGCTTCAAAATTGTTAAGTGCCTCTCACGAGTTACATAAAACTTGTACCATGTAAAAGTTTTGTTCTTAATGTAAGTCATGTGAGAATGCAAGCACTCATGTTACAACACAGCAAACATTTCCCCATTCTAAACTAAATTTGGTGAAGTCAAATTTTTCACTGGCATGCTACAAGAAAAAAAAAAAAAAAATCTATATTCCAATTAGATGCCTATGTTGGACAATTTTATGGTGTGTTACCCAAACAGCTTATCTTTCTCTCCTGCGGACTGGCTGACCAAAAAAACCCATCAATCACCATTATTTAGAATTATTCTTCCTACCTTTGTCACTGTAATCATCTACCAGGATAATTTCTTCCAGAAGTATATCTGGAGATGTCTCAAGAACACTGTGAACGGTTCGCAGAAGAGTTGACCAAGCCTCATTATAGAAAGCTATCACAACGGAGGTTTTCGGCAGGCTATAATAATCGTACTTCTCCTCTCTGCATCTGTAAGGGAGCAGATGACATTTAACAAATGCTTTTGCGCTTGTGCAAATTTTCAGAAAACTACTCCCAAATGAAGATTTTGTGTGCTACTTACTAACTGTAAGCAAGAGCATATAAAGGATCTTAAAAGAGCTGTATGTACCTGGAAGAGTCATGCAAACACCTTCAGGAAGCTGGTCTTCCAGAAATCCCATTACTACAGCAGCATTATGACTAAAATTCTGCAACCCCCCAAACATCTAAAAAGAAAAATAACAGGAGGTATTCTGGGTTGGTGTATGTGCAGTAGCTGTCTCTGTACAAGATCACCTTAAGTAGAAGAACAAGCAATGGCCAAAACTTGCCTCAGATTACAGAAAGAAGAAAAGCAAACCCTACGTGTGGTAAAAACAGTAGCATAAACTACTGATAACTTGTGCTTTGGAAAATAAAACAAGTGCTAGACAGTAAAAATGTAACTGTGAAGGAACAGCAACATATAAAGAGAAAAAAATATCAGCAGCAGAACTGAGACGTATGTATACTGAAGCAGAATTTGGGAGGACCACAGAACTGCCAAGATATAATAGTGAAATCCACAAAAAACACAGACAGACATAGAAATGCATGTTTTGGCTCTATGGAGAGCCAGGGAGTTTGCAAACCTTTGGATTAAGCTCCAGAATGTATTTCCTATAAATAAATACATGAACTTCCCTAAATGAACATAGGGATGCCAAGAAGCTTACAGCTGAGCCAAATGTGTAAATTGTTGAAGATTCCCCTGGTCTGAAAGAATTTTAAAATAATGATGGTATTTATTATCATTTCTCCCCTTTCCTTAGAGCATTCTGTATGAGCAGTTTCGTTTAAAAAAATAAAAACAAAACAAAACAAAACCAAAAAAAACAAACCAGAAATAGTTTAGAGCTGTTTGAATTTTATTATGCCTCTGGCATACAGCCTGGAGTCACCGTGGCTTGTAAGGGGCTCCAGGACATACTTCAGCTTTTGTAGACTGTCAGGTCACAACAGATACCAAAGCAGGTTGGACATCCCTCCTACCAAAACAGAACAGCAGCAAGTTCTCCAAAATCTATGCTATGGGGAGCTGAAGAGGAAAACCAGAACTTATCAGTAGAAAACACAACAGCAAAATCCCTTAGGCCAATTTAGGGGAACCAAAATTCCCCAAATCACCCAGGAAATTACATTAGAAGAAAACTGCTTACCTATAGCACATTGAGAATATATTTACTGACTATTTAATGCTGCTATGTTTGCAATAATAGATTTTAAAGATTAGACAATATCTATTAAGATCTGTGGTACAAAAACGAAGGGAAAAAAAAAAAGTCTGATTCTGAATATTTCTAAAATTAAAATTCTTATGAGGAAAGAAAAAAAAAAAAAAAAGTCCATTGAGCACTTTTGCAATACCTGAAAAAGAGGAAGCAACGAGGAGAAATGACACTTGGTCAGAGAAGGCACACAGAAGGCTGCTTCTCAAACGTGAAAGGAATGAGATGCAACAACACTCATTCTATATGATCCATATGCATGCATACACACATAAAGATATGTATAGATAGGTACATACACATACACTTCTACAGTGAAGTACAAAAATGCCCGTCTCTCCAGGTTATAACTTGTCCTGAGGCAAAGAGGGGCATTCACACAGAGAACTGCCTCACACCAATGGCTGGTGACAGAACTGATTTATTTTGCCAAATGTTCATGTATTAACACATGAAAAAGGAGTGACATTTTAATTAACTTAAAAAAAAAAAAAAAAAAACAACAAAACTAGAAGAACTTACTGTATGAATCCAATTTTAGAAATACATATTTAATTTAGCCTATTGAAAAACATTTAAGCTCAGTACCACCAGGAAAAAATTCTTCTTATATATCACAGTCACTTGTATCAAGTAATTTCTATTCATTTCTTGATGGAAATGGGATCTTTACCTACCCATTTGAAAAAACTGAAAAAAAGAAATAAATAGAAAGCCTCCAGAAAAGCTTTCTCTGGAAAACGTGTCAGAAAGATTCACAGAATAATAATGTTGTATTCCGTTATTTAAAAAAGGAAACCCAAAAGGTCTAAAGCAGCTTATAAGCCTAATTATAGATTAAAGACTTCAGTGGATTTGCCTGAAAATTACATGCTGGAGATTGGAAACATAATTTGGCACACAGCAAGGCAATCCCTAGACTGATTGTGATTCAGTGTGCATTGCTGCCTCCTTCGTTGAGCATACCCTACAGTGTGGAAAAAGGTCAGCCTCCTACGGGACATACCAGAACACAGGTTTCTGAGGTTTCTGATGTCAAGAAAGAGGCCAAAACTAAAAAGGGTGTTTTATTTACTAGCTCCATGGTGGAAGGCAGCATGGAGGTACAGAGAACTGACTCGCCAGGGCACCAGGGCAGCTGCCCCTTATCCTTCTGTACCGAAAGAAATTTCAAAGAGTTTTGCTAAGTCTTAGAAAATAATCCCACTGGTGAGATAACAAACCTAAAACATTTAAACGCTGGAAAAATAATAGTATAAGAAAAATCTTTAAAAAAGAACGAATCCCTGAAATAGAAAACGCTTAGAAGTGCTGTTGAATAACAATTAGGCGGCATGCACATTACCACTTCACAAGGCACACAAGCTTCAAAAAACCCATTACAACTATGAAATGTGACTTATAGACTAGTGGTCGTAACTCAGCTTTTCCATTTCCCAGCTCTATTTACAACAGAACCACCTTAGCAGTGCATCTTCTGTATTCACCTTTGCAAACTTCAGGATGTATTTTTATTCTCTGTGTCAGCCAAGTATCCAAGCTCCTACTTTCCAAGTGAATCATTTCACTCCTACTTTGGGTTATTCAGAAAAACAAATGCGTATCAGTTACAATATGTCATTAAAATGACAGGGAGGGTACAAACTGGTGACAGCAGTACCAAAATATGGTTTTGCAGGTACTGGGAATGTATATTTATACTGCCAGCTGCTTTTGGCTTCTGACTAAGGTGCTCCTTAGTGCCACCCTCAAATGCATAACACTGTCCTTTCCCAATGTAGGGGATCACTTTGGATCACAAAGGATCGGTTGCATCTCACATTAGCCACCTAAAAGCAAGGTGCTGGCTTTGAGCTAATTGTCTGGACTCTGTATGTCCGTAAAGACAGATTCAGAAGGTGATTCACCTCTATGCTCCTTAAGCCATTTATCTAGCACAGACAAGCAGACCTTTGTGTGCCCCCACCTCCCCCTTGTCTATAGAGTGGATACTTAATTTTTCTACTGCTGTAGTCGCTACTACTGGCTGCCTGATAAATCACCTTGAACGTAGTCATCATAACTACCAAACAATTTGTAAAAACATAACGAGTTGCCTGTAAACCGGACATTTCCAAGCACGGACAATAAACACAGAAGCACTGTCACTTGAAGTCTTATCATAGAATGGTTTGGGTGGGAAGGGACCTTAAAGATCATCTATTTCCAACTCCCCTTCCACAGGCAGGGCCCCCTTCCCCCAGCCCAAGGTGCTCCCAGATCCGTCCAACCTGGCCTTGAACCCTTCCAGGGAGGGGGCAGCCACAGCTGCTCTGGGCACCCTGGGCCAGCGCCTCACCCCCCGCACAGGGAAGAATTTCTTCCTTATACCTAATCTAAATCTAACCTCTTTCAGTTTAAAACCATTACACCTCGTCCTATCCCTACACTCCTTGATAAGTCCCCCCCCCATCCTTCCTGTAGGTCCCCTTTAAGTACTGGAAAGCCACTATAAGGTCCCCCTGGAGCCTTCTCCAGGCTGAACACCACCAACTCTCACCCTGTCCTCATCAGAGAGGTGCTCCAAGCCCCCCCACCATCTCTGTTACTGCTCGAGCAGGTCCATGTCTTTCTTATGCTGCAGGCCCCAGAGCTGGACACAGCAGTCCAAGGAAGATCTCATGAAAGCAGAGTAGGGGGTATAGTCACCTTCCTCAACCTGCTGGCCACACCTCTCTTGATGCATATTCTCTCAGTACTCTTATTATCTCATTCAACCACAGGAACTTTATTATTTACATAAATAATACCTATATATATTAAGAAAAAACACACCTGAGTTAAAAATGTGTGCATGTTGAGTGGGTTTGTTTTCCACAGAGAAGTACACATATCTCTAGACAAGCTGATTTTGGAAAAAGTTACCAGATACCAGGATCAGTCACTGAGGAAAAACCTACTGCCAGCATATGTGAGCAGTTTTTTTAGAGCCAAAAAAAAAAAAAAAAAAAAAAAAAAAAGTCATAAAGTTTTAAATAGAACTCGTCTTTCACTGAAAAACACTGATATATAATAGATAACAACTATAACAGATAACATGATACAAAGGAGTGACGCCTGCTCAGCCTCTGGCCTCTGATGGCTCCTGTTCTCTGCAGCCTCACTAGAAAATGCACAAGCAGAGTCCTTGTGCACAGCAGAGTTGCACCCAGAGACTGTCCCTAACTACCTCCTCGGCAGCGGGCTGGGACCCTGCCCTGCTCCAGCAGCAGCCCGCTCCTGCACTGTCCTCTGTCTCCTTCAGGCGCTCTCTGCCACACTGGGTCGATGGTCCAGAAATCCTCCTGCTTGATCACTGTGGCTTAAAAGAAAGGTATAAATCAAGAAATGCCAAAAAACAAAGGTTTTTCTTATCCATTTGTATTAAAATAAACAACTATATTTTTAAATACTAATGGTATTCATACATTAATCTTTAAATATCTAGAGGGAAAGAGAGAGAGAATAATGCTGGTATGGACCTGAACACAAACTTAAAACCACATTCACCATGTTTCGTCTTTGTTGGATCCTTCACTACAGCATCTGCTCAAACATCTAACTCCACAAAATCCAGACTGAAGCAAAGCATGTAAAGGTGTATCGTCATATATCCACGTTCATGTGGGCTTTTGGTTTTACCTTTTTACACAGCATTTGCAAGTCACAGTCTAACCAAGACTACACAGCTGACAAGTATAATAATTTAACCTTGGAATCTACTACACTACAAAGTCTTCTATTAGCAAGTTTTACAATAGGTTATTTATTAGAAACTAAGGAGACATCAGTCAGGAAACGCCTAAACAAAATTAAATGGGCTATTTTGGAGAACATTTGTGTCAATTAATGTAATCACTCAATTTATTTCATTGTAAGGAGCTGTTTCTCTTAGAGATGCATATCTTTACACAGGGAGAGAGAGCATGAATGTGTGCACACCGGGCATACTGCCATGAGTTAATTAGGAATGGTTGCTGACACACTTTTATGTAAGACTTTCACCACAACTGCAACAATATAGCAAGAGAAAATACATTTAAAATCTTTAAATTTGATGTTCTATATGCACAGTTATGACTGTTTTCAGAAAAAAATATTAAATGTTCTGAGAGTTTTCAAAGACTTGTTAAGAATACAATCTGTCTGTAAATTACTTAATGCTTTCTCGAGATCATGTACGGTTGCTTTTGAAGTTCCAGTGTGAATGCCCGAGAACACCGTCAAGTTCAAGATTGCGTAGCTTCTCTCAAGAAGTTGAAAACAGCATGTGTCATTGCTGTATCTAACATGATTTATGTGACCACGGTACGTGACATTGACATATACACACCATCATAGTGTCATCTAGCAAACACTGTTAGGGTCCTACTTCAGACTGGGTTTCACACAGTAGGATAGGAACCAGGCTTGCTGGGCTTGTTACAGTGGGCTCTGGACATATCAACTCACAATGCAATCTTTTTTTCTCTTCCTAATTTGACATTGAATTAAACAGCAGATGTCCTTTTAGTAAGAAGTGCGCTCAAACGTGGCATTTTGTAAGCAAATACAGCTGATCTGGACAAACGGCAGCAGCCATGGGCATCTCTGCCTAGTTTCACCTTCTCCACTCCCACCCCATAAACTGCAGAGGCAGCAATGTGGAGTCAAGAGTCTGCCGGGTACCTCCACCCAAGAGAAAACACCCCTCCTTCTCTCACCCTCCCAAAGCCACAGCAGAGGATACAGATGTGCTGGGGTCCTCTTCACCCCTCCCCTCCAGCTCCCAGCAGCAGCTTCGGGTTCAGCAGGTCACCCATGAGCATCCCAAGCTCAACAGCATGACACGGGTCGTGACACTGGTTTCTGAGACACCCTGCAGAGTTACCGAGGCTACGTAACCTATTCCAGCCTGAATGTGTGCTTGAACAGCCGCTCCTCTGGGGAAAACAGCCTATGGATAAAATCCAGCATGTGAGCCAAAAGCAGCATGAAAAGCTGGGATACAGAGGTGTGACACTTCCAGTGGAATTAAAGGATATGATAAATCAGAATATTCTTATCTCCTCCAAACACTACTCAACTTTTAATGCTAATTTATTTTCTCACATAAAACTACCTTGAACTGTCAGTTCTGTTAAAAAAAAAAAAAAAAAAAAAAAAAAGTCTTATCGGAGCATGGAAAGGCTGCACGTGATTTTGCACACCTACACACCCCACGTGTGTTCAGATGTTACAGAAAAAAGGCGCTGACGTTTACAGAAGGTGTGCCTTGGTCCAATTAGCAAAGCAGATAGCAGCAAGATGCTGATAACTGCCAGAATGGCTGAATTACTTGGGGCCAGGCTGGAACACGTAAGCAGCATGAGTTAAAGCAATGCTGGCCCACACTTCCCCACCACTCGGCCCCAGCCTGGCAGCCCAGATAAACGCTCCCTAAATTGTGTCTGCTGAAACAAACCACGTTGGGAGAGAGCCCCCCAGGACAGACTACGACACCTACGATCAAGTCTCTGAAAACAGAGGCTAGCTAGATTGTGAAATGGTTTTCGAGATTATTTGATGTCTTAAAGAATGACTTTCCCTGTGACAATAAGGTCGCAACAAGACAGACTGTCAAACACCATTCTAAGATTTCAGATAATAAAAGGCTGCACTGGCTAGTATAAAAACATTGTGAGAAGCAAGGAAGAAAGCTGGGAAATCTAAAGCAGAAAAAAATATTTGCCAAGAAGTTTGAGAAAAAAAAAAAAAAAAAAAAGACAGATCTGTTTAAAACAGATTAATATACATTAAGAAAATATTGTCCAGAAAGCCCACCTATGAGGGTGGACTAAATCTATATCCTAAAATCCACAAATTTCAGAAATCCATAGATCCTCCTAATTCCAAATTGTTAGAAAAAGACAACAGAAGTTCCTACCTAGCCCAGATTCCAGATGTGCAGATGAGAAGACATTTCTGCATGTGTCCATGGGGGACAAAACAATTAATTTTTATTTTGCTGATTTGAAACAGTGGTTTAATTTTTCTCAGATGCTTACCTGTCTTTGAAATTTTCTTCCAAGGTAGTGAGATACACTTAATATTTGCACAGAGCCACACGATCTCCTACACCTATATTCAGAAACTTACTTTGATGCATGTAATTTGATTCAGGACAAGAAAAATATTTTGCAAAGTAATACAATAACTGAAAGAAGTTACTGTCACCATCACTAATAGTAGGGTGTGGATACACCTGGTCCTTACATATAATTGTGTATAGTAAAAGCACTGAACAAAGAAAAAAAGTAATCATAATTTGTGGTTACTATCATGTATTCCAGAACTTTGTCAGGTTAAAAATGAAATCAACTGAAACCAAGCACTCATATAGACATCAGAGAAAGCTGAGGATCTCTACCAGAAGCTGTAAATAAAAACGTTCAAAAAATAATCACGTGGGCTCTTCTAGGAAGTGTTTGCAGTTGACAAATAAAAGCATAATGACAAAGGGAACTGACACATTTTTACAGAAGATAGGAAACAAAAAGAGTAAAATATCCTAAATATCAAAGTGCTTGTGGAAGCACTGCTGTATTCTGTATTTTGTACTGCTATAAATCACACGCCTGCTTATTTAAAACAAACAAAACCAACTACAATGCTGCAGATCTCTTATTCCGCCACTTAACTGTATGAAGGAGGAATGCGATGTCCCAGAGACGCACTGCTTCGTAGGTCTAAAGCCTGTTCATAAATGCAAGGAATGCTGCCAACTAACAATAAAGTAACGACTAAGAGGTATTACAATTGATGCCGTGACTAGTAACCAATTACGCATTCCAGAAAAGCTCAGGAAACAAACAAAAAACCTAAATTGGTGACCACAGCGTGACAAAATTTCTAAACCAAATACACCGACAAGTGTTTTATGCGAAGCGTTTGCCTGTGAGCGCGGTGTCCTCTGGGCTCCGAAGCAGGGGGGTACCCACGCCAAGGCAAGGCCAGGCCAGGCTGCAGCACGTAACCCCTCCAGAGCTCGCTTCTCCTACACGCACCGCAGTAAAAGCCACTGCAGCTACTTCGCTTTTAGACGAGGCGAAAGAGAAGCTCCTGGGTTTAGTCGGGCAGTCGCAGAGGGCTGGGGAAGGAAACACCCGGCTCCCGCGCCACTTCCTGGAGCGGCGTCAGGTTAAAACTCCTGGCAGGAGCATCGTGCCCATCAAAACGAGATGCTGGGATTTTTGGAGTAGAAGAGGGACCAAAAACCTAGTCGCAAGGATTATTCTGGGAATTTGCTAGCAAGATATTATCAGATGAACAGCCTAAATAATTTGGTATTTACAACCTAGTAAACAAAACAAACCACAGTACGAAGTGAGACTCTACGAGAATCACATTAAAATTCAGGAACAGACAGGAAAAGCAGTTTTGAAGGTCGGAAAAATCTCAGCACAATCTTGTTATGTTAAACTCAAAGACAATATGCCTCAAAACGGTGACAGAGAAATCTGAGTATTTGTGTACATCTATCTATACAGAGATACTTAAATATATATAAATATACATATATAAAACATACATACCTACATAAGCTCCCTCTCCCAAACACAGAAAACTATATAGAATTTAAGAACAAATCTCTAAAACTATTTTTCATAACTGCTAATTATTATGCAGACCACATTCGATATTTTGGGGTCTTTTGCAGCCGCTCAAAATCATTTGCCAGGTAAGGAAAGAAAGGAAGGACAAATCCATTTGCTTGCAAGCACAAGTAAAATGAGGCTCAAGGGCTGATTCAGGCTTCCACCATGAAAGAGACAACATAAAAAGCTGAGTCTGCACAAAAATGCCTATCCCTGACTTGCTCCTTTTGTAACAAGAGTCAGACAAAAGAAAGCTGGTGTGATTTTACCGAAACCATTCCCAAAATAAATGTGCAATGTACCCCTGCTGTGAGAAATATAGAAAGGAAAAAAAAAAGGAAGTTAGAATGTCTAAAATCAGGAACAATGCTCTGAGAACAGTCCTTAATCTAAAAGAATCCAAGCAGAAAAACTGGAAATACATTTCTTACACACTGTAATAAACTGTAAAAGGCTGCCTAAGAGACCCTATCAGTTCTCTGCCTAATCTTGCAGTCCTGCAAAATGGGCACACGACAAGAAGCCCCACAGGACGGGACGCACAGGGGGAAGGCAGAGCAGCAGCAGCCAAAATGTGCAGCCCAGAGCCCAGCCCGGGGCATCAGCCTCAACACGGCCCTTAGTAGGTCAATGTCTGACAGAGGATGCTTGTTTGTTTTAAACCTGCTATAACAGTTGCCTCCCATATGTGTATAAACTCAAGAAACAAAGGACAGACTGCAGGAAAACAACCTGGGCCATCTAGACAACATTATGATTGGGGGGAAAAAAAAATTTCACTGTGGCAATGACGTAGCCTTGAAAGAGGTGCTCAGAGAGGCAGCTGAATCTCCATCCTTGGAGGCTTTCCAAATTTGACGGGATAAAGATGGCCTTTAGCAACACACTCTAACACTGAAGTTGCCCTGCTTCAAGCAC
This sequence comes from Tyto alba, assembly GCF_018691265.1. Lineage (NCBI taxonomy): Eukaryota > Metazoa > Chordata > Aves > Strigiformes > Tytonidae > Tyto > Tyto alba. The sequence goes on from NW_024881301.1 coordinate 24,341,587, forward strand.
GAGGTTAGACTAGACACCCCAGGGGTTCCTTCCAACCTCCACCTTCTCTGACCCTATAGCATGTTTCATTACTAGACTTGTACAAACTCTGTCACCATTCAGTAGTTTCCTTTACATTCTTATGCATAATATTTTACCAAAAGAATTTTTTTAAGTTTGTTTACATATATGTTTATTTCTTTATATGCATGTTTATATAAATGTATATATAAAGTTACATTTATGTACATACATATGTACACACACACAGTTCTAGTCATCAATAAAACTAAAATGTTTCTGTGTGATGAAACACATTATTATCAGTTGCTGATCTCATGCACTGGCAGTTAAAGGAAGCAGGAACTGTCTACAGAAAATGACAGAAGTTGTCAAGTTCTCCAGGTCTCTGTTTCAATAGAAACAGGATCAGTTCTCAGAAAAAACATATTACAGTGATCTGTGAGAACAAGAAGGAATAAAAGTCTTCTGAATACTTACACTGGCAGGAATATATTAGTACAAGAAACACCTAAAGTTGAAGAAACTTTATAATAAGTAAATAGCATCTGTATAGGACTCAGTCAAGTATCATCAAACAATACATTATTTGGGGGAGTAATCTCAGTCAAACTATTCTTCTCTTCCTGCACAATATTACCAGACATAGGTATTAGCAAATAACTAGTGCCACATTTCTGGTCTGATAGCAGGTCCAGGACATACAATACGTAGCAGTGGGAAAAGATTTTTGTCGTCAGTTTCTGATAAAGCAACACCTTGTATAACTAATTTTGCAGACCAGGCTTACTGGTTCAGATATTCTCAATCTTATTAGCAAAATTCTAGTTTTCACTAGATTCACATTTGTGATTTTCACAATTCACACCCAGAGAGTGGGTTCATTGATGAATGTGGGAGGGCATTATGGTTAAAAGGAGCAGTGGGGCATCCAGGTGGTAGAGGTGTTGCCTATCTTTATTTCCCTTTTCTTGCAGACTCACCTCCACATACATAAAAATATGGTGAAACAGACCAAAACCACATAGCCCAGAATAATGTCTCCGAGCGTAATATCTACTAATATCTCATGAATACTTTATGTCAGTTTTCTAGTAGATGGAGTTCCTTACACTTTACAGTAAATGGATTTTTGGAACAAGGAGATGGCAGAATTTGTTATCCACTGCATGTATTGGCCTAGTATTGCAGCAGCTCGGGAAGAGACACCCTCTCAGTAGCCTGCCTGTCCTTCAGACTGAAGAGCTGTAAATTAATTAGTCACTCCTGTATGGAAACCATGCCGTAAGTTGAAGAGCATTGGGTTCAACACAGATTTCTGTGGAACTTTACCAGTGACCCTCCACTATTAAAAGAAAACAAGTGCTTCCCAGTTTATATCCAGTTATTGATAAATACAAGGAATCTCCACTTCACAGCTATTTAAGGAACACATCAAAAGCCTCTGGAAATAAGACCACACTTGCTTATCCATATAATTACCACCTTCAAAGAACTCCAATAGGTTTGTGAGACATGGTGTCCTTGACAAAGGCCAAGCTGATTCTTTCTCAATAGATCACACCTACCTATCTGCTACTAATTCTTTTCCTTACCACAGTTTGTAAATAATCTGCCTGGAAAAGATCCAGGGCTTGCCAGCGCACAGTTCTCTGGTTCTACTCTGAGAGTCCACTAAAAAAAAACAGTCTATTTGTCACCTTCTGGTCTTCAGGTACCAAAATTGTTTCACTGATTGCATCTAAAACTTTAGCCTTTGCATCACTTTTGTGGACAGCTGAAGTCTAGTTGAAGTCTCCTTCTTTCCTACCATTGTAGCCTGACGCAAATATTAAAGATCACAAACGGTCAAACATTATTAACCTTAAAATAAACTAAATCATATTTTTCCTAGACTTGACTTTTCAACCTATATAGACTAATCTTGCACTGAAGTGCAATGAATTTTCTATCATTACAGGCTTGTGGATACCTTTCTCAAGACTTTTACAGGGTCTTCCTTCTCAAGACACTTAATTAACATTATTGCAGCAAGAGAAGCAGTTAACAACTTTATTGCAAAATTGTCTTTGGAGAAATTGTTGGGGGTTTTTGGTGTTTTTTTTTTTGTTTGTTTGTTTTTTTTGTTTTGTTTTTTTTTTTTTTTACATTTGCTGTGTGAGTTGGATAGATATTCTGTGATATTTCTGCCATAATTTAGATTCAACTGTGTGAAAATGCATGAAGCACCTGTCAGCAGATACAACAACAGTACAATACAGCCCCACCTTCAGAAGGCAACTATCTCCAAGATTATGTCACTGATGCCTTGCAATCCTTTTGGTTTAGATACATTCTGTCATTTCAATATCCAAATTAAAAAAGGATGTGCCATTGTAGCAAAATCCATCTGCCCACTTATATTAATCTCATTTCAAGAATCTCCCCCCCATCTATAACATCCCCTGCTCAACAACTGTGATCTTCCACTTCCTCCAACATCCTGTCAGAAAGACATGGCAGGAAACCAGAATAATTCATTGAAATTATTTAAATTCTTTCTGTAGAAACGCAACTAAAATGGTCCTTCTCAGACTATGGTCTATAGTCTGTTTCCAAGGGGACAATAAAAAGTAACTAAGAAAAACAAGCCTATTGCCATGCTTAAGTTTGCAATAAAAAGATTTTGCATTTGCTTTGCATATTTTTAGGAGCTATTGTGAGATTCATGCTTTAGATACAGCACTTACAACTAGAGTTGGGTGAACTACCGGACAGGACACACTGACGTGAAGCGAACACACGGCCGAGAGAGAGCTCTGCTTTTTCCACATCACTTTTCTACCATATCATACCAACCCGCTGCAACAACATCAACTGGCTGAAGCCAAGCCCGGGTGCAACAGAGGAGAGGACTCAGTAGCGGCCACGGCTCTGTCCTGGCTGAAGGAACACACCTGTAACTCCTCAACCCACTCCTCTCGCCAGCCGGCTGCTCGCTCGCAGGACAGCCCGTGCGGAAGCGAACCCCTCAGCTGAACTGACTATTTGCATTAGGCCAGATGTGACGGTGCAGCCCAGCCCGCTGCGCAGCACGGGCTTCACAACTGCGCTGAACAGTTGCCTGTCAAGTAAAACGATCTCATCAAACAGGATCTAATCCTTAGTTTACAACTGCTTACGCCATCATCCAGCATTAGTGTCATAAATGTAAATGCAATTTGTAAATGTAAATTGTCCCAGCAACTAAGTATCCGGGAACAATCAAAGTCCCAGTTTGGAAGAACGTTGTGCATCTGAGCATTTCTACACTGCTCCTGGTAAGTCTGATGGTGAAACAATCTGTTTTATACTGTGCGGCAGAAGACATCTGAATAGAACGCAAAGCCGAAGTCTGGGAAGCATAACATCTGTAAAGCTGGGAGCACCTGGACAAGTACGCTGCTGCCCACGGCGACCCACGCAGGGGACAGGGGCAGGAGAAACCCGGCAGCACGCCACTGCCCAAAGGGCACAACCACACTGCCAGGGCTACCGGGGAAAACAACCTCTCCCGAGGTGCACACGCCCCGCCAACATGAGACCGTCGCTGCCTTCTGGAAGAGCAGCAGCCTGGCAAACCCAGCGACGGTTTTCACTTTGTGGTCAAACGCTGCGACCTGAAAGCGCCTGGGAGGTTGGGGGGGGGGGGGGAAAGAAAGTCGTAAAAGCCCCCACGTCTCGGAGCGAGCAGGAGCCGGGGCACGGTTATCCCGCGCTGAGCGCTGCCACCACACGCCCCCCCGCCCGGCCGAGCTGCCCCAGCGGGCCGCAGCAGGGGCAGGCGCGGCTCCCCCGCCCCCGCCTGTCCCCGGGGCCTCTGGGCGCCGGAGCCCGGCGGCGGCGGGTACTCACAGCGGGTGCCAGCGCTCGGGCAGGCGGCGGTGCAGGGAGATGCGGTCGCTCAGGTAGGTGTTGATCTGGTGCCGGCGGACGCTCTCCTCCTGCAGCCGCTTCTCGGCGGGGCTCAGCTCCAGCCGCACCGCCCGGCCCAGCTCGCCCGGCGCCCCGGGGTCCAGCGCCGGCTTCGCGTACACCGGCTTCCGCAGCAGCTCGGCGGGCGGCGGCGGCGGCGGCGGCGGGGAGCGGCGGGCGGCGTGGTGGGGCGGCGGGCCGTGCCGCCAGGCGAGGAAGCCGACGGCGGCCAGCAGCCCCAGGGCCAGCAGCGCGCCCTCGCCCCGGCCCCGCTTCCCCCGGCACATCCCGCGGCCGAGGCGGCCGGCCATGCCGAGCAGGCGGCGGGGCCCCGGGGTGTGTGTGTGTGTGGGGGGGGGGGGGGGGGCCTCTCCCGGACACGGACACGGACACGGGCGCGCCTCCGCCCCGGGCGGACTCGGCGAAGTTCTCGGGGACCTGCCCACGCCGCGCCACCCGCCCGCCGCCAGGAAACCCGCCCGGCTCCTCCGCGGCGGCTCCGCCCTCCCCTCCCCTCCTCCCCCGCCGGCCAGCCCGCAAGGCCGCGGCGCGCAAGGACCGGCGGGCGCTGCCGCGGGGCGGGGGAGCGGCTCTCGCCGGTGCCCCCGGCCAGGGAGAGCGGCCCCGCTCCCCAAACCGGCTCCCCGGGGGCCGTACGCCTCGGTGTGGCGGTGCTCGGCAGGCTGCCCGGCCCCGGGGGAGGCACACGCCTCTGGTTTGCTTCGGGCTCTCGCTGGGGGCGTAACCGGTGGAGCCGGTGATGGCCCTGACTCAGCCCCGGGCGCTTGCCCCGCCGCTCCCGGGGCCGGGGGGGGGGCAGCTGGGTCACCCACCGCTGAGCTGCGGGGAGGAGGCACGGCCGCTTCGCCCGCGCTTGCTCTTACCCTTCGAGGAAGAGGTGATCTGGTCGCCCTGCGGCTTGAGGGACCTTCGTGGGCACTGGTAGCTGTGTGGCAGGTACGCAGGGGTACGCCCAGCCAGGCGAAGTTGGGCTGGCACAGCCACAGCAAGCGGCTTTGGCGCTTGGAGATCGCAGGGACAGCCCCGAGGCTTGCTGTCTCCTGACAGAGATAGCCAGGGCTCCAGGGGGATGGCCCGGGGAGATATTTGTCACGAAGGGGCTAGGAAGAGCTCTGGGGTTGAAGGAGGCAAGTCGGTAGGAGACCAGGCTTCATCTGCTGCCTTTAGAACGGCAAGTGCTTTAGAGGTAGAGAGAACATGGGCCGAGAAGCCGTGGGAGTTAATGACAAACTCTTTCACTGAAGAAAACGTTGTTCTTGGTTGAAAAAGTCAGCCAATGTGGCCTCATACCTAGAAATCCAGAAGTCAAGTGAAAAACCCCAATTTACTACCCAGATAATGGGCAGTCGATTTCTATGCCTTGACTGAGTTACGGGATAAAAAAAGCAACTGTGGCATTTAGTCAAAACTTTCTAATTTGCTTCATACTCAAGAACACATCCATACTACTTTCTCACTTCACCCCCGAACAGGTGACATTACATAGGAATTTGTGGTTTTGCCTTTGAAAAACATTAAGTGTAACATAACTGATACAGTTTATCTCTCACATTCATCAGGGAGCGGAAACTCTGGTTTTGAGGTGTCCTTTTCTGTACGCGTTTTACAAAGAGGCTGTTCACTGCCCTGCCCGCTGCTGCTGGAGGCCTGTCAAGACCAACCCAGCCGAGGACTCCGGCCATCCCCGAGAGCAACTTGAGCCTGGTAAGGGTGCTGGGCGGTGCTCAGCTGACATTAAGGAAGGGGAAGAACCTCATTGCTACCAGACAGGGTCACAGCATAGAGCTATGAGCTGTTCCTGACTTTGCTTGATAATAAGTACTGTGTATGACAACTAACACAAGAGGCTGTCAACTCCAGTGGAGGGCTTGCTCTGGACGGAAGGGTGCTGAATAATAATGAGTCGACCCCGATGCTGGAAAACTGGCATAAATCGAGGAGTTTAGGTGGATTTGGAGATGAGCGTGGGTGTGTGTATAGGTATTTCATTATTTCTTATTCGGCTATCCACTTATCTATCACAGATAATTATATATGCATAAAATCCAGCTTCAAAGCATACGTACCAGCTAGAATAACTTAAGCATAATAGTAGTGAAGTATATGTCTGTAAATAGGCATTGTAGACAACTGCTAAATACCAATATGCTGGACGTGAGAATATACATTGTATATAAAGGAAGCTGTGTCTAGCAAGCTTTGGGTCTGAAGAGTTAGGTGGCACTAGTAATTACACTCCCAGTGATTGCATTGTCTCCTTGCTTGCCATCCTTCCAACTGATGTTGTTGGTATTGAGTTTCTAGCAGGAGTTCCCTCGTTTCCAGCTGGTGAAGGGACCTAAATAAAGATACAGCCAACATTTCTGGAATGTGCTGCTGGTTTAGATCTGGTTGTCTGTAACAAATATTCTTGGGTTTTTCCCTTTGTGTGAGGTTGCAAACTTCTTAGAAGAGGGTAACAGAAATATTAAGCATGAGGAGCCCAACAATGACTTCCTGGAATGACTCAAAGGAGAGGGAGATCCTCCTGGACTCCCCAAAGAAATTATTGGGAGAGGTAGAGAAGATGTAAAGTGCAAAATGTAGGACTGAATATTAATTAAGAACAGTGAGAAAGAAAACAGGAGAGTTCTGCTGCAAGGGTTCTTAAGTATTAGAAGAGTAAGTATTTTATTTAAGTATTTTAAGTATTAGAGCAATATGGAAGAAACACAAGGATATGATCACATGACTGAAGTTTTGAGATTAAAAATGGGAAACCGAGAAATGGGAAACAGAACGTGACAGGACTGCAGGAGGCGTGCTGCAATCAGTGGCAGGCAGGGCAAGATTCGACCAGACCGCTGAAGAAGATAACTTTCAGTCAGATTTTTAAAGGGAAGAAAGGGCTCGAAGAAAGGATAGGAGGGCATCAGCTTGCTTCCACAAAAGCAAGGAAGGTTGCAGCTGGTGGGAAAGTAAGGGAGGCAGCTCTCACCAGTAATACTGCCCTTAGAGCAAAGTAGCTGGGAAGGCTTTCTCTGATGATCATCACAATAAGGATTGAAATGAATACTGGTAAACGGTAGTTCCCTGGGGATGATGTCCAAGCACAGAAATCTGAGGAAATACAGCAAGGGAAAGTATAATAATGGTGTTAATGCAAAAATCATTAAGAATTAAGCAGTTGCATTAATAAATAAATTTGGACAACACGTAAAGAATGCAAAGTCAAAGACACTTTTTCTTAAACCTTTTTAAAAGTCTGTGGGTTTTAAGTAAGATGGGAAGACTGAAATTTCTGAGCTGAAATACATACTTAAATTACAAATTTTTCTGCTCTGAATGTAAAAGTAAGCCCCAGAGAAAAAAAAAATCTACAATTAATAAGGCAAATGAATTTCCTACTATCCATAAAGCTTGTAGCAATGTTTTCATGGAAAAGTTCCTTTTAAGCAATTCTGTTGTTTTCTTCAGGCTTAATAACAATGGGAGTTAAAACAATTGGTTTTGAGATTTTTTTTTTGAAGATTAATAATGTTTGGTGAGCTATAAATTCATTTGCTTCAGGAATTTCAGTTAGAAATAAGTAGAGTAAATGGACAAGTCATATAAAACCTATAATGACTTATCTAGGAAGTTCTACTGTGCCTTCATTTGTCAAAATTAAAACAGAAAATCAGTGGAATAATTAATACATTAAAAGAGTTCATTTTTAAAAAGTGAAATCATATTTTTTCACCAAAAAAAGGAAGAAACAAAATATTAACTAAACCTTTCAAAAAGCATTAAGAGAAGAAGAGTAAACACAACAATATGCAATTGTCCATAAAAAACTTACATTATAACAAATGTAATAGCTGAAATTAAAAGTGTATCTGTTGCTCACTGAAATTTCCATTTGAATTGCAGGCAATATTGAGTTTACCTAAAATACATGTGCTTATTGAAGGAATTGGTCTACAGACAAGGAAAGCTTAAAGCAGAAAGCTAAGATGAACTATTTTACACATCTAGTATTAAAAGTTATTCTTATTTTGTAGTGATGACATGATTGCAGAAAAAAAAAGAGAGATATTACATTTTGCAAAATCTTTAAAATCTACATCATCCAATGTTTTTCTTCATATTTTTTTGTTAGAACTGTATTTTCACTCAAAATGAAGCAAAATTCTGACATGGAAATGGGGTATGGAGAAGTATCAGCAGATAGAAATTGCATTTTTAATAAACACAAAGTTCAAATGACTTCCTAAATTCATACTTTCAGGAGAAAAGAAAGTACCAAATAATGTGTTTCAGAATAATGTTCCTAATTCTAGTAACATCCAACACTTATGTATTCTAAAAAAAAAAAAAAGGAAAAAAATGATCAGAGGAACATTATGTATAAATACATGGCAGTTGGATAGAAAATTTGTTCAAGATGAAGATTCAGCCAAGTTATAAAACCTAGCCACTCAAGATAGCTTTGGACCTACATCACTTGTTCACCATCACTTTAATTTGGCATACAATAGCATTGCCCTGCAAAGAAATGGCCCCCCTCAACTCCCACCTTGGCTGCTTTTTCTCTCCTTTGTCAGCACAAGTGTACATGTATTTTTAAAATATTATTATTCAGCCCACTCTCCTACCAGTGCGAAGGACTTTTTTGTTAATGTGTTTCCGTTGAAAGTGTCTTTATTTGAGGCAGCTGTGTAGCACAAACGAATCATGAAATGGGCTGCACCCTGCTTTTCCAGCTGCAGGTCTGCGCCAAGGGGTGGGTGCAGATGTCCTCGGTGCTTCTGCAGGGACCCTCTTTTACAGGGTTGGGTCAAGAGTGAAGCTGGGTGCAGAGGCAGAGCGTAACTGGAATCTAGATGAGACGAAGATCAGTGGGTACAGAGGCCTAAAAATAAAATAGATTAAAAACACAGACTTGATGACTGAAGTAGAAACTGTCAGCTATTTCAGGGATTTTCTATCAGTGGTGAGTGCTGCGTAATTCTCATACTGACACGCCAATAAAACCAGGCAGCATTCAGTGGATTACTCAGGCAAAACCTAACCTGTACTAGTTTGCAGATCTCTGTAGTACATATAAGTGTGTATGTACATATGTATATCTACATATATACACATACACACGAAATACGTTGTTCAAAACGTCATATGCAAGCCAGGATAGCTTAAAGGTAGGAAGTATATGCATGCCAAAGGCCTCTATTGTTATATTTGCTTGCTATAAATATGTATTATTGATATAGAAATGTACTCTTTAGCTAAATAGCAAGTAAATTCCTCAGAAAGTTATAGCAATTGGTTATAGCAGACAAAGTGGAAACCTGCTATATACACCATGATTAAAATTCTGAATCAAGAACTCAAGGGGATATTGTGTGATGGAATTAATTTTGGTCATCCTATACTGTAGACATTTACCACCTTTTTTTTTCTTTATTAATTTTTTCAAGGTTATTTCTGTTACTATGCCCGAAAGGACCAAAGTTAAAATACATGAGTCTCATGATACTGGCAAAGCATCTGTTTTTCTATGATGGCGTTTCTAATATTTGTGTCTGCCTTTTCATTCTTCACATAACACACATGCTAAAATTTTCAGTTTTCTTTTTCTCAGAAGTATGACTTCCTTGAGATTCACATCAGTAAGGTTTTACAGTAGAAAATAAGCTCTTTACTCCTTGAATTGCCATGAAAATAATGCCACCACATTTGGGGATTTGAGATGCCATTATAGCCAGACCTTCATTATGAAGATTATGACTGAGTCATCTATCTCTAGTTTTGGGGATTTCTTTGGAATGGATTGCTTGACTACTTGCATTTTTTCCTTTCCTGAGATGCTTTTGACTATGACTCTGATTTTATAGTCTTCCGTATTATTTGACCCTGAATTATATATGAGGTAGAAAATTGCTCATGCGCCATGGCATAAGGATATGTCCAAATGTGTTACATCCTATTATTACTGTAAGAGCGACAGAATTTTTTGACATGTTATCTGGCAAATTTGTAGTTATACATCACTGCACATTTGCCATATTATCCTTACTTTACTAACTCCACAGGTACGTCCCATGCCCTAATGGTTTCCTAGGCTTTGTTTTGCAAACGATGAGTTCCGTCTGTCGAGGAACGATGGCTCTAAGTTTATCTCCTTTATGTAGCTTTGTATTATGAGTAGCTTTAATAAAGCTTACATTGGCCCATTTATGTCCCTGCTGGTGTTTTGATATCATTTGCAGTGGAGACTTCTGTTAGAAAAGTTTTACAAATGTTGACCTCACATGTTTGCTCTTGCCTTATCTGTTCTGCTTTTTTTGCTGGGCCCGTCCTGTTCCTTGCACTTTTTTCACCTCCTTTAGTCAAAAGTAATTTTCTCATTCATCAGTATTTTCTCTGTCCTTTGAAATTATTTTAACCTTAGAGCAACCCAACACTGACCTATACAAATTAACACACTGGTGACGTGAAGGAATTTCTTTGTCAAAAGGAATGCATTTTTCACTGGCTGGGCAAACCAGACACATTTTGGACAAACCTTACAAATGACTAATGTGTCCTGGTTCAGGCTGGAATAGAGTTCCTGTTTGTTTTAGTAGCGGGAGGAGTGCTGCAGCACCCTGAGACCCCAGGGGCTCCCCAGGTCCCAGTGCCCTCACCTGTGTGCGGGGGCGGGGGGAGCACAGCTGGAGGGCTGGGCCCCGATTGGCCGATATCCCATGTCACGTGACATTGTGCTCACTATATAAAGGCAGGAGAGGCTGCCACTTCTGGGAGTGTGGCTGTGGGGCCTGTGTGTTTGGGATTGCTGGCTGGGAGCAGGCGGGTGTTGGTTGGTGGGTGGGTGGTGAGCAGCTGTATTGTACATTACCTGCTGATATTGCTGTCAGTGTATTATTCTGTTACTATTATTAAACTGTTTTTATCTCAACCTGCGAGTCTCCCTTTGCCCCTCCGATTCCCTCCCCATTCCCAAGTGGGGGGAGGGTGGGTGAGCGGCTGTGTGGCATTTAGCTGCTGAATAGGCTCAAACCACAACACTAATGCACAGTCTACACTTGGGAATCTTGGGTTTGTTTCCTCCTGTATTCACCATCTTACCCTAATGAACAGTTTGAAAGGCTTTGGTTGTGCTTTCATTGGTGAAGAAATAGAGTCCTATAATTTCCAGAGGTCTTGGTACTGCATCATGAGAATATTCTGTAGCATTTTATTCATTTCAGAAGAGATCTGATTATTTTTCCCTTGCCTCATGATATTTTGATTCTCAATCAGTGACAGAAACCACCGAGTGATCATATCTGCATAAATGCCTAGGATGATGACTGAAGATAGTAATGACCATCAGATGACAGCAGCAGAATTTAGCACAAATAATTTCTTCTCTCATTTTGTAAACCCCAACAAATATTTCCTCTTACTTTCTTAGGAGTTTCTTAAAATCCGAGTTGCATCTTTTGCTGTTAGGTTCCTAATTACATTCATGATATCTTTGTCTGGAGTTTCAAACCATTAGTAGACTATGATGGCATAATCATCAGCTACATAACATAAATTTGTACAATCAACATGTTCAGTAGCTTATATCAAAGATAAACTGGAGTGTTCCTGTCACTAATTTGACTACACACGAGCATGCACTTAGATATGCTAAGTATGACCCAGTTTTCTTCAATCATGAATAATGTATTACGTTAATCACTCCTGCCATTCCCTTTTTCCAAGCTCTGAAATCTTACATAGAGTGAATTGCACTGTCCAGCTTTTTTGATAATGGGAAGCTCCTCATATGGATGTACTGACTAGACTGGCTAGACTAAAAGTCTACCTAGACATGTATCTTGTCTCTGATGATAGTTACTATAAGCATCTTTATGCTTAAGGAAATACTCTGAGTTAACACATGGTATCTATAGAGGAAGAAGCATCAATGAATATTTACTCTGCCTAGGATTTTGTCCTATTCTTTCTGTAATGATAAATTTGCAAAGGTTAAGTATTTTTTTTTTTCTTTGCTGTGAACGGTATTGGTTTAAGTGACTGTAAACACAGCCAGTACTCCTGTTTGCTGGAGTCCTTCTCCAAGTGTAACTTCTTTGGATCTTTGCTGTGGTGGTCTGGCAGTCTGGATTTGTAAGTGGATCAGAGGCAGAAAGCCATGTAACTCAGAAGATATGGGTGCCACTTCCTGAAACCAGGGGATGGTTTCATTTTAGGGGCATTTGGTGGTTTCACTACACTCCCCATAACCTCTCCTAGTCCTCTCATCACCAAACCCTCCACCACTGTAGTAAGTACCGTGTTCTGACATTGAAGTCACCGATTTTAATAAAGAACAACCTGCCCAAACTTACAGGGACGTGACACAATATCCTTAAGTGACTGGTCAACTGAAGTTCAAGAGTTATTTCGTGGGTGGTTTATTTTTGTTTCTCACTTTGCAAAGCAATACAACCTGTAAAAGATTGCAGGTTGCCTGTGAGGCTCAAGCTAGAGAGAAGCGACTTAGAAACGCCGTAAGAATTCACAGTTCTGTGCTCAAACTCCTTAAACTGAAAGCCTAACTGATTGGTACTAGCAGGGGGTGGGAAATATGTTTTTTTTGGGGGGGGGAATAACTCAATTGTGACTCTTGTGTTTTGGTGAAGGAAGAGATTGGTTTTGAGCTACAGGGAAAATTAAGTAGGAGGGTGCAAGTAAAGGCAGAGTACCATGTAAGGGGTGTGGGGCTGGCGGAGAGGGACCACACCAGGCTGCAGAATCATGTTACAAAGCAGGAAAACGGGATTATTATGTCAGGTGAGCGCGAGTAAGGCCCATAGCCAAGGCTTGCTGCCATGACCTTACGCTGAAAAGCAGGTAATGCGGGGCCACTCCTTCGTACGGGAGTCGGTAACGGTAGCAGGATCACGGCGTGGGAAGAGGCGGCAGCCCAGGTGCGGGTGGATGACAGGAGAGAGCCGGGGAAGGGGGCAGGAGCCGCGGGGACCCAGGCGCTGGCTGGGGCGAGGCGGGGTGACGCCGCCGGGGCTGGGCAGGGCTGCCGGGCGGGGAGCGCCGCCGAGGCCCCCCGGGGAAGCCGCTTCCCGGCCCCGGAGAGCGCGTCGCGGGGCTCAGCCCCGGCCGCCCCTCCCCGCCCTTGCGAGAGAGGCCGGGGCGCTGCGGCCGCCCTCGGCCGGCCTCCTCCCGCCGGCGGAGTCCCCTCCTCCCCGCCGCCTCTCCGGCGGCGGCCGGCCGAGCCGCTCGGGGCTGGCGGGCGCTGCCCATGGGGGAGTGCGGGGTGCCCCCCCAGGTCCAGCTCTTCCTCCGCGCCTGCGAGCAGGGCGACTGCGAGACCGCCCGCCGCCTCCTGGGGCTGCCCGGCGGCGGCACCGCCGCCGAGCCGGCGGCCCCCTCCTCCTCCTCCTGCGGTACCGAGGAGGGGGCGGCGGCGGAGCCCCGCGGCGGCGAAGCCGGGACCGCCCCGCCGGCTCCCGCCGTGCCCGTGGACTGCACCGACGAGGCCGGCAACACGGGGCTGCAGTTCGCCGCGGCGGGGGGCCATGAGCAGCTGGTGCGGTTCCTGCTGCGGAAGGGGGCCTCGGTGCAGAGCAGGAACCACTACGGGTGGAGCCCCCTCATGCAGGCGGCCAGGTAGGGGAGGGGGGGGGGGGGGGTGTGCCTCCGGCCGCCATCCCGCTTCGCCGCAGGACACCGGCCGAGTCAGCGGCGGGGCGGCTGCCGCCGGCGCTCAGCCCCTTCGCCCTCCAACTCCCGCTCCCCGGGCCGGGGGAGGGCGCCCGGGAGCGCCGCGGGGCTGAAGGCGGGTCAGCGTGTGGGAGAGCGGGCGGGGAGGCGCCATGTTGTAGGCCGCGGTCGCTCGTCGGCGGTGCAGCGAGGGGGGGGAGGCGAGGGGTCACCCGTTACCTTCCCCCGCGGGTGGGTGAGGGGGGGTTGCCGGGTGTAAATTTGGGTACGTGTCGCGCTGGGGCGTTAGGTTTTCTCTGTGGAGGATGTGCTGAGTGACGCAGTGCATGCTGATCCTTGGGTAAAGCCAGTGCAGAATCACAGTCAGAAGTAACCTGAACATGAAACCCGCTGCTCCCCGCTTTCCTTCTCTGGAAATAAGATATGTGCACACCCTTACTTCATTTTCTGTCATTTTCTTTTGAGGTGTGCGTCTGTCTTACCTGTTGAAAAGTCATCTCTGACATGAATTATTTCTGCTTGCTTCAGTATGTTTTATTTCATTTGGCTTTTCCATATTTTCCTAAGTGAATCTCTGGAGGATGTGGAAAATCATTGCTGAGGGTCTTAATGACAAAACTGGATTGTTCTCTGCATCAGTGACACAGTGCAACCCAGCGCTGGGTTGTGGGAGGTCCCCGTGTTGCTAATGCTGGTGTTTGTGCTTATCTTTAAATACACAAGTAGCCCTTGGATTTACAGATGTGTTTTGCAAGGTTGGAGGGCAGTGCTTTCTTATAATAATGGATTGCTTAATTGAGAGGAGAAGTGTTTTTTGATGTGCTTTTTTCTTCTTCTTTTTTTTTCTTTTAGTTTCATAACAGATTAAAATACTTGGAAGAAAAGAGTCTGTTTCAAAGTCAACATTTCTCTTTTCAATTAAAGCCCATAGAAAGTTCCCAAAGAATGAGTCACATAGCTGGTTTCCCAGTAAGAACGAGGAAGACAAGGTTCAATAATTTTGTTATTTTATGAAGGTTAAAAAAAAAGGGGAAAAAAGTTGTAGAAACATTCCTAGAATTTTTTTTTTCCCTTAATGAAAACCGTACGCTCATTCTCTAAAAACAGTGGATTCAAATCACTATAGCCATCTCACTGTTCTAAAGAAATTACTTGCTGCCATTTGAAAAGTAGATATTATTGAAACCAGTGGAGAAAGCCTGAAGTGGGAGAGCATGTTTCTTTCTCCTTTTTAATGGATAACCGAAAGGGAAACATAGTGTACAAATGTAGGTTTCAAACTATGTACATGTTTAATTTTCTGGCTGTGGTTAGCCCTGTTGAAATTGGACAGGAAATAGCGTATAGGCATAAAATTAATCATGTGTAGCAGGGTTGCAGGCTCTAATGAGGTGGCACAGTGAAGGCTAGCAGGAGAGACCTAGGGATTAGACAGGCCCTGCAGGCTTCCTTCTGCAGCTATGTACTTTCCGAAATTAAACTAGGGAGTTTTGGTCTCATGTCTCCTGTTAGTGGTTAGTGGCATTCTTCAGGATTTCCTCAGCTGGCATTTGCTTTGCTGCAGTACACAAATACTGCTTTCAGGATCAAAGTTTGAGTGTGTTAAACGCCGCACAAGCACATAGTACTGCATGATATCTGCAACACGAGCACAAAGTACACATCTTGTCAATGTATTATGTTTATTAAAATCTGGGATTCCACAGCTGAGGTGGAAGGTTTCCATTGTCTCATGGTTCGCTAGCTGGTTGAGCGTATGACTTGCATGATTCTCTTTTACTAACTGACAAACTACCAGAGCTTCTGATAGTGAAGTGGTATCAAAGCTGGGTTACTGGTGAAACCGGTGTCAGAGGTCAGTATTCTGGCCAAGTGTTTGGAAGGTTTAGTGCTTTAATACCAAGTTTCCTTATTGGAAGATATTTGATGTTACACAGGATTTTAATTTAGCCCAGTGATACAGCAGTCTCCTGAAGTCATAACACAAGCCTGACATAGCAACTGCAACACGCAGTTGAACCACGAGACAAACAGCATGCCCATTACCAGTCCCTGTATGCTTACCATCACGATGCTGCGTCTCCTCAGTCACCAGGGAGGAATACATGGCTGGAAGCCAGCTCAAGCCCCTTGCTCTCTTCGAAATGCGTTTCATGGGTTGCTCAGTTTTGGTGCTCTGTGTTGGGCTGAGCTGTGTAGATGCTTCCCCCATGCTGTTCTGGCCGACTCAGGAGGATAGTACTTTCTATAGGTTGTTTTAGGAAAGGCCACTCACAGAGCCAGTTGTCCTACTCTGCTGATAGAGCCGTTTCTTTAAAACAAAGGCCACCCTCTGGACCCCTTTGTGTTGAGAAAAGTTCAGCTTACTTTACAACAGCTGTGGCCAACGGCTCTGTTCTTTGAGCTTCATGGGCACATGCCTGTCTTCTCTGAGCCTTCTTCCATTGTGGGGGTTTGTTGATGGTTCACAGCTGGAAAGCAAGGGATGATGCAAATACAAAAGACTGGCTATCCAGTCCATAAAATGGTCTTTTTTTTTTTTTTTTTTTTTTTTTTTCTTTAGCATAGCATTGACCCCTTTTAAGTTTTTACTCTACTTGTTCAATGCATGCATGATCCCACATAGTGTATTACTCAATAGGCTGATTGGGTAACAAAGTTTTCTGTGTTCAGAGTAGGTTGGTTTTGTCTGAGAAGCCTCTGCCATCCAGGGTGTAAATTCTCTTCCTTATCTCTTTTGCTCAAGGTTTGGACATCTAAGCGTGGCTCACATCTTGCTGGAGAACGGTGCTGACCTCAATGCACAGAATAAATTAGGAGCCAGTGTTCTCACAATGGCCTCCAGAGGTGGCCACATCAGCATGGTGAAATTGTTGCTGGAATCTGGAGCTTTTGTAGACAGTTATGACCATTTTAGCACAAGTGTACTTAACAACAGCAGAGATGACCTTCCCGATATCACTCCACTAATGGCAGCTGCTCAGCATGGACATGAGGCAGTGGTACATCTGTTACTAGACTGGGGAGCTGATTGTAATTACACTGTGAAGACTATGGGCTGGAGTCCTTTGATGCTGGCAGCTGTTTGTGGAAAGGTGAGCTTGGCACAGCAGCTCATGGAGAAAGGTGCCAATCCTGATCACCTGAATGTGCTACATAAAACACCTTTTGAGATCTCTGTTGGCTTCAAACACAAAGACATGAAGGACTACCTGGAATCTCTCACAACGATCAGACCCCAGGCAGGTATGAAGAGTTAGTTTTTTGGTTTGCTTTCCTGAAGTTTTGATTGCGTATTTAGAAATTGAAGGGGTTATTTTGTATGTACATGATGTTCTTTATAGTTTGTAACTAGTCTCTTTTGAAAATATTGGAGTAGGGACACCTACCTTGGGTGAGGCAGGAATGCCCAACTACAGCAGATTACATCCATGTTAGTGTGACCAGATTCCTGTCCTGCAATAAAAATCACATGAAACATTATTTTTAAATGTTTTAATGTTTTAAATATTTTTTTGTTTTAAAACACATGATCCAGTTGCTAGTTTAGGAAGAAAATTACAAGGCCTATTTGAAATGGCACTAAAGAAGGGACAAAAAAAACAGAACAGGATATCAAAAAAAGAATATCACAGACTAAGAGAAAACCTAAAAGACGGAAGATCTAGAAAACCTGCCTTGTAAGGAGAGACTGAAGAAGTTCAGTATGTCTAGTTTCATGAGGAGGTGGTTAAGAGGCATGCTTAATAAAGTGTCCGTGTTAAGGACAGGATGTCCAATACTGGAGGGCCTTTTTATATGGCAGCCAAAGAAAAAAAAAATTAGTTTAAAGTTAGAATAATTTTAATGGATAATAAGACACTGTGTTTTGAGGTGAACCTTCGACCTGGAGTGACTTAGTAGAGGTGTGCAACCTCTAATAATTGCAGTAAAGGTTAAATTCCTTTCTAAAACCTGTCATTGGATCATCTGCACTGAGTGTCACACACAAGCCCTGTGATATGCAGAAAACCAGATGAGGTTAACCTAACAGTTTCTTCTACAACTCTTCAAATATATGAAACCTCCTCAAAGTCCTTTGATAGTGGACTGTGTGTTCTAAGAAAACCAAGTATTAATGTGGGCGAATAGCAAGTCGGTGTGTCCCCTACTTTTTGGTTCCTCGCAGGAGAGGGGAATACTTACTGACTTCAGGACTCCAAAAAATTTATAAGCCACCCCCTCCCTTCAAATGTGAATACGCCTGGTTGTGTGTGCACACATAGATAAGCACACAGACTGCTCATATATGTACAAAACTAGATTAAAATAACATTATTTCAATGCAGATTTCAATTAAAGTGAAATTAAGAAATGCTGCTTTTATGGTTTTTAACTGCTTTGTAATGTATTTATGCTCATTGAATGAGACGAGAACTGATAAACATTCTATGACCATGTAATGAAAGAATGTTTGGTGGTCATGTAGCTTTAGCCATGAGGGTGGAAGGATAAAAGAAGTCCAGGATTTTGTAGAGAGAGGTAGTATCTTAGAGGATCTGAAGGCTTAGGAAGGTGTGAGCAAGCTTAGACTACAACATTTTTCCTTCAGTCTTAACCAGTATATCCAATGCCATACACTCAGTCAGAAGGACAGAATACTATGTTGTATGTCCTTACCAGTAATTTTCCAAGTTTTTTTAATTACTAAGCAAACTTGTATTCTGTTGGCAGGTTTCTTCTATGTAATTTCCTAGGATTTTTGTTTTTATTGAAGGTTAAGGTTAAACCTACTTGCTGTTACCTGTCAGTTTGAAATGTTAATAAATTTGGTTTTAAAAAATCCTTTACTCGCTGCGGACACCTCTCCCAGATATATTTCCCAATTAGTTTTTCTTTCTGGCTTGTTCTATAAAATAATGTTATGAATGTCTTATGTCAGTTTTGTGAAATTATTGTGGATTTGCTTCTCTTCCCTTCTTTGAAGTTTGTTTATGCTAACAGAAATGCCTTACATCTCTTCCTGAAATCACACAGTTTGGTTTGGACGCTGTGTTGGGCATTTGAATGTCACTGATTTCAGAAATTGAGACCCTATCCTGAATGTGGCTGTCTGGGGACACTTCTCAAGGCGTTTGTGCTTTGTGCTGCAGAGCACGGCTGGGAGGTTCTTAACAAGAGGGTTTGGGAGAGCTGCTTCTGGATTATTCACCTTTGGAGTACTTGCTATGAAATATAAGGATGTGGCTAGCCCTAGAAAGAACCTTTTCCAGGTACTACCAGCCATCCAGCCATGGTGTCAAAAAGCCTGTAGGGTACAAGAGTCCACTTTAAGCTCTCTGCCACTTGTGATACCCAAATAGGCTTATTTAAATCTTACCTAATTATGTCAATATTACACTGGCATGTGGACATATTCCTGGTCCCCCAAATTATTAATTTTTATTTACATTTGATGTCATTCCTGCAGGTCAAGCTTCCTTGTACTTTAAGAAGCAAGGACAAAAATGTGACATTTGTTTCTGCTTCAGAGGAGGCATTAACTTAGATGTTGACTCATAGGTTAAGTGGGAGCTAGGGCTTTCACACAGCCGTGCTGCCAGACAGAACTGGCTGACTGTAGACATTTGCTCATGACCAGTGTCTGAGGAATAGGCATCAGTTGGTTGGAGTACACTGGCAAGTAGACATCTGTGGTTTTCACTGGTGCAGTGCTTTTTACCTCACCTGTGTGTTTGCACATACGGAATGTATGTGAAGGCAAAGTTGGCCTGATGAATCTTGAAAGTCTTCTGTAGTCCTGTGACTTAAAGTACTGAAGTAGTCAGTTTAAGCTGGGAGAATGGTCTTGCTTTAAAGCAGATGAGTGTTCCTGTCTTCTCTGCTGAGTGGGAGTTTCCATCAGCAGAAGGGTAGTAACTAATTGGGGCAGAGGTGGGGGTAAAAATGTTAAGCTTCTACACAGACTTCTGCATTGGTTTTTGACCGTGGCTTCAGTCTCCCCTTAGCACTGGAGTTTTGCATATCCTGGGAAGAAAAAAGATCCTTTCTCTCCTGTGGAAGGCAGCAGAAAAGGAACTTGTCTTCTGATCAATTGCCATAGATAGGGTGAATTGCTACCCAAAAGAAAGCAGCTCTCTTCTCAAGGCTGTTTTTGGTACTAAATTCAGAAGTACCTGAACTGGCTTAGGTGTTGCCTGTGTTCTGGCTCTGTCTTTGCTTTGACTTACCTGGATGGCAGTCCTTCCTTCTGGCATTTCTGTGTGGTCTCCTGCTTCCTGAGGCTGCCTCTTCCAGGCTTTTCACATGCCAAGTATGGAGTCTGGTCCTTTCCTAGTCTTCTGAAATCTGTTTTCCATTGGTGAGCCCATAGAGTTCCTTCTATAAGCAGTTTCTGAACCAGTTGAAATTGTAGGACCCACCACTCTCGGTCTTAAGAGTTTCTCATGTTTTGGGGGGGAGGGTTTCCAGCAGTTACTTTTGTTCAGTATTTTCAAATTTACTTCATTTGGAGCCCAGCTATGAACATTAACCTTTCAGTGTTACCATAAAAACAGCAGAATCGGGCTCAGGAAATTTCTCAGCATCTCCTGGTCTTCCTTAAAATCCTTTTGCCCCATTGACTCTGTAGTGTCAATAATGCTTTTGAAGATGGAGGAGAATCTCTTTCTCTGGCTTGAGTGGAAGGTGCAAAATACAGCACAATTTTTTTTCCTCATCTTACCTAGTGCTAGCAGTTTCAAAGCACTTTGAAGACATGTCCAAGGAATGATCTTCACTCAAAATATTAAAATTACTATTAATTACAGTTCTTATGATGGGGACGGTGATCAGGGTGCTGAAGGATACCTATTAATGCACAAGTAGCAAGCTGTGTTGTTAAATCTTCATTACTGTTTTCGTGACCTTCACAAATTAACCTGGCAATATTCAAGAGGAAATAAAAATGGCACAGCTCGTAAAACTCCTTTCAAGTCACCTTTCAAAACAATCTTGTATTATTTGAGTGTTTGTGTTGTACAGAGGATTACACCAGACCACAGAACCACGCTGTGGTTCTTTAATTGATATTTTAGTCTTCCAAGCAGGAAACACAGAAGTTTGCAAATACAATTTCCTGATAGAGAATGGAAGTTGAAAGGCAAAAGCCTGTACTGGTGCTTCATTATAGTTTGTAGCTTTAGCTCTACACAGAGAAGCATACAGGTGAGTCATTCTTCCTAAATGAGATAAAAAGATTATTAGTTCTTTCTTTGTTCTTATTAGCTGTATGTCTAAACATATGTTTTATAGTACCTTTATGTAATTTTGTAACAGTTTTTGCTATAAAAATTTTACTATGAATTTTTGCTTTTTTGATGATTGCTAATAGAGGTATTTATATTTCTTTCAGATACAGAAAAGAGGCAACCTGATGTCTTTCATGCTTTGAAATTAGGTAGGTACTGACAGGATTCTTCTACCTTGTCTGGTTCTTGTAATTTCAGAGCATGTTTGTTTGCTAACATGGGAAACCGAGACTTGGTTCTGTTTTCACATGTGACTTTGTTTTTTTCCTTATTTTTCTTTTCATTTTAAAAGTACATTTATTTC
Source organism: Tyto alba (assembly GCF_018691265.1). NCBI lineage: Eukaryota > Metazoa > Chordata > Aves > Strigiformes > Tytonidae > Tyto > Tyto alba. Next base: position 24,362,788 of record NW_024881301.1, read on the forward strand.
TCTAGTTTATTTTTCTTCATGCTCCGATATGAGAAGATGTTTATGAACTCCAGGTTGTGTCCTTCATGCCAAAATGGTGTGATGTAGTAGTTCGAGTTATTCCAAGACCATGCTACCTTTAATATTTTTTTCCTCCCTCATAAACTTGAAGTATAAAAACAAAAGTGCTAATTGGTGCAAAAAATACGGGCATTGTAATTGGTCATTAAAGTTCTTTCAGGAAAAGAATAAGTGTCTCAGATCTTGCCCATTCTCTCAGAAGCAGGAGTGACTTGCATGACCAAACAGCTGGTAAAACTGTTCCGTGCCAAACAGAAAGAGCCAGTGCCATCCATTTGATTTAAATTTGATCCAGGCTCTGGTGGATTGCACCCCTGGTGGACAGCAAACTGCTTTCTGGTTACCTATTTTCCTGGATCTTCCAGTATAGGAAAAAGAGCTGCAATGAAGGGTTTGGCCTGAGGCTTGCATCTGATGGCTTTGGCATGGGAAACAAGACCATTCACTTCCTGCTGAGGTTCCTGATAATGTAGCAGGTCAGAAAACTCTGCACTGTTTGCAGTCTCTTTGACAGGTTAGAGAGATTCATTATTTGAACTTTATCTGGCTCCTGCTCTTATAGTTGGTATTTTGCCATTTAAATGTTTTCAGCTATTTGACAACGTTTAGCCTATTGCCCTCAGTATTGATACATAGGCAGTCAGAAAAAAACAGTCATTCAGTAGTAAAGAAAAGTTATTGATGGTTGTTTTTGTTGTTTTGTTTTGGTTTGGTTTTTTTTTCTTCGAATACTGGAATATGTCAATCCCAGGTGAAGTTAAATTTTGGGTCCAGTAAAGTGATGAGAGATATCCCATGAGACCTAAGGCAGGGGGATCTCATCTCCAGTGAGTCTGCCCTTGGGACAAAGATGCCCCAGACAATGAGGAAACATTGGTAATACAGCCTTGCACATGCAGTGAACATAAAAATCCTTACAGGTGCTGTGCTTTGTATGTCTGTGGCATAGAAAATCTGATCATAGTGCACTGAAAGCTGGCTCTATGCCTCGTGACTGTGATACGTGCATACAGAGTACGTAAGCTTTAGAGTTGAGCACAACTGTCTCTCATCCATGTACCCACTCCTGACTGTAACATAATCATGAAGCCTTTGGTATGGTTCACCTTCTTGCTTTCAGCAGGGAGCTGCAACCTGAAGAGAGCTCGGAGCTAGCAACTTTTCACACTTTCTGATGGATTTTTAGATCTTTATTGTTATTTGTAAATGAGTGGGTTTTGTGAAGGAGAGTGCCTTTTTTTCTGAACATCTGTCCAGATGGATTTCAGCAATACATCTTCAAATCAACAATTATCTTCCAGGTTTTATTGTCATTGCACTCATGTTGAAAAGTTAGAGGTATGTTTTAAATGGTCAAGCCTGGCCTTGGTGTTCAGATCTCATCCTGAGTTTGGTACAACAGTTTCACAGTTGCTTTTCAGTTAACCATTGTAAGTCCCCTACTCAGGAACGTTACGGCTTTTCAGACTACCAGAACTGAAAATGGTCAGACATAATAGCGGAGAAGAAAGAGGTTATAGGTAGCAGTATTGAGAACTCTCTCTTAAATGTCGACTCTTGACACATAAGCTACCAAAACCTGTTCCTGGGAAGGCCTCAGGTCTGTTAGATTTTTAGAGAGTTCAACTGTCCTTCTTGTACCCCTGTGACTTTTACTTTGGGGTTTATAAATGTTAGTGCTGGGTCAGAAGGGGTCTGGGGTGGGAGACAAATAAATACTGATCAGCATACTTCTTTTGCTGTTTTTTTTTTTTTTTTTTTTTTTTCTGTCTGAAATACTTGGCTATGGATGGCAGCAGCACTGTTAAAAAAAATTACTCTGTGGATTAAGAAGTGTCCAGGCCAAAGTTCAAAGTCAATTCTGAAGTCTCTGTAGGCTCCAGGGTTTCTGTTTAACAAAATCTGTGATGTGGATCTATGTTAAAAAAGCCACCTGCTGTCTTTTACTAAATTGGGGCATAAAAAAAAAGTAGTTCTGTGCTTTTGTATCTTTCCTGTTCCAAGAAATTAGCTGAGTGGTGCGGATGGGTGTTCGTTTCAGAGAGTGCATTCAAGTGCCTGCAAGGTTTGTCTGGGATTCTGGCTTTCCAAGGAAAATGTTCATGCCTGTGATTTAGTTGAAGGCAGCCCATGTCATGAAGCAGTTTACCATCTGAAGGTTTTTTTTAAAGTTGAGAATTCTTCCATTTGCATGGCAGTTGATTTGCTGCTTCTTGCCTCTTGTACCTATGGTGGTACCTATTCAGTCACAGAGATTTTTTTTTTTTCTCTTAACTTCTTCCCTGCTTTTGCCTGCCATATGTCATCAAAAAAGTAAGGGAGATGAGTGAGCTTAAGTTCTGTGCTTAAGATAACCCTGACTACCTCATACATTTTTAAAAAGTGCTTGTTCCTACTTTTATTAAGATTTAGAAAAAAACCCACAACCCGGTTAAAATATGTTCAGTAGCATATTTTCTACTGGTTTTCATAATCTAGACAAGTACCTGGTGACTACCACCCTCTTTACATGGAAACTTGAATGCTAGGTTCACTTTTAAAGAAGTAGAAAGATGTCAGGAATCATGCATTACTCTTGAGCAAGGAGTAAAGGAGCAGGGAAGTTTTGCATTAGAGATTTAGTTTAAATATTGGAGGCAGAATTAAAAAACGCCCAGGCTTTCTGAATATAAGGAAGTTAAGCACTGGAATATATTCATTCCTTGTGAGGTTGTGGAATTGTATCAGTAGGGATTTTTAGAACCAGTGAACCACTTGTAAGAGGAACTTGTGGGTCACTGCCATTGGGCATTATTCTGCCTACTTAAGGCAAGGGGTGGCCTCCACCACCTTTCAGAGTGCCTTTGTACCCACCCTCTTTGATTGTAAAACTGTTGCTTTCTGTGACTTCAGCCTATGGAAATGAAACAGGGTTCTTCATCCTGCTGAAGGACAAATGGTGTCTCAACATCATCAGTTTTCCTTGCATGACATCATCTTACGACAATTTAATAGAAATATTCCCTACTTGTGTCTTCACATGTGGGATGTGCTGCAGTTTATACAACCTTTATAGCTGTTCATTTCAGAAAATGATTCTTGTAATGGGATTGTATTGTAAGTGTACTGGTAGGGAAAACAAGTGTCTCATGCTTATATCACAATTTTATGTAGCCTGGGAAGATGTACTGATTAATTAAAAGACCAAAGATCTGTATAAATATTTAGCTTTAGCGTTGCAGCTGCTCTAGTACTTTATTTTTTCAGTTTTAATTGCACTAAATGTAGACCAATGTCAGCAAATCAAAATATATATTAATTCAGAGGCTAAGCAGTTCTCTGTTGCTCATACAGATTGTTTTATCACTGTTTTGCAGGCAACTTTCAGCTGGTTAAAGAGATCGTTGATGACGACCCAAGTCAGGTCAATATTACCAATGTTGATGGTGCGTCTCCATTAATGATTGCAGCTGTAACTGGACAGCTGCCCCTTGTTCAGCTCCTTGTTGAGAAAAATGCAGATATTGACAAACAGGATAACATTCATGGCTGGACAGCACTAATGCAGGCCACGTACCACGGGTAAGATATATCTTCGCTTTGGGTCTGGCAGTAAAGAAGTTTCATTCTTTTTACATCCCAGTAGAAAAAAAATCTTTTTGATACTGACTCTGGAAGCAGAAGGGTCTTACAAGAAATTGAGAGACTTGTGACCTTAGCTTTTCAGAGCAGACCTGAGTGCCATTTGGATTTCAGAATGAGTGGCACATCTGGGAACTTTAATGTTGCTCAGTTAGTGCTGGGAACATAGTGCTTTGGGCGGGCACTAGGAGCTTTGGTGCAGATTTCATCTTCTATCCTTTCATGTTTTTTAGTATTTTGTAAGATAGTGTCACCCTCTGTCAGGGTTGTAAGCCTACATCAAATTGTGAAATTTCAAGGCAGTCATCCTTTTATGTGCCATATTTTCCAGTCTTAAAACCATTCTTATGTTCTCCTATTCAGCCTTTAGTTTTCATGGAGTTTTCTGACATGCACCCACAGGAGAACTGATTGTTATTTTCTCTAAAGCTGCTTTACAGATGCAGGTAGGCATGTAAGAGTCAGACCCCAGAAATTGGCCTGGCACTTCACGTGTGATCTTTGTCATATACTTGGCATTGTCTGAGTACAGGATACTCAGTTTACAAAGCTGAACTTTTCTGTATTGTAGACGAAACCCTCAGCAAGGTTAAGATTCACCTCAGTGCCTGGTAATGCTCACATTAATTGTACAAATGCAGATATTCTGCTCCAGCTTTTATTTTTAGTCAGCAGATCTCGTTGAACTGTGAAAGTGCAACAAAGGGGAAAAATAAGAGGTCAAGTTGCCATTGCTATGTGAAAATTTTCTGAACTAGTTCCTGGGACCTACAAGAGATGAGATCATCTGCTTTCTTACCAATGCAGTACTGATAGTAGCAATAGGCATTTCACAGAAGTGCCCGGAGATCAGTTTTGCTGGTGCGGCCCTTTTGCTTACCAGCAGCCACCCCAGCACCCAGCCAGAGTAGAAGCAGCCAGCAGACAGTGATGTGCAGGGCTGCTGGCATGTCCCCTTGCTGGTACTCAGTCACTCCTCTGAAGGACATCTCAACCCTGGAAATAAGGCCTTGTCTTATTGGAAACTTTGAGCTGTCTACGAAAGGATAAAAGATACCCATAGTCAGCCAAGATAACGCCAGCGTCATAGCCCCTCTAACGCATGACTGAAACCCTCTTAATGTTGTCTGGCATCACAGATAAGCAACGATAGCAAGCCTGAGTCCAGGGACATCTGGATTAATAAATGAGCAGCAAGAATGGTGCAGAAATACAGTTGCTTTGCAGAGTTTTACTATGATGAATAATTGGTAGTGTGGGTGTTAGTGATTAGTCAATTCGTGTTGTACCGAAATGCTCGAAGTGTGCAAGAACCCTGTGTAAAGCCACATTCAGGGTGCCCCAATTTGTCTGAGACACCTCGTATGTATGAATATAGAATTACAAGGGTAAATATTTACTTTGCATCTTACCCTTTCTCCTTGGTCAGCATGGACCAGTTGTGAATTTTTGTAACAAATGGAAATCTTTAGCCTCTGCAGAGCCTCAGCTTTCCCTTTCTCAGGAGCAACAGTGGTGTGAAGGGTCTCTGGTTTGAAGGAGGGAGCAGGCAAGGTCTGTGTGAGCCAGGGGCACTGAAGGATTGCGTCTCGGTGTGCCCTCAAGGTGTGGGACTGGAAAGCAGGATGGAGGGATGGCACAGTTTTAAGGAAGAGAAGAAAAGCAATGGGAAGTATGCAGAAGAGCTGTGGTGGGGATAAGCAGAATTTTTGGAGAGGAGGAAAATGCCTCCTTCGTTTTAGGTTTATTTTACCTGGACTGAGTTCAAAAATGAGAACTTCGTCTATACGGTAAGAAGTAATGCTCTGGAGAGGTTGAGATCTGTTTGTCAGGTTCAGTATTAGAGTTTGAAGACACCTATTGCTACTTAACTTTTTTGCTCTGTGTTGCTTATGCATGCCAGAGTTTGTTTTTATGCAAGGTCAGTCTCTGCTCAATAAGCGTCTTGTATTAAATATATTTTCCTTAGCTTTGTTGTCTGTTTGCTTATTTTTCAGACTGAATTACAGTATTGTTTTTAACTCATGGGGCAACTCCTGCTTATTTATTCAGGTGTATGAGTGGGGAGAGGGGCTAATGGGAATGAGATGTTGAGTTCCTTTTATGCAACTGGCTTTTATGAGCTTTTGTTGGGAGGTGTTTGTGTGGGTCATCATTTAATGCTGGTTGGTTTTTCATTTTAAACACCTCAAGGAAGTGATAATGTGCCTTTTCGATTATATAATTTATATCTCTAATTAAAATGAAATACTGTTTGGAGTTTATAAATTATCTTCAGTCAATTTGTCTTTTCTGCACGCAGTTTCTTACCTGTTCTGAATATAAAGTTGTGTTGAAGTATTAGTGATGGCGCATGATCACTACTGGACTGACCTTTGTCTTTCCATCTGCTTTTTTGTCCTAGGCATTAATGGCCTTTCATTCAGAAGGTGTTTGGCAACAAATCCAGAGTCAATTTCAAAAGGTCAGCTTAAGAAACTGACTGTTCGAATTAGTTTTTATAGGCTGACATTCTGCATGTTGATTACTTGAATTCATAGTGAGTAAACAGTGACTGACAAAGGAATCATGAAAGCTTTTGAATAGCTTGTGAACAAATTTTAGACTTGGTTAGCTATAGAAAGGGTAAAATGCTGATCTCTGAGGAGCAGTGGTATAAAAGGATGAAAATGGAGTATTAGGGTTTTCTCTTTTTATTTATTTATTTATTCATTCATGAGCAATGTATTTTTTTTCTTTACTTAAAGAAACAAAGATGTTGTTAAGTATTTGTTAAATCAAGGAGCTGATGTCAACCTTCGTGCAAAAAACGGATACACAGCTTTTGACCTGATAATGCTGCTGAATGATCCAGGTATGTTATTTCAGAGGGCACTGAGGAAATGTACAACATAAACATAAACATCCCTTTCAATCTAGAAAATACATTAAAGTTACTAGGAAGTATCCTCTGAGGTTCATGCTGCACTGGACCAATAAAGGATACTGCCTGAAAACGGTGGGTTTTGAGTTAGTTGGTTAGATGGGTGTATACGTTCATGGGGTAACAGATTTTGTGCATTCCTCTGGTCTTGCCTTTTGAAGATGTTCGAGAATGTGGTGTTTGTGTCACCAGAGCCAGGTCAGTGGCATCTGACTGTGGTGGCCCAGGTGTTCTGCAGTGTCATTAGCGCAGAGCTATGAACTGGAGCTAGAAATTTCCACTCAGTTAAAGGCAGTGAAGGGGCAGGACAAAGAGAGTGCAATCAGAACAAAACTAGTAAACTCCTGGATGAACCTCCCACTAGGTCTGTAAAGGCTGAAAATAAATCACACTTCAGGGTTCAGGTTGTTTTTATGTGAGTGCTTTTGAAAAAGGCAGCGTGTTTTGGGGAGACTTCAATGAAACACATTTAATTTTTGTTGTAGTTTGTTTAGGCTATATAATTTGTTATTGTTAACCTTGCCTGGAACCTGAATTGCTTTATCTGAAGCCAAAACCCACTACTGATGGAATTAATGTTTTCTTTCTTCTGTATTTATTCATTGTGGTGTTTTTGGTCACTAGCAGATACCTTTCCTTTGTCAGAAGTAGATCACTAATAGTATGAAATTAGAAAAAAAATACAATTATTTTTTAATCAATTTCTTGTATGACGGAGTAGTTTGTCTTTTTACCTGTCGATATATACACATAGGTCAGTTCTGTCTGCTCTTCTGAAAGTGTTTCCTGAGTTCTGTATAAAATACAGATTTACAGAATATATATTTTTTTTTTTTTTTTTTTTTTTTTTTTTTTGCTTTCCTGTCCTCATCTCATGCTCGTACTTTTTTCTTCCTCTTCTTTTCTTTTTTTCCTTCCCTTTTTTGTCCACCCTTTTTCTTACCATGTCTTTTCAGTCCCTTCGTTGTCCAGGCTGAACATCTCCTTTCTCTTTGGAATTTAGTTTCAAGCCTATTTTCTGCAGCCTACACTTGAAGAAAGAATATTAATTTTTCTCTACTCTCTTCTGTGTCAGGTGAGAAAAGGGAGCATTACAATATCATTCTTAAATTCTTACAGAGTACAAGAGGAGGCAGTTCACTTGGTCACACATGACAGATTCCAGCTGAATAGCATGCTTATTTATATTGACAAAGGTAGAGAGTTGATGGTAAGACTGCAGCCCACTGTGTGGGGAGAAGGCGTGGGAAACCTAGGTCAGGAGAAAAGGTTTTGGGGAATCATCTGCCTTGTGTTTGAGAGGTGGATCAATTACTACTTATGTGGGGTTTGTAGGGAAAGTTTCAGCATACCAGTCATAATTTGGGAAAGCAAAACAGAATAAACATTATCTTAATTTGTATTCTTTTAGACACAGAGCTTGTACGTTTACTGGCATCAGCATGCATGCAAGTAGACAAAGACAAGAATAAACTGAACAACAGATCATCTTTGCCTTGTTCCAGAAGTAGGCAGTCCTTAAATGTCCCAATGTTGCCAGATGACAAAGGAGGTCTAAAGGTAGGTATGTTCACTCTTAATAAGTAACCAGTGCGTTGTTTCCTGTAATGTATGAAGCAGAGAAAGTAATTTCTAAGAAGTACTTTGAATCTAGTATGAAACTGAGTTTTTTGAGGGGTGTGCAGTCTGAATTCCTCATTGACAGTGTTTCCTGGTTTTATGAAATATAGCATGTGTTCAGCTCTTTTTGTCAGATGGCAAGGCAGGGGAAGACTTTTAAGGAAGAGTTTACATTTTTAATTTTTTGAAATTGGAGTGGATGTGTTATGAGCGTTTGGCTAGTATCTCCTATCATAGTGAGAAACTGCCTACTTGTATGTTGTTCTATGTAGGAATTACAGTAATAGTTCTTTTATTTTACTTTTATGGTATTTAGTAGACTCTAGAAGAAGGAAGGATGATGTAGGGAGGAGACTGAAGCTCTGGTAGTGTACTTGAAAATACTGCTGGGGCTCTGTGCAGGACAGCCTGGGAAACTGAGAGGCTGTATTTCTTGTTTACCTGAAGGACAGAGGTTAGACTTCATTTCAACCATAAATGGAAACAGGCTATTGGCATTGAAAATTAAGAAGATCATAGCAGAGATATTAATATGAAGAGTGGAAGTGTGAGGAGTTCAGGCTTACACATCCTCTGGCATATTGTACCTTGAAATTGGCAGTAGTCCAGTAGGAAACAGCACAGAGTCAGAACAAGTGCATGCCACTTAAACAAAGATATTGTGACTTAGACTGTCTGTTTGCGAAAGAGAAGGAAAAAGTAATAGTTTATTTTGTTGTTGTTGCCATCGTTGTTTATTTAGGTGAATCATTTTTGATTATGGTGTACCTCAGAATTGCCTTGAGTCTGTGATCTTATATTTTTAGTATAAATACTATCAGGGTCTTGGAAACACACATGGTAATTTCCAGGCTATTGTTGATGTGAATTTTAAATCTCTTTTAACGTTCTACTTAACTGCAAAACAGATTTGAGCTAAACTATGAAACAACAAGTGGTTATTTTCATATGACTGTTTTATTGTTTGATATGATACAACTTCAGTGTCAATGTAGATGGACCTATTTAAGAATGCAGTTCCTTAGATGGGAGATTGTCCAAAGAGCTTTTGGCTTTAGGGAATACAGATCAACAACGGGCCATGTTGCAGCTCTTGCAGTGTTATGATGAGTGATGATGTTATTGAATTAGGGCCATAAAAGGTTATGAAGTGAAATTAAAAAAGAATTTTAAGACTTGTCAATGATACAGATGTACGCATGAGTACTGACACAAATTTGATACATTGGTGTGTGGAATGTAAGTATTTGACCTCAAAACTACAAAATATTATAGTGTTTACAAGTTAAGTCTTAATCAAGCACTTTTTCATCAGAAATTGTATTCTGTGTAGTTCTCTGATACTTGCAACCTGAAAGGCAATATAGCCCACTCTTCCATCACTGATTAATGCTTTATTAACCATTCTGTTTGACCACAAGTATGTTACATATCTTACTTTCCTTACAAATGTTCAGAGTTGGTATAAATGACATTTTCATATCGGTAACACCCTTCCCAGCCAATCTCTTCTCTCTTTGGACCAGCATGTGAAGAGAGTCCACACATAGCGACAGTGCTTCTGTGTGGACAGCTGCTCTGTACTGAGCCAGGACTGTAAACCAAAGATGTTTACGGTGACTTAGCCAATACGTAAATTTTCTGTCTAGATCAGTGCAAATGATGGAATGTGGGTGTCTGCACTTTCATGGAAATGTAAAAATGAGAGGGGACTTGAAAGACTCACCTGCCTTTATGTGAGGAGACAGAATGAACGTGCCAAGAACATCCATGATGGAAGTTTCTGTTTTCCCTTCCTTCACTGTGGTGAAGAAGTTCCCTTGGTGCCATGGCCTCTGTCGGCACCCATTTCCATTGCTTTTTGCTTCTTGCCGTCAAAACTTTATTCCTTGATCTAATCTGTCTCTTGCTGCATATTAAGGTGATTGATTCTTGTTCAGTGGCCACCTTCATTTTCATAAGAACTACATAAATGAGTCATGAGATTCCAACTAGGGACTCAGTATCACATAGTGGTGTACAAAAACTCCTTGCACAGTTGTGTGTTTCCTGCTGTTATCAGTGAAATTCACCTTTTTTGAAGCGGTGAGACGCTGTGCATCTATACTTAGTTTGTGGTATGTTACAACTCTGATTTCCTTTTTTTTCTTTAGTATGGCTGCTTTGCTACTTACTTCATTTTCTGTATTTGTACAATTGATTTCTTCGTCTTACATGTCAGCTTGACCCCTACGGAATAATGTCAATTTGTCAGTGTTTAAATTTAGAGCATCTAAGGTGCTCACAAAACCATCCAGATAGATGTCTTCCATAGATTGTGCAACATACGTTGTTTCATTGTTGCTGTTGTTAATGAATATTTCCAAACACATATTTCACTCCATGAAGTATGACCTCCCAATTTGAGATCAAATTGTTGGTAATTTATCTCTTAATATGCTGTTTTGCTATGGTGCTTTCCCCATATTAATTTTACTTGAACCATATTTTCCTCAGACCCTCAATGAATGTTACATGGAATAGCAATAAAAGCTTTGTTACAGTGAAGCTATGTTACAGCTTTTCCTCCCTTCTGATCACTTGACCAGTTACTCTGTCACAGAGAGAGATTGATTTGGCTGTCTCTTCTGAGCTGTGATGACATATGAAGTTTTTTCAATGATGTTCTTTCAAGTTAAGCTTTTGAGCAGTAAATTTTCAGATTTTCCTCTTTGGGGTAAGGGTGATTATGTATTTGCCCTTTGGCTGATTTCTGTAGCTTCTTCCATCCTCTTAATTTACCTTGAAGATAATATTTGCGCAGAGGTCGTATTGTCTATAATTACTCTAGGGTAATTTTAATCAGTCTTGTCTGGTTCTAATTTGTGTAAGCTCATTTAAATATTCTTACTCTGTTAAGCAAATACACATTTATTCCTAACTCTCTCCTATTAATGGTATTAATATTAAAATATCTGATCACAAGTAGGCTGCTTTTGAAGTTTGAAAAAAAAAAAAAAAAAAACCTTTTCAGTGTCATCTGTTTTGATCACTTTTGTCATTAACTAGTATACTTTTTATTTTGTTGTGTGTTTCTTTTACTTGTAATTTATGCACAATACAGGCCCTTGTTCCTTTACCTACTGATTATGTAGTGGATAACCGTGATCTCATTCTTTACCCCTTTCACACGGGAACTGTTAACAGCTTTGATTTTTACCATTTTGTGGACTTGAAAACAAAGTATGCCTTTTCCATACACAAAAATTTTATTTAGTCTCTTCTCTTCCTGCCTGTGCTTCTTCAGCAAGTTATACTCTCAATATCAGTATTAGAGCAGTGTGAATTATCACATTTAGTTCCTTTTTTAGATTAAAGTTATTTAAGGGCAGAGATTTTCAGCTTTTTCCCTTATTCTTTCATTCTTAATATTGTTACAAACATCTAAGTTATTTCTCAGGCGGCAACACCATTTTTCTGTTCTTTGATACTATTGCCTTCTCCCACTGCTACTAGATTTCACCCTTTTGACAGACAGTATTTTTTACCTCAAACGCATTTTTGTTACTTGACTGCTTCAGTCTAGTTTAAAGCCCTTTACTGCAGCTTCAGTGCATGTGTGATGTGGTGAGGTATATGGAGAGTCCACAACCTTCTGAAGCAGCAGACTGGGAACTCCAGAGCTCAGAGCACCATACTCTGAACACCAGAGGACAAGATGAACCTCTCCACTATTAATGCTTTCTTGCCAGGGAGCAGTAGTTTTTTACATGGTAGTGTAGTGGCTGTACTTACTTCATTTTGGGGTAGTTTGTGGTGCGAGCATATGTTAATGAAGCAGAAGCACTGTGAAGAAGAGTAACAGAGATGATAGGAACTTAGAAGTGATCTTTGTTACAGAAGCAAGTTTCAGTGAACAAAACCAAACCACATTGTGCAAGCAGTCTCATTTGTAAGCTCATTGTGCCCTGTGTTAAAATTAGATAGATTTTTTTTCCCCCCTTTCTGTTCCTTTTGGAAGGTGAATAAATGCTGGACTCTGTGGTTTTTATTGCTTTCTCAGAACTATTTGTCTCTCTTGCCTTTTTCCATCAGGTCTTTGTTGCTGAAAGTAATGTAAATCTTCATTAGTTCTGGTTCCAGAGAGATACAAATGTCTGAGAACTCTATCCATTACTGATGCTCTGTGCAGATTTAAAATCTTTTAATGATCTTCTGTTAGAAGGATTGATTTACAGGGAATAAGTTTACAGTTTATATTACTTATTTCTATTGTATGACAGTTGGGAAGACATATATCAGTAGGCAGTTGAAGAATGTTAAATGCCAATGAGGGAGGGGAATATATACGGTGAGAAGGAATGTCTTAAGAATAAAGAGTAAACTAGGAAAGTGTATTATCTGGGTTGGTTATCACATAATGCTGCCTTGATGAAGTATCATCACTTTTACATGAGTCTTATTTTTCTCTAAAGAAGTGTGCCAGAAAGGGAAGAAGATGCTTTACCAAGAAATAATCAGAACATAGTTATAAGCTGACTGATTTACCTACAAGCCACATAATCTTTAATATAGATTGCATAGGTGGTCTTAATATAACTTATAGGTCTTGTGTAGTCTAGAGAAATGTCCTGATAAATACTTGAAGCATCTTGCACTGTCTACCTTTAAAAATATGTAATTCTGTAAATACATGCAGAAATTTTGTTTAGAGCAAAGATGGTCCTTTCATGGAAAAGTTTCCACATACGTGATACCTGTATGGAGGGAGGTTGTAGGTGCAGTAGTCCTAAGGTTTGTGTTGTTTTCACAGCTGATACTGCCTTGCCTTGCCCTTTTTCAGTTTATAATTTTTCCAGTCTGCCAGGGTTTAAGTTATCTGTATAGCAGCGCTGTATGGACTGTGGATCTTTAGTTTGACGGGAATACCATCAGAACTCCTCCAGTTTGCCACTGCTTTTGAAAATCTTAATGAGAAGCTTTCGTGCAGATTGAGTAAAATGCTATGCACCCCTCCGGAAAGGAGAAAAAAATACATGCTAGTTTATTGATGCCAGAGAGTGTAGAATGGATGGTGAAATTGGAAGTTAATGGGGAGATTTATATTTGCGATGTAGCTGTAAAATTTTCCTATTCAAATTGCCCTAATACTTTTATCTACCTTGTCTTTCCAGATAGTGTGGAAAAATGTTGTAAGGCATTTGACAGATGAAAAGTAAGGAAAGAGATTAATTTTATGCCTACAAATTCTGGTGAAGGATGCAGTTGATAATTGCAAACCACCTTAACATTGCTTTTGTAGTTTATCTCAAGAACTCCTTGACAGATTTATTGCTGCTGTAAGGACTACTTAATAACACCTTTCTTTCCTTTTTTTTTTTTTTTTTTTTTTTAAATTGGAACTAAATTGTTCTGTCTTCTTATCATCTTATCACTCTAGTCCTGGTGGAGCAGGATGTCCAATCGATTCCGCAAACTGAAGTTGACTCAGACATTGCGCCATGGATTTCCTTCCAGTCAGTTTGTGCCTTTTCCTGATGAGGCTGAACCATCGTTAAATTCCACCATAAAAGCAGTTTCACAGAGTGATATGGACACCTCTGGAAACCTTGATGCTGCTACAACTCGGATCATGAATGACAAAGCTAGCGGTAAAACCAGAGTTATCTTGTGGGAAATGAGCTCCTGAGGGATAGTCAAGATGATATTCTTTCTAATTTATTGATCTAGTTTTTACTTAGTTCAATATAACTGAAAAGACACATAATGTAGTATATAGAGAGATGTTTGTGCTCCTGACTGTTGATTGTGCTGAATGCTGAGTGCAGCATCATTTAAGCAGGAAAATGCTAATGTAATCATCGTAGTGTTCTGTAGGAATCACCATTAAATTGGACAGTAGAAACAGGCCACTCAAAACTTGTTAGTATCTTTGATAAACTAATTTATGTAATGAAACCCAATTTATTTACACAAATAAATAAATAATTCGGAGACGAAAGATTGGAAAAGTCCAAATTATAAAGCATATTTACCAGAATTATACAGCCCTCCATGCTTGTGAGCTCCCACACAGCTTGTGATGTGAAATAAGACTATTGGCTGAACTTTAATTCAGCTACATGACAGTGTCACTGGAAATCTTGGTTCTGTGTGCTTACTGAGGGTAAAACTTGAACATTTGAAAACAGTAAGCTATACTTGAGAACAAAAGTAGGAGTGTGTAAACAATAAAACATCATTTATATATTTTTCAGGTGTAAATACTGCAAAAAGAGGAAAGGATGATGAGTTATTGACAACCATGGTATGTTGCACTGTTCTTGGTATGTTCACCCCAGTTCAGAAGGTCGTGCAGCTCCCATCATTTTTATTTTTTTTTTTTACCTCCTATCTAAGTCACCGTTGGAAAGAGAGCTAGCATTTGTTTGTAGTCACTAGAGAGGAACTGACAGGCTGTGATACATCAGTAGCTCGTAGACTAGGACCACATACAAGTAGGATGGTATGGAAGCTGTTCACAAATACTGACTTTTTTCAAGAGTTGCCCGTGCCTTTTTATGATCAGTAATGAATTAGTAAAATAGATGGAACAACTGATTATTTGCTGACAAGCAGTATGCTGTGAGGAAAACATGGATGGAACATGGCATAACGTGAAAGTGAGAAATTACTAGTAGAGGCAACCATGAAATATTTAGTTTGGGATGTTTACTTATATTTCTTCTTTTGTTGTGCTGTAGCTTTAAATGCCCCTGCAGCTTACTCCCTGGAGATGTCATTAAATTTGGCTGGTTATCCTTTATGTTCTTTTTTTAAGAAGATTGAGTAATTTCTGATGTGACTGATAGAACTCCAGGGAGTCAAATCAGTCGTGTTGGGTTTTTTTTTCTTTATGAAGAACACATACAGCAGGAACAGGCAGTTGTTCACTGTTTCCTGGTGTCCTGTCTGGGAATAGAGAGAACTACCTTGTTATTTCTTTGGAAATTAATTATTAACATTCCTGTTAAAATCAGTGTGAAGCAAGATTCAGCCCAATGAAGGAAGAGACAGGTTCTGCCACTTAATGAACTGTATTCATTGTACTAAATGAGTGAGTGCACTGACAGTTGCCAGAATGTCCATTGCATTCTCTCTGTTATTATGCGTTATACATCTTCACAAACACTACTTGTGTGTCTTGTTTCCATTTTATTTAGTTTAAAAATGGGTTTGTCTCCATCTTTTTATCTTACAATTTTGAAACTACATCATCAGCTCCCAGTAATATCTCTTAAGAAGAGGGTCTTTTCTTTTTCCCTTTCTTTGTTTCCCTCTCTAAGTTGAGAAGTAGTGCTCCGTTTACCAGGCTGCCCAGCGATAAACTGAAAGCAGTGATACCACCTTTCTTACCTCCCTCAAGTTTTGAGCTTTGGAATTCTGACCGAACGCAACTCAGCAAAGATGGCAAAGCTGAACAGATGAGAACTGCCTGGCCGCAGAGAGCGATCAAGCACGATTTTAACAGCAGTGGGAACTCTGATACAGTAAGCAAACAAAATATGTACAAAAATACTGTGAGATGTCCTGACTTGAGACTCTAATAGCCAAGTGCAGAGAAGCGTTTATTTTTTTTAGTCCAGAACTGGTTTTCAGGCCAATTCTACAAGTGGGACAATGAAGACATTTTAGGTGGAATTATTTTTTTTCTTCCTTTTTTAAGTGAAAATTAGCTTAATGCCAGTAGAGGTGATTTAGGTGGAATAAGGTAGAGTACCAGAAGGGAAGTGATAGACCACAGGAAGGTAAAATGTTCATCATCCTAAAAAAGGTGATTGTAATAATGTAAGTGGATAATTTGCACCTGCATATAAAGTGAGGAGCAAGGGAAGTAGGGGAGGACTAGCTATTGATCCTTCTGTGAGGAAAGAAGGGTTTTGCGAGGGAACAGGGAGAAGAAGAGAAACCTAGTAAATCAGAGCTGGAAGAAGTGATTTGAGCAACAGGATGAGAAACATGAAAAAGCTTAGCTGCAAGAGCTATGTGTTAGGTGGTGGGCTGTGGCCAGTGATTTAAAAGCAAAAGAACTGAAGGAGGATGTGGATGTGGCTGAGGATTCGGTTAGCATATAGCTAGATCATTAGTCCCTCAGTTAACAAGAGTCAAGAAAATGGTACAGGTAGCTACTGAGATTGAAGGGGGTGTGAAAATGCGACTGGAGGAGAGAAAGTTCATGTCACTTGTTGCAGCTTAGTAAGAAACAGGGATATGATGGATGAAAAATAGACGGTAACTGTTACCAGAGATGGGAGACACAAAACCAGGATTCTGGAGGAAAGAAGTTTCACATGTGATAATTTTTTTTTTTTTTTTTTTTTTTCCCCCACTGCTTGTAATACTGTATATATCATATCACAGGTGCATCGTATATGCTCATTTTATGTTGGCCAAAGATAAGGAGAACTAATGCCTTTATTATAAAGTGTGATCTCTTTCGTTGAGTATATACATTCAGTATATATATTTACATAAATATATATTCAGTGTATTTGTATATGTAAAATAAGGTTATTTCTGATATCCCTTTTGTTCTTCAGTGGAAGTTTCAGAATTTATGATAAATAAAATAGTAGTTGAAGTTCGATCTTTGTTTTGCTCAAACAAGAAAGATGAAAATTATTTTTCTTTTTATTTTCCAGACATCTGTTAGCAAAGGTACTAGACCGGTCAAATTACCAACATTTGCAAGACGACCCGCATCTCCTTCAAATTCTAATAACTTCAACCATTCTCCCCATTCTTCTGGTGGATCCAATAACATTGCAGGAGTTAACAGGCATGGAGGAGAACTGCATAATAGATCAGGTACTGTGCTGCTTTTATTTTTAATAAAAAATTAATTTCTATCTGGTTCAGGTAAAAAAAAATTAGTGTTTGTTATGATGGCAGAAGATAATAAACTATTTCTGAGGGCTCTTACTGTTCTAGAAGCAAATCTTCTATAAATTCTGTTGCAACAGGATTGGAGTTTGGACACATACATAAGGGAACAAAAGCCTCACATCTGTTATGGAAGTCTCATAGGTTAGCTCCTGTCTCAGAAAAAACACGTTGTTTTAATTGAGTCCATCCACCATGTATCAGGTGGATACTTGTTCATTGCAATGTATGTTTCATAGACCTGTCTCTTACCCATGTTGCTTGCTTTTTGTTTAAAATAAAAGTCAGTTTTCATTTAAAAAAAATTGCAAGCATTGTGTCTGGCAGTTGTAAAGACAATATAGTGAAGCAGCTCATGAAACCTGTATCCAGCAGCATGAAAGTCAGCTCTGTGTGTGTATGGACAAGTCTGGCTTCTCTCTTCACCCGTGGTTGACTTCTGTTCCCTTTCCTGAAAGCTGCTGAACAGGTCTGAACCTTACAATTATTACTTCATCCAGTCAGTTTTTAAAAGAAAGTAGTGGAGAGAGGTGAACTGAGAATTAACATATATTTGAAAATGATGGTTTCCTTAACAGTTTAATTTTATTTTTTTCTTAGGTGGCAGTGCAGATAATGTTTTGTCTCAGATTGCAGCCCAAAGAAGAAAAGCAGCAGGCTTACCTGAACAGAAACCCAGCCAGCAGCATAGTCCAGTCCAGTCAACTCCTTCATCCACTCTGTCCGATTTGCAGTGTGCTCAAATTGTTAGCAACGGACATATTGTAAAGGTACAGAAATGTGAATTTTTGTATTTCCAAATTGGCTAATTTTAATAGAACGTGTCTCAGTCATGGATGGTTGATAAATATAACTGTATGACATTGCACAGCCTAAAAGGAAGGAACACCTGTTACAGGAGTGGAAGCTTTTCAGCTCCCCAAACCTTCCTTTTAATTACAAGCCTACAAAAGATCAGATCTAATAATAGCACATGGTTTTGCTCTGTTATTAATAACAGTAAACGTAATACTTGATTTTAGGGTAGATCTGCACTGTTGTTTTGATTTCTCATTATTCCTTTTTATGGCCCTGATTGAGTCCACTGTTTTAAGTTAGCCATTCATAGTCATAGAATGGCTTGGGCTAGAAGGGGACCTTAAAGATCATCTAGTTCCCACTGCCCTGTGTGAACAGGGACACCTGGGTTTTGCTTTGAAGTGGTATAGCTAGTTTCTCCCCAGAGGCACAGCTTGAGTGTAGAACATGAGATAATTTGTATCGGGATCTGCCAACCACGGCTATATGTGTGTATCCAGTCTGCTTCACAAGGCATTATTTTTAAACAGTATGAACATTAAGTTGTCATCACCAAAGTCAGGTTTTGCTCGTGAGTGCAGACCGTATTATCTGCACTGATTTACTTAGCAATTTCCTGGAATAGCTTTACCCTCATGACCTGCCCATTTTTTGCATATGTACTTTGAAGTTAACAACTGCTTTGTACAAAATTTTTAAGGATTAAAATGTTAAATCTTCAAAATATGCACAGATGCAAGGTAGAAAGCAGCATCATAACAGAAGATGTGATACACTGTTGTGAAATGTACGGGTTTATTCACACAGGGAAACATTACATTTCAGAGAGCAAGAAAAAGCACATAATTTGGGGTTTTAGTTCGAAGGTCTGGTATTCTGAAATTGTTAGAATACATGACCAAGAGCAAATTTTCTCAACTTTGTGTTTGTGTAATCTCCACACAGCTCACTTTACTTTGTTTTGTTTTCCTTATATATTTTCATGAGATTCTTCTTGAAATTTTCCATGAAGAAACAAAAATGGCCAGAGTATAAAATTGCTACATTTGCTCTGTCATTCTGTGATGTCTTATATGGCAACAGTAAGCAATATGTGTACTTCATCTGTAAATATTAATGATAAATGAAGTTACAAAGTTGTTCAGTGATGTAATTGTAACTTCTGGAGGACAAAAATCAGAAAAAGGAAAGTGTGCAACTGCCAATGCTGAAACAGTTTCCACGAGTAGTCTCTTTGTTTCTGATCTGTCAGTCCTCATTCTGAAGGGACCGGTGGTTGCTTTTCAAAGATGAGATTGGGAGCTAAAATTTATAACTGCTGGACCCCCCAAAAGCTATGGACTCATACCAATTCTTTGGCGCATGATAATCTTTCCTCCTTTTTTATCCTATGTAACAGCTCCCCAGGTTATAAATGATCTGTCTCTTTCTTTCCTGTAGACAAAGCCACTTCATTATCCTCTTCCCTCATTAAAGTCTCTACTGAACAGCTACCAAATGCTTTTTCTTTCAGAGGTGGTCTGACCAATATATTTGTAATTAAAATCTCAGCAGTTTCTCTCAGCTTGTTTTTATCTTGGAAATAATTTCAAAAGAGCTGGTTGTGTGCCCCAAAAAACCTTATTTTTGTCCAGTTATACAAGTGCGCCTGTTGAGAGATAGTACCTCTGCCTCTGAGCTATGGGCTGCAGATCTTGGGGCCTGGTGTTCCAACAGTGCTGCCACTAAGAAGTTTAACTATTATTTCCACTCACAGTGAAAGACATTAGGCGATAAAGAAGTAGCGAGGTGCAATGCCCTGCAGATCATCTTCTGGGAAGGCAGTTCATTATACTGTTGAAAAGTTCTTTTTAAATAAAAATGGTGCCAGTATGTTGGAAAGGCAACAGTTCTTTCAGTGTTCTTTGCTTACATGTTGAGATGAATTTCAGTCTTTACACCAATAACAAAACATAATCAATATAAATCTCCACTATAGATGTCCACACATCTGAGTCAATTTTTGGGACATCAGTATCTGTTGAGAGTAAACAATCACATATGGGTCCACACGGGCTGCAGAAGCTTACACAGCCTTCTTTGGTGTTGTAATCAACAACATAAGTGCTGAAAATGTAATGTCTGTATCCACTGTGGAAGTGCTTGTGCTCTCCCATTAGGATCATGCTGTCTAAACTTGAAATAGCTGATCTAAAAATGCAGTGATGTTACACTGATCAATTTTGCAAAAGTTATCCGTGAGGGGTGGGATTGTGCAAGCCTTAAAGAAAGGAAAAGTGAATGACAATTTAGAGGGTGATGTAGTTGAAATAAATGCAGTGTGCTGGAGAGGAAAGAGTGTTCTGAAACACAACTGGCCAATAACAGAATACAGGGAAATTTGGGACAAAAATTCACAGTGGTCTTCAGAGACCTCTCAAATTTGTATCATGCTCCATTGCTTCTAGTCAATTCAATGTAGGGCTAAGGAGGTAGTACATTCTGGCATAAGACAGAGTAATGTAAGAATGTTACCACTCAAATCAGTTACATCTTTTTAATCCACATCTCTTTCATTAACTAGAAAAGTTCTATTTATGCCATAGCACAGAAGCAAAATTGTAGAGGGGCTGGAACCATTGTCATTCTCCCTTCTTGCCTTGTTACCCAGCTCAACTTCTTCCTTATGTTTTTCTTGTACCAGCCTGATTGAAAAAAGGTATTTTAAGTTAAACTCTGAATTCAGGAATCCAGGGGAAAATCACCTAAGACTTCTTTTTGGGTCACATAATGCAAACATTGAAATGTGTGAAGTGATACATAGATTGAGGAATTTAGGAGAATGAGGTACATTATCAGTCTTTCCAAAACAAGTTAGGCATATATATATATTCTTATTATAATTTATCTATTTTCCTGTTTTCCACAATTCCAAATGTATTAAGTATTTGCAAAATATTTAATAAATTGAAATCATTTGACTCATGTTAGATAATAACAAATTTAAGGGTTGACTGGAAACTTTCACTCCAGTGCAGCAAGGGGTTTAAATGCAACCGAAAGTTGGTTTATGCTTGGAACATATTTCTGGTTAATCTGGCATGAAATGCTACTTTAAATTAGCATCTGATACTTTGAAAAATTTTAATTGAGGCTTTATTTATTTAATTAAATCTCTGAATGAAAAAAACCTGCTTTCAGACTCATTCTGCCTTTATAAAAAGAATAATTGTAGAGCTTGTATATAGTGTTGATTTATAAAAAAATCGTTATTCCAAAGTTACAGCCTTAATAAATGTATTTTTCTTGATGAATTTGAGGGGACAGTCTCTCACCTGGGATAAATCAGTATTGCTTCAATTATTTCAATGTTAATCAAGCAGAAGTTTCTAGTTGCGACTGCATGCTCTGCAAAAATGATACGCTGTTTAAGTAATACTGAAGCATCATGTATAGGTGAACACTTTTTTTTAACTGAAATGATTGTATCATTAACTACAGCAAAAACTGGATATGAACAAAAGACCTCCATCTGGGACTTCATCTACATCTAAAAGCACATCACCAACTCTCACACCTTCCCCATCACCCTCCCCGTCTCCTAAGGTTCACAACACAGAGTCCTCTCTCTCTTCTTCTCACAGACAGGCCAAGAGCAATGGTTCCAGCAGTGGTACTATTACAGAAGATGGTGAGTAGGTCACTAATTACAGGAGATCCATTCATCAAGAGCACAGAGTGTTTAAAGCTATAATTGTACTGAATTAGTGTATATCTGCATGAGAGTGAGAACTTTTTTCTTTCTAGAAAAAATACGTTGGTGTTTCTTACTGTGAGATTGGCATTCCTGCAGTAATTGGCTATTTCTCTCCCACAAGCTGTGATCCCTTCCATTTAGAGGGAGATTGGTGCCATCTCAAAGCTAGCATAGAGCATGTAGGTAGGCCACTCTTACATGGTCTCCTGCTTTTCTTCTGCCCTTTCTGGCTTAAATCCTGTTTTTTACCCTTCGAGGGTAGAAAATGCAATTTCTCCCCATTCAAAATCCCTTAATTCATTTTTTTTTAAGTAAATACAGTGAAGCACATCCCTACAGAAGTACAATTATGTTACTACTTTTCCAATAAGATTACTGCCTTTTAAGTTGAACTCTTAGGTCTAAATTACAGCTTGTTTTTTTTTTTTTTTTTTTTGAAAGTCATGTTACTGCATTAGAAACTGCATATGAATTGCTTTGTTTTTTTCTGAAAACATCTCAAAAAAAGTGACCAAAAAATAACATGACTTAGAATCTTTTAAAGAAGAGATGGAGGTACCTTTTATCTGGTATCTGCAAGAGGGGCACTTTGTACTATTTTGGGGTTTTTTTTAGTGTCCATATTGATTTTGTTTTATTTTCATTTATACTAACTTTGTCACACTGTACCTCCACTTGACACTGAGGAGAGGTGATATTTGACCCGCTTTCTGTCCTCTTATGGTGGCTTAGCTGTAACATACTGTACTGACAGCTGGAGAAAATCCTTTTACGTTTTAGTGCCATTTTATAGTGATGGCTCGATAATGTAAGAGTTGTCAGTTTAGAAATACATAAAGGGAAGAGAACTTGCTGTCAGATAACAAGGGGAATTCCCCAAGCTATTAGCTGTTCTCATCTCACCTGGTGAAGCCGGGCTTTGAGACTGCACCACTAGTGTCACGGTACAGTGAGTTTCCTCTGTAGCAGAAGGATAGGTTGTCAAAAGCCTGAGTAGTTCTGGGTTCATTGTGCTTGTAAGCTTTCATAGTTAAGTGGTCCTTTAATTCAAGAGCTTCTCTTACTGTGATTTGATTCCACAGCAACAGTACAAATGCTCATAGGCCCAGCAGTAATCACAAAAGTAAGTACAGAAGACTTGCAATGCTAACTTTTCTTTCAAGTAAGCTTAAATGAACTAGAAAAATTATTTGTATTGAATATTACTGTGAAGAAACAGTAGACATCAGGGTTCAGAGGTGTGCATGGTTTCTTTTTAGGCAACCACTTGGTGGACCATCCACAGCTTGTCCATATTCTGAGAACCAGTGATGTAGAGAATCATGAAAGAAGGAACCACGTGAGAGTAAAAGGAGGCTCTGAAAACTTGGAGAAAGGTAATCTTAACCTACTACTACTACTACAGAGCAGTACAAAGGAGATGCTAAATAGGAGTAATGTGGCAGAAGTAGTAAGAGCTCTCAGAAGCTTTGTTTTCTCCAGGGATGTAGGTAAGGAGACGAGATGCGAGTAGAGCAGAAGAAAGACTTAGGAGAAACAATATGTTATGCAAGAGTTGTAAAACAGAGGTTTCAGGTTTTCTTCAAACATAATATATAATACAGGAACTGGAAGAGGGAAAGAGAAAAAGCAAACATGAAAAGCCTACAGCTGGAAAGCATTGTCTCTGTGTGTAAAAAGTGTTTGATGTTATAGTTGTTTATGACAGCAAGGCTCTGGGCTCAGAGACCCTGAAAGTTTCTTCCCTTATTACAACCTATAATCTTAGTACACCAGTGTGATGAAAAATGAGAAGGCTAACTAACAACCTAAAGAAAAAAAAGGTTAATAATAAATCTAAGAGCTTCTAATGAAACTTTTATTTTCTTTCTGTAAGACAGTATTTTTCAACAAACTGCATGGAGAAGTTCTCATGCTGTGTTTTTAAAGCTAGTTACCTTCTCCCATGGATTAACCTTAGCTAGGGTACTAGAGCTTTTAGCCTGAAATTATGCCAACCTCTACAAATCATGTTAGGCGTAACAAATTAATTGGTATTGAGGTAGAAAACAAAAACTCTAGCAGAAAATAAGACTCAACTAGAATTTTTCACTTCAGCTTTTTTTTCACTTCAGCTTTCTGTGGTCTCTTCTGTGCAAAGAAGGAGGCTTCCAGAATGGTGCATAGAAAAGTGTGTCCATCTCAAGATACTTGATGTCTTTTGAGAAGCTTAGAGAGAGAGATTCTCTTTTATGTTTCTACTAATGATGAAAGAGAAGGGACAGTCAAAAGACAAAGAAGTGAAATAAAAGCAAAGTGTATTTGGTAATGGAATAGTGATGTCTTTAGAATGAACGTGAGTTTATATGGGGAATACCCAATATAGTTTGGTTGTATAATGTAGTAATTCATGTTCTTCATTTTGACTTTGAATGCTTAGTATAACTGACCATTTTGGTACTTCTGGTGAAAAATAAATAAATTAGTCACTTGTGACAGCAAAGCAATAAAAATAAACAGAATCCTTAGAGAGGTAGTATGTAATTAAGAGGGGTAATTGCAGGTTATTCTAAAACTGCACTTAGGCTTTTTAACTGGCTTAATCACATTTTAAATGTGTGGGAAGAGTCACTATCAGGTCCTCCAAATTTTAGTTTCCTTAGACTTTGAGAGGAAACCCAATATCCAGTGCTGTTAGCCTTGGAAGGTGAGCTTATGAAACTTAAATTCTGCCCAGGTTTCACCTTAGCTGGATTTCAGCTATCTGTGTTCAAGGTGCCTGGATGTCAGGCACTTAAGGAGAAGGGGTTCAGATACACCCTTGTTGTACCAGTGTTTTGCCTGAGCGTCTGGCTGGTTGCTTGCTCTACCCTTTGCCTTCCTGGATCGGGACATGGAGATAAGCCATTCAGCTCATTGTCTGCTTGAGGAGTTTTGCTGTCTAACCTGTGTGATCCGGGTCAGCCATCTGGGGCCAGGCACCTGCGTTTTGGGCATTGAAGTGTCTAAGTTGTCCTTGGTGGTTTAGTTTTTTAATATCCTTCTAATGAGGAAGAATGGGCAATACAACAGAAAGATTTTATCCTAGCAAGGTAAGACTAGATGGACTTACAGTATCCTGGAGTAGGTAAGAACACAATAAGTGATGCAGAGTAAATGTGGTTGTGTTTTTGTTATCATATATCACTGTGGAATATATGTTTTTATATATATTTTCAGCAGTTAACAATGCAGAGATCACTAAAATCCTTCCTGATCTGTGGGGGTGTTTTTGTTTTCTGTTGTTCCAGATGAGCTGACTGGCATCCTTAAAAAATTGTCACTTGAGAAATATCAGCCTATTTTTGAAGAACAAGAGGTATGCCTTTTTAAAAAGATTTATTTTTTCACTCTTTTTCTAAAAAGTCGGGTGCGACACACATTGTATCAGAACTGTGATCCAGAAGCTCAAATTTAAAGCTTTACAACCATTTCTGCTTGCAGAGAGGACCTTGAAACATTGGACCACGTGGTATTCACAGCATTCTGCAGGATACTGCAAATATCAGTGCTTTTTACACTGAATCTACAATTTTGATGTAGATAGGTGCTTCAGATTTTTTTTTCCCTTTCTGTTTTTACACTGCTTTTTCTATACATGTCTATTTCCAATGTGGCTAAACAGTTTATAGGACATGCTGTATCATCCCTGGGGTCACAGCTGGAACCTCATTTGCAGATGGAGGACAGCAGGGTGTGACTCACCGAGATGGCTGCTTTCTCTTCTTTATCTACTAAGAATAAGCAACAGAAGAATTAAATTGGGAAACCCAAGTATCATTGTAGATGAGGCCTGAGACAGTCACTTGCCTGAAGGATGCAATGAAAATAAGTAAAATTAATCCATTACAATTTTTAAGGCATTATCAGATGTGAGCAATAATTGTGTGTTTGGCCAAAGGCAGAGGTTAGTGAATGGACATACAATACATTGACATTGCAGCAGAGTTCAGGGTTCAGCGCCACAAACACAGGTTATTTAGTGGCATCACAACACACTGTGCTAATTATTGTTCCCCTACATGATAGAGAAGGGAGTATTTGTAGAAATGAATATGCTCCGTGTGTGAAGGTTATACCAATATGAAAAGTTCTAGATGTTTGTTCTTATTACAGCCTTATGGGTGTGTTGATACAATAAAAACGGATATATGAACAAACACTAGGTTTTCCTCAGGAGACACTGAAAAAGTACACACAATAGTCTGAAATTCAAAAAATACTTGGGGGCAGGGGCAAGAAAAGAAAGAAATCTTCGGCTTATTCAACTAGCTGCTACTGTAAGTAGAGGAATTTTTGTGAAGCATATATATTTTGTATTGATAGATCTTCTCTGAAAAAAAAATGAAAAATCCATTAACATTTTAAATATAGTGTCATAACTAATTGCATTATTGACAGCAGATTTCAGTCCTGACAACAGAGTGCTAAAGTGGGTACCATTTGGTGCTGGTAATTCATTGATTCATTGAAAAGTTTTGTGTGCATGCTATTTACAGTAAATCTTAACAGTAAAAAAAAAAAAAAAAAAAAAACAAAACAACACTTTTAACCTGTAATAGTGAATCTTTGCCCAGGTAAATTTGTCTTGCCTTTTTTTCTTTTTTTTTGTACACAGGTCGATATGGAAGCCTTCCTTACACTTACAGATGGTGATCTGAAAGAGCTAGGTATTAAAACTGATGGATCAAGGCAGCAAATTTTGGCAGCTATTTCTGAACTGAATGCAGGAAAGGTACATTTTGAAATACTGTACTTAATATTTGGGGTTTGCTTATACTGTTTCGAAATTCAGTTATAGATGTTGGTTAGAAAAGCCACATGAATGTTTTCCAAACAAAATATTTAATGTATTTGATTAGAGAAAAATATCTTCCTTTGTGATACTCCCTGTTCTCTTTTAACTCTTTCCTAGTTCAGTGACTGTACAATTCTTTTAGAGTATTGAAAATCATATCAGAAGCTGCTGGTAACATAAACATTGGCAATATTGCAATTCTGAATATTGATTTCAGTGATGCTAAAAAGAACCATCTGGCCACTATAGTCCAGCTAGAGAATATAATATAAAAGGAAAGGTCTCCTTTGTTTTGCCTAACAGTTTTAGGTTTTTCTGTGACTAGGTAAGCAACACTTCTCTCATTCCTTACACTTCTATTGCCTTTTAATTTTATATTGGCATAAACAAGTTTGCTAAGAATGGCACACAGTAAGCAATGTTCTTGTCAGAGGGATTATGGACTGGAACATCTCTTTAATTAGGCCTGCTGACACTTCTTAGCTTTTTCATTTTTGAGGTCCATTCTCTCTCTGATACTGGAGGCTTGGATAAATAAAACATAATTTCCCCAAGTTAAGATCAACAGCAGCAAGCGGTGAGGCTAAAAATTAGGGGAGGTAGATGATACTCCATGTTGTAAACCTATGAAGAAAATTGTGTAAATGTTTCTCTTGCTATCTGGTACTTTCAGGAAAAGATTACTACAAGGTTTTCTACATATCTGGGAGGTAGAGATTTGTTATTATTCCTAATAGTACACTGTGACTCTCGGGGCATAGACACATATATTTACACATTTTTTTGATGAACTTTCAATAAATTCATTTTTTAAACAGAAATTTAAGAAACCTTATTTTAATTTATTGTACTTTTACAGGGACGAGAGAGACAGATTTTACAAGAAACTATACACAACTTCCACTCTTCCTTTGAGAGTAGTGTTAGTAACACACGACCTCCAGGTCATTCCCAGTGTAAGTAGCACCTGAAATTAACTGAAAAATGTATGGATACTTTTAATGAATACTGGTTAGAAGACATAATGTGACAAACAAGCTAGTTAACTTCTTTCTGGGTTAATGACTGATGCGTGTCTGTGTCTCTTGCTAAGACTGGAGAGAAGATTTCAAGGTAAAAGGTAGAGATAATATGTAAGATTTTTATACACACTTCAGTACTGTCTGAGATAAACATAAGATTTTTGTTATACATTACTAAACACAGAAAATGGAAGTAAGTATAGCAAACTATAGCATACAGTATACTGTATATAGTGTGTGTGTATATATTTATAGTAGCAGTGGGAGGTGTGTTTCTATATGGTACATATTTTTGCATATTCTTTATAGGAGACAGTTTTCTTCAGTGTGATCAAGTAAATTAAAGATATTCAAGGTTTACAAATTAGTATACTGGCTTAGGTAGCTGTGTTAGTTATGGATTTATGTATGTATGCATTTAGTTTTTTGTATAGGTAGTATTTTTGTCTGAATGTCTATAGCCAGTTTCTTTGGAATACATCTATTCCAACTACCAGTGTTAACTGCTAGCCATTGCTAGACAAACTGCCTTTTAAAATGTACTATCTATAATCAAAATGTACAGAAAGGTGTTGCTGACCTGTAACAAGTGAATACATTTTCTACAGTCCTGCTAGCCACCTGAGCCAGAGGCAGATAGGCAGCTGTTACTCAAGGTTTAGGAATGGAGCAGGGCCTATTCATGTCTGTATTTCTGGATCCCTGTTTTAGGAGGGACGTGAAAGCCACTGAATGGCGTTGAAAAATTCACTATGTTGAAGTGCCTCTTATTCTCCTGCCGTTGCTTATTTTGCTGCTTGCATCCACTCACAAAATCATTTCATTTGTTCAGTGGCTATGTTAAATAATACTGCAGGAAATGTACGCCGTATGATGTGTTAATAATGAGCAAGTCCTAGTTTTTCCAGTCTCAGTCAGCTGAATATCACTAGCTATGTGAAAGCAGGTGCTAGCTGTAGTCCTACAGCTGTCTTGGGGAAAACCAGGCATTGCTGGGGTAGTCAGTGTGGGCTGCTTTCTCTATTCTGTATAGTCAGCTTGGCTGAAAGCCACTGTCAGGTGTCACTGTATGCACTGTGCAGCTTACTTCCCATTCTCAGAGTAGTCAGCATGTGTGGGAACTTTTGGGTGTCTCTTGACAACATCCCAGACTTGAAGAGCATCTTCTGTAGGTACTGCTAGGTGAGCAGAACCTGCTATTTTGGGATTTGATAACATGGTGCAATGAACTGAAATTACGTAAGAACTCAGGAAGCATACAGATGTCATGTGTCTCCAAGCGAATTGCTGAGCCTAACCACCGAGCTTAAAAGTGTCTTGAAGACAGCAAAAGAGAGTAGTGGTAGCACAGAGTTGGGGAGAACATCCTTTTGTAAGAATGAGGCAACAGTTGCTCCTGCTGACCAGCTGAGAAGATGCTGCAAGGAAGCTGCCATCAGAGATCTAACTTTTGGGGTTTGTGTGTGAAAAGTCCATGAAATAGATTTGGCTGTGAAACAGCAACAGAAGCACTAGCAGAGGAGGAGGAGGAAGAGAACATGTAGATAAAAGAAGTTTCTGCACCAGGTAAGCTGCTTTTGGTTGTAAAAAGTAGCAGTGGGACCCCTGTGCAGTCTCTGGAACTTCAGGTAATTTCCAGGAATGTGTCATATTTTAGAGCATAAGAGCAGCTGTACCTAGTCAGATCCAAGGGCCATATAGTTGTGTTCAGCTTTTTCATCCAGTCTCATTTGGCATTGGTGTGAAGAGCTGCTTGCTTTCATTTTCTGCAAACTTGCCACGTCCTGACTTGTTTTGCTTCATCCTACTGGATCAGAAGATACAGTGGACGATTGTTCCCTCTTCACTGCCTCAGCACCACTGATGATTTTACAGATACCCATGCTACTCTTCCTTAGTCATGTTTTTTCCAGACAGAAGACTTACAGGCTGCTTAATCATTGCCTATACCATTGCTTTTCAGACATCTTTTCCTTTTCTACTATATCCTTTCAGACTTGGAAATACCAGCATAGCATACAATATTCAGGACGTAGGCATACCGTGGTTTTACACGTGATGGAGTTTGGTTTTTAGTTGTGTTCTCTATTTTCAGGTCTCTTGCGCTTTCCTAGTTATTTCTAGTACTCTGATTTTTAGTAATTGGTACTACCTCTTATAACCCTTATAATCTACTGAATTTGAGCTCAGAGCCTATAATTTTATATAACCACTCGTACATCGTTCTTTCCATACACCTTCATATTTATCTTCAGCAAATTTTCTCTGACATCTTATTGTTTGGGCACTGATGTCTCATGAAGTCCTTTTGCCAGTCTTCCATTTGCCTTTATTTTTGCTGACAGGGATAACTTAGGAAAGTTTGTCACTCCACTTTTGATGCCCTTTTGAAGTCATATACTGAATATCTTGAGTCCTCATGCAGATCCCTATGAAATGTTAGTGGTGTGAATCTCTACTATGGAAAAAATCACTGTTTACTCCCACCTTCTGTCCTCTGACTTTCTAACTGATTATTTATCCACACAATAAACTTTCTTTTTATTATGTGGGCTCCTTATTGTCTTAAGTGAGCTTTGGAGCTTGTGAAATGTTTTGTAAAAATCAAGTGGTATCAAGTGGACCTCTTTTATCTACAAGACTGTTGGCACCTTTGAGTAGATCAGTGAGGCAAGACTTTTCAAATCCCTTTTTGATCATTTTCCATAAAATTTCAGATTCTTTTTCTCAGATTATGCTAATCTGCCTGGTACTACTGGCCATCTTGCTGGTCTGTGTTTCCCTGGATCTCCTCTTGAGCCATTAAAAAAATTAGCATTGTTTTTATCACTTCTCAGTTCTGTGGGAATTTAAATCAGAACCTGTGCTCTATATTCAGCAGTTCAGCTGCTTAACCCTCGTGTTCCTCTAGAACATCTGGCTTAGCAGTTAGTTATTATTTGCTCTGTGTATTTGTTTCATAACCTTTTTTACCAATACTTCAGGTTAAGATACCTTGGACTCCCACATAAAGAAGGCTTCTGAAATGGGAACCTTCCCAAGCTTTTCCATGGTGAATACATTTAGTTTTTCTGATGTGAACTTACTTCTATATCTCGTTACAGTCTAATCATTGATTGGCATAATGGCATCCGTAACTGGCTGCGTCCCGTGATGTGTTTGAAAAGTAATATGTGAAATTTTTACGCTTTTTTGCATGGTCCACAACCACTGGTTTCTGTACAGCTCTTCTAGGATCTTGTCTGGACACCATTAGCACTTTACAATTTGACCTTTTAGGAAGGTAGATGTAGCTCACAGGACAATAAAACCATCCTGCTTTTCCAGATGTGTCAGTGTCACTGTTTTCACACCTATCGCTGTGATTTCCTCAATATTTTGAGTCATTTTAAAAACTCGGTACCTAGAACAAAATGGCTGCTAGCATAGCTCTGCTTTTATGAAGTTTCCATCCTATAAGGGTGTAAAAAAGATAATGAAATACAGTCCAAATATATCCATAAGTCTCAGAAATTAAAAAGCAAGGGAAAAGAAACTAAATCCTCACTTTCTGGAAAAGTAGCTTATAATTGTGGGAGGTCTGTAGTCTGACTACCATTACCAAGCCTCTGAATGTGTACAGCTTCTGCACCCTTCCCCATCCATAACTCCAGTGCCCCTTCAGTTCCCTCAAAATGCCCCAGGCTCAGTCCCTCCCCTGCTGCCGCTGGGTCAGGAGCTGTTGCCTCCCATCAAACCTGGTGTGAGGTGGCAGGCAACAGAAGTAGGAAAGCATCTAGATGAGTGTTTTTGCAATGGAAAAGAGAACTGCAGTGATTATCTGCATCTATACTTCTAAGGAATGCAGTAGAAGGAAAACAGTGAGAGGCAGAAAAAGTAAAAGCAAGACCATCAGAAGCAGAGGATTGATGGTATAACTAATTTCACACAACAGGTTTGTTTAGGGAAGATGTTCTCTTCTCAGTGTTTTTTTTGGCAGTTCAGAATAAACTGCTGGTTGCTTGTATCCTGCTCTAGCTTCTGGTTGAGCACTTCCTGCTGAGGTCATTGCTTCTGAACTTGCTGTGACACTCACTACAAGAACTCGTAGAAAAGTTGTTGAGTGTTTGTTGGGTTTTGGCAGATGAGCTGTTTCAATTATAATAAAGCTCACTGCTGGGAGAAAGATTCCTTTGTATGTCAGTTGCTGCACCATCCCTGGGGTTGGAGGTGAGATGATTCTGCTTTGCAGAAAGCCTCGGGCTTTGATACACATTTGTTTTCTGTCAGAAGGATACTGAGACTGCTTTGCCCACACCCCATGCCAGTGACACGTGGTTAGGCAGTAGGAGCCCCATATGCCAGTCCTTGCCTGAACTGCATAAGCAGACGACTGCCCTGACTGCAGTATAAATAATTTGGTGGTTACTGGTGAACCCATAAGCCATCAGGTTCCAGGGCACCATAGTTCTTGTCCCTATTCTGAACAGGCAAACAGTACTTGCATGGAGAGTGTTGCCTCCATCTCTTTTCGGAAGGTCACCGATTAATTTGCATTTAAAAAATTCTGCTGAAATTAATTGATTCCAGGAGTAAATGTTATGGAGCTTTTTGACACTTTGGTAGTTTTCAAGGGAAAAAATTATGGCTTGGAAAATTGCCAGTGCATGCTAATCTCCCTGTCCTTGATAAGAGAAATACTAGGAAGATACTGCTTCTTTATAACCCAGTGAACTGTGTTAGACAAACACAGAATTAGCTTGCTGCTTCACCATTTATATTTAGAGCATGTGACCAGCCCGTGAAGGCATGAGGTGAGATGACTGCTCTGAGGAACAAAATGCTCCTCCTTTGTCTGAACTCCAGTGAAAACAGCAAGTGGCAGCATGAAGTCCAGATTTCTGAGGAAACTGAATTTAAGAAATTACATCACCCCTCGAAATGTTTATGTTTGTAGTTTGAGGTGACCTCTTTGTTTACATGATAATGGTGAAAATCAGACTTGTTGAATGCCTCACTGCCAGGACTAGTTGTTTGGAGGTTTTTTTGAGGGTGAGGGGTGGGTATCAAGATTCACGCAGTCATCAAGTAGATAATTAAGGGGTTGAACACATCTGGCAGTGGTCTGCAGGTTAATTTTAAAGAAATAACACCAAAAGGAAGAGAGCTGCATCTCAGGACAGACTTGCCAAATCCAAAATGAAAAGCTGAAAAAAGTTCATGTGGATTCTATGAAACTCTATTAAAAAAAAAGAAAAAGGAGCAAACCAACTGAAATTATTTCTTCCAGAAGAAGAGAAAGAAAATCCCATGTGCTAGTTACAATACATATGTAAAGAAGTGTTACATTTTAGATCTGTTATAAAAAATGGAAACAGTTCAAAGAGTTCCCTTGCCTAAGTCTGGGGCTTGTAACAGAATTTACCATTTCTACAAAAATTACATTTAAAAAAGCAAAAGAGCATCCAAAGTTTATACTCTCAAGGACACAATCTTCTTTTTCTCCTCAGGCATTTCTTAACCTCATTATGAAAAAAAAAATTAACAAAGATTTGTTGGAGGTAGAACTGACTGCCAGTTAGATTAGTTTACCTTCTAACATCAAGTTTATTGAAATGTTTGAAAGAAAAAGATGATACTAAGTGATGAACTCTGTGTAGACATCCAGCTGCTCTCCGCCACCTAAACATAACACTTCTCTTTTAACAGGTGGGAAGAAAAGAGAACACCCACCAACTAGCCAGGGCACTAAATGAAGGGAGGATTTAGATATCAAAATAAACAGAATATTATCCAGATACAAGTTAATGAAGAGTAACTATGCCTGTGATCAAAAAAAGAATGTGGTACCATTCAATCTATAATTTGTAGAAATTCCAGTCTTGCAGTTTCTCTTTACGTATGATGGTATTTTGCATATTGATACATACTTACACACATGTATCTGCAGATATGTATATAGGTATTTTAAAAGATATGACTGAATAAAGTGGAAGAGAGTGGGGAGTCATTTGTATATTTGCTTTCCACTTTTGGATTCATCGTCAAAAATATCAAATGGAAATTATCCAGAGGAGGGAGATACAAAAACTGTAGAGTGAGAAGTAAAAAGGAGCAAAGCCAGTATAGACTTGCAAATAAAAATCATACAGGATTGAGGTAGTGACTTGCTGGCAAGGTGCACACTGAGAAAAGAGAGAGAGTGGAAACGCTTGTGGCAGTAGATGACCTTTTCACGTGTGACTTTGACTTCTCATACCTTCTCTGTAACAGGAGAGAACTTAAGAGGAGTGAAATGAATTACAGGGTCAAATTGTTGGAGTCTGGTATAAAAATGATACTGGGAAATGTGGGCTGCCTGTTTCCAGTAGTTGTAGAATTACTCTGTCTTCTTTAAAGTTGTAAATCTTACTGGTTGCAGTTTTCCAGATTATCTTTTTTTTTTTTTTCTTTTACAGCACCTGGCTGCTCTATAAAACCACAAGAAGCTGTTTCTCCTAAAAGGTAGCTGCGGGAAGAAAAGTTGGTTTTTTTTTTTCTTATGGTGAAGTTTGGCATCTGGCTGAGTAAATCCAAGTGTACAAATGCAAATTTGAAAAGTTAGTCCTACCTACACCCATATAGGACTTTCTGTGGTAACGTACTTAAAGTTCGAATCCCACAAAGAAATAAGTTAATAAAGAGATTGCTTTTATAGTTCAGCCTAAGTGTTGAATTGTTCAAGGTGTCAGTGGTCTGGATTTGAGAAGAACAAAGTCAGAAGAGCAGGAAGAATGAATGACCATATACGAAGATTCGTGTTTTCATTCTACTCTTGCCCATCGATGAAGAACGCATAGGAGGCCTGCATGGGAACAGTCAAAAACAGCAAAGCATGGAAGAAGGCAAGAAAACCACCATGAATTATGAGAGCTTTTACATGGAGAAATTTCTAAACTGAATATGCTTCTCTTGACTGGATACAGATCAAGGAGTCCAACTTGAAAATGCAATGGTTTCATGAGAAGGAATATAAAGGAAAAGTAATGCTGCATTCTTCATAACCAAAATACACTTTATCTATTCAATATTAAGAAGTTAGAACAGCAGTAAAAGTAAATATGAAATACCTATTTGTAAAAACAGCACTTTATTTAAGGAAATGCATAATCTGTCACCAATATTTAAACAGAAATAGTGGTAAAATATTTTATATTGTTGATCAGTTGTTTTGAGAATAAAGCCATTTAACCGGTACTGGTGGGGTTTTTTTGAACAGTAGCATTAGCAGATCCTTAAAACATATTTTTATAACTCGATTCTTGTAATAATGTTAAAGGGACTAGCTATAGTAATTCTGAGTGAAAAATAATTTTCTGCTTAGTAAATACAGATTTCTGTTGAGCAGTTAAGACATGAATCAGCAGAAGCCTGTGACGCTATATTTATCTTTCCGAAGACTCACAAATATGTAACTTTACCACTGGCTGAATTCAGTGTGAGTCCAGGAGTACTAATGCAGGTGAGGTCAAGAAGATTTTGGAGCTCCACTGCAGAGGAGTGATCTCAAGTAATTACTTCTGTACAGAACTAAACTTTTTACATTTCTCCACCCTCCTCGTACTGGTTTCAGTGGAGTTCAGCAAAAATAGGGATAGAAGTGGGTGTAGGGAAGGACAGAGAGGTAACAGCAGCAGTGAAAGTGGTGATGCCCCTGCTCTCCCCCAGGTGTGTCTCTTGATTTGTCAGCTGGTTCTGTGATGGCTTCCTTGGTTTGGCCATCTGAGGTACTGCTCCGAGTCGCTGACAGCACACGGCAGAGCAGCTGGGCCTGAACACAAGTAGCTAAACCCCTACGAGGAAGAGGAGAAGTTACAGGGAGATACTGCAGAAAAAAAAAAAAAAGGTGGTTGTGAGCTGATGAGAGCAATTGGAGCCTGTGAGTACCCTGAAGTCCTTGGCAGTCATGCTGTTAGTATTTCAGGTGTTCATAGTATAGCTGTGTGCAAAATAAATTGTGTTCCATTTTTCTTTTTCAGTGCATGTCAACAAACTTGTAATGCTATCAACATTGAGCTTGGTATTTTATGTTTCCGACATGTCTTACGCCCAAGAAAATCACTCCTTATGCAGAATTGTGCTTCAGGATTAATTTCAGCTTTAGGGTAAAAATAAATTTTTGCTTTCACAGTTTACAAGAGCTGCTACTAAAGATGACATGGCAGGACAGATCTACAGAAATGTTGGGTGCGAACCATAAAATATTAAGCTAATGGCCTTGTCCTTTCCTGAAGAAATGTGGACAGTTGTGGTTAAAACACTTCAAAATGCAGCAGAGAAGTAATTGCAGCTTCCTGTTAAGACTAGGAAACAGTTGTTGCTTCTGAGCCAAAAATGTGCAGTGACACCTTGGAGCACCCTGTCCGTGTAACTGGGAATAAGTGATCTGTACTGAGCCAAAACATCTCGCCTGTTCCCTAGTGCCTGCGGGCCCTATGGCAGCACAATTTCCCTGCACAGTTTTGTGCTTTTAATGCAACAGGTGCCAATCCAAACATGCAATACACACTCTGCAGAGTCACCTCAAGCCTGCTAATGGGGAAACCTCAAGGTGATGCAGCTTCAGCCACTCCTGCTAAGAATGTTCATTTTGGGGGGGTTTTTAGATCCTTTTCAGTACGACACTGAGCAATAGTTCAGTGTGAAAAACACCTTGCAAGGTTGAGAGGTGCATTCTTTTACAACCTAAGAGGGTTCAAATTTATATGTACCACTGCCCAGTAGACTGTAGGAGCCTCAAAGCCATAAGGCAAAGTAGGGGCATGCTTCATTCCTCTGGCTGGATCTGTCTCACTGTGCAAAAAATACTTAAAGATTCACAGAGTGTGGCCCTATAAGGTCTAGGATGGGGAATAGTTAGGCTTCAGTTCCTCTAGTTAATCTGTTTATTTACCAATTCCTAAACTACCTGGTGACTGAGGATAAATGGTGCTATAAATTTGGGAATGTTAACCAAAGTGAATCCAAGAACAAGCAGCAAAGAGGTTTCAGACGGAACACAACACTCTCAAAGGAGGCTGACCAGCGCACAAGTGTAGGATCTTTGGGTTTACACAACAGGCAGAAAGGCTTCCTCAGACTGCTCCATCAGCAGGTCCCACTATCTAAAGAGTTAGCCTTATAAACACAGGAACAAAAAGATACGGTTTCAGAATTTGGGAACCCTTTATACCTTCTCCTGCACTTACTCCTTAAAGGTGGTCTGTGCCCTCTGCCTGATTGAGCTGCCATCGCAAGTCGAGAAACAAAACTGGTTGCTTACCATGGCTGCTTTGTACAGCTCTGAGAGGAGGTAAGTTTGAGACCCACACGTCCATTTATGTGTCTGTGTGTAAGGGCTGACCTGGGTAGCTGTATAAGCTCTGCTGTAGGCAGAGGAGGTCTGGTCAGCACAATCTCTGGGGCCTCGACAGCCAGTATCTGACCAGCCTAGACCAGAAGTTTGATTCAGCTGTCAGACATCCAGTGGCACTTGCATGCCCTGAGGCATCCAAAGCGCCCATAAGCAGTGCCAGACGTGGCACTGAGTGAAGGCTGTGATCTGTCTGTTGCGAGCAGTCACTTGGACAAAGAGACCATTTAGAGATGGAGACTCATTGTCCTGTCCTCATCTGTCACGGACATTCAAAGGTGAAAAGCTGTCTCCCATTTGCTGTACGTTTTCTGCATCCTTTTTAGTTTAAATGAAAATCTTTGTTAGCAAACTTTGCTTACCTCATAATGAAAAGTGATGCCTCCTGGGTTTTGCTGAAGAAGTGACACTACAAAAAACAGTTCTTGTTCTGATTCAGTCTTGAATTACTGACGTGACTAACCTGTAGTTGTTAACTGTAAGATGTCTTATTTTGCTGAGGTGTACTGTTATTTTACAGGAAGCTTTTGTAAGGTTCTTTGATTTTCTTTTTTCTTTTTCCCTGCACTTTGAGCATTAATCAAGATCAGATTTTAAATAAAGATAATTTGTTATCTGGAAATGATTCAAGCAGTCCTCTGTAGTATTTCTTGTGCTTCAGCAAATGCCTCAGAAGCCAGGTAGTTTCTCAAGGAAACAACTTTGTTTCCAGAGTGAAGTGGAACATAAAAGTTCATGCAAACAGATTTCCTTAATACTGGGATCACCTTAGTTTAGAATTGCTCGACTGGTCTGACACTGATACTAATAGCCTCAAACTTTCCACTTTCAGATTTTATTTCAAAGCTCTTGTGGCAGTACAAGGGTACATTTAGTGCGAACAGGCTTTGTCCATTAAACCTGACACTTCGTATGCTATATTTAAAGCTCATTTCAAATACTTAATTTCCAGTCCCTCAGAAGTTTGTATTATTGAAACAAACTGTTAATGCAATGTCCTCCCTGAAGTGTCACAGGGAATAGTTGTTTCAAAGCAATCTTTTGCCACTTGTCATTCACAGCATTCCAGCGTGCATTAAAACCTGATGGAGTTAACATGCAATCATAAAACCAAAAGCACATAGATTTTTGAAGTATGATTGCAGTGTTTCCAACGTTGCATCTATTGCGTTTTAATTGGTTTCTTATTCCTCTCAGTCCTCATCAGTGCGCGTGTACAACACTTTCAGAATAGGTCTGTCTGGTCTTAAGATGAGTGCTGTATCATGGCTGTTGGCAGAGTGGCTAGCACTGTACTGGAGCAAGGTTCTTGAAGGTGATAAACAGGTAAATGTGAATGCAGAAAAACAGGCCCGTTCAAGACACCTTCTTATGAATGGTCTAAAAATACTGTGTGTTTATGCATATACTTGACACGCGGCTGTGAGTTCTTTGTTTTAGTAAGCCCAAGTGATTTGTAACACCACCGAACCAGTGGCCTGCAATTAGCTGGAGCAGAGCTTTCCGCTGAGTTGCAGAACAGAATCACTTTACACAGAGAGCAGCCAGCAAAGTGCAATAGATTTGATCACTGTGGTCCTGATTTCAACTATTCTTAACAGGTTTCTTCATATATATTTTTTCCAAGTCACTCTCTGCTGCCAGTTTTTCCTAAAAATGGGAAGATGGAGTAAAAAGAGAAAACAAATTGAAAAAAGTTAGGGATAGAAGCGCAAACAATATTTTTACTAGATTGGGATTACTGGTTTTCTTTCCAGGATCTCCTTTAGGCTGTTTCTTGAGGAGCCAGAATGAATACTGAATGCTGTGCAACTCACTTTCTTCAGCATCTCAGGACTTCAAACCATGCACTTTTTATCACAGCCTCAGTTCAAAATCTATTGCTCACATTCCGTTACTCGGACACAGAGCAAACAGAAAACAGCATTCTCTGTGCTTGTAATTAAATGGGGTATGCAGAGGTCCAGCTCTCCAGCCATCTTCGTCACAGACTACAAAACACAGCTCCAGTTTATAGGTGTTCCTAATACACTGTATCTATTTCCTATTATGCATTTTAATTGCTTATTCGGTGTGTGTGTCAAGCACACGCACAAACGGTAGTCCTTAACAGTGCCACAGATTCATTTCACAGAACCACAGAATGGCTGAGGCTGGAAGAGACTTTGGGAAATCATCTTGCCCAACCCTCCCTGCTCAAGTGGCCACCTGGAGCTGGTTGTCCAGGACCGTGTCCATTGCTCTCCTCTCAGCCACTGAGGCAATCATTGTAGCAAGCTATCAGGTTGGTCAGACATGATTTCCTCTTTGTAAATCCATGCTGACTACTCCCAAGCATCATTTTGAAATATTTGGAAATTATTTCCAGGATTATTTTCTCCATCACATTCCCCACAATCAAGGTGAGGCTGACTGGTTATAATTCCCTGAATCCTCTTTCTTGTCCCTCTTAAAGATAGGGATGACATGCTTTCTTCCAGTCCTCAGGAAACTTGCCTAGTCACCACGACCCTGTAAAAATAATTTGGGACTGGCCTTACAGTGACACCAGACAGCTCCCTCGGTACTTGTGGGTGCATCCCATCAAGTCCCATGGACTCGTGTATACCATGCAACATCTCGTGGTGATGCCATGTAAGGATATTTTGTCATCTACATGTCCCTCGCAGACAATGCCATGGGTGTTCTGCATACGCCTTTGCTAGTCCTCTGATAGTTTATAAACATCCTCTTACAGTGAACTTCATACTAGTTTGTCAGCTATACTCCAAGCATCCTATCATTTCAGTTGCACAGCAATAGTATTGATGGTTCTCATTCTCCAGGAACCCTGTGTTTCTCCTTAGCCTACACAGTGGTCCCTCAACTTTGGGGTCATCTTTCCACTTCCTTGGACAAAGTGAGTGAACAGGTTCCAGATAAGACACAGTTTTTTGTGTTATCAGAATCCAAGCAAGCCCAGTATCATCATGAAGCAGGTGAAGGTCTGTTTTAAAATGATGAGACTTTGGTGGGCTCTGAATATTCTGAGAAAAACCCTAGTACATGCTGAAGACTGCAATATCCTGTATTGCCTAGACTGACATAACATCGCTCTCGACACCACATTGGCAAGTACAATAAAATAAATTCATTCAAATAAACACACAGTTAGGAAACAAGCTATTAGATTTAGAAACAGATAGTAAATCCTGCAATAATAGAATGCCTCATGTTAGTGTAGCCACGGGTATTTTCCTGTGTTTTATCCAGATAACAGACTGTGAAGTCATGCCAACTAGTAGTACAGTTCAGCCAGCCAGCCAGCAGATCTGGGTCCAACTCTCAGGGAAGCCAATGGCTCCAGGTGCTGTCTTCCACACACCAATAATTACTTGCAGTCAAGCTCTTCCTTATTTCCCCTGCCTGAGAGAGATGCATCTTCCAACGTATCCTGAAATGTTAAGCTTGGTAACCAAAGATACTGACTTATAACATTAATCTTGCCAATTTGTTGCTCAGTTAGAGGACAATTGTGTTCTCAGATTAGGCAGTGCTCCATGACAGCTCCTGAATATTCTGGGTTTTGTGAGAGTACTGTTTAAATGTAGTAAAGGTTTTCTACTTGCGGCAAATATGCTTGCTGAGAAGTTCTAACAAGAAATAAATGTCCCTTTGTACCTTCCAGTAAATAAGTAATAAAGAGCCAAATACTGGCCCAATTTGTACTGGTGTAACTCCACCAAATTCAAGACACTCCGGATTTAAGTGTGGGGAACTGTGACAGGACCCGGGCTGAGACTATCTAAAAATGGAGTATGTCACCCACCATGTGGGATTGCATCCTTTCTGTGTAAGCATGATGTGCACACAAGGAGACTGCAGGTATGTTCTTAGACAAGCAGCTGAAGAACGTGTCTGTCATGTTGCTTTAGATACCACTTCAATTTGTTGGAGCTCACCTCCCTGTTGGCATTCACTGTGCCATTGTTTAACACTTTGGAAGTCCCTGCCACTCTAATCTGATAAGTAGTAATTTGATAAAACAAGTATTACAAATGTTAATAGTGGACTTGTTTTATATTGCCTTTCTTTTCTGTTGAATAAAAGCAACATGAAGAGCAACTCATACGTAGAGATGGGGGGACAAAGAGGACAAAAGAGAACTGAAACCAAGCCCAACAGAAAACCCTGTCTTGGCTGGATATAGCAACAAAACTAATCAACTGGTTTAGCCTGCTTATTATGTGGAAATTAGCAATAGCCTTGTCATATACTAGCCATTATGTACATGTGTATATTTCAAATTAATCTGGGAGAACTGTGCATAAGCACAGCATGACTAACACCTTCTTTCTCCCCTGGAGACATTGTGTAATATAGGAAGGGTCACACAGCCATTTCACAAAAGCATTCTTGGCTTTCTGCTGCAACTTCCTTCTTCTTCACAGGCAGGAAAAGCCAAAGAAAAAGCAAATACAGAAGCCAGAGCTGATGACAGGATGGAAATCCTTGTCCTGCTGTTCTCACCTTCTACGTATGGTTCTCTGTGTTATGCTGGATTCCTTCTAGTGTACTTCCACAAAGACACACAGAAACCTAGATTCTCCATTTTATGCCTTTAAGAAGACTTCTGTTGAAGGCACACTGGTGATTTCTTAGGTGAAGCAAGGATGAATCAGGAGGGGAAGAAGAGGAGAAAGACACTCTCCTGTGCTTTTTTCATTCT
The DNA here is from genome assembly GCF_018691265.1 of Tyto alba. Classification (NCBI taxonomy): domain Eukaryota; kingdom Metazoa; phylum Chordata; class Aves; order Strigiformes; family Tytonidae; genus Tyto; species Tyto alba. The sequence goes on from NW_024881301.1 coordinate 24,404,363, forward strand.
CAAATTAATAATTGCATAGAAAGTTTTAAAACATGAATGAGAGCTGTATAACTACATTTCTGTTGAAATGTAGTATTTAAAAATACAAAACAAAAGCACCCACATTTAATTCCCCATAAAAGTACCAAGTAAGAAATGTTTACTTTCCGTTTCCAACAAAAATACTTTTGCCAGGTTTGCTGTTTTCAATTCATGTACCTGTTTTTTTCAGTATGTCATCCTAGGTTTTTTTAACTTTCCCCAAAGAGCTTGTGCTCCCTGTAAGTGCTTATTATCAGACCCAAGTGCATGTTGTGATCCAGATAATCCACTTCACCATTGTGTTGCTTTTCTGTTTGTAAATTAGACATGTATATTTATAATGCAGTGACACCTGAGGCTGAGGTCACTGGAGAGACAAAACATTTATTTGTCTTGTGGGTTTGGGTGGAAGAGTATGCTCTCAGCAATAGTTGTCACATGATGAATTTGGGAATGATTATGTGACTGGGAGGGAGTATATCCTGAGTTCTGCTCCTGCCTTGACAACAGACACATTGTGAGATGTTGAGTAAATCAATTTTCTGCCAGAGTTTCCCTTCAGCAATAGACAGCTAGTAATATTTCATCCTTTGCTGCTTATGCAGTGACCAACACTGACAACAGAAAGCTCCAGGAAGAATTAACATTGGCATTAGTTGTAAACTGCTCTTTGACGTGCTCAGTATTTTCTGGGTGTTGAAATAAGAAAGTAAAAACACTATAAAAACATTTTCAAGTGTGTTTGTGCCCGGACAGGAACACCACCATCCCCCAGTCTTTGGATCATGCTTCTTCCCAAGATTCATGATGAAAGCTGGGAGAAGAAAGTGATTGGGAAGAGCCAGCATGAGTTAACCAAGTGCCTGACCAACCTGATTGCCTTCTCTGATAAAATATCCTAGATGCAAGGACAGCAGCTTGACTTCAGCAAGGCTTTTAACACTGTGTCTCACAATATTCTTATATTCAAGGTAAGATACCACAGTTTAGGTGAGTGGAGAACTAGACAGGTAAAAAATTGATTGGATGATCAAGCTCAGATGGTAGTAGTTAATGGTTCATGCTTTACCTAGCAGCCTTGGCGGTCTATTCTGGGACCTGTCCTGATCAACAACCTGCAGAAGGTGATGCGTTGCTTGCTCCTCAAGTTTGCAGGGGACACCAAACTGGTGAACCAGTCGACATGCTCAAGGGCAGAGCTGCCATCCAGTTGGATCTGCACAGAGTGGAGGAACGGGCCCGCAGAAACCTCACAAAATTCTACAGGGACAAATGCCAAGTCCTGCACCTGTGAACAAAGAACCCTGGGCAACAATACAGGCGGAGTGGTGGGGGAGCAGGTCTGTGGAAAATGACTTGAGGTGTCTGGTGGACATAACACAGCAGCATGGAATGTCTGCAAAGAAGGTCAACAACATCCAAGGCTGTAGCAGCAGCAGGCTGAAAGGAGTGACAACACCCTCTACCCAGCATTTGTTAGAGCCCAACTGCATCCTGTTTTGCGACCCACCGTGTAGGGAAGACATGGATAAACTGGAGTGTATTCAGCAAAGGGCATGAAAATGGTTGTGAACTGGATCTCTTGCCTTGTTAGGAGAGGCTGAGGGCATGGGGCTTGTTCAGCATGCGTAAAAGGGCTTCATGGGACCTTCTGATAGCTGTGCAGCTAGTGAAGGCCACAGCTTTCTGATTCATACAAGGTGGTCATCGAGAAGAGGGGGGCCAGGCTCTTCTCAGTGGTGCAGGGTGGGAGGACGGGAGGCAAATGCCAAAGGCTGAAACAAGACTGCATACCAGTGATGCTTCTTCACCATGAAGACAGCCGGGCAGTGCAGCAGGTTGCCCATAAGGCTGTGCATTCTCCAGCCTCGCAGGACTTCAAGATCTGAGGGGATGAAACCCTAGACAGACTGCTCTTACCTCTTAGCTGACCCTGCCCTGAGCAGGGAGCTGGAATTGAGCACTAGACCTCCTGCGGTCCCTTCATACCACGGATCCGTAATGAAAGGCCTCCACCAAACAGTGTGCTGCCCGCTCCCTCCTGCCTTGAGTTGGCTGCATGAAAGGAAAGCTTGACACCCGGGAAAAAAAAAAAACCTCACCGTGGAGCTCTGCAGCAGCTTCACGCAGGCAGGGTGCCCACCCAGGGAGGAGAGCCCACCGCTCCCTCCATCGCGCTCCGCTGCCAGCTCCCCGCGTCCTCCCCCCCGCGTCTGGGGACAGGAGAGGGTGCGTTAAGCATTTTAGGACTTTTCTGCATGAAAACTGCTACGAGGCAGCCAGCTGATACAGGCAGACCACGCGTTAGAGATCTAGTTTAGCAGTTTCCTCTTTACTTTCTGAAAGTTTGAGTCTCCGCTGATCTCTCGATATCCTTATCACGGGCACCGGAGCCTCCGCGGCAACGCCTTGAATTATTCATGGTTATTGACAATCACGGAAATTAACCTTCCCTCTGCAAAAGCTCCACGAAGGCGCACTGCAGCGCAGCGATAATAATGATCAAAGATTACGTGAGATTACCGGCGGCGCCCTCAGCGCCGGGGCCGTCCTGCCGCGCTCCCCCCCCCGCCACCACCGGCCCCGGCCCCCGCCGCAGGCCTCGGCCCCCGGGCCGCGCCGGGCCCTGAGAGAGCGCCATGACGGCGTCCGCCCGCCAGGGGGCGCTGCCGACTCGGCGTTGGCGTCGCGGCGGTCGCCGGCAGAAACTGCGCCGGGAGGAGGGGGAGGCGGTGGGGGGGGGGCAGCCGGTACGGGCTGGGGGGGTTGGTGGTGCGAGGCGAGGGGTAGCTGGTGCGAGCTGGGGTGTATTTGGTGCGAGCTGGGGTGTATTTGGTGCAATCTGGGGAGGGGATGGGGCATAGCTGGCTGCTGGCGTGGCCCTTTCCTCAGCAAACCGCGGTGGATCTAACAGGCTTCCCTGCCTCGCCTGCCCGTGTACCCCAGGGAGCCCCGGCGTTTCCCAGCGGGGATGAAGCCCTTCTCTCCAGCACGATGGGTGGTTTTAAACACTGGGTCTCCGAAATGTAGCGGGGGGAGCTGGTGTGACCCTCAGCCCTGGGTCGTGCCCCGAGGCCAGGGAAGTGTCACTGTGGCCGAGGCCTGTGGGTCCCGTGGCGGGGAGGAGGTCACGCTCACCCGGCACCGGCTGCCCTGGCAGCGACACGGGTGGCTTCGGGCGGGGAGGGAGTCTCAAAGCATTTGCAACGTCTTATTGTACTGTACCCTGAACAGAGACCCCAGGTTGACCGGGAGAGGGTGGCTGAGGAGCTAACCGGTACTGACAGAACTGCTTAATGCTACCGTCTGACTGTTTCTGGCAGTCGCTCTCCCATTTAACGCAATTGCTGCATGTGAACTGATGGGCTGACAGCTCCGTGGGAAGCTGGGTGAACTCGACAAACGCTCTCTGAAGCAGATGCGGGGATCTAAGCTTTCCCCTGTTTACATACAGGAAAGGAGAACCCACAAAGTGATACTGGTGAGTGAGTGAGTGGCAGAACAAATTTTAAGTACTATCTAAAACTGCCCTCGTGCATTCTCTGCTCCAGTCATTACAGTATATATTTACTGTAGGAATAGGGCCTGGAAAACTCAAGGAAGGGAGATGTGACAGGAGCAGCACGTTCTCTTGTAGGCCTCAAAACATACCCGCATTGTTTTTCATTGCAGTCATCATCTCCATTGCAGTGGGAAGAAATTCAACTCATATGAACCCTTCAGACTGAGTATCTATTAGTTTAAGCCATATGAATCAAAAATTCTTATGGTAGTGAAAAATCTCTGATCTGCTTAAATTCTTCCAAATTTAGGTTCGCGGTTGAGTCATCATTATTTCCTGTCAAATGGTTTTGTGAAGTCACCCAAAATAATGAGATGTCACTTGCCTGGATACATTAATAATTAGAAGGATTTATTGTAGCAGGCATCATGGGAAAGTGTAACTTTCCCATTAGATGTCCTTAATTAGAAAAGAATGTGTCAGATTTCAGATCAACATAGGGGAACTACAACTATCCATTAAAAAGAGAAGGACAAATAACACAAGTGACAGCCGATGCAGGAGTACAAAGACTTAAATACTTTATAAATTAAGGGGATTGAAGGTGCTCATTTCCATCGCTACAGCACTATGACCTGTCTTCATCATCAGAGGGATTCAGTCTCTAAACTGAATTACATAACATAAAGAGCGTAATTCTGACAACAGAATATTTGTGTAATCAGCGATTATTCCTTTTTATGTCTTTCAAAAATGTCTCCTTAGTGTGGGTCAAACTGCTCTGGAAAGTGTTCAATTATGCTAATAGGAAAATTTCATAGTGACAGTGGTGTCGCTTGAACCACAAGAACCGTAGCTAGTACATTTGTTCAGCTGGTGGCAAGATGTGGGATAGAGAAGTGGTCTGACTGGCTTTTAGATAAAAATTGGAGGGGCATTAGGTAATTGTAATGTGTGGGAGGCATTACTGTAAATTCAAGCAGAATGAGGTGCCAAACTACTCGGACATGCGTAAGGGGTTAATTTAAGTACCCAGCTTTTTTGTCTTCCTTTTGGCTGTGGATAATTCCTCACAGACCCAGGCCAAGGGTTTTACTGGGTGGTGCACAGAAGCTAGAAAGCAAGACTGACAATGCTTACTTTTACTCAGAGTAATGAGTGGAACCAGTTTACACTCATATTTCTGCCCAGTGCTTGGTTAACATACAGGCATGCATTTTATTTATGCGGTCTTAAAATCATGCCATGAACGACATCAAAGCAAGAGTAATTTAAGGAAAGGGAACATGTGTCCACAGTTTATTTCAGCTTGCAAAGAGATGTTCTTACGACATGGGGAGACTAAAATTTTGCAGCATAAGCAACCTACTCCCTCTGGGACATCTGATCTATTCATCCCATGTCAGTTACACCTGAAAGTTACTACAAGTTCACGCTTTTTCCGCAGCCTCTATGAAATCAGTCAGTAACATTGGACCAGTGCCTAACTGACAGGTGGCCACATTACCGAGTTATCAGCTTGTTTGCTGCTCTTGATAAGTGTTTCATTAGGGCTGGTTTTAGTAGGAAAGCTGAATTTGTTTCTAGGGGAAAAGGAAATATTTTAACGAGGAGGCTGTGCCGCACAAATAAGGCCTCGTTAGATAAGCCTTTCCGTTTGAGTCACCATTTAGTGCAGCATTTTGCTTGAAAAATAGGTTACTGTTTTTTATGGCTGTTTATCTGAAACATAATTATGAACACTAGGTTTGGATTTAGAAAAGGGTAGATCTCGTTTACAAGAGGGCCTGGTGGAGATAGGTGCTTGAAACTTGTGTAGTTCAGTGGGATTGAAAAGCGTGCACATACTTCACTCACAAATGAATTAAAACATAAGGTGTAGGTCATAAGGAGACACGTAATAAATGTCCTTTTAAAGTACTGGATGGAAGACCTTTTTATTGTTGTATTTAGCCTTCTCATTTCTAAATTGAACCTTTCATCACATATTAAATCCTAAGAGGGCACACTGGGTGTGTTGCAAAGGGATACATAAAAATCACCTTACTTCCATAAGTTGTTAGCATCTAGCATTTGTGCTTTTAATGAGCTGAAATGAGTAATCTTGTAAACTAATTTGAACAAACTACAGTGTCTTACTCACAGCAAGATGCTTCAAACATCAATCAACTCTTGAAAGTTTGTTTGTGAGATACTTCTCTAAGAATCTTTCATCCTAAAAATGACACTTGAAAACTCCACAATAGATCTTGACAAGATTCACATGTGAATTCCCAAGAGATAAGTGATGTATTGTTTTACTGTGGAAGGTGGTATAAATATTCCACTTCTGAAGCTAGGTCTAAACAAAGCTTACCTTCTCATTAAAACATAATGAAACCTGGCTATTTACCATACTGTTTTGTAAATGAGGTTTCTTAAAACACACCTTTATTCTGGAACCTCTGAAAAACCTCTGGGGGTAAGCAAAGTTCAGCACAATAAAGAAAACATTTTATTCAGCTTTAAGAGCTGAAATGCCTGCCTCAGAAGAGTGTTATGTAGGATGTCTACACGCCACACCATCAGTGGAGTTGACTATTCTCTTTTAGAAACAGTATTTTTAGTTTTAAATCTGCCTGAAGCCACGGATGAGTTCTCAGCTCACCGCTCTCTGAATAGGGATACAAATCAAAATCGTCACTTTCCTCAGAAAGCCACTTTGAAGGCTAGCTGTCCACTTGGACTGAGTGAAGCACCTTTGACTTCAGGAAGACTGCTGTGCTGCAGGTGCTTGCGGGCCTGGAGTGCTCTGAAGCACTTCAGGGCAAGAGACTTCCACTGTACTGAACAGTAGCTGTTTCAACTCTAAAACGTGGGACAAGTTACACTAGAGAAAGAGGCGAAATAGATTGAAGCCAGATGACCCAGTATTTTTTTTTTTTTTTTGCAAGGAAGGGTCATCACGTATCTGATTAGAATAATTTTAGGGGTTTTATATTTTAAGAATCTCTGTCATAAATTCAGGTTGATGAACCAATACACCTGTTTGACTTTTCATGTGTTAAAATACAAGCCCAACTTAATTTTGCCAGTCAAGGCAGTGTATTGAACAGATTATACAACAAAAAAGGTGCCCAAACCAAACAGATGATCTAGCTATGCTTGCAAGAATTGGAAATTCAGTCATTCACACAGCATAAGGTACCAAATTATGCAGATAGATGTTTCATGAGGTTATGAAATATGCCTGATGCCCCTTGAAATCAGATCAGGTATGCTGAGTCAGTCTTGCCTATTTTTGGTCGTATACCCTGTACAGCAATCACGAATAAATTTATATGTCATTACTTATGGGTAGCCACGTATACTCATGGCCAAAATAATTGCTCAGACACCAAACACCTTCCTGTTTACTGGGGTTTCAGGAGCCTGTTTAATATTAACAATGGTAAGAATGATAGTAAACAAAGTCAACAAAACAGGGCTTATGCAGGGTCACCTCAAGCATTTGCACATAAGCAAGGAAGTGCTTACAAGACATCATTATGGAAAAATCCCAGACCTTTACCTGGAAGTCAGTGTCCTGGGGTGTCTCTCTGAAGTGTGCATACAGTAATGCATGCAGTATGAGGAATAAACATAAGGAAGCAGAGGTCTGTGTGCAGTTGAAGGGCTACGATGTTGGGATCACAGAGACAAGATGGGATTGCTCATGTCACAGTGGAGGGATACAGGCTGGGAAGACAAGGTGATGGAGTTGCCCTTTATGTGAGAGAACAACTGGAGTACATAGAGCTCTGCCTAGGGGATGGATGATGAGCCAGCTGAGAGCTTTTGGGTATCAATTACTGAACACACCAATATGGGTGACTTTGTAGTAGGTCTATGCTATGGGTGGCATGAGCAGGAAGAACAAATGGATGAGGCCTTCTGTGGACAGAAGCAGCCTCATGTTCACAGGCCATGGTCCTCATGGGGAGCTTCAACCACCTTGATATGTGTTGGAGGAACAGCACAGATGGGCATAAGCAATCCTGGAGGTTCCTAGAGAACACTGAGGACAACTTCCTGACCCAAATGATAGAGGAGCCAATGAGCACAGGTGCTCTGCTGCACCTTATAATTATAAACAAGGAAGGGCTGGCTGAGGATATGAAGGTTGAAGACAGCCTTGCCTGTAGTGACTGTGAGATGGTGGAGTTCAGAATGCTGAGAAGAAGAAGGAGGAGGGCAGCAAAAAGTAAGATCACAACTCTGGACTTGGGGAGATCAGATTTTGGCCTCTTCAGAGATCTGTTTGTAGACTTGCATGGTATAAGGCCCTGGATAGAAGAGGGGCCCAAGAAAGCTGTTTGATACTTGAGAATCATCTCCTCCAAGCTCAAGAGCAGTCCTTTGCAACGAGCAGGAAGTCAGGCAAAATTGCCAGGAGGGTTACAAGGATTAACAAGGAGTTTCTGGAAAAGCTCAGATGTAAGGAGAGACACTGAGCATGCAGAAATGCTCTTAAGAAAGCCAAAACCCATCTGTAATTGAATGTAGTGAGGGATGTTAAAGGCAACAAGAAAGGCTTCTCAAAGTACATAAATAGCAAGAGGAAGACTAGGAAAAATGTGTGCTTGCTGCTGAATGGGTCAAAAGCCCTAGTGACACATGATGTGAAAGAGACTGAAGTGATGAATGCCCTCTTCACCTCAGTCTTTACTAGTAAAAGCCACCTTCAGAAATCTGAGGGCCCAGAAACCAAGGGGAAAGGCTAGTGCAAGGAAAACATATCCTTGCTGGAAGAGGATCAGGTTAGAAAATAGTTGATCGAGTTGCATATACGTAAATCCATGGGCCCTGGTGGAATGCACCCATGAGTGCTGAGGGAGCTGATGGATGTCATTGTGAGGCTCATTGTAAGATGCTCATGGAGAAGAAGCTGGTGAAGTACGGATTAGGTGAGGAGAAAGTGAAGTGGACTGAAAACTGGAAAGAGTCAAGTGAAGGACCACTAAAGGGATCTCATCAGCATGTACAAATATCTGAAAGGAGAGTGTAAAGAAGACAGAGCCAGGTGGCTGTGGAGTCTCCATCCTTGCAGATATTCAACAGTCATCTTAACATGGTCGTGAGCAGTCAGCTTTACGTGACCCTGCTTGAGTGGGGGGCTTGGACAAGATGACCTTCAGACGTCCTTCCAACATCAGCCATGCTTTTATTTCAGGTATGAAGACAGATTAAATAAATAATTCTAATCTGTATTTACAGTCCAGTACCTGAATCACAAAGTGTAAAATTAAAGTGAGGAAAAGAGCTGCAGAGAGTCATGACACTGCAGCGAGTAGGCTTGTACTCTTTAAACCAGTAGTTTTATTGTCTTGCTTTGAGTAAGTAAAATGGCTAAACAGTATCCAGAACAATGAGGAATTAAACACCCAACTGAGAGATGAATTCATTACTCTCAGTTATGGAAAGGGAATCAATAAGATGTGTAAGAGAGGCTGGAGGGAAGAGACAGTACTTCGTGGGAGGTCTTGATGTTGCATCAGGAGTTCTTACCTGTTGTAGGCAGTCGGCAGAGCCACTGCAGATCTTTTCCTGCTGTGCCAACAGAGCCTCCCTTACTGCTGACTGACCCAGGAGCTCTATACCAGGATTCTGGAGCAACACAGAGGTAGGGCAGGAGTCCACGCGTTTTCTCCTTCCATTTAAGCCTTGATACTGCTTACAAACACTTAGTCTGTGTTTTCACAATGAGGAAGAGGTCTGAAAACTGGTGCCAGAGGAAGATTTGTGTAGCCATATTGATACAGGAGCACTTGTCCTACATGAGTTCACAGTCATCTGCAAAGAGGGCCTCAGACCGTAGGCCAGTTGAAGTGGTGAGGTGCAGGTGGGGGTCAGTCTGAATCCTGTGAGAAGTGAGTTTAAACATCTGCCTCAATCTTGTAGAGCAGGGTATGTAGAAATGAGCTTCCCGTACCGCTGTGGGACAAAAGAGGGGCACATGCAAAGGACTTTGCAAGGACCCCGTCTTCCTTTGCACTGATCTGTGAAGTCAATAGCTCCCTGCTCCTGAATGCACTGGCCAAAAATGGTCTCTAGAGGTGGGGGAAGTTCATGGAAACAGTTAACATGTGCCTAGGCTCTTTTTATCTGCCTGACTGTAAGCATCCATGGATATTAGCACAGTTTGTGTATATTTTTCCAATTACCATGGAAGTGAGCATTGCTGCAGTGCAAGCATTTTCATCCATTTGTCTTTTGAGTAAAACCAAGAAAAATAACCAATACCAGAACACTGAAAACACTGCAAAATCGGTAAGTGTTCATTACAGCTCATACAGATGTCCACTTTGACCTATTTTAATGCCATGAGTAAAGTTCTCAGTATCTTGGCAAGCTTCATTTACCTGGTCTAATTATCATTTTAATCAAATGAGATTTCAGCTGTGTATTTTTTTTTAATTTTCTTTCATTATTTTTATTTTTTTGTGTGTGTGCAATATGAATGTGTTTGGAAGGATTGCAGCTTTTTGGTGTATTCAATAAACGTGGTCTGAATTGTCTTTATATACAAAACAGCCCAAATATGATTAGAAGTTTAGACAAAGTCACCAAAGCATTTTCTATTCCATGTGACTGGCAGGGCTGAATTGGCTATCACTATGTCTGATGACTGAAGCTTCTGCTTTGCATCCTACATTTTTTCAAAGCATAATGCAGTTTCTATTTCCCTGTTGTTATGATTGTATGAGACAATCCCTAGCTTTAGAAAAAGCAGCAGCAAGTCAGGGCATTAAAATTAAAGGGGGAAAAAAATCTACACAAACCACTTAAGCACACTCATTATTATGGCCCTTGCTACCTCAGGCCACTGGAGAACTTATAATTTAGTCAGCATTATGCAGTTTGAAGTGTTTTATGTTCTGCATGGGAGCAGGCTGCAATTCAAATATCAGTGGCCATGAAAAATATGCACATACGTTTAGTATGAAAATCTCCAAGGGCATAACAGAAGAGACGGGCACATGTAGCTGCAGTGTGATGGAGAATTTCTGTGAATTAATCATTTGGACATAGTTTATCACCATTTTATATTTTGCCAGAGACGCTTCCTCACCATTTGTTGGGAAAACTTATTATACATGCACGTCTTAGAAAGATAATAAGGCCAAAGCCTTTGATGCTTAAAGGCAACAGGCTTTCTTAGATTCTGTTATGACACAGACAACTTCTCCACTGACAGAGCCATTCAGATAACAAGAGTAATTGCTTATTTTATCGAGTTTAGGGAATTGTGCTCCATTCTCCCTTCTTGCCTATTACATCAGCTATTATGACCCATCTTCTACCATAATTTAGGGGCAGTGGAGTATGTGCATTTTGAAAGCTTTTCTTGAAAGAATAGAGTGCTGTATTTACATGTTTCTTTCATTATCCCAAAGTGCAAATACTTTAATGTATTCCTTCCAAAGAAGCAGGGTGGCATGCGTGTGCATGTGTGCATCCATTTATGTGCCTAGGTATTTGTGAGTAGTTTACTGTCGAGTGGGTAGGGGAGTAAGAAAGGTTCATTTAGTTGTTTCTTTATATCCTCTTCTGACTGGAGACAATACCATTGTAACTGGTATTAGCAAAACTACAGAGCAATCACTTCAGTTACTTTAAAAGAACTTTATTGACATCTCCAAACACGTGGGGAATTTTAAAGTAGAACTTTTCCGACTGTAAGGCTTGGTATGATCAAAGGCCTGATAGCAGCTCCAGATTACTGAAAATGAGGCTACAGATGAGATTCCAGCTCTTTCAGGGGGAAAAAAAAAAAAAAAAAAAAAAGCATAAAATTTGATTCAGCCTAATCTTTACAAAACTATCAGAAAACTAACATTGCAAGGAGAGAATTAAAAAAAAAAAAACAGATGCTTTCAGATTCTGTATGCCATCCAAAGATTTTTATAAGGTACAAACCCAAAATTTAAGTGTAGGATTCAACATCTTAAAATGCTGCTGTGCTGTACAGTTTTATTACTTAGAATAACCAGTTTTCCCTACTTCTAAAGTAGAAGTTTTAAAGTATGACCACTATAACAAAGTCATGAAATGGTCAGAGTCTGACTTCTGAAACAATATAAAACGATGCTGATGTTAACAGACGGACAACTTTCAAATGGAAGTTGGGAGTTAAATGGAAACCAAAGTGAGTTATACCTCTTTCACTACATAAAAATATAATCATTTGCCAGAAGTGTAATCAAACACGGGGGCTGGTTCTGAGCAAATTCTATCATCTATTTTATGAAGAAGGAGTTCATGATATTTTCCCCCAAACAGGATGGTGCACTTTTGCACTCCACAAGCACTAGTGAAGAGGCTGTGACTCATAAGCAAGAACTTTGTGTTCACTAACGGGGTTTCCTGGTTCATGTGAATGCTCTGATAGAGTATCTGAACTCACTCACCTAGCATCACTGCTATCAGCTGGGTAGATGGATGCCAGCTTCATTTCCCTGATTCTTGTTCTGCTTTTGTCTCCAAGAAAATGTATTGTTAATACATCCACCTTTGTGTTTGTCATATTTAAATATGCAATCAGATTCTTAGTTCTGCAAAGACCTTTTCATCAACTTTTGAAGTCACTCCATGAGACTGGTAATGAATGAGAGCATGCCAGCTATGGAATGGTTATTAACAATGAATTTTTTGCAGCAGACATCCATGCATATGTCTTGTGGGTGGCTGAGAGGACACAACAGTGTTCTGCATCTCAGTGGAGCAGCTGGAAAGATTAGCAGAGTGTCTGGATTAATGTGCTTTGCTCTAATTAGCTCCATAAAGAGGCAATTGGCCTAGGCAGAGGGTTATGCTGGAGTAATGAATGCACCCTTTTTTTCAGGAAGCTCTCTGCATAGCACCGGTTTGTATAGATAGACCAACTAATTTGGGCCAGCTTATTTATGAATAAACTGTACTCCATTGTGCTTGCTGCTTTGTCATTTCCAGCTGCAAGGTCAAGAGTGACAACATTTATGTAGACTTGATATCCTTGGCAAAACTAAGGAAATTTAGCCACCATTATTCAAGCAATTTGATGAAACTGAGGGAAAGAGGATAGCAATTTGATATTTCCTTTCACAGATATTCTATCCCTCTTCTTCTTTATGGGGAGGTCACTTTGGTTTGTTTCCTTCAGTGGCAGCTGCTTCTCTCTGCACCTCCATGACCATTTTGGCTGCAGCGATGTTGGGTCAGAAATGTGTTGAGATTCACGGGTATGTATGCGCTTCCCCCAAAAGGCTGTCCTACTGCTACTCTCAAGACAGTTTTATGTACAGACAGTACATAGTGAGCCTGCAAATGGCCCCGGAGCCTGGCTGTAGTGCAGCTGGGACTTCAGTCACCCAGCAGCTTAGCACCCAGCTGTGCGCCCGCACACACACGATACTGTGCACATGCAATGTCTCCGACATACGGGTCATGCCAGGCTCACCACCCACACAAGCTCTGTGCGTGCAGCAAATCTGACATGCTGCGGATTCACTGAGCTTGCACCCTATGCCCAGAGTGACTCCTCTGCACCTGAGTAGTAAATGCAAAGTGTGGCACTCATGCACGCAGTAGTCATTTGTGAGTGAGTTCTGGGTACCTGGCAAGTAGCCCAGGCTACTGCCTCTGCACTGACCTGTAGCCCAGGACAAAAGTCCAAATTCCGTTTCCTGCGGGAACAGTGGAAGCTGCTCCAAGTAGAACAAGGCATTGTGTCTGGGGAAGATCAGACACACGGCAACTACATGGGGGGTAAGCAGATCACCACGCAGGAAGAGTGACTGAGAGCCACTGTTCAAGAAAGACAGACACAGCCATTGGTACCACATTGTATTGAGATTGTGTTTGGCCATTGTGTTTGGCATAGTTGTTTCTTGACAACACTCTGAAATATTCTGTGGCTGTGGCACACTCTGCATTACGTTGCCAGCTCCCAAGCTTCATCTCTTAGGGGGTTCAGTCATTCGAGTTCTACACAGAAATGGCACCATTAGCTTTTTTAGGTTTGATAAGTGTTAGTTATGGCTTCTGTATCAGGATGTCATTTTACAGCAGAATTACTTCAGGATTGTCTGAAGTGTTGGTGATGCTTTATTGCAGCTACTGTTGAGTTGCCTGAAGTTATTTGGAGCACATGCTTCACTGTTTAACCTTCTCCTCCTTCTCGCTTCCCACCGAGGTCTGCCTCCCCTCTTCCTTTCATGTTGCTTTCAGTACATACTGCTTCATGTTTGTGTTCATTGCTGGTAGTGAGAGTAAACGAACAGCAGTAAATGAGTATCTGTTCAAGTAGCAAGCAGTGTGGGACATCCCAGGGCCAACCTTTCGCAGGCTTCCCAGGACAAGGACAGGGAGAACTGGACAGATTGTTTTGATGGAGAGTCCAGGAAGGTATTTCCCTCCACAGTGCCGAGCTGTGTTTCAGAGCACTCACAGCCTGTGGTCTTTCTCCTACTTTTGATGTAGATTTTTCTTTTTAGAAGCAACAGACAGCGAGTGTATTTTGAACAGGAGTCTCTGAGAGTTTATTAATTTTTCCATATTGCCATATCCTTTCCAGTTTCTGTCACTGTAGCCTCCCTGTCGCGAATGCATTCTCGCTCTTTCAGGTCATTTGTCTGGTCTTTGCTGCCCAACTTCTCGCTGTTAATTTGTTCTCTGTTGGTTCAGGCTGGGTTTTGAACAGTTTTTTATGCCTTCTAGTTACAAGTTTGGCATTGTATGTTGCTGTTCCTCCTTCTCTCCAAATTAACTAACTGCTACTTTATAGATTCACTGAAAAATGGAAAATCCAGGTCACCTCTGTAACCTGAGCATAAAGACTGTAGTCTAACAGAGCATGAGGCCTAATAGAGCAGAAAACCTGTGGCCTAACTCTATTGCTTAATCGAGGTTATATATATTAATATCAGAAACTGCAAAGGTAGCAGAAATTGCAAGTAAGGACAGGCAAGATCAAAATGACTCTGGCAAAAGTTATTTTAGTCAGGTAGGGTTTTTTTTTATTTATTACTTGGGACAAAGTATGAACGCAAGCTAAAATTGCAACAGCAAATAACCCCAGAGCGTGGCAAGTTATACTTAGCTAGCATTAAGGTAATGTCATGTAGAAGCAGAATATTTGTGGTTAGCTAAAGTGTCAAAAATACAGCTGCACTGATATTAATCCTGTATTAATCTTGTAAAGAGATGGGATTTTGAGAAATAGAGGTCTTTGGAAGGGATCTACCTGCTTCCTCTGCATAGACCAGTTTTATCTTTTTAGGCATTAACTGAACTTGTTATTCTGATTTTGCTATTGATAACCCAGCTAAGTAGAGAGCTAAGCTTTACTGCTCACTTATCCATGAGTTTTATGAGTTTAGTTGAAATCCTTTTAACAGCCTTTAAATTCTACTGATCATTAGAGGTCCCAGTTTGGGAGTTTTACCGATGTTTTAATAACTGGTCAGTAATTCAGGATATGTTTTTAAACATGCAGCTGCTGGCTACATACTTTTCAATTGCAATGTGAAAATCTGAATGGGTATAATATGATTTCATAAAACATAGTCCTAATTCAGGAAAGGATGAAATTTATGCCTCAAGTTATGTGAGTACATAGAATGCAGTTGAATGCTTCTAAATCTACTGTATATATTTTAAAAAACGTACTCTGGCTTGAAAGAGAGCATTGCAGGTGGTATAATTCCATTCTGTAGAGGGCAGTAGTATATATGCATGTATCTAATGCATAAATATGAACAACATTAGTATTACTCATTATAAAGTCACTTTCACTCGAAAAAAGGTGATAAATCGTGTAGTAAGTAGCTGTTATTCAATATGGCTAAAAAAAATATGGTTTTGCTGAGATATAAACAGGAAGATGCTAACATTTAAAGCAATTTGCTGTAGAAATAGGCTAAATTGAATCTGTAAGAAGATAGCCCATGCAATTTATGCAGTGCTGTTATACAAATTAGATTGAAACTGTAAGGTCTTTGCAAGTTCTAAATTTTCTTTCGTTGGTACAGGAGAAGTGTAATAAACTGACCATGAGAAGGGGCCTCATGTATTTGAAACAGAACAGCAACTCTCATGTTTTTACTCTCTACTAAGGGGTTAATAGGATCCCATTCTGTTGTCATGTCTTAGCATTTATTTTAGTTCTTCGTTTCCCTGGGAAGTGCTCAGGTGAGAAATTTTGGTAGTGAAATAGAGACAGCTTGGGTAGATCTAGAAACCCTTCAGCTTACATTGCTGGACATCAACCTTTCTAACTAAATGACTACTAAGCAGCATTTTCATTCAGTGATATTTTTTCCAATAGTGAAAGGGGAAGAATCATGACCTTCAAGGTGTTTATAGCTTTGGCCAGTGTCCTTTCTCCCTTCTCCAGTTTCCACTCATGCCATTGTGCTGTTAGATCTTTCCCCCCAGACAAACACACTCTGCAGTGTTTAAAAACTGTGCACACCACAGTTCTTTGAAAAACCTGTGGCTGTTTGCCTCAGATGTTTTATTTTCTGTATTATTGGATTCATGGTTTTGTGTTACTGGATTACAAAAACAGACTGGTGATGAATACTAGAGTGTTCATGACTTTTCCCTCCAGGGAAATACAGTACTAAAATGTGATTTCCTTTTAGAGAAGCAAATGTTGCAGGTGTCTTGAGTTTTTCAAAGGGAAATTACAAAGCAAATTTGAGACTTCTTATGCCTACAGTGTCATTTTAAAAATTGTAGTGTGGGTATCCAACATGGATGTTCAAATTGTATCTCAGATATCACTCCTCGTGGAATTAAAGTATTGCAGAGGGAAACGCTATTTGATTTGGAGTATGTGCCTTAGATTGTATCCTCTATAGTTTAAGTGAGGTAACTGGTGAGAGGATATTGCATAGCCAGCTGTTTCACATGGCTTCCCCTGCAGCCTCAGCCGCTGCGGGATGAAACAGCACTTGAGGTGGGAGGATTTTCAAGATGATTCATGCTTTAGCAGGATGAGAACATATTTTAGACAGCTGTACAAAAAGAAAAATCTACAGGATTTTTTAAGCTGTTGTTGCTGTTATGGCCACTTTCTGACCAGCTAGAGACATTGATATTTGCTCAGTTGATAGCTTTCTTGTAGTAACCTAATTGATTTCTGAGTTAGTTTATTGGCTGTTCAAATGTCATTAGCATCCTCTCTTGATTTTCACTCACAACACTATCACAGTGAATGCACATTTCAGTTTGTTTCTGTCTTGGCTTGCTTCTGTTAAATGATATGCAAATTCTGGTCAGTATCATGCTATGAATCTATCATTTATTTTTAATTAGGTTTCTTTAAAAATGGAGTAAAGGAGAAACTGGATTATTCCAGGTAGCTTGAAGAAACATTTTAAAAACATCAGGCATCACAGAAGAATCAGGGATACTCTGGTAAAAGTGAGCATGTGCAGACAGTTATTTGGACTGCTGTATTCCTTTTTTTTGGTGTGGGTTTGGTTCCTTGCCTGCTGGTCACCTGCTTCTCCACAAGGCAAGGGGGAGGGCATTTCCCTCTTGTCCATGTAAGCCACAGAGACAAGAGAATGGTGAGTGGCTCTGCCTTAGTCTTGGGGAACAGATAGGGCAAATGGCTTTCTTCTCATGGAGCTATTCCTTGTTGATCAGGTGAAGAGGAGAGATACTAAGGATTAACAACCAGATATGTCTTCAAATTGACTGAGTCTTCTGGAGGGACCGTCCGTTTAGAGTGAGTAAGGAAATCATTCGTGCTCCTTGACCTCAAGTGTGACTACATGGTTGGTCTTGCAAAAGAAGTGCTTATTTGAAAACTGGAGGAAGGACCAACACATTTACAGGGCTAGTAACTGATGATAAGATCATTGATGGTTTTTTTCCCCAGTGTTGGTTAATCTGAGCTAGATTTAAGTTACACATTTAATAAATGTATAAAAAAGGAATTTGAAAACTTTGACTTGATACCAGCAGATATGAGAAATAAAAAGAAAATGGAATCGCCCTTTGGTGTTACTTTGCTTTGTTTATAACAAGCTGGTAACAATATGATATAGTATAATGTAATTGCAACAAGATACAATGCAATATAAACATCTTCGAGTTTTCTAGCTAAACCATAGCAACATCACACAGAATGTCTTTGTGTTGAAGAGTGTTTAGTTTTTGGCAAATACATGTGAAATCAGAGGAATTTGCAAGGAAAGTAAAGAGAGTATAAATCAGTATCGTTAAAGAACATGCTACAGTAGATTTAGAGTGGATGGCTTATTTGAAGGCCCAGATTGCACAGTGGTTAAAGCTTTCTTGTTCATGGTAGATTGGTGTTTTATTTGTGCTTAGAGGTGCTGATTTATGCTCCTTATAAAACATACTATTTTCTGGTGTGATTGACTGGAAGAAAGTCTGCTACATTCCGGGTGCTAACCACATGCCAGACACTGGAGACTGGATGCAGCATAATCCTCTTGCAGCCATCTCATTACTGGATTTTTTACGTGAGACTGAAGCAGAGCATGTAAGCCAGAAAAATTTCTAATGAATTCAGTGGATATTGTCTTTATGCACCAAGAGGTTCATTGTAATAAACAGTGCCAATAAGAGCAAAGACAACAGAGAAGAACCTGTGAATGAAAGTTTTACCACAGCTTCCATGACTCCAGACGCATAAAAGGTCCATGCAATGCTGACCTCTCCCTCCATGTGATCCGTCCAGGTTTCTTGTAAAAGCCTTAGCCAAGGAACCACAGGTCCAGCCTGCAGTCACTCTGTAGCTAAAAAGAGGTGTGTTTTTCTCAGAGCTGTCAAACTATTGCTGTTCATAAGCAGTAAATTTATACAAATTAATTTTAAGAGATGGAAAAAAAGTTGAGTTTGCTCACAGGTAATACATTTGGACTTCAACAATGTGAAAAATTTAGGAGCAAGTGAAAAGAAAGAGAGAGCGAGCAAGCCATATCTTTTCCTTATATTTAATGAAGTACTGTGAATTTCTGGCTCTTTGGGAAAGGTGTATTACTAAGAGTCATTAATGGAACCTAGGCTTAAAATACATTCAGCTGAATTGCTGACTGAAGAAATGTCTATGTAAAACTTAATGTTTTCCTTTTTGTGAATATTTTAGAATCTTTCAAAAAAATTTTGAAGAAAAAAAAAAATCAGTGTTACACTTCTTACCATTTGCTTTTAAAAGGATTTTCCACTTGCTCATTTCCAGAAGGTCATCTCTGAGATGTACAAGCTAGCCCTTCATTTAGGTCTCCTCTTACATTCATATTTAACTTTCTTTCATTCTGTGGCCTTTATTAGCTGAGCTCAAGGAGCTTGTAGCACATTTTAAACAGCAACACTGGGAGGATGTAAATGCAGAATAATGTATCAGGACTCAAATTTGCATGGTCAAATGTCAAAAAAATTAGGCCTTCCCCAGAACCATGTCAAGAGAAATAACATAAGTGGCCAGCTCAACAGCAGGCATGCCATTATCAGTTAGTTCAACCTGTCATCACTGACTGGGAGTGGAAGCAGTGGTCATTAGCTTTAACTCTGCCGGGGAAGGTTGCGCTTCTTTTTATTTTATTATATATATTTTACGCCATCTGACAGTATTTCACAGAGCACCACAATGTTATGGTTTCTTCCTTGACAGGGGAAGGAGGGGGAGGTGCAGGTGAGGGAGTAAAGAACACTTGCAATCATCTGTTGTCAGCTGGAGGGGGCAGGAATTGCGTTGCCTATCGGATAAATACTCATTTAGAGTAATCACTTTATTTCAGCCCTGTAATGACATTAACAAGCTTGGAATACAGGGAATTACATGAGTCAGAACAAATAATTGAATATTCCACTGCTGGGGAATGCAGCACAAGTCTGACTTAATGTCATGCCATCTCTGAAGCCAGTGCTAGCATGCAATTAGATGATAAGCTTAAACAGCATATAATTGGCACTACTAGTATGAAAAACATACTATTAATTGTTAAATTCTTGCCTACTTGTAACTTTTGTGAAACAAAAGGATCTTGCATGTCTTTTCAAACAAAAAGGACCAGATGAAACATTTCAGTAAGTTTTAAGAAAATAAGGGTTGCTAGGAAAGAAGAGGGGAACAACTGGAGTCCAGGATCTAGAAAGAATAACGTCAGTATGAAAAACTGAATCGCTTTTTTTTTTTTTTGTTTTTTTTTTTGTTTTGTTTTATGAAAAGCATTGGATTGAAAGAAGGATGATAATTATTTAATTTATCAATTGCTATCGTATTTCATATACAAAGGGAAGGGTCCTCATTTGTCCTTTTTTCTTCAGTACATTTGGTCAGTTCACTGTTTTGTCTCCAGATATTGTTGCCCCAAAAACTGTGATCTCACAACTCTAAGTCTTTTTTTTCAGTCACTCATTGTTCTTGGGATGTGGTTAATAATGCAGAAGCCTTTTTATAGAAATATGCCAAAGTATCCAAAACTACTCTGGGCTCTTTCAAACAAGGAGGTGGAGGAATCTTAAAGTGATTTATTAACACAACACCTCATAGTCTGTGTGATTTATCATCAAACTTTAGGTTTAATTTTTGACACATTCTTACAGCATCCCAAGTCTGTAAAATTTGGCAAGTTCCATCATTTTAAGCATTAAATTAACTGACTTAATCTATCAAATTATACACTCTATGGTAGAATATGAAAGGGATTCAGTTGCATAGGTTGTATATGTTGTATGATTTGATAGCAGTTACCACAGGCAGCACAATTCCTCAAGTATGTGCCAGTTTACATAAAGACTAATGTTGGACAGATAGAATGTACATGGAGAAGCAGCATTGTCTCCATTGCCTACCTATATTAGCTCTGAAAATCACAGTATTATCCAACAAAGAACACATTAAATTTGCAACACTTGAACAAAACACAGTGGACAACTTCTCACATTTATTATAAAGATGAAAAGATTAGGTCATCTTAAAACTAAAATCCTGTTTTGGATCTTTGGGCATTGATTTCAGCAGCGCTGGAGCTTCCTTATAGTTGAAACAATGATTGGTACTCTAGTTGCTATGCCTAGGAAAGAGCTCCTTTTTCTCGAGAAGGTTTGTGGGGAAGTCCAGGCCCTGTGCAGCAGTTCAAGTTGCCAGGTAGGTTTTTTTCTTTGAAAGGAGAGAGGAATCCAAGCTGACGGAGAATTAGGGGTTCTGATAAGTGAAGCTTTGCATGGCTAGCTGAGTTTCAGAGATCTGAGACTTGTCATGTTGAACACTTATTTCTGCTTTCTTAACAGAAGAGAATGACCCCACCTCTTGCTTTCCTGAAGATAAGGCATTCTGGGTGATCATACTTCAGATTATCGCTGGCATTTGGAAAATGTGACCCATGTGTTTGACAAGTTGGCTTGAAGAAAAGCTGACTGTAAAGTAGCAAGCATAAGCTTTAGATTAGAAGGTCAGGTGAAATATCTACTATAAAGGGATGTAGTTGATTCCCAGATGGAGTCCAGGTATGCCACTTGTGTAATGGTGTAGCTTTGAAATATATGAAGCTTTTTTAGTAGGAAATATTTGGTGTATTGCTACCAATTAGCAATACAATTTTAATCACATTTACATTATGATTTTTACTCAACAGATGGCATACTCTGAAGTACTTCCATTTATTCTATCAACTAGAATACGTGCAAACCTCATCTCTCTTAATTTTACTAATGATACCGCAATTAGAGAATGCATTCACAATTGACCTATTTAACAAAATTTAGCTACTAAAACTATATTAACATTTAAAAACATTGCATCTACTAACAGCAATCTGAACATTTATATTCATTTGCTATAATTTTCTATGTGCTTATATGTGTATTCATTCCAAGAAGGCAATATTTTTAGTATATTAGTATTATCCATGCATGTGCAAGGATTTTATATTATTATGCTGGTTCAGTTGTTTCACCTTGGAACTGTACTAGCACCCCTGAAGAGGCAACTAAAAATGTTAATTTATGCCAGAGAGGAATTTTGTCCTGGTTGGGGCTGGCCTAGAGCTCCTGTTGGTCTGGCAGCAGGAGGAGCTGCAGCCCCCTGAGACCCCAGGGGCTCCCCAGGTCCCAGTGCCCTCACCTGTGCGGGGGGAGCACAGCTGGAGGGCTGGGCCCCGATTGGCCGATATGCCATGTCATGTGACATTGTGCTCACTATATAAAGGCCAGAGTGAGCTGGGAGGGGCTCTCACTTCTGGGAGTGTGGCTGTGGGGCCTTTGTGTTTGGGATCGCCAGCTGGGAGGTGAGCAGCTGTGTTGTACATTACCTGCTGATCCTACTGTCAGTGTGTTATTCTGTCACTGTTATTAAACTGTTTGTATCTCAACCCGCGAGTCTCCCTTTGCCCCTCCGATTCCCTCCCCGTTCCCAAGTGGGGGGAGGGTGGGTGAGCGGCTGCGGGGCGTTTAGCTGCTGACCAGGCTCAAACCACGACAAACTTGCAGATATTTATAAAACCCACAAAAATATTAGGGGGGACATACTGAAGAAAGGTAAATGAATGCAGCACTGGTTTCCATGTCACTTCCTAAGTATTTGTTGGGTCTCTGAGTGTACCCACTCCCCTCTGTGGGTTTGGCAGCCTGGACTCAAAGTCAGTGCTGATATGTCACAGCTGTGTGACCTTGGATCCAACTGCTGTGAAAGAGGTTGTGTGAGAAAGAGCTGTGAGAAGTCTTGTTGGGGTTTGTTCCTGTTTAGCTCTGTATTTAAGCTCAGACCCTTGCTCATTGCTGCTGCCTGACCTTAACTGCAGCTGTGCCTGTGCTTGGCCACATACTCCACTGAGCCAGACACTGGGTTGTGGACTTAACTGCTAGGTTAGGCTGTGGACCTGCCTCAGCATTGCAGCCAGTATTCTGGACTCTTGCTTCTGATTGCTGCCACTAGACCTGCTTTGCTCTTCTTTTTTGTCTACTGTGGGTCTGTGCCCTTGCTGATGAAGCCTCTTGCTGCCTGGCTCCCCCTCCCCTATGCAGCAGCCAGCCCTTGCTGCTCTCTGTTGGTTTCCTCACACCTCCTTGAGCCCTGACCCAAGCACTGTGGAGCCTGGTCTTTGGGCTCTGCAAAAGCTTTCCCTCACTTTGCAGTCTGTTCTCAGGGACCGGACACCATTCCTAAATCCTTAACGAAGCAGATAATAACTTTCATAGCAATGTAAGTTTGGAAATTACTTCAAAAAAGGCCAGCCAGTGCCTTTCCATGCATAGATAAATATAGTTAACCCATCCCATACAGATAACCTTGTAATATATGCTTCAAAAGCTTTAATGACCGAGATTCTTCAACCTCTCAGGCAACTTTGTCCAGAGTTCTTAAAATTTTGCCTGAGAGGTAACCCGAGTGTCTTTTGCAACCATTGTAGTGGATTACTTTTTGTTTCCCTCTTACTGAATATGAAAAAGTATTGATAATTTTATGTTTTACTACAAATCTTACAATATTTTTAGAGATTCTCCCCAGTGCTTTTTTTTCCAAGGCTGGACGAACATAATTACTTCCACCTGTCTTCACAGGCTATATTGCCTAAACCTGTCACCATTCTCCTGAGCACTTCTCTCATTTCTCTGCTTTTGTGAAATATGGTGCCAGGAACTGGTCTCTGTGTTCCAGCCAAGGCTGACTGAACACAGAGTAGAACAATGTTTATCACTTTGGTCATGTATATGGCAGTCCTACCAGTATATGCTAAAATATATTTTCCTTTCACAGCAGCAACACCACAATGTTGAGTCTGTCAATTTACGGACCATAATAAGTCCTTACTGCTATAGCTGCGCAACTGTTCTTTATATCATATTATGCACTTCACTTATTCAGGCACAGTTCTTTGCATTTGCCTATTGAATGTCTTCCTGATTTATTTTAACACCACTTCTTTCTCCGGTGTGAGACCTTCCAGATCAGTGACATCTGCAAACTGGTATGTTTTTTTAGTCTCTGCCATTCAAGTTTTAAATTAATGCACTGAATAGAGTTTGGCCAGAGTCAATTTCATGTTCTACTCCATTTGTAATGTATTCCCAATCTGACACTGATATTCCTAATGTGCATGTTTTCTACCAATGAGCGCTCACCCTATTGTAACTTAATCTCCACTGCCTTTGCTGGTTTACTTGTAAGATTGTAATGAGGGAAAATACCAAGTTTTAGAAAAATTAATATATCACATCTGCTGCTTCTTTCTTTCCATTATGCCAGTTATGCTATCAAGGAAGGTAAGTAGCTCAGACTGACACTACAAGTTCTTGATATGTTGGCAAACTGTCTTCTGTGTGCTTAAACACTGATTGCTTAATACGTTTTAGGGTTTTGAAATTTGGCTGTTTTGTAGTTTCCTCCATCTTTTCCTTCCTTTTAGGTAGTCTGTTTCACTTTTGCTACTGTACCAATCTCTTCAAATTCTCAAAAATGAGTCGTTTAAAGATCACACTAACTCCTAGAAGTTGCAGGGCACTGATACCTCACCAGGGAAGCCAGTTTCTCACCAGGCAGTGAGAGATAAAGTGGCAAGGATATTCTGAGGTGGCAGGGATAAGGTACTGATCTGAGCTAAGAAATCATTGCCAGGCACATTCTTGGGGTAAAGGAAGCACAGCAGCCATGCTGAGACTGAGACAACAAAGGAGGAGAGGGGAAGAGCTCTCCCTTCAGAAGTCTAGAATGCTGCTAAATTTCTCAAATATGGCTTGATTACAGAAAGATTGTCAATCTCATCTCAGATGATTTCTTCCAGGCTCTGTAGATTTGAATACGTGTAATTTATTATTCTTACTTTTTTTTTTTTTTTTTTCTTGGTAGGTCTGGTGTTCTGTCTTTGATAAAAACTAATTGTATTTAAGTTTTGTGAATGACTGATGTTATTATGAAGTGGTAGACCATATTCCCTTTAGGCAAACTGAAGAGAAAATTCCTGGAGAGGGAATTAATCTTTCTTCCCTCCTTTTGTTTTGACGTTTTTCAGAGGAGAAGCCACCTACACGTGCAGCTGTTGAATACTCTGATTTCCTGCTATTTCTCCACCTCTCCCCTGCTGTAAGCAACCAGAGCAGCTTTGCTTCCTGCTTATCCTCTGATAATTCAGCATTCAGTGGACTAATAATATGGGTATTGAGGAAGCCTGGAACAGAAAGTCTGCTTGCTGACAAAGCATAAATAAGCTTTAGCTTGCTACTTACAGGCAGATGTGTATAGCAGCTGGATCTGAAAGAAGATTTGGAGTGCTCAGCACTCGTTTGAAGGCTGCATCCATATATGGTTCTCATGTCTGGATGAGCAGCATTTTGTGTTGTCAAATACTGCACGGGGGAGAGAGGGAGATAGTATGGCAACATTTGGTGCTTAGCTGTGAGAAGGCACTGATGACAGAAACTACTTCAACATCAAGAGTAGCTACATTTCTGTGCAGGCTTGAATAGAGACCAGTGGGTCAAAAGATCAGATTCATGTTTTCACTCTGTGACTTGTGGAATTGTGGAAAAGAGACATCAACATAGGACCAGAGGAGTTTTAAATTTATAAATTCATCTTTCCTTTTATTCGGAGTGACCTGTACTATGTAGTGTTAGGCATGATTCGCTATGAATCTTCTCTGGCTAATCAGCTATTGGTTATTATAGGCTACTTAAAGGGAAGGATCTTTTGATCTGCAGACTCTGTTTGTTGCTATATCCTCATGCATGCAAGTAGCCACAGTGTAAGCATGGAAAATAAGAAATTCTTATTTCATATCTGAAGGCAGGATGATTTTTGATGCAGTTGTGGAGTTTTCAACAAGAATGTCAACATATTAAATTGAAATATGCGTTATCTTAGAGTGATATTACAGCTGGAAGAGCTGAGTTTTCTTAAGTTAACAACGACGGGAAGTGACAGTAGACTCTTTTCATTCTTTCACCAGGATGGGAGTAAAACCACCATCCCTTTATAACTCCCCAGATGGCCGTAGCAGATTCTAGTGGTTTGTTCATCAGCTAGCCTTGACCACCACCACAGTGGAGGAATGGAAAGGTGACTGCAGACCCTTTGCAACTTTCTGAAGTATTATTACAGTGGAGACTTGCACGGTGGTTGTGCCTGACTGTATGCCCGTACAGCAGGCTGGAGGTTGGGGGAGTGTGCTGTCACTCACTGATCTCTGTCTGGCATTAGGAGAGCTGTGGCAGCTAGGTTCCCCTGAAAGGGGGGAGTTTTATGCAGTTTTGCTGTGAAATTATGAGGATTAAAAGGATAAAAGAGAAAGTGTGTTGTGTTTTGGTTTTTTGTTTGTTTTGTTTTGGTTTGTTTTTTTTTTTTTTTTTTGGTTAAGGAGGTCAAGGACAATGATTCTGAAAACTTAACAAATCTTAAATGCAGAGATTTGAGTGCACCCTGAATGAAAACAAAGATGCCATAGGACTCATAGCAAAAGTCACGCCTACTGTGTTTAATAATGATTCACCCAATATTTACATTTCTTGCAGGTAAGCGTAAAAAATACTCCCAATAAAAAGTAGTTCCCAGCTGGGAAAGAGGAATAATACATTTGTACATTTGCAGTACATCCGCATAGAAGTGTATCAACTTAAAACCAAAAAATAATCCAGTTCCGTGATAGAAGAAATATGCATATAAGGAATATGGAGCTCTGTGCTCACAAGGACTTTGGATATATTTCTGAATAAGGGCTGGCATTTTCATGGAAATGGCAATTTTTACATCAGTGTCAGACTGGTAAAGGGCTGGTGAGATGAGAAACCCTCCTGATGCATTTGCCCAGACAGATGTTTAAGAAGAAGGCGTTTCAAAGACATCTGCATCTCTGTGGCATTCTGAAGTTGTGCTGGTTCATGACTGTTCTGCCTGCTGGTTTAAAGGAGTCTGACAAGGCAGAGAAGTACAACATTTGGCTTACCTGCTCTTCTATTTTTCCTCACCTTGTAGTTTATTTTAAACATTTCTCTGACCTTGAGAAGACTCAGGAGAAGGGATTTTAAATGTTGCAGTCCTCATTCTATCATGTTGAGTGACCCAGTGTGTATTCCTGCAAATGTCTTTGATATGTCATCCTTTAAAAACCTGTGTATATATATATCTTTCATATCTGTATCTTCACATAGGTGCTGCTTCTTCCACTTCGCAAATTTATGCAAAAACATAAGCCATCTTTCTTCCTTTCTCTATTCCTGTAAGCAGAAGAGTTTTATAAAACATACAATCCTAAACCCCCTGCTATTGAGTTGTTACCTATAGAGTCTGAAGAGATACAGTATTTCTCATGTTCATAATTTCATTAAAGATATTTTCATCCTCTTCTCTAGTATAGATCTATAGAAGATCAAAACTTCTCATGGTCTGCTTTGTACAAATTATCCCTAGCATTACAATTTCATTCTGTGAAAGTGTTAACTATCAGCCCCAGGTTTTTTCATGATTTGAAGTGGGTGGGTTTGCACAGGATCTCCAACACATGTCCATGGAGTTCAGGGTAAAAGCTGTTCAGACATAGTGATTTTATTTAGCCTAAAATCCAGGTCATTATTAAACTTGATTAAGATTGTGGTCCATTACTGCTGTTCACTCCTGCTGATTTCAGTGTATATGTGTAATTTGTCCCCTTTGAGATTCCCATATGTTAACCTAGAAACCATGTTTACAGATTGTAATCCTTTGTGCTCTGCAGGCCTGAGTAATCAGATTAACAATATGCCAACTTTAAAGAGACTTGCTGTTTAAAACTGAAAAAAAATGAGGGAAGAATTCAAGACCAAGTTTCTTGTTAATCTTTTCCCATTGACTTGTTGAACAGTTGTTATAGACAAGACATTGCTATGGTGGTCACAAGATGAATAGACCTCAAGATGATTTGTGCAGCCTGAAGAGGTTGTCTGTTAAAAATAGACATTTTTCCATTTGTTTCCCATACATTCTGTTGTAGAAGTGCTGTTTGGGGACATCTCTAATAGCTGCAGGGTCCTTGGAGTTACAGTTTGTGATGGACACATAGGCAAAGGTTCCCCAAAAATGGATCACAGTGAGCATCCAACACCCTGAATGTTTAGTGACATCTTCTGAGTTCAGAAAATCAGATGTTAATATTAAGACAAGAGTCTTCCCTCCACTGCCCTTCCAGTTCCAAACAGAAGTAGGACATCCAGAGTTTATTTTTTTAAAACTTTGATAGAACTGGTATTACAGTACAGGTAAGTTTATATTAATAAATACAATAGGTGCAGGATCCTAGTCCTTTAAGCTGTATACTATTCATTTTGTATTTCTGGAAAGACAAAAAAAAAAGAGTCCCAAACCCCAAAATTTCTGTTAATGTTTGAGAAAACATGTTAAAAAAGTAGCACGGATAATTTGAAAGCACAGTTTTTTAAGGGTCTATGGGCACATGGGCAACTGAAGCCTTGAGTAGGTGGAAATTAGGTTTTTAATTAATTTTGAAAGCACGTAAAGCACATTTCTGTGGTTTTACTATTCAAAGTATAGCCCTTTGGGGCTGTTGCCTTGTACACGGCCCTTGCAGTTGCTTTCACTGCAGGTACGGAGGCTGAGAAATACCAGCTTCCTTTGCTACAGTTCAGTCTTTCTCATTAGAATAGGAGACCTTTTCAGACTGTTATGCTGAAGAAATTTAGGGACTTTTACCCATGAGTAGATTTAGAAAGATGTCCAGTTTCTCAGAAATTAGTTTCTCATCAACAATTATTAATTATTATATTTTACAACAGCTGTAGTTTTTTGGAGTTAGCATTAAAATGATCCTTACATTGTCTTTCTACAGTTTTGTTCAGCTGATTAATTCTAAGTGGTTTATCGCTATGCCATCCATTTAAATTAACAGTCTGCAGAGAAAGCAGATAAAATGCTTCACATGTCCCATTACTGGGATAGTAATAGTTACTCAATTAGGCACAGCTACTTCAGTTTCCAATCTGTTCTTTAATGATCAACACAAGACATTACTTTAAAATATTATTAACCAACAAATCTATTTAAAAAGATATATTTTACCAGGTAGAAACAACATTAATGGTGAGAAGAGCATGCTGTTTTACTTACTAAGCATCTGGACTACAACTGCTATCATATCTGTGAGGCAGTGCAGTGTTACAGACTTTATAATCGTGACTGCTAGTTGCAAGAGTATAGCCTGATCGATTGTCCATTGACTTTCACAGGTGATGAACTAGGAACATTTCTGAACACTTTTCCCCATCACCATGGATAGGGAGGGTGGGAATCTGAGGGTGGGGCCAGTCCCTATCTTGCTATAAAGTTTATCAAGCATTTGATATGTTTTGGGAATTCCTTTGAAATAATGGTAAAAATTAATCTTTAACAGTTATTTAATCAGCTGCTGTGTTAGCAATCTGATAACAAAATTGGTCACAGGGATCACAGCTCAGAACAGGGAGACGTTGAAAAGACAGCTTGATGACATATAGCAAGTCCTGTTCTTAAGCATTAACATTTTTACACACTGGAGAAAAATAAAATGGAACATACTGAAAAAACTCTGACAGTCTTTCTGTCTCAGGAGTACTACTATAGAGCTGCATTTATACCTTGATACACTTCCAGTATATTCAGTGCTACATTAGCAAAATGGCAGCTCTGACTTGGAGAAATACTAGCATGTTCTGTCTCTAAAATGCAAAAAGCATGACTCATTAATAATTTTAACATTTAAAAAGTGGAACTACGCTTTGGTTTTACCACTCTGTTGATGCTGCAAACTAGGAAACCAATTGTATTGGTACTTCCTAC
Organism: Tyto alba; assembly: GCF_018691265.1. NCBI lineage: Eukaryota > Metazoa > Chordata > Aves > Strigiformes > Tytonidae > Tyto > Tyto alba. The sequence goes on from NW_024881301.1 coordinate 24,433,666, forward strand.
ATATGTGCTACAAGGATTCTGAAGCTGAGTGCTTCTATGAAGATTGATTAAACATCATACTATTTTGCACAATCAGCATGTTACATAGTTTTTGTAGGTGGGTAAGCCAAAGCATGGAGAATCTGCTTTGCCCGACATTACATGACTAAGTTGATACCCTTGAAAACACTGGAAAAGAAGTAAAGTGAGGAAAAAGTTTGTGGAAGCATGAAATAATTAAAAAAAAAAAAAAAAACAACCCAACGACAAATTATTTTGCCTCAGCAGTTGGTAACTTGAAAAATATTTTGTGGTTTATTGAAACTAAAACATATTATGAATTATTGTGATGAAATGAAAGGAAAAAAGGTTAAAACTCCCTTTAAAAGACAGACATTGTTAGATCAAATTTGCTTTTGAACCTATCTCACTGTTGTATCCTTGCAGATATATTTTCAAAGTACGTTCTTTTCATCAAACATCCCATAATACTTTAACTATAACATGATTGGTAGCATTATTATTCACAATTAAAACAAAACTGTGCTTGTCAAAATAAATGAACAAAGTACACTCTGTGATGCAGTATCCTTGACTTTTTTAATCCTGTTTGTTTATTTACACACTAATTGCAAAAATTGATAATCCGTATGAGGTCACCTAGGCCCATGCAAATTAGTTTTTACTGTATGTTCTGATACTGTAAATATTTATTTAGCTGTCCAAGTTATTGGAACTAATCACTATAATTTTTCTGTGAAGGGCGGGTTTCTCTGTAAGAGCTTCCTGAAGGGGAAAAGACAGTAAGAGAAGAGTTATTTGTAGAAAGTTTCCTTTTAATGTTAATATGCAATATTAGGTATTTTGTATAGTCATATGATTTTATGATAATATGATTGCATACTACCATCCATGCATATTATGGTATAAAATACCATGAGATAGCCAGTCTTATTTGCAATGTTCAGACAGTGAGTTGACAATTCCAAAGCAAGTTGCAGCCACCTGGAAGTTTTGGGGGAGATGTATGAAAACGTATTTCAGCATATTTCCAATTTTTCCACTGGCTCACTTATTAACTGCTAAACAACCATTTCTACAGTGGAGGAAGGTGGATAAAATCTCAAACGTTGAGGAATTTAACCTTTTTATCACAAAGTTGGTTCAAGTGCCATATATCTATTGTTGATGAACATACACTGATAATGTCAGATATTATTATTTTTTAATAATAAATAATGATTTAGAAAACTCATTAAGATTTTGTCATGCTTTTTGTCCACAATTGTATTTTGGCAGGTTGGAGTTTTATAGGAGATTTAGAAATATCAAGGCCTCTTTAACTTGTCTGATAATTATCCTTAACATTTCTGTTACAAACATACAAGGTAAGTCACACTACGTGATTTATATTAATATGTGTCTATAAATGTCAAATGCTTATTCTCCCTGAAAAATTTCAGCCTTCATTATGTGTAACAATGCAGAATTAAATGGGCTTGGACTTATGTTTGTCTCTAGGTATACTCATAAATGAATCCTTGAAGGAACAACAGTTTTCCTGTTAAAAAGAGGTGTCATATCTTCTTTAGGAGAGAGTTTCAGCCAGTTTCAATCTCTGTTTATTAAATATCAGGTGAAGCTGCAAAAAACATTCAGACAGTAAGATTGTTTAGTAATTATGCTGAATAAAAAAAGGAGGAAAGCATGATAATACAAATGCTGTTCTTTCTTGTTCTGTTGGAAAATTCCAGATTCTGAACCTACATCTGTAATAAAATGCAGGCATTAACAATTGTATGCTTCTGCAAAAGAGAACTGCAGATATTAACCAGACAGTGTACAGCACAAAAGAACATATGTATACTGCTTCAAAATCAGTTCTACATGCAAATATTTTAATGTAAGTATTTTTAAGATTGTTTACTTGAAATTTATATTGAAGATTAGGTTTCTAAAAGGGCATTCACTGCATCTACATTAAAATATTACATCTGCATGTATGTATGGGGAATATCTTCATTCATACAGAGTAGTGTGCTCTCATTCTGTAAAGTAACAGCTGCAAATCTCTAAGTGTTAAGATATTCCTTCTAGTGTTAAAGAGACAAAGTGTGTATGAACTCAGATTTGCTCAGTGTTAGACACGTAAACAATTAGACAAGCACTAGCATTTATTAATATGTTCCTTAACCTCTACATTTGCAGAATTGTTTATGGTTAGTTTTTGGTCTCAATTTGTTGCTGATAATGGCAATTCCTTTCTTCCCCTTGGCCACTAAAATGTATTTTGAGAACCAAACATACACCATGTTTTCTGTTGTTACAACTTTAAAATGACAGGTGTAATGTTCTTGACATTTTAAGTTACATATTCAGTGTACTTAATTGGTATTGTTGGCACACTTTGGATTCAGGTACAAAAATAACTTTTATTTTTTGGAAAAACCTCCAAGATTTTCTGTGGTTTTTGAACCACAAGCAGACAAGATCTTCCAATTGTTTTCAGAGGTAATTGGTTGTATGTTATCTAGTCCCAAAAAGACGTGGAATCTATACTACCAGAAGTGATGTCATGCCTCTTGATCCTGCAACCTCATATAAAGCAACAAAATTCTATCATATTTACATCAGTATAAGCTCTTCACATAAACAAGAATGAAGTGCCCTTCTTCCCCTTTCTCTCTGAGAGGACCAGGAGGCTGGGAAATACAATGGAGATAAGCTTTCTCCTAGAATCTGCTGGAGAGAAGGGGAAATAAATGAGTCGATAGGCATCAGTAACATGTTGAGACATTGTTCTTTTGCAGGAGGAGTGAAGTCACCAGCTTACATGTTTTTTTTTCTGCTCATTTTTTGCCTTTCCTGGGAAAGGTTTTAATTTTTTAACTTGAGGTACCATAGGATGATAGTTGTGGGGATGAGACTGTAGACATTTCATTTGCCATCTCAGTAATATTGTGATTTGTTAGATTTGTTTTTAATCCGTTGAAGGCACCTCTTGTGCTGGAGGTCTGACATATGTGTTGATTCTCATCCAGTGTTGATCTTTGGGTGCTTCATGCTCTACTTGACCAGAGATGAGTTTTGATGCCTTCCCTTACTGCTCATTGTTTCTTGCAGAGATAGCAAGTTCCTTGAGAATGGTCTTAGGCTCATATGTTGACCTTTTCCTCCCTCAAGTTGAGATGCAGCAGCCACAGTCCCCCTTCTGAAGCTTCTGAAGTTATATTCTCAGAAAGTGATAGTGTGCATAGACTTCAGATCCTCATCTCCACTATTTCATTATTTAGCAACGTCTTAGATCTGGTATAAAAACTTTTGCTCCTCATGTGTGAAGATCAGAGCTGTTCACACTAATTTCCTACATGTAATTCATTTAATGAAATCAGTTTGCAAACAGTTTAGTGCAAATTGCTTGTTTATGGGTATGCTTTCGTATATTGACAATTTTATATGAATAGTCTTTGGGATTGAGTTGTTGAACTATTTGCTTCAGCTGTTCACTCTATGCTGTTCATTGCTCTTGCTGAGTGAGTGACCACCTTAGCTGCCTAGGACTGAGTTTGCTCCCTGACTGAATGACTGAAACTTCTGAAATGCAATCAGAAATTAATAATATATGATAAATGCTCAGGTTCACACATGGATAGCATGGTTTCCATGCAAATACTGGAATTCAGATTGTTCTTGGTATTTTAGACTATCTCTATGAGTGACCTGAGAAGAGGAATTCTCATGATGCATTATTTCAAGCATTCATACCACATCACTGTTAAGTGTATGTACACTCTCTCCACTGGACCTTTCATGGTCCTACAAGTTTTAATGGGCTCTTCTTTGTTGCCATTGGGGATCTATATCCTCTATCTCTTAACCCATTTAATAAAATTGCTTTCAGTTTTGTTTCATAGTAGGAGATGGTTGGTATTGCTCCATTGCTACTTGGATACATGGGGACGATGGAAACAGCAGAGATCAGGGGGCATCATGACTCTTGACTGATAAACTCAAAGTGGTATGGTGTGTTCTCCTCTAGCAAAGAGATTTTTTGCATGACCTCAAGGGAGAAATGTAGTTGATAAAATGGCAGTAAATAATTTAATTTGCCTACCCCTTAAAATAGATAAAACATATATACAAATATATGTTCATAAATATGCATACACATATAAACAGGTACATATACACATGCATACATTTGTGTGTGTGTGTGTGTATCTCATGGTGGAGAAGACTAAGAGATGGCTATTGTCCAGCCTTCACAAGTAATTTGGAATTCATTACCCTTTGTGCAAAAATCTAGCTGCATTCTCATAAGTGTCCTTCCCCAAGGTTGCTGCAGTGTGATAATGTTCCTTAGGATGATGTAGTTCCTCGTGTCTTCATTATAGGCTGGTATTTTAGAGGTCTGAGCTTCCCCTCAAGAAGCTGTCCTAGAAATGCATCATCCACTGCAAGTTTGCAATTGTTTTGTCTTGGAATGAATTGGAATGTAAATCTGCAGGGGAAGCTTGCAGCAAGTTAAAGAATTTCTCAACCAGTCTGGACACATTTGTGGATGTGTTCAGGTTAGGCCAGAAATACAGCTTGAGAAAGTGAGAGAAAAATTCATGGTGAGAATGCCATTATCACTGCCTCTCAGAGAAGAAGCAACTGGTAAGTGACATCGAAAAGAGAATTGGAGGTTTCAAAATTCTAGCTCAGTAGTGTAGCCTTTGCCTTCAGAAGCTGGGTATAATAATGTCTATAGAAGCTGCTTCATCTTTTATAAAGGAGACTTCACCTTCTCAGTTGAAGGAAGTAACTATTCCCTGCATGTTCCGCATTTTTTGACATTGAGATATTTTAAGTTGAAAAGGGTGACTGAATCTACCCAGAGCATCTGCATGCCACATGGGATTCTTGTGGCGTTACCGTCTGTCTTTACGAAGAAATCTACATGATGCTTTACATTATACATATTTGTGTATGCATAGTGCCAAATAACACCTTTAATTATATCAGCATAAAGAGGGATACAACAGCTATCAAACATCAAAAGTTTTTACCATCATGTGCATTCCTATCACAGCTATCTGTTGACTTCTTGGACTGTTTTTCCTTAGTACAATATATCTATATTCCATATGCAAATTCCACTGTGAGTGATTTGCCTGTTTTGTAAGCTAGACTGCACCTGTAACATGTGGGATTGAGTTAAAAATGACAAGCAGACAAGCACAAGGCACATTATCTTGACAAACTCAGCCTCCGAAAATTAGCCTGTGCCTGAATTATTAAAATAACAAGGAATATTTCACTCAGCTCTGGAGAAATGCTCCTAATTGTCCACTTTAGCCAACTTCTTTCAGACTTCACGATCGGTCAATTTACAGTAGCGGCTTGCAAATTCCTGAACTCCCATTAGAGAAAAGTGCAACAGCAGTCCAACACACCCTCATTTATTTTAATAACCTGCCAAGCAGACATGAAAATGTTAAAGTTGGAAGGCTATAACATGACAGGAACCTGACTTGTCACAGCCACATTATAATCTAGTTAAACTACTTTCTTTCTGCCTTTCATGTCTTTTCAGGTAAGTAGAAAACTAATTGTCAAATTACTAATTTTGTTGGCATTAATATCAATACTAAGGCTAAAGAAGCATGAACAGATAGGCCTGTGGTTTTTCTTCATATTGTGCTTGGATGCTGGAAACCATTCTGAAAATATAGAAAGATAAAATCAGAGCCCAGTCTTTCTATCAACAGTGACCTATTTATTTTAAGAGGCATTGACGCTCTATAAAAAGGCTAGTTAAAGTCTCTGGGTTCTTTTATTATTATTTAATGTCTGGAAATCTTGTTTACTTCAATCTTGTTTCCTTTGTGCATAATAGTGTACCTGATATAACAGGGCCAGTATTCACATCTAAAGTATTAATGGCAGAGTCTGATCTTGTAGGAGAATACAAGGAACTGCACTACCGAGAAAAAAATCTTCAATGATGTCAGGGTCACACTATCTTTCAAAATCAACTGTAAGTAGGTCATGCTTCAACTGCAGGCAGGGTCAAGAACATTACTTCAAAAAGTGCTTGGGGTGGTTGAGGAGCATGTTGAGAGAGCTGGGGACAGCTCAGGTGACTGGAAGGAGGGCCTAATTGTGATGAACGGGGAGGCATGGATGCAGATACAGACATGCTTCTAGACCCTTATACTTAGAGGGGATTACATGACATGCCCTACATGACATGAAGGCTTCTGGGTGCGTTCTCAAGGCAGGACTGAATCTATTACTTATGTCTTCAAACCATTTTTCAGTTTGTTTGTGGTTTGTTTGTTTTTGTTTTGTTTTTTTTTTTTTTTTTTTTTTTTTTTTTGTTTGTTTGTTTGTTTTTTGGGGGGGGGTAGGGGGAGTTGTTTGTTTGCCTGCTTGCTTTCTTGTTAGTTTTTCTTGCCCATTTGATGATAACCTGTCTGGGGAATGGGTCTTGGCTTCATAAGTGTTTGCACAGATTTTACTGGCCATCATGGCACTGGCAGCTTCCTATGAATAATAAGCCTTCCACAAAGAAGAGTGAGACACCTTAATAACAAAAGCACAGTTTTTCCCAGCAATACGTGGAATCTTTTCTCACGAAGTACTTAGCTTTGCCTCTGTTTCATCTGGGATGGGCCTCTTCTAATGGGTCTAGGGCAAAATGGCAAATCTTAGTAGCCATGGTTTTGCAGGGAGCTGAGCGTTCAGATTGTAGAAGCATGTTGCTTTTTCTTGTACAATTTGGGACAGAAATTATTTTCCATTGTCTTTTACTCTCTCTTTTTGTCTCTGCTGAAAAGAAACATGTGAAAGCCCATTCCTGCAGCATCTTAGAACATGAGCTCTGTTCCAGCTGGAACCAGAAAATGTAGCATCGGAAGACAAAACTCTTGGTATTACTGACAGGATTAATAAGAGTGTGATTGCACTCAAGTGGGTCCTGATGGCTTGGTAAATATTTCCTTGTGGAGAGTATGAACATAGTCAAACCTATAACATCACTTAGCAGCAGTAGTTCTGCATGGGACTAAAAAATGAAACTCTGACAGATTCTCTATGCCTCTGTCAGTCTTCAACCGCTTCTCTCTTCTCACCACTCTCACCACACTTCATGCAAAGTGGGTTGGCTAGGTTTGGGCTACGACACAAACATCTGCAAAGTGGCATTATTGCAATGAGCAGGAAGAGAAAAAAGAGAGGAGAAGAAAAGTAGGTCTGCTGGAGCACAAGCAGGGAAGGGCAAGCTAAGTGGTATAGTTAGCTTTTCAGTTCCCAGAAGATAATAAGGATCATGTGCAAACTTGGGATGGTAAATGAGGCAGCTAAGGGTATAAAAGCAGTCAAGCAGCACTGAGGCTGGATCTTACAAATAACTGATTTTCTGGTGTTGCTGGCAGAGCAGGGAGAGTTTCTGTAGTCCCCTGAGAACTAGGTCACCTGGGAGCAGCTGTTACAGGGCTTCACTCAGAGGAAAATGGTAGCTTCTTTATGAGATGTTAAAGTGGCTTTTGAGGAAGCACACTGATCCCCAGAAAGACAGATGGCTTGGGTTGGATGGAATTTTTGCTAAATCATTTTCCTGCATAATTAAAGCTTTTTGAATAATTATAAATTAATAGAATTACAATTATTTTGTGTCAGAGACACTGCCCTTGTGTTCACATGTGCATGTGCGACACGTACTCTCCGGTACTTGGTTCTTCCTGTCAGCTATCTACGAAGTACTTATAAATGTGCTTTTTACTTTTCCCATTGTCTGCTTTAAAAAAGTCTCCATTTTGGGAGACAAGACGACAGCCATGAATGTTTAACTTGCCATTAGCATCTATATTTTATATTTGAAACATTTAAAATCTTCTGTTTTAAATGAAGATAAACACATCCCCAAACAGCTGTGCAATGCATGGCACAGAACAATTGAGTAAGCATCAAAGTGCTTAATAGATAAAACAGTGCTGGATGTGGTAAAATAAACAGGACTTAATCCCTTTATAACTTGAGTAAATAAATACAGCTTTAATTCAGATACAGTTTTGCCTGTAGGTTGCTCTGTTCTGTTAACACCTATCTGTCAGCAGTAATACCATGTAAATGAGCCACTCTGAGCCTTTCCCCTTGCATCTTGTTTAATCCTCTTCCATTCTTCTAATCATCCTACACACAGAGGCCAATATCTATTTTCATCTGGCAAGATAGGATCTCCTAAGGAATTAAAGACGGTTTCCACTTAGCTCCACAGTAGGCAAAGGCTGGGCTGTGATCTAGGGCTTTAGGGACTTCTCATAATGCGCTGGTGCTCGCTAGATCGAAGAATTGAGTTCTGGCTACTGGATTTTTAATCCTCCTGTGGCTGATGTCGGGAGCTCCAGTGATTTAAGATCTTTGATTACTCAGAGCTTGGCCCTTTGATTGAGTGAACTTCTGAAGACAGCGTGTGACTGATTTCAAGTTGGGGGTTTTAAGTAACTACTGGAAAAAATAGATAGGAAAAGCCCTGTGATTAAGATGCACTGCCTCTCTTTTTAATTGACTTTCTGAAACTATCTGATGCTTTACTCTCTATACACAAAAGAAAACTGTATAGATCAGTATTTGTTCTAATGAAGAACTCAAGTGTCACAATATTTGTCTGTACTTGTTTGCAGTGACATGTCTGTTAAAACTGTAGACACTGAAGGATGTATTTAAAAACATACTTCTCACAGGGCACGTATTAGAATTAGCAGCAAATATGGCCTTAATGCACAGGGCTAAGTTAAGCAGTTGATATAATTTCAGATACTATATATTTGCCAGGAGAAGAACTGTACATGCACAAAGGCATGCAGGGGTCATGGAAAGCTGTTTATGTTGGCAATTTGAAGTGTTATCAGTTTGTGAAGCTGAACATAGATGTTTTGATGCATCTAACCATATTACTGCAGAAGTGTTTAACAGCAGTCATTCTGAAGCAGGTGGAACTTCGCTGCTGAGAAATGTTCCAAAAACATTTACCTTTTTGGGGAATAAAACAGCTTTTCATACAATACAATTTTAGTGCAGTTACCTTGTTTCAGTGTGGTCTTCAAGAAAAAAAGAGGACCACAAAACAGCAGTCACTGGCTTTTTATATCTGAGATGCCTGTTAAAAGCAAGGATACCCTTCTTGTTTAAAAGATGAGATAAAATACAATTACAGTTTCAGTGGGATCATTGCAGGAAACCATTCAGTTGTGTCTCCTGTTTGAAGGTCCAGCATCCCTACATTGGGAAATGAAAGAGAAAGGAAGGATAAGAAAATTGGCTTAGAAAAAAAGAGTGAATATGCAGGACCCAATTCGGCTTGCCCATTCATCTTAGCTGTGGATGAATAAAATAAGCTGCAGAATTATTAAGAGGCATTAGTGAGCTATGGAGAGGTCCCAGGTTTATTTTCATGTTCTCAATTAGATTTTAAATATGAAGTGAGTGAAAGAGACTGCTTCCCCAACTTTATATCAACATCATTTAGCATTTAGGTTCACATTTAAGCAAGCCTGAACTCTGGTTTCTTTCTTGGAGAGGAAAGGGAAAGATCTGGTAAGGATGTTAGGTTCCCAGTGGAGGGCTTGGCCATGAGAGAAAAGAGTGCACACAGACTTCTCCAGAATACTGTACATTTTTTTTTTTTTTCCCCAAAAGTAGAACCCCATGGATGCATGGAGCAGCTATTCAAGAGCAGATCTTCTGAGTCTATAGTATAAAATCCTGCAAGCTAAAACTTGCCCTTATCAAAGCTTTTTTGTTTTGACATTATGATTACGAGCTATCACTTTGGAGTGACCTCATGTATTCCTTTAATAATAAAGCTAGGGCTTCTGAGGTAGGACAGTGGGTGGGAACTGAAGCACTTTGCTAGCTGTGACCTGAGCTTTCCTTCTCTTGTCTTACTTGCCACTTAATTGCAAGGTTCACAAAACATTACAGAAGGATGCCACTTCTGCTGGGTGAGTCAGACACAGTGTATTAAACCATGTTTCAGGACAGCCACAGCAGTTATAGATACCGTTCCTATTCGCTGGGTGTGCAATTTTTTTCTATTTCTTAGACCTCTCTCCAAAGACAATAACGTCAGGATCTTTGCCTTAAAGAAATGCAGACATTCCAGGTATGCACCATTAACAGCTGGATGCTTGAAAAAGTATAGATGATGCTGCACCTTTTGACTGACTTTGTAGATAAAGGGGTTTTTGTGTGTACTTATATAGGACATTTTGTATGTTTTTTATATGTTTCTATCTATAAACCATATGTGTGCATATCCCCTCACTCCTATAGATGTGTTTATATGAATGTGGTAGCTTCAGGAGTTGTAACAATCATTACCATTTCTCCTTTAGCAAAATAAAGTCTTGCTTGTCTTCTCCAGTGAGCGTTTCAGGTGTATTCCCTTCACCCAGCTGTCTGTTCAGAACGTAATGTCAGGTTTTCCTCCATGTTTCACTCCCTTGTTGCTTTTGTTCCGTGTGGTCTCTGTTAGCTTACTGTTTTGGATGCCAGTGTCACGGTAGTTTTATGTTTTTCCCACAATTCTCTTTTACGAACTAGTGTTTGCAATTCTCCAAGATTTCAGCTTTTGCATGGGAGCTGCACTGACTGGAAAATGGAAGAGTTTGATGCTGCTGCCCTTTTGTTCTATGTGAACTTCCCCTGTAATCTTCTCGAGCAGGCTTTAGGGAATACACAACTTTTCTTTTGCACTTGGAACAGGTCTACGTTAATATGCTAATAAGCTGTACATATGAGTTTGTGAATCTCATTCGTATAGTATAGACCGTTCTGCTGCATTTCCGATGGGCACATACTTGGTCATTTGGGCATGCTTTATGTGCGCACATGATGTGGCAATTTTGCATAACCAAATATTGAACAGTATAACAGTCAGTCCCTGTATAATCATTCATTAATTTTATTAAAGGTGGGCTGGGACTGGAATGAGGATTAATTGGAAAAAGTAAAAAGCATAATTAGTAACATACTTTTCCTCTCACAGCTTTCTTTTTCTCTGGATTCTTTTTCCTGGCACCCTAATTATTTCCCATCTTTTAAAATTCACTTTAATTTCAATTTAACTCTCCCTGGGCATGCAAACTTGACAAGTGTTTTTTTTTTTTTTTTCCAAAGATTGATTGACAGCAGTTTCGAAACTGTCACAGTGCTAATTAAAACCTCGAATATGTGTCTTTATGAAGACTGAAACACTCTGCAGTGCTGCAAAACCCTGGATCTTGTGTTTTGAATGAGGTTTTTTAACAGCTAATATGGAATCATTATAACTTGCCTTTCCTCAGGCTTGATATCCGGCTCTCTCCTTCACACTTTATTTATCACTGAATTTAGAGCTTATGTTGACAACATGAGAAAGAGAAGCCCTCCCAGGCAATGATACCTGCTCTGTCTAGCCAATGTCATTTTATACTTTGCCTTTTCTGCTTGTCAGGGCTGGGCAGTGTTGGCCCTTGCCAAAGTGCAGCAGTTTGACTCAGTCCTGTGGATACCTGGGGAATTCATGTTAAGGATACAGCGGTCATATTTTACCGTCTCTGGGCAGACTGACTCTACTGGAACTGTGTTGTCAGGCATCTTCCACCTTGCACTAAAAGAAAGAATACTGATAGCAGAAGGCATTGATTGTTGTAAGCATTGGACTTGGGTCCTGCTTTCTAGCTTGCAAAATTTCTGGAAGCCAGAGTATTCCCAGAACCTTAAGAAAAGCATGGCTAGAGGCTAAGGCAAGTATCTGGCACTAAGCCACATTTGTAAAGGCAAGGTAGAGTAACAGTCCTTACATTCAGTTGGAATATGGCTGTCTTCCTCTCTCTAGCCCTGTATTAGTCAGTTTTCCAGTAAAGCAGAAGAAATTATGTGGAGGCAGGGTGAGGATTCTTCATCCCTTCCTTTATAGCAGCCAGTAGAAATGATTAACTGCACAAAGCTGTGTGAGAAGATATCTTGCATCAAGCATGCCACCAGTCCTGTTCAGAATGTCCAGAGCAGGTCTTGCTGCTTCTTGCTGCTTCTCATGGTTACAACAGCACTGTGGTATCCCTTTGTAAGTACAGTTCATTTAATACAATAATATTTAGTGTGACAATATTGACTACATGTGTAAAATAAATGAAACTGGCCTGAGCACTTCATTTTTTAAGAATTTGCTTAAATATGTTGCACAGAGGCATTAGACTAAGAAATCTGTATTATCAAGTTTTGGGGTTTTCTTTGGGAGTGTGCGTTTTTTTGTTTTGGTTTGGTTTTGGTTTGGTTTTGTTTTTAAATTGCCTGACTATAGACAGATGATATATTTGGATTTTCTGCAGTCTTATACAACACTTAAATATGGACTCATTTTACCTTTCTCTTTCTTGTTGACATAAGCATTCTGAAAGATTGTTGTATTTAAAGAATTTTTTTACTTTTTAATACAGAGTGACCAAAATTAGAAATTATTACCCTTATTTAGTGTAAGTATTCTTGTACTAAATTGTGTGACAATTGAAAGTTTAACATTGTATTTTTGAGTTGAATTGATATTGCTACAGGTGATAATTCTTGCAGAAACAAAATCAAAATTTAAACAGTTTGGCTAAAAGTTCTTTCCTCTCTCAGACACTCAACTTCTGGTTCTTGAGCTTTAGCAGTCTTGTAACCATTTGTTCTTCCAGCCACCATGATACTTAGGCCCTGATTTCCCTATTCTAAGTGTAAAGTAAGACCATCAGGATCACCTGCTGGAGAAGCTGCTGGCTCCGCCTGAGACCTTTCTGAACGTGATGTGCTGTCTGTCACTCAGCCACCTTGTCTGTCGGCCTGAATATCCAGCATAAATCTTGTAGTGTGAGTGCTTTTGCTCTCTCTCTGAATGTCTATGTTTTCATCCTCATTGTCTTCCTCCACTGAATCAAGGTCAGCAAGCCTATCCAGAGGGAAGGACAGAAAAACAGCATAGTGACAAGAGTTAGCAGAGCTCAGTATGAATTGATTGCTGAAGGATGATTTCAAAAGATCTTGACTGCGGTAAAACCAGCCAGGAAAAACCCAGCATCTCCTCCAGTTGATGATAGGGATGATCTGACCCTTGCCTCTCCATCCCCCACCCCATGCACACACTCCCTCTGTATTTAGAATGTATGTATTTCTAAAGTCCCTGCCTGCATCACTCCTCTGTCACAGTGATTTTCATGGGAAAAATTGCTATCCATCAATTTGTGAGCTGTTGGACTTTTTAGGAATACATCAGAAGCATATCAGGCTATAAAGAAGTGAGGTGAAAATACATTTAGCTATGGAGGACAAAAAGCAGATGTCAATGATACATTTTTCCCTTCTCTATGCAAAAACCTTCCTGGCAAAATTATTATAAGGGAGCTAACAGAGTTATTCTTAAGTAACTGTTTTTACCACATGCATTCAGTCTTAGATAGAGAGGCTATCGCTTACATTTCTGATTTTAACATGGACATTTGCACAAGAAATTGCATCTGCCTACTGTGGCAGTGATTGTGCCTAATTAGAGACAGGAGACATCCATAGGTCCATCCTCAGTCAAAAGCTGCTCATTTGGGTCCTCTCCTCATAGAAGTGGAGAGAATTATCAGATTTTGACTTCTTTCTATCTCAAAGGAACCTTTATCAGTCCCTGAACACTCTGCACCTTTTCAAATAGAAAAATTACAATTGTTTAAATATAAAAGTATGAATTTTCTTTTTCCCACTTTTAAATTATTGGTAGTACTTATAATAAAAGTACCCTGATTAAGAAGTGCTAGGCTCTATATAATGTATAATATAAATACTCTTGCCTATAAATGCTTATAAAGTAATTTTATGACAAGCCCAATGGATCATAATCAGCTAAATACAGGATGGGAAGCTGGTAGGAGAGCATAATGATCTTGTTTTGCATGAAAAGCAATAATCTTAGTTGATCACACTCTGAGGCATGTTATAGTTCAAAAAAAATGAATCAGTGTTAAATAAGACAGAAGATGGCAATTTATTTTTCTGAGCAGGAGTTTCTTATCAGTGTGCAGACACTGGAGGCACCCTTCTCCTCTTGATGGGTATCAGAGTGCAAAAGGTCTAGCTGATAAAATTCTTTAATGATCCAAAGGTAACTTTGGGAAGTAAAGGATATCAGATACTGGAGTCTGAATGAACTATTGCTCTCTGTATAGTAGCAGTGGCTTATCTTTCATACAGTGAAAAAAGTGAGCAAAGTTTTAGGCAGGATGGCTGGTTATTTAGCTTTGTGTATCTGGATTTAAACAGCAGGTGAAATGAAGAGAATGGAGCAGGGGGAACCACTGTGGTTTTCATCTTTCCTCAATTAATTTGTTTCTGTTAGTGTTCTTGGACAGAAAGAAGAAAAAAAAAATCCTCACATTGTTATTAATCATTTTTATTACTGCAGTGTTTAAGGGTCAACTAAGTATTGATCACCATTTTGCTAAGCCCTGTGTGAACATGGAGTTGCCAATCTAAATAGTCAAGTTGCAAATAATGTAAAGCATAACTGGAACAAACTGGTCATAGCAGGACCCATCTTGTCAGTTCCATAATTAATTTTAGTAGGAGATGAATCGGAAGCAAAAAGAAGTTGGTTAGGGAGTGACTGAAGGTCAATAAAAGGAAGAATGTGGAATAAGCTAAGTATATGTTGGAGTCATCTAGCTGCTTACAAAGTAAGAATGACATTATTATTAAGAAACTATCAGCTGCTCTGGAGTCATTTCTCTCCTCCAAAACAGAAAGTCGTAGTCTTGTGATTTACATTAAATCTGTGTTCAGAACCTCATTCAAACATACTTTTATTGAGAGCAACATGCTTTTTTGTTTTGCCAGCGTGCAAGCAACTCAATTTCTCCTATTTTTACAACATCGTATGGTAACATCCAGAACAGCTGAAGGGAACCTCGGGCTGATCACAGCTTTTCAACTCCTCTCTATCCTGTTCTTGTTTTCTGCTATATCAACATAAGCCAGTATCTAATTTTCCAGATGAGTTCTTCTGTATCACTGATACTATTCTACCCCTTCAGCTAAGGACATGTTAAGCCACCTCTACAAAGTCTTCTTAGTTTCTGGTGTGGCCAGGAATTGCATGTGGTTGCAGGGCCTTGTACTTTTCAGTCTTCGTGGAAGTGCCACTGCTCCTGTATGTAGCCCTCTTCTGTGGAACCCTCTGTCTAATCAGTTCTGCATGACATGGTGCCCTGCACCACTCTACTGCTGAAAGGAGAGGAAGTCCTCAATGTCCCAGGGGCTGTCAGGCACCACCCATTGCTTGCACTGTTTTTCTAGTACTATTGCTGCATTATTAATGCACTTGAACAGTTTTCCTGGACAGGTTGTGAAAGAGAGCTTCAAAATGTGATTGGACAAGGCCCTAGGCAATCTAATCTATCTTTGATGTCAGGCATGCCTTGAGCCATATGTTTGACTGGGTGGCCTCCCATGTCTCCTTCATACCTTCATACTCTGTGACGACCCAGATTACTCTGTCAGTGTGTCAGTAAAATCTCTGGTCAAAAATTTTAATTTGATCGTCTTTTAGGTATTTAAGGAGGGATGGAAAAGATGAGACCTGAGTTCTGTCCAAGGGATACTATCTTCCAGATACCACTTGTATCCAAGTGATGTCATCTTCCAAAGCTGTATTTGAAGTAACTGTGACTGTTCCAGAAAAGCTTGTCGGTAACGTCAGAGCCTTTTTGATTTGGTTTTCTTTTGTGGACTTATCTTTTCTTGTCCATGGAATTTAAAACAGCTGGTATACAATTCTTCATTATAGATGACGTTTTATTTAAGGACTTTGATGGATTAAAGGAGTTCTCAACAGACTTTAAGTTTATATGACCTATTGCATGGGAACTTTACTAGCTACTTCTGTATGCCTCTTTCAGAGTTTCAGGAAAAGGTTTTTTGGTTTTTAGAGTTCTAAATTTCTAGCTACCAACAAGTAGTCTTTTGGCACAAAACCAACAGGTCATGTGGCAATGCATGTATATATTTGTAAAAACCCCTGTCTTAATTCTTTCCTTTCCTGAAATAAATCAGAAGAACTTTTGTGTTTTTAACTGAAATAGCTTCAGGTTCATTCACAGTGCAGCAAAATTTGATCATTTAATCAAAACCTTCTCAATAAGAGACACCTGTTTGTGACTTTCAAACCTGGCTTTCTAGTGTGATTATAAAATACTTGAGAACATATTTTATGCGTGCAAGCTGATAGCTGTTTTTTTAGTCTTATTGAGCATAAGGAATTATAAACTGGACAAAGCATTACAGTTTTAGCATCCTTATTCAAGCAAAAGGGAACACAAACTATGAATACTGATCAGATAAATACAATTATATGTATATGTGCATATGCAGGTATATAATTCATATTATATGTGCATCCTGTATTTCTAGTGTGCCATCTTCAGTTTGCTTGCAACAGTAATTTCCTTGAGAAGTGTGCTTAGTGTTCTCCCTCAATATGCAAGTAGTATGATAGATCTAAATTTCACTGAAGTCAATGAAACTGGCCAGTTTCACTGGTCTTTCATTCTGGGTTCCACTGATGTATTGCCAATAACTTAAATGCCTGTTTCCTATTCAGTGATGTTAATTGTTTATAGATTAGGTGCATAATAAGTGCATCTTTTATTGAGTGGCCATTCCTAGATGGAGCTGTATGACATATAAGAGTGATGCTGGAGTTTGGTATATGCTTGATCAACTTGAGGTAACAGTACTGTACTTCTTTATCAGTTACATTGTCAGATAAACTGCTTCTCGCTCCAGCATGTTGAAATGCTGCAGCAACCTTGTGTTCCTAGTGATTGTGCTGTTAGCACGACTCTTCTCTTGTCCTCTGGATTGGCTCCTTGTCAGATTGCATGTTAATTTTTAAAATTTTATCATTGACTTTCAAAGCATGTGGGGGTGAAACCTTTCCATTATCATTAATGTGTTTCCACCAACCTGTATAGGTGTGATCTGGGATTTGCAAAGGAACATAAAGAACATGTATATCCAGCTCCATTGGCACTGCTGTGGGACTGGCTGCCCAGGTTCATCAGGTGCCTTTAAAAATGACAGACCTTAGAATTTTCCTCAACAGGCTAAATCTTAAATTTGTGTCTCATTACATGTTTTGGTAAAGTGCATTTACCTCACCTCTGGTTTCATTAAGTTTGTGTGGATCTGCTGAGGACTTTTTTTAAGGGGGCAGTACATCATCTTTTCATTATATGTGTTCTTCCAATATATTTGACGATACACACAGATTTTTCTAGGTTGCCATTCTATTATAAACACATCAGTATAACTCCTGTACCCATTTGGTGGCTCAGCCTAGAAGCACCACTGTGAAGAGACTGACACAGCTAAGCAGAGAACTCATGGTGGAGCTCCACTGCAGACAGTATGTACAAGATGGTGTAAAATGGGACAGTCTGTGAAGAACGAATTTAAGGAATACTTCCCAGAGGTTTATGAAAGGTGTTAGGAGGCCAAACCTCAACTGGAGTTGACACCCGTGCTGTGTGCCAAGGGCAACAAGAAGAACTTCTACTGTGACATCAGTAATAAAAGGCTGAAGAAGGAAAGTGTGGACCCATTGTTAAATGGAATGGGTGGTTTAGTAACAGTGTACACAGATAAGGCTGAGGCAGCCAGTGCCTTGTTTGCTCCAGTCTTCATCAAGATGTCCCTGGCCTCTGTGTTTAGTGAAAGGGTTCAAGGAGAACTACCAGCAGTGGATGTAGATTGGGGCAGGGGAAACTTGAGAAAACTTGACCCATACAAGTCCACGGTCTGTATCCAATGTTGTTGAGAGAGCTGGCAAGTGTCCTTGTGAGGCTGCTTTCTATCTTCAGAAGGCTTTCGACACTGTCTCCCACAGTGAGAACCTGATGAAGTGTGGGCTGGATGAGCAGCCAGTGAGGTGGACTGAAAATTGGGTGAATGGCCAGGCACAGAACGTGGTGATCGGTGGCACGAAGTCTAGTTGGAGGCCAGTAACTAGCAGTGTACCCCAGGAGTCAATACAGGGTCCAGTCCAGTTCAGCATCTTCATTAATCATCTGGATGATGCAGCAGTATGTACCCTCAGCGAGTTCACTGAGGACACAAATCTGGAAGGAGTGGCTGATATGCCAGAGGGTTGTGCTGCCGTCCAGAGGGACTTTGACAGGCTGAAGAAATGGGCTCACAAAGTTCAACAAGGGAAAGTGCAAAGTCGTGCACCCAGGGAGTACAATCCCATGCACCAGAATATGCTGGGGACTGATTGGCTGGAAAACAACTTTGCAGAAAAGGTCCTGAAGGTCCTGGTGGACAATACATTGAACATGAGACAGCCACATATCCCTGTGGAAAAGAAGGCTGATGATATGCTGGGCTGCATGAGAAGTGTTGCCAGCAGCTCGAGGGAGGTGATTCTTCCCCTCTACTCAGCACTGGTGAGGTCACATTTGGAGTGCTAGTGCTGGATCCAGTTCTGGGACCCCCAGTACAAGAGAGACATGAACATACTGGAGAGAGTCTATTGAAGGGCCACTAAGATAATTAAGGAACTGGAGGATCTGTCATATAAGGAGAGGCTTAGAGAGCTGTGACTGTTTAGACTGGAGAAGAGGAGGCTCAGGGGAGATCTTGTCAATGTATATAAATACTTCAAGAAAGGGTGCAAAGAAGACAGAGCCAGACTCTTTGCAGTGGTGCCCAGTGACAGGACCAGAGGCAATGGGCATAAACAGAAACACAGGAGGTTTCATCCGAAAGAAACACTTTTTCACTTGGAGGATAACTGACCACTGGCAGAAGTTGCCCAGAGAAACTGTGGAGTCTCCCACCCTGGAGATATTCAAAAGCTGTCTGAAGATGCTCCTGGGCAACCAGCTCTCTGTGTTTGAGCAGAGCAGTTGCACCAGATAACCTCTGGATGTCCCTTCCAACCTTAACCATCCTGTGATTCTACGACTTCCTTGAAAAGACATGTAGATCAGGGAAGATCCCTAGTTACTGGTTGGATCATCAAGCTCCAAGAGCAGTGGTTATTTGGTCATAGTCTACCTGGAGTTGAATGACAAGAGCTGCAGTGGTTTATTATGGAACTTGTCCTTTTAAGCACATTTATCAGTGACCTGGAGAAAGCAATGGGGTCCTTCCTTCCCAAGCTTGCAGGTGGCACCAAACTCGGCAACAGTGACCAGTTGTGATCAAGGCCAGGGCTGCCATTCAGAGGCACCTGGACGGGCTGAAAGAATGGATCAAAGGAACCTTTTGAAATTCAGCAATATCCTGTGTATGGGAAGGTAAAACCCTCTGCAAGAATACAGGCTGGGGACAGAGTGGCAGGGGAACAACTCTGCAGAAGCTGGACATGAGCCAGCAGTGTGTCCTGGCAGAAAAGAAGGTCCTGGACTATATTAACAGGAACATAGCTAATAGCTGGAGGAAAATCGTTATTCTCACCTGTTCAGCACTCGTAGATCCCATCTAGTGAAAGGCACTGATAAACTGGAGCAAGTTGAAGTTGGACTGTGTGACTGTTGTAGGTTCCTTCCAGCTGAACTATTCTATTCTATTCTATTCTATTCTATTCTATTCTATTCTATTCTATTCTATTCTATTCTATTCTATTCTATTCTATTCTATTCTATTCTATTCTATTCTATTCTATTCTATTCTACTCTATTCTACTCTACTCTACTCTACTCTACTCTACTCTACTCTACTCTACTCTACTCTACTCTACTCTACTCTACTCTACTCTACTCTACTCTGTCCCATTCCATTCCAACAGAGAACACAGAATGTTCGACTTGAGACCTCTTGAAGTCCCTTTTAACCTGAGTTATCCAAAGAACCTGTGCTCCTATCCTAAGAATCCGTTTCACAGTGGACAATACCAAATATGCAAAATTCTTGTGAATAGCAGTTTATGTGACACTTTCACCTACAATGTCATCAAGAATACTAATGAAGATCTGAGCTTACCAATAGGTTAGTTCCTTTAGTAGGAATGTGACTGAATTTCTGTCTTATTTTACATGTGCTCTGTGTGAATGGTCTTACTATGTGTGTTTTTTCTTCTGAGGAGGACAAAGAGAGAAAAAAACATTTTTTTAATGCCTTGACACAGGTAAATTTACTCTTCTTCCTCCTCCTGTTTAACTCAGTGATTTTTCACATTCAAAGGGGCCTGTGACATCTGCAGTTTCTCTTGCCCAATGAGCTTTATCTCTTATGCCCCTCACCAATGAGTCATGTTACAAATTTTTATCTGACTTTGCAGCTTCTATAAGCAAAATAATTATGAGATAGAAAATAGATATGACTTTTGACTGAACTTATTGTTAGGCCCATCTGCTAATTTCCTAATTTATTGGTACTTATTTTATCATGGTTTGGGCCTGGTCAGCAGCCAACCACCACGCAGCGGCTCTTTCTCCCTTCTCTTCCGGCAATGAGAAGGGACAGAGAGCCAGGCTTGGGGTTTGAGATAGGACTGGGATGGGGAAAAAATCACCCTTTATGATCATGAGCAAAAGGCAGACTCGTTAGGGGAAGAAAAAAAAGAACATACATTTATTACAGACACCAACAACACTTAATGGAGTAGGACAGTGAGAAGCATTGCCACATCTTGAGAACACCTTCCCCCCACCCCTCCCTTCTTCCCGGGCTCAGCTCTGCTCCCGATATCTCCACCTCCTCCCCCAGTGGCGCAGGGGCAGGGAATGGGGGGTGCAGTCAGTGCTGCCACTTTCTTTATCTTCAGTGAGGGGCATTTCTGGAACTTCTTCCCCCTGCTCCATCGTGGTCCCCCTCTCACAGGAGACAGTCCTCCACATACTTTCTCTGACATGAGTTCCTCCCACAGGCCGCAGCGTTCCCCACACTGCTCTGTCGTGGGTCACCAAATTTCTCCAACTGGAGTCCCTCCCACGGGCTGCAGCCCTTCCTGAGCTGCTCCGGCATGGGACACCCCCGCATGCTGCAATCCTCCCAGCGCTGAATTACAGCAGCGGAGCTACCATTTCCCATGAGACCCCGGCCTTCTTCAGGCACATCACCTTGATCATCCTGGTGGAAGCCACAGGCCATAAATCAGTGTCTGCTCCACCGTAGATCTCCATGGGTGGCAGGGCGGGCCACCCTGCTGTCTCACCACAGGCTACAGGGGGGTCGCTGCTCCAGTACACCCCTCCCCTCCTTTCTTCCTCCTTTCCTCCACTGACCTTGGTGTTCATGCAGCTGCCACAACTCCTCCTCACGTGCTTGTCACCACATCCCTTAAATATGTCATCGCAGAGGCGCAGCTGATTGTCTCAGTTTCCAAACAGAAGTGGAGCTGACTTGGAGCTGGGGGAGCTTCTAGAAGCTTCTCACAGGGGGCCGTCCCTATAGCCCCCTCCCCTGCCACCAAAAACCCCCACCACTCACTCAACCCAGGACATATTTACACCAAGAAAGCTGAAAAAACTACTTCAAATTTTGTGTTTCTTTAAAAAGCATGTAATATACAAGTATTATGTATTTGATAGTTCTCAGTAGCTTTTTGAAGATGCGCTAAAAATATCTTGTTTATTGTCTTGTAATTATTTTCTCAATAATGAGCTAGAGGTTCAAACAGATGTGAAAATAGCTACAAAAATGAGAGAATGACAACTTCAGCAAATGCTGTCTCTTGCTTCCTGTTAAGGTGTACATTACTTGGTGTCAGCACTGATTGGTCTAAGATGAAACTTAGTCTAAGCAAGGATCTTTTGGATTATCAAAGAGGGAATTAAGTGATTCAGGAGAAATGTACTCTTTTTCAGGATCTTTCATTTTTAGCTTTTTATGCAAAATCAGGCTGTAGATGTAGCAGAGCGAGTGGCAAAATATTTCTAGGGGCCAAGCCTCAACCAAAGAAGGGCAGCGTGTGGGATACAACTTTATTTCAGAGGTTTATGAATAGAGGGGAATGGCATGTTGAATTTCTTTGCAGGTCTACAGAGTTCCTGGGATTCTCCTTCCTGAGGAGATACTGAGTCATGCAAAAGCTATTGTTTAAAAGTACTGATAAGTACCAGATTTTACTTTGTGAAAAATTAATAATGGGAAACCAGGAAGTTTCAAATTTAGGTGTCAAATTCTTTATTTGACCACCTAAGTGAGAAGAAATGTTTTTCTTTATGGCAAAAAAATAGAACTTTTGAGAAGAATTTGGCTTCAAATACACTTCTTAAAACAGGTAATTTTTTTTCATGCATACTAAGAACTAAATGATTATACATTATTGATCTGTGCAGCTAGTCTTCAAAACTGCTATTAATAAAGAGTAATCTTCGTATGGAAGCATTTTTTGAAGAGAGCTTAGTTTTGCTCTTTGTAGTGAACTAGAAGTATATGCTGAATTTGCTTTCTAATCATGTCCATACTCTGGCTCTGTAATAGGTTATTATATCTTTCAAGTTCTTGAGGTTTTGGATATGGTAGGAAAAAATGTAAGTGTCACTTCTGGAGTATACAGTAGGTAGTTTACTTTGTAAAAAGCCAGTAACTCAGCTATTTTCTTCTCCCTCCAAAATATAGGTGACAGGTTATTTATAAAAACACATCTTACATGAGTAATTCAAACCTCAAATTTTTATATTCCTTTAAGTGTCATTTTTTCCCTAAAGGCTGTTATCAAAATAATCTAAATCACTTTCTTTATATTAATCAAAGAATTACAGCACTTAAATTTGTAGTTGTCACTCACATAGTTTGTGCCTAAAGCATTTTGAAATTGTTTTGTGTGGTCTTTTCAATCACTGTGTGTTTTTTTTCTCAAGACATTGTCAACATGCACAAAGAATGGGAGCACAATTGTAATGAATTTCATTCCTTTGGGACTTTGAAGGTGAGGTGTAATCTGATCTCCAAGGATTTTAACAGAACTAGTCATTGTTTCAGGAATTCTAACATTAAGCACAGTCAACAACTGCTCAGTTATGGAACATCTTTTCCAGCAAATTGAAAAATAGCAAAAAAAAGAGTTTCCCACTCAGTTCGACAAAACCTAATGAAATCTGTAAATGAGCATCTTCAAGAAGTAGTTTCTAGTTTTCATATTGAAAGTTCAAAGACAGTTCACACCTCATAATTACATTGGGCATTTTATATTATAAGAAAATTCATAACACAGCACCTGCATTATGACTTTAGATTATATTATTCCTATTATTATTTCCAGGAATTATTTGTTCATGTTGTAGAAACTCAGAAAAAATCAGAGTATTGTTATACTAGAGAACACATGAACTTCTTGAAATAAGTATTTTTGTCTATAAGTAACAGGAACTGAGAAAAAAGATGAATAGTTCAATGACTGATAGAATAGATGCATTTGATTATTGGACAGTCATGCATAAAATAAGTGTGAAAATAATATGTCTAATACAAGCTAATATAAACAGTTTAATTTTAAGCAGACTCATCAATTAACGACATTGTTGAGGTCTAATGTATTTATCTTTTACTGTATCTTCTTAATCATCTCAAATTCAGCAGGATTAATCTAAAGATTTATGGGTTAAATAAATACAAAATTTAGCACAATATCTTTCATATATACTTTCTGTTATCACAGCATCTTGGTTATATACTTTCTGAGGTGATACAGATTTTTTTTATTACCTCTGAGTGAGTTTGGTAATTAAACTGTAAAGGACAAAAGAGAGGAATATTAATAATTAATTATTAATAGAATATATTTCAAGTCCCTTGTAAAAAAGTCTGGTTTACAGTTTCACACTTGCTTAGCTCACTGTAGTTATGACATTTAACAGAGACATAATTAATAATAGAAATAGTAATTATTAATATTTATACTTAGTGTGGTATACTTTTGTAGAGTGAAACAAATATATGTAAATTGTCCATTGACGTTGGCCACCACTTGTGTAGACACTCACATCCAGGGTACTCACCTGGGACATATAATCTCCTTAAGTTGCACTGAATTCCTTTAAAAATTAGGCAATAAAACCAACAGTAGTAGAAAAAGCCTAAGAAGAAATTATGATTGGATTTGAACAAGTACATTGAAAGAAATAAAAATATAAATGAAGGAACTAAATGTGTTATTGTTTCTTCATTTTATTCAAAGAACAGCCAGAACTCTTGGGTAATTTTTTCCACCTTTTTGACAGCCCTGACAGAAGTGAATGTTGTGGTTTGATGCTTTTTTTTTTTTTTTTAATCAGTAGGACAGCAACTAAGAATTTTACCCATGACAGCCAAAGAGTCAAAACAAGACAAGAAAGGTAAATTTTCTCTGGTTACTTTTATAAAGCTACAGACAATTCTGAAAATCCATGGAAACTTTATTTATTTTATAAGTTTCCAACTCTTTTGTTGATAATTTAATAAAATTGTAGATTAGAACAATGAAAAATAAATTTCCTAGATAATTTGAACATTTGTTTTAATTCTGAGAATAATGAGATATTGAAGCTAATAAATTACCTTGTTTATATGGCTCAGTTTGGAAACGTTTGGCGTGTTACTGTGGAGGTGGGACAGTTCTACTTCTCAGCTTTAACTGACTCTGAGACACATCACAATCAAAATATTAATCATAGCACCTTTTAAAAAATATTTTTATATTTTATTTGCTATTTCTTCTTGATTTAGTAGCTCATTTGAATCTGCTTAGCAAGGTGATCTTGCTTTTTTTCTTTATTTCTCTTTTTTTTTTCTTTAATGATGCTTTGATATCTCTGGATGCTTTATCAGGCAGAGAGAAAGTGAGAAAGAGAGAAAATATGGAAGTGAATATATTCATTGAGGAAGAAAATAGAATTTGGCAAACAGTTGAATTAGCTGTATTTAGTAGGTGGCTTGCATCATGTCATCCTCTTCCCACACACAACTCTCGAATGTTCTAGTGCATTTTAAGGAGGATATCTGAAATAACACAAATAATTGAAAGATCACTAAACTAACTTAGTTGCTAAAGCACTAAAAATTAATTTTGCGATGTCTTGTTTTCTAAGCAAAGTCTGTGGAATTACACAGTAATTATGGACAAAGTACGCAAAAATTAACCTCCATGAAGGACTGAAAATATGCAATTTTATATTTTTTCTTTAACACTCAGTAGTAAAGTCCATTCTTTAATGACATTTTCAAACAAACAAAAAAGGTTGTCAGTACAGTTATCTATGCAGTAAATAGTTATTTTTCTTCCAATATACATGTTATTTCTATTATTTTATAATGCATTTGTAATAGTATGTATTCATCTTCATCCTTTGTGTGTAAAAGGGGAAAAAAAATTGTGTCCTTTCCTGTCATGAGTGGAACAGATATGCTAAGGGGGGCGGTGATCAGTTTGTTCTGAATGCATCCATAGCAGCAGAGACAAAAGAGGATGCACAGTCATGTGAAAAGCCTGGATCTCAGATCTGTTGTGTTCAGGGAGAGACTAAGATTCTGGTGACTAAGATTCAGTGAACAACTAGGTACAGTGAGATTTGCATCAAGTGCTGTATTTTTTACATTTCAAATCCATCCCCTCTGGAAGCAACATATAGGAAGGTTAGACATGCCTCACTCAGTTTGGGCATGCATCACGCCTGTTTGTGAATGTGAGATAACAGCTGCTAAGTGACCAGTGCGTGTTTGAAGGATTCTGGATATTTTCATGGCAGACAGATGTCAAAACTCACATCACTTACAGGATCACCTTACAATAGAATGCCTAGGAGATACAGGTTCTAGTCCTTAGGCTTCACATATAAAAGGTTTGCTCAGCATTTTTAAGAAGGACATGCTATCCCTCTTTCTAGGATTATTTTATAGAATTGCCTTGTGACTTGGCCTGCCCAGGAAGAGGAAAGACTGACTATCCTTACCTCTACACCAGGCAAATGCTGTATCTACTAGGTAAAAGTTAGATTTTGTATCTACAGCACTATCGCCATCTAACCATTATGGTTTGTATGGAGCCTGAGAATATGGAAATAATCAAAGTGAACCCTAGGGCTGAGATAGGCAGAGATGCACCTAGTTTGAAATTCTGTCTGACATGTGAAGAATCGTTGCAAGAGTGCTGTGTGCCATCAAGTGATGGGTATCTGTGTTCATAGCTGGTAGCAAAAAAATAGAGAACAGTATTAGCATGACTGAAACCCTGAGGGGCTTCAGTGTCTTCAGATTTGGCAGCAAAAAGGGAAGGGAACAGGAAAATTTAACATTTCAATTATAGAGTTTACCATGACACTGAGAGAACTGAAAGCTAACACAAGACCGATGTGGACAAGGAAGTTCCCTGCTCCCATCCAGGCAGTACTGCATGCACTGGGTACTGTATCCTGCAGCCCTGGGGTCAGCCTATGATCTCCTCATCAGGCTCAATCTTTCTCCCTGTCACACTTGCATTGCTGCTGCAAGAGCCAGGAAAAAGCTGTGGCCCTGTGTGGGCGATGCACCTATCAACTGGGGATGTAAGCCCTCTGTTACTTCCATCTGGTGCAGTTTTTTTCTCCCAGGAAACTCCTACCCACATAAGCAGATAGAAGAAAAAGTTAGGCAAAATTTCCATATGTGTAAAGAAATGGACAAATTGTAGTTGTTGTAATGTTTTAAAAGTCTTAGCAGGCTTGTTGCTTGTGTTTTTAGAACTTTTTTTAAACTCCAAAATGATTTTAACAGAATGAAAGATTCACAAGTAGCATTTCTTAGCATTTAGAATTAAAGTGGCTGGCTCAAGACAATGTATCAATGAAAAAGAAAAGCCAAGCTTGCCTTTTAGAGTTATCTAAACAGAAAGACTTATTTTGATTGTAACAAAAACACTCATAAATCTATGCACATATATATTGATCTTTCTTTCCTCTTAAAAATGACTCTGTCCCAGTAAGTTGGCATATTTCATAAACAAACCAACAAATTATTGATCTATCATATACTCTAAAAATCCTGTGAAGAATCTAGGTTGCTTTTAAGTTCATGCTGTACCTAAGGGAATGAGAAAATCCAAAATGAAAAATAGATATTTTAGAAGAAGCACAAATAATAGAAGATATATAGCTACTTTTATTTCTGCTTAACCTTTCATTGTAATTCATTCTCTGTTCATCAGAACTATTCTTTATAAGCTAATAGGTTATGTAATTTGGTGATATGATTCTTTGTGGTGGCTATTAGTTATTAAATTAATTATATATCCCTGTGGATATCCCTGTTCCTTTTCGGCAAATGCTGTGATAGCTCATATTTTCTTAAGCAGGAATCATACAAAATTAAGACCACCTAGCATCTTGTTGCTGAAAGCAATGTTATATTCGGTTGGGATTAGAGATAGATTCTAGTCGCGTGTCCTTTTGAAAAGGAAATAATGATGTAGATTGCAGATGTTTATTAGTACTAAGTAAATGGACAGTGCTATGACATGTTTGAGCCAGGTAGCTTTTCAGTTTTTCAACCTATCTTCCTTGTGCTGCTTTGAAGAGCTGACATGACACACAGAATCACCAGGAGCTTAACCATGAATGACTTCCCAGCAAGGGATGGCAGCAGGCTAACATTGCATTTCGGATAGGACAGAGAATTAATGATACTAGTTAGTGGTAAAACAGGACATTGTTAGTGGCTATTTATTCAGTCACTGATCCGTTCACCACAAAGATGCACTTCTTCTCCATTAAAGTGTAATAGCAGGGTTGCAGACTATTTCTGTTAAAATACCTGCCTTGAAGTAGCTGAAATTCATGTGCTTAGGCAAATGTCAGAAAAAAAAAGCTTGGATACCTTGGTGCAAAGTTATGGTCTGAAAAAGACTTCCCTCTCAGCAGCTGTCTAATACTGGAGATGAGTTCCAATTTGACTTGAAAATTCCTCATGTTCTTGCTCTTCTTTTGTCTTTGCCCTTTTGTATTTGTTCTCATCTGCACAGGTAGACATCTTCCTCTGATGGGGCAGGAAACAGTAACTCTATGAGCAGTGCTTAAATCTCCTGTTCAGTCTTTACCAGTAGGCATGCTGAAAACTCACTTATACACACTCACAGGGTTGGGCACGGACTGGGGCATGAGTCACTTGTTCCTACCTGCACAATGGCACAGCTTCTGTAAGAAGAATAGAAAGTGCATGCAGTTAATTTCTACCCCTTATTCCTTTAATTTCTTGTCTGTGTCAAGCAGGCAATGCCTTACTTTTAAGGCTTTTTTTCTATTTTTTCTATTATGTGAATAAGAGGAAGGCCAGAAAGATCAATCAAACCTTTGCAGAACAATGTAGGATTTGATTAAAGATGTTTTCAACAGTAAGCGTAAAATGACCTTAAGCAGCATCCTT
This sequence comes from Tyto alba, assembly GCF_018691265.1. Classification (NCBI taxonomy): domain Eukaryota; kingdom Metazoa; phylum Chordata; class Aves; order Strigiformes; family Tytonidae; genus Tyto; species Tyto alba. The sequence goes on from NW_024881301.1 coordinate 24,462,010, forward strand.
ATGCTAACCACAAAAATAATTAAAAAAAAAGAAATATTAGAAAAATAAAAGCTTCTTTGTACTGATCTAACAGCATAGTGAACTAACTACCTGAAATACAAATTATGGAGCTGATTCAAAGATTGTACTTGTTAGATCTTTTTTTCCTCTGTCTTGCATCACAGTAGGGTAGAGCTGTGCAAGGAAGAAGCCTTTGTGACTAACAAGCATGTGAAATGTGAATGTTTACTGTGTGCCCTCTCTGTTTTATTACAAAGATTGAGTGAGTACTATGAGTAGGGGAAAAGCCAGCTGCTCTGATTGCAACTTGTAAGGCCCTTGACCCTTGCAGACTTTTCCGAATTCTCATTTGACTTTGTCAGCCTGTATATTGAAGGAAATCTCCAGCCTTTGTGGAGCTTCACTCTACTGTGCTGCTGCTGAGGGAGTTGCAGAGAGGGGTTTCTGAGCTATGATGTGGAACTGGGAAAACAAATTGACTTTTTCTGAGCTTACAGTAAGGCCCAGCTGAAGTTTTCAGAGAACTGTTTTGGAAAACCTCCTGGATATGGACTCATTTATTGAGGCAATATGAGGAGAGAAGCATAAAGCTTTCCCTTACTTGTCTGAGTGAGGAAAAAATCTCAGCACAACAAACAGGGAGAAATATTATTAGTATTCATTCCATCAGAAATATCAGAATGACTCAAACAGAGCTGCTGTTCTGAAAGCTGCTTTACATTCTCAGCCCACCTTGTCTAAGATCAAGTCTTCCCAAATGGGAGTACTTTACACTCATAGGCTTAACATACTTTATACTCATGCTAACTTTTTTAAAAAAAGGATCTAAAGCTAAAAAAAAAAAAAAAAAAAAAAAGTGAAGCTATGAATACTACAACTATTAAAATTCAGAGAGATAGATTTGAAATGTATTTGTAGAGCAGTTGTTGCATATTCAACGTGCTGAGTATCTAAAGATGATTGTATTATATTTATTTATCATGGGCTATCTTAATTATATTTGTCATATTGGTTTTACGGGACACAATACTTTAAATAATTAGTTCAGTACACCACACATTGTGTGATAATGATATGAAGCTGAGCCCAAGTATTATTTAGGTGTTTTGATTGATAAAGATGATGTGAATGTATCATGGCTTTGACAGTAAATGTAAAAGTAACATTGTATTGGTCTTTTTTTTTTTTTTTAAAAAAGACTTCTTTGAACAAAGAAACCTTGAGGGCTACAGATACTTCAAAACACAGAAACATCAAATGTTTCTGATAATTGGTCTGTATGAGATGATAGTCAGAAAGTATAAACTATTAGTTTCTTGGTTATTTTTGAGGAGAAATGTTGCATTTTCCAGAAAGATGAACAAAGTATTTTTCATGACAAAGTTTACAATGATTGAGAAATAATTGCTTAATTCTTCATGAAAGACTGTCATTTTGCAAAAAAGTGCAAACATAAATCATAAAAGTAATTTTTATATAGTTAAGAACACAATTATTGAAACTGTTGCAACTAATAAAATCTTAAGACATATGCTATCAGAGTCCCCCCCACAGAGGTTCTGTGTATGAGTACAGCTCAGTGAGCGCTATAAAGCCGTGTTTAAGAAGGAGAAAAATCTGTGTATTGTCAGCAAAATGTCAGTTCCTTTTTCAGATGAGGAAACAATAATTAACTTGGTTGAAATGTGAACATTTCTCTATTGCTACTAATACTTCAAAACAATTGCAATATGTAATGTTTCCAAAAACACATAAGAATAACCCACCCTTTTTTTAGACAGCAATCAAGTTTCATTAGAAATATTTGATCATGCAATAAATTTAAGTGGCTTAGAGATATTTTTGGCAGTTTTTCATTATTTAGTGCCTACCATGCTACTGTTAATTTAGGGAGGAAAACAGTTCATGATAAATAATGAAAAAGATTTACTTCTAGCTAATTACTTAGCTCATATGCTGCATAATGCAACAAAGTATATGATATATTAGTCATCATTTGATCATGTAGAAAACATAACAGAAGTTTTCAATTATGTTGTATAGCAATGAGTTTTCTAGTTGCTGGAAATATTTAATTTTCCTAACTTTAAATATATGCAAGTGTCGAACTATATCACCCTAAGCTTGTCTTTACGAGGTGGACAGATTCTTGATTATTTCCCTGGTATTCAAAGTTAAATATTAAATGTCAGATGAGATTTTTCAGTTTCATGAAATAGGAATGATGAATTCACATCCGGTGCCTGAATACTAATTATTTATTTTTCAGAGTATCTTAAAAGATAAGTCAGGAGAAAGGTAAAGTGTTTATTTTTAATGATATACAATTGCTCTCAAATATCTGACTTCACTTTTTGATTTGGCAAACAAAACTACCCTTACCTGATGCAGTCACCCTTCGAAAAAAAATGTCAAGCATTCTTGAAGGCTCAGTGATGAAAAAGATGGGACATAGAGTGTTTGTCAGGAATATTGTAGTGAAATGCTTAGTAGAGCATGTGTACATCTTCAGAAATGTTGTGTTAGGAAACAGCGTTTCAGTCTTCAAATCCTGAGTATCTTAATTACTTAAAACCTGTGCAATTTATGTTCACTCTAGTACAACAATAAGAATAATATTTCCTTGAGTAAACAGGCTTGTTAAGAATACAGAAATCTGATAAATATGGATTCTGTAGAAACTATTTAAATTTTATTTCATTTATACATGACAAAAGTTTTACAAATTGATTCACAGCACCTATTTGCATGGAACTGTATTAAGCAAGTATCATTTAAAGTTTAAATATACAATACTGAATTGGAGGTCTGAAGTAAAAGAAAAGTAATGTGTGCTCACAGACACACACACACATATCTATATTAAAGTCATGATAAACTAAACGGTGTTCTCTAGAATATTCCTTGGAACAAACTTTTTGAAGGAAAAGTAGATGTTTTCCTCTTCGGAGTTTCTTTATCAGAAACTTTTTTGGGGTATGGGAAGCAGGTATTTTAATCCCTTTAAGTTGTACAAGTCTCAGAGCCCATTCTACTGCTTCTTTGGTGGATATCTGCTCCACCGTGGACCTCCATGGAGGTACAACCTGCCTCATCATGGTCTTCACCTCAGACTGCAGGGCAATCTCTGCTCCAGCACCGGCAGCACCTCCTTCCCTCCTTCTTCACTGACCTTGGTGTGTGCATAGTTATTTCTCTCACGTGTTCTCACTCCTCTCTCTCATTGCAGGTTCCCATGCAGTTTGCTTCCCCTTTCTTAAATAGGTTATCACAGAGACACTGCCATCATCGCTGATGGGCTCGGACTTGGCCAGCGGCAGGTCTGTCTTGGAGCTGGCTGGTGTTGAGTCCATCGGACATGGGGGAAGCTTCTAGCAGTTTCTAACACAGAAGCCACCCCTGTAGCCCTCCTCACTACCAAACCTTGCCACCACACAAACCAAATACATCCTATTCCCTCCTACATGTGACATACAGAAGAGCTAAGGACACTTCAGCAGACGAGCACACCACAAAATGCAGCTGTGTGTTGATGTATCTTACTAGAGGGAGACAGGGATGATGGAGACAGGGCAGAAGGAAGAGTCCAAGCCAGACCTGGATTCCTATCCAGTTATTCCTAATAATTATTTTTACCTAACCAGAAATTCCATATCTTACAACTTTTGGAACTGTAAATACCTCTGTGAACACAATACTGTTCTTGTATAGACAGAGTGTTTTTTCTGAGTAATGTCTTTCACGGCTTTTTAAAACTAGCCTTCAGATGTCTCTACTAGATATGCCATGGTCACTGCAGAGAAAGTACATCCCATGTGAGTTTTTGCCTCAAGAGCAGGAAGAGGTATGCAGAATGCCCATGGTTTGAGAGGCAAAGCTACAGTTGCATTTATGGACTGATGTACAGTCTCTACCTCTGCTTTGGGCTATGCCTCAAAAACATAACCTTACCCACTAGCTGCAGCTGATGTTAACTAGAAGTGCCAAAATACTGGGTTGGACTGAAACTTCTGGAAAATTTAGATCTCGGTTTTGACTCAAGTTTAGATTTAGTGACGATTCCTTTCCATACATTTTTATGATGTACCAATACCTCCCTCACCCCCAAACCACTTTATGTTTTGTCGAAGTGCTGCACCAGTGAAAAGAAGTTCAGAAATTTGTTTACTGACTGGTTACTAGAGACACTAACAGTTTGCCAAATGTCTCTGAAATTTGCTGGTTTTAAGAGTAAATGTTACCCGCTCTTCGGACAACGTCTTGTAGATTTATTCTCCATTCTAGGCTCTTATTTAAAATCTTGTCTAAACTGATCTCTATAATCATACGCTCATCAGGATTGTTTGCGGCATCATCTTGCTGTTCACATAACAATTCTCAGCTGCCCATCGATGCAGAAGAATCGGTGGCCACCTTTCATCACATTTCCACACTGATCCATTTCCTTTTCCTATCAACCTATCAACCCTTTTCCTATCACTGTCTTTAGACCTTTACTGGTGTGCACTTGATGTGTCTCTTGAATATTTGACAACCAGTCCTCTTCCTGTTATTGCTGCCTGAACAACAGGACTTTGAGGACCAGACTTTATCTTAAATCCTGTAGCTTTTACCTCCCACTTCTCTTTTGTTTTAGTGGGCATTTTGTCTCCCTGAAGCATCCATTCAGAATTTGATCTCCCAGTGGTTAATCTCATTACAGATAATCCCATGTACTGAAAATCCTTCCAACAGGATAATCTTGTGAACAGCTTCCCTCTGCTGCCTTCTCACTATTCTTCCAGGGGTGAATCATTTTGATCTATTAAATAAATGGATCTCACCTATATATCTATATAGTTTTCCCCTAAGACTAATTGGTTGGTACTGAATTACTAGCCTCATGCTTTTCATCCACTCTGATTTTTTCACTAGTCAGTAGAGAACCAGGCTGATGTTTTGGTCACCATTGACATATATGAAAGAACTGCAACATGGGAAACTAGATCCATACTCAAAGGCTGGTGAAAAAAGGAGGCATGAGAGTCTGAAAAATACTATTACTCAGTTTATTACTGCCTATCAGCTGTGGAATACGGAGATAACAATTATTATAATAGTTTCACTGGAAATTAACTACATGTAAATCTTAATGCCATGTTTCAATGTGTGTACAAGAGTATGAATTTATACTTGCATCTCGCTGTGTACATACTGCACAAAGTACATTTAAATTATAACATTTGCTACGTGTTGAAATGCTTTCCATAGAAAAAAACATCACAAAGAGATTGTCACAATAAAAAAAATTAATTTTATGTGTTACACCACAATATGTTTCTTTTTGTTAATTAACAAAATATAATTTTCCTAATAATTTGCATATTAGATCAGTGGTCTGAAATTTAAATTGCACTGTTGGGTGGAAATCTTAACTGCAGTCTGCAAGATACACAGGTATGGATATGTACACAGGTTTTTTCAGCAGAAATTTTATGCATCTTAGTGTGTATAAAATAGCAGTGAAAATATGAGTTTAAAGCTCTGAGCAGTCTGAGTCTGCTTTCCTGTCTGGGTTGTCCAGACTTTATCTGGGAACTGGAGAGTTAGTCAAATGCCATAAAGCATGTACAACTTACCGAAGAGTAAGGCCAATTTTTGTAAACAGACTTTTAATTATTTTTAATTAGGCGGTGTCTTAGATTTTATTGGAATTTAATGGAGCTTGTCAAATACTTGAAAAAATATTCCTCAAATAAATTATTCAACAAATATTGCCATTATACATGAATTAATTTATTCAGTGAATAATATTCAGCCAGCTACAGAATTGGTCAAGTGCTGCTAAAAGCTATTTGCTGAAGAACAATTCTGATGAATAACAGCAGTACTCTTTGAATAATACATTTGACAAAGACTACCTGACTGGTTCTATTTTTATCAGGTTAGAGATTTTGAAGTGTTACAACTGAGCAGCCACAGAAACCATAAGTGGACGAGATTCATGTGAAACCCAGTTATTTGAGTAGTTTTTGCTAATACAGTGAACTAGGTAATGGTAAATATTTTGCAGTAGTTCACATACCATTAATATCTTCTGAAAATTAAGTTTGCGGGACTATGGACTCCACCAATAAACCATCTAATTGTTTTGGCTATAAAGTGTAATGCTCAGTAGACTGTTGTTCTCTGATATTTTTCTTGGTAACCTGGTTGCATCCTCCAAGAAATTGAGGACTTTTACCATCTATCAAGCAGCTCCAAGAAGACAGTGGAAGCTACTGAATTCTTAATGACTTTTGAAAAACAAGGGCATTTCTACTTGTTTAAACCCAGACTAATTGTGGGACTAACTTCAGGCTCTTAAAAAAAAGTGCTATAGTTGTGGAAGAGTTAGGACATGCTGCATGGACCTGCTAAATTCAGAAACAGTGAGAAGCAGGTGTCAAAGAGAAACACAATCCCTCCAGTCCATGGATCACTAGATTTAAAGGGATTGAAACAGTGTGAACTAGCAGGTTTAGTACTGTCTTTGTTGACAGGTAAATGAGTAAGGTCTGAGAAAATGAAGTGGTGTGTAGGTGGGTGGGTGTAAAATAGGATTTACATGATGTAGCCCTGGAGTGCAAAGCTTTGAGCTTCATTCACTATAATACTTATGGACATAAGGTAAACTGCTACTTTCAGTGCAGCAGCAGAGTTAATTAATCCAAGCCAGTTCAGGCTATGATGCCTAGGTACCCAGCATGGTACTTTTATTTAATTTAGAAGACCAGGAGTCTTCATGTTCCACTTCCTACTCTGTGCAGATTTGTCCCGCCCGATCTTTAGAGATGGTCTGATTGCACTTGGTACATTTGAGTAATACTGCACAGTCCATTTGAACTACTTTTGGAGCTTGTGGACATAACTGTGGAAACTGGACTTAAAATATAATATAAAATAGTTATAATAAATCCCAACTGGGAAGTAGGGTACTTAAACATGGATCCATGCCTTGCTGGGCTCCGGCTGCTCAGGGTGTCCTGTTGTTATAAACAACACTTTACTGCTCTAGCCTTACAAATATATATAGCTAAAGCTTAAGCATGTCAGGATGAACTGTCCTTAGAAGTCAGGCCTACAGATACACCTTCACAGGCTATGCCAATATTAACCATTAAATTAGCCCAGTGTAATAAGAACAGCCTTCTAGGGCTAAGGGATCCAACACCCCTACTCTATACATTTCCATGGGGTTTACTTTTGTCTAGTTCTAGTCTGATCCCATGGTCTGAATGCCTGATTTCATTTGATGTGCGTTAGGTGTGCTGCTGGGGAGCAAGCATCTTCCAGTTTAATGTCATCCAAATAGCCTTTCTTAGACTACTACACAAGAGAAATGAAACCCCAGTAACTTGGGTGGATTGAGAGATTTGCTTCAAAAGTGCATTCCTCAGTTGAACAAAATACTAACATAGACACACTCCTTATTGCTCATGGACGTAGGCTGGGTCTGTGTTTCAGATTTTAGATAATCATGGAACCAAATTAGAGTTTTATTATACTTTCTCATTAAAAAAGGCAGAGAGAAAAGCAGCTGCAGGTTGCTAAATTCTACCCTTCAGATGACTTTGAACGAGCTTGCACTGGTGAGTGGATTGAGGAGAGGGGTAAATTGAGATGTTTAGGATTTGAGAAAAATATTTATTCCACAAATTAACTAAATCTGGAATTACAAATGTATCAGTGTTTGTCAAAGTCCCACAGTATTGCATATATCGTTAACAATTAAAGTGTATGAAAATTAGCATCTCTTCTGAGCTGCAAAACAATGTCATTAGGCTCAGTTACAATGCCAAAATAAAAATATAATTTAAATCCTCATTCCTACAAGTTTTGATCTCTGTTTTTTACTATCCGTGAGAAAATCCCAAGTGGTATGGCATGCAAAGATCTTTAAAGCTTCACTTCCTCTGGAGTATAACAGTTTACTGTAACTGCATCCATGACTTAGAAATATTATGGGTCAAAAGCAGGCTTAGGAGGCCTTCCAGTCTGACCTAATTATCTACAGTACATTTCCACTTTTCTCCAGACACAATTCTATATCTGGAGGCCAATTAATTTGCATGCTGTGTACAGAGGAGAATATTTTTCTGTCTCTTGTAGTCACCTGGGACTTAAGAATACTAAAATATTTCAGTATAGTAACAGAACATAACTGAGATACTGTGATTTAGTAATATAATAGAGAGCTCAACATCACAGTTAAGTACTATATGAGCTACATGAGAAACATAAAGCTGTACAGCTAACATTTTAGACAGAATTTGAAGTGGGGAATACTAAAAGCCAAACCTCTTAATCTCAAATTTACTTGTCTCCATTTTGGCTGTGTCCTATGTAACACAATGGCCTTATTGCAACGTGTGAACCTGCTAGCCAGGACTTAGGCTGATCTGAATGCCCTAGAAAAACATTATTTAACTGGTTTTGTGATTATTCTGTGGTGTAAGTTGGAGTGAGTCATTTAAACCTTCTGTGCCTCTGTTTCCTGGTGATGACATTCAGTTCTGATTGTATATATAGTGCTTTAACTTACCACTATGAACTACCTGTGTAGAGAAACTAAAACTTGCTAGTAAATCATCCTAGTTATTGCCCTCTGTATTATGAAAGAGGAATCCTGCTAAATGCATCCTCCTCTAATATGAAGCTGTTTCCTTTCTCCTATCTGAGGCGTGAGTTCAAGAAGGCACACACAATACTGCTCACCATCAGCGGGTGACACCACTTCTGTGCTGGAGCATGCAAGACCCGAGAAACAGCAAAAAAATAGCTAAGTGAAAGAACAAAAAAAAAAAAAAAAACAAAACACAAAAAAAAAAAAACAAAGAAAAAGAAAACAACAATAAAAATTGTGGAATGAAAAAGGGCAATCACATTTAAAAGAAAAGGGAGAGAAAAACAATTGTGATGACGCACAAATAAAAAATGAAAGATGTAATTTCTAAAGTAATAAACATCAAGCTGATACTATTCCATCCGTGAACACTTCCCAAAGCCCAGTGTAAATTTTATTTAAGTGTGCTTTATACTAGGTGTTGTCTGCCCTGCCCTCTGTGGCGACCTAATGCTCTCTGGAGTATAACAGTTTCTTAATGTCCAGCCCATAGAGCTTGTCTGATTGTACATACACTTCAGTCTGGCATCACACTTGCTCTCTATTATTGTTTTAAAATTCTGTGAGGAACAGTGTGGTGAATGGTTGAATTATTTTGCTCAGTGGAATACACACTGTGTACTCTGTTTTTTTAACAAGCATGTGGCCAGGCAGCACAATGCTTTCAGCATAGGGAGAACCCTATAGATGGAGGGGAGATTGTGCTTTGCCTTGAGAGTAATCTTGTTGTGCAGCTGAGAGAGGCACCTGGGCTGTGAGGTGGTGCAGGTCAGGATGGCTGGAGGTGAGGTGGATTTTAGTAACATGGGCTTTGAATGAAAGGAGCATAGGCATGCAGCCGAGCCTTGAGGTGATGGCGATGAAGGAGGCTGCTGTAGAGCTCCAGAGGTTACTGTAAGCTTTGTGCATGTTAGGAATTTTTTATTAGTTTGAAAATCAGGGCTAAAGGGAAGGACATCCCTGCAAGGAAGAGTAGGTAAAGGTTTCTAAACCTCTAGTTTCAGGCTGCTTTATTCAGCTGTCCTGACTGTTACCTTTGAGTTTGTGCTATATTAACCCTAGCTTTAGAGAACGGGAGCTTCCCAACATCCTTGATGTGGAGAGGAGGTTTCTCTTCTGAGTGCTGGATTGGGTGCTGCTGCAGGTGGGTCTAATTCTGCATACAGTTCTTGGGGGTGCTTTGGGTCCAGATTATGTGATGTTGTGAGACTTTGCTTAGTAGGGGGACAACTTGCTTGTTTTAACGCTGGCTAAGCTCTTAGGAGTTCTTTTCCTTTCTCTTAAATAAAGCTGTTATTGATTCTTTTACCATATCTATTCCTGTTTATTTTGTATTTGCTGAAAGAAACAAAACAAGTGGATATTACTGTGTAAACTCTCTTGGGGGTTTCTTCTCCCCAACTCCACAGGTGCCAATATTATAGAGATGGATTTTGATACTTCTTTTGATTTTCAACTTCTGAGTGCCCATCAAAGAAGCCATTGGTAAGGAATTAAAAACTAAATAAATGAGTATACAGAAGAAGATACTTCTTAGAATTCATGGGCCTGTAATCTCTGTGGGAGAAAAAAGAACGGAGTCCTACAGCCAAAAGCCCAAAAGGAGATGGCTGTTGAACAGAGTCAAACACTGCCTGCAAAGTGAGAGATTAGAAACACGTAGGTGACAGCCCTTCACCTAGAAAGCTTTATTTAAGCTGTTCAGATCTAGTGAAAAAACAATAAAATTTGTGACAGCTGAGAAAACAGTGACCAATGTTATGCTGTCAGAGATTTGGTGAAGTATAAGTAATACTGAGAAACTGGAGACTGAGTTTTATAAGAACTTGAGGACACCAAAAGCAGTTTATTTGTAGCTCTGGTGAGACTCAGACACCAGGAATGCTACACACTGTCTTCTAGTTAATGGGAGTGACTCAATGGAAAATAGGCAAGCTCAGCTGAAAAATAAGGCACACATCTTAAATGGTAAAGCAAGCTAAGCTGATGAGTGATGCAGTCTCAGTCTTAGTCCAAATCAAGATAGACTACCTTTTGGAGGAAGATGTTTTGTAGATGAATATAAGCTTCTAGTCAGCGTATGGCATAGCTGAGTAAAATGTAATATTTTGTGTTAGACTGAGTCTTCTGCTGGCTCCTTCTGGCCTTAATATATGTAAATTCTCATCTTTTTGACCGTACAAGTGCCCAGGTGCTGGTAGGGGACTGTGGGGTGGCCCCTGTGAGGGCAGGTCGGGGTTGCCCTGTGCTGGACACAGCCGGTTCCACCGGCTCCAACCCCCCCACTGCAGCACGGCTGGGCTCCCGGTGTGGTTTGAGCCCAGAGGGCAGCAGAGCACCACCCAGCCGTTCACTCACTCCTTCCCCCATTAGGGACGGGATGGAGAATGTGAGGCAGAAATGACTCAAAGAATCCATCTAAGGAGTAGCTCATCCATTATGGTTACAGGCAAAAGACCTACCTTAGGGGAAGAAAAGAAAACATCGCTCTAATTCAAATGTGAATGAAGACGGCACTTAACAGCCAAGGTGGGACAGTGAGAAGCCCCACCACATCCAAAACCACCTCCTCCCACCGCTCCCTTCTCCCCGGGCTCAGCTCTGCTCCCGATCTCTCCCCCTCCTCCCCCGTGGGGCAGGGGCAGGGGATGGGGGTCACAGCCAGCTCGCCGCTCCTTCCCCTTTGGGAGGTGGGGTGAGCGCCGCACATCCCTCCCCGGCTCCCCGGGGCTCCCCTCTCACCGCAGACCCGCAGTCCTCCACGAACCTGCTCCAGTGTGAGTCCCCCCACGGGCCGCAGCCGCTCCGCCGTGGGTCCCCCCCGCGTGTTGCAGTCCTCCCAGCGCCGAACCGCAGCAGCGGGGACCGCTCCTCCCCTCCGGGTCCCGGCTTACTTTAAGCGTAGCCACCTGTCCTGGAGTGGGTTTCTGTTCAGGCTTCAGGCTGACCTCTACTCCACCGCAGAGCTCCACGGGTGGCGGGGGGGGGGGCCCTGTCATCTCACCACGGGACAGAGGGGTCTCTGCTCTGGCGCATCTCCCCCATATCTTCCTCCTTCCTTCTGCCTACCTCAGCGTTCATCCCTCTTGCAACCCCCTCTCACGTTCCCATTCTTAAATATGTTGTCACAGAGTTGCAGCTGATTGTTTCGGCCTTGGTGCAGAGGCGGGTCCGACTTGGAGCCCCGGGGGAAATTTTGAGAAGCTTCTCGCAGGGGGCACTGCCCTAGCCCCCTCCCCTGCTACCAAAAAAACGTGCCGCAGAAACCCAACACAGTCCCTCAGCCAAGACGGTGTCGACTTAGGGGAATCATGTGTAGGAAAGGATGGGGGACACCATGAAGGCAGAGGAGGAAGGGGGAAAAAAAAAAGTGAGAAACAGCAGAAGGAACACTGAGGTTGGAGGAAGAAGAGGAGTTACTCCATAGCACTGGAGCAGATATCCACTACAGCCTGTGGAGGACCCCATGCCAGAGCAGTAGATACTTCCTGACAGGACTGAGGCCCACAGAGATCCCATGCTGGAGCATATTTCTTTTTCCTGAAGGGCTGCAGACCATGGGGAGAGCCCACGATGAAGCGGTGGAAAAGTGTGAGGGGGAAGGAGTGGCAGAGAGGAACTGCTGTGTACTGACCACATGGCCCCCTACCATCCCAAAAGCAAAAAGGAAAGAAGGGGAAAAAAAAAGCAACATTCAAGAGAAGTTTGAGTGGGATTTTGCATGGTTAAAGTTAAGGTTAAGTTTTGTTGGTTAAATCTATACTGCTTTTCTGATAAGTGGCCACAAAAGTGATTGTGACATGATGTGTTGTGCACTCTGCCCACCTCCTGGGCATTGCAAGCAGCTGAGGAAAACCTTGCCTGGGTATGCCTGGCAGGGTATTAACAATACAAAGCCTTTGGGAGTCCTTAGGGTAATAGGTTTCTGCGTGTTTTAGAGGATGGCCTTCTGCTTTACTCAGCGCTTCACATTTGGGTGGCTACCTAGATAGACGGTGAATCTGGAATTGAACCGAGAGCTCCTTTCTAATGACAGTCTGGATGTACTTGTGGGCACCAGATTTTCATCTGGCAGGGTGGACCTGGGATCTCTGCAGTAGTTCTGAACAATAAGCAGTATCGGGTATATGATATTGAAGGTTATGGACCTAAAATGCAGTATATTATGTTCCAGTCAGAGCCATTCATTTTATGGTTTTGTCAGGTTAGGCACTGTAAGATGTCTACTGCACTTAGTGGCTATTCTAAAGTTATTTTGAGTTTCCGGACCCCTAAAAGATGACAGTAATATGTTGGCCAGTTGATATACATGTGCTGCAGAAGCTGCAGCAAAATACATTAACGGATATTGGAAAAAGCAGGGAAAACAGAAGATGGGATTCCAGGTGTTGGAAACAATATTAAATACAAAAAAATTATTACTGTGGACACCTGGCAATTTTGCCTCTGGAGATGTATATATATGGCATGCTTCTAGGGCATATGCTCAGTCTCCAACTTTCATGAGTGCTAAAATCCAGCAAATTTTTGATATTATCTCTGTCAGACTTCAGTGGTCTTTGAGGGAAAAAAAAATCTTTTTAGCACTGTAGCTCTTAGAAAAGGGATAAAGCAGAAATGTTCAAACAGCTTTAAGTACCTGTCTCAAGAGAGTTGAGCTTAAACCATCATTTAATCTCTGCTATGCTGAGACTAGAGGTCTGAGAAAGAATTTTTGTTTAAAGCAAAATTGGTGAATTTGGGCTTTTGTTCCTTTTCTGTGAGGACAAAATTAGTCCATGCTTCCAATGCCATTGTGAGAAAGAACTCGCATATTTTGAGACCAAAAAAAAATCAAGATGGTTGCAGATACGAAGTTTAGTTGAAATAAAACCAGTCTGTACTGGTAATGCTAAAAGGAACAGTTTGAAAGGCAGTGTCCTAGCATTCAGGAGCACAAATGTAGTCTTCGTGACCCTTATCTTTGTTAAAAAATATCTCATTTTCCCTTCTCCTACCAAATGTTATAGCTTTGTGTCTTACCTCTTTCTTGTGTTTAAGTAGGTGACTTTCAGTATAGTGGGACCTTGCAGCCAGGTATCATTGAACTAACCTGAAACCCGAGCAAGTGGGGTTTTACTGTTACGTTAACAGGAACACAGATTCCAAGGAAGAACTTTCTAGTTGCAACATTTTTTTTTTCAGAGCAATTTTTTCCAGCTTTCCTAAAGTAACAGACTATAGCCTTTATTAAACTCCTCCATGTAGGCACTATGAAAACATATGTGCACCAACATCAGTGTGACAAAAACCTTTGATGTAACAGTAATAGATATGTAGATTTCCTCAGCTGTACCCAAAGACAAAGATCACAGACTGTGGAAATCTGTAGTATTTTGTGGCTGATGAGCTACTTGGGTATGTTCTTTAATTGCTAACAGTGAGAAGCAATGGTAGATATTGCCATATAGTGGAGCAGTTGGCAGTTACTGAACAGCAGTAGTTGCGCTGTGGTGGTCGGTGCTTGTGAAGGTCTACAGCTCTTGTTTGATTGATGGCTCCTGTCTCACTGTGTACCTGGTTGATATGATAAAAGTTCACATGAGAAGGCAGCCAGCTCACAGTATGGAGACAATGCAAATGTTGCTTCATGCCAATTTAGGCACTGAGTGATCGTCACCAGCAGAATGGGAAAGGGGCTAAAGATTAAGAGATAGAGGGGGCTGAGAGACTGGCAAATCATGCAGGACATGTACTTGCTGAAGTGTATGTGTTCCAAATCACAATGCTTCAAAGGACTTTCCTCCCTGACCTTCTGTATGGCTAGGGCAGATATTTATGGCACATAATTTGAGGAGATACATTGAGTTTGGCCTGTTTCTTCTGCCTGTCACGTATGCATCAACTTCTGAAAACTCTATTGCAGCTAAACATGTTTTAAACCCATCTTCAGGCTGTGATAATCTTCCACAGAGGAGGATTTTCAAGGCTCTGTTCACACGGCATGGATTACAGGCATGGTAGAATACCATGTGACCCCCCCGTACTGTCCATAACGACATGCATACGTGTGTGGCGCAGAACTCCCACTAAACAGTCTAACCAGCTGGACTACCCTTGTCCTCCTCAGGCTCCTTTCTTCCTAACCTGCTCTTAATTTGAAGTTCAGTCACCCTTTTTTATGTATGGGGCTTGTCACAAAAACGAATCCTCATCTATAGGATTTTTAAAGCTCTGCAGAGTCTCTGCAGTGTGTTTATGCTGGTGTGCGGACACATAGCCCTGTGCTGGCATGTTACGTGCCAGTCAATGAACATGTATTATAACAAAAAGTGAGCAAATGTATTTTACTGTTGTTAATTATAGCAGCCCCTGAATTATCAAAGTTATTTCTTCTCAAATCTGTTTATACATGCTCTACTTCGGTTTGAAGGAGAGTATGAGTAAGGCACATACTATTAAATTATAATTGTAAGAGTTTATTATTGAACTCTTTGTAACTGAAATATTAAAAACATTTATTTGGTGGACTACTTCAGGGAATTTTACTTAAGTAAAGCTTAATGTTTTTGCTTTTTTTTTTTTTTTTTTTTCTCTTTTCTGAAAGCTTTTCAGGCTTTTCTAGTGTATTCTTTTCTTTGATCTTCTTTTGTAATAACATGATAGTCTCACATTTCAGTAGAGAAACTGGAACTAAAGTATACATGAAAAAGTCCATAACAGCTCTCTTGCTGTTTATTTCAACAATCTTAATTAAAGAAAAAACTAATCCTACAACAGACTTGTGATTTGCCTTTTCTTTGAAGCACAATTAGTTTTCATTCATATCCCTTGGTGTCAGTAAGGGAAAACTATTGGTGGGCGCATCAGTGCTGATGGCGTTCATTAATACATTTTTTTTTCTGAAACGTATCTCACAGTAAAACCGTGCACACAATGCATGTGCACACACACACACATATGAAAGTAAGCTCTGTATTCATGCTGTCTGCAAAGCCATGTCTAAGTCTCTTTTGGCTGCTAGCCAAGGTCTCTAAAAACCCATTAAGGCTATTAGAGAAATTATTTCTCTTCCTTTGTGAGCTGGGTAAATTTCACAGTTATCATTGCAGGAGGAAATGAATTGGGAATATATCTGTCTGGGGATGGTTGGCCCTTCAGTGGGAATTAAGCCAACTCAATGTAAAACAGCATCTGTGTCCGTACACGTACTTGCAGGAGAGAGTCAGTGGATGGCACTGTAATATAACTATTGTGCCAGAAAATATCTTGGAAAATTTTAAGTGCTGTCTGGCATTTGTGAGTAAATTCGTATATTCTTGCACTTACAGGCTTTATTGGAAATCAGCTTTTGCTTTAAAATTATATGTGAGCCAATGTTTCCCATGTGGTGTGCTTTCCAGATGCAGGAGAATTAAGCAATTCATTCCCAAAATGGTGCAGCAGCATAGCATCATGTACGACATTGTATGATGACCTTGTCAGACCATAATAACAATGTAAAAACATACAGTACAAATTCAGGAGATTTACAAAGGTGGCTGGACTTGGCCTGTGTCCTCTTTTATGCTCCAGTTTTAGCATTTGGAATTGCGATTTCCAGGGATGTTCTTGATTGGTGTAGAAGTTGGAATCAGCAGAATTTCCTTTTGGTTTGTGAGCTTTGGTAAGTACAATTTATGCAGTCTGCCATGTAAAAGTTCACAAGATAATAGAACTGCTTTTCTTGGTTTTAAAATCTCACTTTTAAAATACTGTGAGCTGAAACTTTGAGTTTCTGGAATCCATGTGTCAAAGATATGGTAGAACAAGTACAGTAACACAATACAAACCTTTAGCTTTCTACTTAGTCACACAAAAGATTTGTATCTATCAAGTGAAATAAGAAAGATATGTTTCCCAACTTCTTGACAGTATTTGTATTGGTGATCTGGGAAGGAACCATGTTTCCTTCCCCACATCACATACTATTTCCGAGAGGGTTTGTTTATTTATCTTTATTTTAATTTTTCATCCTTTAAATCCTGGCCTACTTTCTTCATCTGTTTGTCTTCCTGGTTGCTAGAAACTAGCAATGGTCTGTGCAGAACTTTTTTTATTGGTTTGCTTTTAGGTGCTGCAGATAACAGAATTATGCTGACCATCTCAAATTATGTCCATTGTACCCTCTGATCCTGTAAAGTTTTTCAGACCTTAAATATGACAATTTATTAGAGTGATTGCTTGTTTTCTAAGCTTCTCTTATAGATCCACAACTGCACAGGACTCAGAGGAGTAGGACAATAGCAACTGAGCAGAAGTGGAACCCTCAAAGTTTATATTTTAAAATGTAAATGCACATGGGTCTTTCCAAAGGGTGCGTATATGTTATATAACTACCTGCTTCATCTAGGTCTGATTCATAGCAAGATACTACCCTAGTATGAAACCTCTCTTTTTCTCCAAAAGGATATATATAATAGCTAGAGGAAATGAAATTAAATGAAATCTGTGAACTGAATAAAAAAAGTAAGTAGCCATAAGTATGGCTACGGTTACTAAAGTAGTCCTTGATATGATATTTGCCCTGAGTACCTTATCTTTTTTCACTGCTTCTATTCTGTCTGGGTTTTTTTCTTCCTTTGTGCTTGGAGTTCACTGTTGAACTCATTCAAAAAAGTTTTCTGTACAGTACCTGTATCCTTTAACATAGAATATTTGATCATTTGCACTTATTTTCTCTCAGTGCTTCACTTGTCTATAAAACTGCAGGCTGTTTTTTCAACCTATACTTTTGAAAGGAGTAGCAAACCAGTGATAATTTCAGAAAAATTGAGTTACCATGTCCAAATGGTACATATCTAAGAGTTTTGAAGGAGTGTTAAGTATGACTTGGCTGAATTTCTAACAAAACCTACAGCTTGCTTGAAAATGACCTAACTGGCCAGATGATAAGAGGATAGACATGCTGCCCATATCTTTTAAAAAGGTTCTAGAGGAGCTCTCTGGGACTACTTGCTGATAAACCTCACCAGGTACTGAAGTAACACTGAAATAGAAAAAGGAGTTGGAAGATAATAATCTATAGCTAATCATGTAGTTCTGCAAAGCAAACTTTGGCCAGCTCATGTCATAAAATTCTTTGAATGTGTCAGCAAATGAATCATATCTTTCAAAAAGCTTCTGACAGGGTCTCAGATTTTCTTTTAAGCCTCATCTTACCTGCTTTTATTTCTTTAAATTCTTCATTATGGAAGTCAGGAAGTGGAATGAGAAGTTTTTGTAAAAAAAGAAAAAATTCCCCAAAAACCCAACCTAGAAGCTCAGGAATTAAAGTTCATGATCATGAATCAGTCTAGCTCAGAAATTGGACACCAGGAGAAACAGAATTGTTATTATGTCTTAATGTGTCATGATTTGTAAGCTATCACGTGATTCTGTGGCTAGTCATGCATGGTTTTTTGAAGGTTGTGGATTGATAGTATCTATCCTAAAAGAATCCAAGTAGCCGTGAGGCAATGTAATATCATGGATCAGAAAGTAGCTGAGAGGCAGGAGACAAAGCAGGAACAAATGGTCCATTTTCATCATGGCAAAAGGTTAATAGCCACAAGTTTCTGTACGAGGTCTGTTGTTGTGTAATGTATTTATTAGTTATCTGGAAAGAGGAAGGAGAAATGAAGCAGCAACACCACGCTATTGGTAGATAACCTCTTTGTAAATTACTTGTTAATCAAGTCCAGAGAAGCCTTAAGGAATGTCACATGGACTCATTCAGACTGGGTAACTGAGATACATTCTTTCTGAAGAAATATGGGAAAAGGTAAAGTAATTGCATACACAGTCATTGTATCAGCCAGCAGTGTGGTGTTATATAAAATTTATTGGGCATTAATGGAAAGTCCATCTTGGGAAAAAAATATTGCAGAATTGGACAGGCCCAGATAAAAGCAGAAAGGCTAGTGGCATAAAAGTATCTGAAGTGATTGTTTACCTGAGGAGTGAGACAAGAGTGGGAATGATGAAGTATGTGGTTTAAAAAAAAAAAAAAAAGAAAAGAAAAAACCAGTAATGCGGCAGAGAACAAAGATCAGGAGACTACAGTTTTCTCTGTCTCTTAAGAATAAAGAAGCACTTATGAAAAGGTGCCTATATAAACTGTGGAACTCATTGACTCTGGATGAAGATCAAATCAAGAACTTTGCAAGCTTCAAAGAGGGAAGAGGCATTTATATGGATAACAAGAATATCCAGAGTTATGATAGTAATGCTAAAAAAGAGTATTTGAGGGGATAAAAACCCTCAGGCATCAGGATTTAAGGGAATCTATAACTAAAGGGATTAGGATGAGACTTTCAAGGGAGACAGATTATCCTGCATCTGTGGGGGTTTCTTGTATCTTTCACCAAAGCTTTTGGTGCTGGCTACTGCTGGAGACAGTGTCTTAGGCCTTCTGGATGACAAGATTGAGCCAGAATGGCAAGTTCCGTGTTAATATCTGAAAAACACTTAGCATGCATCATCTGGGTGTGCGTCTTATTTCCACTACAGTGGGCTTTATCTTCTGTTTATTTTCATCATGATTTTGTCTGAGAAACCATTAGCACGATACTCAGCCAGAGGGGAGTTCCTCAGTCTTTTTCCCTATTTCTCCAGCTGTAAAATGGAAACCAGTAATATTAACTTCCCGGGGGGAATTATTGAGGGGAATTAATTGTCAGTTATTCTTTGAAAGATATCATGAAGTGGTGTAGTGAGTACCATTATGTCCTGACCATTATGTCCTGACTTCCTTCCTAGGACTGTGTTTTGATTGTATTCACTTTTTGGCTGTACTAAGCAAAATAATTTATAAAAAAAAAAAAAAATGGAGTGAAATGTGTGTTGCCTCTTTCAGTTTTGGAATACAGATTGTAAGGGTGAATATTTCTAGTTATATATGTGGTGGATGTGTCCAGCCAAGGCATTTTAGAACAGTTTAGCTTTTGGTAGCTTCCAGTTTTGCAATTTCTTCTCAGTGTTTTAGAGGAAGACAAGTGCAACTTCAAAACCCAGTAGAAAAAGAAGGTTCTAATAATTTGCTCATGGAAAATCTATCTTTATATTTGATTAATTGGGTTTTCCTAACTGCAAAATATATCTGTCAGAATTCTGTGGCTATGATCATGTTTCTGTCATAAAATGAATTTCATTTTTATTGATACTTCATTTGCCAGTGATGGTTTTCTTTTGTATCTTCCTTTTTTTAATTGGTATTTTATTGTAATTCCTGATTTTTTGTACTTTTTTTTTTTGTTTGTTTTGTTTTGTTTGTTTTTTTTTTTCATCTTTAGGTTTAATGTCTTTGACTTAAATGTTAGGTCTCCTGCATTTCAGGGGATTTGTTTGGCCCATAAGTCAGTAAGACCTGAGCATGATCTGGCTCCAGAATCAAGAAATTTCTGAAATTCCATGTGAGAACTAAACAATGGTGCAACCATTTACTGTATCACATTTTTATACAGTCATATAGCAAATTAATTAAGTATTGACCAGATAAGTTTTCTTTCTGGATTTCATGATGCTTTGCAGTATTTACATTCACTGTGTGATGTAAATACACAAGATAATTGTGTTAATTATTCTTTTAATGAAAGACAGATAACATCTCATCCCTATGACATAAGATCAGCATATTCTCTAGCAGTCTGTGAATTCTGAAGCATGTGTTTACTTCTAACATTTCTAGGTCTTCAGTGTGTTTTTTTGTCCTATCTGCTTAAAGAATTTATGACTTAGATAATCAGTAGTAACCATTGCTGATTTTGTCAGATTTTATTTTTGATTTTCTTCTTCCCAAAGCCACAGTGGTTTCTAGTTTAAATATGAATGTGCTGCTTTCTTTTAATTTCAATCAAACGGATCAATGTGCGTATCATATTTTTATCAATTTGCGTAAGCATGTTTACATATTCTTTTTGTGAATTTATACATTTAACTGCCTTGCCTGGGAAGCACTAGTGAAGTTTGTCAAATCATTCTGTAAAACTTCTACAAAGAATGAAGGAAGTTCAGCTTTTATGAAACTCTTTTACAGTGGCAAAATTAGTAAAATTGGAATTTGTTTCACTTTTAAATCCATTTAGGCTCAGTGGTAAATTCAGGTATTGCAGTCTGCCTGGCAAAAAATGCTGTGTCATCTGTTTTCACTGAGGTATATGATCTCTAAGTGTTACTGAAATTGAGTTGAACACTGTTCAACTCAGTCAGTAGCTGGTGGTAAGATTTTGGGGTTATGAGGACTGAATTTCAGCCACTTCTTCTGTGCAATAACAAGTAAGTATCACTTATATTTTTGATACAAATAGTCTTTGGAAATACTTGACTGCTTTTGAGAACATCTGTTGACCTCTCTTCTTTTCCTAGGTCTTTCATGTGTTTAATGAAGCCAGATAACATGTCAGTAGATTGTGTTGAAAAATGGCAGAACAATTTCACCAAAATAGAAGCAACTTCAAAATTTTTACCTTTAACGTGGTATAAAATAGAGCAGCTTTCATCTGATTCTTTTTTATTCCATTTGTGGAAAACACTGTAGACTGATGAAATGACAACATCAAAATTATGCAGGCCTAACATGTTCTTTTCTCATCCTTATCTTTCTTCTTGCAATGAAATTGATAATATCTGTGATTTAGTCTCTTTTTTTTTTTTTTTTTTTTCTTTTTACTGCTTTGCAATTTCAAAGCCTCTTGCAGTTTTAGGAAGTTGCAGAATAACAATTTAAAAAATGAGTAAAAATACCCATTTCTCATTTTTTATTTTATTTTGAATAGGGAAAAAAAGGTAGAAGAATGCCAAACTTTTTTTCTCCTGTCTGACATAATTTCAGTTTGAACCTTTGTTAGTAGCTAGTTTAATTGACCATTTGAAAAGTTGAGACATTTATTGCTCTGGCAATATAAGAATTATAAACTTAAAGACCATTTCTGTAGAGAAGTCTTAAAACCACCTCAACATTGGGTTTCTCTGAAGGACAAGTGTTGTGCAGTAGGTACAGTTATCCCATATGCCCCTTGAACACTCTCAGTGCTATGTACAGTTTCCCATACCATCTGTATGGCAAATAGTGTATTTCCCATGTAATTATTGTAAAAATATGCTCCCCTAGCAGCAAAGTCGTAACCATCTTGTGTTGTAGTTTTGACTGCTAGTCAACAGTGTTGTAGTTGAAGTGAAGTTGATTTTAACCCTTTCTCTGGAAGCAAATGAAAATATCTTTCTTGCAACAGCTTTTCTTAATTATTTTTATAGATCATGTAATACCTAAACTGATATCACAGGGAACCAAAGGGAAAAAAATATGGAACCACTCCCCCAAAATCAAAGGTTAGGTAAGGAATCACAGCTCTCTAAACTTAAAATAAGTAGGAGGGTGGGGGATGTAGAAAGTGACATATGGTGTGTGGATGTTAGATATTAAAGTGTGTGTCTGACAGTAAACAGCAATTAGCTGCTATTTCATGCAATGCATATCCCAGTTTATAATGTTACTGTTTGAAGAGGCCTACGGTACAAACCCTGTCATCACTGTCCTTGCTGGGACCATGTTCTGACTCGTGGAGTAATCCTGTGATAACAGGGGATGGTTTATTTTAATAAAGATGTGTGACCCTGTGTTCCCTCAGAGGTCCCCTTACCTGCCGGTTACAATAGCATCTGCTTCACTAAGCACCAGCTTTGAGTATATACCAGCATCTTGGAAAAATCAACGCTACTTGAGAAAATGCAGGGCAGAAATGCCCCCAGATACGCCAATGCAACAGTAATTCTCTTGGCAGACACTTGTTTTGAATAGCACCTTCCAACAGTTCTGTGATCCTGGCCCTTGTGGAGCCTGGGAGCTCTGGGCATCCTGAAAGAACTGGAAGTCCTTCAACCTTACTTCACTGTGCACACCACTGTTATGATTGGTTTTCCCATGCTGTTGGATGAAGATTTTTGGCATGTACAGTAATCTTAACTGCTGTTGTACAGTTCAGTCCTGTCCTCATTGCTACTGAGGTAAGTGCCAGATTATCTGTGTGTCACTTCGCTATTTCTGCCGCAAGTTTCTCTTCCCTGATTCTTCTGGACTTTGGGAAAAATAATCCTATATTATCACTTTCTTCTTCCTTGGGACCCTGCATTGTCCTGTCTGTGACTGATTAAAATGTTTTCTATATACTTTATTTTCTATTATGTTATTTTTAATCAACACTGTATTTAGGTTGATAATGGTCTAACTGAAGTTTTCCTGTTTTGGAATAACATTAATGACTCACAGCAGAAAGAACAAACGCACACTTCAGTCTTCTGGTGTTGTTAACAACTAAAATACCTTACTAAGAACAAAACCAAGGTTGTTCTGTATGGGATTAGTAGTCCAGCCTTTGGCCTATCTCTACTTCTCATCTTTCTCATGTGAGAGCCCTTTTTCATAGTTCCTTGCTGTAAGGACAACCACATTTTTCGCTGGCTCTATCCCCCCAGTCAAAGCCAACAAATTTAAACAACTCTCCAAAGTCAACAGGAAGAATTAATATTCTTAGAAAGATCCAGTCTAAGGAAAGATCTGTTGTAATCCTGAACTATTTTTATTGTGGTGAGAATGTTTAAATCATGTTGTGGGGCATGGCATGGGTTACCCATAGCTGGTATCAAATGACTTGGCTGCAGACCAGACCGTGTCAGTAGGACTAAACAGCTTGCACAGTGAGGCACGCTAAGCCTTCTTCTATGCTTATGGGGCAGTGCTTTCTTTTATTGCACTAGAGACAAACAAATCTGAGCTTGCTCAGTGCTCTCTAACATTCATCCAATTGTGATGTGTCCAATTGTACTGATGCTTTTCATCACTTTGGAAATGTGAACCTTTCTGAACCACATCTCTCCTTCTATATAAATATCTTTTCTGTTACTGCCTATGGCCTCTTCTGTTATGTACAGAATTTCCCTGATTTGCCTGTGAAGTGGAAAAGACCTGTGATTTTTCTTGAGGTGTGGTGCTCCAATTATAAAACCATAAACTAAATGAGAGCCTTAATTATAATGGAAAACAGATTAGAATACTGTCATTTGCCTTGCTGGGGAGCCAAGGGGAGATTAAAAAGCCAGTGGCCTAAATTTATGTTATTTGTATTTCTGTGAGTCAAACCTCAATCATGTAAAACAGCCAGTAGGCCTGTATTAATGGGAGAGGCCAAGAGAACTGAATCTCAAAGGGCTGTTGCCCTTAGGACATGGTACATTATGGTAATGTGATGAAGAATAATTACCAAATGTGAAATATATATTGTCAAACATAGGAGCAAGCTATTCCTGACTGAGAATGAGGATGCGAGAAAGATAGTGAATGCCAGTCAGCCAAGGCTAGGTTTCTAAAACTGGCTGTTGGAGCACTGAATTAGCCTTCTGTTCTCACGGGTCAAGGTAAATCAGTGGAACTGAGTAAGCTTGTATTGTTTGTACTGAAGTCAGATCTTAAAGCTTACTGCAGAGATTATAGATTTATATTTAAGGCAGAGATAATAATAGCATTCCTGATGATGACCGTTGTTATGATAAAGCCCACTGAATGGCAGTGATGACAAAAGTGTAAGACTTAATCAGATGATATTAAAAGATGGTGTGAAAATGGAGTGGGAGCATTTATGTACATATGTGCTATTGTTTATTTCTGATAAAATAAATCAGTGCTTCATTTCTCTTCTTTCTAAGTGTGGTAAGACTTTTTTTCAATAACTCTTTTCATGGCCATGTGTGTGATGCTGTGTGCAGTAATACTGTGACATGCAGGTTGGGACATGAGCAGTCCTCTGGCAGCTTTTCTCTTCATACTTGTGTGATGCCAGGCAGCAGTAGAGTCTCTGTGCCCTCCTTTCCCCTGCCATTTGTCTTCAGGAAAACCATACTGTGTGTGCTGAAAGATTTGTTCTTAGTTCTTCAGTCAAAATAGTAGCCTTCTCTATGGTGTGGTGTAACCAAATTAAAGCACGGGGCAACCTTGCAAACTTGTGTCTGGTCAAAGGGTATACATATAGGTGTAACCTTAAATACACAGCCACCTGGGCTGAGTTCAGTGACGTTATTTTCATGCTTCAAATTATGCATGCTAAGCATTTTGCTGGATCAAGCCTTTATTACAGGTGTGTGCACAAATCCTGAACAGAATCCGCCTATAAAACCCAGGTAAGAGTATAGCTTAAAAGAAAAGCATATCCAGCTAAGTTGGTTTGGAAGCCATGGACCAAAAAACCTACTTGTTATAATGAAGCAAAATGAATTTTTAATGTATTTTCTGTCTTGGGAGAGAAGAATGATTTGGCATTGGATCTCACCAAGTATAGACCAAAACTGTTACCAGATTTGTCAAGTGTGTTTTACTTGTTCATTTGCCAAATACCATACTTGTGAAATAACTTCCCCTTGAGATATTATCTGCTTTAGGTCCTGTATTGATGGTATCCTCACAGCTGTCAAAGCTGCTAGCTGTGTGCCTCATGTTCTGTAATATCTAGATCTACACACTACTATTGCATTGTAGGATGGAATTGTTGGCCTGTTTTAACGATGGAGAGGTAGTGTTCAGATTAGCTTGCTCAAGATCAAATAGGAAATTTCTGGCAGAGACCACTGACCCTGTGCTTCAGAATAGCATTCAAAATACTGCATTCTCTGCTTCTTTGCCTATGTGGCAAATAGATGTCATAAATAAATCACTAGAAAGAGCTTTTTTTTGTTGTTAAATGAAATAGCTTCTCACTGTCCCTGATGGAAAGTTAACATCTTGGTTTTGGTGGGGGGTTTTTGTAAACTTGTTAAAGTTTTTGCATGTCACTGAAGGAAATATTTTAATAGTTTGGGAATCTTATCATGAAAGAAAAATACACAAATGCATACCCGTACTTTAAATATCTAGTGATGACTAATCTTGCATTGTTCAAATGTACGGATCACAAGCTAAACTTGTAAAATAATGGAGCAATGAAAGAAAATTGACACTTCTGAAAAAAACTGCCTGTTTATAAGCAAGAGATGGAAATATTTAGTGTACAGAAATATGGATAAGCCTTAAATTTGCACTTCATATTTTGTATACTACAGGCAAAAATAACAAACAAATAAGATTTTTGAAGACTGTATCAAGTATACACATCTTTTCCTCCGCTCACTTTTTCTGCATTTCCTTAACAAATAACAACCATGTGATTTGTAGCAAAAAGGTTAAACAATAGACATTTAATATTTTTCCTCTTTTTATCTTGAATTTTGCAATGGTTTAAAAATGAGGGAGGGGTAATTCATTGACTAGATCCAGTCTTCACCTAATTCCAGGATATAGGTCCATTTCTACAGTTGTGTTATAGATACAGTATTTAATTTTGTTTTTCCTTAGTCAAATGGGAAATGGAGCTTTTTTCTTCCAAAGTTTTCCAAATGTTACCATACATCCCAGAGAGGTAGATGTTGAATAAAATCATCAGGAATCATGAAATTCTGTCCAGAAGCCTCTTCCTCTGCAAGGAAGAGTGGTAAAGCAACAGCTGTAGTATATGCTTTGGTCTGAAACCATCTCTCACTCAATTTGCCCTTAGGCCGATGTTAATTGCTGAAAAGCCAAATGGTATGAGCAGGTTTTCAGAGTACAGTACTGCTGAAAAATAAATGCAATAAGAAAACAAGATAAATACCCAGTGCTAAGAAATGATGATTCTCTAGATTTCCTCAGTCAAGCAATATTTATCAGGTGCATTGATTTAACTAGCGGCTATTGGCAGTTACAAATGGATGATGACAGGAAACAAAAAACCACCTTCATTTGCCATAAGGGGGCTTTTCATTTTAATGTAATGCCTCTTGGAATTACCAGCGTCCCGACTACATTTCAAAGATTAATGAACATCATCCTGTCAGGTTTAATATATCATACTTCTCTAGTACACTTGGACAGGATACTGTTCTCATAGATACCCAGAATTTTCAACAACACAAGATTTTTATTTTTTTTAAGACATAAACTCTGAGAGGAGTTAAATATTTAGGAGTTTAAAAGAGAACTTTCATTCCAACCTGGATACACAGTAAATACTATAAAATTAGCTTATGTCTCTGGAAAACAAAAGCCTCTTCAAATGCTGCAGGATCATGCAGGAAGTTGCATATAGCTGTGTCCTGTTATCTTGGAATTAGTACTCTACTCTGTAAGTAGAAAGAAGGAAAAAAATTTACTCTCAGACATCGGGAATCATTTGACAAACTCATTAAGTCTCAAAGGTCTCTCTTACAAAAGTGGGATTGAACCAGTAAAACGCGTTCTCCGTTTTTTGTAATTTGAAGAATATAACAGAGTAGATTAAAAGGCTGTTATTAAAACATATTAATATACAAATTCCAATTGGAAAGTTAGTTTTCCAAAATTATAATGATTTAAGCTTAAAATTCTTTTGTTTCAATGAGTTGGTTGTCCCATAAGCTCAGAAAACACACAACCACAATTTTCTGATATAAAACACAGAATTGCTGCTGCTACGATGAAATAGCATCAAGCATGCCTTCCTACAAAAAAGAATTTCTTGACTAATTACCTTGAATGATAGTCTAAATACCATTAACCACTGTTTATTTTTTGACACTTATGAAAGCAAATTCCAAAATGATAAAAATGAAATCAACAATGTTTGTTACACTTCACATGCAAATATTTTTTTTCTTCTTTTACACAAGGGAACATCTTAATTTCTGAAGTGAAATGGAGAGACTTTTCCTGGCTTGTTATGTCTCACAGATCTCATTCATAAATGTAGTATTGAATAGAGAAAATTTGTTTTTACCAGTGAAGTACCTCAGAGTGTACCAAAAAAATTTATCTTAGAAAAATAATTTCCACTGAATAGCTAGCTTTCCAGAATTACTATAATAAATATAAAATTAATTGTGTTACATATGTATTAATTTAACTCATGTGTGATTTAGCTATTTCATATAGAATGTTCCATTAACTTCCTCTAAACATAAACATAATATCCTATGGAAAACAGGAACTGCATAAAGAACTTGGTATTAAAATTAGTGGTCACATTAATGTTAATATTTTGTTTCAGGGCAGATTTTCATGTCAAAGATGCACAGAGCACCTCTGATGCTCTCTTGTTTTGATTTGCATAAATATATACCTACCGGTCTTTTAAAACCAGCAGACACAATCCTAACAAAAAGGTAGAAAGTCCAGTGTGTGTGGGTAGGGGTAACAATAGAAACTGAAACATTGTTTTCAGAAAAATTAAACACTAGCAGATACCAATAAATGTAGTGGAATTTTTGTCACTGGGTTTTTAAATTAAGGTCAGATGTCTGACTAAAACCAGCTTTCATTCAACCACAAGATGCTAGTCTTGATGCAGAAATGACAGTGTATGGCCTGTCTTATGCAGAAAGTTGAATTACAGGATCATGATGACTCCTGATCTTAAATCTCTGAATAATTCCTTTGCTTTGATTAGCAGAATATAAATACTTGGATGAATAGTTTGCCTTTCTAGCTTTTTGTGGTGTTTTCTGGGAGAGCTGCATGACAAATATTGACATACTTGGGCTGAATGGTTACTTTTGACATCTAAAACTTTTGTGTAAAAACAATAAATCAGAAAACCTGTTTATCAGCTGGCAGTAATCTAAATGTGGGTTGCTTTTTTTTTTTTTTTGTTAAAATTAACATTGTCATCAGTGAACAAAAATAATCTGTGATCAGAACGTCTAATGCAGCTGAAACTAAAGAGTCTACAGTGTTTCACATCAAAACTCTTGAAACCGTTGCTTTGTTTTAGAGTTTTAAAATTGCTGAGGAAATTGTGGAGTTAACAAAAATGCCTGGCTGAGAAATCTTGCCCTGAGCAAACTGTCTTGTGAGCTGTATGAGAAACAAACTTTGTGTCCTTTGGCCACAGCACCCTGTCTTAAATAAGCAGCAATGCAGACTGTGATAAGACCGATCTGCAGGTGTGCAGGGTGGCTAGCACACAGCACTGCTCACCTCCTTTGGGTGGGGAAACACTTGGTCCTTACACAAGGCACCAATTTTTCAGCAGGCTCCTTAGAATTGTCAGGTTTTTCACATTGAATTCCACTTCCAGATTTGATGTTAGAAATTTAAAGGGGGAAAGAGAAATCTGACCGTGGGTACACATAAATTTGGTTTCTTTAGGTTAGGGAAAAGTCTGGTGCATCAAAATGTGCTTTTATTTTTGCAGTAATTTTTGAAAAAAAAAAAAACAACCAACCAACCAAACAAAAACCCACACCAAAAAGAACAGCTTTTTATTAGATATACTGTGGTATCTGTAGTCATTCTTTGGAATTTTCAGAATCTTCAAAAATTGCTGGAAATAGCTCTTAAATGCTGTTTATTGCTTCTGCTGTGTAAGTCTTGCTTTGCCCTTCAAGGTGGAAATACCAATTCTTCCACTCCAGAGTTGTCCAGGAGATTCTGCACAACCTCATGCTCTCTGAGAAGCCCATCACCTCTAGTCTTCTTCCTTAGCCATACCTCATGCACCTCGAGTCTGCATATGTAGTGTTATTAACTGTGGTATTAGTGATGACCCTCCTTCCCGTGCTGTGATGCTGTGGTGTTTCTTGATGTTGTGCTACATAGCATGCCAGCCACAGAAATCTCTGCATATTGTGATTGGGTAATACTGCCCTCAGGAGATTTAAATCCTGCTCTCAGACCTTCCCTAGTTTTCCTATATGACCGCAGGCAAATCTTGATCTGGTCTCTCAGAGCTGAGGTGTAGGAAAGGGGTTAAATTTCAGCTATCTATCAACTCATAAACATAATCAAGCAGAGCAGAAAATGGGGTCTTCCACTTGTTCCATCATTTCCTCCTCTTTTTTTGCTGGAAAGTATTTGTCCTTTCCACCCAGAAAGCTGAGGTCATCTGCTCATGTTGCTCAACTAAATTGTTAAAAATCTCCTGTGTATTTAAGTGACTGTTTCTAATTGTTGTGCCTTGAGCTAGTGTACTGTAAATTCTTCTGGTGTCTTATGGAGCCCTTTTCAGCTTTAGTCATTATTGTCACCACTCTCAGTGGTGCACTGAGATGTTGAAGACCTAATTTTATCAAATTGAAGTGACTTCATTATGTTCTCTAGTCTCTTATTAAAGAAACAAACCTTGAAAAATAGTAAACTATAAGTGTGTTTTGTTTCTTGGACTGATTTTAAAGCTGTCATTCTCTTCTACAGAGTACTTTGAGATTTCTATTTTGGGCTACAGTAAAACCTCATGAAGTTTTATGTGTGTCTTTTTAGAGCCAAGATTTTTTTTTTTTTTTTTTTGAATACCAGTACAGCCAGTAGACTGGACTGGGGGAGACCCACTTTCAAATCCTTTTCTTGAGACTGCCACACTTTCATGTGTACCTCTTGAGGTTGTATATTTGTTAGAACTGTTGCACTCTGCCTATGCAAGTAAACAGCGTTTAGAACAAGGACTTTCACTGGAAGATGAATGGGACGCATGGTGGGAAGACAAGAGGTAACAAGTCCAAGTGGAAACATGAGAGCATCCAAGCAGATGTAAGGAAAATCTTTTCTATCCCGAAGACAGTCAAGCATCGGAACAAGTTGCTAAGAAAGGCTGGGCAATCTCAGTCCTTGGCCTTTTCAAAACCCAACTGAGTTTCATACTGGGGAACCTGTTCTGACCTCAGAGCAGACCCTGCTTTGAACAGAAGGTTAAGCTAGAAACCTCCTTAGGCCCCTTCCATCATAAATGATTATCCAGTTCATTCATACGTACAGTTCCTTCAGAGGTGGGAACTGTTAACAGTCCTGTAAGTTCTCATACTGCTTCATCATATAGTTATTAATTTAACCATTTAACTGCTCACTTAGAATTTCTATATAGTTTTGACAATATACTGAGCAAAGTGCCTTTTCCTCTGAGTCCCCTTTTACACAAAAGGCTATATGAAAAAACAAAACAGATCTAAACATAACAGGAAAGACTTTGTTTGGGGCCTTGGCCCAATTAAGGCAAACTGTTCCCAGATTTAGCTCAGGATAGTCACCAATATTTTTATGCAAGTTCAGAAATTGCAGTAAATGATCTGTGGGTAAGAGGTAAGTATGTCAATTACTTATATCTGTACTGTGCACATTGCTGCGTGCCTAATATTAATAGTGATTGGAGTGAATACACATGTGTATATGTAAGTTTCCTGCATGGCTCTAATTAATTTGGAATATGTGACTGTGTCACTCCAGTAAGGTGATGCATTTGGTCGCTATATGCCTGTTCAGTGTGCAGCCTCATTTGCTCATGGAATTGACATTACAGCATTCTGCTTTCAAATGCATTATCCATCCTGAACAGAACACGAACAACATAAAAACCTAAGAAAATGATTCTTCCTCGAAAGATAATGCCACATAATTGAGTCTCTGTATAGGTTGTTTGGAGACAGTAACAAAGAAATGTAAAACAGGATCCCTGAAACTGGTACAGCTTGTAAAATCTTGTTAAGCCATGTTAAAAAAAATACATTAATGCCCCCATTAGAAGCTGCAGTTTATTTATTGCATCCTATTCTTTAGCCCTAGTAGGCATAGGCTTTTTTTAATCTTCCATCCGTCCTTCCTCCTCCCCTTTGAAAGTGCACTCATTGAACTCTTGGCAATTAGTGTAATTGAAATTTATTGACAATGCGGCCGTCTGCTGAAGCTTCATTGTTCCGAGTGCTTAGTGCACAGCGCTATTGAGCAATGCCATGGCAGTGTCAGACAGCTCATACCTTGCTCAATTATATCAATGGACCAGTGACTGCCAAAGGTTCCTTTGGGGGTACGAATGTTACTTAGTGATAAGAGCCTTTCGAAACAGAATCCCTGGGCCCCATCTCTAGTGGGAGATGGAAATGAAATATGTATTTCTCTGCTGTGGAAAATTAATGTAATTGGCTCCCTTAAAAAGCTTTGACAAGTTGACCTGTTTGAAATCTGAGGAGGGCTTATACTGCTGTATCATATTATCTCCACCATAAAACCCCGCCTTTGGTGGCGGTGACAGTGGGATAAAATGGAATTTGGATAGTAATATTAAACTTCAGCTCCATTGAACATGTTCACATGTTTTTCCATTTATAGCTGCAAGATGGGGTCTTATAGGAATCCTACCTTTTTTGTATTGCCTTCTAATCTTTTTTTGTTTTGATTTATACTAGTGCAGGAGAGAAAACAATGTGTGTGAGTAAGATCTCTACACTTGAATTTTCCTCTGAAATGGATATTGGTGGAAATTTAAATGGTATGTCAGATGAGAATATTTGATTCAGACTAATTCTGAAATCAGAGTTAAACTTTCAGACAAATTAATCAATATATTCCTTACATGCATAAATGTTTATACGTCAAATATAAATAAGAGCTTGGCTCAGCAGTCAAAGAACAAAGCTGAATATCCAAATATGCATTTTATCTTGTGTTTGAATATAGAAGCATACAATAATTTTGTGTTTTATTGGAATTAAATTACCCTGATAGAACAGGAGGCTTTTACAATGGACCATATTCTGCCCAGGCTTAAACATCTCATGCACTTCTATTAAATTCACTGCAACAGTGTGTTTGAAAATTAGGCATAGTTGAACTAGTGTTTTCTTATTTCAGATAATATAATGACTTGACATTTTATCTAACAGAATATTTTAAAAGAAAGGAGTTTGAATGGGAAACCTCCACATATAAGTCCAGGATTTTATTACATTAGTATTTACTTACCCTCTTTTGAAAATCAGAGCAAAATCTTTTGTTGGTAAGAGATGAGGGAGTAATTATTCACATTGTAAATTTTTGCATTACAGTTGCCTTTGACCTTCAGCACACGGGTGAAGTTCTCTTATTTATGGGAATTCGGGTAGTATAGCATTTTCATTCTCATATGTGTTTTTTGAGGGCTGTAAAATCCTCTTTTGTCACCTAAAAAGGTTTGTCAGTGATAAGAAGAGCCATCTCTGGAAGACCAAAGCACCTGTAGTGGCAGAATCTAGGGTGAGAAAAGTGTATGAGAGAAGGGAAGGGGGAGTTTACTTTATTTGAGGTAAAGAAAAACTTCAGCAGAGAAGAAAAAGAGATAATAACGTAAATTAGTTGTTATTGCTCTTTAAAAAAGAAAAAGAAACCAACAACCAAAAATCAGATAAAGTGAACAAGTCACCGTTGAATTGTGTGGAGACAGCTTGGTGATTACTTTGTGTTTTTAATCGCTTCATCTGAAACTACCCCTGCTTCTTTGCTTACCCTTGACTCCTAACTTGGAAGAGGTCCTTTCTTGGTTTCAGTTTGGATGTGGCAAAAATCTTTTGAGAATATCTTTCAAGATGTAGAGTACTGTTAAATCAGAATTAAAACTCTAGGCAGGATATTTGGCCTCAGGCCTAGAATAATCCTGCTTTTCTTCCAAACGACTCTTCCTCAGCCTGTCACAGTTCAGAACTTAGTAACATTTAAACTCACTGGCACGTTTCTAGTACTAGAAGCTTTAGAAAGAACACTAGACCTAAGTAGCCAAAAGTTAGCCCACCAGATATAAAATACTTCAACAAATACCCTTCAGTGTCCAGAGTCAGCTACCTCTTATCTTTGGAAAATATCATGGAGAAGGAATATAAGAATTTGAAGAATTAAATGTCAAAATTTGCATGAAAATACTTTAAAGAAATATACTTTAAATTAGGAAATAATTTTTTTTTTTTTTTTAGTATTTAGTATTATCACAGAATACATTTGTATTTAGTTCACTGTAAGTCTACGCTGATAAGCTAGAGTTTTGTGTAGAGTCTCTCTGAATCTTGCACTGGGTGATTTCTTTATGTAGCTATCACCCCTTGATCGCTGGATGGTAAATTAGTTAGTAAAGGACTAATCCTTTATATCTCGAACACAAGTTGTAATCAAAGCTCAATCGTCAAACCTGTCCTCCTATAGCTTTTCCAACCACAATTATCTTCTGTTTCTCCACAAGAAAATCTTACAGAAGATAAATATAAATAATACTGGATTATTAGTATAACTTTAAATAATTTCCTTTAATTGCATTAAACTTCAGTGAAAGTTGTGCATGTGATGGGTTTAAAGCTTTCATCCTAACTTCATAAAATTTCTTTCAGAGCCTGTAGTGGAGAATGATCATTCTGAATTTCTAGTAACTAATGTAAGCATGCAATTATTTCAAATGTTCCTCCCAGGGATTCTCTTGGTAAAGTATTTTAAATTCATATATAAAAAATTAATGGCAATGTGAGTTTAACTTCCTCCGAATCTGGGCTGACTGCAATCATTACATAGAGAAAAATTTTCAAATATCTTTATTAAAAGTATAGTATTTAGATGCACACTTTTTTACTTAATAAACTGTGTTTCTAAACTTCATAATATTGCCATACAATGTAATATACTTTACCTTTCAAATCAACAGGTTACCGAATGTTCATTTAAATAGTGTATATCTAGTCTTAGGAACATATATTTCTTCTTTTTTTCCATGCATTCTGCATACTGGCAGATATAAAGATTAGGCAACCTGCTAGCAGATTTAGGTGATTGATAACTATGGTCTAAAACAATATACAGTAGGGCTGAAAGCATTTTAAAGTACTATTATTTTTTTTTTAATTCCCCCACTGCTGCAAACATAGTATATTATTTTAGGCATTTTGTATATTAAATAAAATTTCCATGGTATTATCAGCTCAAGAAATGTGTATTGAGGGGAGAGGGGTGGGAGAAGGCAAAAGAGAAAGCGAGCTGAAAATAAATATGAAACCCTTGTACATGAGTGCATGTACATCTGGAAGAAGAAAAGGATCCCCATAGCTCTAAACCTGGTTACATCTGTTCTAAAACCTCATAAATTTCTACTTAGCAGTCCAGCTGGGCAGAATCTTAAAAGAACATCAAATAGATACTCATCTTGATAAAGCAATTATGTTGTCAGTTCCCCTGATCAGCATGAGCTTGACAAAGCATGCTCCAAACTTGTAATTTTAGCCTAGAGCTCACAAAACTTGAAGAAGTGATCTATGGAAAGGAATGAATTATCTGAAGATATGGGTTTTCATGAATTGTTCCTTAAGCACCAAATCTTGGCCCGCAGTTATTCAAGAGTTGGGCGGTACCAGCCCTGGGGTGGGGAGAGAGAAGAATATTTAGGCAATGAATGTATTGTCGCTCCCAGCTGACAGCTCCATACCATAACTGTCAGCCGTGACATCTATCTTAAGAGCGTAGCACTTTTCAAGTTCTTTTGTGTCTGTCATTCAACTATGGACACACTGTGTGAAATCCTCGCCTTGCAGACAAAACTCTTGCTGACTGCCTGGATTTCATGACCTCCGTGTGGAGTGGGGGGAGAGGCTATTTCTGCCATGTCTATTCTTGAAGTCACACCCCAGGTCTGAAAGGTTGGAGTCTCTGACCAAGATGAATGGGGACATGAGCTAAGCAATTGCGTAGTGAAGAGAAGAAGAAAACTTTGTATGAGTCTTCCCTTTTGTGCTTGGACCAGGATTGGGCTGGGCAATTATGCAGTGCTCAATGGAAGAGAAAGGAAAACTATAGGAAACACGGTGCATGGACAGTTTAACTTGTAATCATGAGCTGTGTGTGCAAAACAGCAAGAATTTTGGGGGAGTAACTCGTATCCACATACTTTTGTACTACTTAGGCTTGGTTTTGTGTCTCAAAGTATCTATGACAGTTATCATTGTGAAGGTTGCATTGTTTTGTTTTGGCTTATCTTCCTCCTAGAACTAGAAAATAAATTCCTAACAGATTTCAAGTTGAACAAAAAATATCTTTCAAATTCTATTTTCTAAGCTGACATAACTGAAATATAAATTTTTACCTAAGTCTTCTTTAAACACCATGAAGTTAAAAGTATTTATGGAGCCAATGTAGGATGTTTTGGATTTTGTGATATATAATGTTCCGTTGAACCAATGAAAGATGGCAACTTCACAGAGATATACTTACTAGATCAGAATAGTACCGTGTGTTTTCCTTGAAGTTTTGCTAGTTCACTGCCTGGTGCATTTTAATTCATGCTAGTACATAAATTTGACACATTGAAGTACTGAGTATTCAGCATTAGGTTTCTGATAGAACAAATGTAGTCCCTTGGCTGTCCAAGAGTATAAGTGGTTTGAAACATGATCACAACGCCTGGGAGAAATCCTTCTAATAGGCACTAGAGAGAGCCAGCATTTTTAAAGGATAAAAGCATATGGTAGTCATACAAGAAGGTGCTCCTTTGAGACAAAATTAACATGAGATATTGATAGTAGTCCTTTCAGATTAACAATTTACATAGTCATTACTAGTTTCGTTTGCATTTGCTTAATGCATTTCTTCCAAGGTACTTACTTTCTCAATAGGGATTGTCTTCCAATGAACACTGTGATCAAGTGATGTGTTAGCTAAGATATGTTCCAGCATACTCTCTGAAAAACATGATGGAAGGGCTGAAATACCATTGCCTGTTATGAAAGTGCAGAAATAACCTGTTGAAAGATTTAAAAGTCTGTAGAGTTCTTTGTAAAAGCATATTAAAAACCTATAGTAAAGCAGAATAGTGGGATTTATAAGAGCTCTTATCTTTTGGCCTCCCATCATTGGACCAGATTTTACATGTTTGCCTGTGCCTTTGCAAACTTCATTAGAGCACACCATTAGAGTGGTCTTTGGCATAAGAAAATGAGAGATGTAAAAAACACATAGGAAATTTTACAACAGAATAAATGTTTTCTTTAGTAAAAGATTGGCAGTGTTTGTTAAGCCATCAGTTTTGCTTTCTGGAGTCCAGAACAACGTTTGCCAATTAACTGAACTTACACAAGACAGGTTACTCATACTTTGAATATCAGCAAGGTTTAGTATAGCTCTGCTTCATATTCAAACTTTATTCTTCATACAACTACTTAAGAAATATTGCACTGGCCTGAAAAACATCCTGATAGCTTTATGACAAAATAGAAATAGAAAAGATGCATGAAATTAGTTTAAACAATGCATTACTATAAAGATAAAAATGCACTGCAGTACTAGGCAGTATTCCAGGTGTATCAAAATACTAAATTATCTTATAGGAACTACTACTTAAGCTTTATAAAAGAATAACATTGTCCAAGATCCTCAAAAATAAACCTGAAAAAAAGGTCTATTATATTTAGTGAGCTAGCTATTCAAAAAGTTGTTGTTAACATGAAATCTGACTAATATTTTAAATCTGAAATGTTCAGTTGACTGAAATGGAGTAAATGATTCTATAACCTCCTGCTAGTGAGAGGGTTTTATTTGTTTATTTTTTGCCTCACGCTACACGATCCTTTGCAGGTGTATGTCCTGAGTTCCTCTCTTCTACCTTGTTTTGGCAACCAGTCCTAAAACCCTGTTAGCACAGAGTCCTGGACACTTATTTCATCTCACAGGGCAAAAGGAACAGGAATGGCATTCCAAATAAGGAGTATCATGTATTATACAGGATAATATGCATTATGGAAGGGTAATATTAAAAACTGGAAAAGCAAACAAAAAAAAACCCCTAATATTCATAAATCCTTCTACAACTAAGCCAGAGCAAAACAAGCCTCAAATCAGCCCCCCCAAAAAAATAATAAACAAGCACAAAACAAAAACATAACAAAAACTGCTTGGCATGTTTCCTTTTTAGGATGCCCAGGGAAGTTGTGTCATGACTGAAATTTTGGTCAATCACCATCAGTGCTAAACAAGTGTAGTGTGAAAAACAAATCTAATGGTTTTTTTTTTTTTTTTTTTTAGTTCTGTCTTTTGTTTTGCTAACTCTAATAGACCCTGAAATAGTTCTTTCTAGTTTTGTGCTGAGAACAAGAAAGCTGTTCAGGTTTGCCAGACAACTACATCATCACTTTCTCTATAACTTCCTACCATAATTTGAAGAAGTCTACAGGATTTGTTGCTTGCCATAATGTAAGTAATAGAAACCAGTGGTTTCTTTAGTGTGTGCATGTATTTGCTTTTACATGTTTAACAAGAGGTATTGGCAGCATAAGCAATATTGTATGTTTTCTAGTATATGAGGCAACTAATGGTGGTTTTTGGTGTTTCCCTGATTTAAAAAGAAGGAAAGTGTGACTTGTGTTTGGAGTTCTGTCATCCAGGCACTTATTTTTTATTTTTTTTTTTAACATTTTGTAGGTAAAATCAGAGGAAGGTGTTAACTGACTAGCCTTGATTTGTAAATTACATTAATTTAGAAAGGTTTTACCTAGTCATACTCTCACTAAAGTAAGTCACAATGCTGATCGCTTTGAGGGAAGTAGAAATAGTCCGTTATATTTTCAGTGTGTTTTCCCTTCAGAGTCACTAGAGAAATGGGAATAGTTTTGAAAGAGGCAGGTGAATTTAGAAATCCCAAAGAGAATATTTATAGCCATTTCTTAGCGTACAGGATTTTTATATGAATTAGTATAAACAGTGCTTGCTTGCTGAAATGTGGATTACAGTAAATTTACTGATTTTATATATAAGCAGTCTCACTTATGTAGGAAAACAAATGCATATCAATGTGACTAACATACTCTGAAATTTCTCCATGTCATTCTATAGGAACTATAAATATGAAGCAGAATGACGTTAACCTGATTTTTTTAATACCAAAGGCAGCAAGTGGAAAAATGTCATAAAATCAGATTTTGTATGACTGTCACTACTTGTCACCTACGTAATTTATGCTGTAAAAATATGAATATAGCAGGATGTTATACATGATTTATAAAGATATAAATAGTAAACAGTGCTTGGAATATATATATATTTTATTGCTAGCTATTCTCTAACCCCATTGTGTAATGCTGAAAATTGAACTTGTTTCACAATTTTTAACTTTTTGTCTCCAACAATTCATTCACATTGGAGAGGGGCATGCTAAACTAGCAGGAAACTGAGACCAGCTAGATTTCTGAAATCTAACAATCAGGGAAATTTAAATAGTCATGTAAATACAGTCTCAGACTATTAGTAGGTGGCATTGTTGACATATTTTAAACCATAAAAATCTAGAAAGTGTAGGGGCCTTTTGACAGGTGATATTTTGTCTGTGCTGAACAACTCTCTGACTGTACTTTTGAACAGTGTGAATTTCCTAAGTCTTGGGAGGAAATAGAAAAAGGTGTGTTTTAGGGGGGAGGAGTTAGAGGAAGAAAATTGCCATAATTTTTAGGGGTGTAAAACTTTGTTTGCAACCTATGAAAGTCATCAGTGAGTTACGAGTGTGCTTTTTTTAGATATTAATTGAGAAAGTGCTGGTATACATAATACTAGATTGTGTCTCTGTAGACTGGTATACAGCTACTGATACAGTATTGATCATGAGATCTTTCATATCAGGGATAGGTCGGCATGTCAATAAGTAAAGTTAATTCTCTGTGGTTCCCATGTGAGTCCCATTGCTTATTTCTACCCAAACTGTATATGTCTTTGTTAAGCATTAAGACCAGATCATGGTCTTAGACATAGACATAGGGTCATTTAACTAGCACTTTTTCCCTTGTTTTTTTTTAATGACTCTTTAACCAGGCTGCCTGTTCTGCCTCCCAAGCCAGTCTGAATTGTTGTTGTTGTTGTTGTTGTTATTATTATTATTATGGATTGGGTTTCTTGAGCTAGGGTATCAAATGCTGTATATCTTGGGGAATATTTTAATGTCATATTATTTCCATCTCTGGGTAATCATCTGTCACTTTAAATACCAGTGTCAAGTAAAGACTCCAAGTCCCTCAGGCCAAAAAGCTCACGCTTTCCTCCACTATAAATTAGGGCACATTAGGACATACCTTCTCTTACAGTTTTTTTATCTCATTCTTGCTGATGATGACCACCTGAACAGAAGTTCTTTCTTGAGGTACCTATATATTCAGTCACTGTCCAATTTGAGGAGGAAAAAAAGGAGGCTTGGGTGATACCCTGGTATTTGGAAGAGGCCCAAGAAAACCTCCTGTTGTCTGTCCCACAGCTGCTTCTGAAGGCTTGGGTCACTGCATTGCTACCCTCTGGATTTCCTGTTCTTTTCTAAGGAGAGCCTCCTAATGCAGATGAGCTTATTGCCAGGTGCCAAGAGAGAGGTGATGCTACTAAGGGGATCTCTCATTTAAGTAGAGGATGCTTGCTGTATGAGAGGGATCCCAAAGTCTCTCTTTTCAGACATCTGTCTCATTTTCATGATCCCATGTTGAGAAACCACACAAGAGTTATCATGAAGATAGTCTGGAGCTGCTACTGGATAATCAGTGTCAGGGTTGATCAGTTATTGCATATTAGTGGAGGTACTAAAATTGTATATCACGTGTGTAGACAGAGAACCTTGTGAACCTTGTTCAAAGCTGCTTGTAGAGGAGACATTTATTTTACCACATCAGAACAAATCCATCTCTGACAAGTTCAAATGAGCTGAAGACAATGGTTTATGTGGCTGTACAGAACTGTCCATCTTTCTGAGGAAGACTCTCTGTGTTTGCTAACGTAACATCTCTCTCACCTCACAGGAAGTCTGTCAGAGCTGACATGTTACATAACTTTGATTTTGGCCCCTGCTGCAGGCAACATCAGAGGAGAGAAGTGCCAGACTCCATGCCTATAATGACCCTTCATCTGATTGACTGACAACATCTCTAGTTCCCCAGTTTTAGTGCAAGGTAGTGAAGGTCATTGTAAAAAGCAAGTACAGGTGATCCTTTCTCTCCTTTCCATTAATGTTAAACCAAGTCTGAGGAGGAGAAGAAGATAATGGAGAATTCCTGAAGATGAAGGAGGTGTGGGTACATTGTTGCCAGGGAGGGGTGAAAAGCCATGTAGGAACTGTGGAGGTTGTATTAATTATGGACTTTTGATGGGCATATGAAGAGGAGAGAAGCCTCATGCAGTTAGTAATTGGTTAATTAGTAGTTGAGATTTGATAAGAAGTTGTAAATTCTATAGTACATTGTAATCAGCAGGAGCTTCTTAAGCAGGGTCCAGGTTTATATTTGTCAGGAAGAGTTGGCATAGTAGCTTGCATGTGCCTTCCTTAATGGGAGGTCAGAAGACTTGTCAAATGTGTAACAGAAATACTTGTTTGTTTCAATGGGATCTCGTCATCCAGGTAATGATTTTTTGTTTTGTTTGACTTATGATATCTGAATGTTTAAGACTGTTAATAGTAGTATCAAGTGAGAAATGTTAAGGACTCAAAATTTAAGAAGTTTCCTCACATCTCAGAAGGATCTAAAGCAATACACTGATTGCACAGAGGATATTCTTTAGCTAAATGTCCCGGGTTGAGTGAGTGGTGGGGGTCTTTTTTGTTTGGTGGCAGGGGAGGGGGCTTCAGGGGCGGCCCCCTGTGAGAAGCTTCTTGAAGCTCCCCCAGCTCCAAGTCAGCTCCACCTCTGTTTGGAAACTGAGCCCATCAGCTGCACCTCTGCGATAACGTATTTAAGAAGGTACATGGTGACGGGCAGTCGGACTTGTGAGGAGGAGTTGTGGCAGCTGCGTGGACACCAAGGTCAGTGGAGGAACGGAGGAAGAAAAGGGGTGTGCTGGAGGGAAAGGTGTGCCAGAGCAGAGACCCCCCTGTATCCTGTGGTGAGACGGCAGGGCAGCCCCTCCCTGCCACCCATGGAGATCTACGGTGGAGCAGACACTGATTTATGGCCTGTGTTTGTTTTCACCTGCATGATCAAGGTGCTGTGCCCGAAGAAGGCCGGGGTCTTGTGGGAAAAGGTAGCCCCGCTGCTGTAATTCAGTGCTGGGAGGATTGCAGCATGCGGCGGAGTCCCACGCTGGAGCAGCTCAGGAGGGACTGCAGCCATGGGAGAGACACTCCTGTGGAGGAATGTCTGCTGGGAGAGGGGGACCACGATGGAGCAAGGGGGGAAAAGATCCAGAAGCTTCACCCACCAAAGAAGGAAGAAGCGGCAGCACTGACTGCACCCCCCCATTCCCTGCCCCTGCGCCACTGGGGGAGGAGGTAGAGATATCGGGAACAGAGCTGAGCCCGGGAAGAAGGGAGGGGTGGGGGGAAGGTGTTCTCAAGATGTGGCAGTGCTTCTCACTGTCCTACTCCGTTACATGTTGTTAGTATCTGTAATAAACGTATGGGTTTTTTGTTCTTCCCCTGAGTCTGCCTTTTGCTCATGACTATCTGTGGTGGTTGGCTGTTAACCCGGCTCAGACCACTACACTAAATATCTCATTTTGTACAATAAGATAGGAGAACTGAATACAGTTGGAAGGCCTGGGACATGAACTAAAAGATTTGGTGGTTCTTTCAGGTTTCCAGATGTTCAAACTGGTGTAGATTATGCTTTGTGGTCATGGTTCTTTCTTTTATGAGTACATATGAAGAGAGGTCTCTTTTAGTACATTTCTGTAGTTGGATATTTAAAGTAATAACATTGGGTTTAGGCTTTGTTCTGTGAAAGACTTATGTCCTGAAGCAAAATGAACTGCTCTAATGAATACCACTGAGAACTTCACAGCAGAATAAACCACACAGCTAGGTTATTAGGAAGTGTAAGACCTGTATTCAACCATGCCCACTTCCCTGCTTTTGGCTTCTCTATAGCAAAATACTGAGTGTGGAGTTTCTGAAGTGCTGGCTAGATATAAGGACAGGTTCTGTTGAAAAGATTAACTTTTTTGCAGTATATTATTTATGTTATTAGCCAAAATTAATTGTTGGTGTTTGAGAAGTTTTACATCTGTGTATTAAGAATGAAGGCTACTTTGGTGACTGAATACAATCTGCCATTCCACACACTTACACAACAACATACTGCATGTGCATGAATGAATTTTGTTGTTGCATGAGTATGCTAATAATTTTGTCTTGAGATGCCACAGTTTTTGCAGCATGGTGCTGAGTGTATGGCAAACTTTTCTCATGCTGACTTTACCCAGTCTGTGACTTTTCCATGGAAGTTCTCTCAGATCTGGATCTCAGGCCTCTAGAGCTTTCATTCGTGCTGCCAGAAAACAAGTCAAATCAGGAGATAATGTAGTTATAGTGTTTCCAGAGAGTATTAATACCATATTTCTGTGGTCTCGAGAAATATACATTCAGAAGTATTGCTGTGTGGGATAGTTTTTGGAGGACAATGGCCACATTGGACAAGAGCAAGACTTTGGCTACATCGCAAAAAAGATGCGAAAAGAGGAAGAAGAACTGAGAGTGCTGTACAGCTGGTGAATGATGAGAACATCTTGACCTTCATCGGCCAGAAGCCTTGGGAGTAGCAAATGGGAATGTAGAAAAACAAGATAAGGATGCTGAGCTTTGCCTGAAGAAAACATGCCAGGCTACGGTTAATGGAAAACATCTGGTCGTTTCTTAAACAGTGGAAAGTTTTCTACCTTGAGCTAAAAGTGTATAGAACATTGTGTTTGTGCTTGTAAGATTTAATTAACCAATAGGCTTAGGATAGCAGTATAGCAGTAACTAATTTGTAGCCGATGATTTGTCTGGTGTATTATAGACAGAGGGTAGTGACCAATCAAATGTTAGTCTTAGGCATGTGAACAGTGTGTGAAGAATGCATGTAACCAATCAAGCTTTTTGTTTATGTGTGATCAGTTGCTAGGAAGATATATAAGCGCACTTGTATTGACAATAAACGGTTTTGATTTCTGACTCTTATAGAGTTGCCACAGTCTGTGATTACCCTCATTGCTGGTGTCAAGAGCAAGTTGTCCAAGTGGCAGTTTATTAGCCATTCTTTGCCTGATGTCTCCAGCTAAGCTATTGGAAGGGGTTGATAAGAATTCCTGTTTCAGGGCAGCTATGAAATTGTTTCCTGACTCCTCATACCACTGAGGAACGAGACAAATCTTGAGCCATCATCTAAAAATGTAGTAAAGTGTCAGAGATTCGTACTCCAGCACTGGAAACAGCACTGGAAGCACTGCAACCAGGATGAGGATGTCCTGAATTGTAATAGATTTGGTCCCATAGAGACCAATTGTTTTCTCCACTGATAAAGAAGTTCTGGTGTATATAGCAAGGAAAGTAAAATTAATGATTCCAGCTGAGCTGATGGACAGGGCTTCCATCCCCAGATTCCATTTTTTATCTGTCAGTAGACAGACTGGTTCTGTGATCCATAATTTACCTGCACAGGCCAGTTGGCTGAGGCATAGACTTGCCTCCAGCTAGGCAAGTTGTCTCCAATAGGCAAATTGAAGGCTGCTGTATTTACAACACAAGGACAGGAGACACTATACATGCATATGACAAGGACCATATTTTTGTATATTGTCTCTTCTAGGGCTTATATTATGGTCCACTAATACTATAATAAAAATCACCTTTGTGTTCTAGCATGGAGATAAGTTTGGGAAGCCTTAAAGTGCTGAGCATTCAGGTTTTTATAAGTGTTTGTGGCTAACGAGTATGGTAGTGCTGTGGAACTATTTTTTGCCATGTATGTTTTGCCCATATTTTGTCTGGTTGAATAAACAGCATAATAGTTTAAAAAATGTTTAATACAGATTAAGAATAGAAGACTTTTTGAGATATTCTGGAGTAAATCTTTAAATATATATTGAAATGATTTTTTTCCCCATGATCTGTGTGTGTTTTAGAGAGTTAGTTCTCTTTAGTAGATAATTGTAAGTCAGTTTGAATTTTTCCCTTAGGGGGTTTTAAGATGCTAACACCTACTGAAACGGTATTAAGAGCCATTGTCTTCATTGTCTGAATATTTTGTAATCTGTCTGAGCCAATCTCCAATTTAAAGGTGGTTTATTTTGTACATCTAACATCAAAAGAGATTTCTTTGGTAATATTTAAAATATGTGCTTTTCTTTTTGTTTTGTTTTGTTTTTTCCCTTTCCCACTGGCACAGTGTTTTGTATGCTAAATTTTTTGAAGGAAAGATCTTCCTTTTAGAAACTCACACTTCAT
This sequence comes from Tyto alba, assembly GCF_018691265.1. Taxonomy (NCBI): domain Eukaryota; kingdom Metazoa; phylum Chordata; class Aves; order Strigiformes; family Tytonidae; genus Tyto; species Tyto alba. Next base: position 24,506,608 of record NW_024881301.1, read on the forward strand.
ACATATGCCTAAAGTCAAGAAAAGCATACTACTGTTTATTCCATTAGATCACACAGCCAATTAATCAAGATTTGAATGAGTATCAAGATGTAGCCTTCATTCTGTCTGCTTATTAACTTTCATTATGTGTAAATCTAAGGTGTAATTGTTAACAGGATGGATTATGCTGTAAAACTTTTTTTTTTTTTTTCCTATAACAGCATTCCTTCACAGGTCCCCTTATTAAAGCATAGCCAGGGTGATATATTATGTTAAGAAGCTTTAAAACATAAGGTGACAATGACCTTCCCTTTAATTAACTATGATGGAAATAAAGGTGAGAACAATGATGATGAAGCTCTGCTGGAGACCATAAATCATCTGCTGCACTGGTTAGACAGGACACAGCTACAAAAATAACCTTGCAATTCACAGATTAAATGGATCTTCAATTGTGCTGCATTTACTATTGGTTTTATTTACATACATACATATAACTTCCATTTTGTGGCAGTGTAAAAAATGATTTTGATCAATGAGTTATTTTCTGAAAATATTTGAAAATACTTAATTATTTTGTTTATTAAAATATTACTATATGTTCCAGCTTTTAAGTGGTATATGCAGCAATGGAAAGTTGGGATACTTCTGTGTTTTCCTCTAGAAACCTGTGCTGTTAAGGACAGAAGGCAATCTAATGTTTTATTGTAAAATAGTTCTTTGTTTCTCTTAATGCTTCTGGGATTTCACCATACTATGTGAGATTGTTTCTAACTTATTTAACTAGGTTTAAGAGCATATCACATGTTCTTAGCAATGAAACTACTTCTTTTTCTAAATACGTCACCTTATCTGAGAGTTATAGTTCTCTACCATTTAGTATACCAGAGTTCACAATATAATGGAAACACTTAGATTTCAATTACAATTCAACAGAAGTCATAAATATATTGACTAGTGTCAACTGCTGCACAATAAAGTAAGCAAGAATGTTGTCACATTGACTATCAGCATTGCAGAAAGGACATTAAGAGCTTCCTGTTCAAACTGATACGTGTTGGATAAACCTGTAAAATAGAATAGATCCAGAAGCCTTCCTGTTAGATTTAAAGCAAAACAAAACAAACTAGTGAAAGTACTACAGAACATTTTATGCTTCCTTTATGCTTTATATCTTTTGATTTCTCCATGAAGATGTGCTCTCAGACTTTGAGACTGGTAAATCTAAACTAGGAAAACAGAAAGTCTGATTAAAAATATGTGATAGAAGCTTTCAAAGTAGATGTTAACAAGCATTAAGCAACAGAATTTTGGGGATATTTTTGAAATTGGTAAGAAAAAGGTAGGTCTTTTAGAACTGAAAACACCTGAAAGAAATTGGTGTAACAGCGAAAAGCCCAGAATTAACTGTCTGTTCTTTTCTGTGGTGTAATACCAGCAGGAATTGCTGGGGTAAGTTTTGGATGGTAACTTTTTTCAAAAAATGTCAAGATAGAAGCACGGACTTTTATTTTAGGCTGCTTCCCAGCTGCCTGAATTTAGCATGTTGAGATAAATAATCATCAGAACAGTTTTGGCTTTTTGAAGTGCTGAAGCAGAAATGAAGGAGTCATGGATGGTGAGCTAGCTGCCCGGGAATTACTTTTGAGTATACAGACTTTCTAGGGCAGGGAAGTATTAAATAATGTTGGTATGTTTGATTGTCCCTTTATGTGTTGAAACAGAGTGTGTAGAAGGGGAGTAATAATTCTTATTGCTTCAGTATGTCGTGCATGTGACACTTCATCAGAACATTTTTTTATTAAGGTATGCAGTCTGCATTAGTCCTTGCTCTATATTTGCATGTGGTGGCAATGTTTATAGACCTTGAGACACAGGAGACATTACTGAGCTTGAAATCCAAGTTTCTTTGTGTGCTGGGCAATGTGCAAGTGATGCACTCAACATTCTGCAATCATCTTTCCCTCAGTATCTAGTCCACAACACAGTGGGAACATTACTGTTGTATCCATTTCTCTGGGGCCTTCCTGCACATGTTGAGCAAGGAACAGGAGTGATTGGGACACCATCAGTTCCAAATGCCTCAGTGATATTAGGGAAGTGATGAAGCAAGATATGTCCGAATGATCCTAGTATTATTCTCTATTGGGTAGCCCTTTAAGTCAGATGATGATAATTCCTCCTCAGCACACCTTAAATGCTCGGTGTGATGCTTGTTATTTAATAAGAAATATCACACCGATGTGGAGAATGATGCTCAACATTCACCGTAGCTCATGCTCTTTCACACTGCTCAGTACTCTGCCTTGGTCAGCACGTGGTCTCTGATGCTTCTAACCTGTCCTGACCTCAACTCAGACAATGGAGGAGAAAAATCCTTTCCAGATCTACAGCAGGTGACCATGGAACAGAAGACTTATTTTCATGCTTTAATATAACATAGAAAAACAAATATTCAGAGCATCTTCTGGACAGAGAAATAATACAAGACCATCTATTTAGGTTAGGGAGAAAGGCCCAACTATTGCCCAGTCTCCAACAGACTAAATTATTTCTGACATTATTTGCACACTGAGTGTGCCCAAGCCCTTTGGATGTCATTGATCCCCTTGAAATTCTGAAGACTTTTATGAATGAATTACTTCAGCATTTCTATGAGAACTGCAGTCTCAATCTGCTTTTCACAGTCTTTGAATCTTATTTTATATCTTAATAAATGTTTCCAATGGAGAATATTTTTACCACACAAATATGAAACAAGATTTCTAAAGAATAACACTCTGGTGCTGGTGTAACACAGTCACATTACTGTTTTTGAGTCACTGGAGAAAAATGCTGATATCTGAGCACTGGTGAGTTGGTGATGGGGTAAAACTCTGTAATGGGATAGCAGAAGCGTAAAGGGCAGAGCTGGTGAGAGCCAGAGGCAGACCCTAGCTTGGCTTCTTCCTGCAAGAATGGCAACAGACTCCACAATTTCAGGCCAGAATGCAAAATTAATTTCCTCAGTTTAATTTTCTCTGAAGTAGATAGTCAATAGTCAATCTCCTATAAATAATAATAAGAGGAAGATTTTGAAGGAAAATGAGAAATTACTTTGCTGCTGCTGCTGTCACCTCTGCTTCTCTGGGCCTTCTGGCTATTGTGACTCAATCTGACCCAATCTTTTTAGGAAAGAATGAATTTTTTACCATAATAAGAGCGTGATTCTGTCCTACAACTTTGCCTTTTTGTTTGGCCTTTCTATTAGAAAGGATAGCTTTCTACAAGATGCTTTAATTACCTGTTTTTAATAATCTTGCATTCATGTCCTGACCTTATTAAGTGGTGAAGTTCCACAACACTTGCTCAATATTTCATAGGTCTCCCACAATTTGTTACTCATTTTTTATTGTCTGTATGTTGACTCCACCTGGCCCCCAAGTATTTCTCGGTATATTATTTTCCTGTTCTAATAACTGCTCCAGGACTCACACCCACATTGGAGCAAAAAGTAATTTGTAATTAATGTGGTGAAGCTGAAAACTGCTTTTTCTCAGTACTTCTTTTGACTTTCACGTTTTTAATACACAAAGGGAGATTGTTGTTAACTTCTATATTGGAAATTTTAAAGACACATGGATAATACTGAGCAAATGATAAATAGGGTAAAAAAGAGACATAAACAAGGGACAAAGATCAGAAATGAGGTATTGAATGTAAGTGAGACTAGTTTAAAAAGTATCAGGTTGGCTTGTTCATGACAAAGAGAGGGTAAGGAAAGAGAGAAAGAAATTATTGCAAGTTTATTCAGCTAATGACCATTAGAAACATAGGAAAAGTTCCTATGAAGATGCATAAGTATACAGTTGTGAAATGTGGTTAGACTTGTTAAATCTAAAATAAACATTGCCTATTACTTCTCTGTCAAAGGAGAAATTTCTTTTTGATGACTAGGTTTTTGTTTATTTAGCTTTGGATTTTTTTTTTTAATGGATTTGAATAGAATTCTCTTGTTTTACACTGGAATCCCAACTTACTAAAACACTTTCAGTTTTGGTCAGCCAAACTGAATACATGCTTACAGGCACATTTAACTTCCAGAAGATTTTAAGGAAAAAAACCTAGGTGAAGAGTCTGATTAGTATCATGTAATAATTTCTTCTCATACAACCTGTGAAAAGACATGAGCTGCATGTGCAGTTCAGTGGCACAAGCCTGTTTTTGTAGTAGTTTTAATGAAAGCAGTAACATCTTTTGCACTGTTAGAAGGGTGTAAAAATTATGATCAAACTTTTCAGTGTTATGCAATGGGCAGTTTCATAATGTTGTCAAGCATATCTCAGTGTGTTGAGTTCCCTTTGTAAAGGGGGTCTCAATCAGTGAGCTGAGGACCCAGTACATGCGTTGTGTACTTGATCTGCATAGCTGTGGGGGACTATATATTGCATATACATTGAGACTAGATTCTTGGTACATGTTATGCATATATTGTATCTACACCCTCCTGATTGCTTAAGATGAACTAGATGCAACCACTATTTTATGTTTTAATGTTGGACTAGGTTCAAGTACATTTTTTCAGGTAAAATGTTACTAAGAAATGTCATTCACATTACAGAATTTTGTAATGTAGACTCATATTTAGGATTCGTAATGAAAAGTTAAGTTTTAATAATGTGGAGGAATTGAGATAGGTATGCAGGTTTGGTGCTGATTTTTTTTGGCTTCTGTTGAGTACTATTTAAGACAGAGGGTAAGAGGGGTTAGTTTGGTAGTTTAAATTCTAGATCTCATTGTAAGAGATCTTTTAGGTAAATGGTGAAGTTTTAACACAAATTTTCTTATTTTGTACTTAAAAATAAAAAATTAAGAGTTAGTACTTAAATCAACAGATGTGTCCTGTCCACTTGAGCTTTCTGAAATATGATTGAATTTAGTTGTAACTTTTTGCTTTGATTCCACACTAGGATGAGAATAAAGCTTTATGGATTGTTAATAAAATGAAAGACTATTGAAATCACCGACTTCTGATTAATCTCAGATTTTGAAATCAGGAAGTTTTGAGAGTTGTTACAAACCCTCTTTTCTTTAATTAAGAAAGTGGGAAAATGGGAGAGCCCAACTGACTATTACATTCTAGGAAAAGGTTACCCTTACAGGACACTTAGTGTCAAAGTTTCATCTGGTTTCCTGACTTTGGGATGAAAAATGTTGGTGTAGACTCTCCAGAATAGTTTGGAAGAGTCTTGGAGTTTTTCTAAAGAATTTTGAGATTTTTTTGAAAATGTGCTTAGGAAGCCCAGTTGTCACCCAGTACAATGGCTGAGGAGTTTGGTTTACATCCTCTTTTTTTTTTCAGTCACAAGCTGGTAGGAGGATCAGTCAAGTAGCTTGGAATGAGAGAAGCAAAGGAAGGGCAATATAACAACATGATTAGAGAGTCCAGTAAATCAAAGCCTCCCACCTAAATACTCAGTAAAATTATCTGCACTAAAGTATTAATAGCTGTCATGGCATCCATAGGATGGTAAGAAATTATATTCTGAATCATTAATTAAAAAACAAAAACAAAGCAAAGCTGGAAGGAACTAGAATTTGTAGTTGAGCAAGTGAAAGTCAAATCAATTTGACTGGTTCTTTTTAAAAACAGATTTTGCTTGGTTTGTTACCATTTTAATTTTTTTCCCATACTTGGTGCTAATCAGGCATGACAAATAGGCTCACCTTTGAACACACTTTGCACTAATAATGTCATAAAGTAACTCCCTTTAATTGGTACCTCAGGCCACTGTCATCAAACAAGCTCATAAAAAGAAACTAGTGACAGCTTTCACTTTTGCTGGATTTATGAAAGACTTCTCACCTATGCCCAGCTGGTTTGTGGTTACATTGCTATTCTAGGTTTGACCTTTGATCAAAGAATCAACGCATTTTGTGTTCCACAATGAACTCACACTATCATTTCAATTCAAACATATACTCCTGAAGCACATGGCCATTGTGAAAACTTTGCACTTTGAAAATACGAAGAGCAGTCAGTTTACAGTCAGGCTTACAGTTCACTATAATGTAGTAAATATGTTTTGGAGCCAGATACATAACTTAAAATTAATAATCTATTCCACAACTGATATTTTTTCTTCACAGACTGTATAAGCAGAGACTCTATGTGCTCATTATTCAAAACTATTCACCCGATAACTTCTGTGAATAATTCTTGGTCTTGGTCTGTAGCTCATTTTCAAGGATCTCATTGTGAATATTTGATCATTGAAATTCCAGCTCAGTGACTCATCACCTAAATCATATGGTATGCTTCTGCCAGGATGGAGGAACACAGCCCTTAATTTCCTACTTAATGATTCAGAAAGTGGTGAGCATTTCTCCTCTGAAAGTCAAGGCCCTTTATCAACTATCCAGAACTTCAGATCTTATCTTAGTCACTGGTTTTAGTAGATGTAGGAGGTAATAACAAGTAAATACAGAGCCAAAATTTGGGGTGTTTGTTTTTCAAAACTATTGAATTTTAAATTAAATGCTTTGATGAATGCTCCTACTTTTGTGTACTTCTTTTCCTGCAAGTATTCCAGACAACTAACAGAAAAGTGTGAAACTATTCAAAGTGTGATTCTGCAAAACACAGGAATTATAGTAGCAGAAATTCCTGCTAATGTCCAGTAATATATGCTCACGAGTTGTACTATGAAAGTAAGAGTTTATTTTCAGCTTTAGAGTATAATTCTACCTACCTTTATTTGGGACAGTTCACAGTAGAGTTCCTGATCTTGATTCATATCAAATTTCAGAGAATATTTAGATTTTAATTTCTGGATTCTATAGGAAAGAATTCTACTCGTCATCATGATTCCTTTAATTGTAGAAAGCTAGAAAAAGGTTTTAATTTCAATTTTAGTTCAGCTGTGGTTTTCCTCTTTAAAGAACAGTAATTCTTCCAATGATAATTTGTTTTATGATGTAAATTTTGTATGAACTGTACTTTGCCTGCAGAACTCCTTCCTTTTAATAATGAATATTGTTAAAGTAGAAATAGATTTATTAGGCTTAAATGAAAGTGGTTTATTTGATCTGTCTGTAATGTCTTGGTATTAGGTTAATTTGCCCTCCTTCAAATAACTTTATTTCAGAGGCTTTCAGTACAGCATAGCATTTAGAATGAATGGATTCAGCAATCAGTGATATTTATGGTTCATAGGAATGTACATTAAGAGTTAACTGTGTGTTTGCAGTATAACAGCCTAATTTTATAATTTACTCTATACCCAGGTATTTATAGTTGATGTTCTTGTGTTTCAGGCTCTCAGGGTTGATAGGGACCTAAGTTAGTACACTATGAATGCTATCAGAAAGGAATTAATGATTCTCAGAGTCCTAGTTCTTCCTGTTTTCCCTCCTTGTTATAGCAGTGAGAAAGTTATTTCAGTATTTTCTGATTTACTTATTCATCTGCCCTTTTCTTGACAGTCTGTATAGATCAGTTCAACTTTGGTGATACATAAGTTGTGACTCTATTAACCTCTTTAAGAGAAGACACTCCCTGTCAAATGCATAAATGTACTATCAAAATGACAGGTTGGATACTGTACTGAATGTTGTTTATAGCATTTTATTCCCCATCTGTGACTTCTGTTTTATAAATTACCTCAAGCTGCTGTAAATTCTTATTTACTATATGGGTAAACTGTACATTCATCATACTTAGACCTAGTTTTAAGCAGAATACGTATCTACCATAAAATTATTCTAATGAAGTAAAGCATTTTAGACATGTTTTGCAGTCATGTAAAAACATTTATCTACTCATTATGAGGAACATGTAAATTTGAATAGATATATTTGGAACATTCTGCAGCCCACAGTGTTCAGGAAGAATAATATTAAAGGATTTTGCTCCAATTTAAAGCATTTCTAGTTGAATTTTAATGGTGTTTGGAGAAAAGGTGACATAGTGACTTTAAAAGAGTGTTGTAAAAATAGCTTGTAAGTTACTAGATATTCAACAAGGTTAATAGAGGATTTATTATTCTTTTTTTCCCTGTGGGTAAAACTTTTATGTAAAATGCTATCACTTGCATAGAGTATACTTGATAAAAGTTTCAAGCAATACTTCTCAGTTTTTGGGCTGTGTGCAAAAATTTGCAAACCAGTCAGGTACTGATACTAGATATGGCAGTAGACACATTTGGGAAAAAACTCTCTCAATAATGCCACAAAATCTTATTTCCTAATGTGCTCTGAGGTTTCAAAATTCAGCCTTCCAAATATGTGAAAAGTCAGTACGGAATAGAAATATCTAGTTTTTCATACTGAAAAATTCAAAATATGCAGTTAAATAACAGTTGCCTTTAGCTAGATGAATTTATTTGAATAAGTTCTTTCTCAGATCCAGTAATTCCCAAGCGGGGCTTTTGGTCTGATTTATGATAGATTTAGTGAAAAGACAGGAATAGCTTAAGAAATTCTGTCTTTCTTTTTCTAATAAATTTCCTTGTTCAGTGTTAGATGAAATTGACTATTTTCGGTTCATCAGCATTGTTCTCAAACATGGGCCCTGTCTTCACCTTCTAGCAAATAGATAAGAGCCAGTGAGGAGAGGGTGGCGTAAAGCTGCTGCTTTGGACTGGGGGAGCGGAAGATTAGAATGAACAAAATTTAAGTTTAAAGACTCATCACAGGAAACAGTAACTGAACCTATCAGTATAAAAGGTGTATGGCAGGCAGCTTGAAAGGGATCTCAGTAGTTACTTCTATTCGCAAATCTCATTTACCTCGCAGGGTTTTTTTCTAGAGAAAGAGAGGACGGGAAGGGACTGCTAAACATAAAGAAAAGGCACTGACTTCCTGCAAAGCCACCAGACTGGAAAAGAGGTAATTTTGCCTGAATCTATCCTGCTTCACTAAACCAAATGGCTTGAAAAGGTACATTGTATTCTGACGTTTTCCTGTTCTAATTTATTCAGTTAACATTGGAAATATGATAAAGAAACCAGTCAAGGATGCATTGCTTTGTAAACAATGCAGTGACAAAGTGCCGTTAAGGATTTAGAATTAGAAGGTAGTGCACTAGTTCCTTGTCTCAATTAACAGGCACCGTTCATGCAGTCAAACCTCAGTCTTTATTAGATATACGAAGAACTAAATTTGTGCTAGTTTAAATGATTTTTCTAAATTTCTCCAGGTGAAAAGAGATAGTCTAAAGTTAATATATTAAATACCTGTTTTTCAGATATAATTCAGTAGAGATGTGTTATGAATGTAGGATATTTTGAGTGTGAAGTTAAGGTAATATCTCTCCCATTTCCTCCCTGTTATTGAATCTTTCCAGAATCAGTTTTTCAGATGGGGCAGATGGCTCCTTAACTGCAGGGCTGGTGCAGCTTCAGGTCACAGGGGGAAAGATTTTTGGAGGGAAAAAACAAAACAAAACAAAACAAAAAAAACAAAACAACAAAAACAAAACAAAACAAAACAAAACAAAACAAAAAAAAAAAAAAACAAACCAAACAGATGGTGGGCATTTAAAAAAAAAAAAAAAGTTTTCAAACATCGTAATGTGTCTGCAAGAGAAAGAGGTATCTATGGTTGGGGTTGGCCTTACTCCTCTAACTGGGAAGGAAGGAGTTGGTACAATGGCTCATGGATTTCCATCCTTCCTTCTTTCATGATAGTGTGCACCTACAGGTGTAACTTGTGCAGCCTTAGTAGATGCAAAATCTACCTGAAGGAGAAATTCCTTTCTTCCCAAACTAATGTGATCTAGTTTTCAGGTGGAGTCCAGAAAAAGAATATCTGCCCTTTGATGGTGTTAATTACTTGCACTTAAAATAATGCTTTTAAACTCCTTAGTTATAAGAATTCCCACCTTAAGTATCTAAAAATTGTTTGCCTTTGATGAATGCAAGTACGATAAAAAAGTATGATAGCATTCAGAACTGCCATAAACCTGCTCAAATACTGTTTACAGTGAATGTGAATCATTTTTAATGCATCTAAATTTAATGCTCTTTTTAAAAGGGTGGTCTCAATATAATCTCCACATACTAGTTTAAGCACATTCTTCCCCACACTTGTTCATACACGTGACAGAATTTATGCAATTAAACCCATTTATTCCAGTGCAGTACAGTGAGTTCTGTATCAAAACTACTACTTCATATCCATTATTTATAACTACATTTTTGCCTTTTCTTTATTTGTGCTGTGTCATAAAGAAATTCGAAATACAGCTCCAAGTGCACATAATTTAACACTGAAATAAAATATAATTGTTAAAAATGTTTTGTTTTTCTTTTTTCACCCCTTCTGTTAATGACAGATGCTTTGTTTTTCTTGTTTTCCATCTCTGCTTACCCACCTACGTTGAGGGAATTGTCTTCGCCCCAAATTTAGCTTTTCTCTATCTGAATATGTTTCTAGGTTTATGAAAAACACGTGTAAAAAAACTAAACCACACAAAACACCAAAACCCCTCATGGTAAGCAAAATAATTGCCAGTAACTTGTCAGGATTTTTTTTTTTTTTTTTTTTTAATCTTCAACCCCAATAATCAGTTATGAAGGAACAGTTTTAAGTGGGTTTAATGTTTTTACTCAAAGCTTGTAGAAATTATTATCTTAGTCTCTGCAAGTGTCAAAACATTAATTTGTGTCAAGAACATATGCTTTCAGTACTTAAAACAAGCTTGGTTTTGTGCTGTTGCTCTGCCTTGTTAGTTCTTACACTTTGATTGTCTGGAAAGGTTGCCCCTCTCTCCTATACAAAAGAAGGACCAGGCATAATTTCGCCACTGATTGAATGCATGTAGCGAACAGTCATTCCTGGCAGAGAAAGGCTGAGCCTCCTGCCATTGTTCTCTTGACAAATAGTGAGTGTCCTCCCTTTCCACTGTCTGACCTTGACTAATTGTGTAGAATTGGTGCAGCTGTCCTTGGCTCATTCAGTACTGCAGCACAAGGGCATGTTAGAAACTTTAAGCTGCCATCATAAAACTCCAGTTTGAGGACTTCATCACAATGCGTGATGCTCACTTTTTTAGTTGTATGCGGTTTAGTTTGTTGCTGTTTACTTCCTCTGATGTTGCGTTTTACAGTCATGCTGTTTTCTTCTCACTTGCTTTTGTATATATTTCAGAAATCTGTATAGTGTGGTAAGAGAGTATTTCTAAAATAGCTAGATAAAGTGACATGGAAAAATACTTTTGGAACCATCAATTAAAAAATGATATGGGAAATTAAGCTTATCTAGAAAATTAGTGGAAAAGCACGTTTGTACTTTTTCCTTATTACTGACACAATCCATTGTTGGAAATTCTTTTCGTAGAAAGTCTCAGCATATTAACTTGGAGGCTGAAGAATATAATCAGAAAAATAAGTACTGTATGCATATTAACACAGGGATAAAATTTTCTGCTTTTAAATATTAAGCCTAACTGATTTTAGTTGTGTGTACCAAAACAAGCAAAGTAATTTCCCTGTACAGGTAATTTTTCATAATACAGTTATTGGTTAAGTATGTATTAATGATAATATAATATATAGGTAATGTAACCTGGAAAATTTACTAGAAACCTCTTGAGAATTTTTATTATTTCACTTATTTTTTATTATTTCATATATTATTTTAATATTTCATATTTCATATTTCACATAATTTTTATTATTTCATAGGGTGAAAATTTTCCTTACGAAGAGGGAACATTCAGTGTGTCTACACTATTTTTAAGCCACACTTAGCTTTTAGTGTTAGAGATAAATGGACTTGTGTTTGAATGATAAACAGGTCTTGTATTTGGGTAAATTCTATTCATATAGAAAGAACCATTGGCTTGCTTTATTTAAGATTGAATCTATTTCAATAAAAAAGTTCGGTTTGTCATCTAACATATCTTTTTCAGTCACTCTGCATTTCAGTGACAGATTATTTTGACAGAATAAACAGATTTTTATAAAAGCATCATACAAAAGTGAAGGGCCTTATTTGTCTACCCAACCTATATTGTAAGTCTCTACAGAATAAAGAGAACTTCCTGGTCCTTGCATTGTGCTCCTGCCAACAAGATGAGTGTTCAAATTAAGCACATGAAATAAATTAAGAAAACCAAATAAAACCTCCACAAGAAGTATCTGCAAAAACACAAGTCTCAGATTAGGTGGAAAAATACTTATTGAATGAATGCAAGCAGTAGATGAATTTTCAGAAGTGATGAGTATTTGGTGACTTATATTGACCTGAGCACACCTAAGTCAGACAAGGCTGGCAATATAATAGTTTACCCCATGGACTAAGGAGTGTAACTTGCCACGGTGATAGGAGGACTTACATATTTATGTTCATAAGATCTTTCTTCCACAAATACTCTGTCATTGATATCCGTGTTGACAGGCAAATCAGGTGTGTTGCTTGGCATGTTTCTTACTACGAGGGAAGAGTGGCAACATGTGGCCTGAAGTACCGCAGGCAGGCACTTCATACGTGATTGGTTTGGGTTCCTGATATTGCAATATGCTAGCAAACAGAAGTCTCTTTAAAGAGCTCTCCCAACCCTGCTACTCAGACCTGTGCTGGGAAAGCATTTAGTGCCAGGTTGTGACCTGTTGGAAATTAAAACTTAGGAAATGTATTGGTTGGCTAAAAAGTCCAGCCTGAATGAGATTTGGTAGTCTCACAACAATGTTGCTCAACCGTGATGCCCAAGTCACTCCTTGGTTTGACCCGAAGGCACACGATGGCCACCTTTCCCCTCTCACCCTTATAATAGCTTTCTTGAGAGACCTTAATCCCTCTCTAACTTCTTGTGTAATGGAGAGAACAACTTTGTGTTACCTGATGGCTTATTTTTGATGTCTGAAAATTATTAACTCTGATTTGAAATTTGGACCAAGCCATATTGAGAAGCACATGGCCAGATGTTAAAGGTTGTAGAGTCGTATTTTAATAGCTCATGTGTAGAAGAGAGAGCTTGGTTTAATTCATATAATAGCAACAAGGTAAAATACATATAAAGTAAATTGTTGTTATTAATGGCAAACTGTGGTATCCCTTAGGAGTGGCCATGACATCAGGGCCCTGGTGTACCCATGCTGCTGGAGGTGAAATGACTGCCTGGGGCTACACTGAGAAGAGGAGCCCAAATTCTTGAACTCCCACCTAGCTTGCTAATAGGCAGATGAACGGTGTGGCCCTGGTTGTAGACCCCTGCTATGTAGGCCTTCAGCAACAATGGTAGTTTAAGTCCTACTTAAAGCTGCAGGTTTTTGGTTTTGCATGGCAGTGTGCTGCCTTCCTGCTTGTGCCAGCATAGATGTTCCAGGCAGTGAACTGGCTCAGGGACATATCAGAAGACAGTCAGTGGGACTTACACTTATTCTTTTTCCATTTTATAGGGAGTTTAAAAAGATAAAAGGCTGGAATATGATCAAAGATGAGGGATATTTTCAACCCTGGTCACACTGACAGTCTGGCAGTTGCAAAGGCACTGCTGGGGCATGTGAGCGTGTTACATGTGGACAGTAATTGGAAGATGTTTTGAAGAAAACTTTAATCGGACTTAGTTGCCAACCACTTTATTCTGTGGAAATGCGCACACTGAATGGTTTTAACTGTCGGTGTTTTGGATTTCCTATTGCGTGTAGATCAGAATATGATAAGTAAAATGCCACCTTTCTGCTGCCTGTCTTCAAGTCCCGTGTGGATCTTGATTTCAGGCACAGAGTAACAAGCTTATTCTCTAGAGCGGGTGTGAAAAGATGAAACAGAGAGCTTGCCGTTTTGTTTTTTTTTTTTTTTTTTTTTTTTGGCATTTTCCACTTCTGTCTGCCTAGCAGCAAGCTAACGTGTTTGGAGAAACAGGGAAACCGTGATAGTATTTCAGGGTTGTGATTAGGTATCCCTCTGCACACTTCTCAGCTGTGCCCGGCAGTGTAATACTGGCCGAGTGGTATCTGATTTAGGCTCTCCTACTTTGTTTCCCAATATTCTTAGAGGTGTAAACCATCAAACGGGGTTTGCTGGCTTGTGGCTTGGAAACAGGACTCCTTGAGATGTTTATTTCTTTTTTTTTTTTCCATAGAGCATATGGAAACTTAAGAGAAGTAGTGCTTTCAAGAAAACTTTCAGGTTTAAAATAAGTGGGATGAGAACACAAAGGAAGAGACAACGTAGTCATTTTATTGAAGAAAATGGGATAAGGATGGCTTTTGAACATGAGCAGGTAGGATCTTTCTTTCTCTAGTGTCTCTTCTGCTCCTTTTCCCTTGTGTATGTATTCACTAGTTCTTTCCATTCCTCCCTTTTCTGACTTACTCTCCCAGCCCCAGTCAGAGCAGTCAGGGAGTCCCATTTGAGCTTCTATAAACTCTCCCTGCCACAGGAGGGAAGAGAGAATCACTGGAGACCTACATCAGAACAACAGTGAATGCAGCTTGTGGACAACAGTGGAACAGCTACCACAGCTGAGCACAATGTAAATAAAATGTGTAATGATTTTAATATAATAAACCCAATTTAAGTACAGGTTCTGTATTGCATGACTCAGAGAAGCTTATTTATCATACTAGTGACTCTTCTGCTTCTGGTTCTGAGAGACTGTTTTCACTTGGGACCCTGGAGCAGGGCTGCAATCTTTGCATAGCAGGACTTCAGACAGGCTCCCTAACTCTCTAGTTATGCTTGGAAGTATTGGTGGACAATATTCCACGGCTGAATTTTGGTTCATCCTCAGTGGGTTAAATAACCTTCCTGAATGCTGACTGCTGTGCATACACATGTGTTCTTCATGTTTGAAAGGAAACTCAGCCAGAATGGCTTTCAGACCACAGCACAGAAGTTGAAAAGTGAAGAGTTTAATTGTTTATTTAAGAATGAACACTGGCATTCATTATTTAGGACTTGAATAAAATAACAAGTTTTGTGAGTGTACTGTGCAGCTGGGCACATCTGAACTCCCCTACCCTAAATGTTTAAGAGCAGCTTTATTTACCAAGCAAAAGTGAAAATCAGGAAGATCACGTTTTTTCTTGGCATTATACTGCCTGCAATATTTATGGCATCCCATGCACAAAGATAGATATGCATACAAAAGTAAGGATAACATGCAAAGGATTACAGAAGAGCTAGCTAAATTATTTGATTTTCATATGTACAGGCACATGACAGGACATGAATTTAGCACAATGAATCTGTTCCTTAAAATCCTATGCACCATATTAACTAGAAATTCTAATAAAACCTTGTGTTTGCTTTCAAATAGAAGAGGAATTGGCATATTTAGATTTAATGCTTCTAAGTTCTCTTCAGGAAAACAAAGCATCAAACAGGGGTGGACTGCACTTTTCTGAGTAGGAAGACAGTGCTGCAAGAGACAGAAGACAAATTATTATATGTCTGATTTCTGCAAATCTTGCTTCACAGGAATTGTAAAAGCCAAGTTCTGAGGAAGACATGCAAGGGTTAATATGATTTCCATTCCAGCGAGTTTTGCTTGCCATTATTTTCTTTTTCTTTTCTCCCTTTTAACTGATTCATAGCATAAAATCTTCCTGGACACCTAATTATCAAGCCGGCTCACAGTCACAGCTGTCTGCTTGGAGAACCCATTAGATGCAGCAGTTGAAGCCTCCATAATTCCCCAAACTTCCCGGTTGTGAATATTAAGAAAAGATTTTTACATGTCATATGCAATTCGGAGGTGGTGTGAATGGCGTTGGAAATGACGAGCTCTGAATGCTTGTCCATCACTCCATTCACTGGTTACAGGTGGTCTCATTTTCCACTTTCAGATATCGGCTAGCTATGACAGCAGGCACTTAATTTGCATGTTCGACAGACAACAAACGGCCCTGTGCATGTCAAAATAGGTGGTGATGCGTGACAGTTCCTACACAATACTGTCTCCTCTTTGCTTGACCTTTGACCTCCCTGCATGTCTTCTTTCACAATCAGAAAAAAATGCACTTTTCTGCTTTGGAATAAATTTGATACCAAATTGATTATTTTCCTTTCTTCTTTTTATTCTTCTTTTTCCTCCTCCTCCACTTCTAAAGTATGCATGCATCCAGGCTTTCATCTTAACGGCTACAAAACTCTGCCAGAAGAGTCTCATAAAATTTAAAAATAGGTAAGCAGTGAGGACAGGAAGCCGCCTTGTTAAAATTCATTGTAGTTAAATTGCTTGAAAGTTCTTTGTAAATGCAAATGTAACCTTTAAAAGTGACCTTAAATTGGGTTAATATTTGTTAAAAATAAAATTAAGTTTATAAAAAAATCACAAAAGTGCTTTATGTTAATTTTTCCTCAGGTCATATATCCATCTTTATATTTTCAAGTTAAGTAGTTTAGTACACATTTCATCAAAACATTCCTCCAGTGTTTTTATGACTCCTGTGACTTGTACTAATGTTTAGTAACAAGAATCAGTCTTTTAGCATAGTTAGAAGCACAGTTAAAGTTTACAGTTTTATATAAGTCAAAATGCTGAGAAGTGATTAAAGTGCAAGAAATGTTTGAATGATGGCAGCTCTGTGCAGTTTACTGGGTTATTGAGTGTTTGCTTCCTGGGGTTTGCAGCTTTTTGTGTGCTGCCTCCTGGTTAAATCATATCAAAGGGAAAACTAAGATGAGCTGGATTCAAGTACAGCTCAGCATTACAGAGTTCACCCAAGCACCTGAATTTTAATTCCAAAGATACACGTTCCCCCTTGTCTAACCAAGAATGACCATAATCCTCTCACAGATCTTATCTGAGCTGCAGCTCTTGTTTTAATTAAGAATTAAAGCATGACAGCAGATAATCACACCTCTGGGGTGTTACAAGATTTGAGATGTGGTTGCGTACCCAATACCCAGGGGTGTGATTATTCTGCGATAACCCCACCCCCTGAGTCGTCCTGTCCAGGGCCTCAGTAATGGGCAAAGCACATTGCTGTTGGTTTCAAATGTTGAGCTGGATCAGCAATGCACAGTGGGCTGATCATAGGCGATAATGCACTAGCATATCTTTTCTGTTGTTTTTTAATTCATTTCACCTTTTTCTTTAGGCTTTTTAGACCATTAGAGGACTTGGCAAGTTGTAGGCATTCCCCCCACCTCCCCCCAGTAAAATCTGCTTCATGAAGCAGCACCTGGTGAAATTTGACAGATATGGAACTTCATTGTTAATTTAATATATGAGATGGGCTCTTTGATGTTTAGCTGAAGCGCTTACTGCATTACCTTGGTGAGCTTGTCCTGACTTTCTTGTTGTTCTACAACACCTTGCTGTCAGTTTGAATGGTGGCTGAAGCCAGTGGACTAGATCTGGCTCCTCAGGAGCACTGAAATATTTGAACATAATTGATCAGTTGAGAGCTCAGACACGTAAATACAATTTACATATGAAGTTAGCTATGACATACAGAAGGACAATTCTCTTACCAAAATCCATTCCTATTGCCAGTGTCAATCATGTTATTGACAAGTGGACTCTTAGACGTCTGTTTTAGGTATGAGCTCGCCTAAACCCTAGTTGTGTAAGGGATGGGGAAGGAAGGAACTGCTGCTGAGAAATAAGGCAGTCCCAGCTTTTAGTTCCAAGTGGTGCTGGGGCAGAGCTGCAACAGAGTGGCTGCTCTGTGTGGTTCAGTCAGTGGGTACAAATGCTGTTTTCCTTTCAGTGGGAAAGTTTGTCAGGAAGAGCAAAATGCAAGGGAAGATAGGATGACCATATCTCCTGTCCGTCAGACAGTTCAGGAAGGCATTTTAATCTTTACCTTGCCTCTGTCTGCTGACACTACCAAAGATGCTGACCGAGGGAACAATGGTTTTGTTTTGAGGGAAACAGTTAAAGCTGGGTTACTCTTCAACAAGACTAAAGAGCTGACTGAACTGTTAGCTCTGCCCTAGCCCAGACAGAGACTTTTTTGTGAGGGTAGATCTTAGAGTTTGAGATCAGATGATCAGTGAGGCTGCAGTAATTTATGATGGAGGGAGTTTTGTGAAGGAATCAGGTCCAGGGCACCTGGAGTAGCTTGCTGTACTGGTCACTGTAAACACAGAGAAGCTTGAATTACAGTAGAGTTGAATGTAAGCTCTCACTTTCAAATCTTTTAAATAAATGTTATTCTTTGCATGTCAAGGCATTGTTAAAATAATATGGTGGTTTATCTGATGTATTTCCTGCCGATCATGAATTTCTGAACATAAACTTCATAGGTGCCAATATCAGTTTAACAGGCTGTCCAAGAGCAGCTGTTGCACAGGATATGGTAGACTGGAGGTGCAGCTGAAGCATCTGCCTGTGTAGACATGAGCCAACAGCCACCCGTTTCTCAGTGGGGGTTACCAAATGAGGTTCAGTGCTCTGCTGATGGCTATCCAGCTTCTGGATCTGACTTGTTTGTGTCCAGCCAGATCAGAGCACTGGCAGAGGATGGAGGCAAGTACATGCTGTGCAGTGGTCCATCCAAAGTGGACACATTAAAGAATTTTATCCTTGGAGAGGGCAAGGTGTATTCAGAGAAATAAGGAAGGGAAGAGGGGTGCATCTAGCCCTGTAACTGGGTGAGATAGCTTATTTTTTTCCCCTTTCCCCTGCAACCCCTCAGTAACTCAGCCAAAGGTGAATTAGGTGGAGCATCAGTGATGAAATAAAACCTACAGTGATGTGCAAAGTTATTGCTCCATCAGATGTGTTTTCTTATACATTTGTTTTGGCATGCATCCTGAGGTGCTCTGGACGGGTAATCTGCTCTCCCAGTAGAAATTCACACTTGTATTTGGTAAGAATTCATAATGAAATGTCAAAGCCTGGTTGAAGTCCCAAAGAAGAGGGGAATTGGTTTTCCAGAAATCCCTTACAAAATGGAGTGATGACCAGCTTCTTTGTTTATGAAATTGTATTTTTTCCTTGATTTTTGTGAATAAGGAGGGATGCCGGCCCAGCATTCAGCTATCGAACCCTTACTTGGGTGACCATTGCTTGAAGATCTGCCTTTACATTTAATTTAATTTAATTTTTAGGCCTTATCATTTTAAATGGAAACAGAGCTGAGAAGTTAAACTTACTGTTATTAATTCAATTAGTAGAAAGTGACACATTATAGCAATAAGAATGAAGATTAGTCTAGTTTATTTTCTCATATTTTATGACTGTGGATATTAGTCTTAAAAGTTCTTGGTAATTTTTGTAAAAACAAAAAGGCACTCTTATTGCAATGCTGTATTTGTTACCATTTAGGGTACTGAAATACAGCATTTAGTAGCATTCTATTGCTCCTGAATATATTTGTATGTGATTGCTTTTCATTGTGCAGTTCTGAAGTTCATTAAAAAGAAGGTAAATTTTATGGTCTGCTTACTACAAATATATATATATATATTTAATTTCTAGTGTAACCTTTCTAGGTAAATAAAAAGGAAAGGAAAACAGTGTGACAGTTGCTGTTGGATCCATGGGTGATATAGTTCAATTTACCCGCCTTCTTTCAATATAAGAATAGATATCAATTCATGATTAATTGCTAAAAGCTCATTAAAATTTCTTTTATCCTGAGTTTGAAAACTTTCTGTTTGATTTCTTTGTAATTGAGTAGAAAGTTTAAATTAGTAAATAAAGAATTTACAGTGCACTTATATACTAAATTTACAGTGCACATACTCTTCAACATGAAAGAGGACTAAGACAAGAGAAGTAACAACTGTAGCATCCAAAAAGGATACAAAAAAATGTTTTCGTTTTTATTCTGTTTGGTGAAAGCTGGCAAAACACTATTGTAACACAGCTGCATCTTGTTTCAGGTTAGACTCTATGTTCCCTTTTCTGAGATCTGGAGTAGGCTGTGTCTGTCCAGCACTTAGCTCAGTGGAGCCCAAGATCTTGAAAAACTTTTCATCAGTGAGAACAACCTCAAAAGTTTCAACTTGACCTCAAAAACTGGCCTAAACCATATTGTTTTATCAAGAGGAAAGACCATTTTTTTTAGTTGCTCTATCATAGCTGAGAGTTGTTTTTACTTGTTAAAATGATAAGAACATCTCCACTTGTCTGTATTTGTATATATGGTGTGAATGAAGGAAGTACTCCTGTTCCTTTTTCTTCTGTTCTCAAAGTGTTTGATGTAGAAGCTCTGGAGCATCATGCTCAGGATACCAACTCTACTGTGTAACAGCTTTGTAAAACTGAACAAGATCCAGAATTTGAATAAGAAAACTGTACTGTGCATGGCTAGGACTTATCTAGCACATCTTAAAGTTCTGTGTCAAATTTAAGTTCATTAAGATCCTTCTGTAATCAGGAAACAGTGTGATGTGTTTCAGGAAAGGGTCAAAAATATCTGAGATAAATCTAACTAAATCTTGCCTAGCAAGGGAATGTAGACCACTGTCTCAGAATAGATGCAAAATATTCAGATGGATGCTGGGTCATACAAGTTCTCTTGCATATATTTTTTTTCACTGTAAACAGTTGGTACTACTCTGTAACAAGAAAGTCCTGAACAGAGTATGTGAGAATTTATGACCATGGAATCACAATAATTTGTTGGGCTCCTGTGGCTTAGGTTAGAGACTTAATGTGAGGGTTATGGGAGATGCAATCACAGAACAGTTAGGAAAGGGCAAGCAATAGATTGTGCTAAGTTGCATTGTTAAAACACACCTTCTAGGGTTGTTATGATGTCAGAAAGTCTGATGTTGTCCTTATTGTAATCCCCAAAGGAGATGGAGGCAAAGGGCTTCTCCCTCTTTGGGGATGCTCCTTCCTTCATGAATGGAAAAGATGCAAGTTTTGCAGGTTGTTCTTCCCAACCTGAGGTGTAGCTTTATCATTGTTTATCCTGAAGCACTGTGTCTGGCTAACTGAATCAACAATGTGTAACTATAACAGCCTTTCACCAGGGTGATGGTTCATATACACAAGCAATAAAGTCAGTTCCTAGATCAGCCCAGTTCAATGAACCACTTCTGATGCTTCACCTAAAAAGCACCATGAGTTTCACCAATAGCCTTGTCAATTTGGGATTTATTTATTTTTTGTATGTTTGTTTGCTTTTTGAAGCAGGGGTCCCCTACCTATTTTGACAGTGCATTTAAATTACGGCAGCCCTAGAGCTGGTCCAAACTTATTTGCAGATATTCTGCTTTTTCTTAGTTTACTGTTTCTTGACCGTTGATGTTTCAGCTGTCAGCATGCACATAGCATGAATATATTTTTGTTTTTAAAAACTTGAAAAGGAGATAGAAGCTTACTTCTGACTTTTCTTTTTTTTTTTTTTTTTTTTCCTTAAGTGTGATATGTGATGACAAGTAGATCATGTAAAAGTCAATCTGTGGTCAGCCACATCTAAAACTCAAAACCTTACAGCTTCATACTGCAGGAGACCATGATAAACCTCCTGAAATAATCTTTAAATTCATACGCTGTGTATGAACTCTCAGGAGTTCTCTTCTGTGACTACAACATTGCAGCATGATTTCCATTTGCATGTGGTCATAGAATAGTAGAAAATTGTTGTATATAAACACATACACCAGGGCTACCCAGTCTTAATCCTTTTTCAAGACATGTACGGCCCTTGTGCTTTAGGGACAGCAGTGATTCTAGTTGTGCTCCATTGCTGTATGGAGTCTTAAAAGGGAATTAAAGAAGGGGGCTTGGCCTAGAGCACTGCCCACTCTGCTCCAGCAAGGACCATAGGTTGTAACTGAGCCATTATGATTGAAAAAACGGTATGACACTTCTGTCTATTGCTCTTGCCTCTTAATACGTTTTTGTAAGGGAGACAGAAGAAAATCTTCTGACTCTAATCAGCTAGTTCTCACTAAATCTTTGCTATGATATTGCTAAATTTTGCACTAATTTATATCGCATGAATCCAGTCAGTTTTGGTAGAATCACAATCTTTTTCAACCAATGTATGTCCTACAGGGAAGTGAAAACCATTCAAGTTTGTTCTTCAGAACGTGAATCTTGGTAACTCTGTACTATTAGCAGTGACTATACTATTGCTATTGCTATTACTATACTATTAGTGACTATACTAATGACATGAATATAGTGACCTTACTCCCTAAATTTGGTCACCCTTTTGATAAACATTGCATGGAAATTGAGAGCATGTGTTCTCTAAAAAAAAAAAAAAAAGTTAAAAAAGGTGTCTCTCATATTTAGTGCTCTAAAATGCACACTTGGATATTACAGACACTTTTTAAAAATCTTGTTCTTCATATCTTGCCTGACACATTTCATTATGGAATGTTACTCAGTGAGTGTAATGGGTCTTTCATTTAAACTTAAGAATGCTATTTAAAAAGAGAAGCTGATTTTTATACAAAATATTTTACTTGTAATTTCATCAATTCTTTCCTGAATATCCAAATTTTCTTAAAAAAAGTACACATTTCCTAGTGTTTCAGTGGTAAAAAAAAGGAGAAACTGAGACATTTTAAATTTGGGTGTTTTGTTTTTTTTTTTTTTTTTTTTTTTTTTTTTTTTTTTTTGTTTTGTTTTGTTTTGTTTTGTTTTGTTTTGTTTTATTGTTGTTTTTTTTTTTTGATATATTTTTGCATGTTTATTAACTACTTTGAATAAACTAAAGCTTAATTTCCTATTGACCCCAGTAGGGCAAAACTTCTTGTCTTTTACTTCTCATTTTCAGTCTAGCCCAGAATGAGTGAGAGCAATCATGAGCAGCATAAAAACTGTCTCTTCTAGCTTGTGAATAGCACAAACAAGTGGAGAATTGTCCAAATGGAACAGGTTTATATAAAATTTACATCCTTACTTGCAAGCCTGATCAGGTAGACTGAAGATGATGAGATTTATTTCCAGAGATTACTTCTAACCACTTCCTTCAATATCAGGTTCAGATAGAAATCCAAACTTTTCAGACTTAATTTCTAGCCTAGTGATTTCATGTAATCACCCAACCTTTTGCCTTCTTTTAGAAACTTACCTGCAATAGATCTGGACCCTGATTTTAGAAGAGTTTTTAAGATTAGAGTCTCAAGATGCTGCAAATTAGTGAGTTCTGATTTCAACTTTGCCATCTCAAAGACTATTAGAAAGTCAGTTCTCCTTTTCAGCAGATAGTGTTATATAATTAACTTCTTTATACCAAGACATGGAACCATAGCTATTCAAAAGGCATTTTTTTTCTGTTGACCATTCCACATTGGTGTAAATTTTAATATGTATTAGAACTTCCCTCCTTATCTTACATCAATTAAGTTATGAATTTCCTTTTTTCCATAATATGTCAGACTTCATGTGTATGACCCAGGGCAGAATTTGAGCATCTGAGATCGGATCTATACACAAACTGTCTGTGTTACCGTGTCACCTCAGATTTAGGTTTCCTCTGCTACATGTCCACTTGTGTACAGCATGGAGTTCTTGACATTGCCAGTAAACTCTTATTGGCACAGATGCGGCCTAAACTAGATTCCTAAATCTCTGAGGTGACCATATGGTTGATGAAAATGTAATTTACTATTTAATGATCTTCCTCTAATTATAGGAAATCTGATAAGGAAAAAATAATCAAACTAATTGTTCAAGAGTCAGACAAAACCAGAGAAAAAAACATCCTGCAACTCTCTTCTAGAACTTCTAGTGTGATTTACTGCAGTTCTCCTGAGCAGTAAATCTATACCACCAACAATCAATAGTTCTTCCAAGCCTGTTTCCATCTTCTACTACAATTCCAGGATTAATTTTAACCCTCAGAAGCTATTATGATACAAAGTGAGTTTTAGTTGTATTAAATTTTTAAAAGAGTAAGTAATTTCCAAGGGGAGAGTTAGAATCTCATAATACTATGCAATGTAATTATAAAACAGAGATCTTGAAACAGAAGATATTTCATACTGCTGACAGCTAACTCTTGTATCATATCTGAAGCAGAAAGATACACTTTTCCTGATTCTCCGGTCTTACTTTTTTGTTTCTCTTTTATTTTCACATCAAGCGCTGCTTTTCCTATCAGGAATTTTCTGTCGTGTCTTATGTAATGAATGCAGTAAATAAATATCATTGTATCTCCCTTTCCCCCCATTGTCTCTAGCCTCCTTTCTCCAGACCTAAAGGATGCATATTTTATTGGAAAATACCAGTCACAAATGCTGATATGAAAGTAATAAAGATAATTGCTTCTATTGTCACTGAAAATATTAATGAAATATCCAGAAGCATTAAGTAGGTCTACAGTGTTCAGGGCATTTTTAATAATTAATGGATGTGTGATAACACAGACTGTAGTGTTGCAGACATCTCCGTGATCTCTGCTTATAAAAGTGTTTTCTGTAGCAATACCGAAGCATTTTTATGTTGAACTCTTGGAATGGTTGTAGAAATTTTTATTACATACCAAATGTAGAAAGATGAATGAAAAATGTAAAGGCAGCATAAACATGGCCCAGTCATAATTCCTGCCATTTATATGTCATTGTGTTCGAGAACAGAAAAAGAAAGAGATGGTACACTGTTAAACTACTCAAAATATAAACATTAGTAGGTTACAAGTGCTATCCCTCATACATATTATATGATAGCTTTGTAGCTTTTTTTTTAGCTTTCATCTGTGCTTTGTGCTTCTAATTTTTTTATCAGACCAAGCTGGTCCTTTTGTTTCTCCTATTAGCAAAATTCATGCTAGAAAGTATGGGTTTTTGGGGATGGAGAATCTTGACTTAGGCAGAGGTGCTAGGTGAAAACACCTGCAGCATTTCCTTGAAGTGGAAATGCCCCAAAACACCATAAAGGACAAAATTCAACTGCTTTTGTTTTGTTACAGCACAAATTGCAAAAGTATCTTTTGAAATAGATGAATTTACATCTAGAGAATGGATACAGACCAGATAAAATCCCAAACCATTTCCAAAATCAGATTTTGGTGAAAATAACAAGGAAAATCTTTGTTTTAATCCTTTTATTTTCTGCACTTATCATCTGCAGTTTTCCAAAATCTTAGTTTAGGTCTTACACCTCAAACTGAGATTGTACTGATCACATTAAAAAGTTAAAGTTAAAAGTTAAAGCAAGACCATAAATTTAGATAATTGCAACTCCTTAAATTACTGTCAGTCTATAAAAATATTGTAAGGATGTACATTTGTATGGTGCTAACTTTGTTAAGCCTTGATTGTAGCTATAGAATATTCAAAATGGAAGAAAATTGCAGCGCATGTATTCAAAGCTATGAAATTATTTTAAAATGTTTTGCACCAAATCATCTGTATAAGTAGCAGCATTATTTGTTACATATTTTTCAATAAACCCAGTCTTCCTTCTGTTCATAAAATTGTATTATTTGAACTGAATGATATATATAATATTATGCACACTAATATGGTTTTGTCTGGAAGCTAAGCAGTTAAAATTTAGAAATGATAGAATTAATAAATAAAATTCAGAATTAGCATTTTGGATCTCAGAGTAGCTAAATGAAGATGCAAATATGTGTGCCTAAATATGTGTGTAACAAATTGGAAGAGATTGCTGTAAAGCCATGAAAAAACATCACTTAACAGGTAGACTGATCTAGTCTGAGATCACTAAAAATACTAGGAATTGCCAACACAAATCAGTCATTCTGCAGTTAGAAATTCGTGTGAGCTTTTATCAATAATGTTCTGTGCTATTACCAGACAATTCAGTGGTATTCTTAAATCCATAGTGTATGAAATGGTGGGATTAAGTGTAGAATTCAGCACACTGGGATCTCTTCAGCAATACTCCTGACCAGTAATAGGGATATGGGCTGCAGGGGTTTTATCTTAGAAAACTTTTTTATTTTTTTCAGACAAGTGAAGTATCACCTGGGGAGTGTGTGTGTTTGTGTAATGCCAGGATGGGATGGGAGAGGAGTTCAAGTAGGTACAAGAAATTTCCAAATATTTGCAACCTTGACTCCAGCAGGTACTTCCAGACACCTGGCTGGAGCTCGAGTTATTATATTTGTCTTGTTAGCTCCTGGAGTGAAAAGAGGCCAGATAAATTCTGGGGGCCAAAGAGTTCTCAGCAATTTGCGCGGAAACTCCTGTGTCTCAAGTAAAAATAACCTCAAGCTGGATTTCCATTTCTGTGTCGTGTTGTTACCTGTGTTTTGATTACACTAAACCATGACAAGGCTGAAACCTGAAGTACCAGAAGATACAGCACATTATGGCTTTGCTCTTCCAATACATTTTTATCAAGCTATTTTTATAATTTTCTCATCTCCCTAACCAGTCCCTTGCAGGAGCTGGTTACCTGCTGTTGTTTCCCAGTGGTAGATGTGGTTTTCATTACCCTTTGTTGGATATGTCAAAACTACATAAACTTAATTTGTTTGTGCAGCTCATCTCTTAATATACCCTTTCATGAAGCCAGTTGAACAAACATAATTTCAGCCTTTTGATCTTTTACCTTCTCTAATCCTAAATACTTTGTCTTCATATAAATTTAGCTATAAATGGGAAGGATTTCTTTCAGTGCCTGAGTCTTGAATATCCTACCCCTTTGCTGCTGCTGTCATTCACTGTGATTTTTTTTTATTTCATTGAAGGTTATTTCATGACTACTCTGTTCTTCCTTTTTTCCTATTTGTAGTTGTGTGTGCACAAGTGTTCAGTATTGGGTTCTGAGATAGCACTACCTCTTAGGAACTTGTTTTTCACATTATGCTATTTCTTCTGTGCTTGAAACTCTGCAATGCGGTACCCTGAAGGAGGGATTGTTTCCTTGTCTGCCCAGGCTCAGTGATATGCTTTTTGCTCAGAAGGTGTAATATTATATAAGAAACACATTTATTTCTCATATCTTGAATGGGACTGGGGTAGCAGATAGCAAATGTGTACTTAGTCTCTCCAATCTGCTTTGTAAGAAGCTTGTTCCCTGTTTACTGTAAACCATATGAATGGGTTATCTTTGTGCTAAATGAATGGTGAAGTTAATACAATACTTAAAAGATGGTTCATAGAAACAGAAAAAACGTTCTTTTAGTATTCTGGTGATTGTCACTTAATTGGCTGTATTTGGTGAGATGGACTTAGTGATTCCCACCTGTGGCTCCTGGCTGCCAAATATTCAAAGCTGCTTTTACACAAATTCATGTGGTTCCAGCACAGAAGGTTTATCCAACAAGACCTGTTGCATTCAAGTCTTGTGCTAAATCTGACCTTCTTATCTTCAAACTGTGAAAGCAGAATTTCCCCTGTAAGAGGACGAGGTGTGTGGTCCCTGGCACATTGCTGCCCTGACACAGGACCGAGAGCCCACCCCAGTTCCTCAGCAGTCGGCCTCCCTGTACCTCATTTATTGATGTCTGCAGAAAACTTTAGCTCTGCCAGGATGTGTCTGCTAGCAGAGGAAAGGAAGGCAGAGACACCTCAGATATCTCATTAGCATTATTAATTAAACAACACTTGGCTATGACTCCCTCCTCCCTGCTCCATCCAAGGCTGTCTGTCAGTGTCATAGGAACAGCAGCTATGTTTCTACTCTGGCAGCTGTGGTGCTGGGACGTAGCGCCCACTCAAACTGTTTCTCCTGGTCCTCTGAGTCTGTTGTGACTGCACCTTGCCAGTCCTTGGACACAGCCTTATTCAAAGCTAGGTCCTCGGGGTAGGTAGGGCTGATTTATGATTTTGGCTTGGCTGCACATCAGCAAAGCTGTAGGGAAGGGGTGTATGCAGCAGACTGTTGCTGTAGCCTTGTAGTTTCTTTCACTGCAAGCTCAGCTTCAGGACTGATTTGCATGCCAGCAGTGGCTGAGCACCACTTCTTAATTTTGATTCAGAGCTTTGTGTTCTGTGGAAAAGCCAGTGAGATGCAGCTAGGCAAGGGGTTTTTTTTTTTTTTTTTTAAATCTAAAGACTTGTTACTTACGAATGTTTTTTATCAAAGATATTCAGTGCAGAAGGATTTTTATTGCAAGGATAAGGCACCCGTTTTTCTGCTGCCCTGCATTAAATCAGACCAGTGCAGAGTCCTGTTTTGCTAATGTTTTTTGTGCACTGTCTTTCTGATATGAAAGAAGTATCAGGCAATCAGGCAGCTGTTTTGAGATGCCCTACAGCACGTTACTCTTGCCTTACCAATTCTTTGCCCTTGTTGCTAATTAAGATGATGCTGAAGAAATTCCAAAGAAATAAATTTTTGTAATAAATTGTATTCCTAATTTGATCGTTCTAAACCAAAAGTTTATTTATATATGTTGTATCTGCAGAAAGGAGCAATGAAATAGAGGGAGTGTCAGCTAAAACAAATAAATGTGGAAAAAAAATAGAAAAATACAAAAAGAAAAAAAAAAGGCTAGGTAATGCCTACTTTTCCAGGAGAACAGAATACTAGAGAGAAGAAAGAGAGGCATGGTAAAATGAGAGTTTGTGACAACTAGCTCTGCTATCATTGTTCTGCAGATAGCAAGAATTTCCGAAGGAATGTGTGGATTGCTCAGTGTGCAGTTAGATTTGGAAGCTAGTATATAAATCAGCCCTTTTCCATTTTTTCTTGCAAAAAATTATTTTTTTTAGATTCCATCATGGCACCAATGAAAAAGTTGTGTCAAATGTAGGAGGCATGTTTCTAGAAAGCATAAAGAAACAGTGCAGGGGTACACTTCTAATCATTATAATTTTAAGAGGAAAAATGACTAAATGTTAACAGCCAAAATGTTGTTGTCTGCTTTCTATCCAGTTGTGCTAAGAGTGAATACAAGGAGATCATGCTTTATTGTAAAATGAAGAAACTGAAATACCTTCCCTCACCCCCATCCCATTTCAAAAGAAACACTATATTGCCATAAATCAAAGCAGGAATAAGGGTGTTTTGGTCTTGGGAGCTGTTTGCTTTGAGATCTCAAGAACCTACTGTTTATCCGATTGCTTTTATATTTATGTTGCACTTTGTTAGCTGTGGCTCTGCACAAAAAAATTATTTCATCCTCATTTGCCACTAATTAACAGTAGTGCATATATTCCTCGAAAAGATATTTCTGTGTTAATGTATATTGTCTTTTCATATTTTGATATGTTGTAGAATGTCAGTCTTCATTTTATTAAGACTTAGTAGCTGCTTTGTGATGGGATATAAGTTTTTAAAGTATCTCCTAATAGTAGATTACTTTGCCATATTTTTAAATATTTTTCCTGAAACGTTTGCACTTCTAAAAATGTTTTGGAAGCAACTCCAGAAATGTTGCTGGGAAATGGCTTGAACACAGTGGTATCCAAATAAATTTATTTCAGTGTGTTGACTTAACAGGTTTGTAAGTGTGCATAACTCGTGTGCTTACAGATTGTTTGTTTCCATTTCAGACCTGAAGAAGGGCTTGTGTTCTTGAAGACCTGTTTGCTTTTTCAATTGCATCAATTAGTGTAATAAAAGAGATTAAAACAGAGAACCATATCCTGAACTATCAAAACACTTCCTATATGCATTAACCATTGAATTAACATTTGTTTTAATCAAAGCAGAAAACAGGATAAACTAGCAAGGTCTCCTTGGATATGAGATCTCACTGCAAAAAACTTTAACAAGAGTGTTTTCCTTATCAATACCTGTAAATGTGATGCAGATTGTATATCTTTTTCAGCATCAAACTTTAATCAAATAGATTCATATTTGTATAATGGACATGAGTAGCAAATAAGTAGTAATACGATGCAACAAGCGAGGTGATTCGGCAGTATTCTTGAAAACAAGGTATTCAGGACTTTTAAATCCTCAAAGCAAGTGATTTTGTCTAGCTCTATATGGACAACACCCAGCCCTGATCTCAACTTGATGTTTCTCAGGGGTCCAAACAGACAAATAATATTCTTTATCTCTCAAAGAAAAATGTAGATTTCACCTTGAAAATATATACAGTGGGTTACAGATGTCAAAGAAAACCAGATTTTTTGCAGCTTCTAGTGTACAGAAGTCTGGATTTTTTTTTATTGAACTGGGCCCTTAGCTAGTAAAGAAAAGCAGTTTAAATTGTACTTTGACAGCTTTAGTATGCTCAAAATGTACACTTATTGCCATATCATATCAAACACATTTGTAGCCTCTTTCACGCTAAACTTTTCTTAATGTGCTTTACAGAAACAGATCAACATATTAAAGGGACACTGTCAAGGCTGTTAGTCCTAAAAATTGGCCTACTTTGACACTGGTCCCAAACTGAAGCTTTTACCTCTGAGGTTTCTGCTGTGTACTTTTTCCTGGATAACTGTTCTACAGAAGGGCTGGACATAAAAATATGCATCCAAAATAATTTTGTATTAAAAGGGGAATTTGAGAAAAGAAGATATTATGGGAAAATTTTAATTGTGAGGTCTTCAGCAGTGTTTTTTCTTAAGGTCCTGATGTAACTGCTGTTGCTGTCAATATGAGATTTCTGAGGAGATCCTAGTGCAAATATAATGTGTGACTCAGTGGGCTGAATGTTTATGTGTTGGCAGGTTGATGCATTCAGAAGTGACTAAAATCTATTGAATAGCAGCACAGAGTGAGATGTCCATTCAGACAAAAAGTTTTCTTTGGCTTCTTAAACTTAATAGCTGTCTTCCAAAAGATGACTTATTTCCATTTGCTTGGAGCAAATATTCTCTGCTTTCCCAGAGATTAGGAACTATATTAGAAATAAGGTACTAATTAACCACTTAAGGGCTTGGACCTGCCAGAAGCTTAGTTTATGTGTACTGATTCAGTAAAGCATTCGTGCAGCTCATTGCTTGCCAAACTAGTAAAAATATCACAGACTGCTGAATTTATTGCCTTGACTGTCTTGTTCAAATCCTTTTTCTATAGTGCTTTATATTCTTAGATAATAATAATAATAATAATAAAATCCATACTCTCCAGAGACAAATATATGTAAAGAAAATGAAATAGGGTGATACTCCAGCAACTCTAGATTGAACGTGACTATCTAGCTCATACTGTTTGCTGTTTTCCTCCTAATTGTCAGTTATTTCATAATGACAGGTATTCTGAAGTACAAGGCAGATATACTTTTAACTACAACATGTACTGATCCAAAGTGTGGACATCCATTTCAAAATCCAAAATTCATATTTCTATTCTGGGCAATTGTGTTACAAAACTTCAGTCCTGAGTGCATGGCTGCACATGACTGACATCTCATCCCCTCTCTATTTGTATTGGCTAGTAGTATTAAGAAAAGAAATTACTCATAACTGATGTTTTCATGACAACAGACCTGATGTTTTTACAGGAAAACTGACATTTGTAAAGTCTTGTGCCAAATCGCATGCCAAGTTCCTCATTTCCCAGGAGGTGTGATCTGGCAGTAGTTTTGCTGGATCCATACCAAAGACAGAATTTAGCATCCGCTTGCAAATAATTTGCAAGCCAATGCTACTGGAAAGCAAGAGAGCAGTACCTATTCATCTGTATTAACTGGTTTAATGTATTTAATAGAGAAACATTTTATTTCATTATTCAGTCATCCTGCTTCTCTGTCACACCTCTGTAGCTAGCAGAAAGATCCACACTTTGTTTCAAAAGTCTAGTTCAAAGAAATAGAACAGCATTACTATTTATTCTGCTACTGTATTGCTTCGGTGTTTCAATATCTAATAATGCTTCATGGTACTAATATTTGGGGAATTGGCTGTCATCAGAAATGAACTGCCAAGGAAGTACTTATTTTAACAGAGATAGTATATTGAGAAGGGTATAGACTTGCACTTCATTTTGTAATGTCAGAAAAATTTGCTATGTTTGATTTTTTTCCTTTGCTCTCTTCTTTGGGGAATTAATTTCTACAACAAATGGACATTACAGTTGGATTTCAGAACTGATTCTGTGCAGTTTTCATGGACGCCTCTGGCTAGCTGAAGGCTGCCATCGTATAACTGCTGCTACCAGGCAGGCTACTTGGTTGGTCGTAACTCCTATTTTCCCCCTTCCCCTCAGGAAAATTCACCGAAGTTTGTATCCCTCCTGGCTAACCCCGTAGCTGTCTTAATAACCTGAAGCCTGTCCCCAGGCTAGCTGTCTTGGTGCTATCTCATCGTCTGTCTTGCAAACCCAAAAGTAGTTAATGTGACTTCAGCAGAGGGTCAGGATTATTCCTCGTCCGCTGTCGACTCTCGTATGAGTTTCTGAGCTGCTTTTGGTCCTAACACAGGGCTCCAGCAAGAGACATGCCTAATTTCCATTAATCTCTACATGCCATTTCTGACAGCAATTCTGTGTCCACCTGGAGGGTGAATGATTGCTTAGCACAGGGAAAGAGGAAAGTGATCAATACAGGGTTCAGATACAGTTATGGGCCAAACATATAACGTGAGCTTAGCACTACACTTGCAGTATCTCTTACGACGAACGGAGTTGTGTGGCTATGTTTATGGCACAAAGAATCAACATGCTATTTAGTTCTCCTTACCACTTCTTTGAAAATGCTGGTGCACAGTCTCCATAATTTTGAGCACTTTATCTCTATAATAAACCATTAACTGAACAAACATGATTTGCAACCCAAACATAAATACACTGAAGGACATTTTTTGGAGATCTGTTTTCAGTTTTTTCTGTTTATCATCCTTTAATTTCTGTACCTCCGTCCCAAGAGCTATGGCCATTATCGTTTCTATCTGTACTCTGTTTTCTCCTGTTTTTTATCAAGACTTATCAGAAAAAAACCTTTCTTCAAAAATACTTGATTCAGAGTGTTTGTAAACTGTTTTGTAGCCCCAGTACTGTACACACAAACTTTTATGTATCTGTCTCATTTGTATTATATTTCTCAAGATCTTAACATCATGTTTGCAATTTATAGTTCCACTCTTTTTTTATCCTTTCTGACTCTTTTGGCTTGATAGTAATTGCAAGAGCTAGCAATTATGTAAAACATTATATCTAAGAACTCTGTGGTAGGGCAGAAGACCATACGCATTCAAGCTTCAGCTGCTGGGTATTTGGAATATCATTATTGCCAGCAGCCCCACAACTGCAAGATCATGTAGGACCCTGTTACACCAACTTCTCCAGCTAGTGGTTCCCAAAGCTGGTCTCCAATGGCGAACCACAAGGAGCTCCACAAGGTGAGGTGATTGCTTGTAGTTTACAGAAAAAGAACCTGCTGTAGAATCAGAGAATAGCTGGGAACTTTGGAAATTGTCTGGTCTAACCTCCTGTTCAGAGCAGATCTAACCTCAAAGTTAGGTTATGTCACTTTTCTCTTGTTCTTTGTATTTCTTGTTTATATGCTGTTTACGTGTATAGTGCTTTTTATATGTAATGTTTATTATAAAGGTTCTCGGTCCAGAAAAATGTAAGAATGTCACTGTACATTTTTAGTGTACGTGCATACATTGGCACACCTTTCAAACTGTGGTGCATCCTTATAAAACTATAAAATATGATAGAAATAAATGATTAGTTTACTAGGGCTGTGAAAAAATATTACAATAATCCTGGATGTTACTGCTTTAACTAAGACCTTTCAGTTTATTTAGGAAATTTCCTTTCTAATTTCATGAATTTAATGGCTGATGTCAATGACATTCACCTAAAAGGATTTCCAAAATTCAGGGAGCTGCATCTCATTACTTGAATGTTATTTTTTCCCGATGCTTTCCAAAGTTCATCAGTTATTAATGATATTTCTCTCATATTCTATTATTAATTTTTTAATTTTATCTTTTCTTTGAGTTCCAGGTTGACCTCTGCCTTGCTGCTGGAACATATACCTGTCACTTGTGAAGCTAGAGCAGGAGCCATCTTAATTGTGGCTGTTACTTTTGGCTTGTGGAATGTCTGATCTTCCTCCGCGTTTTTGTCTCAATGTAGGCCACTTTGCTGATTTAATTTAATTTTTCTCTGTCTATCATATTTAATTATTCACTTGTTTCAGTTTTAATGCCCTTCTTGCAGCTGGACTAGAATTTGTGCTCTCCTGAAATGGTCAGAGTGCACAATGCTGTGTCTCCACTCCCAACACTCCCAGAGGGATTCCTAGGAAAAAGGGAAACCATTCTCAGTTGTAGGAGAGAAAGAAATGGCAATATCCTAGCTGAAGTGTGCTTGCTTCTGTTCATGTATTTCTAGTAGAGAGAATCTTTGTTTATGTTCCAATGGAAACAGCAAGATATGTTGTTCCAAGTATGTCATTCAAAGACAGATGTTTCGCTTTCAGTAAAAGGGGTCTGGCGGCCCTCTGTGACAGTCATGATATAAAAATGCCATTTACTTGATTTTTAATGAAAGCATCAAGTACGTATTTCACATCCACTCAAAGAGAAGAGCTGTCTTGGTTTTTCTATCCTGCGTATTCACAAGGAAATACAACTGCATTGTTCTGAGGTCTGACTCTGCACTTTTGCCTAATCAGAGCAATTTTCCTGCTTGTCATGCATAACATTACTACAGCTTTAAGAAATTAATTGGATAGTTCTGTACTAAGATATCCCCAAACTGAAGACTTGTGGAGCATAATAGATGAGCTGTCTGCATCGGAACTGCAGCCTTAAAGATGACAACCTGCAACGTCCAGCAAAATTTCTTTCTTGAGTGGCAGTCCTTATTGCTGACATACATTTGATGTATGCTAACCACCATCCATTGAGTGTCAGTTTATAGACCTTTAATTCTGCAGACTTTTCAAATTTGTTTTGAAATTCTCAGTACAAGTTTTAGAATAAAGCCTCATAGACTGAGATCCTGCACATCTCTGCTTGAAGATTACAACCTCATTATAAACCTCATTTTGTAAAAAGTAGACTCTGGGTGTCTTTGACCAAGTTTTCTTGTCTTATCATGAAATGTACTATGCACTAGCTGTCATTCTCAGATTGAAGGAGCTGAGTTTGTTTAAAGCACACCATAATGGTTTTTGTAGGGAGTGGTAGGAGATGGCAGATCAGTAATGATGAAAAATGTGACATAAAATGATCCAAAATGTAAGGGTTAATTTTCCAATAGCTCAGAGTTTCTATGTAAGTATCTTATGGTAAAAAAGTATTTCTAAAAATTTCTGCAGCTACTTAACAGAGAATGGTGCACTGCTGTAGTGCCTGTTTGTATATCACTGGCCTTTCTATCATGGACAAGAATGAAAAGCCATCATGAAGTAAGAGCAACTAATCCCCCAAACTCAGCTGGTGTGTAAACCTCTTTTTCTAAAACTGCCAAAAACATATGTGGGGCATACTTAACCTGGATAACAAAATTGCTAATACAGTTTATGCACAATTGTTACTATTTGAATAATTTTTGTTATTAAAACTTATATTTTTAAAGTCATCTAGCCTTATTAATACCATGAGAAAAAAGCATGTTCTGAAGATGGTAAAGACGTGTGATGACCAATTTAGCGTTCAGGGAATATTAGAATTAGGGATATATTTGTATGCATTACTGCCCAGTCTTTAATTAAATTTGATTATATGGATTAAGATTCTGTATTTTCATTATATTGAGCTGTAGCTTTCTCTGTGTATTCTCATGAGTTACTCAAAATAAGAGAGTGATATACCTGTAACATTCCTATGAGTATTACAAAATCTGTTTACCTCCTTTGCTTTCAGAATTATATGTCCCTATATGCTGTGTTGCACTCATGTTCTCCCACTATGTTTTTTGTCATAATATCATATATTTTTTATTTTAAACCATTTATACGATAACTACTGTATTTTTCTTTATACAGTGTCTGATAGCATCTTTTAAATATAATACTTATTTCAGCTTTAAGTAGGCTGAAAATCGAATAAAACAGTTAAACAGCCATGAATATATTTTGGATGCATACACTAGGACTTTCCCTTTAATTCTCAGATCTGTGGTGTGTTCTATAGTTGCAGATTAATGTGAACTTTTTGTCCATATGCTTCACATATTTAATTCAAATAATGTTCAGGACAGACTACAGCAATTTAAGGAGCTACATGTACTTAGGGTAGTTAGTTCACTATTTTCTCCCCTTTTGTCTGCACTGGTCCTGACTTTAGGCTGGTTCTGATGTTCCAGGATAAATGGGATTGTGTTGTGGCCAAGTAGATGCTGAGAGAATAGAAAAGACTCTAGCTGGGCTGCTGAAGTCCTGCCCAAAGAACATAAAACTTGCCAATATCCTGCTGTAATTTCCAAGTCAGGTAATATCCTTTCCAAAACAGCCATTTAAGAACACAAAATCTTTTGAAACTCTTGATTGAGGGCAGCCATTGTCACATTGAGTCAATTCTTCTCAGCAATTAACAAATTGACTGGTTTCAGTAGAGCTCATCCCTGGCTTTAGAGTCCTGGTTTTAGGAATTATGGTGGTGTTTGCCATCAGCCAGAACTCATCAGTTATGGGTAGAGGAGGAAAAGTTATAAAGTGTTAAGAAAAATAGCTTTTTCTTTGTTTTGTGAATTAGATGAGTGATTAAACAAAAATAAAAAAGGTTTAAAAAAGTAAAAACAAAAAAATAAAACCATAAAAGGTAAACCAAGTTAAAGATAAGACCTAATGGGCTGTATTACTTGCCTTGGAATATTAACTTTTATTATAGTAATTTCTTGAATGAAAGCCCAGTGACTTTGGGGAGACTGTCAAGTGTGGTATCTGAAATGAAAGATACTGGTGTTCTTCAAACTAATGGTTTTATTTTGTTTGGCACTTTAACTGGAATTTGTGCTCTCCTTTGCCTTCCTGGTATCTCTGGGGGTTGTGCTTCAGGATCTTCTTGCCCCATCTTTCGCCTAATAGAAGCTGCTTCTTCAAGCTGCATCCCACACCAAGGTATTTCCTTCCGCTTGTTAGAATTCACTGAATAATTCTCTCAGGATATAGTCTGCAACAGGGAAAATAAAAGGCAAGTAGTATAGGAGAGTTACCCTCAGTTAGGAGCTTAGGAGTGAACCTCTCATCTTCAGGAGAGGCCAGACAGCAGACCAACCAGGTGGGCAGTGTTTATTTACAAATAAGAATGAAGTGTGGGCACCTAGTGCCATAATAATCTAAGTGGGCACTCTATCAGTCAGAAATGCCCTTGGGCAGAGGAACATACTGTTCTTGCATAAGCTATTTTCTTGCAGGATCTTCCTACTGCAGGTCAGGTTACTCAACAGATCATAAATGACACTTCTCTTAGAAACAATCCTTCATAGCCAGAGTGATGCACCTATCTTGTTTAGCCATCTAGTTGCTGACCTGGTTTGCTAATTTTGCTGAATACATGGTTAGACATAAGCTGGAGCAATGTAACCACTAAACTCCATACAAAAAAAAAAAAAAAAAAAAACAGAAAAATATATAATTAATCTTTTCCTTATTGTACATCCTAATGGACAAGAACAACACTTCCATTTTACATATATGCCGTTTTTCTGCAAGTTTCAGATTTCTGTGACTGAAAGAAATCTTTATGCCAGCAAGACTCAGGATTAGTTCTGCATTTCCATCTCTTTTCTTGACAGGTTTGTTCTGTAGAGTTGCTGCTTCTCTTTCAGGAAGAATTTAATTTACAGGGTTAGTGTGTGTCTGTTTTGTCCTGTCCACAAGTGGATAGAAGAAAGCTAGTAGTGGCAGGGAATGAGCAGAGATGTTTGCTTAGTGATTAGCTAAACCAGGGCATGAATGAGTTTACCTACTTGTATTTACTTCTTGTTCAGATTGACAAAAAAGTTGAAAGACAATCTAGAGATATGCCATATTAATGACATTACTAAACATTTCAAGAACTAGAGGAAAAATTTAGGAGTACAGCATCTCTTGCAGCATGCAAGAGTTTTTATGTGATAAAAGGGATGAACAAAGAACTTTAGTAAGATCCTGAATATTATCACCTGTAGTAAAAAAAAACCATTAAAATACTTTGTAAAATAGTTATGAGGTATATAAAAAATAAGTATATTCATATTTTTTATTGTAATAAGTGTGTTAATAAGTTTTTAAATTGAGAAATCTTGTTAAGAGCTGAAGGACAGTATGCTCTTTACAGATGCACTAAAAATTCAGAACATGTGAACGCAAAGTTGTTTTTTTGTTTTTAGCCTTTTTATTACAAATTCTATTAGTTCCATAAAAATTACCTTTGTATTTACTTTTTTATTGAGAAATATAACTGGGTAAAGTAATAGAGGAGTCCTTCTCAGGTCTCCGAAGTGTTTAAGGTGACCTAGGTAGCTCAAAAGACTTGTACCTCTTCCTGGGGCACAAGGAACCCACACTTGCAGACGCCTCATGTTCCCGTGAGCAGGCAGTTGATAGGCAGGCTGCTCAGTAGTATGCACATTTTAGTAAAGGCTGTTGGTCAGTATTACAGTAGAAGAAGTTTTGTTGTGTATCACACTCCAGAACTGTGTATACAAGTGTTTACTGGCATACTGGCTTACTTAAGTAACCACTGACATCTACACAAAAACACTATAACATATAAAGAAAAGAAGGAAATGGAGAAAACATAAATTAGATGTAGATTAGCTACATCTTGGCATAAGATACTAATGAAATCTGTTTTATATCAACTTCCTACAAATGAAAGCTCCTGTAAATTGATTAGATGTGATTAATCACGGGAGTTTTCGTGACTGTAAACACTGCTATGAACAGTTCTTATATTCATTTAAGGGCAAACAAGTGAAATGTTTTCTTTGGTAAAAAGAGTATTGCAAACCTCTTTCTCTCATATTTTTATTTTCTGAAGAAATTGAGAGGAAAATTATTAAAATATACTAACGTGATGAAAAATGTGATTTTATATCTCGCTTTCTCTAAATGAATGATGTGTTTCAGTGTTTAATGTTAGAAACTATTAGTGCCAAATCATAACCAACTTCTGACTGCCATAAGAGACTATGTACCATACATCATGCTGTTAGTATTTTCAAAATATCCAATGAAATAACAGACGTTTGACCTATTAATAGGATCTTTTAATAAAGGAGTGTATATTCATTCATTCCTCAACACAAATATTTTAAATGTGTCAAGTTCATGAGCAGGCTAACAATCTGTGAAGTAGAATAGAAGAAAGTGAAGAGGGAAGACATACAGCAAATTACAAATTGTCAGCAGTAGCGGCAAGGTTTATTTAAAGGACTGCTTAATGTAGTAATATCTTGTTTGTAGTTCTGCTTAGGAATCTGCCTAACGAAGAAATATTTGTCAAGGTCTCGTTTGAGCCTGTTTACATGATTTAGGTACACTCCTATCTATGAAAGACAAGATAATGGAAGAAGGACGCTGAAGCTTACAGAACTACCAGATGCAACTGGTTTTGTGGTCTCAGCTGTAAGGGAAAGGGGAAGACAGAACCAAGTTCACAGAAAGGACACTGTGATGAAGATAAGAATGATGAAGTAAAGGACCACCGGGGGTCCTAGAAGACCACCTAGAGACTGTAGTGCGCATGCGGATGTAGACGGCAACATATCATAATAATTTCTTGGAAAAGTAATGAATATTGTAATTAGTTCCTGGAAATTACATTAATATGTAAGTGAATTGTGTATAAATATCA
The DNA here is from genome assembly GCF_018691265.1 of Tyto alba. Lineage (NCBI taxonomy): Eukaryota > Metazoa > Chordata > Aves > Strigiformes > Tytonidae > Tyto > Tyto alba. Next base: position 24,545,998 of record NW_024881301.1, read on the forward strand.
TAAACTCCAGTATGGTGGTGCACATATTAGGAGGAATGATGCCCTATGCTTCGGATGTGTCAAAGAATACCTGCTTAACAGCTCTTACAGCTATTGAGACTGAATTCTTGGCTTCAGAAGTCTTCAGACCTCCCACACAGGGGCATTTATTGCTGAGGGAAGAGGTGTGGACAACCTGAATATTTAAGGGGATTTCCTGAGACACAGTTTAAGAGAGAAGCCCAAAAAAGTGAAAAAGAAACTTGTCAGGTTTGCTAGTGCAATAATAAGCAACATTTGATACTATTACTGTAAATTTCTGTTGTTAATATGCAGTCAATAATAGAAAAGCAGAAACTTCCCATATCTGTATTAAATAATTGTAGAACCAGTGCTTTTTTGGGGAAGTGACCTCTCCCTTGCTGGTGTCACCTAATCCTCTGCCTTCATACATTGGCATAATCTACATTTTGCACCTCCTGCTTTGCGCAAGCAGTATTTGTCATGTATCATTTCTTTCTGTCCCTGATTCACAGTAACAGGAATTCAATCAATTTGTTACTTTTATTTGTGCACGTTGTTCTCATCCGGTTGCTCTGCAGCACTTGACCCTTTGCTTTTCCCCTTCCCCTTCTCTGTCTCTCTCTTTGGTGAAGGATTGAGTTGTGTTTTATACTCTAATCCTTACGAAACACTGTGTACCTTTCTAAATGATGGCAACCTTCTGACAAGGCAAAAAGATGAGAAAGCTGGAAGCCACGTCAGGAGGACCTGCTACATCTGTCGTGACAACAAGGGAGGAATGCTCTGACTTGCTCCATTTAGGTATGAAAACACCTGGCCTGTGTTTCTGACAGAGAGGGAGAGAGGGTAGGGACCTGAAATGCTGGTCCTCTTCTGTGCTGCCACTCAGTCCAGCCCGCATTGCTCTCTCTCCCTTTCTCCCTCCCTCCTTTTCTCCCTCCCTCCTTTTCTCCCTCCTTCTTTTCCTCCCTCCTTTTCTCCCTCCCTCCTTTTCTCCCTCCCTCCTTTTCTCCCTCCCTCCTTTTCTCCCTCCCTCCTTTTCTCCCTCCCTCCCTCCCTCCCTCCCTTATAGTTGAAGAAAGGGTGAAACAACAGAAGACTTTGCTGAGAATTATACAACTCATATCAAAATAGGCAAATTACCTTTTCCTGGCTGGAAAAGCAGAGAGAGTAAGAGAAGCTAATTTGTGTCTGTGTGTGTCACAGGCACTGTCCCTGGGTTCCAGCCTGGATCAGTTGTTATTTTAGTTCTGAATTCACTTTAAAGAAAAAGCAGCATTCTTTTATTTTTTTGCCTAGTAAGGTCCTCATTTACATGAAGCTGTCAAGTGTTATGACATTTAATGTTAATAATGTGACTTTCATTGTTTTACTGTGTGTCTGCTTCATTCTTATAAGAACCACAGGTATGAAACATAAATGTTTCTGATGGTACTGCCATAACCAGGGACACTGAAAGAAACTCAGTTAAGATGCCTGTTACAGGTACCACAAGAAGGGCAGATGTCTTGCTATCTCTGTCACTCCATTCTTGTGGAGCAATACTCAGACCATGTGTCCTTGCATTGCAATAATATTCTCTAGTGTCATTCTCAGAATCATACTTTTGCCAACAGCAGTAACTACAGAAAAGAAAGCTCAAACTGGAGTTCTCAGCCAGTCTATAGATGCTGTTGCTGAGGAATAGGAGGAGAGCTTCAAGACTAAAAGGCAAAAGCATAAGCTCAAGGATTTTGTTCAACCTGCAAAGTCATAAAGGGAAATTTGAATGTCATTTTATGATGACAGAAATTAAATAGTGAGCCAAATACAATATATGAAATATATGCAAACCTAAATACTGACAAACGTAAATACAGTTTTTGCTACTGTTATCATAAACAAAATAAAAGATTATTTGGCTCCTTACATTGTTTTTCTCTTTCTGCACTGGCCAGTCTGGAACTTCTGGTGCTGAAATGCATTAAGAGGTAACAGCATTATCATGTTCATTTTGTACAGTAATGCATGTGCAATGGGTTATGAATTAAAAGCCCCAGCAGGTTTCTTGTGATGGGTAGGTTATTTCATTTATTTCATTTTACAGAAAGAGAAGATGAGACAGGAGAATGGTCAGCAAAGTTTTCAAAAAACAGTAGTAAATCCAGGATTGTAAATCAATGTTTCTCTCTTTTTATTTCTGTGTTCAGCCTAGTACATATACTACCACATGAGAGAGAGACTGTCCTCATAAAATTCCAACTCATGTTTGAAAATCCAGGTGTCCTGGATAAGCATAAAATTTTGCATGCTCCCTTCTAAGGGAAAGTTCAAAAGACGTAGAGATTTTAGGTAATTGGGATAAGCAACTAGAATTTCATGCTTATCCAAATAGTGCTAAACCTCTCAGTCTTTGAACTTTTTCTTAGAAGGGAGCACCAGAAGAAAGTTAAAGGGATGGGAAGGGGCATGCATAGATGGGTTCAAGGAAAGGGGAAGTACCGAAAAAAGAGAAGGTGTAACAATGTATGTCTGTGTGTGTGTGTTTTTCCTTGTGCGTGAATATGGAAGTGCATTTTGCAGTGGTAGGGAAGATTTATTTTGAAGGCAGCACAAAAGAAAAAAATAATGGAAACATTGCACGTATAGTCCAGCATTGTACAGGATCAAGCCTTTAGGTCCAACCTTTCAAAGGAGCTGAACTTGTACTTGAGCCCATGAGTACACATGGTAAGTCATTCAAAGAATTGAAAATCAGTCTATATACAGTACAATATATTGGGACCAGATTTCAAATTCTGTTATGAAATTAGATATCATAATTATGAAGAGGTAATATAATTTTCTTCCTTGTATTGAGAACAACAAAGTAATTCTGGGAAGACGTGCTAGTAAAATAACTGCAGTTAAGGATTGCTTGTCCTTTAGCATGTTTCTCACAAATGCAGATTGTTTGCAGTGATATATGGGCTTGATTATTAATCAGAACAGAAATTATAATAAAGTGGTTATATACTCAAGTTTACAAAGGCTAAGTAAATGATTTCAAGACAGAATGTAACAAATAATAATATATCAAAGTAATAGAGTAAAAATTATTTTAAAATGGCAAATATATTCAAATCTCATATCAAAATGAACCATGGCTGCTTTATTGAGCTCTATCAGATTGCCAGGTGAACTGGAAGTTCTAAGGGAAACTCTGTATCTGCTACTGGAGGAATGAATATAATGAACGTAAGTAATTCAGAAGTTTGAAACTATGATTTAACTGAACATTCACTTAACTGAAACTAATTCAATTTAGTTGGAAACTGTTTTCCCAGGGTGTGTTTGTTCACAGCTAACCCTATTAGTGCCATCATAGGATCATAGAATGGTTTGGGTTGGAAGGGACCTTAAAGACCATCTAGTTCCAACCCATCTGCCATGGGCAGGGACACCTTCCACTAGACCAGGTTGCTCAAATCCCTGTTCAACCTGACCTTAAAATAGCTATTAAATATTCATTGAGAACTTAATTCTGATTTCCTTCATGTCAAAACCAAGGTTTTTAATTAACTCAGTGATAAGAAACTTATGTACCTTTAATGTTCAAAGCAGTTTATAACTCTGAGAAATAAAGCAGCCTAAAATCAGCAGAAAAGTAATAGCTTACATTTTTGAGGATATAAATGAAGCATGTTAGGCGTTGTTAAGTCTAACTATATGTTAAATCAGTGAATTCTTAAGTTAAAACTCACAGATGTAAACTTAAATCTAGAGAAGCTGACAGATTCATGTGACATAATAAATTATCACCATGGGAAAAGCCTCTGGCTTCAAACTACTTTTAAGCATGTATACTCTAAGTTATCTTTTTTTGTATTGCTATGGTGAAATAATTTAACTGACTCTATACCTACGGCCCTGGTACTTACTGATTTAGAAGTGTTTAGGTTTGTCTTGAAACTTGTTACTGAAATTTAAGAGTATACTGTACATAAGTAAAACTAATTTTGTCATCAACTCAGTAGATTAGTCTAAGTAACATTGGTTGCCTTGAGCACTGAAGGCTCAAAACCTGCCTGAGAAACCCAGGAAATCAGTTGCAAACAACATCAGGGTGCTGTGTCTAGACTGCTTCTGGTGTTGGTGCTATCTAGTGCAATATTTACTTATATGTCTCTTCAGTAGTCAGTGCAACTGCAGGGGAGACACACTCCTATACATCGATTTTTAATTTAGCTTAAGGTATTTAGACACCCCAAAGTTATTAGAAATCAATAGTGTTTGGATGCTTATCTGCACAAGGCTTTTAAAATTATTATTGTTTTTTAGATACCTGCAGCTAGGGCACCTAGTTGCATCTCAAATGACCGTTGTTGGTCAGCCAAAGTATCAGCCTTTTTTCCATCATCGTAGTTGGTTGTGGCGGTTTGAAAATCTGAATAAGGAACAGTCAGAACATCAGGTAAGCTTCATGTGAAGTGACTGGACACCAGTCTCAATACATGAAACAATTTATGTTCCAGCTTCTCAGAAAGAAGCAGGAAAACTTTTCATCCTTTTTATGCCTGCATAGCGTTGCTATAAGAATTACTCCAAATCCTGTAAGAATAGAATATCATGGGACATCCTGCTTTGCTTTCAAAATTACAGCAATTTCAGAAAGTGGAAGAATGGTTCTGTACATTCCCTACTGGGATCTTTATTTTGCATCCATGGTGTCTCTATTTGTCACAAAATTTAAGTGTTTTGTACTGGACCAGTGATGTAAACTTTATGTAAATTCCATCTTATTTGGTAGGTTCTTCACCAAGAAAGGTGGAATGAGGACAAGCGAGTCATTGATACAATCAATGGAGTCGAATCAGTTGACCAAAAGTAGATGAATACTGAAGGGATCTTCAGTGCACTGATACCACTGATTTGGGATTTAATTCAGCTACCTAAAACCAGGTCTCTCTTGTCATTGTAGACAAGATAAGGTATCCCAACCTGGTTTTTGCTGCTATCCCAGAAAGATCCAGCTCTCTCAAAGGACCTGTGTTGTACCTGTCTTATAAATATCTCAGATAACCGAAACAGCTCTATATGTCTATGTTTAGACAACTGAATCAAGACATAGATCTCCACTGACAGACACTCAGATGCCCATCCCACTTCTAGACTCTGAAATGCAGACTCCTAAATTTAAAACAACAAATGAATCCTACCCAAACTGTCATGGTGATGACTGTTTATTTCAGCTGTTAAATGGTTAATGAATATCTGTGACAGATAATCAGTGAAGTCGCTCTCTTATAAAGCAAATGACACATTGAATGCATAGACTGAAAAACTTTTAATGTAAAGAAAACCAGGTCTTGGTAGACAGGACAAATATGTCACCCTTGTTTAACCAAAGCTCAGATACTGCTGACCCAAATTCTGTACTGCTTCACAACTCACAAAATAGGATCAACAAGAATCTGCAGATACTTTATATGTATAAGAAAGCTTAACATTTGGGTAATTCTTTCACTTTCTTAAATTGTTAAAATTTTGAGAGCAAAGCAGGATGTCATATGATATTCAATTATTAAAGGATTTGGGGTAAGATTTATTTGGGGATTTATCTATTTATTGAATCCTATTTTTTTCTTAATAAAAAAATTTCTTCTTAAGATGATCTCCTGGTAGAGGATAAAAGTTCTTGGCCAGGTGCAGCAGGACTTACTTAATTTCACTTAAATTATCTAAGTGCACAGTAAATAACATAGGAGTGAGGGAGAATGGTACCATATATTTCACTTTCTCTTCACTGTTCATACCAGACTGGGATGAAGAGAAACCTTTCAGCTGAAAGAAGTGTGTTGCTTCACAATTTTATTCAGCATACAGTTAGGTGTCATTTCTAGTTGTTGGTTTGTTGTTTGATATGGGAAGAGGAGCCAGCCAAATCTGAGGTTTCTCTAGACAGCATGAAATTAATATTATTCTCTACCTAAAGAAAGCATCATCTTAGTAGAGAAGATTAGACAAATAGTGGCAAGAGGATAGGGCACCCACTCGGTGGTAGTATTTGAGGATCATTCCGGGTTCACAATAAGAAAAAGACTTATTTACTTTTATTTAATTTTCGGGGATGATTAGCTAAAGAAAAATCAGTAGAGTGTGAAAATAGGCAGTGAGAGGAATAGATTGGAAGAGAAGATGGAAGAGATGTTTCATCACAGTTCCCTTCAGGCTACTTGGCAGTCTGTTGTTTTGTTGTTTTTTTTTTTTTTTTTTTTTTCAGATTTGACACTGAAGCAAAAAGTACTTTGTAGGAGTGTGTTTGTTTCCTAACAATATCAGGGAACTTTGAACATCTCTGTCCCTCAGCTTCTCATTGTCTCCTCATACTTCCCTGTAAATTGTTTGCTTGAGCATCAAAGAAGTGGTTGCAGTACTGCTTATACTTTTCTCTATAGCACTTCAGACAGAATTCATCTGGCTTTATCCTTATCTCATTTTGGAAAGGAGTGTGTGACTGGGACGAAGGCTATTAGTAGTAACAGTGCAGTGGTCCCTTTTTCTTAGTGTATCTTTTGTCCCCTTTTTTTTCCAAAGCTTAAAGACCCTGCTAAGTTATTGCAATGACTGGACTCCTATACTGTGGAGGTTTATCACTGAAGGTCTGTAACCCTGTGAGCTGGAACATCTGTGTGTCTCAGTATTGGGCTCCCCTCTCACAAGACAATGCTTACATGGAAAGCTGCTGTGAGACTGCTGCTGTGCTACAAATAATGTATTGAAATACCATAGAGGTAGATATTTACAATTAATCAGGAATATTCTACTTCCATGGATAAATTGCACATCTTCTAAATATGACAGCCACATCAAATTGTACTATCCTACCGAAAATGTATTCCTATAGGAATGGCAGCTCTTTGCAATACTCTTAGCAATAGACACTTATTTAATTGAATTTCATACTTTGGTGGAGTTTGCAGCCAACTATGTTAGTAGCAGTCTATTCGGAGAGAAAAGTAATATAGAGGGTGATAAGGTATAGGAAGGATAAATTTATAGTCAGATTAGGGTATTTGAGAGTTTGCGAGAGGGTGATAAGGTATAATAATGATTCATCGATTGCCCATCATTGCTTGTGTTCTGTGAATTTTACCCATCTTGCAATTTTTTCTTCAGTGAAATGATACTGATTGATAATGTTGTGTTTTGCTGAGATGAGGCTCTTTCATGTGTACTGACAGAAGGGATGGTATCTAGCTGGATCAGAAGGATATTCAAGATGAAAGACTATCACTAAATAGTATTAAACCATAAGTATATGGATATATGCAGCATACTGAACCTACCACCAGTACTTACTAATACCTAAACGTTTGAGTATGCATTGAAAAAGTTATTGCTTACATGCTGAACAGGACATAAAAACATTGAAAAAATGAAATTAAAAGCTAAGTTATCTCCAGTATTGGATGCAGAAACATATTTTATATCTTTTGCATTATGCATATATTCCCATTATGATCTTCAGTCTCCAGGAACATGTTAGTCTTCAATGACCCTCTCACACTACCTGTGCAGTCTATTTTACACATATCTTTACAACTGCTTTTCATCACCGTGTTATCTAACAAGTATCTAATCCATTTTTACTTCAAGGAATGTTTTTGTGATACTATTTTAATTATTTTATTTCTCTCATTGTCATATTTTCATTTTCTCTTTAATTGACTTTTGTTTCCATTTGGGGTGCCAGAAATTAACTCCCAAGACAAGCAAACAAACACAAAAATAAAATCAACCAAATATGATCTCCTGTTTTTCCCTGATGAAGTTAGCTTTACAGATATTTTAGTGTGGGTGGTCTACATTTAGAGATTCATGAGCAGTGTTCAGCCACACTGTACACTTGCATACTGAATAGTTCATTAAGGGCTGAAAAACTTCATTGTTGGTAAAGGTGTTGTCATCAAAATGAAACTTTTTTTGCTTTAAAAAGTGTATAGAATAATGTCAATTTCATCTAGTCCAAAGGTTTAATCCCATAAACAGATCCATTTTTTTAAACCAGAAAAATGAAGTCTGGAAGAAGGTATAATTGTTCTGCTTCTGTTGCTCATTAGGGATAAAGAGAAGATGAGGGAGCAACAGTCAATATTGAGGGGACAAAGATCTTTTAGGGTACAATGGTAGCTAAAAAACCAGTGCTTATAAATTTGCTTGGAATAACTTCAGATTGAAAGTGAGGTTTCTAACCTTCGGATGAGTAAGATTTTTTAAGGGTATTGGAGGCTAGCTGTCAGGCACATTTCAAAGTAAAACTTGTTCAGCTTTTGCAAGAAATTGAATGAAGTCTTTTAAGTAATTTGATAATCTTTGATAGCCAAACCTGGTTCCTTCATGTCCTGTATTTTGCTTAAGTTCTATGGCTTTAATAATTTTGTTCTAACTTGAGAAAGTAAATTCACAACAGACAGAGCATAAGGAACAGCATAAGAAGAGCACATAGAATATTATTTAGTAGGTATATTCTTCCACCATCCAACAAATTATGGCACAGGGCCTTCCTAATTACATAAGTGATGGGGTCTGTAATGGTTTGTGGTAGCTTTATTTTCAATGGATTGGTTTGGCCATTTCTTGCATCCGTGTGAATGTTAGCAGCTACAATATCTTCTGGCACACAACTTAACATGGGTTGTACGAAGAAATCACTTTTATTACTGTTGCTGTACTGAATATACATTCTACTAATCTCAGTTGTTGTCCCTAGCTCCTGTATTGATGAGAAATGAAGAACAACTATTCACAGTTCATCGTCTTCTGCCACTTTGATTTTATAGACCTCTGTTATATCCCTTTCAGTCATCACTTTTTCAAGCTGAGGAGTCCTAGTCTGTATATTTGGTTTTGTTCACAAACTATTTTTTACCACTGAGTTGACATTTTCATAAACTTCCTGATAGATTCACAAGATTTTTTTCTCTTCGGGTAACAGTATGTCAAGAGACCATCCCTGTGCCTGTGAATAGGGGAAGTTCTTTCCTCTCCCTTTTTTAAATATTAATCTACCTTGAAGTTCATCTGTCATTCTATCACCAAGTATAATGAGTTAGTCCGTAGTTCTTAGCGGTCAGCCCTGGTGAGTAACAATAAATTTTATCAGCTCATCCCCTTTCAGGAATGTTTATATTGCATAACACCCTCCATGGCATAGTTCTTTGTCGGACTTTGCTACAACCACTCGAGAAGGTAAAAACTGCTTATTTTTTCCTGCTTTTTAATTGGTTCCTTGGTTCTGTGCACAGATACATATTGTCCTGCTGAATTTTAAATTCTTTAAAAGCCTTTAGTGAAGGACATCATCAAATAAACCTATATAACTGTCTGTGTTAACATTCTCCTTCATCCACATGCTTGTTCTAATGATAAATGTAAACTTTATTTTGTATGCAGTATGTATCTGTTACAATTTATCTCATATTTTTCAGTATTATCCAGATTAATTCTTTCTACTTTACTGAATAAATCTGAACCATATTCTGCCTAAGTTAATGCTTCTATATCCAACGAAAAGGATTGAGTCTTTCTCCTCTAGCTAAAAGTCCAGTAGACCTAGTAAGAAGCTGAACCATATTCTGTCTTCTGCAGGTTCATAGTAGCTCCTGAAGATTTGCAAAACATAAAGAAAGGGACATCTGGGCCTCAAAGCTGGGTTGGTAAAACCTAGCAAGTCCTGGGAACTTCAGATGTAGAAGCAGTTGCCAAGGGATTTGCAGTTTGCAAGAGTTCATCCTCCTAATAACACCTAATTTTTTCTTGTTTGTTTGATTGTTTTTACTAACTTTTAAATCTCCTGACTCCCAAGTACAAAGCTGATTAGTAACTTGGCCTTACAAGTTTATGCCCTTAAGATAGCACTTCCAGTAACACAGATCTGCTAGTACTTTCTAACAAGCCTCACTGATAGCTTTATGTTAATTTTAATAAAGTCTGAAGCCACAAATCCAAAATTCTTTGCTCTGTTTTATTTTAGATCTGAATCTCCTTGAGAATACTTTTTTTTTTTTTTTTGTTTGCTGTCATTGGCAGACGAGCTAATATCCCTTCGAAGCAAGTAAAGCACATAATTACTTACATGAACAGCAAGCTCTTTGGGAGAATTCTCAACTAAACCCACCCCTTAGAGGGAAAGAGGAAGGGCACTGGCAATTAGATAAGCTGCACTTCAGACATGAACAAACACATTTATCAGATAATTAGTAGATACTTTTCTAGGTATTTCTGGCACTGAGATCCAAAAGCAGTGCTAAGGCAGGTAAGCTCATCTGATGAGAAAAGCCCTGTGGCTGAACAGACTGCTAACCTGAGAGGGAGAAATGCCTTGTATTGTAACTCCCTGCACGCTTCAGATATTCAGTGTTCTTTGTTTTGAGTCTTCAGCCAGTGTTATCTATTCTTCTCCCATAAGCTGGAAGGCAAGAAATGTCACATTCAGAGAAAGATCAGCCTCCTGTGAACTACCTGCTTCTTGCAGGGGAGAAACCCCACCTTTAAGAAACCGAGACAGGTATTTTGGGGAGAGTAAGGTGAGGGAGCAGAGACACCAAATGAAATTATCCAGAAATAACTTCTAGTTCACATTTCATTTTAGAAATGGGATTGAGTATACTATGCTACAGACTCAACAGTATTATGTTGGTAGAAGCTGTCATAACAGGGAATTTACTACTGAAATGGATGGCTCCAGACAGTGGACAGTGGTGTCTGGAAGGCCCTGGATTTCCGTCTGGACCACAAGGGACCTTTAGAAGCAAATCCTGTAATGCTTTTGTATGGAGAGAGGACAGTTAATATGTTGCTGATGATGGGAATGTTCTGACGGTTGAAGTAGATAATGATGGAGATTTACCAGTGATTAGAAGAATAAAAGATACTGCAGAGACATTATAATTTCTGTGTTCATGTATGTGTATACATGTACATATAGATGTGAATATATATGAAAAGACTACATATGAAAAAAGTCTAGTGTGTACTTTCATAAAGTAGAGAATGATCCTTTTAATGATCAAAAACATAAAGGATTGAATAACTAAGTGACTAAAGGATCAGATGTTTTAATCCAATAAATAAAACATTCCAGGCTAGTCAGTATTATTGTGAATAAATTTATTTTCCAAAATACAAAGCACCTGTGGTACTGCAAGGCATAAGTTTATGAAATAGTCTTTGAAATATTTTTCTCCCAGTGAGTTATATGCCCATAGAAAAAACGTTTTTCAATGATCAAAACAATAAAACACTATCTCCTGAAAATTTTAACACAGTCTCCAATGTTACTGGATTTTTCATCTGAACCTCTCTAGATATATGCGTATATAGGCAGACATGTACATTATGTAATGTGTAGAATACATGCTTATCTAATAGTGTACAACTATAAAGGGTTTTTTGACACTTGAAATTAAATGACATTTTTTTTCATGAGTACAGAACAAAAGATTTCAAGAATAATTTTGATTTTTAGTCTAATTCAGAATAAACACTGTGTTCAAAAAGCAAACATTTTAAAAATAATGGCGATAGCTGTTTTCCAACTACTCTTACGTTAATACACTCACCATAATATGCATAGTGTACTATGACGGAAAAGCCAATGTCATGTATTAAGTTTCAAACTTTCATCCAGACTGCTTTAGAAATATATTTCTTCATTTGACAAGATTTTAAGGTATCTCAGCATGTCGGATTTTAATCTTCTGTTCTATGATAATTATCATCATAGATTGCACAAAAATGAGACAGTTTTAACTTTGGCCCTGCTGCCAAGAACCATTTACTCCAGAAAGCAACTTTCAAGAATCTTTGTTTCATATTTACATTCAAAGGGTGAACATTAAATGAAACTTTGTGGTTCTGAATCCATCCCATGTGTGCTGCTGTAGTTTCAACAGCCAAATAAGAAACACAATAATACTGTTTTGCTCACAGGGAGGTTAAATTCATTAATGTTTATAAAAGGCTCTGAGAGCCACATACAGAAGGTACTGTGTAAGTGCCTGTGTATGAAGGTAATGAATATTACTCTATCTCTCTGGCTTTATAGATAATATAACATAGAAATTATTTACTCAGACTGACCAAAGAAATAAGGGTTATCTAGCATGTTAAGCAAAAGTTAATGGTGTTGGGAGAGACCCAGTCCCTTATTTGCATTCTGTACAGCAGCTTTAATATATAACTTGTTTATTCTGTATTCTTATTTTCATTTTGGAAGTGAGATCACAAGACTTTATAAAATATCTACCTCTGAATATCTATTCAGAGTGGCATTTGTTTAATGTAAAGTTAGCTATCTGAAAGCTAGACATCTAAATGCACTAGTCATTTGTATTCTCTCCACAATCAGCACAGAAAAACATGCATCTCCTGAGGGCAGTTATTCCTTGGTATACATCAAAACTAGGTGGGGTGAAACACCCTCTGGAGATGTCTATCTACATCCATTAACTGTAGAGGGAGCCTATTTTAGTTTAGTTTATCTATCTAGAAGTTAAAGATCTAATGGAGCCAAGACTCTCCCTTACTGCTCCATTAGTGAAAGATGCTGCCAACCCCTCCAATTATTGTCTAAAAAAGAGGGAATGAGACCCTGACCCTACTAAAATCAGTGACTCCACAAACTTCAGGTAGGCTAGCACAAGTCTGCTTACGTATATGCAAAATATCCAACTTCAATTTAGTCTTTCTCCTCCTTGAATAAAGGTTGTGATTGTATAAAGTTATTTTATAAACACGGCAAGCTTCTGCAGCTGCAACATACTGAATATAGGAAGAGGTATAATCTATGTAATGTTTGTGCTTTACTAAAGTGAGTGTTTATTTACTGCATTTAATTCTTTCGTTATACAGTTCATGCAAATAACTAAATATTTCATGCCTTTGTTCAGGTACTTAAAATACCAATAGTCTGCAAATGAAAGCAAGAGTAGAAATGGTAGGCAAATAGACATAACTGTGGCCAGCTTTAAGCAGAAACTGATCATGAGTAGAAGATGGCACCTTTTTTGCTGCAATAAAAATTGAATTTTACCACATTGTGCATGAAATCAAAGTAAATTACTTGTTCCTTATCTTAAAGATGACAAATTCAATTTTGCCTATGCTGCTGAGAAACTTTGGGCGGGCCCACAAATCAATGGACCCTGGTTTGCTTCCTAAAAACTTCTGTCTCCTGTGAAGGGTGTTGACTGTGAGCAGGGGCAGACATCTTGTCTGACTTAAGGCTGTCACAGACAATAGTCAGACTTGTAGCAAACAGAAAGAGATAATGGACTTTTACTGTAGTGTCTTCTCTATCTGATTACTAGAGAAATATTTATGCCTTTACACATTCATCCAGCATAGAGCATTACCTATATCAAAGGATATCTCTAAAATGGGAAATGTTCTTGAAACACAGGAGATAGCAATGTCAGATGAAACAAGAATTACTAAGGAGTTTAGAGTAAGCCTGTTCACAGAAGGAATTGAGCGGGTAGGAAACACCAACCTCAACAAAAAATTGCAACAAGAAGAGGTGTACTCAGTATTTTATGAAGGAAGAAATCATGCAGCGATGTGCACTGAGTTTGATAGTGCATTAGCTGTACAACAGGTATCAAGATATGCATAATATTGAACACAGATGGGTGTACACTTCCTTTACTTCCATGTTATTCTGTCCAATAGAAACAGAGGATCTATAAAAAGCAGATAATAAACTGTTAGTTCTGGAGCCTGACACCAGTGTTGGTTCCTGGTTACTTATTCCCTTTCTTCAGCCCCAGGATGCCTCAGTGAAAATCTTTGGGAAATGCATCTATCATACTCTAATATATCCCTTATTCAATATGTTATTCAGTCAGTGCATCCTTTATTCAGTGTTTTAGAGGTTCTTGGACTGGCTGTTTTGGTGACATTTTGAAGAGATGTTATGTCATAGCATCACAGCAAGGCTTGATGAAATTGAAGGTAGCTGCTCATGAAAGGTATATATAGATTCATGTGTAAGTAGTTAGTCCTATAACAGGAAGTACAGGATGACCTGAAAGATGGTGCTACCAGTTCTATCTATCATTAAGCAATCTGAAGTTCATAAGAACCACTCTATATGTTTTAGATTTGTACTTCCTAAAACAGTAAGACTCTTACCATCTTAATCTGTAAACAACTTAAGAACAAACTCAGCAACTGTCAGAACATATAGAAGAGGCAATACAGTCATTGTATTTTCCAGATGAACCTTATTATTAGGAAAACCTCACTTCTTAATATTTGCAACTGCTGGGAAATCTCAATAGCAGGGAGTTCATATCATGGTTTTTGATCTGATTTCCCCCTTTTTTTCCTGAGAGTAGACTTGTCTTTTTAAACAATACCAAAGATGACTTTCAATTTTGGTGGTGTTATTTACCTTCCATCCTTCTGCTAAGCTGGATGCTCTGAGAAATCTAGGGCAGTTATAAAAGTCCCTTTTTGCTCCTTTTCTGTGAACCTTGCCAAGCTCTTTAATAGCTTGTGCTCCTCAGCAGCAAATTGCATGGGGTCAGGAAGGTCAGGATGATTTGCGAGCTCTTCCTTGTGCGACAAGTTAGTTTTAGCTGCAAATGCACTCAAATACCGTATTACACGCTGATGGCATTCTGAAGTTGTTCTGCCCCCACACCCTGAAGAAGATGGATTGTTCATGATCTGTGTGTGAGATGCCGCTGCTGTAGTCTGTCTTCAGCTCCAGCTCACATATCTCACCTCTGGGCAACAGCACTGTGTAATTGATGTTCACTATGCCTTAAGGGGTTAAAAGATTAATGCACCACGAAAGTACCCTATAAGCTGCAGTTTTAAGGAGCCAGGCTCCGATCTGCAGTATTAGGTTTCATTAAGAGGTTAAAAAAGAAGCTGTACCAGAATGCATCTTAAGCCAGCAGCTGTAAATAGTTGAACGGAGTCATAACTTTCTGAAAGTTTTTGTTGCTTGGGTATATGATTTCACCACAAACACTGAGTAGGGTTACATTTGACAGCAATATTTTCTTTAATATAGGTAGTGAACCAGTATGCAACAATGGTTGCTATGTTAAGAATTTCAAAACAACTTCTGTAATTGTAAGAATTTAAAAACATAACTCAATACAGAAGACCTGATTTCCCTGCTTAGGTTATAATGACTTCTTACGACTTCAGTGAGAAGTTGCAAATGTCCACAGCAGTAAAAAAAAAAAATCAACTGCAAGTGTATATATACTTGTATATACACACAAACACACATGTGTGTGTATATATATATATATAAATATAAACATACACATATCCCCTCACACTCGTTTCTGATTTTTTCTGTAAATGATTAGCTCCATGGACATTCTGTCAAGGACACTCATAATGGGCAGATAAAGTGTTATTGCAGTGATTGCATGGAAAGCTGAGTAACATTAAACTTTGAATGGGAATAGTTTTTTTTTGCCAGTAACAAGCTTAGATTTCATATCTGATTCAGGCTTAACAATAGCAGTATAAGGCAAAAGAGAAAAAACCCCTTTATGTATATTCTGTTTAAATTAAGTGTTCTACTTTTTAAATTAGATGTGTAGAAGTTATTTCACTGAAGCTGGAAATTAGGTTCACTGAAAGCATTTGGTCATTAGCATAAATATCATAGAGGATGATACAAAAAAAGTTAAGAAATGGCATGACCTGAATAAACCATTAATATTAAAGCTGCAGTTTGGCAGATATTTAAACAGTAGTGAACATCACCCTTCTGGCCTGTCTCTCTGGAGAAGTCTTCAACAGAAAAAGTGTTTTCGGTCTCATCTGAATCCAGACCCAATTCTAACTATTTATATATAACAATAATGTGGTCATATCCAGTGTAATTGTTCAGCATCCTCAGAGAAGTCCAAAAGGCTGGTTTAGAATAGGTATCCCTGGTCTTCAGCCTAAGAAATTGAAGCAAAGAGTGTGTCACATGCCAGCATAAAAACCAGTTGATTGACTCCCAGATCGCCCAGTAGATCTGTCCTACTTCTGCTTCTGCTACTGATCTGCACACATAATCCGCATTTATGTCAATGTCTGGTCTGGTTATAGGCAACTAAATGCTTGTACCATCCGGGGATGTTGGGAAAATTTGAATTTGTCAGTTTGGAAAGGAAAGTAAAGTAGGGATTCCTTTCAGTATTTAGAAAAACTGAACAGAACTGGAACAAAATCAAGCAATCGATCTGTGAATAAGAAAAATGAAAACACTGATCTCACTGGTAACAATTGATGTTTAAAAGGTGCTGTGTTTATATTGAATCACTGGAGACAATTTGTTTCTTCTCGTTTCTGTAGAGGACTGTGGGATGAGAAGATCATGTTTACCTCTTCTTGAATTGCCTTGAAAATCCTGTGTTTGAAAATTCTCAATGAATGAGTAAAACAAAATGGCTAGAGAAATGAAGTAAAAACCTTAAGAAAAAAATAGTGGGTTGAAAACAGGGGGAAAGAATAGACAATGTGGAAAAGTATAGAGACTGTAGTATATGAAAAAAAGACACCTAGAAAAATTTGAAGAACAGCATACTGTGACATGTGCAGTGCTTAGGGTATCTAGATGTGTAAAAATTTTCCTGATAGGAGCTTCCATGTATCTAGAATTTGTTTATTATTGAGAATGTGCTATTTATTCACAGAAATACGCTGTTTTGGAGATTAGCGACATTGCCATTATCCATTTAAGTATGGTAGTCCCCTTCGAGATGATTCAGGTCTCACTTCAGTCTCCCAACTATGACAAACTATCTTGCAAGAGCTCCAGATATCATAAAGTTCACAAGCCTTTAAACACCACAGGGTTTGACTGTATCAAAACCAACATGTGCTACTTTGTGGTAACAAGGTGAGAATCATATAACAAGTTGGTGGAAACAATGGTAATTACATAGTAAATGAATTATGCCATTATCAGGAGATAACCTGCCAGTGGTAATGTGAATCATATCACCACTATAATGCCAAGAGATATTGCAATCTGGAGTTGACTGGTGTTAGTGTTAAAAAAGCACCAGATTATAAAAGACTGAGAGGACAAACTATGGAAACTGAAATACCTTGAAGAGGTAAGGACCATAGCATTAGGACAAATGGGGATCTCTGCATGATTACAAATCTTGTCTAATATCATCACATTGTTTGCAAAACAGATTTTAAAGGCATAATTTGTTTGGAATGACAGGCTACAAATTACACAGAAAATGTAAAAGTAAACCTCAATATTATCCAATGGTTAGTGACTGAATTTTTCAAGCTTTATTTTATTTTTCTTTTTTTTTTAATCTTCTTTGTTTTCATTCTAAGAATCCATTGAGGCTTGCTCATAAAATTGTACATTCATGTGATACCACCCAAGGGATTAAAAATATAGATCTTAGTTTATTTAAAGAAATTAAACTTAACTTTACTACAGAAATCAGTTTGAACAAAATGTTTGAGAACCTCTTAACAGATCCCTTGTTAGTTCATAAGGCATTAGCGCTGAAACAAATAGACTGCAATTTTGTAAGTATTAGAACTACATGAATCTTTTGTAAAAAAATTACACAAACTAATTTCGCTATACACAGCATTAAGTTCATAGTACCGCCTGAATGTTTTTGCTGCAGTCACTAAAGATTTGAACAAACTCAGCTGTACTTTGGAGTGAGATGAGATAATAGGAATTATAGTATCTGCTTCCCTTACCTTTGGTTTGATTAAGTTTATACTGCAAACTCTGCATTGAGGGCTGTTTATTACTATGAGTGGAGATGGTACCCATCTTACCTGGGGCCTGTAGGCATGAGTATAAGCAAGCAGTAATTAAAATAAAATAAAAATATATTTAAAAAAATTTCTAGTATAATCTGTCAGATATTTTGGGGTCATTTTATGGGAGTGTTTTCTGAGAACTCTGAGACCTTTCACATCCATTGCTGCAGTACAGAGGCGGAGAGGGTTGGCTTTTGAAGAAAGCATCACTCTGGGGGCTCTGAATTGTAGCAGCTGTGAGGGCTGTGGCTGGAGGAAGAATGAGTGAAGAAGGATGTGAAAAAGATGAAAGGGAGCTCAACACAGGCAGCGAGGCAGCACAAGCAGGAGAAGTATCACCATGGCTTTCAGCAACATCAGGGAGGAAGATGGAAAAGCTGAGGAAGCTGGAGGGTGTGGAGGAGTTTAAGTTGAGGAGGAAGAGACACTACAGGAAAACAAATTCCCTCTAAGGTGAGGAGAGCACACTGGCCTGTTTATTCTTACACCAGTGAAGAATATGGTGCTATTGCTGTCACTGATCCTTTTGGCACCGAATTGATACAGTGATAATGGGAGCAAAAGTAGTTGTCAGACTTGAAACAAAACAAAGGATACAACAACAGCTTTCATTCCTATCTCTAGAGTCGCCACCAAGCAAAACTATTTTGTTAATATTTTAGTGTTATTAGTCATAAATACAGCAAGGGAGCTATTACAAATGAAACACTAGAACAGACTGAGCTGACAGTAAGCTCAAACATGCCTAGGGCAACAAACTTTTTTTTAGTGTTATGACTTTCTAGTTTCTACTTGTGATGAATAATGTGTCAGAAGAATCGCTGAACTCCTTTACTGATTATTAAGGTTTTCAAACAAATGATCCAGAAAACAATCCAACTTTGGGGTGAGTATTTGGAAATAACCATTTTCCTTTTGTTAAAACATCCATGTTAACCTGATCATTCAGATCCTTAATTCAGCTACTGCCTATGCATTTACTTTTCCAAATGAGGCTGAGCTCCCACGAAGAAATGTATGTGTATTTGGAAACTTCAGTCTGTGAATGTCAACAAACCCCTTTTATCTTCCCACTCATTTTATGCTCTATCTCAGGTTGAGTAAACCTCAGATTCTGACTCATAATGGGAAAAAAGTGACGCTGACTGATCTCCAGTTTAGGCATTGGTGGAAAGACTGTGAAGAGCTGTGCTTACTTCATAAGAAGATGAGAGACTTGGGGTTGTTCAGCCTGGAGAAGAGAAGGCTCCAAGGAGACCTTATAGCGGCCTTCCAGTACCTAAACGGGGCTTAAAAGAGAGACGGGGGCAGACTTTTTAGAGGGTTCAGTTGCAATAAGACAAGGAGCAGTGGTTTTAAACTGAAAGAGGATAGATCTAGATCGGATGTAAAGAAGATATTCTTTATGATGAGAGTGGTGAAACACTGGAACAGGTTGCCCAGAGAGGCTGTAGATGCCCCATTCCTGGAAACATTCAAGGTCAGGTTGGATGGGGCTCTGAGCAACCTGATCTAGTTGAAGACAACCCTGCTTATTGTACGGGGGCTGGACTCCATGACCTTTAATGGTTCCTTCCAACCCAAACCATTCTATGATTCTATGATAAGGACAGTGCGTATGAAGTAAACTAATCTGGAAATGCTAATCTGAGACTCACCCTGATGCCTGTAGGCCATGTATCTGAAGCTAAGTGCAATTCAAAATTTTTTTCCAGAATGTGTCTGAGTTTGTTGCAAGCTGCAACTCATGTGTCTACATGAACTGTAAACTTTTAGTTTTCGTATGATGTTACCTTCATTTTTAGATCCTTAAATTAGTTGGAAATGAAGTTACATGGGCTAAATCATATTTGGAAACCAAGAACTCTTGTATTTAATCTGATGAAGGTCTTCAGAGATTTGTATTTTCTAACTACACTGCTCACTAATTCACTAACATAAGCTACACCTCAAAAAAGATATTTTTTCTCCTTACAGATATTCTCTTACTGATTTCTGTTGACATGATACATAGTTTTAAACTATTTATGTAAACTCCTTATAAAGTCTCATGTAACATTTTTATTTCAATGTTCTGAGAATAGCAACTGACAGGCCTCCTCCACTATTCTGGTGTTACTGCACATATAAAAGGTAACTACTACTGCTTTCCATATCTTTTTGGATCATGTAGATTGTGTACTTCACTGCAGTTAGCCCTCTTTGTTGAAGGCTGTGACTGGAACTGAAAAGCAAGCTGACATTAGTGGGGATAAATAACTTTTTAAAGTGAGTAAGGAGCCCAGACTAAAGTGCTTGATACAGAAGGGACATGTTTTTTCCAGTCAGATGAGCTATGTTCTCAGTTTAAGCCATCACCTTCAATGACCTTTTAGGGGAGGATAGTACTGGATATATTTCTGTTTTTTCACTGGCGTGACTATTATTTTCACTAGTAGAGTTCTTGTGGGGACTGAAAAAGGATACTCTGGGCAGAGTGAAGCTTGCTTTCTTCATCAGATAGCAGTGTGATTACAGAAAAGATTAAATTATTCTCCAGAAAGTGAAGACATTTGATTTAGAAGAATTTCCATATGACACTGCAAATAATGAACTGTTTTCATAAAATGAAATAAGGAAAACATTAATTGTTAATTTAAGAAGGGATGAAAAATAGAAAAATTAAAAGCTTATTAGGCTCACTTTTGCACTGTATAATTTTTCTAAGGAAATTAGCAAAGAAATTTATGTGGGTATTTTTTTTTTTTTCTGGCTGAATTGCTATGAAAGTAATTTTCAAATTTTCTGAAAAATAAAAATTCTAAATCAAGCAAAACTTGAGAAGAAGCTGCCAATAAAAAATTCTTCCAAGTGAGATAGCTTCTACTCATTCATTCTGGTTACCCACAGGTACAGAAAAATTCATAATTTTAGGAACTATTCAGTTTTTATTGCCCAGTTGAGTCAGGGGTGGGAGACGTTGATAAATCTTCAGTCAGCAAAGACAGATAGGCACAAGAATCTTAAATTCACTCTACATGATTCATCAGGGAAACAGGTATAGGCAGCTGCTTTATTCTCACTAATATTCTCACTGTGTTAGTAGACTGTCTCACAAATGAGTCAACAAATTAGCCAGTGTTTACCTTTTAAAAACATATTGCTCATCCTTCTGTTTTAGGAAAGGTTTGGTTACATTTAATCCTTCTAATCTCTTGATTGTACAGAATTATTCTAAGGCACGTTGCCTTACTCCCCACTGAACTCAGCCAACATGACACTATCTTGTTTTTCCTGTAATCAGAAACTAATGGGGACTATACAAACTCCTCCCTTCCCTCTACCCCATTCTTCTCCACCTCCCTCTGAGGCAATCAAACTGTGTAATCATTAGAAAGACTAATCAAGACAACAGGATTAAGATCCAGAAGCTCACTGTAAGCCTCTACTGAATAGTTATCTCTAAATAGGCCAAGAATAGAACCATGAGTAAGTCAAAAGTTCTCTAAGAAAATCAAAGGTCAAGTATGAAAGGATGTAAATTTAGTTTTTAGTGATTACATTAGCTTATTTGTGGTGCTTCAGCTACAATACAGAGACCATGCGCGTTTTCTTTTTAAAAGGATACATGTTCTTTTTAAAATCTACCATCATTTATATTTGATAGTTGTTTGTGCTCTGTTTCTTACCTGTCTCATAGCATTCATTGCTATGTAAGAATTCTGTTAGTATGTGTATGTGGTGATGGTCTGGCAGTAAGCTTTCATGTATATGAGTGTTTATTCAGCAGAAGATGTCTCACAACCTGAAGTGTAAAGTGTATTAAAAATATTCAAAAGCTTTGTGAAATGTAAGAAATAATGTATATAAAGCACAATTTTAGAAGAAAAGGAGAATCAACTTCTCTCTGTGTGTCTGAGAGAGTATATCCATGTAGGAATGCTAGTCTTTCTAAAAATATTAAGCATGAAGAGATGAGCTCTGCAAAAGAACTGAAGGAATAAAAGGAAAACAAGGATCCACAGAGACTGGGGGAAAATAGCTTTCAGCTGTTCAGTGCTGGAGATATTAGAACTAAATAGCAGTCTGTATTGCCAGAAAATCTTTATAAAATTTATTTATTTATTTTTAAGAGAAGGCATATTTATAGTTGGCTATACTTCTAAAACAAAATAAATGTATAACAAAATCTTTAAAAGA
This sequence comes from Tyto alba, assembly GCF_018691265.1. Classification (NCBI taxonomy): domain Eukaryota; kingdom Metazoa; phylum Chordata; class Aves; order Strigiformes; family Tytonidae; genus Tyto; species Tyto alba. Next base: position 24,567,973 of record NW_024881301.1, read on the forward strand.
AGATAAACCAAAGATATGGTGTTGATCTTTCATCTTATTTTAATAGGTCATACTTGCCTGCATATATATTTAGATATAAGTGGATATTTTGAGAGAGAGAGAGAGAGAGAGAAATTGCATGGATTGTCTGTGTCTATTTGTATAAGAATATGAATATATGTTGTGTAAAAACAGATTGACTGTGTATACAGTAGTTGGTAATGGTCAGTGGTAAAAGTACTGGCCAGACACCAATAAAAAATGTAAAGTTGTTTGTTTGTTTGTTTTTACAGTAATTAACTGGTGATTTATTTTATAAATGTGTAATGGTAATTCAATAAATTTGTTAATTTTGTGCTAGGGGTTTTTATTTGTAACTATCAAGACACTGTGCACATCTGTGTCATGGAGAATTTTGCCAATATGCCATTATTTCACTCATTTCAATAAATTTGTTACACAAATATCAAGAGGAAAGAGTGCCTGGGATGTTAGAAAACCAGAGTTGCTGTGCTAACATGCATAGACACGAGAGAGTATTACAGGCTCTGTGGAGCATTCCTCAGAGGTGTTAATGACTTTAAGCCTGTCAAGAATGTCTCCAGCTTGTACAGCAAAGACAATTCAACAGTTTAATAAAAAGGTGTAACATTTCCTACAGGTGAGCTCAGGTGATCAAAGGATATAATAGAACTTTTGTTACTTCATTCAAAGAATGCGTTCTGGAGTTTAACCTTTGCTTTTGATGTAATGTCATCTTTGAATGCTAACAGCCTTTTCTAGGAAGGATTAAGTTGTTTGAAGTGTTTTTTGGTCTTTGTTTAGGACATGGCTTTGGAAACTAAAGAAAGTGTGGAGTAATGTGCTATAAATCATGGAAAGGCTTTAAATAGTAATATATAGAATAATAACTAAAACTCATGAAGGAGAAGGTCAAGACTGGATGGTTGAGATTGATCACAGTAGGTTTGTGTTCAGGCATAGATGTCTGGAGTTTACTCATATTAGAGAACCCTTTTAGATGAGAATATTTGTGAAATGGTAACAACTGGTCCGTTTCTGTAGGTACAGTGTGCTTTCATTTCCATTCTAGGAGATAAATTGTAGCACAGGAACTGGATAAACAACCAGGAGTAGATAACAATAAGAAAGTAGAAGCTATACAGGCCCCGCATCTCATTCAACTGTCTGACAGATGTTTCTGTTCATGAGGCACAGGAATCTTATTTTTTCCTAAACCCTCACAGATTTCACCTCAGCATTTATACTAATATTACCAAGCCTACGACTGTTGCTGCTGATGGCCTGTGCAAAAAAGTCTTTCCATTTGCAGTGGTGAATATGGCATGTCTGTCAAGGAATGGTGACTTTTGCCATCTTATTTTAATCCTACCTTCCAATACATGTTTGAGTCCATAGTCACACCTATAGTGTACTGACAAATGCAAAGGTAGAAGCTGTAACGTCACCTGGATCTGCCTGATTTTGCACTATTCCTCATACACACTCTCACTTTCTCCTTCCATTCACAAAAATGCAGCCCAGCAAGCATTATTTCCCTGTGCTGTGCTGGTACAGGGCAAAGCACAGATACTGAAAAGTAATATGAGACTGTACTTTTAAATAAATTCAGATGTAATGCTGCCTATGATTAAGGAAAATCTATTGGGAAAATTAACAGAAGTGACAGCAGGAAAGAGATATTGATGCTTTGTTTCTGAGTAATGAAGCCAGATAGGCAAGGATGACTAATTCTCATAGTTATTACCAATTAATTGATTGACTTTGCCTGGAAGTACTAATAAATCTTTATTCTCTGGCATAAGTTGGCTCAGGTTGTCTTTCAGGAGCAGCTGCCTTGACAAAACAAGCAGAAAGTTATTGAGGGTTACGGAATGGTTTTAGGCAAGGGTGAAATCTGTGGGAAAATTCAGAAATGGTTTCCACATTTTGAAGCAACTAGTTGGGCTTGAGGCAGGCATCCCAGATTACTGGAGCACATTATACCTTCAAAATCTGAAATAGAATAGCATGTCAATAGGTAGGGAATAGGTGTCTTCTAAGAAAGCCTCCTTACCTGATTTTTGGTTCTCCCTCCCATGTCCCTACTTTCCAACACCAGAGAGCAGATGCTGAGCCTAGGAAAACAATCGTAAGAGATGCATTTCAGATTGCCAGAAACAACAGCGTTGTGATGTCCTCTTGCAAGTCATGGCCTTCAGTGAGCACCTCAGTTTTGCTACAATCAGTGGTTTACAGCTGGTGCTGGAATTTCAGTTCAAACTAGTAAGTCCCTGGTTGTTCATCAATACCTGTCCATTGCCACAGCTCCAAAGTGTTTCATAAATAAGCAGAGGAATTTATTTGTGTCTTTGAAGTATTTGCACACAAATGGAACACAGATATTTGACTCCATTCACCACTGCTGGCTTGAGAAGTTGCAGACTGCTGGGTCAGAACAACACAAAACTCTGCAGAAGCACTGCCATGGATGGGAGGTACACCGTGGAGATGTTCTGAGTGAAGGTCAGAGGTAAAATGCAGTCCTGTTCTGATAACAGAACTCTTCACAAATAAGATTTTTTTTTTTAAGTTCTCATTTCATACATGACTTCTTTTTCCAACCCACATCTTTCCTTTGGGGAAAGGGTCTCTTTCCTCACGATAAGAATGATCTTCAAGGGAAGGTCTTCAGGCTTCTCTGGAGCCGGATTGCATCTTCAGACTTTGTGGAAGGATGGTCCAGGACTTTTTCAAACAACACAGACTAGAAACAAATGTCAAGAGGACTGGAAGAGAGGGAAAGGATGACACTATGTGACTCCTCTGACTGGTCCAAGATATATGAGGCTGTTCAGATAAATGTATTTCATCTCTTGAGGGACATCAAAGATAGGTGAGGTGAAGGGATCCAAAAGAATTATGCTGAGCATCCAGATGTTGCTCTAAGATTCTTACCCCATTTTCTCTGAATGATAACATGAACCTTTTTACTGTGGCCTGCCTTAAGTCAGAACAATACCACATATCCTTTGTGTAATATTTTTAATCTATGATACCAGAAAAAAATGTTCCAAGAGTAAAATGTTGTGATTTTTTTTTTTTTTCAGAGATCTAGAAATTTTGGCACAATGGACATTTTATAACTGAATATAGTCACTATGTGTCTGTACCTATAGGAGAACATAAATCATTCTGCAATTTGTTCAATAAATCTTTAGGCAGCAAATGTTATTTTTATAATGCAATTACCTTTTTTTATTTCCGATTCTGTGATTTCATTACTGTTCCTCCAACATTAAGATTGAAAATGACCTTCCTTGGTTTAGGTACTAAATATGTCTTGGGTCCCCTCAGGCAGACGAGCAGTAGAATTTTGGGGGGCAAGAAAGAGTTATACATTTAAGGAAAATCCCAAAATTTAAGGTGTGGGTATGGGTAGACAGATATTAACATGTGAAATAGATTAAGTTGTTGGCCTGGTTTTGGCTGTGACAGAGTTAATTACTTCCTAATAGCTGGTATAGTGCTGTATGCTGGATTTAGTATGAGAATAACGCTGATAACAGACTGCTATTTTAGTTGTTGCTCAGTACTGCTTATCCTAATTCAAGAATTTTTCAGTTTCCCAAGGTCTGACAGCAGGGATGTGCACAAGAATCTGGGAGGGATCCTTGCCAGGATAGTTGACCCGAACTAGCCAAAGGGGTATTCCATATGTCATGATCAGTATATAAATGGAGGAGTTGGCCTGGGGGTGCTGACTGCTTCTTGGGGATTGTCTGGGCATCAGTCGGTGGTGAACAATTGCAATGTGCATCACTTGTTTTTTTTGGGTGTTATATCTCTCTGGTTTTGTTATCTTCCTTTCCATCACAAGTATAATAATAGCATTATATTATTATTATTATTATTATTATTATTATTATTATTATTATTATTAATAATAATAATAATAATAATAATAATAATAATAAACAACTGTTCTTATCTCAACCCACAAGTTTTATTTTTTCCAGATTATTCTCCCTATCCTACTGGGGACAGGGGGGACAACTGAGTGAGTGGCTGTGTGGTACCTAGTTGCCAGCTGGGGTTTAAACCCCAACAGTTGTATTTGTAGCATCTCTGTCCACAGAAACATATAATTCATAATACATGGGAAAGATGAGGGAAAATCATATCTTTCCTGAAGCCAGAGGTTGCAGGATATAACTCTAAAAGATATCTCCATAGATCTTTTGTCAATGTCAGATGGATTACTTGCCAATGCAGACATGATGAATACCAGAGGATAAGTATAATGTATATGTATACACATATGAAAGATCAGACCAAGTGTTTTCCCAAATTCATGGTCCAAGGAAATGAATCCTAATTCTGCATTTCTCAAAAAGTCTCCAACATTTTGATTTATAAGGTCTTCTTCAATGTATTTCTGTATTCTGTTTAGGGTGCTTATTTTTTTTATGTCCTAAATATGTTGCCCAAAATATGTTGGAAAACTTGTCCAAAACTATTCAGTTGAAATTCTTGGTATTTGAAGAAGAAAAATACAGTATGTTAATTTTAGACATCATTTCATTTCCATTTCCATAACTATTAGAGAAAATAGCCCTCTACAGGATTAGAAATAAATTAACATTTATATTGCTGTTAGCTATGATTCTAGTTTTTGGATAGTACATACTTACATGTAAGTTTTAGGACCACATATTAAAATGTGTTTGTTTTCTTCTGGTAATACTGGCGAATCCATATAAATACTACTAAAATGAAACAAATGATTTATGATACAAAACTTTCAGGAATTATATTGTTTTAAATTGAGACATTATTCACCAGCATATGTAGTGATTCATTTTTATGAACTCTGTTTGTGTTTCTTCACCAGTACATTTTTTTCCCCCATTTTATTAAAAGCAGTAGGTTTTTTATGAGAAGAGACTGCTGATCCTGTGAAAATATTTGAGGGAATAAAACGAACATGAGTGAATGTGTTCTTTATTTTGTGAATAAATCCATGCTATAATTTCACTTAGCATCAGTGAACACTAAACAGTGTTCACTTCTTTACATCTTTACTCATAAATAATTAGAGAATTGGATGATGTTTCTGTCCAGACAATGAAAAACCGACGTAGGATTGTAAAAACTTCCTTGAAGTCCACTTCCTGAACTCACTGTTTGCTGCTTTTACTGCTGCGAAATGGTGGTGTTTTATATTTATATGCTTATTTCATATATATCATGAAAATGAATGTTTTACTTTAGTAATTGCCCTTAAAACATACCACAGGGATATTTTGTTCAGGAATTCCTACCCAGTGGAAGAGTAAATGGTTTTACATTATGGAAATTCAGATAGCTATGCTTCCTGTAGAAAAGTAAATTAATGGATTGGAATGTCCCAACTTATACAGCAAATGATAATTTTATTGTCCTTTTTGCTAATTCTGCTGATCACACATTCTTTTTCATTGTTGAATAGAAATAAAGTATAAATAATAAAATATGCTTGGTTACCAGACAAATGGCATACCTCCCACTGTATAATGCAAGAGCAACACTTAAAAAAATTCTTTAGTATCATGCAATGCCTTATGGAACAGCTAAGGCAGAGTGAGGTTACTGTCCTTATTAGCAACAAGAACTGTGGGATTTTGTTTTGGTTTACTTATAAAAAAAATATAAAACACTTTTTATTTGAATGGGGTTCTAAGGAAGTCTAATGGCAAAATATGTTTGGTTAGGGAGGAGAAATGCTGAGACTTACAATGTCTGTTCTTTTTCTTCACCTTAAAATTTAGGTGCAGATGTGAAATTGGAAAAATTTAGAGTTCACTTTTTTCATTTCCCTAGCTATTAGAGAAAACAGTTCTCTACACATTTAGGAAGGTAGGAACTTCCTGGCTGTGTATATTATTAAGATGTGCAGAATGACATCTGAGGTATTTTCTCACTGGTGTAATTCCAACTTTCCATGGACCTCTCAGATGGATTCTTTTGAATTTGAAGAGAAAACATGAAGAAAACCCTAGACTCATCTTTCTGATTTATCAGTCCATGCTTTACAGGGAGCAACTTATATGTTTTTCTGTTGCAAAAGGAATGTCTTCCATATCCTAACTCTTTTACAAATCATAATTTTACATAGGAAATATAGCTTAATATTACAAAATTATATCCACTGGAATTGTTTCTGAACATTGAATGGAAAAAAAAAAAAGTGTCAATCTTGTCTTGTAGTTGATTTTGTGATTAAATATTCAAAAGTTGGTAATATGTAAAATGCAGTGGTCTGCTTGAGACAAAAAATGTATCATGGGCATTTGGCATTGTGCAGTGCCTATGTGTGATGAGTAACAGTTATGTATCTGTTTCCAAACCTTTCTTTTTCATTAGAGCCAAACTTCTGTCAGTTTGTGCTTCAGTTGTGGCCTGAGGTTTTGTGTCAAAAAAGTGTGGTAAATGAAATATATATTACTGGATGACTTTCTTGGTCCTCTAGTATTTCTTTGTGTATTAAGAAAAACGGACCATATTATTAGAGAGTAATAGCAGCATTAAATTCTCTCTCTAGCTCCCATCTTCTGTCTTTTTTTTTTGAAGATCATGTGATTGATCCTTGCCTTTCTGTCCTTGTTTTTAATCATTCTACATGCGACTGTTCTGCTGGGTCCCATTAATGTTCAATTTGCAGCAGGAAACCATTCCCATGCACTATCAAAGTTGTATTTAGGAATGTAAACATTTAATCTCATATATGTTAGAAAATGAACTCTATGGAAAAGATGAGATTTAGTACTTTGTTGTCAATCAGACATTCTCAGTTCACCTCTTAGGGAAGAGAGGTGAAATAAAAATAAAGGTGTGTTTTAGGTTTTACTATGAAATCTCAGAGGTTGAGAGAATAGACCACAGGCTAAGTAAGTGTACATAATAGGTTATCCTTTTCTTCCTAAAATTTGCTCTCCAGGTCAAAATTAGTGAGCCATCACAGGAGGGCTCATAATCCCCTTGTTCAGACTAGTACACTTGCTATCCAAATTCTGTGGTTAAATTTCAGTTTTGATCTAGTATTTCACACACCTTGAGTATGGAATAAATTTTCTTTCTCATTGCCATTTCTGGAATTGGAGGTATTAGTCATTCTGTTGCTGTCAAACCATGATCTTATCTCACTGTTTATATAAAAATGTAATTTCTTTTCAGTCAAACTACTCCACTATAAAACCAAATAACAAGACCAGAGTCAGACCACATTCTGCCAAGTATTAGAGAAGAAAAACACTATTGAAATGAAGCGTGTGTGTGTGTGTGTGTGTGTGTGTGTGTGTGTGTATGCATGCACACATCATGTAATGGTGTATAGCAGAAGACTGGAGGAGGGAATACTAGGACAACAGCTTTACTGAGATAATTTCCTAGGAGATAACTTAGCTAAAGAAGCTAAATGGGAAATACTCTATTTGGAAAAGCATTTAACTGTTGGCAAAGGCTGTAAGAGTTATTAAACAGACACTGCATATGCATCTGATTCTGAAGTTGTCTATATGAACATGCAGGTTTCTCTAATAAGGGTGGAAAGAGGAATAATTTCCTTACTACTCAGAAATTCAAGAGCATAGCAATTTTTGCCCCTTTGCCACTTTTCTACCTCAGAAAGTTAAGCAAGAAAAGAATGGATTTTAAACCTCATCTAATAGTGCTGTTAAGATATTAATTGGTACTGATATCATTAAATTTCTTTCCACTGTTAGTTCTGGGGAGTCAGTGGTAGGTTTCAAACATTGATTTTAATTTGATGTATTTCATTACTGTATTCCTTTCTGATAAAAATAGTACTTTGGAAGACATAATAGTACAGAAACATCAATACTTTGCCAATTGCCAAAAGGAAAAAAAAAAAAAAATGTACAGGAGTCTGATCTGTGGTATGTCCCATGCTACATTAACTGCATTGCATCATAAAGTGGAACTAGTAGTAGATTTTAAGCAGATTTTAAGCATAGATTATACGTGACTTTCTTCCCTGTGGTATGGCCTTGACGTAGATCTGACTGTTTTCATCACTGATGGCAGCATTCAAAATATGAGTGAAGGACCTTGGCCTACATTTCTGACCTTGAACAACTTAACTACGTGTGACAACATCAGGCTGGATGCATCTCTTTTTGACTCTTTACATGCAGAGTACTCCAGAAAAAAAAGACTTTGTTCATAGAAACATAAACGTAACTGAGGAAATAGATACTCTTGCCTATGAGTTGTAGCTGCTGCCTGTTTCTGTGAAGGGAACACCTCATCTTCTTTTGCCTAGATGGTCAATTAGGGTTTACTGATTGGCTTCCAGGTTAATGTAATGTAATATCATAGTGGGGGGGACCAACTGGTCAAGAGTAGATGCTGGTTTTCCTAGAAACGTTAAAAACCTGAGGTCTAAGAGCTTGAAGCATGGAAACCAGTAGGCAGAAAGTCAGACACCTTTCCATAGGGATCATAAGGTTTATTGAAACTGACCTACATACCCTGAACATGCTGCTGTTGTGCAACTTTTTCCTTTCTGACACCACCTCCCTCCTCTACCAAATGACAAACAAGTTAGACAATTTTGGGTGAGCTGCAAATATACATTTTTCCTCTTGCTTGCAGGTTCTTGTTACCCTTGAAGAGTCAGGGCATCATCTTGCAATCCCTTCTATCAGCAGATGTTGAATGGGACAAAAGTAGAGTCTCAAAATGTCAAATTACAGGATCAGTCCATCTTTGATTAGAAGATTTTGCTGAGTCTAAGCCTTAGATAACGCACCTCTTTCTTTGCATGTGGCTGTAAATTCTTATATGAAACATAGGGCTTCAGACCGTGGTTGCTTCCAGTATTGATGGATAAGCTTTCCTGGAACTTGCTGTGTATCTGTAACAGCACAGGTTATTAGACTTCTCTGCGCAAAGAAGGCAGGCAGCAGCACCCAGAAAAGCAATTTCCTAGGTGCCTTCACCGTATTAGAGTAATAAAGGAAGGTCAACATCTCCTTTCTGTCTCTTCCTCAGGCAGTCTGGACTCTGGGAGTGTCCAGTTAGTTTGCAGAGAAGTAAAGGTCTTCAAAAAATGTTTATGATGTACTCATTCACAAGGTAGGATAAATGAATCCTTCTACTATTATTTGCTTTTCTTATGAAAATTTCAAGGTCCTGCAGCCTCTAAATATGTCACATCAGCAGAGCATATCACTAAGGTGGGGTTACATGAGTATGCCAAACCTCTCACCCCTTAGGTAAGACTAAAGTGCTGCAGACTGCACTGAATATTCAGTAAAGTGCATTAACCCTGTTCTATCAGACAGATTCAGTAACAAACCCAGCTTTTAAAATAATGGTAGTAGCAACTGTTTTGTGCCACAGCTACAGTCTTATAGTTCATTTATAAACCCAGAGGTGTTTTTAATGTTCATAACACAAGAGAAGTCAAATCCTATCATAGAAAATATCAAGGCCTTTATGCTCATTTCACCTGATAAACAGAGGCCTGTTGGTCCTGAGAGATTGAACTGAAGTTACATGTCCTGTGACACAGAGTCTCTCCAAATCCCAGTACAGAACCTTTCTGAGGAGATCTGCTGGCTGATTGCAGTCTTGCAATGTTGCAGATTTCTGAAAATGTAGTATTGTGGCTTAAGTATGTTTTAGGTCATTGGGAGAATACGTCAGGAAGGCAGAATAATATGGCCATGTATTTGTTGTTCTAAATTGCTGTGTAACATTCCTTTCTATTGTTGAACAGTTTTTCTTCTGCAGGCTAATGCTAGATGCTGTTCTTAAACAAGCAGCCCACTACTTCTCCAACTGATGTTGGCAACCAAAATCCTAGTAGCATTAATGGGAACAGGATAGTTGATAAAGTTTGTAACATGCTTGGGACCTCCTACATTGAAAAACAAGTGTTGAAACTCAGAGTTTAAGCAGTGGTTTACAAATTCACAGCCCTTTTGGAGTCTGCATTTTATTTGCTCAGCTATCATATTTTTTTTCTAACCAGTGCTAACATACTTTTTTCAGAAACAATAATTTTAAAGAAGATCCCTATATACAGGTTTATCTGTTCTTAGGAAAATTAAAGTGGGAGGTATTCCTTCAAGTTGGGTCATTCTAAAAAGCTTTTCATCATAGCTTCTCTCTGACAAAGTAGGGCAATTCTGGGCAATGTGGGAGGATAAGGGGAGATGAGACAGACTATAAAGCTTTTCACCTGGAGCAGAGGATTTTTTTTTTCTCCCACAGTTGTGTTAAAACATGTTTTCAGCTTCTGTGATTTTTCCTAATCCTGTATGTTCCTTTCAGCTGTTTCAGCATGCAGAGCATGTTTACAGTCAAGATAATGTAGGCACGATCACTAGCTGGTTACAAGAGTTATTCATAGATCTGTGCATAAGTGAGGATAAACAGAGCAGTTTATTTCTTGACAAGATTCACTGTGTTGTAGTTAGATGAAGTAGGTTTAGTGTGTTGTCTTAATCCAACTCTTACATATTTATTCAGCAAATCCCTTGCAGTGGATTAAAATCTTAACCTTTTGAGTCCCTTAGCATGAAGATAAAATCATAAACAGAGGTAGCTTTGAAAATATTTCTTGATGGTGTATAAACATTTGAAAAGATGTTTATGTATCTTAAACCAAGATAAAAAAATATCTTGTATAAAAAATTGAATATAATGACAGAAAATATTTGAGTGAAAATTAACTAGTAAAAATAAATATTACTTAATTATTCTTATACATGGGAATATTAATGGCATCTTTCTAATTGAGATCTAAAAAGTAATACTAATTTAAGAAATTAATATGTCAAGAATAGCTACTGACAACTCAGGGTAGCACTTTCTTGTATAGACAGAGGATTGAACTAGACCTTTGGTCAAACTCATCTTTCTTCTTGTCTCTTTTTTTTTTTTTTTTTCTTTTGGGCAGGTATTCTGTCATTCTGCATGCTAGAAATACAAGATTGTTTTATATTGAAGATGTTTTCTATAGAAGCTTGCCACAATGAATAGCTTATGACATTTATTTTGAGACACATTTTAAAAAGTTTCATCCATGTTGTCCTGGTTGGGGCTGGCCTAGAGTTCCCGTTGGTCTGGCAGCGGGAGGAGCTGCAGCCCCCTGAGACCCCAGGGGCTCCCCAGGGCCCAGTGCCCTCACCTGTGTGCGGGGGCGGGGGGAGCACAGCTGGAGGGCTGGGCCCCGATTGGCCGATATCCCATGTCACGTGACATTGCGCTCACTATATAAAGGCAGGAACGGGCCAGGAGGGCCTCTCACTTCTGGGAGTGTGGCTGTGGGGCCTTTGTGCTTGGGATCGCCAACCGGGAGGTGAGCAGCTGTGTTGTACATTACCTGCTGATACTGCTGTCAGCGTGTTATTCTGTCACTGTTATTAAACTGTTTGTATCTCAACCCGCGAGTCTCCCTTTGCCCCTCCGATTCCTTCCCTGTTCCCAAGTGGGGGGAGGGTGCGTGAGCGGCTGCGGGGCGTTTAGCTGCTGACTAGGCTCAAACCACAACATGTATTAACCAATATGCTTCCATCTCAGAACAAGTGAATATTTTTCTCTAAATACCAATCGAAGTTATGCTCATACAATGAAGAGTGAAGTTCATGGAGGTGAAGATATAAGTATCTATTCAGATTTGGAATCAGAAGTTTGAGATGTTAAGCCGTATAGTAGACAGAAGCAAAGTTTCCTTTACCAAATAAATGTCTTACTGTAAATCAAAATGGAAGACTGGGATTTCAGGAAATAATCCACAATTCCAGAAATTATTTAAATATTGGTGTGAAGTTTCAAGCAGGCCAAGAGGGTCTGCAACCAAGTTCCCAACAAAGCCAGTGGTAAAAGAGCATATCACAAAGCCTGGCCAATTTTTCTGGTGCATCAGAAAACCCTCCTTTCCAAAGCTAAATAACTGCTTATATTTTAACCTTGTGCATGTTGTTTATAAAAGCGCTTGCTTTTCTTGTACGAACGAAGTCTAGACTAACAGATTTGACCCTTTTCTGTTTTCTGTTTTGGTCTCTTATTCTCTTGTCCAACAAGTGAAAAACCTCTTGATGTGCAGTCAGCAGTCTGGTATGTGATATAGCAGAGATTATGTGAGTAGCAAACCACATTTTCAGAGGTGGCATGTGAATAATTGCTGTTGAGCTGTTGGAGATGCCAATCTGGCACACAGGATGGTGCCTGCTGAAGAGTGCAGCCGTGCTAGGAAAAGTCGTCATTCCTTTCCTCATCTTTTCTGTACACAGGGTGGGGAGATTCCAGTACCCATTAGGCTTTTTGTTCACTATCACTATCACTCATAAGCAGCTGTCACATATCGTATTTTCCATCCTTTCAAGCATCAGATGTGGTACTACTGAATAGCTGCAGTGCATTGATTCTGGAGCAGTGGTTACGCCGGGTTGCTGAGTGACTATTAGCTGTGGCAGGTCGACAGACTTCTTCCCAGTAGTACTCCTAAGGGGGTCCTCAGTAAAGAGGCAGAATGATTTTTGAAGTTTCTTTTTCTATCTGACTGCCAAGAGCTTCCAAAAATAACCCCTATTGCTCCTGCTATTAGAGCTGAGGCTGGAGCTAGGCGCTTGGGGAGCATTCGCCGGGCTCAGCGTGGATCCTGGCATTTCAAAGCCAGTGCTGCTCCATGAGTAATTCAAGCAGAAAAGTACTTACACCCCTTGCCCTGCAGTGGGCTAGGCCAACGGTCCTGATGAATTTACAGGCTTTAACGTTTCACAGCTACTTAACATTAAGCATGGCTCCTTCTGACCCCCAGCCCTCCCAGGCTGGAATAACAGGCCGTTCAGTGCCTTACCTAATTGGTAAGGCAAGATAATAATGAGAGTAAAAGAGACACGAAGACAGATCATGCCTAAATGAACATGGGGGAGCTTAACCAGCAGGAATAAGAATAACTAAGATCTAGTGCCTATTGTTTGCATAACATCCTGTTTCTGTAAATGCAGCTTCCTATCAACACTTCAATCACGTTTATAAATGCACAGAAAAGGGTGAATGCAGATGCTTGTGACACGGTAGGGATGACTGCACAACACAAGCTGAGCTGCTGTATATCTTTTCAGAATAAGGAAAAAAAATCTTGTACACTTTTTTTTTGCCAAAGGCCTCAGCATAGAACTGCAGGTTTTTTTAAAAGTGGCCAATTTAGCAACACAAAAGAAATAAAAATTCATCTTTGTACATCTAAATTTATTTTAAAACTGACTCTGCAGAACCAAGGTCTCTATAACTCTTATAAAAGCAATATTCTAGCCTTTTTTGGATTTCTTAAAAGTGCTTATCAAGATGAATGAGAACAGTGGTGTGTAATTTCAAAAATGTAATTGCTTTTCTCTCTAGCTTTCTCTAAGCATCTTCAAGGTCACCCATAAAAAGGGACGGATAAACCTATAATCCAAGTCTTCTCCTGGTGTTCCATGCCAGTGCATATTACTCGCTGAATAAAAGTCTTGTAACTTCTTGAATAGTTCACCTCTATTTTTCCCCCCTTCTCAAGACAGAGTATGAAACTCCTACCAGTTTGCATATCATGTCATAACGTTAAAACTTCAAGTGACTATGAAACAAAATATACTTCTATTTATTTTGAAGAACAGCTGCAAATGGATGAAGAAAATTTATTTCATTGTAATCTGCAGTATGTATCAACTCTGTTTTGCTTCTTCAGTCTCATATGTAAAGAATGGACCTGTTGAGAGGGAGCTGCAAAATTTGAGTTTGTGTCCCCTTCGTGGTACCTTCAGGCCTGCTTGAGGAGATGGTTGCCTGCCAGTGAGCTTGTCTTCCCCTCTGTTTGGGCCACATTCAAACAGTTGCAGTGATTTTTGTTCTCACAAATAGGATTCTTCTTCAGAGGGCTTCAGGGAGGGGTAACTCCACTGCTGCTCTGTCCCTGTAACTGCCTATGCACAGCTGAGAGTTCTCCTGGGACAATGTTCCTCAGTGTGCTACCAAATTGGGTCTTTGTGCCACACCATGACAATGGAGATAGGATGCAGTAAAAAAGGGAATATGTAAATGCCAAGGTGGGCATTATTTCTGTATGTAGAAAATGTGACAAAAATATCCTATAAATACTTACACAGCTTCATGCCACTTTACTGGAGGTTGTGATTCTAGATCCTGGTCCATTTCAAACATCACCAAAGGAAATGGTGAAGTTCCTTACAGGAAGAGTGTGCACCATTGGTATAAATCTGTCATTTTCAATATAATCCTCTTCAATCTTATGACTGCTTCAGGACTTGGCCTAAGCAGTATTAATTGACTCAACTCAAGAATATTTGCAATATCTTAAAAGAGAGTCAAAAAACAAAATTCCAGTTTTTCCTTGGTATCTTTGTATCACTATTTAATGCTCACCCTGCTCTGTCACTGTGGTCTAACCTTGGTATGCCTTGGAGTGTGTGACTGGTTACTTGTCTCCTGCCAGCTGATGGCAACTGCTGCGTGCTCACACAAGGAAGTGGGAAATGGAAAGCTTCTCTGTTGCACTTGGCATTGCAGAGGAGCAGATGCTACCACAGCAGCACTTAACTTTCCTCACCACTTAAGTGCAGAGCGGCCAACTCGCTGTGGCCATTACAATTCTGTTGTGAAGCGCATTGATCTGAATCGTGTTTAAGTTCTCTTCTTGCATTGGTGGAAGAGTTATGGACCTTTGTTCAGGTGATTTACAAGGTGCTGGTTCAGTCTTCTGGAGATTATGTCTTCTATGTAATGTCTAAATACATGCTTTCATTTTCTTAGATAACTGGACACCTTTCTTTGTGTCATTTTAAGAGACAGTGAAGCCAGGAAATCTGGTGACATTCTCACCATGTGACTCGCCTGGGATTTGCTTCTTTTCTGGTAGTCATCTATTGAACGGGAAAATCTGCTTCTAGGATGAGCCACTCTGTGCAGAGGTTTCCTCTGCACATGTAATTAATCTCTCCTGGTGTATGCAAGTAGATGCTCCATCTAGGACTAGAGGACACATGAATTTTCTGTTCAGCTACCTGCCTGTCCATAACAGATACAACATTAAAAGTCTAACTATGTTACATTCAGTCATCAATTCCAACAACAAAATGAAAACAACAACAAAAAAATAAACCCCACATTTCATTAAGGCAACATATAACATCTCAGGATTGCCATTAGTTATATTTTTCATCTCGTAGTGCACCTGTAGGTCCAGGTCTCCTCTAGGAATCTTGGAAGTGCTAAATATTCTGAAATCTGGGGACATGCTTTTGTTATTGTGATCAACAAGGTTATTCCAAATGGAACTCCATTGACAAAAACTGCATGTGGGGACAGGCTACTGGTGACGGTTCTTCTGAACTACTCCTTCCTAATTTAGTATCTCATTCTGATCTACCAGAAATCTGATTCATTAATCTTCTAGACATACTGGAAAATCCCATCTATTTTGATAACCACAGGAGAATAGAAATGGTTGAGGGTCCTGTGATTATGATTGATCTTTGTTAGGTAATCTATGGAAGACACTCTATTAAATTATGTTGATCGACAGTATTTGAGTTTGTTATGTTCAATTAATTTTTTTAAGGGTTCCAAAGTCTAGATTGCTGTCGATTAGCATTGTTATAAATGGATATAAATATGTTCCACAAACCGTAGCAAATTGAACTTTGAGATTTTTGTCAGTGAAATTATTCCTAAATCAATTATTCATAAGCAGTTCAAATGAAGATCAAGTTTAATGCAATACCTACTCAACAGAAGTAGGAGAGCTATTGAGAAAGCCTTCTTTGAAGAGCCAGTTTGCCTTGTTTCATGGTAATCCTAAATTGATTACTGGCCAAATTACTTGGATTTTCTATTATATTTCATTGGTTTTGCTTATGTGCCTTATATTTTTTTTTTGCTGGCATAGATTTCAGTTATGGATTTTCATTAATTTGGCAAGGGAAGCCCAAATATTTCTCTTCCATTGTGGCTGTAGCCAAGGGGATCCTTACAGATTGAAACTGTCAAGAATTTTTAGTATTGTTTTCCACTTTCCTGAAAAGCAACTGCTGCTTCTAAACAGAGGAGATTTAGGGATCTCTATAAGACAAAACCTTCATGGCTTGCTTTAGGAATAGGCATGAGGCCATTACGTGGAAGTAAGTTATCCTTCACAAAACTCTCACGCATTCGGTCTCATTCTCCATTTTGAAGTCTGTAAAGCGACTAATATTTCAGAAAGCAGCATTAAGTTGTCCCTTCTGTGACTCACGGCAAACACTGTAATGACAAAACAGTGCCAGTGGATCTCTGGGGGCAGGTGACAAAAAGATCAATAGCGTTGCAAGAAAAGAGGAAGGCATCATTGTAGGTATCAGCCACTCTATCCCTGGTCAGGAAGGAGTGAGAACCTCACCTGTTTTGCCTAAACTCCTGTTAGTAAAGAAGGGATTCTTAAAGAACAGTGGGGTTTGCAGTGAATGTCTTCAGTCTTGAACAGAGATTGAACTGTTTGCATTTCATGTATTTCAGAACATTCAAAGCTATTTCTAATGCATAGAAATTCTTTCTTGTCCAGAACTGGAGAAAATTGAAATTTCCAACTCTGTTCAGTCAGCTCAGCTTAAAAGGAGCTTTTGTCTGAAACACTTCCCATGTTAGCTGGTAGTATGTTAACCCTAAATAAAGAGACAAGAAGACACTGATATTCTATCTCTTGGATATTTGTCTACCTCCAATATCAGATGACAGTACACCTTCACAAGTCAAATTAATCAATTTAATTATGAGTATCTTGAGGGGCTTCATTCTATTAAAAAGAGCCTACTTACATCATGCTTTTCCAAAATAATCCTATCAGTGCATTTACTCAAGCAGATGAATCTTGAGCTGTCCTCTGGGCTTCAAAAAATATGTAATAACTTGCTGT
This sequence comes from Tyto alba, assembly GCF_018691265.1. Lineage (NCBI taxonomy): Eukaryota > Metazoa > Chordata > Aves > Strigiformes > Tytonidae > Tyto > Tyto alba. The sequence continues at coordinate 24,584,915 of NW_024881301.1, forward strand.
AATAATATTAACAGGGAAGCAGGGAGAGGTTCAGTTACTAACACTACACAATCCACCTCAAACCTTGTTTTTTTTAAAATATTTTTTCAAATCAGAAGCATAATTTAAGGATAAGACATTGTTAGCTATTCTGCCTTGCTTGGGGCTTTGTTGCAGAGTGACAGGTCTTTCTTCCTCTGTAGAGTGAATGCTCTAATTACACCTACTGTAAGTCAGAGCTACACTACTACAGCATCAATGCAAATGTCAGATGTCTTTTCACTTTAAACTGTCTAATCTCTAATAACAGTGTCTCATTTTCAGGAAGAGTTTTTAGGAAATTTCTTTATATTTAGATACCCTTTATTTGTCTCCTTCATCTTTATGTCACTAATTGTGTTCTATATCATATTTCTTTTCCGAGGTCTGAGTGTAGTGCTTTGAAAGTTTATATGTTAATTGCCAAGGTCAAAAGAAAGAGAAAACATGCTCTGATTGTTTAATGACAAGTAGCGTGATTTGAAAATGAAGTTTAATGCAGTGTTCTTTGTTAATAAAAAGTACTAATTCAGGGACACTGAATGTCTGTTATTTATTTCAAACCCAGTCAATATACTGCAACAGGTTTAAAAATACTTTTTTAAACACCATTTCCCCTCCTTTTTTCCTTACAATTTAAAAGCTTGGTGAAAGTCTTACAAGCGATGTGGCCTGATCATGCAAGCTTTTGTTCAGGAAAGTAATCCATAATGCCACTCTTGCATATGCTTGTAAAGATGTGCTCTTTGATATTTTTTTTTCTGCTGCTAAAAGGCAGTGTCTAAAGCACACAAATACATTTTATTACTATTTCTGCATCTCTGTCAAAGATGACAACTATCTTTGGTAAGTATAAGAGAATTTAGAATTGGCTTGTTATCATTGCTAAGAACCCGATTCTGCCTCCACTGAAATCAATAGTGATTTACAATACCTCAAGTAGAAGCAAGATCTGTATTGCTACATAACATTTCATTACATTATATACAATTGAACAAACTTTAAAACACTGCATAGAATCATAGAGTATTTTACAGAACAAGAACACTTTTGATTGTAGCCTATTCTCCCCTCATTCGGTTCCTGTCAAACAATGTAATTAATTCTGTTTCTTGACATATTTGTATCTGGTTTCCAGTAACACGTATATTAAAACCATTTTGATCAGTACATAGATTGCCCATAAGGTATTATCTTACATGTATTGGAGATGAACAATTAAGTGCAGCACTTTCCACTGGTTTAAATGGTTTCTTTAACAGACATATCTCCTATCTGTTCACTGAATAGGAATTGTATGGTTCAGTTTGAATAAACAGCATTCAAACACCCTTCATAAAATGTTTCCTCTTGTTCAGAGTGGTAAAAGTGTACGTAAACCTTTTCTTGTGTATGCATACTAAATGTGTATTAGGGGACTATATCTTGTTCATTTTATGTCCATGGCTTCTAAGACTAATTTCTAGAAAATAAAATAGTTTTCTTATTGTGTTTATCCTCATTCTCCTCATCCAGTGTCATTCTATTTTTCCCTGTAACTGTCCTGCTACTTTGGTTTTTGGTCTCAAGTACTTATGTTTGGGATAAAATCAAAGGAATTTTGATTTGTTTTTAAGAAAAAGAGGTCATTCACTTGGCTTTCAGCCCAAGCAAATATAAAATGTAGTATGAAATGCTCATATGTATAAAAAATATTGTTGATCTGGTCTTCATCCTTCCTTATCTAATACAATAGCCAAGCAATTACAAACCTCAAAGAGCTGACATGTATGCCATTTATGTACAGCAGATGCTACCAACCGGTCAAGATACATCTCTCAATGACTTCTCCTGCAGGTGTGGCTTCAGAAGTAAGTCACGGCAACATTCTTTCTGAAGAAGAAGCAGTACTGTGTCTGACTGAAGTTCTCATCCATTCCTGATGGATGTACCAGTGTACATTTCTTCAAGAAAATGTCATATTCACATTGTGAAAGGAATACACCGACCTACTCACAGCTCACTGAATAACAGCCTGTTCTTATAAACTATTGTGTGAAAGTGACATTACAGGGGTTATGATATAGTTACAAAATATTTCTATTTTCCTCAATTTAAAAAAAATTAAGTGCTTTTTTCTGTGTTTCTCCTTACCTGCAGCCCTGTATTCCTTGTGAAATGTGTGCTTACCTGCTAATGGAGTCCTGAGGCCTATTTATCTCATTTGTTATACTGAAAATTATGTTCTTTGAATAGTTCAAGTCCATTATACTGGGAAAAAGGGTTGCTTCCACATACCTTCTTCCCTTTGTTGTCTTTGAAAGTAGCAGATAAATAGTGTAACACCAGTAACAAGCTAAAAGAATGTCAGTCAGCACATACTGGGGTTTATTTTGGAGACGTTGCTTTTGAACTTTGAATTTTTTTTTTTTTTTTTGCTGAAGAACAATTCTCCTTTTCTGAACAGTTCCTAAATGTAAAATCCATAATTTTTAATTAATTTCCTTCTTTAAAGCAACAGTGCATTTTTGGCCAGTGAAAACCACTTTATCTTTTTAGCTTGAAGAAAGTCCCCTTGAAGACAGTTTGTTATGTGCTCATTGTAAGATGTTTCTTGCACATCATAGAAGCTGCATCCATTTGGTAGGTAAAGTAAAAGGATGCTTCTGATTCAGTTTGCAACTTCTCTAGAAAAAACATGAATTTTCATACTAAATGAGGACTTTCACATAACAATAATCCTGGCAGCAGCTTAAAATTCATGGTAGCAAAGTTCTTTTTGGCAAAGTGAAATTTGCATGAAATCGAGCACATCAAAAACCAATTGTTTATTTACAAAACATTGGTTATGTGTTTGCAGGTTTTTGTTAAAGAATTCCACTGCTTGGCAATTTCCTGAGAGATTATTGTTCATTACCATTTGTCATTGGTCTTGTATAACTTTTATAACAGGAAGCCTAGTGTTTAAATTTAGGCAGGCTTCTCAGTGGTCATTATCTTTAATTCTCTGAAGCACAGACTGGAGATTACATTTGATCTTCATCTAATTTTTAATTTATTTCTAGCAAATATCAGTGATCAAAAAGAAGTGCCTTGCAGTCATTTGCAGTCAAGAATGCAAGTTTCATTCTTATATTTTAATTTTTAGAAATAAGAAATTCCATTAAAATTCAGTATAGAGGGGCCTTCCATTGCCTGTCATGTTCCTCATAGCACCACCTCATGTCTTGAACTGGGATGAGGCCCAGACACAAAAGTTAAACTCAGAGTTGATCTCACAAATCAGTTTTATCTGAACAAGGAAATATTCAGTTCTGAACTTCTGGTCTTAGTCCTTCGTAATCTTGAAAATCAGAGGCAAGGGAAGTTGTGTCTTTCCATTTGGGATCACGATTGTTGAAGCAGATAAAACTTGTGTCAGCTGTTAGTGGCTTGATTACAACATTTGACAGGAAAGAGTTTTCTCAGCAGGAAAAAAATATGAACGCTCTTTTTAACATTTGTGGATGTCGAAGTTGAATGGTATTTAAATGCAGATTTTAAATACATATAGTGGTGTTGAAGCTGAAGTGCAGAAACCTACATTAGTGTTAACAGATTTTCAGGTTCAGACCCATAGTTCAGTTAAACTATTAGGTTATACAGGAAGCTTAGCAGGGGTTTAGGAATATTGGTATTTTGATTAAAAAAAAAAAAAAAGCTGCTGTAGGTATACATTTATTACTATCACATACATTTTTAAACAATATTTAGTCCACAACTTCATAACAGCAGACAAATGTGACTATGTATTGTCCTGGTGGCAAGTCTTAAGATACTAATATATGTTATAGGTATGATATATTTCTTTGAGAAAGCACCATGCAGCCCACCAGAGACTTTGTATGTAAGTGAAAACTGTTAGAGCCACTAGAAAAGTGTGTCTTTACATTTCAAGTGGGCAAGCAGTTTCACAGCAGAAAGCAGCTGGCAGAGAGATTCAGGATCACATCAGCTAACCTAAGCAACAGCTCGCTGTGCCATTTGCTGGCATTTTAATTGTACTGTTATGTAATTTTTAAACCACCACATCATTAAGCAAATGTTTTTTTAAATGCACACCCTTAGGTACCTTAGCTAACGATCAGGGCTTGTCCACTGCTGGAATTGTTACCCTGAGTCTATCTGTCTTATAATGATTAAACATAATGTAAGAAATTTAGGGGTTTAGGTCAAATAATCTCTACAGAAGGTCCTCCAAGGTCACCCTCTCTCTGTCTCTTGCTCTGTATTTGACACGATTTTCTCACGATTAAAATTCAGGTGCAGAGTCCTTAATCAGGCACAGAGAAACAAGAATTATGCGTGTGCTGGGCTGACAGCGTGGGTGAGCTGATGGTTTTTCTCTGAGAACAGGTACTGTTGCCACTGCCACATGCTTCCTCTGGGGTTTGACCACGGTGTTCACTGTAGGTCAATGCAAGGATTTGTACAGCTAGAAGGAGCTTGATCATGTGAAGATGGGTTGGCTCCCGACGCTGCTGCCAGTTGAAAACACACTGTGGCTTAGTTCTGGCCTAGTTGGAATTGCAGTACAAGCAAATGTGATGATGATATACGCAGCATCGGAATGGGAAAATTCAGATGCGCTTGCAGGAAAGTTCAGAGCTCAGGAAAACCTGGAATGCCTTTGTCATAAGCGTTCTCACACACGTAATTATACAAAATCAATATTTTGAGGGAGAAGAGTCAAGGTAGTCCTTCCAAAACTACTTATGGCATTTTTCAACAGCTACGTGAAAACATGTGTGCGTGTCTCTGTGCATGTGTGTGTGCTGGGGAGGGGCAGCACACGCAGGAAACTCTTAACTGGAGAGCTAATTTTGAGAGTTCAAATGGAGATTACCCTACCTAAACAATTCTTTGGAAGGAGCTTTGCTTCAGATCCGTGTTCACAGAGACCGCCAGGTGATGTGTATGAACCCATGCAATGGGACTACACAAGGGCAGAAACAGTGTGAGCAAGACATTGCAGACTTCCCTGCAAAGCTGTCCCTGGGGAGGGGGAGCTTGACAGGGCACAGAGCAGTCAGGAGGCCATTCCAAAATCCCCAAAGACAGTGGGAAGTGCTCGCCTGCATCTGCACCATCAAGGACTGTCCTCATGGTGTACTCCTGCTTCTCGCTGATTGAGCGGCTCTTGCAGTCCCTCTCACTGCCAGGCATGGCTCTTGAATGAATCTGAGAGGTGGATGATGCTGTAGCAGGTGCCAGGCTGCTTTTTGCACTGCTGTACAGTTGGGCAGCAGCAGTAGTTGCTGAGGAGCTCATTCTGTAATTCAGCTCTTCTCTTCTTGATTCTTGAGGGCTGTCCAATACCCAAACCTGTAGAACAATCCATAGCCTGCAGTAAGAATGCTGTTGCAATGTTTTTTCCCCCTACTTTTTAGCTTGAGCTAGATGAATTGTCCAAAAAAAAAAAAAACATTAGAAGGAATTTACAGAGAGAATTCTTCTTGAATATGGTTAGCTTACATTTCTCTTTTTTAAAAAAACTTTTACTAATCCTATCTCCCTCCGTGTGTACATTTAGGTGTGCATCTGTATGCATTTATACACGTCTGTGTAAATTTTATAAATAAGACTTACTGCTATCACAGGGGTTTTCATTAAGACAGCTTGATGTGGAAGTTTTTGTGGATTTATAGAAGCATTTTTATAAGAAAGCTGTTTTCCACAGTCTGATAACTAAGCAATAAGGGGCATGTTGGCAAGGAGTATACCATAGCCCACAGCAATATAAATGCTCTGTTTATAAAAGAAGGCTATATTTAACAAAGGCAAGTAGTAGCTGTCTAATACTTATGTTTGCCTTTCCAGCAAGTGGTATTGTAGTTGCAGGCAGGGTAACAGGTTCTCAGCCAGAGAAGAAGATGCCAAATTGTCCCAGGTAGGTCCTAAACGAGTGTTACAATCTGGATGAGTAACTGGAAATTCTGTCAGGGGGTGAGAACGAAAGCAGAACAAGTTAGGAGCAGGAGCAGCGAGGCCAGAGGAGTGGAGCGGAGCCCGGAGCTGGGTGGAGGGTGAGGCATCGGCAGATGGCAGCATCGGCCCAGGCCCGGCAGCACCGGTGCAAGTTTTGCATATGGCAAGTTCTTTGACCTTTTGTGAATTTATCGTCACCCTGGTTGAGTGGCACTATGTGCAAATAGTCTGCCCCTCCTTCAGTGTTTGTCTGTGACTGGGTCTGGTAATTAGAGATTTCCAGCTCTCCGAGCTGCTCGACTCATTTGTTCCACTCATTGTTTTTGCTACGTGACACAACCTAAATTCTCCAGCTTGTATTTACATGAGCCGGTTCTCAGCCTCACGCAGAGAGGAACCGGGTAGCAGTCCGTGAGATCTGCGGGAGGATGGGTTTATGTGAGGGAGGGTGGGGTGGAGGGGAAGAGGTTTGGGCTTGTTCATGGCTGGCTGTAATAATGAACATGAGTTTGATGTTCAGATCCAGCATTCAAGTACTGTTGTTAAAATCAGTAACCCTGTGCAGAATTTCAAGGGCAGTTTCTTAGAGGGATTCCTAATGTAATCAGTGTTTTGTTTGTGCTAGCATTGCTGGCTTATAAACTACATAAAGGTAAGTGTTAGACGTAACATTGTATCCATATACTTACAATGGGTGAATGGTTCTGACCCAGGCATTGTAATCAGTCACCTGGTTCTGATGTCAAATTCCAGCTCTCAAGGAGTTTTTTTCTTTCTTTTTTTTTTTTTTTTTTTTTTTTTTTTTTTTTAATTTTTCTTTTTCCTTCTTTTTCCCCCGTGTATGCAATACACTTTCTGAAGAAGGATACTCCGTTTCAGGTTTTATCAGACTCAGGAATCAAAAGTCAAGCCGAGATAATGAATCCTCCCCCCAAATTTCAACTATTTCACAGTGAAGTTAGTTTATCTTCAACTACAAACCAATTAGACTTTCACCTCTGACACACTGGTGAAGTGATAGTAATATTTTTCTCTTTTGATTGTTTTTAATCTAACTGCTACTGTAGACACAGAATTATTCAGACCTGATTAAACATTTTCAAGCTGTCTCACCAAGCCAATCATGTGCACATACATTTTCACACACGTTTCTCACAGTAAATTAGTAACTATTGCTTATATGGTTAATAGTTCAGAAAATGAAGTTCTCCCCTCAGAGGTGTATTGTACTGCCATAATGTATGCCCCAAATTGACACTACATAGTTGTGTATGCAGGTTCTACTTAAAGTGATGGTAGACTGAAGCACCAGGATTCATTAAATCGAGCAGAGTTTCTCATTAAATGTGTAGATTGACAGTCAGAACTGACTGTCATTTGTTTTTTTGCAGCTGTTTTTTCATACCATCAATGCTTTATTTAGAGTGAAATTTTACCACCCGATGGCTGAGGTAGCTGGTTTGTGGGGGGAAAAAAACAAATAGAAAAATATTTTGCATTATTATTTTTCTGGAAGATTTTCAAGATTTAAGTTCTTGATCTTCTCTTCTCATTTTTTGCCCTGTGTCTAATTTATACCCCAAACAGAGTATGTTATCTGGTTTGCAATGTGCAGTGTATACATGTACATTTGTTTGCTAAAGGGAACCCAGTTATTCCTCATCTATTTTCTAATATAAACTCCTCTGCGGAGGTGTTAGCAAGTATATTTCATTTTAACTGTGCCCTATAAATCCTTCATGGAAAATTCCAATTAATATGGCTATGCAGCAAGCTGGGCCAAAAAATTAACTGATCTGTTCTTGCTCAGGAAAGTGACTTGATGAATACAGCAATGGAACAGACTCAATACAAAAATACTGTTTCTCTTCAAGGAGCTGGAGTCACCAGGCGCCACTGTTTTGCATCTTAACATAAAAATCTATAAGACTGCACCTTCTGGTATTAACAGATAACACCAGAATACTCTACCCCATGGCAATTTGCTGAGATGCAAGATATCAATGCCCTGAGACTCTCAAAAGATTTTTTTCTTTTCATAAACATGGGACCTCAATCACTGAAGAGCAGAACTTGAGGAAGACTCTCTCCCTCCCCATGAGTCAGCCTTCAGGGGGAATGCTGACTTCAGGAAGAGAAATTATTCATCAAGTACATTCATGAGTTGAAGAACTCAGAAGGGACATCCTTCTGAAATGGAGGGAAATCTTCACGAATCACAGTCCCTTTGTTAAGGATATAAAATATATGAACTCCGTGGAACACTGAGTGAGCACATAACCTTGTGAGGCAAAGTCTTCAGGGGAAGGGGAAGCAAGGACATGTTGCCTCTGCTTCCCATGTTATAGCCTGACTACCACCTGGGTGAGCCCAGGAGAGGTGCATACGGTGTTTGGCTTTTGTTACATATACATACTTCTGTCTTGGGACATATTTCACAGTTTTACAGAATGGTTGAGGTTGGATGGGACTTCTGAAAGTCATCCAGTCCAACCCCTCAGCTCAAGTATGGTCACACAGACCAGGTTTCCCAGGACCATGTCCAGACAGCTTTTGAATATCTCTGAGGATGGAGACTCTAACCTCTCCTGGCAATCTGTGCCAGTGCTTGGTCACCCTCAGACACAGGACCTCCTGTGTTTCAGTTTGTATCTGTTGCCTCTGGTCCAGCCACTGGGCGCCACTGAAAAGAACCTGGATCCCTCTTCTCTGCACGCTTCCCTCAGGTCTTTATATGCATTGGTGAGATCCCCGCCCCCTCAGTTTCTCTTCTCCAAGCTAGACAGTTCCAGCTCTTTCATGATCTCCTTATAGGAGAGATATTCTAGTCACCCCATCACCTTCATGGCCCTTTCCTAGACTCTCTCCAGTAGCTCCATCTCTCTTGTACTGGGGACGGAGCTGGACACACCACTCCAGGTGCAGCTTCCCAAGAAGGATCACCTCCTTCAGCCTGCTGGTACCACTCCTTGATCACCATCACCAGACAATCTGCATCACCAAATTGGCAGAGGTGAGCACTGAACAGTGTATATGAGCTACTGTTCCTGGTTCAGTTGAAGCATTTGGAGGCATCTTTTTCCTACTCTTGCACAACTAATGGCTCTGAGCACTACAGGGGCCAAAAATGAAACTTTCTCACATTCAGAGGTGCTCAGAGCCCATAGGGATGGCAGGAGGGCAAATCCTAGACAGACGGTTTCAACACGAGATCTGCTTCCACACACCATTTCCATACAGCACATATATGGGCTGGAGTCCTCATTTAGTTTTTAATAGAACATCATTGTTTTCTGACATTTTACATAATGTTTATCTTCTAAATATTTTGAGAAAGTATGGCAACACTGCATTGGACAAAATATCCCCAGCCTGTGATCCCGAGTAGCCAAAGTCATATGTGCTTCTTTTGGTGAAAGAAGTGTGTTGAAATTGTGGTCATGTAACTTTTCCTGTCATTATTCATAATGGTTTTTAAATGGGAATATTTGCAAAGTCTGTTGACTCCATCATAAGGAAAAAAAATACTTTTTCAAAATCTTTCACATAAAATAAAAAAATCCAAGTTAAAAAGGAATAACTTGGGAATATAAAAAGCCAATTTCCACAAGAAAATGGCCCTATTCTAAAAGAAATTTTGCTCAATTTTCCAATTCAGACCTGTCAGATTTCATAAGCCCTCATAAATTAAGCTTAACGGCGTGTTAAGAAGTCAGACTAATGTTTAAGACTGTTCCACCGATATTGGTCATGCTTTCTCCTACAAAGATTTGTATCTGCACAAAACTTAATATAAATGCTACTTATATGTTTGTAACTTTAAGTCAACAAAAATAATAACACACTAAAAATATTACGCTCTATGAATATAATGTGAAGAACTGAGAAAACAACAATTACAGAACATCTTCTGAAAATATAGTCATTGGGAAGTAGACCTTTTGGATAGATAAAGTTATTAGGAAAAAAAAAATACCAAAAAGATTATTTAACACTACAACACTTAGACAATAAGTAATACCTTTCAGGAGTAGATTTTAGTGTGTTGACTTAGGTGCCCGAGTTTCTTCTACACTAATCAGGGCTGCTTTAATTGTCTTGATTGAGCTTTAACAAAAAGTGACTGAGTTGGACCAAAAAGTGTCTCAGCCTGAACGGGTTCAAGCTCACAGCTTTCAAGTCACATAGAGATCCATCATAACCACCAGCCTTCGTGAGGCTGGCTGGAAAGGACTGATTCTTCATTTTCTTGTTGAAGCTGGGCAACAGGGCAGTGATGAATGATAAATCCCTAGGTTAGGAGAAAGTGAACACAAGAGAGTGTGTGACTTGGTAGCATGGGGCCAGAGAGCTGTATTGGCAGAGGGGAATTGCTGGGATCCCAGGATTTGGGTACCTAGGGCTCATCTGCCTTCTGCCCAGGACTGGGTGCATCACGGTTCTCACCGTGCTTTCCTGGCCAGTTCAAATTCTTTCTTGTTCAGTTTCTGAAATTTTTGAATTTCTTTTTAAGTGTTTGTTATAATATTTTGCCAAGTACATAGGATATGTAAGCCACTCTTTTAATTTGGGGGAATGAGGTGGTTCAATTTTGATTTACTCTGCTGTACACTTTTGCAAAAATAAACTTAAAACGGCTGTGAAGTCCCCTTTCTCTCCCCATAGGAAAGTAAATTAAAAAGAAAAAATGTACTGGAAACTTGGAAAGCGTTGATATTTCTAAGAAGAAAAAATAATTTCTTAGTTCACTCTAGGTATAGTGTGTGCTGGGGAAACAAACCTCAGAAGGAGTATGAGTAGTAGAATTATCACCACATTTCTCTATTGACATTGACTGAAAAATTCAGGAATATCTTTCTAAAATGCTATCAAACATGTTGATGGTAAATTGTTATAGCTTTTTAGGGTCCTAATTAATTAGATCTAGGTAGAAAACTATTATCATGTCTTCATGTCTGGAAATGACATCTGTAAGATAAATTTGCAATTATATTTCCACAGTTTTGTTCATCTGTGTAAACATTTTTCTATCTGTCAGTAGTTAGCTTACACTGGATACTGTTTTTGGAAATCAGCATGTGTCATTAGCATATTACAGAAGATCAGGTACTCCAGACATTTCTAACAATAAGAAACACTTATTATATGGACTCTTAGTACATAACTGTGCTCATACTGGTTATATGTTGTTTCTTTTTGAAAATTCTGTTCTGAATCAGCTTACTGGGAAAAAAAGATAACCTGGGTTTTTTTTTTTAAATTTATTTTATCATTCAGTTATCCTGTTTCCTTTGTAATAGTTGGTTCACTGCATGCTTTTTGTTTGTTGGTCTTTAGATTACTGAAAGGATGATACTAAAGAGTCATCATAACAAGTCAATACTTATTCAACATTTATTTAATGTTTTACTACTAGTTCTCTATTTGGGTAGTTTTGCTGTAAAGTACAGAATGGAAGAATGAGGCATACTTGGGTCATTGGTCAGCAGAGCTGAAACAAGGATCACTCTAACTTCTGTCTACCAGAATTGCAAATACTCTGACCGAAGGAACACCACACCTAAAGAAATTCTGGCAAAGATCGTGTTCACCTCCAGGGCCCAGAAACATATAGAGCTTGGAGGTCTCACAAATCATTGCTCCTCTATGCATATCCGAATACATGGCACTGCTTTACCTGGATCATTTTAGTGGCCAGTATGTTGCTTCACTAAATCCATGTCCATCCCACTCCTGCTCAGGCACCAGTGCCATCTGTTAAGGTACCGGTTTCATGTCTTGTAGACAAAGCCTACCGCAGAGGAGAAGATTGTATTGTGACAGGTGGTGGCTTATTTCACAACTAAGTAAGAGCACTTTGTCTTCAAAACTAACATATCTGGATTATTTTATTCTGAAGAGTTACGTCTGCACAGAGGCCTGGTGAAATGTATTTGGTGACTTATGCTATTATCACGCTTTCCTTAAGGGTTATTTGGCTAGGCAGCATGTACAAAGAAACCAATTTACAGCCTGTAAATATTGCCATATTTGTAAAGTAACCTGGAAGTCTGACTTGCTTTCTAGGCCTTAGCACATCAGCACATCAGCAATTTGCTTCAGGATCTGGCTTCTTAAAGATTATGATGATGACTACAGCCTTTAAGTAAACGATCTCACACTTACATTTCTAGTTGCAAACTCCATTTTTGTGATAAATCAAAGTAGTTCATGCTCTGATTCCTGGAGGTCAGAGAAAGCTAAAGTGGATTCTCTTCATTTATGGTTACTGAGATATGTATTTTGTGAATCTCTGTGTTTTCCCCTTCCACCCCAGTGCACCAGCACAATCAGTGGATGTGTTACATAGATGGTGCTTGTATGCAGGTATGCCAAGAGGGATCCCAGCTTGCATTAGGTACATTTTTATAAATACTGTGCTCTATTCAATTGCTTCTTTTTATATTTGAAAATATGAAATAAATTCCTTTGTCATTTCCATGAACTCAGAGAGATTTTCTTGAGCTTTGGAAGGAAAACATGAGGGAAAGGAAGTGCATGGCATGAGGGTATTTTATCCTGTTTTCCATTCATGACTCTTCTGTTCTACCCATTGCCCAGAGAAAAGAAAATCTAACCACATGCTTCAGAACAGAGAAACATTGTTTGAGAGGGCAGGATTATGACTAAGTTTGCATTTTAATTAAAAGAGAGGCAAAAAGACTCAGACAGAAAAAACACAAATCTTTCCTTTAACAGGGCAAGAATATGTTTCCTCAACAGATACAGGCTATGTGTGAAGTGCATAAATACCCATTTCTTATTACTGAAGAATTTATACAAGGTACCTGAATGATTCTCTCTAAGGCATTTTTTTTCTTTCAGGTTTGAAATACTATATGGCTTCTCTGAGGGAAAATTAATCTACAGTTTTCTATAGAGTACCATGGGATAAAGTAAACAGTGCTTTAATATCTCTTCTAAAGGACATACTATAAAAATAAAAGTGACACATTTTTTACTTGTTTTGAGTGCACAATTTTTCACACCACAAGTAACTATGTAATTTATTGGAAATTACACATTTACTTTATTCATTAGTACTTGTAAAAAATAATTGAATTACTTCTGGCCTATTCTAGTTTTATGGAAAATGAAGAATGACTTGATTCAAACATTATTAACTAAATTAAATAATTCTTTATGAGGCATTTATTTCTATTCTGCCAGGACTTTCAGCTGCAAATAAGCCCCTTAGACGAGTGTAGAGATTAGTTCAGTGAAAGCACAGAGCTTCCCATTCTCACTTTATAACATTCATCTCATTAGATCATGCAAGATCTGTAACTCCCAATAACAGACAGACAACAAGAAGTAAAGGAAGAAAGCAGATATATGGAAAAAGATAGAGAAGGAAAGAGCTTTCCTTTATCTGTGAAAAATATATCAGTCCAAAGCCAGGAAACAATAATGTAAAACAATATACTTGTCAATTAGAGAAGTTTAACATATTCCACTAGTTTGGTAACAGCTCACTCTGTTGCTCTTCTATGTTTTCACTATTTACAGATGTGCTGTAACACAAAGGCTACTGGAAAGTCTGGCAGCATACCACAAGGCAGTGTGCTACAACCTTTGCTAAAAGGATTGGCTGTGAGCACACAGTTAACAGCAACCAGTGCCAGGGTGAAAAAAAAAATCAGTCTATAGCATGGAAAGAGCAGGAGAGAGAGCTGTTCTGTAGGTGCTGTAAATCATGTGAGCCAGGTGAAATTCACTCTGTGATGCTCACAGATCCAGATGAAGCAGCTGCAGACCAGAAGCCATTTTCTCTGAGACTTTGTGGAAATTCCACAAATGAGAAAATGGCAAAGCAGGTCTTGAGATATAAACAAGAAAAGGAGGAAGAAGTAGGAAATATAAGGTAGTTGCAGAAACTTCCATTCTTAGAAAATAAAATGCACTTAATACTGAAAGAATTTACAAACACCTGAGTGATAAGAGCAATAAATACCCAATGGGGAGTTATGTGGAACAAATCATATCGAAACAATTGAATGATAGGCGAAAGAAGAAATTGACAATATATGTCTTTTGCTAAGAAATTTTGCACTGTAGTCTTATAAGAAAGCTTGGGAAATGTGGTTTCTGTTAAATTGTTACTAGTATAGAAACTGATGGAAAACCATACCCAGTTTATAGCTACTAGTGGTAAATTCTTTAAATGGAAGACTGCAGTGAATGAGACTTGACAGGTATTTGTCCTGGTTTGAGTTTGTCACTAGAGAATTGGGCAAAGGACTTGGGAGGATGCTTAAGGAATCTGTAGATCAGCTGAGGCATGAAGTGCATCGGTGGACATGCTTAGAATAAAAAAATATTCCTGAAAAACTAAAAAGATAAAGATACTGAATCAGCAGAGCACTGTGCTTAGATGAGAATTAATAGTTGCAAGAACAAATACAAGTTGACTAGGCAGGAGGACTGAAGAAGAGGATCTGGAGGGCTGTAATGGACACCAGCCTGAATCAACAATGCCAGTGGTGTTGCAAAAAGACAACCACCACCTTGGGCTGTCAAGAACATATCCTGAAAAACATGTGACCTAATGCTTCTACCCTGCTCAGTGTTGGAATGCCCTCAGCTGATGTACTGTGTTCAATTTGTTAATACCAAGCTTTTAGAAAGAGGAAGATCAAATTAGTAGAAGAATAAGAAAGATCAGAAATGTAGAATATGTGAACTATGAGAAAAGGTTGATTGAAAAGGTATTATTTAGCTTAGAGAAAAAGAGACATAGCTATAGCTTTTTATATGAAGGGAATAAACTTCTTTCTTTTTCAGCCAAAGACACTTGTGTTCGGTATTAAAACAAACTAATGAAAAAATCCTTCTCTTAAAGTAACAAGTGCTCAGCTCTGCCAGGGAGGTTGTGGGATCTCCATCACAGGAGTTTCTAATGAGTTGGAACAAGTTTCTGTCATGAATGATGCAAAGGCAGGTGGAAGGATGAGATGACCATGTAGTTTCTGCCTTTCCTATTTCCTATGACTTGTGTAGGAACAGATGACTGAGTAAATTGGTGGCTTATAAATCAAGAGTTTTTATCATGACAATAAATCATGATTGCTGAAATCAGAGAACTACTCATAGAGAGGAAAAAAGCCCTAAGGCCTAATTAGTTTTCGTAAGACCTGTTATACTACATTGGTGAAAAGAAACCATAGGAATGTAAAGAAACTATATAATCAGTCCGAGTCCTGTCCTTAATATCATATGCCACTGCACTGCAATATGTAAGTCTAATATTTTAACAAAACATCCATTTTTTAATTAAGAGTTTTCAACTCTTTGCAGTTTCAAAATAGGAGCTGTTTTTCGAAATCATCCACAAAGTACTGAAAAAGAATGAAAAGAAAGAAAAATAACCACAACTGTTATTGGTAGTCATGACTGATATACAGCATGAAAGCAGGAATGTTCCAACGTTCCTCACTGCAGAGATTAAAATAAGTAAGGAATCTGTTTTTTTTTTTTTTTTTTTATAATCATAATGTACCTGTGTAATAGTCTGCATGCACATGCAAAGCATTTGTTAAAATTGCATTAAAAAAATACATTGCAAAAGTCAAAACTTCAGCATTAAAGACCAACTTACATTTTCTTGGTTAAGTGAGATTGCTTACGACATATCTTTAGGTAAAACCTGATCCCATAAAAAGGTCTTAGGTGGACAAGCAAGATTAACAGCCTGAGATTTCACCCTATTCAGAGCCGACAGATCTTCATGAAATTCTTTCTTGAAGTCCTATTCATGTCCAATTCCTGCTGCTACACATTTGTTTTTTTCAGACTACACAGCATAGTTTGGGTTCCATTCTAGAAGGAACAGAATATTAAATATGTGCTGCTTCTAGCTGAAGATTCCTGGAGGCCACACCATGGATTCATGGATTTTTTTGTTCTCTGTGCTTTCTCTTGCTCTCCTGTCGAGCTGACCTCAAGAGAGGTCCAATTGAAAAGCCTATTCCCAGCTGTTTTTTATCAATCGTTATAGTTCTAAGGGGTAATGGGTTGACCACAGCATCTTCTGACATTTGGGAGTCAGCATGTCCACAGCAAGATGTATTTTTTTGGTTGGTACAAGGCTTGTATTTCTGTAACTGGAGGTACCCCATGGTCCAGACCATGGCCAGACTTTATGACCAGTCTCACTGTGTAAGTGAGTTTTATATTGCTGACTCAAATTTAATGATTAGAATATTTTCTGATAGAAGGACATGTTCATCATGTATGTGCTTTCAATAGTTAAGAATGGTCTATAAGTCAAGGTGAAAGATGTTGTAGCATTTGTTTGAAATAAAGTACTGAAAGATTTGGAAATGATTGTGGGTCATGTATCGTATGATGTGTAGGGAAGGAAGTATGCCCTCTAAGTCACTCTGTGAAGCATGCTGTATCATGTAGTTTGAAAATGAATTTACATTATTTGTTTAGCTCACCAATGGAGGAAGAGGAAATAGGGATTGTTTATTAATAATTGTTGACCCAGAGCTTATTTGCACTTTAGCAGGATTTTAGGTTTGAGCAAACTTTTAATATTTGTAGAGAAAAAGTGGAAAACACCACATTATCAGGGTCATATGCTATCCATCTTCTGGTATGTTTGCAAAGAACAGATAGCTAAACAGATTGTTTAGCAGAACAGTTACCTGTAACCTCATCTGCCCTAAAGGCTTGGAGCCATAATCTATGCTTTTCAGTTCACAAGTTACACTCACACTTTCTAAATCATATTACTTAAAATGATGTTGTTTCATATGGAAGTGTCATTTTGAGAATGATTATACTTACCATTTGTGTTTTCAACATTACTAGGTTAGTTCCTGCGGATCGGATTGTCTTGGTTGTACAGATATTGCAACCCTGGAAATTCAGCCTAGTAACTTCTCCCTATAGGAAACACTAAGGCAGATAAAGTTGAAAAATGGTTATACTATAATAAATTTAAAACAGACACTGTCGATATTTTTGTGCCTCACCCACTTGTGTCTTCTCAGGAGATGCCCCTAACAGTTTCACATTACTGCAAGGAACTGTTGTAATCCTGAAGGTGAGAATTACACAGGTAAAGTGATGGAATACTCTCAATTTTGTGTTTGCTCATCAACTTGTTTATGTGTCATAGAAAAGCCCAAGATGTTGAATACAGGTGGGTTTCTCTGTTAAGGTGCAACAGATGCCACCCACAGGAAACTGAAACAATGTCTGCCTCATTTTGTGGACAGGCACGCAAGTAATCAAACCAATCTGCCTGCACATGCTCTTCCTTACAGGTTTTCCAAGGGAAAAATGACTAACATTACATAATGATTATGTCTGTAACATTTTAATGACATCATAAAATTTCTTGTTCAGTACAAATGATCACTTTATGATGAGCTCATCAAAGGAAACAAAATATTAAATGAAAAATAATTAGACTTGCTATTCTGTATAAATATTGTTTTGACAGCATTATACATATTCTGTTTGCCAAAGATTGCATTAAAAGATAACTAACACAGAATTCCCAAATATCATCAAGGTTTCATCTTTGTTAATACTGTAGAAATACAAAAAGATCTTGTCCCAGCTTTACAAGTCCATGTTAAATGCTGTAAGTTTTTATAAATTAGAACTGTACAGTCACCCTAAACCTCCACAACTTCTTGTCTCAGGCATTAACACTTCACTGATAATACTCTTTTCATAAATCTTGGCATTGCTGTTAAATTATTCATATGGTGTTATATGAAAACACATGACAATTTTTTAAAATGTATTCGTCAAGCATCTTGCAATCAGCTAAAATGCCACTCTGCTGGTTATTTTTCTGAATCTTGCCATCTGAATGCTATGAATAAATTTTATTTTATTCAATAAGTTTCACTCTTGTTTCCAAGCATTTCTTTTATGATTTCTACAGCTTCACTTATATTGTATTATCCTTCTGTTTTATTTTTTTCTTGTCTTGATTTCCCTTTCTATCTGCTATATGCTCTATTTTACCATTCTTGCAATCTATCATTTTGCCTTTGAAAAGATATTCCCTATTATCTGATCTTCCCTGGGTGTACTTAACTTTGTGACATTCTTCTTCTCTGAGTGACCTTTGTAATATAAACTTTCAATGCTGCCTCCTGAAAGTGTATTCTGACAGTAAAAGCTGGCACACCTTTAATTCTTAAATACAGAAACCACATTTCTTGACATTCCCATATCCCTCTCCAATGCTTACATTTCAGCAATGTGACAATTACATAGTGTTACTAAGTTGCATTATACATTTCCTTTTCTCCTTTTTGAATTGTCATACATTATTCCTTTGGTGTTGATCCAGAACATGATGAAATATGCAGTGAATCTTCAACTGAGAAAATAATTCAAGGCCAATGAAGCAAACAAAAAGCAAATTCAATAATAATAAGAATCCTTGTTTATATGGGGTTAAATTGCAAATATCTTTAGGTTATTTTTAGCACAGATCTCTTTAGAGTGTATTCTCAGAGTTAAAAAGCAGAAATGATTTAAAGCACGAAAATGACATGGGGTAGTTTCACTTTGTAAAACACTCCGTGACATCAGTATGCAGAGAGCAGTTAAGGTAACATAAACAATCTTAACTCTCTCCTTACCACATCACTGTGAGAAAAGTAGTGAAACTTCAGAAGACTCTATCAGAATGCTATTAGTGTACACTCCAAGAGTGATGACAAGCCAGTGTTACTCTTTATCTTAATAGATCTCTCCGAGACTGCAAAAAACAGGAGCTTGACCGCATAAAATAGGAGCTTGCTGCAGTTTCAGCTTATACTTGTAAGATATCCTGTAACAGCCTGGGACTGTTTTGCAAGCCTTAAAAGTTCAGAGGGATCTCTTTATTGAATTCACTAAGGTTTGAATTAGGAAAAATATGTTAGTAAAAAGAAAACAAACATAAAAATCAAGACAGTCTAAAGAAATTTCAAAGTACATTTCATTTTATTCTATGATATTTTTTCTGAAAGAGTATAAACTTCAGACTAGATTTCCAGACTATTAGAGAGGTGTGACAAATTGGTCTGAAAATCTCCAGTGATGATCATTTTGTCATTTGCTGTGTGGATGTTAAACATGAAGTTAACATTACTGAGGCATAGGTTTATCTATTTTGTTAAACAGGATGAGTGAGGGAACAAAAGAAAAATGCAAACAAAAATAACTGAAATTATTTCATTATCCTAGACTGAGCCTTCTACGAAAATGATCATTTCAGTAATTTTCTTTAAAATAGCGTAAAAATTTCAAGAACATATAACAAAACAATTTTAAAGTTTGGTTTTCAGAAAACATTTTTTGTTTTCATGTGTACAAGGTCTTGGACTTTAAGAAGGTCACAGAACTGAGCCAATGAACATTAAGCTTCTTGACAATTTCTCTAGATTGGCACAAAAAATCCTGGATTATTCAAAATATGAAGCCAGATTAGAAATACTGACAGTGTATAATGCGTATTTTTTCCCCTGTCCCCACTGAATTTAGCTGGAGTTTTCCCATGGATGTCAGTTGACCAAAAAGTAATTTATTCCTGCAAACTCCTCCAACAGGTTATAAATGAAGAACTGAAGCTCTGTACAAATCTGTTCACTCCTTGCCTCTGAAGTCATATTATTATTTATTTGTGACACATCATCAAGCTTAAATTTATTGCACTTGTTTATTCAAATAATGTAATTCAATTCAACATTATTATTCACCTGAAATATCTACTGAACATGTCAGAGAAAATGTTACTTTTTAAAATAAAAAAATAAAACCATGGTATTGATTAATTAATTAGTTTCAATAACCATTTTCTAAACCACAAAAAAATACATTAAAAATACTTAATAACGTTGTGAAATTTGGAGTAATGCAGTAAGCAAATGAAAAGTCTATTTTAAATAAAAAAAAAGCCACCTGACCCCAAACATTTACTTCCAAGAAAAGCCATTTTAGGGAAAAAAATCTCTTTTGAGTCAAAATACTGTATTCTGTTATACTGAAATGATATTAATTGACATGCATGCACTATATGTTTTGATCTAGTAGGCATCTTAGCAAACTAGGCATCAAAAACAAAACAAAATATTCAGTTAATAAATAGTGGAAAAAAGCCATGCTCTTAAACTGAAATTTATGTTTCTTTATACTGGGGTCAGATAGCTGATTTATGATAATTTAATGTAGAAGAGCTCTGAAAATCTCACCCTAAAGTTTTCAGGTCAGACATCATTCCTTTATTAGATAGATATTTGTGTTAATAACCTCCGTTAAATCAAGGTGCTTGAGATAAATTGAAACATATCTAAAATATCATTCTTATTTTTATAATTGAATTACCACTACAAAAATTGCAAAAGTATGTCAAATTATAAAAATATATTCCAGGTGAAATTACTAGTTTCTATGTCTAAACAAACACCTTTTTAATGGAAAAGAATAATTCCTTCCAATTCAGAAACTACCCAGGAAAAAAAATGTTATAACCAGATAGCAAAAGAAATTACTGAGGGCAAACATAATGGCCTTAAACTCTTTCTGGCCTTAAAATTTACAAATGTATTAAAAATGTCTCATAATCCAAATCATAACCCAACTCTTTTGCAAGTCTGTGGCAAAATATCACTTTACAGCTTCCCCAGAAGTTAACAATTCATCTCTTGGCATTCAAGGAAAGCAAGTAAAAGCAAGAGAGAACACCCTGACAGCAGAACTTTCATTTTATAACCTTAGAAGATAAGAACACAATGCTACCATATTAGGTCAGGCTAAATGTCCATGTAACTCAGTATTGCATCTTTGCCAGTAGCTACTACAGGGCATTTAAGTTATCTTTATAAACTTTGACCTTCTGTTCACTTCATAGATTATGTATTAAGCTTGGGAAAAAAAACCCTCAAGAGTTTCGTGTTTTGTTATCACTTTTTATTTTCTTTTTTTAATGCTTTTAGTGAGTTATTCCCAAATTCATGCTATGTGCCTTATTGTGATTTTATATGTGACTTGTCTCAATTTATGCTTTTCAACTAAGGAGGACAATTTCCTCTTTTTTTTTTTTTTTTTTTGTCAGATTTGTTATTACTTTTTCTGTTCAGTCATATGGTTCCCTGTGGAACATACAAAAAATATTTTCTGATGGTGGGGGTGATTCATTGTTATTGTGAATGTCTAATACATTCTTTTTAAAAACTTTTTGTACCACTTGTAGACATTTTATCCTTTTTTCTGTTCCTTTTCATTAATTTTAATTAGCTGCCTTCTTTTTGGAGAGTTGAATTTTTTCTGCTGGTTTTAGCTGCAGCAGGAGAAAAAGTCTCAGGTAAATGTACCTCAAACAATGTGACACTCTGCTAAGTTAATAACATCACTTTTAAGAAGCCCCAGAAAAGATATCTCCAGATATCCCCACTTTTAGCTATCACGACAAAACTGTTGGAAACATTGTCTTTTGAGGGACACCAATAAGCTTTTTGTGTATTACACTAATAAGCAGACTACCTCCTTACCTATTAGTTTCAATTTCTGTTTGGTTTCAGCATAAGGCCTAAGAGGCCAGTAAAAACATTCAAAACCCAGAATCTTTACTTATTTGCTGAAATCCTTTACTTTGAGATTATGTAACTTTGACCCCAGAATAATGGCAAAGGAATTTTATCATGGGCAGTGGTAATAGAATCCTTAAAGTAGAAAGAAGTGGTTAGGTCTTGCCTCTTACCCTTTGCTCCAAAAGGCATTCTCCATAAACCATATAAAAAAATTTTATGTGACTCATCCAGAATTCCCCGAGGAGCTATCATCTCAGCTACAATGCAAGTTGAAGACCACAGATTCCCCCAAAATAAAAATTGCTTCAGGTAACCACATGATAATATGGGATGAACCAAAAGACAGGTGGGAAAATTAGTATCCTCCCTAGTTTCAGGCCTTAGGTGTACCCTTGACACCATTTTCAGCTAAAATTTGGAAACTGTGCAGCTTCTTTGTGGATTTTTGTCAAGTGACAGGAAGGAATCTGAATCTACCTGGTTTTGATTTAGAGTGTGTTAAGAGTTGAGTTTCCATGAGTTCACCTTTCAGATCCCTTTCTCTCATTGGAAGGAAAAAAAATCAGTGAGCAAGTTAGTGATGATCAATACAAACATGACTGAGAAACCCTGTTTACTGACAGCATCCTTAAAGAATATTTTAAAGGAAACTTCAGGGCTGGACCTGCTAAGGTTCCTGGTACATTCCCTTCCAACTTCTCAGTCAGTAGAATTTTGTTCTGCTTCATCGCATTGGTGACTAGCTGTTGTGGAAAATTTAATAGCGATGTCTTATGCAAATAGTGTGCTCTACAAGTAAAACAAATAAAAATGAGGAAATGTACACATTGTACCTTTGAAAGGTTGCAAGCAGTGGCACAGAAGACTTGGGTTACAATAACATCTGAAATGAGCCTGGGAGTGGGAACGTAGCAAGGCTTGTTTCAAAGGGGAGCCAGTTCACTAAACACTAGAGTGATTTAATGCACCATCAATTATTTCCTGCTTGTCACTTAAACAGGCTCCACATATGCATGGCAGGTCCATGAGTGCAAAGAGGAGGTAGAAAGCATGATTTATTGGCTGGGGCAAACACCTGCGAATTAAGCAGCTCAGAAATTAGCCACAAGTAGCATATTAGTGCAGCTAATCAGGCACGGTTCAGTATTTCAGTTTCTTGATTTGCCCATAAATAAGGCTGTATGTGGCTGCCCTGGGGCGTTCTGGTGATTAACAGCCCTGACCTACAGTAAAGTGTGCAATCTAAACAATTTAGTGGGGTCTGCAGGTGTACATTGTAAGCTTGTTGCTTATAAGGCTGCTACATTCAGTATGTAGAAAGCTCCTGGTATCTGTATGTCTTGTTCATACGTTTTATCACACCATTTAATGATCAATTTTCTTTTCATTCATTTACCAGAGCCTGGTAACATTAACGAGTTTTAAACCATGAGGCACTGATGCACAACTGTGAAACCCAGTTGTCTTTGTATCGGATGCCAGAAAAACAAGATCGTCACTCTTTGCAGTGCACTTTCATATCTCACACCACAGTTGTTGACTTTCAGCACAGCTGAAATGACAAGTTGCTACTTGATTATT
Organism: Tyto alba; assembly: GCF_018691265.1. Classification (NCBI taxonomy): domain Eukaryota; kingdom Metazoa; phylum Chordata; class Aves; order Strigiformes; family Tytonidae; genus Tyto; species Tyto alba. The sequence continues at coordinate 24,608,047 of NW_024881301.1, forward strand.
TCAAGATCTGTGTGTGGCTAGCCTACCTGTTGATTGTTGATATAACAGTGTTGTGTGGGGGAACCTGTACACAGCCAATAGCAATCTGCTGTTCTGATTTTGCAAAACACTGAAGAAAAGACAGAAATTTTTGATCACTGCATACTGACATGTTAAGCGCATATACTGGAGTTTTGAAGCTCTCTTGAAATGGTATATGTGAACTCACATAAAGCTCAGCAGTAGCCATATTGACTTTGTTGGAAAAATGACACTTATGAGAAAGAAAAGAGGAAAGACATCCCCCAAATAAGCAAGATACTGGATAAGACATCCTGGTTACCCAGAGTACTCACAGTAGCCTACTAATTCCTCACCTCCAAAACAACACATGAGGACATGGACAAGGATGAAGATGAATGACTGGTGGAAAAGTTAAGTCACGTAACATCACTTGTGAGGGACTTACACTGTGTAAAACCAAAATTATAAAATTTTAGTATAAAAAGTGCTGGGACATTTTAGGAAGGAAGCACAGAAGAAGAATCATAACAGACACATGACTGAGAAAAAGTAGGGTGACCATTGCTATTTATCCTTTTTCCTAATATAAGAACAACATGGTAGTACTTCTTGGACCAAAATGCAACAAATTTTTTTACACAACAAATGATTAATTACTTTAAGATCCCACTAAAACCGCAGAATTATTTGAGGAAGAAGTACTAAACATAAAAAAGTTAGCATATTCATAGATAATTAGATTCCACAACTACGTTTTATAAGGGAAAACTTTACTTACAAGGGATATGTTATCTCCTGTTTCATACTTAAACATTAAATTTAATTAATGCTTTTTTCTTACTAGGTCAGTTCACCTTCCATTATACCATACTGTACTGATGACTGCTGGGATATGTGACTCAGTGTGACACTGACCTGATCTGGAATGCCTTTGCCTATGTTCATAGACTGGAGACATCAAGGCCCACATCCTTAAAAGTATTCATGTGCCTATTTGTCTCTATAGATATCCAACACTCTTCTCAACACTGCTTCCTAGATGTCACCCAGAGAGATGGAAGGTTCTGATTGAAAAAGTCGACTACTTTCTTGCTAAAACAGACAGGAGTTAGCACCTTTAGCTCGTGGTCCCCTCCCCCTGCTATAGGTTGCTTCCCATATATTAGGCGTGGCTGCACTTATGAGCTGGCACAGTTTAGGAACTCTTATATTAAAGCAAATCCACATCTCTTTCATTTATAACCTCGTTAGATCACCAGCTGCAGCTTTTGCTTCATAATCCTTGTCAGATTTAGCACAGGCAGCTGAGAGGTTGCTGTTGCTGTTTGGCTACCCCCATTTTACCTTTGTGACTTGCTCCAGAGAGTCATTGCATTTCCTGGTATGTTGAGTGAGGGTGGGTGACATGCATGCTGTTCATGGTCAGCTCCTCCAGCAGTGTTTTGACTGATCTACATTGCATAACTTCTCAGTGATCTCGTTTGGTGCCTGTTTCATAGACCTTTGCATCTGTAGGACTCTCATGCCACTCACAGCACATGTCTGATTTGTTACATGATCATATCAGCTCCCAACTTAATGGAGACCATTTTTTGATTTTTTAGTTTGGGGTTGTATTGTTCATAACCCTCAGTATGGATGGGTTCCTCTAGGTAAGCATAGAGCATGTCCCAGTCTTCTCAATATGCCACCCCATGCCCCGCATCTGGGGTAGGTAGAAGCACTTGTCAAGGATGGTTTTCTTCTTGGTATAGAGGTTTTTTTTTCTGATAGAGACTGAGACACTTACAAAATTTGCTTAAGTTCCTTTCAGAATGAATATAACTTTTTATTGGAACAAATATAGTTACAGGGCTACTTTCTATCACTCATACTTCTGTTTTAATAGCATGATGCTGAGGGTAAGTACTATGTGCAGAGGAGGGTGGGATGAATGTGTTTTTGACCATAAAGTGTTGGCAGACTCAGATGGGCAACAGAGCAAGCCATATCATCCATGTACCTGCCTAAGTTTTCAGCCAGGCCTGGGCTCTGCCTGGGTACGGACCTCATTACTCCATCCCAGGCAACACACAACAGTCCTGAATTGTGTCCTGTTAAAGAAGCAGGAGTTCAGAGTGAAACTGAGTAATTAAACTAACAGCATAGGCACATCATCTGCATTTTTCTGTTTTTTTCTCTGTTTAGTTGAAGCAGAAATGAAATGGGACAAAATGGTTTTACTGATTGGCATGAAAGACTGCTTGCTTTGGAATAATTTCAAAAAAGTGCTCTTTTCTAGCACATTTTATTTAGCATGTTGTCATCCTCATACCAGTATATTATAATCTCATGTATTTATTAAGAGAGGTAGAGAATTAAAAATATAAGAGCAGATAACAGAAATAAAAGATGCAGTTGACAACTTTACAATGTTGCTATATACAATGACATATGGAAGAGTTACAAGGTATGTGTGTGAGAAAACACTCAGGAGTCTTTGCAAATACTGTTAACAATAAAAAATGATCAAAATATAGTGCATAATCTAGAATAGAATGATGGCAGTTCGGGGACAGAATCAGATCTATTAAGATTCTTCAGATGCATGACAGGATTTCAGACAATATCTTCAGAAAAGTTAAAGTAACATTTGAAGGTGTATCTATGATTTTGAAAAGTGCATAGTATCATCAGATCACCAAAGTGTCAGAGCTCTTGTTATAAAACAGCTTTTGCTTTTTGGTAAAGGGGACGTTAAATTTCAAGTACAGAAAACTCACAATGGCTACATAAAACCAAGCACATCTTAAAAAAAGCAGATTTATTGTGAGAACTCTGAAATGATATCTAGATGATCCCCTGAGCAGCCCTTGAGATGTCAGAGATGATAATACAGTAACAACATTTGGGAAGTATTTCTAGTTTTACACTTAGCCTTTTGGCAGGAATTTATTAAGACAGAATAAGCCTGTGACTTTTCAATTCCAAGTACAATTTGTTTCTCTAATATATCTGCAGGAGTAATGTGTGATGGAATTTTTCCTTTGCTGGGCCCAGTAGTTGTGGGTGATGATGTGCTATAATAGGTTCTCACAGGCCATATCTCAAGCAGATAAAACACAACACATGTACATCTGTGGCCCAGTGTCAATGCCTTAAATGTACATCAGAAATGCATTAAATCTTCTGATTGCTATTTTGTTTGTACAGCTTGTTGGTTCAGAGTTTCCTCTGTAATGCACCCTGCTGATTACCTTGAATTATTGGCATATCCTTGGTAGAACAAGCACACCTTGTTCAGAAATACAACATTACAGATGTGGCTTGAATCTTTTCCTTTGTTAGTAGAAACAGAAGAAATGTTCTTCAGGTTATTCTCGTACGCTTTCTGAAAGCACATATCTCAGAATCAACTGTGTCTAGCAGTGTTTTTGACCAAAATGGAAGACGTGATATTGCATGAGAAATTTACCCATACAGTTGTTCCTGCGTGTTCCTCTGTGCCTGTGTCTATATATAATGACATAACAGTGTAGAAAATAAAGTATTATGGACAGCTATGGAAAATGGTGCATCAGAAGAGGCACTTTTAGTTCTGGACAATCTTTCTGGGCCAGATTCTCAGCTGGTTTAAATTTGTACGTCTTACATCAGCTTGCTTGCTCATATGTGAGACTTCTCATTTTGAATAATGTTTAATAAGTAGTCTTGAGCTAAACATTAATGGAAGCCATAGTGTTTGATAAAAATGAAATAAATATATAAAACCCAGTAACAATTAACACCAGCCAGTCCCAGCCTCTGGTGTTTCCACACCCCCGTATGTGAGCTAAGACAGCCTGATGAAAGCATATACTTGGGCACAGAGATTCATGAACACATCATTAGGGTTTCAGTTTATGTCTAATCACCTTGTAATGTGTCCAGGGCAAGACGGTGACTGCTTTTGAAGGTTCATTCTCCTTTTTTTTCCATTTGGTTACCAACATTGGTCAAGAGAGTCTCTTTGCCTGTGTTGACACAGTGAGGCTGATAACTACTCCATGAACTGCACACCTGTGGGCTGTGGGATAACCAGACTGGAGAGATTACTGGAGTGGCTCTTTTCTCATTCACATCCCGGGGTTTCTTTTCAAAGGGGATCATGGGTACAGCAGAGTTGTGTGCCTGGGGATACACAGCATCTGAAGATTTCTGGTCAATTCCACACGGTCCACATGCAACACATCTTGTTAAAGTAGGTCTCAGTCTGGGGGAATAAAAAGTTGTGCTCTTCCACTGTCTGCTCAAAACAATATTTTAATTAATTTTATTTGTGAATGTAAAGTAATGTATACTTGTGTGTGGCTCTTCTTCACTGGAGTTCACAAGTTTTCACAGGTGGATGAAAAATTCACAGCTCTCAGGCAAGGGGTGAGTACTGGTTAGTCTACCACTCACTCCCAGCTGAACAGCTGTACTTCACAAGACTTTACATTGGTCAGATCATGCTGACATTTCTGCAAATCAGATTTAGTTCATACTGGTGTTTAGAGAATAACTGTTCTTTGCATACATTAATGTATTATTACTGTTGTGGATATATTAATTACTGCCTATAAATTTTTAGCTATTCAGTTGGGAAGGCAAAGTATTATCATTTAAGATAAATATTACATAGGAAAGTCAAAATGTGTTTCTTAGTCACTCCTAATACAAATGAGTTTGAATAAACTTTTCACTGCATATGGATGAGCAGTCAATACATTCCTAGAAATTAAAATATGCATTTGTTCTGTATTTGTTCTGTGTTTTATTACAGTTAATGTGACTGTTTTTAGAGGAGAAAATGATAGAAATTATATCTTGGTTGTAACAATTATCTGTTAATTATAATAAGCAACAGTTCCTATTTCTGAAGGAATTGAATAATTTTATTGCTCTGCTTGGTCCCATGGTTGTCAAAGGTGATTTTTATATTGACTTCAGTAGAAGTAGGAGGCTAAGACTACAGCTAAATGAAAGAATTCTTATGTATTTTAATATTAATAATACATATTGAATGACTATATACAAACTTGAACAAATGCAGCTGATATGACTTTATTTGGAGATACAGGCTTAGGTCTCTCTAATAAATGTATTTTGAAGTGAGCAAATGCAAAAATGGCACTATATTACAGATGTGTGTGTATAGCTGTCTTTCAAGCAGAAGAACAGAGGTTAGGGGAAGGCAGGCATGCACGTCAATCTCACGTTAGGGTCAGAGTGTGATTTCCATTGCAGAAGTCCCTGCAAACTCCACTTCGAATTTTACTTATGATACTTTACATTGCAAATTTATATTAAGATTTTATACAAAGCAATTTAAAGTTTATTTTTTGTTCTTATAAACAGCAAACTATAAAAAGTGAAAGCAATGTATTTCTGTATTTTTAGCAAAATATATGCTATAGGTCAATTTCTTTTTATCAAGTGAAATGAAACCCATTGTAAATGTAAATCCTGTACTGCCATATATATGTTCTTGTTTTGTAGCTACAAATACCACTAGTGAAATACTGAAGGTAATATGAGAGATAAATAACAGTGTTTAAAAGTGACCACAAGGTATTATGTATAAATGAATAATGAGGTTAAAACTGCTGAGGAAATATGTAATGTCATTGCTGTATTATGAAGCAGGTATGTTGGTTTAAACAAGCAACTATTTACACTGCATAGACACCCTAGTACAAGCCAAAAATGAAAACTATATAGGTTATAACAGAAATAACTGACTTTTTTAGAAATGTGGGCTACTATATAATTTGCTAAATTCTTCTGGTCTTTAACTCTTTAATCTGTTCATTGTGCATCTACTGGCTCATTATACTTTCTTATTTCTGTTAATGCCATTCTACAATTTCTGCCTCCAAAATATTTTTGATACTTTTTTTTACTGTCCATTTTTAAAATTACTTTTAAAATTAATTCTATACCATTTGACATTAGTTTATATGCGCATGTCTTTGTGTATAGTGTGCAAGTTCAGACATGTATGTATACACATACGTAGATCTAGATAATTAGCATGCAAGGAGAACAGAATATCAGGAGCTATTCCAGAGGTAACTGTATTGCAACACTGATGGTGTCATATTTGCAAGTGTGCTGTGATTATTTATTTTACATGATAAATTGGATTGAGGCCACAGTGCATTTTATTAAAACTTTAATTTATTTTTGGCTTCAAAAGCAGACTTTCAGTCTTTTCCATACAGACATATGATGTGATTTCAGTAGAATAAATTCACTTCCACAATCTATTCGACACGTGATTAATTCCTATTACTGAGGCAACAGAGATATGATTAACTTATTTGTGTTTTACAGTTCATAAACTGTACTATGGATAACAATGTGAGCCACTGTTGATATTTTATTCAATAGGTCAGCTCTAGGAACATCAGTAGAGACTTAGGTTTTCATTAAATATGGTTGTAATCTAATTTATTTGTAAAAATTAGTATATTTCTTGAAACCACCATCATATATTGAATGAAATGGAGCTTGACAGAAGTATTTTAGCATTCCTAGAATAACTGAAAAACAGTTATGGGAAGCTTGTTGTGCTGGCACAATTTTTAGATAATGTTCCAGAAGCTTTTCTACATATTTCTAAGGGCTGAGGTACATGACTCAGTACACTGTTCTGGGCAGTCTTCACCATTACTTCATACTTTGTTACTGTGAAAAAACAGAAAGAAAATGTTTTCTATCCAAAAGATGCTTTGTAAATATATCCTTGACCTCAAAGGACAAAGCACTCATGTTGGAAAATGCAGTGACAAAATACAGTGCCAGTGCTTGGTCACCCTTACACCAAAAAAGTGTTCCTTGCTGTCATGTCCTGTGTTTCAGTTTGTGCCCATTGCCTCTGGTCCTGTCACTGGGCATCACTGAAAAAGGCCTGGCTGTCTTCTTTGCATCCTTCCTTGAAGTATTTACACACATTGATAAGGTCTCCCCTGAGCCTCCTCTTCTCCAGACTGAAAAGTCCCAGGTCTTTCACCCTCTCCTCATGAAAGTTGCTCCAGTCTCTTAATGGTTTTCATGGCCCTTCACTGGCCTCACTGCAGTAAGTCTGTATGTTGTACTGGGGAGCCCAGATTGGACATAGTATTCCAGATGTGGCCTCTTGAGGATTGAGCAGAAGGCAAGGATCACCTCCCTCAACATGCTGGCAGCACTATTCCCAGGGACCAAGGTGAGGCTGACTGATCTGTAGTTCCTCTGCTCTTCTTGAAGATAAGAGTGACATCTTCTCTCTTCCAGTCTTTGGGTACCTCTTCCAATTTCCATGACCTTTCAAAGATAATTGAGAGTGGTTTTGCAATTACATCAGCCAGCTCCCTCAGAACTTGTGGGTGCATCCCATCACGGCCCATAGTTGTGCATGTCCAGTTGTTTTTTTAAGTTGTTCCTACCTTGATCCTCATTCACGAAGGGTGAGTCTTACTTGCTGCAGATTTTTGCTCTGTTCTCAGGGGCCTGAGATTCCTGAAGGCTGATCTTACCAGTGAAGACTGAGGCAAAGGAGTCATCAAGTACATCAGTCTTCTCCATGTAATTTATGTTCTCCTGCCCCATTCAGCAGCAGGCTCATGTTTTCCCTGCTCTTCCTTTTGCTGTTCATGTACTTGTAGAATCCTTTTGTGTTGCCTCTCACATCCTTTGAGAGACTCAACTCCAGTTCTCCTGACCCCATCCTTGTATGATCAGGCAGCATCTCTATACTCCTCCTGGGTCACCTGCCCCTGATTCCACCTCTTGTACACTTCCTTTTTATGACTGAGTTCAGTCAGGTGCTTCTTGTTTATCCATGCAGGCCTCCTGCTGCCTCTCCTTCATTTCCTACTTGTCAGGATGAACCTTATTGAATAGCAACCTGTTCTTGTGGACTCCTCTTCTCTCCATGGCTGTATCTCATGGGATTCTCCAAAACAGATCTCTGAAGAAGTTAAAAGTCTGCTCACATAGAATCTGGGGCCATGATCCTGCTTTTTGCCCTGCTCTCTCCTCACAGGATCTTAAATTCTGTATCTCATGGTCATTGCAGCTAAGGCTGCCACTGGTTTTCAGGTTTTCACTTCCCTGAACAGTTCTTTGTTTGTAAGTATCAGGCCCAGCAGGGTGCCTTTACTTCTCGACTCCTCAATCAACTATGTCGGGAAGTTGTCTTCAGTGCACTTCAGAAATCTTCTAGATATTGTGCCTTGCCATGTTGTCTGCAGATGCAGCGGGAGCTTTCTTCCTGGTGTGAGAAGTCATCAGCCTCTAGCTTTTCTCATTATGAGAGTTTCCATTTTCCAGCTTCATGGGCACAGGCTCTTCCTGCCCCTTCACTACGGTTGAAGGTTTGGGCTTTTGAAGCTGTTTGGTCTCAAACATGAGAAGATGCAGTTGATCTCTTTCCCTGTGCAGCCTGGAGACCTCCCTTGCAGCTCTTTTACTTGGCAATACAGCTCATTGACAACTGAACACCTCCTGTAGTCTAGAAGACCATGTGCCCCAGGCAGAACAAGAGGCCCCAGGCACACCCTGCACCTTGAGACTTGCAAAGTTGCATCCTTCTCCGAAGCTCCATCTGGGTCCAAGCTTTACCTGATAATGAAGAGACAGTTTCTCCAGCAGCTCCTGGGGAACACGGTGTGTGGCACATCACCACCATAGCTAACGATGGATGTATATGCTAGACCGGGAAAGTTTGCTGGTCTCTCCTTTGTGCTCTGTTGTGCAAAATGCTGCATCTGTTGGCTGCACGTAAGGAGCTGTGCTCTAGGCCTGGCTCTTACCTAAGGCACCCTTCCTAATAAGGGGAGGGTCAGTCTGAATTTGTCACTCCATGACTTTGTGATTAATTTTTGTTAAAAATATTCTGAACAGTTCTAAAATGTAATTCCTGCAGGGAGGAGTCACTGGGTCACTAACATCCTGCTTGTCTCTCTTATTTCTTGATTTCAGTCTATAAATATCCCCTACAAATAAAACAAAATTTTGTTCATAGAAAGTTTTGTTGAACTAGTTGATATATTACACTATTCACATTTGCATAAATGTGATGGCATTTCTGGTACCCAGAATGTCTTGGAGACGAATTTGTTTGGGAAATGAGAAGGAGTCATAGGTGTGTTAAATATAATCTGAAAACAGGTGAGCAGACAGCTGGAGAATATGGTCAGTGATTATTAACACAAAGACTGGTAATTGGTAGCTGTCACCTAAAGTGATCATAATGGTACTGAACATCATTTCCAGCATACCTAGTCTAATGTGTTAGTGAAATGCTGATGCCTGATATGGAAAAAAACCCTGAATAATAATTTTTTACTAACAGTTGAAGTGCATGTTGTGAAACATCATCGATAAGAAACTTCCTGTAATATTTTTCATAGATCATTCTATGCATAGGGTCACTTTCAAAGAGGTGATGATTTTTCTTCTTCATTTGAAGTATGATCAGAAGTAAAGCAAAACTGAAATGAACTCGGCATAGATTAAGTGAATTGTCACTTCTGGAATGGCTACTTTACTCTCCTTTGGAAGGCAGTCATTCCACCCATCTTCTGTATTTTCAGCAATGCTTGAAATGGGTTAGTAGGAACTATCTGCAACCCATTACCTAAATGTAATGAAGAAATTATTTCAGTCCATTTGTGGCATTTCTGTGAAACCACTTTAGACAAAGAATAAAACAAACTGTTTTTTCCAGTCAAATACATGATGAAAAGAAACTTAAATATAGGAGCCTGTAATAAGGTGAATGCAGTGAATAGAATAAAGTGAAAACTGTGTATTTCATAAGTATTGTGTAGTTCATAAAAGTGGATGATAAATTAAAATAGATGCTAAAGTTATGAATAAACACAGGTAGGTGTACAGTTACAAGTTGTACAGCTTCCAGGTAGCCCATATTTTTGTAAATTTAGGAAAAGTCAGTCTCAATGGAATGCATGCCAGAGTTTTTAATTGATAAGATAGAAGTATGTAATCAGTAAAAAAATATTATTAAGAGAGGGCAACAGTGTATCCTAAACTATAATAATATAATATTGGTTGTTCAAAGAGTTGCATTATTCACCACAAATAATAACTGTTGGAAAATTTTGTCCATTTTGGCTTGCAAAGAATTCACAAACTGTATCTGACATCTAAAATATATTAATTTTCCAGAACTATTTCACCTTAACACATTTCAGGATGATTTCTGAACAAAACATCCTCAATTGTATATTTCATGTATAGTACTGTTTTCTTTTGAATACCAAAGCATAGTATTGTTCTCATTTATAAAGAAGAACAGATCTAACTGAGTAATAAACGGGAAATATTGCTCTTCTGGTAAAGATGATGTTGATGAACAGCCATTCGTATTAAAGTTCAGGAAAGTATCGGGTCATGCAGATGTGAAAGCAGCAAGTTTTACTTGTGTTACTGATGGAATCAGGATTAGCTACATGTTTCTTAACTTTTGAAGATGAAATATCTATTCTCTCAATGTCTTGTTGCAAAGTCCTAAAGATGCTTTGGTTTTATTTTGTTAGAAGAAGTTTTCAATTCTCAAAATCAAGCCACTGTAGGATACATTTTATATATCTGTAACACCATTTTTACATAAGTGCAAGAGAAAGAAGAGTGTTTAATGGAGTTCTCATTCCTCTGCTCCTGTCTGAGGTCCAGGGAGAACTGAGAACCCTTTTCTCTGGAGACAGAGACAGCTTATTCTGCTGTGGGCCAACGATAGCCATAGTAGAAGAAGGTCATGATGGAGGCAGGCCTGAATGTCCAGTTCCTTTTTATTCTATGGAGAAAAGCTGCCATACCGGAGGAACAAACAAATTTTTTTGAGGTTATTAGGTTAGTAATTTAGGGATACATGTAAGAGAGGTCACTGAATCATCAAAGTGTTTAAAGTAGGAAGGGAATATCTGAAAATCAAGTTGTGTGCTCAAAGCAGAGTTAGATCAAGTTTCTGGGGTCTTAGCTGCTTAAAAGTGATGTGCTGCAATGAGGAAAATTTGAACTCTTCTTCATTAAACCAGAGAGTGCAATATTGTCCTAGGAAATTAGATTAGGGACCTACAGTTTGTGTGTGGAGTTGTGTGTTTCATAATCCCTAGCAGACAGCACACCGTGATGTTGCTGTGTGCAGCCATGAAGGTAATCAATAGAAAACAGGGAGAACAGGAGCCAAATGTGAACTTTGAGGGTCATCGTGCTCTGTGACAAAATTTATCTAGGACTTTGTGGATAAATTGTCATGCATTTGGACAGCCTGATATCCTTTTCTCAAGTTGCCTACCCACTTTCTTTCAAAGTGCTGACCAACAGTTATTCTCTCCTTTCAGAATATGATTTCAAAAATTGTTATCATTGTCTTTCTCATCCAAGCTTTCCAGCTCTTTTAATTTCAGCTTGCTAGTAATAAAATGGTAGACCAAAGTTGGCATCCTAGTATTTAATTGCAGCTAAAACCAATGTTTCAGGATGGCAATTTTGGAAATAGGCTGCTAAATCCACCTGTATTCCACTTCATCTTTAGTTCTCTTTGGCCCTGGCCACCAGATGGTAATGTCTCTGGGACCCAGATATTTTTCTGTGTAATGATTTTTTTGTGATGTGTGTAGTGTGGGCTTGTGGACACTATTGCAAAAATTGCTATACATAGCAAGACAATAATGAGCTTCAGCAGCCATTGTGTTCAGCACTGAGAGGTAATCTTCACAATATAGTGTGGTTTGTATAATCCCCACGGAATATGTCCAACTTCCCTTTCCAGGTGATTATGCCTAAATGCAACAAGGAAGACAGATTATTAGAGTTCACTATTTTGCACATTCCTTGTGAGGAATATCTGCTTTTGCTTGTATTACTACTCAGTTACTTGCTGAGGTTTCTCACATAAGTGAATACTTTTATTTAATACCCTAAATTCTCTCACAACAACAGAAAAAAGGTCCCTCTTTTGTAGAGCCTCATCTTTATATGTCAAGAAAAAGTCATAATGATGAAAAGTCAGTTGAAATGAAATTGAGTGTGTATGTAATGTTAATAATTTAATTCCATTGCCTCCCATTATTATTCTTTAAACTGATTTATGAGACTCTTTTTGCAAATCTCAAAGTGCTCAGTGAATTACAAACTGTGTCTCTTAGTTAGAGTCCTATAACCAGACTCTATATTATGGCACAAGAAAAATTTCAATTACAGCTGAAAGTGAACGTGCTATTTAATGGTAATAAAACATTATAGTGATAACGTAGCTATACTTAAATCAAAGAAATTCAGAGCAACGTTGCACTCAAGAGAAATCTAAAAGTGTTAGAATATAAACTACCCCAAAGACTTTGCTTCTGATCTCTGATGATTCCTTACAGTGGCCAAAACCTTATGATTATAGAGTACTAGCCCTGGAGATCTAAATTACATTAGAAAGTTTTTTGAAGTCATTAGATTCCTTCTGTCTCCTTTTAGTTCCTCCTGACTGATAATATCTTCTTTGTAACTAAGGGGAGATCTGTATTGACTCTGATTCTAAGAGAGGCTCTTTCTGTAAGGTCAAAGTATTTTCACAATCACAGGAACCATAAATGAAGGACACAAGTAAGCCCAGTAAAGTAATAGAGGTGGACATTGAAATTCATCCGTTTCATGTGTAAAAAGTTTTAGAAGGCTTGATCTCAAGAAGCTTGTGGTTCTGGTGTCAGTAATTTAGAAGAAAAAGCAAGTAATACCAGTTTTGTACGGTTGGTTTGTTTCTAAATTAGGTGCTCCTACAGTGAGCTTGGATGGGTATATCTAAAAGATATGTGATAACCCTCCCTCCCCCACCTTACCCCCCCGAGATGGACATAGCGTTGTGGTGAGAAGGACTGCATTTGGCCAGCCTTCAGGATCTCTGTGGGAACTTCTGCTGCAGTCCTGTACGCATTCCAAATAAAGCAATTTAGTTTAAGAGCATCTGCTTTTCCCTGTTGCAAGATACTGCTAATCAGCCAATTGACATTGTTTCGCCTCTGTAAATGCCAGGGGCTCCTGAATAAAAACATTAGTGCTGCCATGCTGGATCAGATGAAAGAGTCCATCTTATCCCTGTTTCCTTTCTTCATTGGTGACTAGAAGCAGATGCCTAGGGAAGCACACAGTGATAATTCCCCCTGTGTACCCTCCTAGCTGCCAGCAATATGTGGACTTGGTGAGTCAGAGGCAATACCTCTCTGATTTTTCTTCCATGAACATATCTAGGATTTTCTGCTTTTGCTTTTTATGTTCATTATGTGATACAGTATTGCCCGTTTTAAACAAGCTATTTCATGATTTTGATTCACCCAGGTCACTCTTGATTTTATATCACTTTCTTATAAATCTATTTATAGAGTTTTGCTATTTTTCTTCCAGATGGTAGGATTATTATCTCTTTAACTGTTCTTTGTATGGAAATTGTGACACACTTCCTTCTCTCTAATTCTTCCAGTGCTATTTTAACCTTTGTGGGTAAAATATGGCACCTGTTTTGATTCTCTGTTTTCCCCTTAATAATGCTTAACATTTGTACTAGGCATTTCCATTTATCTGCTGTAACTTGAAAATCTTGAATAACTTAGTAATATCAGTTTATTTTGAACACTGCACATGGAAGTGCAGGCTCCTACCAGACTCCATTGCTGACCTATGTCTACAGAAACACCATTTATGCTACTTTTTGTTCCATAATATACAAATGGGTATTTATCTCACCCCTTGGAATTTAATTTTTTTTAGAGCCTATCACGAGAGACATGGCAGGTAAATATGTAAATGTCCAAATATAGTATGCTAACCAGATCAATCTCACCTTCAGCCCTACAGAGATCATTAATAAACTATAAGCACGGTACTTTTCTATGAATAATAGTTTTTTTCTTCCCCACTGAATCACATCTGTTTTTGAGTCCGTTGTTTCTATACTTTATTAATAGTTTCTACAGGTTTAATAAGGTTTGGTGCCATATTTAATGCTCTGGAGTTCCCCAGATACTTTTCCCCACAGAAGCTATTTTAGAAATTTAGTATTCTGTGTTTACAAACAGTTGCACTTTTAAGAAATTAGTATTATGGATCACAACTGTTGACAAAATTAACATAAGCTAAGACTAGATGTATAAATCAATGTTTGTAATGACTGATACCGACTTCCCAGCAATTTAATTTCTTCCTTTTCTATTAAGTGCATTGAATCTCATTTATTTATAGACATTTTTTTTTCTTTTCCTAAAATGTAACATTTTAATCACAAAAGATCATGCACTCAACCAAATTTGTCTGTGGAAAATCTTGTCTATAAAAGCATATAGAGAGTAAAATAAATACTGTTTTAATAGTAGCTCCTACAGAAATGGTGTGTCACTGTATTATAGAGAACTTTTAGAATAATAAGAAAGACTCTCTAATATTCTTTTATGATTTCTTATTTTTTATGAGGTTTGTCTCTTGGGCAGTATCCAGTGAATATGATGTAAAGCTACTTAATTTCCTTTAAATATTTAATATTTCTTCAGAAGGTCTGTTTATGTTAAAATAGGGTACATGCTTTGTTAAAAAATCAGAGAATTTTCTGACAGGGAATGGGAAAAGAATGTGATGTGGCTGACATTATGTTAAATTAAGTAGTAACCCAAACACTGTGTGGAATTGATGAAGAAGAAATACATAGCTTAACCTTAGCCCAAGGCTCCCAGAAGTGTAGTGTCACCTCAGTTTATGGAACATCTAGAAATCTGTGAGTACATTCTGCTGATGCTTCCTATCTATCTGACCTCTTTCTTGAACCCAGTTAGACATAATGGGGGTCATCTGGTCAGTTATGTTGTAAAGATAGAATAGACCTGCAAAGTAGCTGCAGTAATTCTGTGATGAATATATAACAGCTCTCTAGAAGTTGGCTTCTATTAATGAAGCTTGGCGTTAATAAAGAAGTTTGCATCTTGAGAAATGTGAAAGTTGTTTCAGCTGAAGCTCAAAGGCTTCCTCAGTCCACATAGTCAAACCCAAGGCAAGATGACTGAAGAATTGAAAAGATTTTTTATAATCTTATTAACCCAATCTTGCAGCCCAGCTAAAGCTACTTTAAACTCCTTTTACATTCCTGAAAGAAGACAAAGTAAAAGTATATCCATGAAAAAGAAGCCATGCTGGCTTAAGAATGAACAACAGAAGTTTGTGGATCAAGAATCCTCCCAGCTTCACTCAGTTCTTCCAATTTCTGTTTGGAACAAAGAGAGTCTTTGTTGGGATGATGCATATTAATAGTCTGTGACATGTTATAAAAACATTGTGGTTGAATGGATTTTTTTTACAATAGATTCTTATAGTGTTTCTCTATCAGAATTATATGCAAGGATTTTAAACAACCTGAATACATTTTTTGAATTATATCTCTGAAAGTTGACATGATAGGCAATAATACATATTTAAGATGATACAAAAGTCATTCAGCAAGTCTATGACCCAGTAAGGTAGAAAAGAAAGTATGTTTAATAAAAAAAAAAAAAAAAAAACAACAAAAACCAAACCAACCAACCAAACAAAAAAAACAAACCAAACCAAAAACCACCCAGACCCTAATTTTTTTATTATGAGAGAGATTTGAGAAGTTCAAAAATATCAATTTCACTCAATATTTACTACCTCTTGTGGGTTGAATCTAAGTAAGGAAGAATAATTGATAGTATCCTGATTTAATATTCTGTGTTTTCAAAATATGATGTCAGTGAAAAAAGGATAGTATTGTCATACTTCCTTGACAGTTAACCTGCAGTTACAGCTTTCTGTAGGGACAGTAAAGTATCCTTCACAATACTCTCTTAGTTTCCCTTTGGAGTAAGCGTATGAATGGTTGAAAAGAATAGTGTGGATCTTTTATTCATTCCTTATAATTAACAGTGGATATTTCTAGTAAGGCTTACTTGAATCACTTGAAAAAACTTAGATTCTCAGAACTCCTCTAGAATCTCAGAGAATGACTGCAGTAATCAACGTTAAGATGATTTCATTTGTTTCCAAGGGAAAAATGTGTGCCTGAAATTTGAATTTTATGACATCCAGAAACCACAAGGCTTTGCATATGAAAACCAATGAAAAAAACACTAAATGAAAACAACTGGTTTTGAATATTTTCCAGTGATGTATTTTCCTGCAAATAAGAAAAAGAAAAATGCAAAAGTTATTTTAAATCTTAAATAGTTAAATTTAAAACTGTCCTCTGAATGAGAAAAAAAAAAGTTTTCATAATTAATAAGACTGTGGCTAGCATTCCATCAGAAACCTGGTATTGAGCTCTCTCGAAACATGCTTCTGGCTGAATACTGAATGTATTAAATGTATATTAAAATGCATGTCACTTGAATACACACATGGTGCCATGTGATCTGGATATCTCTGAATATGCAATCTATTCTCATCGTTATTTTTAGTTAACCAATCCCTGTGTCTTCAATAGACTTGATCAGTTACTTCTTATGAATGATAAAATTACCGAATACACTGAGCAGAACTATTCACTAGAAATAATCCCACCAATTTCTTTCTCAATGTCCTTGGTTATGAGAACCGCTAAACGATTACTTTTGAATTCAGATAACATCTGTTTTTTTTTTTTAATTTGTATTATTATAATATAATAATATATTATATAATAATATAATAATATAATATAATAATTAAATAGTGCTAATATCCAACAGCAGTTCAAATATCCAACAAAAAGAGATGTATGTAGCTTGACCACCTCAAATTTTTATGGCCATTTTCAACTATCCAATTATGTTTAATCAGCACCAGGTAAGTAGAGTACTTCCGAGCATATTCTAATAATAATTGATTTTATTTATGGTCAATTTTTTCCTGTGTATGTGAGATAGAAACCTAAAAGAAGCATTAGTTACAAGACCCACATGTAAAATGCAAAATTACATCTATTAGAGGCTTTAATTTTAGTTGCAAGACTGCAAATCCATTGTGAGACATTTTAAGGTAAATGAAGATTAACAATGTTTTATGACTTTCATAAATTTTGAGGATTAGGAGTTTGGGAAGAAAAGGTCCACAACCACTCCAGTACAGCTTAATGTAATAGCTGTCTACTTAAAAAAAACCAAAAACAAAAACAAAACCAAACAATTGTTATTTTGTTAGTTACTTAACTTGTTTTGGGGAAAGTGGAAGGGTAAGGGGATGGTGGTTTGTTTTACTAATCCTGCTCTTAACATGTTGAAACTTTTATCCCTGTCTGGTAGTATTTAATATTTTAGTTAGCAATTTGTGCTCCCCACAGATGGTATGGTTATTTAAGCTTTTCAGCATGAAATCCAAATCAACTGCTAAGGAGGGAGCTACTAAGGACTATCCCAGACAGACATGCTTGAGTATATGCATATGCTTGTTTCTCTCCAGAGTCTAGGAACCTCATCCACTCTGGAATTATAAAAGAGAATTTTAAAATTTTTTCTGGAGAAATGGATTAGACTTGCTTCTTGAAAATATAGTAGAAGGACATAGCCTCATGGTTAAAACCTTTGCACAATGTGTGGGTGGCCTGGATTCCTCAGCCTGAAGCTCTTCAGACCATGGTGTTCTGCTCTTTAGAGGGTATTTGAACCACCAGACTACAATCATCACCTCGGGCTGAAACTGTTCCTCTCTATGGAAAAACCTTCAACTTCACAGAGTTTGAAGAATGAGAAAGAAGACAAGAGAGAGCAAGTTCTGTAACCTGGCATTTACGTAGGGTATCTTGAAATACTGCTTGCCAGTTCTTGCTTCAAGGATTGTTTGTGCATTCTATCCAATGACCATATAATATAGGCACATTGCTATAATGACATTTTATAGTACTAGGAGTTTTCAGAGAATTACAGACTGAGAATTATAAAAATAAGTTTCATGTAAAAAATGTATGATCTGACTTGTGAATAAAATATGATTTAGTCAAAAAAGATCCTGAATAAATTAAAAAAAAAAAAAAAACAATCAAACCATCATGACAGTTTAAGGGCTCGTCCCTAAAATACATGAACAGTTCTTACATAGTAAGTGCTCAAGATAATTGGGGAAGGGACATTTTGAATTTGTGCCTTGTTTTTAAAAATACTTCAGAAAAAGTTTGCATATAAAAGTGTATCTGAGACAGGAAACTAGCTTATTAACAAATTAACCTGGTTTTAAAGTTGGTATTTGATAACTTTGTAAAAATTGCTGAAGCTCAGCTTAACTATAACAAGTTTTCTTGTTCTATATCAAAACATTTTAATGACTACCATATTCTGTATCTTCTGTCAGCAACTATGCATTAATACAGAATTGGTTTAAAATGAGTTTTGATTGATTTAAAACTTGCCTTATATTTTCCCAGAAACTTGGTCACAATAACAAAAGCTTTTTTTGTGACACTGAAGTGTGTCAGTTTTTCTGAAGGCTGATAAAAAGCATTTTTTGGCTTCTTTTTGTATCCCAATGTTCAACTGTTGTTGGCATGCTGAATGTTTTAACAAACTGATGATACTTTCACAATGTTTTTGTTTCAGCATGGAAAATTAAGAACCTCAGGTTGTAAACTGTTTTTCAATTCATCATTTACATAGGAAGTTCAGTCTGCAATTACTTTAACAATTTTGCATCCTTTTGCCTTTTATGAAAACAGACGTATTTTCTGGTGGATATTTTTGGGGAGGTGTGTGTTTGGGTTTTGTTTAGTTTTTTAAATGCTGAAGACTGTTACTTCTTCTGGATCTTAGTTACGACCTACAGGGCATGTGGTTCCTTTGACATGAAGTTTATTTTTCTAAACGCACAGCTTGATATTCTATCACTTAATTTCAGAATGCAGCTTAAATCACAGAAGCCATAATATGTCAAATGATCCCACACTTGCAGGGGGAAAACAGTAAGTAATGAAAAAGCTATGATTGCTTTTCTGTCCCTCCAAATGACAGTTATCACCTCAGTGACCTGCTCCGGGCAGACCCATCTAAACATGACACGCTAAGGGATAACGTCATCTAACAGGGTAGTTACAAAAATCAATACAAAACCCATTTCAAAGATACTCTGTGTAAGAATCCTGGTGTAACGTTCATTTATTGAATAGGCCTGAGGAAAAAAAAAAAAAAACAACAACTTTTCTGATAGATATTCTTTACCTCCCAAGCAAAGGAATTCTGTAGGTAAGCAATAATTGTATTTTCCAATCTATTATTTAGTCTTGCCAAAGCTCAGCCTAGAATCTAATATGTGGATGACTGCTATAACTCAATTATGAAACCTAAGCAGAGCTCTACTGCATCTGTAATGCAAAAGGAACGTAACAAGACAATTGACTGTACTTCTTTTAGTTGAAGTGTAGCTGTCTGTGTGTAGGGATGAACAAAAACAGGGAGGGAGACTGTGATACTGTATTTTTCACTGAAGGATTAGGAATGTTCTGTAGTTATCTTCACTCATGAATATAGAAGGTATGGTTACCTCGTTTAAACAACTGCTGGCTCACAACTGAAAATAGGTTTCTATTGTCACAACTGAAAATAGGCTTCTATTGTCTGCTTTCTCAAATTACAATAATGCTGAAGCCTGGAGCAATTTTATCTAGCCATATCCCATGTTCAGGGGATGCATTCTGATTGGTTAAAAAGTCATTTCAGAAAAACTGGTATTTATTTTATGTTTATCAAACTCTTTTAAAATTTGTATGAGCTTTATTCTTCTCAAGAAGTAAATAACAAATATGGTATGGATCTTCAGTTTTGATTTCTTCCAATAAGATGCAGTATAGATTGATAGCTTAAAACAAACTCGTAAAGATGGTATCGCCGGATATTAGTGTGAAAACATTTTTTATGTTCGGGAAAATACCTTGTTTTAGCAAATATCAGGATTTTTTTTATGTTGTCTTTTATTGTCACTTAGTCACTGTAAAGATCAGCATTTTTTTATATTCCAACAACTCTTCGGGTATTTTATAGTACTGTATGGGATCTTACTTGCCCTCTCACTGAACAGAATTCTGGGAATTTCACACTCATATTGAGAGGTGTTTGATCATTGAAGTTGTCTCACTGAAACCATCTTGCAGACTTTGAAACAGAAAAGTAAGCAGGGTATTAAAAGAGGAGTAGGGAAAAGAATTAAGAAAATAATTTGACAATTTCTAGGACCACTCAGAAAAGTGTGATGAAAATCTAGGCCCTCTGGTAAACAGGGGTTGCACTTCCAGAGAAGCAAGGCACCCAGTCATTCATCTTTATGCCTAAAATATCAATAACATTCAGGAATAGATTTCTCTGATCATGGAATTTGAATGGAAATATTCAAATATTAGCTGCAATGTTTCCTGAAGCATTGATCTGCTAAAGAGCTGATGTGATGGTCTTTATATCCCTCTGAAAACTGAGTGGTTTTGTAATAAACAACTCTGTTGGATCATATCTACTTTCCATTCCTTGCTATAGATAAGCTGCCATTTTGCATATTGAACGAAACTTGGCAAATGAAATAAAATTTACTGGAGCAGAATTTCCTGTGAAACATTGTCAGTACTAGCTTCCTGAGTAAACCGTACCATAATTGAATCCTGTGTTTCCTCTGAAGACATGAACTGCTTGGATAATTCGTGTGCCTTGGGCCTTTGTATTCAATTCAGTCTGGGAAGGCCTGAAAAATGTAGCTCTCTGAAAACAGTATCCCATCCGAAGTATATCCAAGTATGGAAAAGAGATGTGTGACAGTCTCTAAATATGCCATATAAGTGCGTGAAGAAAAATACATTTTTTTATATTTCTAGCATAGTTCATTAATTGGCACAGAGGACTTTTTGAAGCTAATTTTAAAGAAATTAGTAGGTTTTTAGTATTCATCTAGTACGTATTCACATTATGGTAGGGAAGAACAGAGCCCTGATTCAAATGGCAGGGTAAAGTTAATATTGGGACATGTGAATGTGTATCTCATTAATAGGTGCTAACAAGGGGCAGGAGAACACACTGTTTGGGAATATGATTAAAATCTGACTTTTCATTAAAAAAAAATTAAAAATGGGAGAAGGGAGAAAATCCATTGCCAATGATCACTGACTAAGAAACAGCAATTAATGACACTTAATTTAATGGTGGCTGTATGAAGCTCTGTTTCCTGTGTTGCTAAGTTACAGATGTTGGTATACAATTTCTTGCTTGCTTTCATCTTTCAGTCGCTTGTTCTAAGCAGTATAAAACTGCTAGGAAAATCTTGAACATAGGACTACCCAAAGAAATTTCAACCATCATCCCCCAAATCCTTTCTAAGTAGGGCTCCAGTTCTCTGGAAGTTAACTGATGTTCTGGTTTTGGGAGACCTACAGCACAGCTCAGGCAGGGGCTAACAGCCCTGTGAGGGGCTGAAATGGGGTCCTGGGCCATGGGCAGGGTGGGGGAAGGTCCTGGGAAGGGTAGGCAGGGTCAGTCAGGGCTGGCAGTGCCTCAGGGCACTGACACTGTATGTGGGAAATGAGATCTTTCCAGTTTGCTCAACATTTTTGTGATTGTTATCCTAAGGGTGGATATCATTCAAAAACATCATAGGATGGGACATTTATGGGACTATTGTTTTCCTTTATAATAGTTAGATACCTGTATTGGAGCAGGATGGACACATCTGGTTTTAAAGATGACTTTAATTAGTGAATAAAGTTTCTCTTCAAGGAATTAAAACTAGAATTTTGGTTTCACAAAGTCTTCATATTAATAAAACTCTTATGAATAAAGGACTACGGCAGTGTGTTTGTTGAATTGTCTTAAACCACAAATATCCAGCTGGAAATGATGTTTGGAAAAGCTGTTACAGGCAGTACTAAATTGTGAGTTCAAAAGAGGAGTCATTATTGTGAAAGTGCAGTTAATGAAAAATCAATTACAGTCCCTTCTAGTTGGTACCTAAAAACCCCTTGGAGAAGCAGGGGTCTACAGCTGGGAAACAGCCCATTAATTAAAAGAGCTGGACCCTGCATAACTGGTTGACCACTGAGGGCAAAGAAAAACTTGAGCTGTTTTTCTGATGTGTCAGTGTGTCCTCCAAGAAGAATAAATGGCTTTGGAGGAATAATCAAGGGCAGTATCAGATATTGCTTAAGCCAAGGAGCACCGTTTTAGAGAAACTTCTCTGTAGTCCTTTTGCACTGCTGTGAAAGAGAAGCTTCTTGTCAGGTGGAAAACTGACTTAATGAACCTGTATATCTTGGACCTCTCTCACTATAGCTGTAAACATTAGTTGTAATTTAAATTTAAAGATATTCATTGATGACTGGAAGCACAGGCTGTTAACAGAGCTACGTTCATTGTTTGGGATAACTCACCAGAAGTAAAGTAATCTTGATTTCTAGGTGGATATTGTCTAATTGAAATGACACTTCAGGTTCGAGGAATAACTGTTTTAGTTTCACCTGTGAATTGCTTTATGTGAGGTCTAAGTGCTCTTGGAGCACCTTAATAATGTCAGAGGGGAGGCATGGCAGAGTCCAGATTTTGAAAATCCGAGTCCTCTTTGTTTACCAAGATGGCTTCATTTGTTACCACAAAGTTTTGGGGGAACATGTGGGAGAAAAATTGTGGACTCTAAAGAACGTTGACTTTTTCAGAGAACAAATTTCACCAGCACTTTACCAAAGAGAGTCTCCATTTCTCCAGGAATGCTGTCAGATGCTACAACTGCCAGCTTACTGTGGAGCGTAAGGGCTTAAGGGGAACAAATGCAATTACATTGCATTGACTGAAGCACTGGGACTTGGGCATGTCACCAACTCAGAAAACTGCATGTCCAAGACATCAAATTTGAGCAGTAGTAAAACTCCCTTTCTGTTCTTATTGAATCGAGAGTTGTGTTGATCCTTGCATCCTTGGATGTTATTCTGTAGCTTGATCACAGTATTGAGTTGTTGTCGTGTTTTGGCATTATATTGTTCCCTTTGATCAGAGTGTGAGGGGAATGCTGTATTTGCTGAAGCTCTTGCAGGTTTTTTTCAATAAGCACTCTGATTTTTATATATGAGTATTAGAGTGTTTGTAACATAAGCCGCATTGTAAAAAAAACACAGAGAATTTAGGAAATCTGAGAAGGAATTCCTGGTTCTTGTCTTTTGGTAAAGATGGTCCATACAAAACTCTTCCTCCTAAGCTGAGCATTCTGTCCTCTGTCCTCTATTTTCCTCCACATTTTCTTTCTTTCCTCTCAGTTACCATCTGAATCTTCTCATGTCCACACACACACACACTCTGACCCTGAAGAAAATATGTCATGGTTTTTAAAGATTTAGTTAATTTCTTTCCATCAGAGAGTGTTAAGTATTAAACCGTACCATACCTCAGTCATACCCTGAAAAATGCTGCAGAAATACTAAGCACCACATTTATAATTAATACTCTTTTTAAAATAAGAACCATATTGTTTCCACAGAACTGACCAGCTCTGTGAAACAACAGTGAAGCCAGTGTAATTTTCTGGGATGCAAGTCAAGACACTGGCAAAACATGTCCTATTAAACAAAGGGGAGAAGTAGCTGCAGAACGTATGGAAAGACCCGGATGTCCTTAACCAGAAGTATACAATCGACCACCAGAAATAAAGCCAATTGCATCGAGACACGTGCAGGTTGGTGGTGTCTAGCTCAACATTTCTGGTAGAGGAACATTCTGGGTTTTTTTAAGTATTACAATGAACATCTGGCTCATATTTGTAAACCAGAGTTAGGGACTCATATTACAATTGTGTGTTTGCACTTTTGCCCTTATTAGTTGAAAAGGAGGTGATATTCTACAATAAAGGTATATAACCTCATTAGATTAATCACAAAGCATTTTCCATCTGTAGTTTTAGCTGCTGTTTATTACCAGCATGGTCGTTTGCATGTTGCTGGGTCCAGATTGGCCATGATCCGGTTGGGCAGGAGGGGTGAGAGAGGGCTGTGTAGTTGAATGACAGGTCAGTGTCATGTGAACTGAAGCATGCAAACTGTTTTAGGCCATGGTAATAGGGGGGAAGACATTAAACTCCCTTTGTTTCCTCTCCTCATACAATAAATCCATGCTTGAAAATTGTCAGACAGATTTTTTAGCTCTACAGATATTTTAATGCATTTGTGAATTTTTGACCTAACTGGAGATACATGTAGAATATTACAGTCTTCTGTATATCACCAGTGTAGCTGTGTCTGGGTAACATAGTGTCTTCATGTTTCACACCAGTATTTTAGAGTAGCCTTTTCAGAAATCAGACTCAGCAAAGTCAGATCAGGTCATAGTGTTAACTATACAGTATCTTGAGGGAAACTCAATCAAACACAACCAAACTTTTTATAAGGCATCACAAATCATCCTGTATTAGCATCACATGGATTATTTATGAAAATGCTGTTGCTTGTCTGACAACCTAGGTGACATTACCTCTGGAGGATGAGCATCACCATGGCAAAACAGACATGTCACCATTAGACATTAGTCTACTGTAACTAATTTATAAGGCTGTCCTGTAATTTGTTTTGATCAGGCAGCCTGAATATAGTTGAAGGGATGAAAGGGAGGAGGGAGTGCAGGGAAGGAGGAGGGAGAAAGAAAATCCAATATTATTATTATTAACTAGAGAATTCAAAACTGTAAAAACTAAAGCAAGAAATAGTGTAGCTTTTTTTTTGCTTCCATAATTTCTGTATTTACACATAGACATATCTCAGAACCATTAACACAAGGTTTCTCTCTTGATTGTGGAAATTTTCCCAGAATATTTCTATCTATGTTTTCTATGTTTTTAATTTGTTCAAGATACTATATGATATCCATTCTCCTTCTTGCAGTTCACTTTAAAAAAAGTATGGATATACTCTAAAAGTGACTTGGTGAAATTGGCACCAGAGTTAATCGTGTTACAGTAAATGTCATATCAGGTTTGTCTGTCAGGAAGAAAATGGGAGTGTTTCAAATTGTGAGGCTTACAAGCTGAAGCTGAAACATGTAAAAGTCAAGCTTTAAGCTGTGTCCCTTCTGACTTACCAAATTCTTCAGTAGATTATTGCAACTCGAATAATCTTTTCTAATGCTAGTTGATAAATAAAATTAAATAAGGAAGAAAGAATCAATAAGCTATGTGTGATATGAAATAGTTAGCATTTCTTCAGTTGTAGCTGATAACTGCTAAAAGCAGATGGAAAGGTGTCACAATTACATAATAATATCTCTGACCATAGATGACCTTGAGAGGATCTAAGTGTTGTGGTTTGAGATCAGAGAGCAACTGAGCGCCACACAGATGTTCACTCCTCCCTTCACTCCAAGGG
The DNA here is from genome assembly GCF_018691265.1 of Tyto alba. Classification (NCBI taxonomy): domain Eukaryota; kingdom Metazoa; phylum Chordata; class Aves; order Strigiformes; family Tytonidae; genus Tyto; species Tyto alba. Next base: position 24,633,380 of record NW_024881301.1, read on the forward strand.
ATGAGAAGGGACAAATGAGCCAGGCTTGGGATTCAAGATAGGATCAGGAGGGGCAAATCACCCATTATGGACATGGGCAAAAGGCAGACTCATTAGTGGAAGAAACAAAAGAACATACCTTTCTGGAACTTCTTCCCCCTGCTTCAGTGTGGTCCCGCTCTCACAGGAGACAGTCCTCCACAAACCCTCTCTGATGTGAGTCCCTCCCATGGGCCACAGCATTTCCCTCGCTGCTCCGACGTGGGTGACTAACTTTCTCCAACTGGAGTCCCTCCCATGGCTGCAGCCCTTCCCCAGCTGATCCAGTGTGGGACACCCCCGCATGCTGCAATCCTCCCAGCACCAAACTACAACAGTGGGGGCTGCTTCTTCCCACAAGATCCTGGCCTTCTTCAGGCACAGACACCTTAGTCAACCATGCAAAATCCCTCTCACAGGCCATAAATCAGTGTCTACTCCACTGTAGATATTCATGGGTGGCAGGGGGGGGGGCCGCCCTGCCGTCTCACCACAGGGTACAGGGGGGTCTCTCCTCCGGCACACCTCCCCCCTCCTTTCTTCCTCCGTTCCTCCACTGACCTTGGTGTTCATGCAGCTGCAGCAACTCCTCCTCACAAGTCCTACTGCTCCTCACCACGTCCCTTCTTAAATATGTTATCGCAGAGGCGCAGCTGATGGCCTTGGTCTTGGTGCAGAGGTGGGTTCAACTTGGAGCTGGGGGAGCTTTGAGAAGCTTCTCCCAGGGGGCCACTGCTGTAGCCCCCTCCCCTGCTAGCAATAACAACCTCACCACTCACTCAAACCCAGGACACTAAGTTAGTATAAACCCTTGCTTGTGCCTGTGCTCGGGAACAAAGCACAGGCTGAAGTTTGAATAGCTCCATCCCGTTAACTCAGTTTTGAAGGAAGATACTTTCTCTAGCAAAACAGAAGATTGCTGTTCTAAAAGGAAAGGTATTCTGTTCAGCGTCAGGGCAATGAAGGAGGATAACTGCGGTTTAGGGAAATTACTAATCTTTAGAAGTCCCCAGGCTAAGGCTTGCTAAAGTGTTCCAGTGAAAATCATTCCACAGCCTGAGAAGATACTGCACTTGACACAGACACTAACGATTTTGGATCTGGCAGTCCTCTGGTTAGCTGTAGTAAAAGAAATCATGAAGACACCAATCTTTTTTTTTTTTTTTTTTTTTAAATTTGGCAACATTCACACCTTTTCTTCAGTTTTCTTTCTCAATATCACAGCTGCAGAATAATCGCTATAGTACTATATCCCTATTAATTCAAGCAGTAGTAAGTTACCAGAAAAACATAAAGAGGCTTTGTTTTGTATTAGGAAACTAGTATGGTTAGGAATAATAGATGGAAGAATGGGATCATTCATTTGGAAGATTTTGCCCTCTTCTTGTGAGCAGAGATATCAGCTTTGTTATAATTTCTGTTTTATAGAATCCCATAAAAATTTACCTCTTCTCTCTCCCAACATTTGCTGGACATTGTGCAAACCTAAAGGAAAAACTGTTTCTGTCAATGTCTAATCTAAACAGAAAAATGATATAGCACATAATAAGGATCAAAATTGTGAAGATACACAAAGTATCAGGAACGAGGGCTGCTTATGTTAATTAGATTTTTCCTTGCATTGTGGCTGCTCTGATGAACTCAGGAGGAAAGCAATGACAAATACATGAGCATAAGTTGTCTGGTGGTAACATGAGCTTTCCTCCATAATCGCATGATAAAGATTTCATTTCCTATTTCTACCTGATAGTGTCTCAATTCTGTGCTGTGGAGTCCTGAAAATATGGCTGGCAGTGTCTCAGCTCTTTCAAATCTTGGTAGGCATATATGATAGCAAAAGAAAGGGAATGAAGAGAAGGAAGGATGCTCCTGCTGCTGGCATTTTCTCTGCATTAGCACTTTACAAAATTATTTGTTCTATTTAAATAGCATTATAAAATATCACGAACTACTGGGCTTGGAAAGAATACATCATAATAACTTAGCGTCATTTTATTTGTTTGAGCAGACCATCTTTGCTGGTAAATTGTTTCTTGAATTTGGTAGGTCCAGTTTTTCTCAGTCCCTCACAAATTTTCCCAAATGTAATATTCTTCAGTCCTTCCAGTTGGCATCACTGGGAATGATGCAGTGTTCTCTTCTATTTTTTTTTTCTCTGATTGGCAAAGTTTTCAAACTACACAGCAGCATGGTATAAATATGTTTTCCTCCTGCCTCTTCAAACCCTTTGATTCTGGTCTACTTGCAGCACATTTTTTAGTGTATATCTAAAAAAAAAAAAAAAGACTAGCAATACCTCCTCTACAGTTACTATCTACAGTTCCTCTATAATATCAATTAAATTCCATAGTAATAAGAAATTAATATTGCCATTGAGTCCTGTACAGACAGCACTTTTGGCATATCTACTATGAAAATATTAAAAACCAAGGCAGCAGTTTTCCTTAGCTCAATTAATGACCAAATTCAGCTGTTTTTCTGAGAATTACACACAAAGTAACATTGATCTCAGTTAGCTATTGCCCATAGTGATACTAAAATCCAAGTTTAAAGTGTGCTATGCAAACAATCCAGCATTCAGATATACCTAAATATATCAAGTTATGACATACCCTTGGTGAATAATTTGCTCTTTAAAGAATATTATTGCATGGCATCACCATTCTGAAGTGATCTTTTCATTGGACAGAACAAAAATAGTAGCAGCAACAGTATACCCTACATAAACACATTTCTGGTTTAGTATTTTTCTTGCATGTCCTCATATATTGAGCTTTCATTGTTGCAGCTTGTAAAACTGCACCATAAAATGAAAAAATACTTCAGTAAAACACTTCTCTTCATGGAAATGCACTTTTGATGCAAGCTTTCTCATGTAAAATTCTAATTCTGTGCCTGTTTTTTGACATTTATACATAGTAGCATATATAAATATACATGCATTCAATATTCTTTTTACCCTTCTTGTACCCAAAACTTCAGAAAAGTATAAGTATGCCTACACTATATGAAGTAAAAGTAAAGCAAAGTAAATTAGCTTTCTCAAAACTCCATGATGTTTCAGTGAGGTTGATTTCAGTCAAGTCAAAATAGTTTGCTTAAACCTAGTCCAGGTATTGCTGAATCTTGAAGTGCACATATAATACTAGAAACATAGTAATACTTTTACAGGTCTTCATTATTTTCTGTTTTCTAATAGCAAGATCCAACACTGATTTTTGTGACAATTTTTACAGTAAATTAAGAAAAAAAATGTTGCTTATGCTATGTAAATTGTAGTCCATAGTAAAAGTTCTGTTTTATTTGACAACTTGATCATAAGACATTTAGGTAAAGATGCTGGGGGTTACAGCAAGGTTGAAGAATGAAAAAATATGCACATAAAAGCTTTCAAATGCATTTTAATAAAGTCATTTGTAGCATGTTATAATTATCTTTTTGAGCAAGACATTATCAGACTTCTGTTTACGGAAGATCTCTTGAACTTGAGGTGTTCATAACGTGAGAAGTACTATAAATGTTTAACAGCATCAGGACATGAAAACATTGCTTTGTTTATGGTACTGTTTATTAAAAGACACTGTCAGAAGGATTCCTTCTACAAATAAGAGCTACTGTATTTATCGTTATTTTGAGGCCCTTTCCTAAAATTACCAAAATAACATTTCTGGCAAAAAGATGAGTTACCAGAATATTTTCATAATGAACCTATTTTACAAGTATCAACCCAAGGAGAACATGTATTTAATAAAAATGCTTGTGGAGGTTATTTTTTTGTTTTACTTATCTTAAGCCAGTAAGGTTGGAAATTGAGTAACAACTTTAACATAGGGGCAGTTTAGTTATTTTTAACTGTCTGTCTTCTCCCAAGTTATTTGAAATCTAAGCTTTTTGTGCTGTTCATTACCAGTAAATTATGAGTAAATGTTTCAGAATATGAGATTCTCATTTATTTTTCTCTATTTCAATTAGCTGTCCAGTGAGCTGCAGAATAGCTCCTCCTACAGAAGATACAGGTTTATGACAAGAAAACAGCAAATAATATTTTAGACATGTGTCCCACAAGGTATCTGAGGTTTGACATTCTGCTTAATGCAGAAATTCTGAAAACTGTTTGTCATTTACCCTGTTAGAGGGATGTGAGAAGTCCCTCTATCCCAGGCGTGGACATGTGAGCAGACGTCTGCAGACTCTATCCTTGGAGATGTAACTCCAAGTAACTAATCAGGAAACCTTTCATTATAATGATCTGGTGTAAATGCTCTTTGTAACCTTACAGGTAAACCAGTGCAATTGGCTTGTGACTGAGCAGTTAGAAAGCTTCATGGTTTTATTTCATGCAGTAAGGCAGCGTTAGGCCTGCTGGGCAGTTTTTTTCTTGATTCTGCTGAGGTTCTCTCAAGTGAGAAAAAAAAAATGTTTACATCACATCCTTAATTTAGACAACTTTTGTAGCTCTTCAGCATCTTCTATGATTTGAAATTCTGCTGATCCTCTAAATGACAAGGGCTGGAAAATACTTTAATCCTTCTTCAGAGGTGTCTTTCTCAAAATAATGCTAGGAAAATGAGGAGCTAAAACAAAAGAAGGAAGGCAAGGTGGTCCAATGACTAAGAAACAAAATAAACAAACCCAAATAAAAGACAAGAGTGTAGTACACTGAGGGAACTTTACTATTTTTCTTTCTCACTGTTACATGTGGGATCTTGGAGGAAATACTCTGTACAGGCTACACTGTTCCTCTCCACACTTCCCCATATGCCTCAATTACTCTGGGAAAGGAACCCAGGCCAAAAAAATATGAAGGGCATAAATATTTTTTGTAAGTAAAATCTGTACTTGTAGAGTTTTTGCCATGATTCAATGGCAATCACAAAATGGAGTAGTTACACAATCTCTTCTCTGGCCGGACAAATCAATTTCTGGAAAAAAATAAACATTCACATTTTGGGCATCCTCCCCTTCACTCCCTCTTTTGTTCAGTGTCTGAAAAAGCACAGGAGCTTGCAGCACAGAAACTATGAGTTAGCAGAGAGGCAAAATATATTTCTAAATCTCCATGTGCCCCACTTTCTCCAGCTGAAAAATGTAGGCAAAAATATTACCCAAACTCAAAAGAAGGTTGTTAGGTAATACCAAATAAAACAATGTCAGGGAGTTGTGGGTTTTAAATTTTGTTTTGTTTTGTTTTTTCTTTTTAAAAATGCTTGAGAAAGATGGTAAAAAAATATTATTATTTATTAATCAAATAACCAATTATTTATTCATTAAAAAAAATGAACCTAGAGCTCCTGCTACCTACATCATGTCTCAGTTCTCTATTTCATATCCTGGTATTTGAAATTAGGAAAATTAATAATACTGGTTTGTCTAGGAGATGAAAAAAATGTCTTGTTTCAAAAAAGTAACAAAATTATAATAGTCACTGTAGAAATGACCCAGAATGGAAATCTGAATTAGGTGCAAGCCATCATGGATCTCATATCATTGATAATACTCAAAATTGTATATAAAGTAACTTTTAAGATAAACTTTTCTTTGGTGAACAATAATGTTTTTATATTCCATTTCTATCTGAAATTGATTCTGTGGTGTCAAAAAAACTTTTAATCTCAAAGTGCAATTTTCCTTTTAGTGGTGACACTAATTTAGATGTTGGTCTTTATCTGGCTCTCTTTTAACAAAATTTGGAGGAATTTAACCTTTGAGACCTTGACCTCTGAGCTGAATTTAAATGAAATTTGCCAATTGATTCAAAAGTTATTATAGAGGGAGGGACAATTGATTGCCAGATGTACAAACAGGAAAGGCAGTCATACAGGCTCATTTTCTAGGATATAAGATGAAAAATATCGACCAGTTATTGAGTTCAGTTGTTGGTTTGTGTCATGCTTAGTCTTTCTGGCTGCTTTTTTTTTTTTTTTTTTTTTTTTTTTTTTTTTCAAAAAACAGGTGTACATGTTTAGTTTGTTTGACATAAAGTAAAAAATTATTATTAGTATTATCAACTGTGAGCTTTTCCTGTTTGCTATGCTACTGAAAATGTAGCTGTGAAGTAACTTCAAATTACAGAAAATGCTCAGGACAACACACCACCAGGTTGATTATTTTTCCTCAGTCACTACTTGGACAGACCAGACTAGTAGTAATACTGTTGTAATGGTACTGTCAAACAAAGCTTCCCTCAGTGAAAGAAGGAGTTTCTTATACTTCATCTGAAATAAATATGTATTTTGAAGAATACATTTTCCCAGTCTACCTGAAATGGCCATTGAATTTGGACCAAATATGTTAAGAAACACACAGGTTCAAGATCCATAGTCTTGGGAGGGACCACTTAGGACATCAAATTCACTTAGGTCACCAGATTTGTCTGGTACAGTAAAAAGCAGTTATGCAAATAGGTATCTGTTTCCAGTTTCTAGAAAATGTCCTTTATATAGAGACACATACAAGTAGATAGAGTTGTGCACTCTGATTTACTTTATGCTCAGCCCTGGGTAATTTCTAATTCTTCAGAATTGGGTGAACACCACACTTTCTCTTGTCCTTTATCAGAGCCATTAACGGGAGGGGAAAAAAAAAAGCAACACTGGCTCCCACAGTGTTATACCTTTTAAGCAAGGTGATCCTGCACACGTAGTAGGCAGTCTGCTTCCTCCTTTTAACCAGATGACAAAAGTGTCCCATCTGCTGTTTTCATTCTTTCCTTTGGCACTTTTACCTCCTACATCTCTGACAGGGATAGGTTGGAAGCAGGTCTTATGAATTCAACAAGTGATAGTCTTTAAACATAAATGTGTGGGAACAAAACATTTGGGGGGTTCAAAAACATAAATGTATTTTTAGGGGAAAGATGGAGGAACAAGTGCTGTCCCTTTTAGTCATCATGGTACAAACTGAAAAATGCTGCAGATAACTCTCAAGACCATCTTCCTGATTTCTGAAATGATGCAACACAGGGACTGCCACAACTGATCCAAAAACAGGTCCGCCTACTTAATTTGCTATGCCATCTTGTGTGTCGAGCTCTAGAATTTTCTCAGAATAATATGCAAAACCAGAGGACTGGTTTATCAATGCATGAACAATTTAAAGTGTTCAGAAAAGAAATGCCCACACCAAGTAAAATGACTTAGCAACTGGGATTTAATTTTTTTTTTTTTTTGTGAGAATGGAGATTTTAAACCATTTTATCATTATTCTCTTATTCATATAAATATTTTCTGCATTCTGTGAAGCTTCTGACACATGGGCACATTTCATCTGTTAATGATGTTGCATGGAAATATAATACCATTTCTCATTTTCAAATTTGTCATACTTAAAATTATCTTCAGCTGATAATTTAATATCTCCTTGCTATTGTATTATGAAAAAGGCGGCACAGAGGTGCCCTGTATGTCTCCTTTAAGCAATTCATTATTTTGTCTCATTTTATTAATTTTCACTGTGAATTAAATAGTTTCAGTCATCTCATTCTTTCTTCCTACTGACTTCCTACTGAAATGACCATATTTCTAATGATTTACATTGATTCTTTTTGCAACTGCTTATTTACGGTGGTCCACCCTGTTGGAGCGCCATATTGTACAAGCTCTGTCCCCTTTCAGCAGATGCAAAAATTTGCCCATGAAATCAGGGTGACGCACTTCTATGCACACAAAATTCACATCTGCAGGACTCTCAAAGCCACTAATTTTTGCTGGGACAAATAAAAACCTATTCCAAATGCCTATATAGGACATGGAGTTGCTATTATGCACATACCGTCATTGGCACATGTCAAACACATGTACATGCATCTATACATAAATACAAATTTACTTGCAAACAGTTGGAAGCAATTGTATTTCTCTTCATATTTTTGTATATGTCTACAATGTATAAAGAGTAATCCTAGGATTTTATGATATTCTTTGTTTCCAGCTCTGATTGACTAACCTGAGATTCAAACAGCACATATTTCAAAGGAAAAGAAAGGTCTGCAGTTAGTTATGGACTGAGTACCAAAATTAAGGTATTTCTGTATAATTATCATTGTAAATGTTGGCTCTGCTAAAGCAAGAGATACATATAAAAAAGTGAGAATGAAATTCCAAAATGAAAGCAGAGGACAAGAAAATAGGTAAGTAGCAACTTGTGAATTGAGCAACTACGGATGGAGGGATGGAAAGCTGCAGGCTGAAGATATTGACCAGTTCTCACTTTCCAGATAATTAAAATGCAATAGACAAGAAATGTTTTCTTTATCTGCTGAAGTCTCTTATGCAGGCAAATGGTCCAATAGACAGACAGAAACAAAACGTTATCTGTCTGCTATATCTTTGCTCTTTAGTTATTGAACCAACATCCAGGAATGAACTCTAAATAGTAAAAGCTCCTAACCTTATCGCAAGTGCAGGCTCTTACTAGAGAAGCTAAGGTGGCTTCCTAAAGCTTGGCAGTATTTAAATTACAGAGCAGAATGTATGTTGTTGTGTTTTGGAAGTCCTTCCTAAGGGTAAATCAATGGAGCTACGCAAGTCTAAGGTAAGACCAAAGACTTTGTGAAAAACAATGGTATGTGTTAATGGTGAGGCAGACAGGGTGTATAAATCTTAATAATTGTCTTATTTATAACTGAATTATATAGTTGCTAACTGTGCATATGATGAAAGTGCAGAGCTATTTCTCTTACCTTCCTGCTTTCTATTACTATCTTATTCTTATTATTTAATCTATTATTATGCAGATTAGGATCCTCACAGTTCCCCATAGCAGTTTCATTTCTTTGGCACCTTTTAGACCAAAATATAGATCATATTAGCCAGATTTCCTTATCCTTATGTGATCATCCTTGTTCCTATAACGGACTCCAATATGTCTGTGAAGCAAGACTTCAGACCTGAGTTCCTTGAATTCTGCAGTATGTGTCAGATCATCCTGATAAGAAATTTTTCATTTGGTCTTTTTGTTCCACATTCTTCCAGTAGTTCAGCATGAGCAAGACCCTCTGATAAGTCCTGTATAAAGAAGGGATCTTCTGGAGAATCCTTCCCATGCGTCTCCCCAGGGAAAACAGATGGAAAACATTTGCTAAATTTTCCTACTATACCTTTATCTTCTGTGAACATTCCTTCTATGCCTTGTTACTTACTGGCCCTACAGGTGCTTTGGCAAGTTTCCTGCTCCTGATGTGTTTAAAGTAGGGTTCATTAATTTTATGCCTTTTGGACATTGTCCTTCCAGCTCTTTCTTCTCTGCCCTTGTGTTTTTAATTTTCATCTGTTGTGTTCAGTGTGGTGTCTTACATCTCTACAGAAGCATACTATACAGCTAATAGGATTCACATGAATTTCAGTTCTACCTCAAGGATGGATGCTCTGACTACATACTTTTGCTGCTCCAGTGGAAAAGCAGTTGATGAGAACTACTGCAAGAAAAGTGTAGACTTTCCTCCACTAATGCTTCAGTGGTAGGAAATAATTATGGGTAAGAAACTGGTATTTGTGTGGCTGTGGAGTAATGACTGGTTAATCAGCATTCTTATATTGGGAAAAAGCTGGATGAAGTTGATAATCAGGCTATAACAACTCTTGTCGTGTGGACCAGAACCAGCTTACTTATGTTTTGGATATTTGACACCTCTGTAACTATGATGCATCCATAGTGTGGGGGGTAGGAAGACATTAAAAATCAAAAGGACAGATCAACCACAGTCTCTCACATTTAGTCAATGCTTTAGTCAACCTTATGACTTTAGATGTATTGCTCATGATTCTGAAATTTTAGGGTTGGCAACTCTGGTATTTGCATGTTTAAAATGATGAAGTCTTCTTAGTGTTTCCCAGCTTTCCTAAGTTTTTGCTATGACTTTCAAGACCTGTGCTGCCATACTTACTTAATTGAAAGTACACTGCAGGAAATAGGATATCTGATCCCAGAAACTATTTAATTGTTTATCTGTTTTGTTTTGTTTTGTTTTGTGTTTTGGTTTGGTTTGGTTTGATTTTTTTTTGTGGTTTTTTATTTTTTTTTTAATGTTTCTTCCTTAAATATTTTGTATTTCTGTATATGCTGAATGTTTTTTAATTCTAGTCATTATGCAGTGCCAAAATAATAATTTTGAATAGTCTTGGGAATTATTTTTTTTTCACTTTTGATATTAGTTAATTATTTCCAGTTTTTATTATAAGTATTATTAATAAAATATACCATAAACAATTAGCATATCATTTTTTTTTTCTAATATAAAAACTCTATTAACAGACTTCTGGAAAACACAAGGGGGAGCACAAGTCAGGGTAAAAAAATGTCTTTCATTGGCATATATTGTTGTGAGACAATGAAATCTGAATATTGCCTATTCTGATCCCCACTGGGATCCCTGAGTCCACAGAATGATCCTAATTGAATTTTCCCTGTCTAAATGGAGTATGCCCTGTTGTGAACCTGCTTTGAGCACAATGACAGGATGGGATGTCTCAGAGCATCACTTCTGTGAGACCCAAGGCCTTCCTTCTATTACCTCTATTATCTAAACAAATAACCTTGGACAAATCAATTTACATTAATCCAACCTAGTGGTTTAAACCTCTCTCCTTTCCTTTAAAATGTCTCAATCAAGTTTCGAGTGAAATTGCTTGAACATTTATCTCTTAAAATATGCCTATGTATAACAAGAGAAATATATAATTTTGTATTAAAAATATAGAGATGTTTAAAAGGACAAATTAATGTATGGGTCACAGCATAGCAAGTTCTTTCTGCTCTTTAACACCAAGCACAGAATCCCTTAGCAAGACTTGTATTTTTATTTATGGTAAAATGAGTTAGCAAAGTGATATTTATCTAGGATTTTTTTTTGTTTTCTTCTTTCATTCATCACATGAAGAACTTAGTATTTCAACATTTTGCATAAAATTAAAAATCTGCACCCACAGTGAGCTTCAGCCATGTTTACAGCAGTAATCGCACAGGACTAGTTCTTTACGATTCTTCCTGTGTAAATGCACTTGAAATAGATAGCAGTATGGACAATGATTATTTGAATTTATGAGAAGTTGTTTAAAACTTAATGAATTTCATTACTCCATTAGATAATATGTCATTTTTCAAGTATATTTTTGATCTGGCTTTTTTTTGTTTGTTTGTTTGGTTGGTTTGGTTTGGTTTGGTTTGTTTTTTTAATGTATAAAGGATTTTATCTAGAAAATAATCAAATTTATCTTTCTCCTATTTTGAAAATTACACATCAGTGCATGATTATTTTCACACATGCCCTGAGTTAATCCATAATCCTGTGTCTGTGTAATAATTCTACTGTTTTATAGAAGTTATAATAGTTTTGGGTATAAGAATTGTCCTGTTGTCAAGTTAGGCTCTTGTGTGTTGTCTGTTTTTGCTGTTTTTCTTCTGATTTCATATGCAATGAGTAGAAACTAGAGACTGACAATGGAAGCTAGACAAAGCATTTAAGAATTAACAGTTTAACAAACAATGAAATCAGTATTTAAGAATTTATATATATATATATATATAATTGTGTTCTTAATGTTTCTATCTGTTGAAGTTTCTGCATGCAAGATATGAGTTAACAATCATACATCTCACTCTTTGCCTTTGCCTAAATTGTTAATTTTCCTGCTTTTGTGAAGATGTGGAGCTTGATATTTTGAGCATTGGTCAACTCAATATAATATCTACAGGTTTACAGAATATTTTGTATGAAGCTACCTGGTATGTTCAGAGGAGTAAGCGTGCACTTTGTAAAATATTCTGAGGAATGATAAACTACTTGGATGATGCAATTTTAAATTCTACTACACTTTGTTTTCAGGTTTTTATGCTATGAAGTTTCTATGAAAATATTGCAAATAGTTTCAATTGCCCAATTCCAGTTGAGACTTGGGTTTAGATACAATGACCTGCAAAGAAAAATTGGTTTGTAATGTAACTTAACTTCACACCTAGGAACAGTGGTAATTAAAAAAAAAAAAATCATCACATTGACTTGCTTAGCGCATTATATACAGGCTATAATACAGTGCACAACATAGTATTTTTGAAAGACCTTATCTTTCTGATTTTTATGGCTAATTTTCATGCTGAATAGCCAGAATTGTCAAGGGCCAAATGCCCCTCCCTCAATCACCTAGGCCAACCCCCCTGCCATGGTCAGGGACTTCTTTCACTAGATCAGGTTGCTCAAAGCTCCATCCAACCTGACCTTGAACATTTCCAATGATGGGGCATCCATAACTTCTCTGGACAATGTGTTCCAGTGTCTTTACCACCCACATCACAAAAAACCTCTTCCTTATGCCCAACGTAAATCTTCTTTCTTTCAGTTGAAAATTTTTGCCCCTTATCCTACCAGTATAGGTCCCTCTCTTTGTCTTTCTTACAAGCCCCCTTTATATATCGAGAGGTCACACTAAGGTCTCCCTGTAGCCTTCTCTTCTCCAGGCTGAACAATCCCAACTCACTCAGCCTGTCTTCATAGGAGAGGTGTTCCAGTTCTCTTGCCATTTTTGTGGCCATCCTCTGGACCCACATGGTTGTCCTATCCTTTTTGAGTTAGAGCAAATAATTCGTGGCCTTATCACAACAGAAATTCAAAGATTTTCTAAAATGTGAAAAATTGAATCTGTCATTGTTGTGTTTTTACTCTTACATCTCTTGCTATTACTCCTGGAAGTGGAAGTAATTATTTGGTTAAAACCAAAGGACTCGTTGAAAATTTCATATTAGCTTCAATTCTTTCTGTTCTCCCTAGTCAGTTCAGCTCTCATTACATTTTGTCAGTGACAATAGGGTGCTCTTCAGTGACTGCTCTTCCCCATTCCCAAGCCCTGACTCTGGATTACATGGGGCAATCAGCATCCCAAACATATTTTTTCCTGTGTCTTGGTACAAAGAGAAACCTTGGAAACCTTAGTGAAGTCCTTCCAGAAATATCCCACTAGTTAAGAGACAATGTGTGGACTGAGAAAGAATTCAGCTGAGAGAGCTGCTCACCTTGCCCCCACCAGGCTTGGCACTGCCATGGCTCAATAGCTTCACATAAATCTTGCTCTAGTAGCTCTGCACAGCCTTGTAGACTGCAGTGCAGGCATAAGTCAAAATTATTATCATAAACCCCTCAGTTGATTCCTTTGTGCTGCACTCTAGTTTCTATAGGGAAAGTTTTATCACTTCCCTAATATTTTAATTGTATCCATTCTACAGCTGGTAGCAAGATGTCCAAACAAATGACATGAGTTGACAAGCCTTTCAAAAGATTGAAGTGACTGGGTTATATCTATTGGTGTGAGAGAGAGAAAAAAAAAGCAGAGTAATTGAGAAGAAAAAGTAAAAACAGTTTCTTCCCATGCACTTTTCTCCCAAATTAAGCAAAAAGGTGAAGATTGTATAACCTCTCTAGCCTATTGCCTGTTTATGCAGTAAATCTATACCAGTAGAAGATTTATTAATTTAACTGTGTTCTTGAATATAAGAATGATATGGGTAGTCTCAGATCATGTTTATTCATTTAATAGAGGGATTTATTGGCAATGTCTGATAACCATATTTTGTAGTTTAGATCATTGTTTTTCCTTCGTATTAATAGTTTCTCTCTATCTTGCTATTTAAATAAGACATCTCTATAGTCCTGAATATTAGCAAAAAAACTCTTTAGCTGGATGACATAATTTGGCAATCAGCAAATTAGAACAGCATGTAGCTTCTGATGAAAAAAATATTCAGTGTGTGTCTCATAACTCTGCTGCTGAGGTTTAGTTAAACACATAACCTTTATTTGAACTTATCTCATTAATCATGGGCAAAAATGTAGCTATTTCACATATGGGACTGTGAAAAAAGATAGCATGGTCATTTACCACTGTGGAGTGCTCACTCCCCAAAGAAGAAAGATAATTTCTGTAGGGAGAGTTGACAAAGCACAGGTTAAATACCCATACTGGCTTTTCCCTGGAAAGCTCGTGGAAATTACTACCTTTTTTTTCCCTGATAAATTACAAAAAGTTCACCTTATTACCAAAGCTAAAGCTGTGATAGAGTTTAGTCTGACCAGGGATGTCAAGGGCAACAAGAAAAGCTTCTATAGGTACATCTGTAATAAAAGGAAGACCAGTGAAAATGTGGGCCCTCTTCAGAAGGCAACAGGAGACGTGTTTACATGGGATATGAAGGCAGATGAGGTACTCAATGGCTTCTTTACCCCAGTCTTCACCGTCAGGTGCTCCAGCCATAATGCCCAAAATGCAGAAGGCAAAGGCATGAAGAGACTGAGAGAATGAAGAACTGCCCACTGTAGAAGATCAGGTTCGAGATCATCTAAGGAACCTGAAGGTGCACGAATCCCTCAGACCTGATGAGATGCATCCACAGGTCCAAAGCTAACTGGAGGATGAAGTGGCTAGGCCACTATCCACCAAATTTGAGAAGCTGTGTCAGTCCAGTGAAGTTCTCATTGACTGGAAAAGGGGAAATATAACCCTCATTTGGAAAAAAGGAAGACCCATAGAACTACAGGCCACTCAGTCTCACCTCTGTGTCCAGCAACATCATGAAGCAGATCCTCCTGGAAACTATGCTAGGGCACATGGAAAATAAGGAGGTGACAGGCTTCACTAAGGACAAATTGTGCCTGACAAGTTTGGTGACCTTCTACAATGGGGTTACAGTGTTGGTGGATAAGGGAAGAGAAGCTGATGTTATCTACCTGGACTTGTGCAAAGCATTTGACACTGTTCTGCATGACATCCTTGACTCTAAACCAGAGAGACACAGATTTGATGGATGGATCCCTCAGTGGGTAAGGAATTGGCTTGATGGTCACACTCAAAGTGTTGTGGTCAATGGCTTGATGTCCAAGCGGAGAGTGGTGACAAGTGACATTCCTCAGGGGTTGGTGTTGGGTCCGGTGCTGTTTAACGTCTTTGTTGGAGACATGGACAGTGGGATCGAGTGCACCCTCAGCAAGTATGACGACATCAAGCTGTGTGGTGCAGTCGACATGCTGGGTGAAACGGATGCCGTCCAGAAGGACCTCGACAGGCTTGAGAGGTGGGCATGGTCAAACCTCATGAATTTCAACAAGGTCAAGTGCAAGGTGCTGCACATGGGTTGGGGCAATCCCAAGCACAAATACAGGCTGGGTGATGAGTGGATTGAGAGCAGCCCTGCGGAGAAGGACTTGGGGGCATTAGTGGATGGAAAACTATGAGACAGCAATGTGCTCTCACAGCTCAGAAAGCCAACTGTATCCTGGGCTACATCAAAAGAAGCAAGCAGGTTGAGGGAAGTGATTATCCCCCCCTATTCTGCTCTCATGAGACCCCACCAGGGGTACTGTGTCCAGTGCTGGGGCCCCCAACATAAGAAGTACATGGACTGGCTTGAGCGGGTCCAGGGGAAGACCATGAAGATGATTAGGGGATTGGAGCACCTCTCCTATAAAGACAGGCTGAGAGAGTTGGGGTTGTTCAGCCTGGAGAAGAAAAGGTTCTGGGGACACCTTCAAGTACTCAAAGGGGGCCTACAGGAAAGGTAGAAAGGGACTCTTTATCAGGGAGTGTAGTGATAGGATGAGGGGTAATGGCTTTAATCTGAAAGAGGGTGGAGTTAGATTAGATGTAAGGAAGAAATTCTTCACTGTGAGGGTGGTGAGACCCTGGCACAGGTTGCCCAGAGAAGCTGTGCCTGCCTACTCTCTGTAAGTGTTTGAGGCCAGGCTGGACGGGGCTTTGAGCAACCTGATCTAGTGGAAGATATCCCTGCCTATGGCAGGGGGGTTGGAACTAGGTGGTCCTTAAGGTGCCTTCCAATTCAAATCATTCTATGATTCTATGATTATTAGAGATTGTTAAAAGCTGTTAATAAGACCTCAAATTTTTTATGGATTTTTTCTTTCTAGTGTGACAGCAGTTTCCTATTATGGACCCCAAAAATGTCTTTTATTCATTTGCAATCATTCCCTTATTTTTATTTCTGCTTAAATCTGTAGTCCACAGTTTCACACAGAAAACTAGGAGTTCAACAATTTCTCAGGCAATAAGTTTTTATCCAGTTTGGCATCCCACTAGCTCATTGTTCTCCTGTCTCAGGTTTTGCAGCATCCACCAGCCACCATTTACTTGGCTTGTTCTAGCTATCTTTTGCTCCTGAGTGTTAGACGCTGACTCGCTGCTATCTATGGGGTCTTGCTAGATGCTGTGACCCTAAAGAAAGCAATGCCCTGTCAGTTTCAAAAAATGACCCTATGCTACTGAAACACTTTATATAAACCCTTCCCTGAGGGGCAAGCACGGCACAGTGTTAGACTGAAATGTTGCCATTTCCTTACGCCTGAAAATACACAAGGTCCAGGATTCTCCTAATGTATCAAATCCCTGGCTCTGTCCACTGCAAAATATGCAGAGATTAAATTTCATCCTCCCGATGATGTGGGAATTTGGGAAATTAACATTCAAAGCTTCTAATTAAAAGAGGAGTGGTGTGCCTGTCAATTTCAAATGATGACACATATGATAAGACTGATTTTTCTGAGTTTTATTAGGAACCCAACACAGCTGTATGTTAGATATATACACCTAACACTAAACATGCCCTCAAGGTACCTCTCATAGGCTGCCCTCCCTTTCTGAGAAATGTATATCTGGGTTGTAGGTGAGATGAGACTATGCAGTCATAGGATATAGTGGACAGTACTGGGGCGTATGATGACTTCCTTTTTCTTTGTTTTTTGTTCCAGTTTATAAGAATGCTGTAAGTGTAAATTGCTACAAAAACTTGTGATGTCTTGAACACCAAGCTCTATAAGTACAAAAATCATAGAATCATGGGATCCTTTAGGTTGGAAAAAAACCTTAAGATCATTGAGTCCAACTGTAAACCTAACACTGCCAATTCCAGCACTAAACCATCTCCCAAAGAGCCATATCACATGTCTTAAATACCTCCAGGGATGGTGACTCAATCACTTCCCTGGACAGTCTGTTCCAATGCTCAACAACCCTTTCAGTGAAGGAATTTTTCCTAATACCCAATCTAAACCTCCCCTGGCACAACTTAAGGCCATTTCCTCTTGTCCTATCGCTAGTATTCTAATAGTACTGGAAACATAATGTTTTTGGCTATGCATCTCCCTTTTTCATTTTCTAAGTAAACTGTATTTAGCCCCATGTGCCTCTTATAAACTGGGATGATAAGAGCAAAGACTTGACTGTGCTTTATCAGGTGAATGCTGTAGCCAAGATTTGAGGTCTTCTGCAGGAACTGTTCCAATGAGTATCTGGAAAGCAAGGATTCAATGCTTCTCTCTCTCATTCCAGCTGAGTGATCCAATTTACAATGCTGTGAAGTTAGCAGCTTTCAGGCTGGTCTCCATGAATGCTGAAACACTGATGTAGCATGGCAGAGTCCCAGTGAGGCAGAGAATACCACCTACAAATACTCCCCCACGATGAAGATTCACTTCTGAAACAGAGAGAATGTGCATTGGAGTAAGGGTATCCACCATTTCTGCTGATTGTTCTTACCATGGGTTTTCAGCAGCTCTGGGACTGTGCTTTCTCTTGGTGTTTGCAGAAGGAGGGCTTAGTACATTTCCCACTTAAAAAAAAAAAAAAAAAATCAACATGTAAATAGCTGCCTTTTCTCTGATTTTCAGTACAAGGATCTTACATGATCATACATGGCCACAACACGCATGCTACTTCCGGGACCTAAAAGGTGACTCCCAGTTTCCAGACACTGGTTTTTTTTGGTTTTTTTTTTTTTTTTTTTAATCCTTTCTGGACAGCCAGAAGGAAATCAGGGATTAATCTGCAATGACAGAATATTTAAGCCAAAATCTGAATGAGTCTGGCAGGTGTGACAGCTGCTGTCTTCACACACTGCCTGGGCAGCTGCAGGTCCTTAAATCACCCAAAAGCCACATACTGAGAGCTACCCATGTGTCCCGTTGCAGGGAACAGTGATAGTCTCCAATTCCTTTTCAATATGTTGCTACACATGAATATCATATTCAAAATAATAGTAAATATAAAGCCATAAAATGATCTTTTCCTGTTATGATCAGGTTCCTACTCTGCAGCCTCCTGCATATGCACTGAGTGCCAGGCACCAAAAGCTACAAGAAGAGCAAGCAAAGCTAAACCATGCAACTGCCAAAGTGTTTGCATGCATCAGTGAATTCCCGGAAAGCTCTGAAATATCACTGCAAGCCCAGAGCTGGTGACTGCAGCACATACATCCCTGCAACAACTGGAGGTGGCTGTGCTTAGCCATGTTCAAGTTATCTAAATCACATCAGGAGTGTGGGCAGCAAGTGGTGTCACCTGCAGATTTTCCAAGAGAGATCCAGCTGGGAAAGACTGGCACAGATAACCATGAAGGGTTCATATCAGCATGGTCAGAGGCTTCAGGCTGCAGAGGAAATGTGCTGAAATAGCCTATCCTCTGACCGGTTGGCCATCGTTCCTGGTTTGTCAAGTCCCTTAGTATTTGGCTGCTATAGCTGGTGGCAGCCTGTTTTGACAGAGCTGTTCCAATCCACCTCCCAGCTGCCTTGAGTCATGACTGAAACTGTGTTTATCCAAAACAGCACATTTATAGTTTTGTGTATACCAAATTCATCATTTGCCCTCATTTTTCCTGGGTGCTTGTGAGAAACCAAAAAGAACAGCAATGCGTTATAGAAGACTCTAACATAGCTTATGTTGTATTTGTCATAATAGATCAATGGGATGGGGACATTCCTTTCCTTATAATTTAAATGAATCACAGAAAATAAAAAGGACATAAAGGTATTTTGAGGTTTCTGAGTAATTTGGATATATGTAGCATTAAAAGACCATATGTAAATAAATGCAAGGTTTTATACCTAATTTCAGAAGCCCTGGACAGTTTTCCAAAGCTCATGAAAATTATTTAAAATCATTCATCAAAATCTCTTGCAGTAAGCAGCACCGGATGTGTGGGTGATGGTGTAGACACCTGAAACTTGAACATCACTGCCCAAACATGCCCATTGGCTCATATGTTGAGTCACATCCAGTACTGTTGTGGATTTAGAGAGACGATTCAGACATGACAGGCTGATTTATTACTCTAGTTTATTCCAGTTTCACCCACTACAACAAGTGGAATCATAGTGTTAGTTGGGGTGATGAAGCTTTAGGAGTTGTGTCTCATTTCCACTCTCCCAGACTAGTCAGATGTTCTGTTTGATGCAGGTTAAAATTAGGGAGATTTCTGCAGGAGTCTAGGATGTGTATTTTTGTGAAGTGTAAATTCTTCAGAAAGAAAACTCCACACTTAGAGAAATATTTGTAATATTCTTTACTATTCTGCGTCTAATGACATTTTGATAATTTTACCTTTTTGCAAATAGCATTTGGGTAATCTTTCAACAAATTATGCTAAACCACTGGCAGATTGTAAAGGACACGTGCTAGATGACCATTGATTTTTCCATTAGTTATCTTAAGAACAGAGAAATTAATTAGCAAACAGTGGGATTTGTCTGCTCTACACCTCCTGGCCAGTCAGCTTTGAGAATGTCTACCGGGTGAAACTGTTAATTAGGCAAAAGACAGGAAAGGCACTGAATGAATATGTAAGAACATGTTTGTTGTCAGAAATATTTAAATTTTGATATAAAATGTGGCTTATAAAAATTTATTTCAACACTTAAAGCCTCTTTTCTAGTCAAGTGGAACAAATAGTCTAAAAAGAAAGCAAGAGGTATCAGAATTTAGGAATTGGCAGAGTCCAAAATCTGAAAATGGTTCACTATTAAATGAGTTGCTCACAGGCATTCAAAGAAAAAAGTAAATCGTATGTGAAACATGTATCTGCACCCATGACTTATGTGGTAACTGACTTTCTGGCTTGATGTTTGTTTATATAGTAGTATACAGGTACTTGGAGAATATACATTTCTTTCTACCTTTTAACTCAGTGAAAGCTGGTGCTGTATGTCCTAGGCCAGGGTTGCACAAAGAGCTTTTTGCCTGTGAGATGAAGACACAGTCCTCTGAATGCAAGGGCCGGGAGCTTCCAGGCACCCCGTTTCAGTGAGGAACTACAGTGTTGTGTTTAGGGTCCTCCAGCAAAGAAAGAATAGGATCAAAAGAGGTAAGAATGAGAACTTCACTATCCTTGCTTTTTCTGTCAAGAGGATGATGAAAATGCTATCACTCAGGCCACATAAGTAAATTAGGAGAGGCAATACTTAACTGGTGAATCATGGGACAATACAGTTGAGCAGCTCAACATAATGAAAAGAAGATATTTTGGGGCAAACTTCTATTCTTTGAAGGCCTTAGAAATTTAAATTTTGAAACAGAATACTTTCTGTCTTTATGCCAATTAGATGGCAGCTGAATCATGGCTTTAAGATAGCTCTGTTGTGGGCAAAAGCCACTACAGTGGCATACCTTGTCTTAGTCCTGTTCTGAATCTAGCCCAAATGCCACAGTTTTTATTCACACTGAATGGTACCTGTTCACCAGAATGAACTAATTTGAAGCAGACTTTCCCCATGGGAAAGCTGTAGTAAAAAAAAGGAAAAAGTAAAAATATAAAAAAAGTTCATTTGTGCTAGTTAAAAAAAAAAAAAGTAGTAAGTTTAAAACAGTGAAATAAATTAGGATTTATATTTAGTTAACAATGAGTTATCACAAACCATTCCCATATATTTCCTGATGGTTTACCATTACATAACCTGCTCTATATTTATAATGTACATCTGGCATACTGTACTTCTATTCAGATCACTTTAATTAAACCAGCCTCCAAGCTCCCATATAAAACAATGGAAGTTCTGAAATGCAGGAAAACAGCAGCACAAATTCATGAATAGCCCTGTATGTGAAGGCAGGCAATCTGCAGATTAGTGCAGTGGTTTCCTGTTGTTAACACCATAAACTTGTTGAACTCTGTTAGCTAAATTCTTCTAACTTCAGCCCAATCACTGCAGCTACTGCAGAAGAGATGGGCCAAAAGAGAAAAGGAAAAGATGAATAGCTTTTTTAGATTGGAAAGTAAAAAATAAAAAGCCAGCTTTGTGGGCTTGAAAAGAACCGCAGTGCTTTGGAAGTCTCTGACTAAAATGACAGTATCAGTGTTCCCTCTCAAAGACAAAAATTGCTTAAACCAAACAATCAGTAATAGATAGGCATGAGAGACCAATGTTGAAACAATTTCTGAAAAAGGCTTGATAATTTAGACTTAATTTTCAGTAAATGTCTTGCTTAGCCACCAACCTCAGAGGGACTGAGAAGTTCCCAGTAGGCAGAGCTCTTCTCATGAGGACCTCAATTATAAGTATTTAAAAATAAATGATACTGCAGTGTTTGGGTGCAGAAGGTTATTTCCAGTCTCTAAAAATCTTGATATCCTAACAAGCTATTTAAACCCTCAAGCAGAGATTACTTTTAAAAGCTACAGGATTGATATAGTTCATTATTTTTAAACCTTCTTGTAGACCCTTAACATATTATCAATATGGATAAAGACCCTGGTACAGGCAAATATGTCTGCTGATTAAAAGTTTACTTTTCTTAGCTATTTTTCATGAATGCTGCAGAATCTGTGAACAGCAGTCAGAAAAACATGAATATAGGATAGCAACTGTTATAATAGATATTTGTCTTTATATAAAAATATATTATTAGTATAGTCTACTATAACTATAATATAGTAATATTCTGTTACAGGCTCATTGTATTATAGGATAATTCAGGCTGGAAGGAATCTTAGGAGGATACTAATCCAACCTTGAGCTCAAAGCAGGACAGACCATAAAATTGACAATTCCTTCAACTATATATCTGCAACTAATAAAATAAAAAACAGCTGAAACTTTCTTACAGAATCCGGTTGCAATATAGCCTAGTGGTTTTAAAATAATGGTAAAGTTCCATTTGCTGTCACTTATTTAATTCAGCTGAAAGTGGAATTAATTGGTAAAGGTTACATTATTTAATTAGTGAACAGAATGTGTGCCTTAAGCCATCAAATGAGTTCTTAGTACGAATGCTCATACTATGAGCTACTTGATAACTGATCTAGACTGTAACATCTGTTTACAGTACATTCAATGTCAAATGCTTTGCCAAATGGTGCAGTTCTCATTTTTACTTCTCTTCACACCTTTTTATCCTGTTCTTCCCTTTTGGGAGAGTATCCTAAACACAGGGCCATTGACATGAAAATTTAGTTTTCTGATCTCTTGAGCAGAAAGGGCTAATTTCACCAAATAAATTTTTTACAGTGCTTAATATGACCAGTGCAAATAATTCCATAAGCCACTGGGGAGAGAAGTTTCTCTTTTACCTGATGCTTCTGCTGTTCAGGCAGATATTGAAGTTTTAGACATTATGAACATTATCCAACATGACATTAGTCTAGTCACAACTGTAGCAAAATCCTCCTGTGTTATACAAATTAATTTGATGTGAAAAGCTGTATAAAGAGATTCTGAACAAATATAGGACTACTGAAACCTTACTCTTTGTTGTACAAATAAAATTTGCAATTAAGATTTAGGATTGGGAGTTTCTATTTCTGCTTCCAACAGCACTCCTCCACAAAGCACTGATATCCTTTTTGTTTAAACATTCAGGAGTTAGAGACTTATTTTATTGTAAATTACAGGATGTAAGAATTAAAGGCATAATAACTTGAGAGGGAAATAACTTTAAGGTAATGATATAATATTCATGTAAGGCAAGATTCTGTGCGGGCATCTAAGGTACAGGGGAAGAAAAGGAAGGGGAAAGCAGAAGAAAAAGGAAGGTGGCCAAGAATTAGGATGCTATCCCTATATGTAAGTGCCTATGGCAACTCAGAAGGAGCGACAGACAGACAGGGGTCCAAGTGCCTTACCCCTGCGGTGGCCAGCTGAGCAGGGGTGATGCAGTGGCTGAAATAAGTGGCAACTGCTGTGTTCTCCTGCCAGTCAGAGACCTGCAGAATTGCTCCTCGTGCTGTTCTGTTCCCCTGACTGCTGGTGTGGACCCACCCCCGGTAGCATGAGCACTGTACTTCTAATTGGTACCTAGTGAAGTACCTAGTGGCTGCAACTGCAGTAAAAAAAGTGCGTCTATAAACAGCAAAGTGCGAATTTTCTACGACATTACTTGGCTTGTGATTGAACAAGCTTATTCTGGAAATCATGAACTTCTATAATGCCCAGAGGAGTAACAACACATTGACATCCAACAGGATACTATGATGGTCATTTTCATTTGCTTTGAAATTAATATACTAACACTGATTACTCTCCTAATATTAAATACTGCTCAACAGCCACTCAAGACCAGGATGAACAGTGCTGATGTATAGGTCCTATATGTCATAAAGGCAAAATGGTATACAAAGCTCTGTATTGCTTGGTCATCCTGCCAGGTATCCATCAACAGAGTTGTAGAGGTTCCTTAGTATATTTTGTGTACGTAGATTGTAAAAATGCATCAGAGAAGATCTGCCTGTGTCACTGAAGTGAATTCATGGGTCCATGTGAGCTTCTAATCAATGGAGCTAATCAGTGATATAGTCCTTCTGGAATGGGAGAAACAGGTAAACAGGTCCACTAGAGAGAATGGCAATCATAACACTGTGAGTGCTGGTGCAGAAGTCACTACCGATGTACTGGTAAGAAGAGAATGCAGAATATTAAAAACAAAGCCCAGACCTATAAAAATAAATGACTGCGTGATCTGCAGTTGGGAAGATTAGAGTACTTCTTTAGATGAACAGTGAAACCCATCTGCAGACATTTTACAATGCACTTCAAAGTCCCAGGGAACAGGCAGGAGAATAGCAACTGGGTGAATAGAGACTGGAACAGAAACTGCCAGTTATCAATTACTAGTCAGTAACAGAGAAAAGCAGAAAAGAAACACTTGTAGTGCTGCAGCCTTTCAAACAGTGCAATATAAATCCTGCTGTTTTCCCCAAGTATTAGTCTTTCTGTTTTCACAGGGAAAAGAAATCATGAAAAACGTGGAAAGGATCATGTGTAAGTTATGGCCATGTAGGGAACTGAAAGCTCCCTCGTGGACATATCAGTTGACTTAAAATAACTGGAGATTAGGTGTCCAAATTCCTTAAGATGTTTGAACGTTTTAGTCACTTCATTAATCACTGAAGCTAGGAGGGGGATAGGGTATGCTTGCTTCCATGCAAAGAACCATAACAGGGTTTTCTGTGATTGACACAGATGTTAGATGTTAGATACTGAGAAAGGTTTCTTTGGGCTCATTGTTTATTTGATGAAAATTGCAGCTTTAGAGGAAAGAAAAGAATGTAAAGTCCCAGATTTTGTTTCAACATTTGCAAAATAAATTACCTTGATTTTTGAAGTGACACTTCATTTCAATATTGCCTGAATTTAATGCATAAAAAAGAAAATAAGTTATTTTGTGCATACAGGTGTGCTAATAAGATATGGCATTTTTATGGATTTCTGGTCTCATGAGGTTTTCAAGGTCTGAAAGACAGGTAAAGCATAATGTACTGTGTGAATCTTCTAGCTGTTAGCTTGCCTCCACTGCCAGACACAGAATGGGTCAAATATCCCACATATTTTAATCTAAGATTTGCTTGTGACTCTAGCAGAATGAAATACACACGCTTGCCAAATAAATGATTTCACAGTAGAAACTAGCTAATTTTAAGTTGTGAACAAAGTACTAAAGGGTGGGTAACATCCCAGGGATGTTTTGCTATATAATTCTATTTCCACTAAAATTGTGAACCAATAGCGGTCACTATAAGGTTTTAATATTTTGTTTTGTGTGAGGAAGACTTGGTTAAAGAAGATACCTTATTTCTTAGAACCGTATTTGTATTAGCTCTTCAGTGATCATGCGGAACTATATGTATTTCATTAAATACTTAAGCATGTGAAGAACTGCTACAGCAGTCAGATGTTGCATGAAAATCAAGCAAAAGGGGTAGCTTGACCACGGCTGCGAATAGGAGTGAAGGTATTTAAGGCAACTATTTTATTGTAATGTGTTTCTCCTTATTTTAATTAATTTTTATTGTTTTATCAAGTAATTTTTGCTACTTGGAATGATGATTAAAAATGTACAAATGTTGCAACCATCACTGTATATCCTGAGACCCTGTGCTATTGATAAATCCCGCAGCCAGTTGTATCTTCTGCAGAATGTCAAAGTACATTTGATATTAGATTGTATAATTATTTGTGCATTGCAAAATCAACCACATTTCCAAAAATGTTAAAAATCCAAACTGAGGTTGGCCACAAATTACCTAATTTGAGACAATGAATTTATTGAGCTTTTAGGATGTGTTCACAGTTTTTCTTCTGTCTCTTTTTTAACATTTTGAGTCACTAAAGCTCTATGCTGAAAAGGTCTAATACCTGTGGTTTACAGTCATCTGTTACCCATTCATTAGAGGGGCTTCTCTGAACCACTCCTTTCCCTGCCCAACACTGAGGTTTGAGAAACAACCCACACATAAAACAATTGCAGTCAACAAAACAATCAACCCCATTGTTCTTTGCAGGGATTTGCTCCAAAGAGTACATCAACTGGAATTATTTAGAAAACTAAATTACTGCAAGATGGAGTCAGAAGCATACTGGCAACACTTTGAAAAATCATTTTGTTTGTTCTCTGCTTGCTTTTAAAAATATCTTTTCATTAAAAACATTAGTGAGAAAATATTAATAGAAAATTGCATTTAGCGATTTCAGTGTAAGAATGAGAGCTTATTACTTGACTTTTGTGGTCTACTGTAATCCTGTAATGTTTTACATGGGATTTTTCATGAACGCAAATCTTTCCATTTGGACACAGTGACGTATAACATCATGGCTGAAACAATTTCCCCATCTTTTCTTGCATCAAAATTTTATAGATAATTTAGTGAGAATCAAGCTGAGCAGAGGGTAATGATCAGTTCTTTAAGTCACAGATCCATAAATCAAGTTAGCTAGCATTTCTCAGGTTAGTCCAACACAGTAAAGAGGACATTCCTGGTGCTGCTAATGACATTTTGAAAAATATAGTCCGTGCTCTGCACGTTAACAGGTGATGTCAGAACCTGGCTTCACACAAGACCACTACGAGACTGAAGACATGGTGAGTGCTCTTGGCCATTTGTTGAAGAAGACAATTATGCCTATATCTTCATTTCAGAGAGTCAGAATGAGCTGTTATCCACAAGAAATAAAAAATCCAAAACTCTTATTATCTTTCAGGGGATCAGGATTTTCCCCAGAAACTAGTTTCAGTTATGATGCTGATTTATGCGTAGTTACCAGTCACAATTAAGAGCCAAGATAGGTCAGTACTTATCACATAGCAATATCTGAGACAGGTTTTTTCCTTCCTAGTCTAATTCTAGTAATCCTGAAAGATAACAGTTATCAGAAGATGAGGTTGGAAAAGTCATTTAGATTACAGTTTTTAAACTTGAGAGACCAAAATTAAGCACTAAATGCATATTTGGGTACCAAATTAGCCACCGATTGCTTTTAAGCCTGTATCAGTGAAAGATACCAGTCGAAGCTAATGATTTAGCTGCCTAAAGAGATGGGAGTGATTAGCTAGCCAAACAACCAACATATAGATGTTTGGAAAATTAAATACTAGGGAATTAGTACTTGGAGAAATAGCTGTCTTTTAAGGAGGTGATGATGTGAAAAAACCCTCTAGACTGATGTTCATATCACTTATCAACTCTCTTAGTCTGAAAACAAAGGATTGCCTGTAGTATATTTCAGTAATGTAAGTGACTTAAGCATGGAACATAAAGCAATTAGAAAACTTTGGGACTGAGCAAGGGAAAAAAACAAGTCTTTGTTTCTGAGCACATGACAAGGGCAACTTGCTATTATTGGATTTCCTTTTAAAAAGATAGATTTCTTTTTATTCAGAAGTTATTTAATTTACACTGGTGTCTATGGCACACATGGAGTAATTAATTTCATCTGTAATTTCATTGTGAATTTCATTGCATTAAATTATTTCATGTGACAACAATCTATGCTGGAATGTCATAAGTGTATCCCAGAAGGGGGTGCTTATTTTCTGGGCCTCTTATTTTTAGAGACCCTCGTGTGCAGGAAAGCTATCATGCATAAGAAATTAAAAGTGCACATGGATGATCAACATGATGAGTGGAGCTGATAAATCTACAAGGATAACTCTCTTTACTTCCAAGTCTGTTTTTTCTCTCCATTGCTAGTAAAGCTTTATAACCAAAGAAAACAAATATTCACATGTTCAGTTTTAGTACTGTTAATATTGTAAGAGAATTTTATGTTTGCCACCACACTTTAAATAATAATATTAATAATAATAATAATAAAAGAAATCTTTTCTATTAATTTCTAGTGGTAGAGAGTATAGAGATTTTACCAGCTTGCTTAGAATCTTCTCACAGAAAACTAAGATTATCACTCTGATATTCTAATTTTTTCTGATATTCTAAATTTTTCTAATTTTTTGGCTGCCGACCAGGCTCAAACCACGACACCGCCAATAAAGTTTGAACAAAGACTGATTATGTATTGAAAGTAATCTCCACATTCACAGCCTTTCATTATAAATTCTTGATTAAACATCCTCAAATAAAAGGTCAGTTTTCTAATACAGAAAATTTCAAATTTAGGGTGTCATAACACCTGAGAATGGAAGACCTTAATATAGCATAGTCAATGACAAATGTCAGTGTCAAAAATCAATAAGGTACTATAATCAAGTATATACAATTACCCTAGTTCTAAATCAAATAGTTATAACATTTTAAGTCAAATTTCCCTATAATACATAACATTTGTATATATATACAAACATATATATATAATAATAATTAAATTTCAGTGGGTCTGAGTTAAAAGTTATGAGCAGAGAAGACCGTACAAAAGATTTGTATGAGTACAAATGTACCATTAGCCACCTACTGAATAAAAAACTCCCAAACATATAAAAGGTATAGTGCACAGATCCAGACAGATGAGGCTGACAAAACAGAAATATTATATGATTTCTGTTATTTGGAATCAATTAGCTGATCAGAAAGAGCAGCAACACAGAAAGGTAATTTTCTGTTCCTTGAACAATCATTCCTTGGAACAGCAAGTACCAGAAAAGAAAAGTAATTTCTCCACTCTGGGATTAGTTCAGAAAATGATGATGTACTCACATCAGACAGTGAATAATACAGACTGCAGCACAGTCAAACTGATAGCCAGTGTAGAAGGATCTAATAACGAATTATTAAAATAGGCCAAGCTGTACAAAGGAGAGTTTAGAAGTGAAAAACAGGACAACAGAAGAATTTATATAAATATATATGCAAGTAAATATATGTGTGCATATAAATATATTTAAAACTGTATATTTACAAACATACACATATATATCTCCATATCTATATCATTACACATACATACATTTGTACGTAAGAATAGACTTGGTAAACAAGAAATGGATTTTAGCTCAGTGTAGAGTAAGAGCTTTCACATACAAAAAGTAAGACAAGTAGAAAGGGAGAAAGGCCCATGAGGAACAAGAGGAGAAAACAGCATACATGTTTAACTCTTTGGACAGAAGACATCATCAGGAAAACGAATGAATTCTTTGCTTTATCATGGAGCAGAGGGAATGTTTAATGCAAAGACTGACCTTATAAGTAGCAAATTATTCCTTTGTCTCTATTTGATCTATAGAATGTGGTAACGAATAGTTTCAAAGGTAAAGTATCTCAAAAGAACATATATATTCTAATGCTATAAACTGTCAGCATAAGCTCCACTTACAGCAGAAAGGTTTTGAAGACCATTAGTTTCTGGTCTTCTAATGGGTTGGAGAGGGAAGTTGAGAGAATATTGCAATGTCCATGGAAGCAGAGGGGAAAGAGGTCAGCTAAGGAACTGAAAGAAGTAATTTGACTAACGCAGAAAGACAATGCATACAGAAGGAATAGGTCAGAGAATATCACTGTTTTTAAATATACTGGTTCTGAAATGTCTCATCCCAGCATATTTAAAGAACTCAAAATACTGTTTTTGAGGTTGTTTCTTTTACTTTCGAGAACTTACAAGGGCAGATGTATGAAAAACAGGAAAAAGAAGAGACATGGTACTTATCTTTAAAAATATGGAGAAAAAAACCCCTGGAGAGTTAAGAACTATTCAACTTAAAAAACCTTACTGGAATAACTAATGAAACTGTTTAGCTGCAAAAAAAGCAAGGAGATCAGTAGCAGTTAACATGGATTATGTAAGTACAAATCACGTCAAGCCCATGTAATTTTATTCTATGACAAAGTTGAATTATGGACAGGCAAGAAGAATAAAATATCACGTATATCATGACTTAAAATCTTGACTCTGCTACTGTATCTCATGATATTCTTATAAGGAATCAGTGTCTTATTAAGTGCACTTTAGGATAGCGTAAACCCAATAGGGAAGTCATTGATAAATATTATTTATAAAAGGGCTACTCCTAAAATGGAAGGAAGCACTGAGTCTAATTCTGCATATAATTGTCAGGGATCTGGCACTATTCTGTGTTTTCATTAATGACCTGAATGATGAGAAGGGAGTGGTAATTAGATCTGTAGGTGGTGCTAAGACGGAAGGCCCTGCATTATACTGATGGACGGGATTTCAGTTCAAAAGGATCCTGACAGATTGAAAGCATGGTCTGAAGAAAACCAAAATGCAGTTCAAGAGGGGCAAGTGAAACAGTGCAGACAGACAGGCCTAATCAGCCACACAAATTCAGGATCTAGAAAAACTGGCTGAGCAACAGGCCAATAGACAGGGATTTAAAGGTATTAGTAGATCACAAGTGGAACAGAAGTCAATAATGTCATGCTGTTGAGAAAAAGATAAGCACTCTCCTGGGAAGATTAAAAGGAGCAAAATGAATAAACATACAGTGTATCCTTCTGCTCTGCTCAGCATTTCTGAGAGTCCATGAGGAGTACTGTGTGGGGCATTTCAACAGAGGTGTGGGAGTCTCCATAGAAGAGAAAAGAGAATGGTCAGAGATCTGAAAAGCAGCTCCTGAGCAGACAGGCTAAGCAACCAGCTCTTTAATATGTGTAATGTACAGAAAAGAGCAGGCAGAGTGTTTGAGTCATACTAGCCTTAAGAGGCTGCTGGAAGAGAAACTTAATCGTCTTTTCTCCATGGCCACAGTAAACAGGAAGAAACAGTTTCTATTTACCAAGTATTTTTGGTTAGATATCAAAACCCAGGATTATTAAATTTCAAAATAAGTTGTCAAGGCATGTGTGGGATCTTCATCACTGGTCTCCATGGCAGCTATTAGAGACTTTACTAACTTTTTCAGCAAAGGTCTGTTGGGAATGGTATACTTAACTTTATTGTGTGGAGGGCCAAAGGACTAGAAGAAACCCTTGCAAATCAAGTGTCTAAAGTTTTAGTGACTCCTGGCATGGTGTGACCTGTTCGAAAATGTAATCCAAAGTATTTGGTGTAAGAGTAGAAGAAAGAAAATGATGATGGAGTGGTGGGATAGGAAAGCTTACTTTGCTGACTAGTATTCCCTCACACTGGTAAATATGCTTTTTAACCATCAACTTAAGAAACAAAAAGAAAATGTATTACAAACCTTCCTTGCACTTACCATTACTTGCACTGAACCTTTTGCTGCTATTTCGGTTGTATTTGTGCTGAAGGTAAAACCGATAATAATGATCTACTTACATGGCCTGTTCTCTGTATATCTGTCATATTAAAGTCCATGCTGTTTGTTTATCATGCAGTGATCTATAACTCTCTATTAATTTAATTATACTAAAAGATCTTAAAAGCCTTGGGCTAAGTAACATGTCAATTACAAATGAGTTTAACTTGGAATAAATATAAACGTAATACTTGTAATTTATTGCTTTAAATATAAACAAAGCCCTTACTATGACACAATCTATTATTAATTGCTCCGGTGCCCCAAGTCCAATTAAGCAAATCCATTTACATTTTCTTCAGAGGAAGTCGATGTTCATTTCTCATAGGAAGTGCAAGGAGCCTACCTTTCCACTTCTTTTAAACCCCCTAATGCAACAAAGCACTTCTGTGTTTAATGAAGTGTATCATGTTGGGGGTGAGGGAACTACTGGTGGCATGGGAGGTAAAGCCATGTGGGAGGGCTCGTATTTCCTTGAACAAAGTAACTTTCAATCAAATATCTGGTCATATACAATTATTTCTTTAGATACAGGTAATGAATGTGTATTTTCTAGTTGAAGAATCTGTATTGTCTTTTTCCAGTACCCTTTCAGTAACAAGGAGAAGCTGTTTGGAGTTACACTATATGTGTATATAGGCATGTGTGTATGTGCATTATATATATTCAACTGAAAAGTATCTTAAACTTTTTTATATTTAGTTATACTTGCATGTATTAAAGTAGCTAAACTGATTTTTTTTTATGTGTGTGTGAAAACGTGTACATATAAAAATGTCAGCCGCTGTGCTGAGACCTGGTACTTCATGCCTGGGGTAAAATTTTATTGCCTAGTTATAAAAGAGAGGGTTTATAGTGGAAACCCTGACACAACATTAACTATGGTTATGCTATCAAAGGAGTGCAGCATTTAAGAATTTAGGAACTATTTAGTTTGTGTGTGTATAGGCAGTCATGTCTGTCTGTGTCTAAAACTTCATCTTGACTTATACATGCCTTTTACATTTATTTTTGAACACTTTGAAAAGCAAAGTCTCTAACTGGTTCTGACAATAGCATCTTCATATGTGTATCCTTCCTTCTTGTTGTCTATAAACAATAAAAACATTTCAAAAATTGAGAAAAAAAGCACCAGCAGAGTGTGTATAGCTTAAAAGTGGATGAGGAGTGTTGTGTTTTTTTTTTTTTTCTATTTTTTCAAGTTAGGAAACTGAATAATGCATAGTGAGTTGCAAGAAGTCACAGACAAATCAGTTACAGAGTTGGGACCAGTATAAATCTTCTGAGTGCCAATCCTATACTTCAGATTCATGGCCTCTTTAGTGATATTAATGAAAAACTAAAATGAAATTAGCAGAATGGAGATTATAAACATTTAATGGGCAGAACTGAGATTTTTGGGGAATAAGCTCAATCACACGTCCCTGTGGTGTCTGTCTGTCTAGTTGCATCAAATAGAATGGGCCAGTCAATTATCCTTGGACCTATCACTCATCAAGTTATGTAAAAGGTAAGAGTTGTATCTATAAACCTGTACAGGGTTTACAAAATTTCTGATAGAAGTTGCAGCTAGTTCACTGACTCCTCTGAACATGAAAGGTTGCGTGGGAGGGGCAGAGACCATCATTTGGGTTGCCTGTAACAGGAAAACAACAGAATATGGAAAAAATGTGGGCTAGGCACTATTTCAAAGGATCTCAAGGAAATTAGGTGCTCTAACACTATTCTGTCTTGATGCAAAGTAATGTTGCTTCTTAGCAAATAAATCCTGCATTTTATTGTGTGTGACAATGGTATCAAGAAGAAAGCAAAAACTATTCCCATTTACAAAAATCTTATTTTGAATCTTATGATTCTGAACATTAATAGTATAGAAGAAATGCAAATATAAAACATTACTACTTTTCCCATCTTATAGTGTGTGGCATGTCAACACACCAATCCACTATAGGCAATATGTTTAATTACTAGCTGTACGAGGGTAGCTGTCTTTAAACTGTGTTAACATGAATTTCTAACTGTTGATAATACAGAACTTCATGGAAATGTTATAATTCAAGATTTTCTCCCTGGGGATGGTCTTTTAGTGAACAAAGGGAAAGAGATACACTACCCCCAGTGATGTTAGATAGTTATATCTATATATCATATGTC
Source organism: Tyto alba (assembly GCF_018691265.1). NCBI lineage: Eukaryota > Metazoa > Chordata > Aves > Strigiformes > Tytonidae > Tyto > Tyto alba. Next base: position 24,666,256 of record NW_024881301.1, read on the forward strand.
ATTTAGGTACCTGTGCTTGAAACGTTGTCTTCATGCTGTTTGAAATATGGTTTTGGAATCACAGACTCATAGAACATTTTAAGTTCAGATGAACCACATATAGTCCAACCCCTTACTCGGAGCAGGTCTAACTTGATAAAGGTTGCTCAGAGTCCTATACTATTAAGTCCTGAACACCTACAAGGTTAAAGATTCCACAGCCTCTCCAGGCAGAATGCTCCAGCATTTGACCACCCACGCAATAAAATAATTTTCTTTATATCTAGTCAGAATATGCCATGTTTTAGCTTGTATCTGTGGCCTTTGGACTGTCATGGTGCACTTCTGAGCAGCTTCTGGCTCTTTTAGCTGCACCCTCTGATCAATTCAATTGCAAACTGTAATATGCTCTCCCTTTAGCTCTCTCTTCTCCAGAATAAATAAACGCAATTCTCTCAGCCTCCCCTCATATGTCACATGCTCTAGCTCTAAACCATTTTGGTGCCTTCACTAGACTAGCTCAAATAAGACAATATTTTTATTGTACTGGGGAGACCAGAACTGGACAAAGCACTCCAGATGCAGTCTCCACAAGCATCAAATAGTGGGGAAGCATAAATTCTCTAGATCTGCTGGCTGCAACCTTTGTCATACAGCCCAGTATGCAGCTGATCTTTGCTTCTTCCTTGCTGCTACACTGCTGGCTCATGTTCAACTTGCTGTCCACCATGACTTGCAGATTCTTTTCTGCAGAGCTGTTTACCAGACAGTTGGTACCCAGCCTGTACTGGTATGGGCAGTTACTCTGTACCAGATGCAAGGCTTTGCATTTGCTCTTCTCAGACTTCATGGGGTTCTTGTCAGCTCTCTTCCAGTTCCTATTAACTTTATTCCACTTCTTACTAACTTTGGTCATTTGCCATGAGCTTTAAAAGATGGTACAGTGTTCTCATGATGACATTGGCCAACTCCTTCAACACTCTCACATATACCCCATCTGATCTCATGGACCTCTGTACATACGTTGTGATTGAATGACCAGAAGTTGTCTAGTAATTTCCATTTGCATACATATGTTTTTCAACTGTTTCAGAAATGTCCTCTTTCTTCCACATTAGTACTAACATAAACGTAGATTATATTTAGACTTGTTAAATGCTCCTTCAAACAGTCAAAGCATTGTGAAGGCCTTTAGCGTCGAAGGGAATGCAACTCTCAGTCTGTAATTAGAGAAGTGTTTCTTCTTGTGGCAGGCTGGCTAAGCTGTCCTTAGTCCTCACCGCTCCCTCCTGGCTCCAGACAAGTCCCTCTGTTGTGCTGGTACAACTGTTTGTGTGGCTGTTTGGTGAAACGGATTGCAGGGGTTAAAACTAGCCTTTTGTTTTCTGTAAGTTTTTAAGATCCATTTCCCTTATCTTTCTAGTTCCCCACAGAACAGTCCCACTGCCAGAGATAAGGGGAAGAATTCCCTCTGAAATGAGGTGTAGTGTTGAGGAGGAAACAAGGCTGATGGTGCAACACTGGTCATGCTGCATCCTCAGAACAAGAAATAAGAACAAGAGTGATACAAGGCAGGGGAAAAAAACAAACTAACAAAAGGTAATCACACCATCCTATTTCCTACCTTTATTGTAGCATCCTACCATTCTGGCATACCTAAAAATCTCTCAGTATAATGATGACATTTCAGGTAGCAGGATCAATTGTTTTTGTTATGGTGCTTGTATATATACAATGTATAGACCCAGTAAAAGCTGATTCCACCTACATTGTTTGGTAATTACAATTTATGGAATTCCTAAAATAGATAGAAAAGTACACTTTTTATTACTCCATTCTAGCTATCGTATCTTAATGAAATAGCAGGCACACAGAAATGTGTAAACTGTAGTCTGTTCTGGTAAATGTGAGGTGCTCTTGAGCTGAGCCAGCCTGCACCAGTAAGATGGACTTTAAGAGGAGCAGAGGTAAGACAGAGAGCAGATTGAGCAATAAAATATTCACAGAATAAATGCCACAACCACAAATAATTGAATTAAGCAATAACAAGGCAGACACAGGGCATTTCCTGGGGATTAATGACTAGCTGGGAGAGTTGATGGTCCACGGCGGTCATCAATTCCCAGGGAAATGTCCTGTACCAAGGTCATTGTTGCTATTATATCCCCCTTTTCTTTCTCCAGTGAAGAAAAAGAATCCCACATTTTACCTGTTTTCACACAGTGTCATCACTCCTTTAGATGACTGTGGAACAGATTGGTTTGAATGGCAGAGCTGCTGAAGGATTTCCATGTAATTGATGTCCGGTGCCACAACCAATCAAAACCACTCTTTCACCATTGAATTTTTAATCAGGCTTATGCAATATTTCAGTTTTTGACTTATTTAACTCTCGCAAATCCCCAAATAATTTTATTTTGTTGTGGGCCTGCAACCCTGACAAATCTGTGTCTGCATTCTAGCTAGGTGAGCTGGAGGGAGCTAGACATATTTTATTCCTTTAAAAGTTTTCCTGTGGCATAAAGAACCTGCTGAGAGAACTGGCAGAGAATTTATGCATTCAGCCTACTCTTTGGCAATAATGTGTGGATTTATAACATAAAGTACTTGCTTAGAACAGGTCAATAATGGAGATAATTAAATCTGTCTTTGCTATTCAATAACAATTATGAATTAAAATTTGTTATGGCAGGTTTTTCAATACAAGGCCTATCATGGCTGAATTCCTCGAAGTCATAATTTTATCCAGACATGTTTAAGATATTATTCTGTGGCAAGTATGTAAATCTTTAAAATCTATTTTTCAAACAGTAAAATAAAAAATAAAGCACTAAACCCAAAGGTCCAGAAGATAAAGGAGCTTATGATTATCTGTATGCTCTTGGGTTGAATTTATTTTACAGTTATGCCAGTATTCCTTAACTCACTTATCTTCAGGATTTGTGAATCCTAATCTAACACTTTTTTTTTTTTTCCCCCTTAAACTAACATTTCACATTCAATTAACCTAATCTTGAAACAGAACACTGTAGACTATACATTTTTTAAAATTACTGTTTATGATCCTTTATTCATGTTCCATTTATGCACACTCTCTGTTACTGTTGGCATTTGCATAGTTCATGGTGTGCAGCAAGTTGCTCTTTCTTCACTTTAGCATGATGTAGTTAAACCGCTTATTTTCACATGCCTGGAATTTTTTGGCTCTGTATACCCATATTAATTTAACTGGCCAATTAGTTGTTATTAAAATATTTTAAAAGAACATACAACAACATATGCACAACAAATTATTTCTTTCCACAATTTTATTAACATTTTTGTAGGTAGTTTCCAGTTTCTCACCTCCTTTTCCCACCAAGAGAGACTCTCCAAGTTTAGGAAAACAGACTGCATGTTAGATTCAGGGCCCCATTAAGTTTCCCCGAATTCCTTTAAGCTACGTTGAGAACATGGAAAAAACGAGCTGAACTAATGAAATCTTAGATCTCTTTCTTGTCTCACTCTAATGTTAGAAGTTGATGCCACTCTTACAACATGATAGATTCAGATCATCCATGACAACAGGCTGGTGCTTCAGGGATTTTCAGGAGGGGGGAAGAAACTATTATCAGATTTAATTTCCCGACTAGGTGCAAGTGAAGAATCAACATATTAAAAGGGATGCAATGCCATGTATTTAATCTCCTTTCTTTTTAGTCTGCTCTAACCACGTACCACATATTGTTCACAAAGACAATTCTAGGAAGATCAAAATAGAACTGGTCTTTAATACTGAGGTTTTAACTATCAGTTCAGCATAAGTGAGGAAAATGTACCTAAATTAGTATTGTAAACCTTTTGTGGCAAAAATAGCAGCTTTGTTTTCTGTTTGCAGATCATTTGGTTCTTATTCTGTGATTTGAACTCAAGGTAAAATATCAAAAGAACTAATTTAAATAAAAAGTTCTAAATAATCTATGCAGTTCAGAATTTTCCCTGAGCAGTTCAGTTCTGCGGTACCATAAACAAAAGGATTCTCTTAAATACACAACCTTACTGCTACCAGATGTATGATTGTTACCTTTTATATTTGCACATCTTCTTGAGATTAATCGAAGCTGGATGTAGTGGTGATCAGAAAGTAAAGAGGTAATAGACTGGAAGGCTGCAAATACTTATGTCTCTGTGTGTGTATCAGTACATAAGAGTCATTTACTTTGCTAAATCTTTGTCTAATGACAATATCATATTCAAGGTATGGAAATTTCAAAATTAAAAAAAAAATTAAAGATGGAAGAAAAGGGCTTCAAACACAAGTAACAAAATATCGGAACAGTGTTCAACTTTTTCTCCCCATAAATTTGCTTCATTGTTTCCTGCATTTAGAAATAAAAAATAAAGTGACAAAAAAACCCTGAAAACACATTTTTAGATAAGGACACAGTCCTAAAGTGGTATCAACAGTAAATCTGCATTGAAGGAGAAGGAGTTAAATTACAGTAGCTGAGAATCTGGCCTAAAATTTGCGCATAAACTAAAGATAATAGAAAAATCTTTGTTTACTTCATAGGTTTACACATTTGAATTTAGTGCCATAGATCAGGTACGGCCAACCTTTTAATCACTGGAAGTCAAGAATGTATAATTTCAGAGTGTTTAATTTAGTATTTTATAATACTTTTTTTCCTGGAAATATTACAAGTATTTAGCTCCACATTTTATTTCTGGAAATGAGAAAAGAAACATATCTTGCCTTAGGATGTCTTATTTTGCCTCTGTGGGATAGCTCACTGCTTGCCAAAAATTTGAAGGACAGGGTCCTGCAACAATTAAAATTTCCCAATGCAAGAACAGTCACTGTAATTGTCACTGTATCTGTGCTTTACCTTTAAAATGGATGCAGTGTCAATAGACTAAAAAGCCATGTTGCTTCAGCCCTGACCAGTGAATGAGATTCTCTTAAATATTGATTCCAAAAGTATAGTCCTCTGCTCCCTTGCTGCTAATATACAGGTAAAGATCATATTTCTAGATGTCCTTTTATGTCTCCAGGCTCTTCCACTGCAGATGAGAAAGGAAGCTTAAAACTGCCCAGAGGCGGCAAAAAATAGACATGCTTTCCCACCGAAGTTGTTGCTGTCCAGGGACTTTCCATGATGACAAATGGAGAGGAGGTGGTATACACAACTGCAAGCAAGATGGACGGATGCTGCTGAGGTATTCTTTATATCTGGTGTTACATGAACCAGCAAAACTGAGTGTGGAAGGAGAGAACACCATCGGTTACGTGGGTGTTGTCTGCTAGTGGGAAATGGGATATGATTGAGTAGTTGCATGATGGCCAAGCTCATTTCACCCTAAGGCAGCTTGTTATCAGTTCCAGCCCACACGGAGTAGCACAGAGGAGAGCTGTAAGTGTTTGGAAACCCCTCCTAAGCTTCTGCCACCTTCTTCTGCCTGGCCCAGCGGGGCAGTTCCTAGACAGTGGATATTGGCGGTGGCTTCTCAGTGTATCTGGTGATGCCAGTGGCTGCTGCTGCTCCCAGCTGCTAGCTGGGTCCCTGCGTGCAGTCAGCATCAGCTCCTTCAATGGGAACACTGCTACCCGTCCAGAAACACTGACATAAAAGGAGACATTGTGGGCTGGCTGCTCCTGCCACAGGCTCCATGGGTCGGGCATGTATTTGGGACCTGGTGGCAGCAAACTTGTCAGTAATACAAAACTGACCAGCCAGAAGAATCCAAAAAGGCTTAACTCAATCTCCATGCTCAAAGCACTTTGATTTAAGCGATGGAGTGCAGACACTGCATGCAGAGCATGCAGAGCTGTTCTGAACAGGTGAATACACTTGTTTGTGAACCATCCAATTACTTCTGGCAATGCTGTAAGGTATTTTTATACTGTTATTCTGTTAAGAAAGCTTTCAGTCTGATAAGTCATAATATCACACCTGTGTAAACATGAGGTATGATGCCATAAGCTTTACTTACAATTACAGTTGTTTTTCTTAAATTACATGAAGTATAATCCACAATAAGACACTTCACTGTTGGCAGTTATTACAGATGTATCTCTGAAAAGCCTGATTGCTTAATTACACCTCTTATTATGACTATTCTGGCAAATTTCTAAAAAGAATCTCTAACAAAGAACCGGATGAATGTTTCCTCTGTATTCTTCAGTTAAGGCTTGATTGTTCAACCTTTAGATTTATTAAAGTCAATCAGTTCAGCTTCTGTTTTCTATTCAGTGTAATTTTACTTCAGGCAAATTTCACTTACGTGGTATTTAATCCAAATAAAAAATATTATTCCAAAGCCTCTTGCTTCCTATTGCACAATGTTTTTAAACAATTGTCTTCAAAAATTCCAGCCGTTAACTATGACAAGTCTCAATGTTAACATGTTATTGTTAGCATTTGTAGTAAATTGCATTTCCTACTCATAAATACTTGAGTGAAATATTAAACAGATTTTTTTTCTGAAAACAACTCTTCAGTTAGTTTTTACTCCTTAAGCACAGAAAGCTTCCAATTAGGTAACTGGAAATTTCAGTGGGAAAGCAAGTGAGGATTTTGGTTCATGCAAAACTGATACCAAGTTTAGGGGTACCTAGATTTTGTCTTTGTATCAGACACCTGATGAAAATGTCATAATCTATGTAAAGAAAATTGCACACAATTTAGAAACTATGAATTAATAACTCTCTCTACTTTTCTTTTCTGTTATTTTCTAATCAGATCATTCTTCCATGAATAAAAGTAGAAATTTTATTTAAAGGTTTCAAAAATATTTATTTGATTTAATTTCATAGGGATTTTTAGTAGCTGGATTATTTCACTGGAACTACTCCCAATCCCTGAATTTAATCAAACAACTGAGTCTTTTCAGAATCAAGGCTAGAATAGAAATATATTTTATAATTTCTGCTTTGATGGGAATATTCATGAGTGCTTCTTCTAAAGGAAGGCCTAAAAAAAATGACAAGTATCTACTCAAGACTTCTTACTCAACTAATAGTGTTCACTATTTTCCTTCTAGATCCTTAGTAAATTTCAAATACTTGCAAAATACTCAGACAATATTAATTAAAGTGCTTGTTGTTATCGATTTGGTCCTACTCTGAACTCTATGTATGCAGAAGTCATACTGTAATGAATTAGTTATCTTGAAGTAGCCACTATGTTTCTCTAAACTGTGTCTTTGGAAGAATTCCCACTTTTGTTTTTCTAAAACTAGAGAGTGTAGATGGTTAAATTCAGCTGGATAAGACCCCAATCGACATGATCAAACCTTGAAGTTAGCCCTCCCTGGAGCAGGAAGCTGCCTAGTGGAGGTCTCTCCCAGCACAAATTATTCTGTAATTCTAAGATCAAATTTAGTGTGGTTTGAATATGAGAAGGACTACAGGTACTGGGCCCCAGTAACCTATGGCAGAAGGAGAGAAAATGTGGCTTCCTGTTATTGAACAATAGCTTCATTACACACAAAGCTGCTTAGGAATGACATAAACCAGAAACCAGCCAAAGCAAAGATGAAAATGATAACTGCAGTAACTACAAATCCACTGCTGGACTGGAAAGCCCCCCTGCAGGCACCTTCTTCCTCACCCACGGACCCTTGGTAATAAGAAAGGCAGAATATACTTTTTAATGCATTCGGTTCTTATATAGTCAACATTAGAAGTACCAAAAAGATGAAAGCAAACAAATCAAACTCAAGCCAAATTAACTGTTCCAAGCTAAACCTGTGTAACTGTGAAAGTGATAGCACATATAACTCAGCAGAAATGGATCCAAAACATTAAAAAAATGCTTCCTAAAATACACATAACAAAGTAACCCTGACATTATCACTGACATCCCGGACTGTTAGGAACATTGCCAATAGCGAGTGAGGTTCATAATACAGTGATGCATTTTCCTACGGCAAGGAGAATAATTTCCTTGGCAGCTGAAATAAAGTGTTGACTCTTCTTGAAAATTAATTAGCACAGAAACACAACAGAAAAAATGAAAGGCTTCTTGTTCCTAAAGGTTATTCTGTTAGGAAATAAATCATATGAAGGTATAAGTGTGCTCTCCTGTACTTTATGATTAAGTGCTTATAATATAGACAATACCTAAGCCTCAGATTTTGCTAGGAAGTTCACATCAAAGGTGAGTTAAGTCTTTATTATAAATACATGGTAAAATATAGAAACCAGAACTGCTTTAAGTTGGGAGATCCTCTGGTTTCAGTAGAAAGACCTTTCTTTCTTTTTATCGACTCATTTTACAAGTGATGTCCCTAATTTATGCTAAGAACATTTTCATGAAGCTTTTGCTCTCCTCTTGGCAGAAGGCCTTGAAATTTGTGTCAAATAAATTAGAACTAATGTCTTTGGCTAAAAAGAGGAGCCTGTTAAAGGGCAGTAGTAATCAAGACAAGATAATCATTTATCTGTGATTTTGTGGGTATTAGTCTAATATCCTGTCTTTTCACAGCATGTCAAAGATAAGAGCAGTCACCGGTTTACTGTTTTTCTGCCCTCTCCTTCATCCTTCTCTCCGTCCCTCAGGCCTTGGGAGATAAAAAACACATATTAGGCCAATTGCAATAATATTCCACTAAAAGGCATACACTGTTACTATAATAAATCAATGCTTTAAAACTTCAGACTAAAAGAAACTACTATTAGATAATTATTTGTCCCTCAGATAATTATGCACATGAGTAATTCTGCCTCTCTGAAGAGTTTATAGGATTTACTGGAAGTCCCTAGAGGTATCACCAGTCACATGTGAACCTGTTTACAAGACTGTGGCTGTAGTTCCAAATGACAGTCATGATAATGATGCCCAAAAGTTTCAGAGTGGAAAATAATCAACACAGATATCTCATGGAGACTTTTGTCAATTATTTTTTTTCTTATACGTGGCAATCTAAACGTTAGGGTTTGAATGTGATACTCGTAGTGGTTCCTACAGATACTATTGGAAAAAAAAGGATCTCAAATGGGAACTTCACTCTAGATGCCTGACAGTAGTTGATTTTGTCACCTAGATACCTTTGAAGGGTCTCCTTTCTGATGGGGAACCAAATCTAAAGGTCACATAAAGCACATAAGTGACCATTCTCTTGTCTTTATAGCCACTTTCCTGTCATGCAGTGATACAAAGCAACCTCAAGAGCTGACTCTAAGAGCTTCCCCTGCTTGCATAAACTTTAGGCTTTCACTAGTTAGTCAAGGAAAAGCGGTTTTGTGTCACGCTTCTTTACAATCTGCTTTTTGGCATAAGCGTGAGTACTCTCCCTTAACTATGTTGGGAGTTGAGGCTCAGTTCACCTAATTAATTAAGGTGAAGTAATTTATTTAAAATTAAATTATTTTGTTATTGTGCACAGTGGCTAACCTTTCACATTTGACATATTGTATAGATCTTTTATTTTATTTACAAATGTCTGTTTAAAGAAATGATTAGTTCTGTAATTTGTTCAGCAAGGCTTCTTTATAGCAAAGCCCCCCTGGGAACTCTTATGCAAATAAAATCCATCTGGAGATTGGAAGTAATGCAGGTGAAATTATAAACAATATACTTAATTTTTAGGAGGATTTAAAGGGATATAAAAGCACACTTCAGTAGAAAATTCAGGCTACTAACACATGTCTTAATTACTGTTTTTCAGGAGTGCAGCTACATACAGCATCAGCTTCCTTTGAGGTTCTCTCCGGACTATTGAAATCTGTCCCATATCAAATATGCATATAAGTTATGTATTTACTATTTTTCACAGTTTAGTGACTGTCTTGTATTTCGCAGGCAAAATTCAAACAGAAAATGGAGCTGTGCAGTGGGGATCTGGTGATAAAGAAGTGATAACAGCATCCAAAGAAGAGGTAAGGATGCATCTTCTATGACACATCTTATGCTCCATAGCCTGCACCAGTTCTTTCATCTTCCCCTATATGATGTTGACCCTGGTTTTTCCAGAAGCTGGTGTGCTGGGAGGAGAGAGTGGGAAGAAAAACCTGCTCACAATTAGTAAAATTTTCAGTGCTGTCAGTAGTTCATTAGATTATGTATTCTAGCCAACTAGAATATATTATAGCTATTAGGAAATTATTTTATTTAGTTTCTTTTATTTCAAAATTAAAAATGGCCCATGAGTGGATGTTATCAGGATCTGTATTATAGAAATTAATTAAAAGTTTGTAGCTATTGTTTTCTGTATCTATGGAAGTGCAAAATTGCATAAAAGGAATGTCTTAGTTGTTTCTACTTTAAAAGTATATGTGACATGGAAATTTCAAGTCACAGAGTGTCACTCTATGGCTGTTGTGTAAAATTTAGAAACCAGGGTTACTTCCATGAGCTGAAAATACGACTTCCAATTCCTGTAATTTAAAATGTTTGGAATCTATAGAACCTAGTCCTGCTTTATCACTCCATCACAAGGTAAGCCCCAAAAGACTATGGGGCTTTTTTTCCCTGTGGAAATAAAAGAAAGAGAAGGGAAAGAAAAAGAAAGAGAAAAGAAATGAAGAAAAAAACTGCTGACATTTGCAAGGAGGGAATCTGCTATTGAGGTGCTCCTTTGCGACACAATCATGGAACGGTTTGAGTGCGAAGGGACCTTAAAGATCATCCAGTTCCAATCCCCTGCCCCGGGCAGGGCCCCCTTCCACCAGCCCACGTTCTCCCAGCCCCGTCCAACCTGGCCTTGAACCCTTCCAGGGAGGGGGCAGCCACAGCTGCTCTGGGCACCCTGGGCCAGCGCCTCACCCCCCGCACAGGGAACAATTTCTTCCTTATAGCGAATCTAAATCTACCTTCTGTCAGTTTAAAACCGTTACCTCTTGTCATATCACTACACTCCCTGATAAAGAGTCCCTCTCTACCTTTCCTGTAGCCCCCTTTAAGAACTGGAAGGCTGCTACAAGGTCTCCCCGGAGCCTTCTCTCCTCCAGGCTGAACAACCCCAACTCTCCCAACCTGTCCTCATAAGGGAGGTGCTCCAGCCCCCTGATCATCTTCGTGGCTTCCTCTGGACTCACTTGAGCAGGTCCATGCCTTTCTTACATTGGTGTCCTGGTTTTGGCTGGCATAGAGTTAATTTTGCTTCCTAGTAGCTAGAATACTCCTGTGTTTTGGATTCAGTATGGGATTTGGTATGAAAAGAATGCTGATAATACACTGATGTTTTCAGTTGTTGCTAAGAGATCAAGGCCTCTCCAACACCCCATGTCCTGCCCACCTGCAGGTGTGTAAGAAGCTGGAGGGGAGCAAAGCCAGAGCACTGTACCCAAATTAGCCAATGGAATATTCTATGTCAGGTAATGTCATGCTTGGTATTTAAATGAGGGGTGGCCGGGAAGGAGGGGTTCTCTCTCACTTCTGGGATTGCGATTGCAGGATTTTGATATTTTGAGATTGCTAGCCAGGAACAGGGTGGGTATCAGCTGGCAGGTGGTAAGCAACCGTATTGTGCATCACTCGATTGTATTTTCTATTATTGCCATTGTTTTATTTTATTATAATTATTAAACTGTTTTTATCTCAAACTACAAGTCTCCCTTTACCCCTCTAATTCCCTCCCCCACCTCCCAGCTGAGGGGAGGGTGATCAAGCGGCTGCATGGTGTTTGGCTGCCAGCTGGGTTCAAACCATGACAGCTGGGGTCTCACAAGAGTGGAGCAGAGGGGGAGAATCACCTCCTCTGACCTGCTGCCACACTTCTCTTGATGCAGCCCAGGATGTGATTTGCTGTCTGGGCTGTGAGCGCACATTGCTGGCTCACAGTCAGTTTTCCATCTACTAATACCCCCAAGTCCATCTCCGCAGGGCTGCTCTCAACGCACTCATCACCCAACCTGTATTTGTGCTTGGGATGGCTGAACTTCATGAGGTTCACATGGGCCCACCTCTCAAACCTGTCAAGGTCCCTCTGGATGGCATCCCTTCCCTCCAGCGTGTCGACCGCACCACACAGCTTGGTGTCATCAGTGAACTTGCTGAGGGTGCACTCAATCCCACTGCTCATGTTGCCAACAATGTTAAACAGCGCCAGTCCCAATGCCAACCCCTGAGGAACACCACTCATCACTGCTCTCCACTTGGACATCAAGTTGTTGACCACAACACTCGGAGAGTGACAATCGAGCCAGTTCCTTATCCATCAAGTGGTCTATCTATCATATCTGTGTCTCTCCAATTTAGAGAAAAGGATGTCACTTTTATATGATGTACTTCATCCATCACTAGCAACGGCAAAAATTTAAGGGAGACAATTTGGAGAGGTTGATATGTTTCTAATGATAAATGCACAAAAAGTTAAAAATGGTGACTGACTTTTGTGTTTGTGAAGTCTAGCTGGGTTTCATGGGTTTCATCTTAAGAATGGAAAACCATAACTGCACAATTTGTCCACTTCTGGCAGTGTTACTGAAACAATCTTTGTTCTTTTGTTTCCTTACAGTCACAGGAAGAGCAACTTTTGGCATCAAGAAGCGCCATTAGTAATATCAACATTTTATCAAAATAAGAATATATTGTCCAACCAGTGTTTCACCTTGAGTATTCAAAGGCATTCATTTTTGTCTTCATAGGTTAAAAGTCACTCATTTTCCAATAAGATCAACCTCAATAGTTTCTTGATTTGTTTAATGTAAGAAAAAGCATACATTTCAGGTTACAAATAATGCTTCTTGTACAAAAGAGGTATGGGATTGTGCTCTTTGGACCTCTGCAGGAAGCCGGGGTCTGTGCAGATTGTTGGAAAGGCAAAATGCGTAGCAGGATCGACAGCAAACAAAATAACTCAGAGAGGATAAAAGACATATCCAAGCACTGGATCTCTGGTCAGAGAAAGGAATACTATCCTTGTAGAAAAAATGTAGAATGAAAGACAATTCTAGTCAGCTGGTGTCATCAGAAAGTGGGTCTGCAGTCATGGGATTCTGGTTTAAAAAGCTTTAAAATTCAATCATATCTTGTAAATCTTGGGGTATAGGAAAGATTCATGGTGTAAAACCTGTTTTTCCTCTATAAGGAGGAAATCCCCTTCTCTTCAGAAGTGAATTCAATGGAAAGTCCAAGAGGAAGAATCTTCTAGGAATTTATCTTCAAAAAAACCCATTTCCGATTAAAGATATTGCTGATCCCTAAAATTCTTGAACTGTAAGGTGAACCATGCAAAAGAAGAAAATGTGAAAATTAAGGTTATATCTGAAGCCTTTGTATATTTTCTTCACAGCACATGTCTCATCTGAGATCATGCAATAGTGTTTCCCTCCTATGGAGGATGTGCCAGCTGGTAACGTCATGCTTTCTTGCTTTCTTTTTAATTGCAGTTCAGCAGCATGTTGGCCTGTATGTCACTGCCCATCCTTAATCTTTATATACATTTTAACCTGCAACTTTGATTAATCTTTTAAACATTCTTCCACATCAAACTAGTGTTCCTTTCTTTTTTTTCTTTTTTTTTTTTTTTTTTAATCTTTGCTGACTGTGATGTGAGCCAGAGACTGCAGTTGTTTCTGACAGTTCCGAGGAAGCTGAGCCAGGTGTCATATTTGTTTTCTATTTGCAGTGCATTTCTCTGTTTCATTTCTCTGGGTTACGTATTATTCTGCCTGTTTGTGTGCATGTACATCACTATGTATGTATATATATGTGTGTGTACGCGTAACATTTCTGTTATATATATGTATAGATATTATATTTATAATATGTACACTTCTTTCTTTCTTCTTAATTTTAGCACAGACATTTTTACAGAATGTGCCAGAGTCTGCAGCAAAACCAGAGGAAACAAGCAAAAAAAACTTTTCTTTTTTTTTTTTTTTTTTTCAGTTGTTTGTACTGCACACGACACATTTTGGACAGTCTTAAATAGAAACAGTTTTGCTGCATGTAAAGTAAACTGCCAGGGTATCTGCTAATGGACTTCACAAAGCCTGATAGAGTATGTGGCACTTCCATCTGAATTTCAGGCCTGCTCTGACTTCTGTTAAAGCCCAGTGCAGCCATTAATAAGCTGCCTGCTTTCTAAGTTTAGGAAAAAGTCTTGTGCAAAACATACTGCAGACCTGCAGTCTGACATTATGGAAGTCTATCCTCTTATTTTTCAGTTTTCCAGTTTTAATATTTTTTTTCTTGTCATATTGTCCAAGAAAGTTTATTATAGCACTTGAAAGTTAGAAAGCATGTTTTTTACTCTTCTTGTGCTTAAAAATAGCAGAAATGTTAAAACTTTTTTTGCTTTTTTAATTGCAGACTTAAGAAGGATTGGAGACCAGGAATAAAAAAGAATGTCATGATGGAGCCTTTATGTCTTATCTCAAGCAAATACTGCCATTTGCACTGCAACTCTACCAAGGACATGTGGCAAGAAATTCTGTTGGGGGAAGGGGGTGGCAAAAATATGTCAGTTTTACCTGCTTGCCTGATGGTTGCTAAAACCAAAAGAATCAATTTTGATGTTAAATATAAAAAGGAAGTTGTTTGGTTATTTACCTTAGAGGCTCTTAACCTTCCCAATAATTAGATGTGCAACTGTCTACCTGTAGATTTAGTGGCAGAAGTCGGTCTCATATTAGTAGTGAGTAAAATTTGTTTCTGTTAGGTGTCTGTTGGGAAAGTATTCTGCAGTAGAAAAGTGGCCAGAAAAATTGTTCCTGGCTTACACCTTTTTTTGACATTACATAGATAACCCAAAGAACAACTGGCTATGTTGAATAAATTCTATTTCCTTCAGAAAAAGTAGTTTCTTCTGTCCAGGTAAAAAGTATGTTGGCTCAGCAGTGAAACAAACTTGCACTGCCTATGCTGTATGTAGTCTGTCAATAAATAAAGAAGTTCAATTTCCAGGGCTGTCAATAAATATATTATGTATGAGGTTTTTCATTATGTTCAAATGCAACTTGAGGTATTGTCTCTGCCTTCTTGGAACTAAAGCTATTTTTCTCAACTAGAATAAGATTCCTTTACCACATATTTGCAAATACATTGTTAATAAGGCAACGAATTGCATTTAAAGACAGAAAACAGGTTATTTTTCTTTTCTCTTGATTCCTTCTGGGTGCTTTGAGTGAACCGAAAGGTGATCTTAAACTTCTTTTTATGCTGACTTCATATACTGAGAAATGCAATGTTTATAGATAAACACTCTCACTTTTAATGAAAATTATTAGCTATCAACATTTTGCTTGGAGGCATAAGCCATAGCCCAAACTCCATTCAAATCCATTAAATATGCTTGAGACCCAGCTGTCAATAGGCACCATGAAGTAAATTTAATTTTCAGAGTCAATACAGAGCACAGCTGCATTAAGCATAGGATAATTCTGGCACATTATTAATTTGAATGGCCATGTAAGGCATTGTCTAGACAAGATATAAGCCCAAGTTTTCATAGGCAATCTGTACATAAAATGAAGTATGTCAAGGTTGTAAAGAATACTAATAACACAGATCTGGCCTATTAACCAATATTGATTGCTCTTACTGTGACACAGTCCAGTAATTTTAGAGGTGAAATAGTAAGATGTTCAGCGCTACTGCTTCTTTTTGAAAAGCAACACTAAGCATGGACTTTTCAGGTGAAGCTTGAATGTACGTGATCTCGAATACTTCCTAGCATTATGTATGTTTTCTAGTAATCTATTTCCGTGGATTAGATCATTTTAAAAATGGGAGATTCATCAGAAATAGCAATTAGTCTTGCTGGTAACAAGAGGCATTTTTATTTCAAACGCTGTCAATATTTGATTTTTTTCACAATAATTGTAGCTATGCTCTGCATAAATAATGTATGTTTTAGAAGGCTGAGCAAATTTATAATTGATACTTATAATATTTACACATAGTTGTACAGGGTCTGTGTAACATTTCCAAGAGAAAGAAATAAAAAAGGAAAATTAATCTTTTGAAAACTGTACAAATCTGTAGTAAAATTGTTCCAAATTATTTCTGCAGTCCTGTGTGAACTCTGTTAAATGACTGAGTATTTTGCTGCTTGCACTGGTCTGTGTGCAAACAGACGGGAAGTTCTTTTAAAATGTTAGTGATGTAAATCCACTTCACTTTCAGATGATATGTAGCAATGTTTGGACTGTATTTTGTGGATTCTTTCATACACTGATCCTGGAGGCTTGGATTCAATACTGCCAGCCCAAGCTACGTCTGCATTCATGAGTAACACAGGCCAACAGGAGTGGATCTGCAGAGCACAGCAGCTGGTTGTGAGGACCAACACCTTCATTGTATGTGCTTCCAGTGGGTTTTAATTTGGACTAGCTCCGGTACGGTCCCATGGACTGAATGCCCTGTTGCAACTGTAAGAGTACTCCCAGGGTGCATCTTTCAGTTTGGCTTCATACTTTGTCCCAGTATACACGAAAGCAGAGGAATGGGGAGAAAACTGGGAGATAAGTTTCAGGAGCTAAACTAAGCCATTAATGTGGATGAAGCCTTTGGGTTCTTAGTTAAGATGACTAAGGAACATAGAATAATCCATTAGGTAATAGGTTAGAAGGGACCTCAAGAGGTCCTCTAGTCAAACCTTCTAAGCTGGAAACCTAGACCCACTGCAGTGGAGAAGAATAACCACCTTCACAGCGCAAGTCAACACATGCTATGGTCTGAAATACAGCCAAACTTTTTTTTTTTTTTTTTCCTACTATTGAAGGAAGACAGGAATAACACAGCTGGGCACTTGAAATTAGCTGGGATGAATGGTTAGCATTTAATGCATCAAAAAATACCTATAGTTCCCAAATTATATCACAGTAGGATAATTCACTCTTTCTGAGATTAATGGGGCAATTAATTTCCTAAATATAAGTATGACTAACACTCCTAGTTTTACCTTAGTTAGTGCAATACCAGAAAGTATTGTTAATAAAATTATGACTTTATGCCTGTTTATACTTTTATACATAATAATTATACACATAAATATGATATTTATTTAGGGCAAAATGTACTGCAACAGTGAATCCCACAAGTTAATTTTAAAAGTAGCAAATTAATTCCTTGAACTTGTTTAAAATTTGTGCTTCAAAGAAATCAAATGTTATCTTATTCTTTTATAACATAACATTTAGTTATATTTTCATTCTGGAATGAAGGTTGATTATTAAATTATATGCTAACCATTAACTAGCTTCTTAGTCCTGTTCAAAAAATCTTTTATAGAATTCTTAGTCTTCCCTCATTGCCAAATGCAAGCATTCAAAATTCATGAGACTGAAATAAAAAAAAGTAAATTCTGAAGAATGAAAAATATTTTAGACATGTAAAATGTTATTTTGTGTTAACTGTCAGATGAGTTCCTCAGGAAAAAGTCTGACTCCAGAAATATAATCTTTGAAAGGGATAACAAATACTTCAATAATTGCAACAAAATAATGAGAATTGGCAACACTTAAAACTTTTGTTCTTCTGTTGATAATTTTGTTTAAGGAATGTCACTGCTGGCTAGTGTTCCTTGGGACATGAAATAAATTCTTGGTCTCACTCAGTCACTTAAATGCACTGTTGCAGTTTGTAGTTTTAAAGAGAGAGTCAAGTTTTCTGTGTATTTGGGCTTGCCAAAACTGCACCTCTTCTCAGAACAACTCTTTTAATCATATAGAATAATCAGGCCACAGAGTATTTATTTTATTTGTTTCCTGCATCATAATTGCCTTCTGTTATGCCTTGAAGTCTGCTGTTAAATAATATTTGTTATTAGAATGGTTTCCTTTCTGATTCCTGTATGTATATATTTTCCCCTCTATGCTTTTTTTTTTTTTCTTAGAACATCTATATCAGGTTAAATATGATTGAATTTTTTTCCTGAGGAAGTTCAAATTGCATGCAGAATATTACAAAATAATCAGTATTTTCTAATTTTCAGATTGCTTTGTCGGCATATTACAAATATTTTATGATTAAAAGTTCGACTTACATATTTTTATTTCTGCAGTAATAACCAACTGTTTCTAGATTGACTGGCTATTGAAAAATCTGCTCTTCAGGTTGTTTCACATGCTTTTTTCATCTCTGTCTCACCTCATGATCTTTCAAGAATATTTCATGGTATCTATAGTTTTCCTACAATCCATTACAGCAAAAAGGATGAACTTAACATTTCTAAAAATCTCTCCATTTTGGCTTTCTAGTTTGAATTTCCGTAGTTAAGTGGACCTGTTGATTCCTACATGTAGTTTGTTTCTGTTAAGTGTTTCAAATTTTCTTTTTGTTTTGGTGGTATCTGCCTAGGTCATCATGTTTTCCTTTGGGCTTCTTTATCCCACTGTTACCCAGCAAAGAGAATTTTTGGAGGCCTGTGAATCTGAGGTCCCATGGGCATTGCTCCTGCAATCTTGATGGGATATTGATGGGCGTGAGAAATTAAGGGAACAGATTCACTCACTTGCGATTTCGTGAGAAGAAAATCCTTCTGGAACTTCATCTGGAATAGTCAGATTCTAATATCCGTACTTTACTGCACAGCCCTTCTCAGAAGAAGCAGGGATCTTCTGCACATCTAGGAACCTCCTTTTTTTCAGTGGTGTGTGACCCCAAAACTTAGATATGAATAGACATGAATACTGAAAGAGAGTGATTTTGATTCACAACTGGATATTTTGGCTAAACACAGCTACAGCTACCAAACATTTTTGTTACACACGTGAACACCCCTTTTAAAAAGGAAGTGAAGGTTTTGTACGGTTCTTACATAGTGATGGGAAGTGTCACACTGGCAACCCGGAGCTAAACCAGGAGCTAAAGAATCAGAAGTTCCCTTGAGCAGAGAAAGAACCAGAAACAGAACACTGGAAAGATGTGTTAAATGACTCCTACTTGTATCAGTAGCTTTCAACGTGTAGTGTACTTCTGAAAATAGTGAATTCTATAAATCAGTGTACATCAGGGCTCATCAAAATGATGCAAATGTGATACAAACTCAAAAGTTATCTTCCTCTTTGAAACATACTGAATCCACTGAGATTAACGTTCTCCTTGTGCTTACCCCTAGCTACCAAATGGTCTGGAGGTCTGAGCTACTGCCCAGAATTTAAAACTCCAACAAAAAAACTTGCTAAAAAAAAGGTATTAGTCTGCTAATACAATGCTACACCAGAGTTACCACTGAATGTAACCAATAAAATTTGCCATATACCAACATTATGTTTGTATTCCAATAATAAGAACTGCTTTTTTAGAAAACCTGACTTGTGGATCTTAAGAAGGCTCTATGCTTTCATCAGAGTAGAAAAATTTTCTGACTGATTTATGCAAAGGTAGCTGAAACTTTAAGGCAGTTTAAAAGACGGCTATTAAGAAAAGAAAAAACAAGCTACTACTGTTTTGGAGATAGCAATTTGAAGTGTCTTCCTGCAAAAAACAATTAACAAAAACATTTTAAAGTCAAGCAGAACAGTTAACTTTTTTTTATCAAAGCATTATCTCACAGATGCTCTCTATGCACAGCAATGTGATATTATGACAGTATGGTATCTTGTAACATCTTAGATGGAGAAGCAGCAAAAACCTGTAAGATAACTTTTGAAAAAATTGTAGACCAGTCCCAATAGTGGCTTTGTATTGCTGGATCTGGGAAAAGTTCAGCTGTGCCTTGGACATGCATTTCATCCCTCTCCTGCCATGTTTTGGTTTCTTCTGCCAGTAAAAATCCCAGATTCATAAACTGGCAGGAACCACAGTACACCCCATGCACCTCTTTGAATAACAAGAAGACTGGGAGTAGAGAGTGCTCTGTTGACTGTTACCACCCTTTTACATCCATTGCTTATTCTGTTGCAATGGAGCCCTTAAAGTCCTAGCAAAATGTTAATTTTCCTTTCATGACAGTCAGGCACAAAGCACAAGAGGATGAAGTGAAGACGAAACAACAAAGAAGAAGACACTAGCAATTAGTTCAGGTATTTTTCACTCCCATTAACATTTCGGAAGGTGACCCATGCTGAGAAATTGTCAGCAATTCACCGCTGCAATTATGGCTCTGGTGGAAATCTTAGTGAAGCTAATGAGTGCTTTCATGTACAGACGGCCTGTTGGATTAGTATCATTACTCACTGTACAACCTGAGAGAGTGGCTGCAGCCAAGCTGGGCGCCCTACCAGGCTGTGCACCACACCAGCACATCGCAAAGCGCAGGTACAAACCCCGCCGCAAGTTTCTTACAGTCTAGCTGTAGGCAACGCAGAAGAGGAAGGAAGCACCTCAGCCTCACTTAGCTCTGGGCCAGAGCTCAGAAACAATGAAATAATCAGCCAAAGGTCATAGAGAAACTCGGTGGTAGAGGAAAAAAGTGAATGCAGATCTTCCCAGGTGAAATCCAGTCATTTCAGCACCAGACTGTTGTTTACTCCTAGTTATTCACATGAGCAAAGAAGGAACATTTTTTGAGCAATGCTGTACAGGGATTGAGTCTGCCCAGCTGCTATTCTTTCTCACAGCATATCTCTTTCACTACAGTTTTCTCTAATAGACTGTAAGTTACTGACTATATGCAGGTAGCAATAATGAATGATATAATTAGCTAGATAATTCTGTTTTTCTTCAGTGAAAGCTTAATAGTTTGTACAAAGAAAGCACTAGATTCCTTTCAACTGTTGTTGTTATTTGCATATGCTGAAACCACAAAGGACATTGATTTTTTTAACTATGTTCAATTTGCCTTTGAAACTGACATTCTAAAAAGCAAAAGAGCTTAAACAAACATGAAAGTAATCTAATACTGACATAAACATGAAAGATAATAAGATTACTATGAATTGATCTAAATATTACTTAAAATAATTAGAAATTATTTTCTCATGGTATACCATTTAAGTTAAGCTGCTTTTTAATGTTACTTAGAAAAACAAGTGGAGCATTACTTTCCAGAATTTTAGTCATTGTTGTTTATGACATTCAGCAAAACAATGGGCAAACATGCCTTTCTTTTTATTGCTTTATATTTTGCATAGTTTGTAATCAACTAGTTTAGTTTTGCGCCAGTCAATTTTGTAAGGGCAGGATTGTTGCCATTTTAATACTGTATCATTTTATTACTTTAAATCATGAACCAATTGTGCTTTTTTTTTTTTTTTTCTTTCTTGGCACCATTTCTATTAGTTAACTTTATGAAAAGCAGTAACTTGAAGGAAACAAGCCATGCTAATAACCCTTACAGCCACAAAACAAAAATAGCATGCACAGAAAAAAACACCATTTAAATTTCAGTGCTGTTTGTCAAATTAGCTATAGGGGCCAACCCCTAAATTAACCCAGTTTGGCATTGCTTTCATTGCCTCAGTCCCAAATAATTTATTGGAAGTTTGGGTCTTGTAAGAAATATAGCATTTGTTTTTCTTCATAAGGATTACATAGCATTTGTTTTTCTTCATAAGGATTATCTGAGTTACCTGAATAGAACTAAATTTTGGAAAATAGGTTTAAAACATGATAGCACCAGGTTTTCTCTCAAGATTTAAAGATCTACCTGGATTTATCAAGTGTGGCAACTGTTTTCTCTTGTAATTTAAGTACCTTTTCTGATTAGAATGAAACAAAAGATATAACCTGGATAAACTGTTTTCCATTAATCAGTTGAATATTTTAAACATCAAAGTGAATTTACAAATAAATCCACAGAGGAAAGATATCTGAGCAGTTTGGTAGAAACATGAGGACTTCCACTGTGTTTCCCATTCAGCTCTTCAGTGTGGGTTTATGAGGCTTTCCTCTGCATGCCAAATCTAAGAAGATGAATGCCTTTTCTGTTTTTAAAGATTGCCATTTGTACATATTTATCAAGGTGTTTCATTAGATGTAATTACAGTTTATCTGCAGCTGTATTTGGAAGTCAGGTAGGAAGACCTTGGAGAAAGATCTCAACAATTGCTCATAGAGCATAAAGTACAGAAGCAATTTAGAAGAGAGAAAGTTTTCTGAACTGAGTGTAAAAAGAAACCTTGACACATGGCAGCTGCTGTTCATCTGTGTGGGAGAAAGAATAATTGCTTCCTGGCACACTCTTTCCCCCAACTTGTCATTTGACTCATGACGTTGGAGCCCCTCACGATGGATATTTGACTTTCCCAGAGCAAGCAAAGGCAATATCTCTTAGGCCTACTGAAACCTAAGAATAGCCTTATACCAAGATGACTTTTGAGGCAGCATTATCACAAAGGGAGGCCCATGAACGTGTTCCTTAAAGTAACTGACTTCCAAAGTCAGGCATGGAACACTTGTGGCAAGGAAATCGGAGAAGACAGGATTAGAAACGTACACTGGAAATGAAATGGAAAAAATAACACTATGTTGACATAAATTCATGGGGGACTAGAGAAAAAACATCTACTTCTTTAGGAGACTCAAATATAACATTCAGATTCCTATTCTCCTGTCTTCCTTCCTCTGTGCTATCCCACCACTACCTTCCTTAATGTTGGAGGTATCTACATTTCTTACCTGCCTGCTCTATCAGAGAAACTCCCAAGACCCCAGAATTTTATAGAAAGGGCTGTCACTGTCCTGCTAGAACAGAGCTTTAATGCTAGTCTCATGCTCAAGACCTCCGAAGCTTAAAAAGCAAGGTGTGTTTCTGCCCATCTCACTTTCAAGGTCAAAACTTATCCAGTGGCCAGGAATAGAGTTTCTCTCTCACATCGTGGAGATGAGCTCTTTACTGCCTAGGAGCACTCACCTTTTGAGTGAATTAGGATCACATCCCAATTGTGTCTGAACACAACCCACAAAGGTGACCTAATCCATGGGATAGTGAATAGGCCCCTCTTAATCTCTCCCTCTGGAAGTGCTTTACTTCCAGTACGTAATTAACATTCATCTCAGCAGGGACTGTGACCGGATTCTTCCATGTCCCAGGGGAGTACCCTGACCATTGGACTGTAGGATTTGTTTGTCATTTCCCCCTCTTTCTTCTAGCCCAGTGAATATTTCATTATTTATATACACAGGCACACAGAAAAACACACAAAGAATCATAGATTCAGACATTCATAGAATAATATCTATAATTATAGTCATAGCAATACATGCCTGCTTTCTACAACTGGAGAACTGCAAAAACTATTACAGATGCCTGGCACAAGTGTACTGTGTTCATTTAAAGAAAAAAACCACAAAAACTCTGAAATGGAGGAATGAAGAATTTTTATGTTAGGAAGCAAATTTTTTACCTATTACCATTACTACCTCACAAGTGGCCGAAACACATCTTTGGCCTATTGCAATGACTCCCAGTATGTGTATACTGAACCTGTGCAAAAATCCTAAACCACAAGTAACTCCCTGGGTTTCAGTTTTCGTTATAAGCTCAATACTTATTTCAGGTTCACTGAAAGGACATTACAAGCCTAGAAAGTCCACGAATGATGTAATGCAGACCTCTCGCACAGCCTACCGTGTTGCACAGCATATTGACAGATAGCATTTGCTTCCTCTTTAGGGATTACTATCATTGTAGCACTCCAAAGACGCAGAGCTTTTTCATGTAGACGTCATAAAATGAAGACCCGCTTTATGTTGACAAAATGCAGGAAAAGATATGGAGGCGAGAAAATTATTATTTTAAAGTGCTTGAAAATAGATCAGGGGAACGATGCTTAAGTCGCAAACTCCAGAAAGAGCAAGTTGGGTGAGGTGAGATTTATGGTACCCTGTAAGAACTTGATTCTGCTTCTGTGCGCATCCAGCCTGTGCTCTGAATGAAGCAGTGTGATGAAAAAATACCCTGCCACTACATCCTTAAGGTCTGTAGCAGTAACAGAGATTCACAGATGGTCAAGTAAAATTTGCTGAGACATCTTCCATGTTCTTCTTCTGAGATAGCTTGTGGATGCCTACGAATGTTTTAAGCTAAATTTCTCTACATATGAGTACTTATTTTTTAAAAAAGAGGTAAAAATCAGTTTATATGTAACAGTAACTTTCATGTAGCACCAACAGTTAATTGCTACATTTTGGACAATAATAAAAAATATTTTAAACTACTTAAACTAAACATAGAATTATCATGAACAAACACAGAAGGTTGTTGCTATCTCAAGGTAATCTTGCCCTTAACCAGCTTTTAGAAAAATGGGTGATCTAGTAGCTGTCAGAACATACCAGCTGATACAGTGGCACACAATCAGATTTTTCCTGAGGAATCCAAATTTAAAAACCAAAATAATTTGCAAAAGTTTGTAATTCAGCTGTTCATGGGCAGACTGTCATGAAGAAAGGAAATCTACTTCTTCAGCCTATAGGCTAGGTTGGGATTTTTTTTTTGCTTTTTTAGGTTTTTTTGGGGACAGTGAGAAAGGGGGTTCCTTTACAATTATTGTGGAAGGACACTGTGCAGCCCTGCAGTGACTATATTTTGCTAGTACAGCTGGTACAAGAAAGCGGATTATCTGTCGCATCATTGTGGTGGCAGATCCCTCAGTTCTACCCTGTACCTTGGCTTTGTAGCAACTTCTTAGGAGCTTTCCTGAGTTGGACACACCAGAGCACACAAGTGATTCTCCCCTTCCGCAGCATCTTAATCCAGCTCCTTTCTTTAGTCAGAGAACAGAAGAGTAGATTTGTCACTAAAGGAGGTATAGTTTGCCTTCAATCATCTCAGAAGAGAGCTACCTTTGAAGCTTCTGTTTCTTTATGCCTCTGGCAGAAAATAGTGGATAAATTTAATCTAAGAAATGAATTCCTTCTTATAACTGTTATTTGATAAATCTTATTATTCTGACTATTCAACAGAAACCACTCCTGCATGGAAGTTATTATTCTCACACAGTTCTAATCCATACCATGTAGCTTTTGTACACAGATTAGTATTTTATTATATCTAAACTAAATATTGTTTGTATAATCTAATTAGATATTTTGCAAATAAATACATTCTGGCTGGTGTTACACTATCTGAGCAGTAATGTAAAGGTTTCAATATTTAAAGAATAAAATGGTTGCTTACCAGAATTTCTGTTGCATTAGTTAAGCATCCAGCTGACTTTACAAAAATTAAAAAACTCTACTTAGTCTCCTTTAGGTGTATTGCATTTGCTTTCTGTAAAATATTTTGAGAAGATGCATGAGATAAAATAACATTACAAGATGGATGTTTATAATTCAAAAAATTTCCTGCTAGTGCTGAAAATATTGACATTTCTTCCTGAGATTCTGACAGAAAATATAATACACTGTCTTATGTCAATTGAATAATTAGAGATTACAGTAATTCCTGCAAGGCTTTCATATGTGGCGCATTCTGAGAAAATTTCAAAAGATGAGATTTATGTAAAGGTGGGTGTCATGAAATACTAGATGCCTCTTCTCCTATAACAATGACATACTAAAGAGAAAAAAATTAAAGCTCCTCTGGGGAAAAGCGTTGGAAATGCTCAGGTAAGTGTCAGGAAAGCCCAAATCGCAAGTGGAGAAAGGAGGCGTCAGTGTGTTCCACATCGTATGTGAGCAGTGGTATATGAACACAGAAACAGAACATTCAGCATCTTTGGATTCAAATCCAGTAATGAAAGAAAATGATAATCATTTGCAATGATTTCCTTCTAAATTGCAATGACACACTTCCAAAATTCTTAAGCAAAAATAATATATTTGAAACATTAGTGACTTAATGCCATTTCCCCTCTCCTCTTTCCCTTTAATATTGTGTATATATTTTATGTGCATTTTATATACATTTGTCAGGAGAATATTAATGTTCTGCTTTATGATTACCACCACCTTTCTAATCATTGCTTTTTATTATTCTTGTTCAGTACAGCTTAGCCTCTGAGCATGAGCAATGAAATGGGGGGAAAAAGAAAAGCAAATACTGTATTATATCATCATCTGGGGAGCGTGATTGTTTCTGCTGTGTTAATTTACACTAAAATCTATGACCCAGTGAGTCTGATTGATTGCCAAGGGCAGAAATCCAGCCCCTGGCCTAGTTTATTTTGTGAACTGTAGCCTCAGATATCGCTGCAAGCCACAATGATATTGATTTGATATACACTAGATGGCTCTTTATGCTCTTTGGGAAATTTATTGTGCAGAGTCAGAACTCAGACAGATGGGGAGAAGCCGCTCTTTAAATTGAAGAGGGTTATCATGGTTTGACTCCTGGGTCACTCGGGTTACCAAGTGGCCTGAGCGTGGCTGGGTCGGAGTGGGCTCGAGGGATTAGTGCTCATCAGTTTTGAATGTCAAATCTCCTCGGTGGACTTGAGTTATTGCTAATAGGAACTTGCTTGGGCCTATAACATTTGGATGGCCTATAAGTTAAACATCATAACCCTTTCTTCATGTCACAGTCCTTTAAATTATGGCTGAGCATACCACCTTTGCTCTGGATGTTTAGCAGGAGATGGCTGTGTGTTATAAGGAAACTTGCCTCCGAGGTGGACCGCACCATTACAGCGGCTGTCTGCAGCAGAGCTGTGCCCCCACGCTCCCTGCTTCAGACAGTGCCACAGCCGTGTCCTGTGCCTCCCGCTGCTCCCACGCCGCTACCTCCTGGGCTTTGCACAGGAGATCTAGCACAGAGAAAGCTAGAGCACAGCTCTGCTTTCCTTGAATTTTGCGTTTTTCCTCCATGTGGGGAGGAGGAGATCTGGGGAAACTTCTGTTTGGGGCACGAAACAGACCAGTATGGTGGGAAATCCCGTATTCTTTGGGCAATGAATAAGGAAAATTAATGTGTTTCTAACTTGGGATAAAGTGTTCTTTCAGATTTAAGAGATTTTTCTACATAAAACAAGGGCAGGTCTGCCATGATTAGCCTAAGTCTAATGAGCATTTTCACTAAAGCACTGCTAATTGTTAACCAATATTTCACGCTACAGTAAATGCTGAAGACACCAAGGAAAATAATATCTATGAATTTAAAGGGAGACATTATTTTTTATATCATAATACAGCCAAACTTTTTAATTACCAAAGAGAACCTCACCACATTTTAACAGGTATCTCCAACACAGTTATAAACTGTACACAGCCCATACTTCCACACTCAGTGTACTTGTATCAGCATTTGAAATGTTTCCTTCAAGATCAAGGAAAGGATTTTCAGTCTCATTCAGAGAGGGAGGGAATCGGCCTGAAGGAAGTAAGTCCCACACATATTCCAGGAGATGGGGTAGGGCTCCATGTTGCCATTAGAGAGAAAGATAACTCTGTTCCCACTTTTACGAGTAGCTGCTGGCTCCCTACACACAAAAATGAGGAGTTCTCCTCTATTTTTCCTCAACTAGTATGTGAATCACACAGGTATGGGAGAAAGTAGAGACTGTTTCTCTTAAGTAGCTGTTTCATTTTCTTGATCGGATTTTGGTGAAACTGGGAATTATTGCTTTTAAAGAAAATGTAGTTTCCCACAAACTAAAAGTGTGACATTCATTTCCCTGAAAAAGGAGAAAAGAAAAAAAAAAAAAAGAAAAAAAAAAGAATAATTAAAAAAAAGCCTTTTGGAAATACACATCTCTTCTATTCCATTTTGCATATCTATCCAAAACAAAGAAATCTCAGGATGTTAATGGTAAACGGCTTAGCCTAGCCTTTTGGACTCTGTTCTTGGCAATACACTGCAGTTCTAGCTGCATATTATAGATATATTATTACCATTTAAACATAATACGGCCTGGCTTGTGGTCTGAGATTCCTGGGATTTTATTCTTCATTTGAAGTGAATACTAATTGAGAAAGTTACACATTTATATAGCTCCTGAAGAGTAACACCCACTTCACCTATCTCTCTATTGTAAATTAATATGTAGCAGATGGTGAGCTGAGATAGTTTGACAGCCTACTTACAGTACCATCACTTTAACCTCTATCTGAAAAAAAAATCCCATTAGCTTTTCTGCTGTTGGGCTCTTAACCCCCCAAAGTATCCTTAGTTATCATATCATGGGATTTTCTGCTATGTCGAGGAAGAAAATAATTAAAGATACCCTCTTCCATTTAAATGCTTGTTCTAATTTTACTGGGCATATCTTTTCCTCTTAACTTCTCCAATAATTTCAGTTTAAATCTTCATTTAGAATGAGATTTTTCTTCCAAGGGGGATTTTTTTTATCTTCAGGGACAACTTAGTGCACTGCAGAAGCAAACACAGAAGCCCTTCCATATATTATGATTAATGTGGTGTAAGGAGCTCCCCTTGCTAGAAATGCAGAATCAAAGGAAGCAGAGCCCATAAGTAGAATTTAAATTCAATACACATTGGAATCTTATGGTTCAATTCAAAGTGGCTCTAAAGGAAGTAATTAGACACTCACCAAGGCTTTCAGTAAGAAACAACTTTCCCTAAGAAGGGCCTGCTCAAAGTCTTCATTCAAAGTACTAAGTCACTTTTTTCCCCCTTCACTCTTTCTAATAAAGGAAAAGGATTTTTTGAAGATTTAGGAATCTGTGTTAAGAGCTTTATATTTAAGTCTCCTTTAAAAGAAATGGTCTAATTGAATGTTTTCTTCTGATGGTCTGACAGAGATGTTTTATTTGTTGCAGAATATATACATATAGATCATTTTCAGAGATTTACAAGAACACTGATAGTGTGTGTTTAGAACTCTTCCACATGGGCTGAAACAACATATTGTTAAGTCCTATAGCATTGTTCACGTGCTGTTGTACAGCGTTTTTGAAGTCGGAGAGGAAATGCTCAGTGACTCTGGAAATAATATCTGGCCTGGAAGTCTCGCTCTTGCAAGATAACAAGAATATCCTATAATTTGCGGACTGGGTAACACAATTGACTTCTTAGGCCAGTACTTTCATCAAAGCCTCCAAAATGTTGCCCTAACTCTTTCCTATTTTACTGCAAAATGGACCAAAACTTTACTTGTAAAAGGGTGCGATTTCTGTTCAAATCTCCTCTTACATGAGAGTTCAAATGGAAATTGTCAGCTTCTTCATTCAGGCCATCTCCACAGCTCTTCTTTACTTTGGCAATTTTAATACACACACATGCACATAAAACCAGAGGCCCATATAATTTGTTCTCTCTTTTTCCACTCTTACAAATACTTATAAAAAGCAAATACTGATGTACACATACATATACTAAAATAAAGACTGCGTCTTTCCCACATATAGAGAAGGAATTCACATTAGAAATATCACTGATGCTTTCTGTCTAGACGTCTTCTTTCCTTTCCATTTGTGAGTGAATGTAAAATGTCTCTGCTCTTACGTCTGACACCTGGAAATCAGGGATGTTCCAAGCCGTTACCACACCAGAGTTATCTACTGTGGTGCAATCAGGAAAATGGCCTCCTTTTTCACTACTTTTTTAACTCCTTGTGCAGTATGGAGCACATTTTTCTCTGGATAGATATTCAGTCAAGGAAGTGCAAGAGGAGTTATAAATTGCATTCACAGGACACCAAAACCAGCTTCAAGCCGTATAAACTGCATGGAGAGATTGCAACTGCCATTCCCAACCAAGCATTGCAAAGGCACAGACAAGAGCAGCTGGCTGGGAAACTGGAGCAGCACGGAGCAGTCGTGAGCCTCAGATTGGGAAGGATGAATTTCACCTCACCGGTCCCTTTATACAGCCATTGCATAGACCCCCAATTACTCTGGCTTCATGCGAGTGCAGGGGATTGAATTTCACCCAGAGAGTTAGAAATACAAATAAACATTTTATTAAATAATTAGAGCCCATAATTGTGGATTACCTTTCATTTGTATTAGAGGAAGGCACGGTATGGCTAGACCCCCAGAATCTTGTTTGGCGTTTACGTCACATCTGATTGCTAACTGACATTTCAGGATTGTTTATCTTCATTCCTTCTAGACTATTTTTTTTTATTTAAATTGATTCCAGATATCAGAAATAGAATTAATTTCCCCTAAACCTATATTGAGACAGCAGGCTGAAATAGCAGATTGAACACAACTTTAATTTTGTTTCTAATAAGAAAATACTTTACATTTTAAATTGTTCACTTTTAATACTTTCTCTTTGCAAGTCTGAGAGGTAACCAAAACATTTTTTACTTGTTTCCTCAATTTTATATACTATGGAGAACGTCAGTAATGTCCCTTAACACACAGCCAAATAACATAAAGCCCCCATCATATTTCAGTATAGCAATGTCAGCAGGAGGCCTAAATATGGCTTTGAAATGCTTTCAGCCTCTTGTTTTTAATAAGGGAAATAGGTCATGTTTTTTAATAACACTTAAAGTACTTGTGGCTGATTAAAACTTTATTCCTTATTGGAAAAGCTTAACTGGGATCTTGATTCAAATTTTTAGATGAAGCCCTGCTAAAAGATTTTGAGCTGGTTGTCTTTTACATATGTGTCTTTTACATTATGTGTCTTTTACATAGGGCTGGTACTGTGACTTCCCAGGAACTAATGAGGAGCAGGGACTCAGTCAATCTTGGAGAGAGAGTGGAAAAATCCTAACATTCCTGGGAAAAACTGCTTACAGTCAAACCTCTCCAGGAATTCCTGGCTGGAAGGAAAGATAGTGAGTCGTCTCCTGCTCTCAAATAGCACAAGCTTGTGAATTGCAAGCTGAGCAAAGCACTTTAAAAAGACAAAGACTACAGTGAGGTTTGTGCTTAGGACCTACACATTTTTTCAGGTGCTTGGGGAGAGACCTGAACCCAAGAAACAGATCAAAGAAGCGAACTAAGCCTCCCAGTCCTAGTGCTAAGCCTTTAAAAAGAGGCCATAATGTTTTTGATGAACTCCAGTATTTGTCCATTTCAATGTGTACTGCAATGAATTGCTAGAACAATGCCACCTGAAGCAATACAGACAACACTTCAAATCCCCACCTAAGTTTGAAAATACAGTATTTGTGATTAACTGTAGTGGTTATTCAGAGCTGCATTAGTTGAAGTTATCTGACAAAACCAAAATCCTTCTCATATAGGTGAATCAAACGAATGATAGTAGCTCCACCATTGCTAAAAGTGTAAATGAAGGCATAGCCAAGTGCATGCAGTATTCAGAAA
Organism: Tyto alba; assembly: GCF_018691265.1. Taxonomy (NCBI): domain Eukaryota; kingdom Metazoa; phylum Chordata; class Aves; order Strigiformes; family Tytonidae; genus Tyto; species Tyto alba. The sequence continues at coordinate 24,697,179 of NW_024881301.1, forward strand.
TAATACTAATGGAGTGAGATGACTTTGTATGGTCTTCTCTGGATCATCCCTATTTGGCTCATCTCTTTTTTTGGGGGAAAAAAAAAAGTTATACTAAAATAAAAAGCAAGTCACAAAACAAAACTTTAAAACCTTGTATGTTAGAGAATCAGTCCTTAGCAAGTTGTTCCAATAGATACATATATACTTTCACTACTGAAAATGTGGTTTATTTTTCACTCTGAATTTACTAAGGTTTAAGTTGTAGCCATTTGATCTTATTATACATGTGTCTCGTAGATCAAAGGGTGTTCTGTTATCAAATTTCTGTTCATCTTGGTACAGCATCATACTGGGAACTATTGTTCAGCTGATTATCTCCCACTGACCTTGCTTTCACTCTAGGAGTCCTATTCAGCACCACTACTTTATACAGTACAGTCCTCCATCCTGTAAACGTGCTCTTCACTATTTATGAGCATATGTAGATTTTTACAACTGGCTACATTAAAATGACCCCATATTGCCAAGCAATACAGATAGTTCTTCAGCAGTAACTTCTTTATTATCTCCTGTACCTGCTGCTTCTGTGCCATCTGCAAACTTTATCAGTTACTATTTAAAGTTGTCCTCTTGATCACTGATAAAAATATAGATAAAGTGTAAAACTATTTTTTTCAGGCCCCATTTAGAAGCACAGGCATTTGATGATAATTTCTGCTTAGAAGTACTTTTTGAGACTTACTGGTTAGCCAGTTTTTAATCCATTTAATATATTACATGTTGATCTCATTTCTTAATCAAAGTGTTGTGTGCTAATAAGTGGAATGTCTCACTGAAATCTCAGTACTCTGTATCAACTTGATTATCTTTAGCAACCAAATCTGTAATCTTATTAAAAATATATTAAGTTACCTTGATAAGATCTATTTCTGGTACACTCAATATTGACTGAGAGTAGGTTTTTTAGCTCTCTTTTGATTCTTTATACATCAAGTCTCCTATCAGCCATCCCATCTTTTTCCAGTGTTATTATGATAGCAAGACTGCAGTTACTGACATCATCCCATTTTCCCTTTTCAAATATCATCAGAACCTCACTGGCTTTCTCCTAGCCTTCAGGAAAACCTCACTATTTTAAGAGTTACTGAAAAGCAACAATAGTAATCCAGGAAGTTAATAATGCTTTCAAATTATTGGAAGCAAATTATTTAAAGCTACTGATCTCAAACTGCCTAACTTTAGAGACCTTTTAGTATTCTCTTGCATTATTATGGGGATGGAAAGTATGTCATGATCATGATCATGAGATGATTAATACTTCATCCTGTTTCTCCTTACAGTACAAAGCATTGTTGTATTAATATTTACACACCTCCCATTACCATCAGATAATGGCTCTGTTCCTTTACTAGGATTTCTTTTATTCCTAAGCTACTTTCAGACAAGCTCTTCCGTCTTGTCTTTAGCTCTTTTGGTCATTGATTTTTTTCTTTTATTCTTTGCTTCGCTCTCAGTTTTGTACAGTTGCTAGTTTATATTCATTGCTCTCTACTTCTCCTCCCCTTTACTTTCATCTTGTTTTATATTATTTTTTTATTCCCTTTCTTTATAGATGCTTTCACTTCCTCACTAAACCAGGCTGTTTTTTAAATCCACATAGCCTCTTCTGTCACATATGGAATTGTGGCTTTTTGGACATCTAGTAAAACATTCTTAAACAGTTCCAAACTGCCATTTACGCTTTTCTCTTTGATTTCTTTCTCTGGCCTGGTATGTCTTGTAATTATTTTCAGCTTTGTGAAATGGCCCTTTAAAAACATCAAGTACATAGATTGCATTTTGGATGCCCTCCTGACTAGTACAGTCAGCCTGTCTCCAAGAACATTGGTTCCCCTTCTACTGAGATGGAAACCATCCAAACTCCGCAGCATGATATCTCGTTGCAGACAGTGAAGCAATTTTCTAAAAAATAAAACCTTTTCCATGTACTACTTAACTGATTAGCTATTAAAGCTATTACCGGACATTTGTTGTCAGAATTTTCTGCTTGGCATTTCCTTTCTCTTTTGGTACAGGATATATTCTCTGATGAAAATGTTCTCCTCTTTCAGCACTTGCTTTAGTACTATCAGGCGCTGGCAAACTGGGAGGTGTCTTGTCTAGAACAGTGACCATTCAACTTGCAGGATTTGCTAATCTCAGAGTCACATTTCATCTCCTGGCCCTCCCAAGACAGAACTAAATCTATTTTCACGTAACATATCCCGTTCACGATGCAGCCTTTTAAGGGAAGAATCCCTAACGAGGACCATTTCATGAATCATGTCTGAACTATACAAATATCATCTGTCAAACTGGGTTCTCAGAGTCTCTTCCGTCATTTCCATACTGAGAATATGAGTGTGTAACTTTAGATTCTGAGTTTACTCTGGGACTCTGTTAGTGAGACTTGGTTCTGGGTTGATTCCTAAATCCACAAGAAGTTGTCTAGGTGTGCTGCAGGTGTCTGAAGCTCCTATCCTAGCGAACCCATATCCAGCCAGCACAGCCAGTGGAGCCCAAGGAAGTAATTCAGCTCCTCCCTAAAGAATCTCTGTCAATTCCTAGTACCAAATACTTAGTATATTAAATCCTGAGATATCTGAAGATAATGAGGCATTTCTGAAACTCACTAAAAAAATGACAGGGAAGACTTGGAACTGTTTTTATATTATCTTAAAGATAAGCTCGCAGGAGCAAGAACTTCCCAGCTCACTCACATACTTGCTCAACCTGCTACTTGATTTGACAAAAGTTTCAGTGTAGCTCTTTGGTAAACACACCATCAATAAATACCCTTGGGATTTCAGGGGTTGGGAGTACATCCATAAAGTGGTTACAACCATGAGGTGAGAAATGACATGTCAGCCAACTTTAATAATGCATTGCTCTTGACCTACATTGCTTATCAGTTACTTGGTAGCAAGAGAAAATATTAGTGTGTTTGGTGACCTTGATTTTAATTTTCATAGAAAACGAAATGAACAAGTCTAAGATAATGCTAATGAAGTCGGCATCAAGTTTAGTACCTGAATGTCAGCACCATTCCAGATCTAAGAACCTATTCATATTTTCACTTTGTTGAGACTTGAGGAACAGTAAGACAGGTATGGAACAGCTCCTGTTTGGAGAATCACTCAAGTTGTCTAATCATCTAGTTGGTTTTCACTCTTCTAATAAACTGTAAATTATAATAATTTTTTACTCTTTCCAAATAAGACAGTTAAAGCTTGTATAGTGTTTAGCTATTATATTGCATTTAATTTAAGAGAAATACCTATGGAAGGAAAATTTGTGAGGCCAGGTGGAAAGTTTATAATTGCACCACACATTAAAGAGCTATTTCAATACTCTCCTACTTCCTTTAATTTTTATGTATGAGGAGTATATCCATAGCAGCCTTATCTTCCTGAGCTTAATACCAGCCTGGAGACTGCACTCCCTGCTGAAAGCAAAGAGATTTATTTCTCTGATTCCCAACTTAATGTTTATTTTTCCTCTGTACCTCTTAGGTCTTCTTTAACTTGATCATTTTAGATGCCTAGGCTTCTGCAGCATTAGTCAGACTTCTCTACCTACTGCAGTTTCTTTGCATCTTTCATCAAAAAAAAAAAAAAAAAATTAGAGACTCACAATATAAAGTGCTTGAAATATGGCAAAAAGCCACTTTTGCCCCTTATCAAAACAGGAAAACTTACCAGGCCTGATCAAGTTACTTGTTCATTGATAGACACTAAGAGTTTTAGACCTCTTTTCCCAATGTTTCCACATGAATCATCAATTAAAAAATATAATGTTGATTTACTTTCTCACTCTAAACAAAGTTTAGGAATTTGGAAATCATAGTTATTTTAAATGAAAACAATGGAGACTGAAACATAATTTCATCAGGTTGTGTTATACCTCACATGCTTTCATAAACTGCTGTTCATTATATCATAATGAACATATATTTTTTGTGGTAGAGACTGCTTGCTAACTATAAAAGTAAGCATAGTTTCTAATATAGATTTGCCATGGTTCATGACTTTGGACCATAGATACAGGGAGCATTTCTCCTGTGCACCTACAATGGTAATTGGTGGTCAGTACACACTGGGTTTTATATAATGAAAATCTTTACATTAAGCCAGCTAATTCATCCATCTTTTCACTTCTAATAATTTTAGAATTACGCAGGCTTGGTTTTGCACAGTATCATTAAAACCTAGGTCCCATTTAAAAAAATAATGTAGAAATCTATGTCTTATTGACAGCCAGCATGATTTAACCTGCTCAGTGCTAGATTTGAAGTTGCATTTGGGCAGTTAGGTGACTAGCTGGCCTTTCAGAAGCAGCCAAATACTGAACTCCTCTGATCAAACAGACAAAAAACTCTACAAGACTCATTCCTAGACCCATTCGGTAAAGATTCTTTTATGGCTTGTTGATTGCCTAATGTACATAGCAGCCCTGTGGTTATTTCAAAAGCTGAAAGTACATGTCTGTACAAGGAAGAAAAAAACAAACAAAATTTTGGAAGCGAGGAGTCTCAAAGTGTCTGCATTCCTCTCCAGGAATACAGAACATCTGCAGAAGTGAGCTATCGGACAGAGCATAGATGACTGAGGAAATATATCATTAAGCGAAATGATTGCTCTGCAAACCTCCTTTGCCTCTATTCTTACTGATGCAAACTCTCAAGGCCTGTCATTTGCAAGAGGATTAAATGGATATTCCTGTTTTGAATCATGTTATTGAAAGATGTTTGACCTCCTTCTGTGTAAAAGTTGATGGATCATTTTTAATAAATCTGTTTCCAACTGGGCTACACAATAAGGGTGCGAGGGAAAGAAAGCTGGGGGTAAGCAGAGAGGGTACTACAGCATATGGAAAGTTTGTATAAAACTTATGATGTTAACATGACTTCTTTCACCTAAGGAGAACCTATAAACTTACCTATTTTCTCAGCCTACAAATTCCTTAGTATTTCCCTGGGGACGGCTGAATGGTTCAATTCAAAGGATTTTTTTAATTCTTGTAACCCTAATCTTCATCATTATTTCTAATTCCTCAGTACGAAACCAGAAATATTGATGATCTAATACGTTTTACAGAGCAGCACACAACCTTCTTTATGGCACTTACATCATTATGTAATATGTTATAAAGCAACTTGCATGTTGTAAAACTCATTAAAAAGATATATTTTTTTCTCTTAGCTTGAGTTCATGATGGCCAAAATTGAGGTGGAAGGCTATTAAAGTTCCAGAAATCCTAGCAGTACACGTTCCTTTCAAATGTTCTTTTCTGCCCTCTTACTTGGTGTTTTCTGTCACATTTTCAGTATTTCTGATGTGGGTCTATTGAGAGGTAATTTCTCAGCACGGCAGCTGAAGTAAGACTCCTACGGGATTAGTAACCCAACCCTATAAATCGTTACCTGGTTTCTGTCATTTGCCCTGATTTGGTCAGGACAGTTGCTAACTGAATGAAAGTGGCATAAACCAAAGTGAAAGAAGAATGATACTGAAACATAATATAAAAATATAAATTAAACTTTTTCATAAATGACTGGATAGATTTTAACACTTGTCAGAGCTTTATCACCGGTGAGGTACTAGCCACTTTGTCTGGGAAAAGAATAGTAGGTTGAGCATTTTTAAAATTCATTTAGTATTTCTAGCCTTTTGTTTTCAGCACTTTTCAGGTTCCTCTGCTACCCTCTTGTATATGTATATGCACTTCTTGTGCTGACTTTGTGGGATTTTTTGGCTGCAAAAGTAGACAATTACCAGGGTACATGCTTACTGCTCTAGTGGCTGGGAAAATTAGGGACTGTCATTACATTGAATTATCAGCAGGAATACGGTTCAGTTCTGTTCCCATTGAAACTGGTTGATTTCAGAAGAGCTATGTTTCAGACTTAGATTGTAATTTGTTTTGCTGAAAATGGCCACCCTGCCAACAGCATCCTACTTCACTTGTAATTTAAGAACTAGCACAGCCTGTCAAAGCTAGCAGCAAGGAGGCAAATACTGCTTTTTTGCAAAGGTAGAGCAGAAGTCACTTAACTGAGAGTAGCAGCCCCTTGTTCTCTGTGGTGGTCAGCCCAACTGTAACACAAACTTGCTCATATAGGCAATAACAAAACATCATTGCTGTGTCTTCCATTTAATTTGGAGATAAGTTAAAACACAAGCTGTGTTGTATTATTAATTTACATGCCATTCCACTCATTTTTAAATCAGCTTACTGAGGAGACCTTGTCTCCATCTGGGCATGTAAAGACCCCATCACTACGTGAACATTATCCGAAGTCCCTGTAACCTTTGGATAGGCAGTGAAACTGAGGCAAGTCTTTTCACTTTCCCAAGCCTTCACTGTTGAGATTAATTTCTTATTGTCAGTCATGAAAAACATAAACTTCAGGTATTCACAGAAGAGAAAAAGCTCAGGTATAAAGTAGGACGTTACACAGGATCCCCCTTGCTAAATGGAAAGATAAATGATTAAACATACTGCAATGTATTCAGAACAGGAGTGTTATTTCTGCTTTCTGAGAAACATTGCTGCTGATTAAAAGCAATAGCAGCTGCTTGGAGAGTTAAATAGAGCCAATAAACTATAGGCCATACCCTCTCAGTGATAATTAAGGTGTTAATTAAGAAGTGTTATCTTGAGGAGGCCTGCTTGAGGGAGGGAATCTTTCATACATTTTTGTGTATTAGTAAGCCAAGGATAAGAGATAGTAATGTTTTCGCTCCTGGATTTTTTTAATGAGAAGATTGATGGTATTTATTGTTTTAACTAATGTCCCAGTATATAGAGCCATTTAAAAAAACACCCTGCACCTATTGCTGTGTGAAGTCAAGCCTTTGTGACTGTAAGAAGGAGTACTCTAATGGTTTCTGCTCACTGCTTGGTTTGTATTGGTCAACAGCACCCAAACCTAATTTTGGATGTGTGGTGGATCTGACCTACAGGTATCTCACCAAGAGATGTGTTCTGGTGGTTCTCAGTCTCGCTACATCAACATGAAGCAAAAAGTCACTCCACTGTAGGAGACAAGTGAGTATGAGGGAGACAACTTCTCTGTTTCTTTTCATATTCTGTAACACCTGACTTCCAGATGGCTAGGAAGCCCATGGATTTGAGAAGACAGGAGTAATGATTTGTTCTGAGCTTGCAAAAGAGAGATTGATTTCGTTAACTGGCTGTATAAAAATGGGATTCTAGTCTGAATTGCATCCCCACATATAAATGGATATACATCTAGAGAAAATGGTACAAAGACCACTCAGTTCAGGTGAGGGATGGGAGGTGACCAGAGCAAACAGGAAGACCATACTAAAGACCTGTGATCTAACTTGCCTAAAATACGGCAGCTGGCCCTTACACTGAACTTTCTATTCCGAGGCCTTCCCTTCACCTCTTTCATTTTAATGCTATCTCTGTACAATGCTCTATGTTTTAATCTGTGTCAGCCTCCAGTAACCTGACTGCAGCTAATTGAATAAATGAGATTTATGTGGTGCAAGTGAGACTGCAAAATGGTTCAAACCCGGTTTTTATATAAAGTAATGGCTCTAAGACACCTGCAAATAGGCTGCTAAATTGGAGTTGAGTGTGTCCTGCTCCCTAGTTAGCACGATGCCTATTACAAACCCCATCGTTACCCAGAGTAGTGCCTTGAGTATTTGGGGTGCGCATGAGGGAGATGACTGTTCACAGAAAGATTAGCCTGGGCTGGGTCTCTCACTGTTTCTTTGCAAATATGCCACATCCGTAGACAACCTACCCCACACCTTTATTTTAGATTTACCGGGCGGAGGGGAGTTGCTTTTTACCAGCCTCTCTGTCCTTTGTGTGACCACTGCAATGCTAAGACCCCTGTTTAAGGATCGGGTCTCTCTCAGACTATTTTTTTGACACAGGCCCTGTGTTAGGCTGACAAGTGTTTGACACTGGTTTAGAAGCCAGACGTTTTTATTTACTTATTACTTAATTAATCTCCGGTCGGCCTTCTCCTATTTATTGCCTGGCTCTGGTCAGCACGGCGTTAGTGCTGACCCGCCCTGCCGGCGGGCTCTGCCCGGCGAGGCGGCGGGCCCGGACGGCGGGCCCGAGGCCGTAGAGCCGCCGCCTCAGCCCAGCGGCGGGCGGCCCTCGGGGACACAGGCGGGAGAAGTTTCCCCCCGACCCCGGTTTCCTCTTCATCAAGAATACTCCTCAACCAGCCAATTAATGTAGAACAAGCTCAGAAACCTGATCCGGATGACAGGAGGCATTTTAGGAAATGCCGTTAAAGAGTGGGTTGGCGTTTGCTGTTTTGATGGTGGTTTTTTTTTGTTTTTTTTTTTTGTTCCCCCCCCCCCCCCCCCCGCCCCCTCTTTGTATTGTTGTTGGGATGTTATTCCCCCCTTCCCCAGCGAACTGCGGGCAGTTGGGCTGTAGGGGGTGCAAGAGCTCCACTGACGGCCGCGGGCCCGCCCGCCGCCACAGGCCAGGCCCCGCGTTGCACAGGCCTCTGTCGGCGCCGCGGGGCCCAGCGCCCCCCGGACCCGGCCCTGCCCGGGGGGATCGGACCGGCACGGGTTGGGGCAGTGTAAACTGCACCCTTGCACCCACAGCCGTAAGCGAGAGCTCAGAAAAGGGAGCAACCTTGTATCCATCCCGTGAGCCGTGGGTTGCTCTCCCCGACCCCCCGGAGTACGGCAGGGTGGCTTCAGTTGGTCGAGGAAGGGGGTATCTGCCCTGGACCAGGAATGTAAAACTGCTTTCTTCCCCAAGAAGATGTAATCAAGAGACTAGTGCAGTGTGTTAGCCATACAGAAAAAAAAAAAAAAAAAAAAAAAAAAAAAAAAAAAAAAAAGAGAAAAAAAAAATATTTAGAATAAGGAAGTACTGTTGATGAGGATTTTCTTTATAATTCTGGCTAGCATTTTCTATTATCTGGGGGATTCTATGAATGATGTGCCTGCCTTTTTTTGTGTGTGTTTGTGTGTGTGGTGTGTGTTGTGTATTATTATTGTTCACTTATTTTTAAGCAGTAGTACATTTCACTTCTGAACTCAGTCTTTCCATATGCCACTTAAGAGACCGCTCTGCTTAAGTGATTGTCACTCAAATTAGTCCTATTGTTTTGTGATATACAAGTCAGCTTCTATACTGCCTGGATTAGGCAGTTCAATGGCAGTGACAAACATGCATTGTTTGTTGTTAGAGAGGGGAGACTCACATGGGAAAACACATGTACATCTAGTCGGGACGCATGCATTTCCCACCAGAGAGAGAGGGAGAGTTTTTAGCAAACTGGTATTTATTGCTTGTTCTTGCATGCATGTTTTGTGTGTTGGGTATCACAGCTTGACAACAGGAAATAAGGTATTGAAGAAATGTTCAGGCACGTAAAGATGTGACTCTCAAAGGATTAACAGAGCTCCTCTGCAGTTAAAGTATGAACTGATTATTTATAACTCTGAATTTTGTAACACTGAAATTAGGCTTAAGCCTGAAAATAACAGGTACAAAAGGAAGGATCCAAATCTGTGCAGCCTGAGTTGGCAACGTTTAGAGGGAACTAAAGCCAACGGAAGCTGTGTGAGGCACTTGAAAAAAATCATTTTGTTCCCACAGAAGTGCAAAAGCATCAGGGGAGAAGATGAATTCAATACTTGTAGTTGATGATATAATATCAAATATTTAGGAAGGATGTTAAGAAACAGAGGGAAGACTTCACCAATTAAACATATTTAACAAAACTGATACTCTTACGAGGGAATATTATAGTAATTTTCTTAAATATTTTCAGTCTAAAAAAGATTGTTTGCATTGTGCTAGCTTTAATATTTTCTATATTATAAAGTGTAATTTCTTGTCTGAAGTGAATTTCATAATGTGTATCAAATCACTATACCTGGGTAGAAAAAAATCCAGTTAATTTCTCCTAACTGTTATTAGAAACTTTAATCCAGAACAAAATTACAAATTCAGAGCACCTGACAGAAATTAGTTTTCCAACAACACTGAAAGAGTCATCTCTGCAAATCTGTACTGCTTTCAGTTTTCCCAAGATTCTTGTTGAAAACTGAATTCCAAAGAATAAAACAGTGTTTGGTATCAAAACAAGGGGGATCTTGCTGTAACATTACAAGAGGTCTGAGAAACGTTTGCATTAATTGTCCTGTTATTTTTTTCCACTGAAAATGGAATTGCACAGAACCGATCTAACCAAAACCTAGGTGAGTAGTCCAAACAAATTTCCCCTCGTACATCAACACAATTTTTCTCTTATTTTTCTTTTTAAGCCCTTCCAGTGTTCTCTTCTTATAAATACTTGCAAAAAACCCATGCATTTTAATCTACCATATTTTTATACACCATAAAAGAGATTTTAAATATGTTTTTTTGTGGTCATTTGTATAAAGAACGGATAGCAAATCAGTCAAATAAGAAGGAAAAAGATACCACTACATACTCCATTTCCTTGGATTTTCAAAACTAAGTAACACCACTGGAATTTCAAATGTTTGCTGTGTTTTGTTTTGTTAGTTTGTTTTTTCCTTGATTATGAATCCATTACAGAAAATATCTTCCGTTCCTAAGTAGTAAGAAGTTGGATCCATTTATAGACACGAGCATAACACAAAACATGAAAAAGAATTGAGTTCTCAGGTCTGTGTTTAAATCAACAGAACTGCTGCAGTATGAATCAGGGCTTTTATATGTGCATGTTACCTATGGCAGCTATATGGGACGTTCTGCATTAGCATATATAGTCTTGGTTTGATCAAGATCCTGTTTCCTTACTGTTTTTGCATGTGAGAAATGCTGCTTTCAAATGCATGGTTTTTATTACATCCCAGGATTTCATCTGTTGTTATTTTTTCCTGGAAGTTAGACTTGTTCCCCATGTGCATAATTTAATTTGTAATTTTTCATCAGAAGTTGCCATAAAGTACATTCTAATCTTATTTATTAAAAGCAGTTGCCTCATGATAAAACTGTTTTTTGACAAGCAACACAAGCTTTTCTCTAGGAACTACTCATGTTAACAATAACATTGGGTTCAGACAATAGAATAATTCAGAATGAATCATGAAGTTATTAATGATTGCTAGATGAAAACATATCAAAATAGATTTTTTTTTTTTAATTCAGAACTTTAATTCTGTTTTAAGTTTCTTTTGCTATGCACTGAACTTGTGAGTAGAAAGCATTAGGACTTTCATCTTGATTAAAGATTGACGTGCATAATTCTTCGTGCACTGAAATGAAAATATGCCCCTTAGAGCAAGGCACTCGACCTTTAACAACCAAAGAGCCGTTTAAAATCACAAAGAGGCACACAAGTCAAAAATACAAAAATGTGTATGACAATTTTATTAAAAATTATGAATGAATGCATTCATCAAAAACAGTTAAGAAAATCCAAAGGCACTCAGCAATTTGTGTCTCAGGGCAAAGTAATTGATTGGGTAGGTTGTATGTTTTTACAAGAAGGAAAAAAGAAACTTTACATACGTAAATGGAAGGAAATGGTGAAAGATATCATCCAACAAGTTTGCAGAATAGCTGAAAAGAAACAGAACTGAGCCAGCATGTCATACGATTTCTCACTCAGACCCATGATAAAAGCTCTGTACAGGCCTCTGAAGAATGAATTCCATAGGTTGAGTACCACTGCCATTAAATGCTGTAGGTGCTGAGGTTGTTTTCATTTTCCTTTACTGTTCCTTTTGAAGTCATTCACTGTGTGAATATCAAGTAACATTTTTAATGCTGTGGTGATAGATTCTGCTTTTAACAGAGTATTTTCCAACTAGGACAGCCTTTCCATCGCTGAATGCAGATTTGGCTGTAGGGAAAGGCAATATATTCAGTTATCTAACCTGAAAATTGCTGCTGCATATTCTGCATTTGTTCTGTACAATAAATTCCCATTTGATTTCCAGAGTAAATCTGCGCAAAAGCTGAGTCAAGAATTGCAATAGCAATCCACAGTGAAAAGGAAATTGTGTACTGCTGCTGCTGCAGGCTGCTTCGCCGGGATGGCAGTTCTGAAGCACAGAGCCAAATTCAGCCTTGTGCTACCTCCTTTCAGACCTTTTTGAACTCAATGAGGCTATGGAGGATAAAGAATTTGGGTTTTACTTACTATGAAGCTATTTAGTGCAAGTTGTATGGCAAAGTAGTACCAGCTATGAAATGTAAATGCTGAAAGATGGCATGACTCTGTTTAACTCCTTGCTACTTTACAATGCTATGGACAAAAATTGGAGCTGACATTTCTCTTTGATCTGGTTTACCCATCTCGCTCTGCTGCTATCAGCAGTGTGTGACAGCAGCAGGCATTAGCTAGGAAAGAGGGAATAGGGAAGAAAGAAATGTAATCCTCCCTATGGCCTTCATGGGAGAATAGTGAATTAGAGCCAGACGCTACACTTTTAGGTGGACTTAGAAAACAATGCCCTTCTCCCAGCAACTGTATGTGCATGCCAGGATATTGGGGAATGCAGTCAAATGGACTCATTTATTTGCAAAATTAATAAATAAAAAGGCAGAAGGCAAAATTTAAAAAGTGGAATACAGCTGAACCCATGCTGAAAACATGATGTTTTGCTTCATTCTGCTTAGATTATATAATACTGATCAGGGTGTACATCTTGTCCATGTGTCTGTCTTCCTTCCTTTTGAATTTTGCCATATTTTTTATTTGTGTAGCAGAGAAGGGGAACAAGAATGGTCAGAAGAATGGAGCAACTTCCGTATGAGTAAAGACATTATTCCCTTCAGCTTGAAACAGAATTTCAGAGGCAGCTGAAAGGGAATATGGTAGGTATTGATAAAATTGAGTAATTTGGAGAAGGTTGCATAGGAAGCAGTTTTCAGTATTTCAGTACAAGGTTTGCAGGGCAGATCAGAAAGCAGATTTAAACCACATGCACAAAAAAGGATGGTACAGACTCTAACTAGAGAATTTAGAAAGGAGTGAATGCATTCAAGGAAGATTAGTCCAGTCATGCTAGAAACTGTTCAGCCTTTCATGCCTTAATTCTCTGCTAAGTGACTGCTACTGCTTTTGGTTGGAGACAAAATTCTCTAGCAAATGGGTGATCAGTATGGTGGTTCTGACGTTTCTATCATGATCTTGGCAGTTTCAGTGTGGGTTACTCAAAAGTGTTTTAATTTCTAAGAGATGCTTTCTTGTGAAGGTCTACTTGTGTTAATAGTTCAAGACAAGGAATACAAAGCACTATTTTATCTTCACATTAAATATATAATTGTTTATATTTGCATAACCAACCTGCTACTCTGCCTCTGATCACCTCACAGCTTTGTAATGATTTCTACTGCAGAACATGGCATCCCAAATACTGTAATTCATTTACCTAATGCCACTCTGTTGTTTTTGTTTTTGTTTTTTTTTTTTTCTGTTTTTCCCCATTTTCATTTTCCTTACATTTTTAAGAACATTCCAGACTATCGGCAGAATTAAAATAATGCTTAGCATTTTAAATTATTATTTCGTATCTTCATTATGCCGTAATTTCTAGCATGTTAGACAATCTGGCTTACTAAAGTCAAGCCTTATATTTGTTTGGTTGGTGAATCAGGGAGGAAGAGGAGACAGCAAACTTCTGTTTGTGGCACTTGATTACCGTACCTTCCAGTGATCTTTGTAATAAAGGACATAGAGAAGATTGACATACTAAATAACTTTTTTTGTCGCACTCCTTTACTGGTAAAATTAGCCTTCAGGAATCCCAAGTTCCTGAGGCCATTGGAGAAAGTCTGGAGGAAAAAACCCCTCACCCTTGGTGGAGGGTCAACTTAGGGTACACTAAATAAACTGGACATATACAGGTCTATGGGACTCGATAGGATGCACCTACAAATGCTGAGAGAGCTGTCTGATGTCCTCATGAAGCCACTCTTGATTATCTGTGAAAGGTCATAGTGGTGGGGGGAGTTTCCTGACAACTGGAAGAAAGCAAATGCCATGCCTATCTTCAAGAATGTCAAGAAAGGAGATCCAGAAAACTACAGACCAGTCAGCCTCACTGATTTGTGCAACGTGATGCAGAAATAATTTTGGAACATATTTCTGCACATAAGAAGGACAAGAGGTGATTGGGAGTAGTCAGGATGGCTTTAGGAAGGGAAAGTCATACTTGACCAACCTGATAGTCTTCTGTGATTAGATGACTAACTTGGTGGCTGAGCAGACAGCAGTAGCTGTTATCTTGATTTTAGTAAGGCTGTCAGTGCTCTCACCTGTGAATTCCTCATTGACAAAGTGGTGAATCACAGATAAAAGGACAGTTGAGGTGGATGGAAAACAGTCTGAACTGTTGCACTTGAAGGATTGGGGTCTCGGGCATGAAGCCCAGCTGGAGTCTCATCACTTGTTCTGTAATACTGGTGGTGATGCTAGGGCCGGTACTGTTCAACATCGTCATTAACGACCAGGATGATGGGACAGTGCACCCTCAGCAGGTTTGCAGATGGGGAGTGGCTGATACATTAGGTGGCTGCACTGCCATTAAGGGGGATCTTGAGGGGTTGTTGAATTGGGCCAGTGGGAATCTCCAGATCTGAATAAAGGGAAGTGTGAAGCCCTGTCCTTGGGGAGGAAGAAACCCCAGGCACCCACCCAAACAGGCTGGGGGCTGCCTGACTGGAAAGCAGTTTTGCAAAAAAGGCCCCAGGGCTCCTGGTGGACACCAAGTGGAATGTGAGGCAGCAGCTGCCATGATGCATTGGAGAGTTTCACCAGCAAGTTGAGGATGGTAATTCTTCTTCTCAGCCTTGCTAGGAGTGGATCTGGAGTGTTGTGCCCGCGCCTGGGCTGCTCAGTGCAAGAGAGACTTGGACATATAGGAAAGCAAGGCCAATGAAGGGTCCGCAAAAACGCTGAAGGGTTTGGAGCCTCTGACATATGAGAGGCTAAGAGAGCTGGAGTCACTTAGTCTAGAGAGGGGAGAAGTCTCAGGGGCAAATCTTAGCAACGTGTGATAGAAGGGAGTAAAGAAAATGAAGCCAGACTCTTCTCAGTGGTGTCCACTAAAAGGTTGAGAGACAATGGACACAAACTGAAACACAGGAAATTCTACATAAACGTAAGAAGAAAAAAAATAATACTGTAAGGGTGGTTGTTCACTGGAACAGGTTGCCCAGAGAGGCCTTGGAGTCTCCATCCTTGGAGATATTAAAATCCACAGCTGGGCAGTATCCTGAGCAGCCTGTTGTAGCTGACCCTGTTTTGAGCAGTGGGGTTGAACTAGATGATCTCCAGAGGTTCTTTCTGATCTTAATGGTTCTGTGATTCTGTGAGAATAGCCAGCAACACCCACCTGAGAGGTAGCATCAATGAAGTGCTATGTGTACAAACAAAAAGCGTATGTGTGTGTCTTAGTTTGGGCTGAAATAGAGTTAATATTCCTTTTCAGGGACTAGATGAGTGCTGTGTTTTGGATTTAGCTTTGGGTTTGGTATGGGAAGAATGCTGATAGCACACTGGTGTTTTCAGCTGCTACCGAGACTCCAAGGACTCTCCGACTCCCCATGTCCTGCCCGTGCACAAGGGCACAGGGAGCAGGGAGGGAGCACGGCCACAGCACCTGACCCTAACTGGCCAGTGAAATATTCCATATCATGGAACGTCATGCTCACTATATAAAGGAGGGGTGGTTGGGAAGGAGCTCTCTCGCTTCCGGGATTGCGATTGTGGGATCTTGGTATCTCGGGGTTGCTAGCCGGGAACGGGCTGGATATTGGTTAGCGGGTGGTGAGCAATTACGCTGTACATCGCCTGTTTATATATCTCTTTTTGTTTTCCCCCATCATCGTTATTGTTCTCATTTTATTGCCATTATTAAACTGTTCTTATCTCAGCCTGCGAGTCTCCCTTCACCCCTCTAATCCCTCCCCCATTCCCAGGTGGGGAGGGGGAAGGGAGGGTGATTAGCTGTGGTGGTTGGTTGCCAATCAGGCCCAAACCACAACAGTGTGCTACTCGTTAGTGGATTGTACATGGTAGTGGTGACCAGGAGCCACAACAGGACATTTACAATAACCAAGTTTCTGCTTGGTGCTGCGCTGTACTATATGGGCATGTTAAGTGTTGGCAGTGCTCCTCCTTGGTTGGTGTTACACGGAGATAGCTTATACAGATTTCAGAATTCCAAAAGTGTCAGTGGAAGATCGTTGTTGGGTGGGCTGTATCTAGAAAAGATTCAAGGTGTAGTAATTCAAGACTTTGATCTAGAAGTATATACAGAGAGGCATCTGAAAAAGTCTGGGAAGATTAACAGGTTAGCAGTGCTGGGGCTAGGTGGTCAAGTCTTGATGTGCTAATGAAAAAGATGTGTTCATGTGGTATGGAAGTGGTGGAGGGACATACAAAATTACATGTCAAGGAGCACGGTGTATAGCTACAGTATGGAGAGTTGTATCCTGAGAAGCAACTGATCCTGACAGTGGAGTGTTTGAATGTTGAAGTTGAGGCAAAAAAAGAAGAACATGCTCTTTGAATATGATAACAGGGAAGTAATGAACAAATATGTAGGTATATCCATGCACTCATTTTTATTATCCACATTTTAAAGGATTCTCAGAATTGGAGAGAAGACTCACAGAGACTATTTGAGGCCTAGGAGGAGGCATTTTACTGCAGGAAACATAAAAATCATTCTGCTTATTGTATTACGAATGTTGGAGGTGATTTGATCTCACTGTAAAAGTAATGCCAGGAAAGATAGTGTGGGACAGTAAAGGCTCTTAATCTAGTAGAGGGTGCTGTAATTAGAACCAATAGCTAGAGGCTGAGGCAAGACAGAGTTATTTAAGAATCAAGTGCACAATTTTACAGTAGGTCTGAGAAGCCCATGAAACAGATTATTGGGGTGGCTTTTTCTTCTTGTGGTGTCCTTCAGTTCAAGACTGGATGCCTTTATGGGAGATGAGTTACTCCAAGTTATTGTGCTGCATACAGTGAAAATAAGATGAATGGTGGGCTTGTTAATAGTCAGGAGATCAGTTCTGCTCAACTTAACAGATGCCCTACAAATGAGCTCTATGCCACTTCAACTGGGGAATGAAACTCTATGCTCTGTTACTGACTGTGTGAAGTTCTTATAGGATGAACTGGGTGGTACAACAAAACAATTGCTTTTGGCCTTAAGATCTGTGGTTTGTGTTAGAGGCGCGAAAGAACTCTTCACCATGTATTTCTGACCTTAACTATCCGGCCCTGCTCTGCCCAGACAGCTGTAAGGCAACATCACAGCCACCAGCTCTAAGGCCTGACTGGTTGTCTTCCAGCAACAAGGGTTGTGTGTTAAATGTATTCTAAATATTGTATAAACTGAGTTTAGATACACAGAACCGAAGGAGCAGTTTCAAGGTACCTTAGTTAGAATAGTGTATAATGCTTACATAAAGGTGATAGAAATATTATGCTCTATCTAAAAATGAATCCATTTTAATGCAAGGTGTCAACAGGTTAATATTTTATAGCATAAATACTGGGAGAGAACCCCCACATTCTCTTCTACTTCCATTTTCATGAGTTCAGTAAACTGAAACAATAATCTTAATAGTAAGGAAAAACAAGACTAAATTACAACTTACAGAGGCTATTGTCAATTTTACAAATCCAACAATAGCCTGCAGGGTTCCAGGTTTGTTTCTAGCTGCTCAGGAAGCTTGTGTGATTTGCTCACACATTTTTTCTTATACCCCAGAGCTGTGCATCTGCTGGAGTCAGGGATCTAATATTCTCTTTGAACTTCCTTAGCATCCTAGTGCATGCTGTGATCCATAATTAGTGCATACACACACACATAGATACACACCAGCTATATTAACTCCTAAATGTCAGAAGTTTTGCTGTGTCCAGCACCTGATTTAGGTACTGCACAAAAAGAATACAACTCTTACTCTAACCTTGAGTTTGCAAGTCTGCAGTTATGACTAGTATCCTTAGGGGGAGGGAAAATAGAAACCACAACTTTTTGTTTTTCAGGTATGATACTATGATGCAGTTTTCCAGATGTGAAGAACTACCCAGGTGTTAATTGCAAATGGCTTGGAAACATAAACTGTTTTAAATTCAATGAGTGATAAAAGATGTGACTGCTAATGTGCCTGGAAGACCAAGATGTTCTCTTTGTCCATAGGGCAGCATGGCTAAAATGTGTCAACATGTATTGCTTCTGGAGAGATCTTTAGAGCCAGAAGGCAGTTTTTTTTTTTTTTGTTTGTTTTTTTTTTTTTTTTTGTGTGTGTTTTGTTTGTTTGTTTGTTTTGTTTTTAAAAACCAAACCAAAACACTTGGAGACTGCAATCAGTGAGATAAGAATGCAGGTAAGTCTGACAAGTTGTGCCATTTGTGGGCATTCTTACTGGAGACTTGAATTAGTATATACTAACCTATCTAAAACTGGATAAAAGTCACCAAATTCTGTGGCAAAGTCACCATTTGCATAGGAAGCTGAAGGCTCTGCTATGAGCACTTCATAGATTTCTTAGGGAAGAGCAACACTTGTTGAGTAATTGATTGCAATTAGGAGCACTCTCATTTCTGTTAATGATGGTGATTCACACACACCTGCATTTGTTTTGCAGTAATGAGCAAGATGTTAAACACCTCATATCCTTGAGATATCCAGTCTGTTTCAATGGCAATAAATAAAGATAAATCATAATTTGGGAGGAGCAGGAACAGATGTATGGAGGGACACTGATCAAATATTTGTCATGGAGCCTAAGCAGTAAAGTAGAGGGATCATGCCTCTATGAACTTGTAGAGATTTCACTTCCTAGCCACCGATGTGTTGCATCTGAATTGCACCAAAAGAATTGTTATGTTCAGTCATATTTAGTGACACAGTTATGGATCTGTATTCCATGATTGTTGGGACCATCCTAACAGCTGTGTTTGAAGCTTTGCACCTCTTTTCAGAGGCTGAAGAAGGATCTCTGTTAAAGATGTCTGAGATGATAAAATATAGTAGTAAGAGCGCCAAGAGCCAAAGTTAGCTGAAGACTACATACTCCACAAGCAATTCACTGATCAAATTGCATTCATATCTTAAATGTGTAAAATAATCCCAGGGCCATGTATTTAGATTCCTGATACTGGTTTTATTTTTTCAGCATGCCACTGAAGTGTGCTAGGCTGTACCACAATATGTATTTGTGCAAAAATTACATTACAATATTTTGCATCAGTTTGCTGTTCTGTCAAATGTATTTTTTCAACTCTGTTTCAGGAACTTCCTGATTCAACAGGCACACGCCATTACTTCCCAGATTATTAGATAACCTTCATTCAAACTGAGTTTGTTGTTGCTTTTGTGCATTCTCCTCTGATACAATTAGCAGGGCTTTGCATATATATAAACAAAAGGAGAAAGAGAAGATAACTCCAAAAGCTCAGGCCTCTCTGGTTAGCAGATGGCCCAAAGTCTAGTAAGACTTGTGTTGTATAGGTATCAAGTGTGCTTAGTTTTCCAGTGTGATAAGAATGGTTGCATTAAGCACACTGTGACCATATTGTTCTAAGAGCTGAATGTTGAGAATTACAATTTGATTTAAAGCCAGTTCCATGACTGAATGTCCAGGTGTCACAGCAAGATCAGAGGATGCCAGCATATTTCTGGAACATGCATGAAGTCCATCACTACCCTGCTCCATCCCACCTCCTAGAATCCAGGCTGTAGCTGGCTCATCTGCAGGTCAGACTGCCATGGGTCTGGCAAAGGACCAGAGAGTGATGTATGGGGTAGGTTGCCTCAGCTGAGACACAATCTTACTCATGTTAATCACGTTTTAAGGATGTGGTGAAATGCAGTCAATGCATGGTGTAATCACAGGATTCTTAAACTTATTTACCAGATGAAACATTTATACAATTAGTGTATAATAGGCTGTTCTGATGATATATGTCCAAGTTAAGGTTCTGCCTTCTGCAGCTGGCTGCAGCAAATATTTAGAACAAAAATATGGCCATTCATTATTGCTTATTTATGCTTTTATAGTACTACTGAAAAGTCCTACATGTGACCACAGCTGGTTTCTCTGTAGACTGCAATTAAACTGTCTTCTAATCTGCAATCCTAGACAAGAGGAGAAATAGAGTTTAAATATTGGGTTAAAAAAGGATTTTATCACGTTATAACTGGTGCCCTGGTGTCCACTGGTCCTAGTCATACTTAGATTTCCTGTGGTAGTAGTTAAGGTTAAATGTGATTGTCATTGTGAGCTACAAGGGCATGCAGATATGAGAGACCACAATGCTGCTTGGAGCATCTAAGATTCAGAAATACATCATCTACTCTTAATGATGACCTCACTTTTGCTCGTTTCTGGAAATAGAAAGGAGGAAAAAAGTTCCTGCCATGTTCTCCTTTCAGTAATATGGAGAAAAATCTGGATGTAAACAAAAATCCTTTTGTTTGAGATTAGAAGCCATTACTAAAATAGCTGAACATGGGTTAGATTGATACTGTTGTGAAAGCACCAGTGAACACCTGTGATAAGTTACGAGCTGCATAATATACTAATTGAAACAGAACAATTTTTTAGGCTAGAGTTTTTCTGCTATTGTACAAGCAATGCAAGTGATGGGTCAGAATACACAAATTAAAAGAAATGTATTTTAATATGAAGTCCTGTAAATCACTTTGTAACCTAGAGTAAATGTGTAGCAGGTCTTACTCTTTTTAGAATCATTAAGCAAAAAATACACTCTGTATCTTAAGCATATGCAAGTAGAAGTGATCGAGACCTTAAGATAAAGTATTCTTTTGGGAAGACTTATTTGGCCAAAGTATTGCTTAATAGTAGATAGAAGAGAATTTCTAACACACATTGTGCGCAGCATGAAGTATAACATGGAGCCAAGCTGAACACCAGGGAAGAGATACAGCTTCTGTATGGGTTCCATCTCCATCAAGAAACTAAGATGAGAGTACACAGATAAACATTCTGACAGTTCTATTTATGTTTTTGTTTTGTTTTGTTTTGTTTTGTTTTTTTTGTTTGTTTGTTTGTTTTTTTTGTTTTTTTTTTGTGGGATGGGATTTGCAGTTTTGGTGGGGTTTTGGTGTTTTTTTTTTTTTTTTTTGTGTTTGTTTTTTTTTTTTTCTTGGAAAATAATCTTCAGCAAGAAAGCTATCTAACAGCAAGGAAAGTAGTACAGTCTTTGGTGCTGTTTACAAATAAGTGCAGGGAGCTTTAAATACACTGCCTGAACATTATTTCTATTCCACTGCTCCATGGCAGTTCTGAACAATTCAGGATGGTTTTGAGGAGCACTGGCAGCATGAGTATGTAGTCCTGCCTACCACATCATCTGCTGCTTGTCTCTGAAATGTGGATTAAGAGTATTTGATTTGAGTGCTTTGCAGATGCTGGAATGATGGTAAAGCAGTAAATTATCCCTCCAAGCTCCACTCTGAAACAAGTCAAATAAATATATTGCAATAGATATTAACATGTTCTTTTTTCTCCCTCTCTCACAGGCAAGTTATTTCAGTTTGCTTAGAAAAGCAAATGTGAAGCTATTTTCCATCAGAAAGTATATGTGCATTAGCTCTGCACATATATGTCTATTTATGTTTGTTCTTCAGCCAGCCCTTTACAAAGTGCAGTGTGGATATCTGTTAAGCTTTTAGCTCCCTACCCAGTTAGAGCATATCATAAAGCCTTAAACTAGATCAGTCGAAGGAACCAAAGGAGTTTCCAGCTTTATTTGATTCAGAGGACCAGCTGAATATTCCCTTTACAAGTACAGTACATTTGGGCCTTCAGCTATAGTGAACTACCACTGGAAAACGATAGTTTATCATTCACAGCAGTGAAAAAGGAGGTCATACAAGGATCACCTCTCCAATGACATAAACATGAGACTTTTCTCACAAGCTGTCAAACTTCAATTGTTGGTGAGATCTGTTGTGTCAGTGTTTCATAATAATTGCTTCTAAGTCTTGTTAAGGGTCTAAAACAAATTACCTGAGTGACATGCTTTTGGCACCAGTGAAGGAACAGTGAGGGGAATACATATTGCATAACAGACTTGCCTATCAAGATGTTCTCTGAGTTTATTGCAGCAATTTTACTATTACTTTCCATTATTAGAAATACCATAATAAAAGTTGCAAGTTGTCTCATGCTCACAAGGAAACATTTGTTCCCTGGATAATAGTCTAGCTGGCCAACATAAACTTGTTCATAACAATAGACTTCTTTTTAAGAAGAAGTGTTTTAAACAAACTGAAAAAAGCTAATCCTTTCAGTTATGAAGGCCTGTCTTTAGATTTAAAAAGTAATACTGACTGTCTTTGTAGTGTAAATCAGGTACTATTTCTCTTACACCATATGCAATAAATGGATGGTAGATTATATATATTAATAAAAATCAGCAACACACCTGTCCTAACCTGCTGAAACCCACTTGCCTGCAAAAATATATTGAATTAAATATATTTTTATGTATAAAATTTATATATATTTGCTTGTTAACAGCTGTAGAGGAAAGTGAAATGACTTCCTACTTGCAAAACACTGCTTCTATTTGATTATGTATAATGAGATTTGTATGAGAGTGTGGAAAGGGCTTCTGGGATTGGGTTTTTGTTGGTTTTGGTTTGTTTTTTTGT
Organism: Tyto alba; assembly: GCF_018691265.1. Taxonomy (NCBI): domain Eukaryota; kingdom Metazoa; phylum Chordata; class Aves; order Strigiformes; family Tytonidae; genus Tyto; species Tyto alba. The sequence goes on from NW_024881301.1 coordinate 24,719,849, forward strand.
TTTTTTTTTTTTTTGTTTTTTTTTTTTAACGTTGACCAAACATGCAAACAACCCCACTGAATGAAGAATTGGTCAGCCCATCTCCTTTTTACTTGCATAAGCATTTTTCATACAGAAGGTCAGATAAGTGAGCACCGTACCTTGCAAAACTTACGGTGTCAGTAATGAGTCAATTTAAGTGTAAAATAACTCAGGGGCAGACAAGAGGGACAAATACTTGATTACTTACTTGTGACTGCCACTTCTTTAGGCTTTTATTTGAAAAACAAACCATCAGCCAAAACCCCTCTCTGCTTGCAGGGCCAGGTCTATTTTTCAGGCACAAACTGCTTTTTGGATTTGATAAACAGGACACATCAGCTAACAATTTAAACTCCAAAGCCATAGTAATAGGTATATGGCTTTTTCCCAGAGGCTTGAAGTTAAAATGCTACAAGTGCTGCAGAATAGCAGCTAAACACATGTCCCTTGGGCTCTGCAAGGCTTCATTCTGCACAATGATGGAAATGTGAAAAACAAGTTGAATGCAGATTTGGCTGTTTCTACCAAGCTGCAAAAGCCTAGAGGATTTTGTCGGTTATGTCAGGGGATCAAGCTCTCATTGCTTAGTTGAAAGCAAAAAGTTATTGAGCTCAACTTTACTTTGTCCAGGACCAAAGAAGTAGAACTCTTAATTAGGAGCTAGCAGACATGATATTATCCTTAAAGTGGGCATATTACATTGCATAGAACAAAAATGACATTTCTTTGTAAAGCTTTTTTTGTCTGTCAGTTTTTCACTGCACTATCATGCTACTCGTTATTTGGGTTACGTTGTTGGTGACATTGTTTAAACGCCACCCCAATACACGAATTTGATGCAGTCTTCCTCTCCGTTGTTCTTAAACAGCAGTGCACTTTGCTGTTACTCATTCCTTTCAGTTTCAGAGGACTGAGGAATTCCCATCCTGGCCCTGTGCCTCCACCCCAGCACAGTCAGGGCCTGGGATGCAGTGGAGATGCTATCTGACCTGTGCAGCGCAAGCTCTTCTAAATATGCCAAGGTCACTAAGGGTTTTTTGAATAGCGTTGCTTAGTTAGAACTTTGGGGTCTCCTGGAGAGAAGCAGTAGTTGATGTGCATTAGGAATTACTCTATTTTTTTTTAACAGCAATTATTTTAAAGATTTGTGTAGTCATATAGTCGATGAATAGCAAGCACATATATCCCTTAGAATTGCATTTGCTGGGTGCCAGTAACAGTACGGCACTAAGGACTGCTGCCCTGGCTGAGCTTTGCACTTGCAGCTTGCTTCTGCCTTTGTAGCCTACTGTAAACAGCATAAAAGCTGTAGTGTGTAGGGACTGATTAGTATTCTAAAATAGTTTAAGAGCCCTCTGATGGGCCTCCTTCACATGTATTGTGTAAATCATGAGTACCAGCGCCAAAGGAGACATAAATTAAGCCATGTATGTTAGCGTGTAGTTGGCAAATGCAGTTATATGGACCTTTCTCTGGAAATACATTTTTAATATATTGAGTCAGCAGCAAAGATACAACAGCTTTTCCCACTAGGTAAAGAATCCAATTTCATTATGTGTTTGCTCAGTACAGGAACAAATGTAGACCACAGTGTGGTCTACATTCCAGTGGGGGTTCTGAGTATTACTGCAAAATAATGCTAATAATGCTAGAAAGTGGTTGAAATTATTATGGTGGTGATGTGTATGTGAAGTTTCACAAACAACTCTTCCCATCATCCTTGGCATCAGACCACCATTCTGCAAAAACAAAGCCATTCCATTCCATTTCCAAAATAAGACAAAATCTTCACCTCTTGCTGAGAAAATACAGTCCTACAAAACTATGCACCATTTATCACATACGTCTTGTCAATCCAAACCAAGCACTCTTCTTAACTGCCCACAAACTGACAGCGAGAAATATTGTTCTGTCATATTTTATTCTCCACATACATTCTAGAAACAACCCTATTTCAGATCCATTGTTCAGCTATGATCTGGACAGCCCAAGCTATTCTTCCCACCCTCCAAAGTATATAGTGGCTATAAAACCACACAAGAGCTCCCTGATTTACCTCCTGATACAGACCAAATACCACACTATAACAACTTTATGATACATGAGCAGTTTCATGCCTAATTACTCTAGTTGTGTGTGCAAAATTAGAGGCTCAGTCTAGAAAATCTGTCTCAGTTGTTTCAGAACTTGAACAGTATGGATTTTCATTATTATTACTTTTCAACTCAGGTCTGAACTCTGGGGTCAAAGTAATTCTTGATGTAATTAATTTTACTTCAACCTTTCTCACGTTCTAAAAATAAATATTTAAAATTTTAAAGTTAGTTTTATCCATGTAGTGACATGTATCTTTATTCATTTGGAAGTCCAAATGAAGGTCTTTTGCAGTTATTTAGAAATTAATTTCTGTAAATCTGTTAAAAGGTAATTAAGAGAGTAAGATATTTTATCATAAACTTTTGTGATACAGGAAGTAGTCTTTGCATTTCAAATGTATTTTTCGTGTTAAGTAGAAGACACATGTTCTGTGATAAGTCCGTTTGGGCCTTTTTGATAAAGATGATTTGCAGAGAGCTGAAGGCCAGTGAATTCCCCTAGCCTCAGGCTGGGCTAGAGGAATAACCATGGCCTTTTGCATCCCTACCCTGCTGAGTAGATTTCTGAGAAAGTGTATTTGTGTTGTTCATAGACTCCATCAGTCCAATCCCTTTCTTCCAGCAAGGAGCCATGATGGAAAATAGCTCTTTGGCACAAAATGCTTATGGTGTCATGGTATTGTCCTGTTACGTATTGCTCAGCATTGTGTCTGGTTTAAAGATAAACGGTCCATCCTGTGACTGCTGAGATTTTGGGATTAGTTCTTATTCCAGAGCAAGCAGGCTGACTGGACAAGTGAGGAGGGCTGATCACATATCTGTGGCACTTCCACCAGTGTAGTTACTTCTGAATCTTAGATGTGAAATTAGTGTATTGTTGCCCTATGTTTGTGGGGAACAACTTTTCCTGCAATAATCTGAAGGAGTGATCAGATAAGCCGCTGAATATCAATTAAGTCCTATTGACTTCAGTGACACGGGATATGACCATACACCTCCTGTGATTTATATGGTGCTGTAAGCTAAAATATCTTTTACAGAATGACGATCAGTGCAGTTTTCTGACAGCTAATTATGTGACTCTCACAATTTGGAAGTACTAAACAAGATTTCTGTCATAAACAACATCATAAATCTAGAATAATTCAAGTTTTATTGTAATGCATTACATGGAAGTTTAGATCATCTACTGAGGTTCTTTTGTGTCTGCTTCTCTCTGCAGTAGTGGGGTTGTACTGACTGGGTCTAGGCCTACTGTAAAATGCTGTTTCTGCTCTCAGAAATGCCAGGTTCTACCAATAAAATCCTGGGAAACAGACTAAGTGAGTCTGTAACTTTGTCAAACCAACTGAGTTCAGGAGGTTCCCTGATATATGAAAACGATTAAACAGATTATTTTGGATATTACTATTTTTTTAATTACAGAGTACAGTTTTATAAAATGTAACAGTGCCAGAACTTTTGTTTTTGCTTGCTTCAATCCACTGTGAAATCATATGGAGTATTACTTGTATTTTTTTAACAACAGATATCAACATTTTTCAAGTTTGTTTTAACTGTAGTTTAAAAATAATCTCATGCTATGACCACATAAAACTTTCAAGGCATGTTGTTCATACAAGCTCACTAATCAGTGATGATGCACCATAGTGTTTACTAGATCAGCCAATCAGACATTTAGTAAACTTAGAGGCTAAATGAAGTCAGACACTGCAACTACAAGGCAATTTCCTTTTCTGAATTGAGATCAATATTTACTAGCTTTCTACAATGTTGCCTATGCTTGCTTGATCAGCATCTGCTTCTGAAGACCATTGATTGTCCAGAAGGCCTTTTCAAAGGCAGATAATGCTCTTTTCAAATACACTTTGTATTGATCAGCAAAAAGAAAGTTTTTGATGGTGCAGAGTGCAAAAGCCATTTATAAAGATTAAGGACAGTGATATGTCGCTGTGGGTCACAGCGAGGTTGAATTAATATGGGCTAATGCATGTTCTACTTTTGAAGACAATAGAAAAAAGTATTTGAGGATTTAAGTGATAGTATGCCTCCACTTGCAAAATACCTGCTATACTATCTCCAGGGAATTAAATCTTTCTCCTTCAAAAATGAATTGCTTGTACCTACTCTCCAGCCTCTTCCTACATGACTGCTCATATTCTGTGTCCTATGACAAATTAATGTATTAACATGACAGATCATGGAATTTGATAAAACCCAAAAAATCCTTTTGATTTTTGGTGTTTTATACCAATATGAATTAAAGACAGATGAATGCAGTCAGAATTTTTATGGCAAAATAAATAGGCTAGAGTAATAAACAGGTATCTTGGACTTTCAGAAAAAAAAACCAAGGTTAATCCAGAACTAAATTTCAGAGATTTTCATAAGCTTTACAGTTGATTCTTCTCCCTGTTTTTTTCATGTTTGGGGAACATGACACATCTGAATTTTGTTCTAGAAATGTAAGAGTTTGTTCTGAAAGCCAATATATCATCCTGAAAGGAAAAAGATGATGGTGTAAGAGTTGGTGCTATGAGGGTTTTATGCAGGAGATGAGGCTAGGAAGAATTAAGAGGGCTTCTTCAAGCATGTCATAGACCAGTTATGCTTCTAAAATAAAAAAAATTACAAGACCGTAAGAGCGTGTATGTTCTGCTGTTGTCTGCATCTCTCCAACAGCAATAACTGCAGCGTATCTATGAAATAAGCATTTGGTTTTCTAGCTGGAGTTCTCTGCAAATGCCAGGGTTGATCACTGGAATATGACACATACTTCCCATTAAAGTAAACAGCAGTGGTGTATATATTCAAGGACAAAATTCTACTCTGAGACTTTTAGCGACTTCAGTAACATGTATTTTACATACAGGAAATATGTCTCTCCTGAGCCTCTTGTCAAAACTCTCTCTCCACATACGAATCTTCTTTGCTGAAGAAAAGGGTGAGACCCACAAAGTGCGTTCTGTTGTCTTAACTGAAGGGAATTGATAATGATTAAACAATTCACTTGCCAGATCGTGAAAGCTCACATTCACATAGTTTGTCTGAGGGTTTTTGAATATTGTGAAGTTATTCAATCCTTTAACAGGCACTTTCTCTCCTTTGGTCATGATTATTTAAAATAGTCTTTTCTCCAACAGGTGAAACTTCCTGGTGACATTTTCAAAGACAGAAAGTGCAAAATAAACTGGCACTAAATTTCCCAGGCATCCCTATTAGTACTCATAGAGCAACACCTCCAAATGTATGTAAAAACAAAGAAGATACAAGACGGAGAGTTGAATTTAGTTATGAGTGTCTAAGGGAACTGATTCTGACCCAAGATGCATAGCTGAAAAAGCGCAGACAGAGCCTGGGAAGGCTGAATTATTTCTGGAGTGGCCAAGTATATCTGTGACAAGAGCCTGACTGAAATAGGGAAGAGGCTACTTTTGGTTTGCCTTCTCCTCTCACACAGAAGACAGGGTTTTTCTCAGTTTGACCCTGGGGCTTCCTTTGACAGTTTACTTTTGCTCTTTTAAGCCCATTGAGCTTTTTTTCATAAACTTTTCTTGGTTTTCATCCATCTCAGGTCCCTGGAGCAGGTCACTGCTTCCAAATGTTTTATCATTTTTCTTGTAACGCTATTATATAATATATTTAATGTGGAGGATCATGTCAAAGTGAAATCTAAACTGGGTTAATCTGAGAGTCTATGGTTGTTTCCTCCTGTCCATTTGGGGAGCTCTGATGTTTATCTGTTTTCAGATATGCTTTTTACTCCTGTTCCACAAGGATGGCATGTCCTTACCAGATCACAGGGGCCTCATGCCTTTCTTCGGATGTCAGCTGATAGACCGATTGCAATTATTTTTTTCTAAGACATAGCATATTTGGTTAAATCAATTATTCCACTTCCATATGCATATGTTATCCTATTCAGAATAAAACTTTTGCTTCTTCACACCCTTTAAGCCATGTAGTGTGATTTAAATGATTTTCAGTTTATTTGAGAAGAATTTCTTGAGTACACATGCAGTATGCATTTTAAAGAGTCTGTGGTCTTTGCATTTAACACCTTAGTGCCTTTCAAAGAGGTCTTCACGTACTGTGAGAGAAAAAACATCTACCATTGGTATCAATATTTGTTGTATTAGTTTTTCCATGAAGGTTCTCTCTATTTTGCACATATCATAAATGACAATATTAAGCTCTATAACAAATTTTTTAACAACTGTGTATCTCATGTCAGTGAAAAAAAGTATCAGCTGTCACCATGATTAACGAGCAAACTCCAGTGGAAGTAATAACATGAATACTCTGCACACAAAGAGGTATTGCAATACAGATATTTTATTACCCGTGTTTACAAATGAACCAAATAACTGCACACCCACATAACATGTGTTTATGGTTGATATAATTGAAGAAAATATGCCAAGAATTGCAGTTTTCACAAAACCAATAAATGTTTGTTGATTATGTGATGCTAAATGCAGTGCCACTTAAGACTAAACATCTCAAAAAAAAAAAAAAAAAAATCCCCAATCCCAAAATAAATGATATTCTGCATCTTGAGAGAAAAAAGGTAATGGAATTTTTTTTAAACTAAAAAAAGATATCTGAAGACAGTGATAGTGTTACTATTTTTATTATTGTTATTTTTATGCCATTTATATTCTATTAAGGGATATGGCAATATAACATAATTTCAAACTTTATTATTGAACAAAATCATTTTTTACAATTCAGAGCAATGCTTTTTGTCTGGAGAAAAAAAAACAGGCACTGTTTTTTTTTTATTTAATGGGGCAAAAATACAGCCAAAAATGTTGTGTTTTAATTTATGAATGAAGTTAAAAAAACAAACCAAAACAAACCCCAAACCCCAAATAGTATCTACATTGTAGCACAATATATGGTTTTATTTTTTCTTAAGACTTGACTGTGTGATAATCAAGACATATTAAAAACTCCTTGACATTAGTGTAATGAAATAAGCCATTTAGAGGTATTACATTTTGAAAATCTTTTCTGCTACAAATGTTCTCAGGCCTTTTTATAAAGCACTTTAGTTGCTCAAGAATTAGTCTTACAGACTTCTCTTCTGTAACATTTTCAGGGATTTCTTTCACCATTCTTTCTTATATTAAGACAATGTCCTGGGTTGAGTGAGTGGTGGAGTTTTTTGGTGGCAGGGGAGGGGGCTATCGGGGCGGCCCCCTGTGAGAAGCTTCTCGAAGCTCCCCCAGCTCCAAGTCAGCTCCACTTCTGTTTGGGAAATTGAGCCAATCGGCTGCGCCTCTGCGATAATGTATTTAAGAAGGGACGTGGTGACGGGCAGTCGGACTTGTGAGGAGGAGTTGCTACAGCTGCCTGAACACCAAGGTCAGTGGAGGAACAGAGGAAGAAAGGAGGGGGGAGGTCTGCCAGAGCAGAGACCCCCCTGTATCCTGTGGTGAGATGGCAGGGCGGCCCCCCCCTGCCACCCATGGAGATCTACAGTGAGCAGACATTGAATTATGGCCTGTGGCTCCTGCTCGACTGATCAAGGTTCTGTGCCCAAAGAAGGCCAGGGTCTCATGGGAAAAGGTATCCCCGCTGCTGTAATTCAGCGCTGGGAGGATTGCAGCATGCGGGGGAGTCCCACGCCGGAGCAGCTCAGGAAGGGCTGCAGCCGTGGGAGGGAATCCAGTCAGAGGAAGTTAGTGACTTATGATGGAGCAGTGTGGGGAACGCTGCGGCCCATGGGAGGAATTTAAGTCGGAGAAAGTTTGTGGAGGACTGTCTCCTGTGAGAGGGGGACCACGATGGAGCAGGGGGAACAAGTTCCGGACACTCCCCTCACTGAAGATGAAGAAAGTGGCAGCGCTGACTGCACCCCCCATTCCCTGCCCTTGCACCACTGGGGGAGGAGGTAGAGATATCAGGAGCAGAACTGAGCCCAGGAAGAAGGGAGGGGTGGGGGGAAGGTGTTCTCAAGATGTGGCAATGCTTCTCACTGTCCTACTCTGTTATGTGTTGTTAGTGTCTGTAATAAATGTATGTTCTTTTTTTTCCTTCCCCTAACAAGTCTGCCTTTTGCTTGTGATCATAAAGGGGAATTTTTCCCCATCCCAGTCCTATCTCGAACCCCAAGCCTGGTTCTCTGTCCCTTCTCATTGCTGGAGGGGAAGGGAGAGAGAGCTGCTGCATTGTGGTTGGCTGCCAACCAGGCCCAAACCACAACAGACAAACATCCCATTAGTTCTCAGCTTCTTCCAGTCCACCTCAGAAGTTATATAGCAAAGGAAGCAGTCAGTGGTGAACCACCTCTCTGTACACCATGAGATGTTTCCTGCTGAATGGCGAATGGTTTTCTGCTCCATGGTGTGTACAGCTTGAGAAAGTCTGATACAATATATATACAAACTGTCAGACAAAATGAGTTCAAGAGGTATTTCATTCTCACTCAAAGTTAAGTTTATTGCTTTCCCTCAAGAAGATACAATATTGGCTGAAGTAATGCATAAATGGTCAAGAAGCTTCCCTTTGACAATGGAGAAGACTCTGCTAACCTCTCAGCTACTACTACCTCCCCAGCTCTTTTCTAAACCCCGAATTTCAGTGGAGTTTGTTTTCCACTTGGCAGAACACTACAGAGATACAAGATGAAACTTTGGTTGCCTGTTAAAACAACTGTTGATTTTCAGGAGTCCATGGTTTTACCAATTCTGTGAAAAGCTTATCTTGTTTAAATTCATGAAGTCAATGTGTGTTTTTTCATGGAGCAGAAACATAATCAGAATAATTTTGAGTCCTTTGTTACCCATTCTGAAGATGAGGCTTACTGAGCGACTTAGAAATAGTTAAATTGGATTCATCTGGCTTTATGTTTTTCATGTCACTCCTCCAGATCCAGAAGAGAACACGTGCCTTCTTGGACATCACTTGGTGGCCTCAACTGCAGCGAAGTAGGTGTGCCACAAAGAGGTCCCAGAACAGTCTTGGAAAGATGTATGTACCTGGTTGAACCAGAATTGGACTGCAGCCACACATCATGAGAAGCGAAAAGCTAGTGGAACAAACAGTCCTTCTACATCACTGCCCACCTCCTCCCACCCTATGGTCATTGCGCTTTGTATACAAACTGTTTGTGCCACTGAAGTTCCTGCTCCAACACCAACAGCTGATCATTGTGACTAATGTTGCCAAGTAATTGAAATTTGCTTAGTCTGTAAAGGTAGATAGTTCACTTACTTGGGGCCCAATCCACATTTCTGGTGTACGTTTATGTCAACCTGTCTTACCTGCTGCCAGCTACCCTACAAGGTTTTTTTTTGTGTGCCTGCTTAGATACACAGTTCTCCTGTCCCACTATCAATAGATGCTGGCCTGACTGGATCTGTGTATGTGAGCACCCAGTCTGCATAAGAAGAGTCACAAACCAGATAAAATCTGAACAGCAGTGGGGCTTTTTAGGTCCCACAACTATCCTTGCAACATACGAGATACCAAATCCTGCAGTGTGAAACTTGTATGTCTCTCAGACGTTGCAGAGCCCACAGCCGTGGGAGGATTAGGTTCAAGCTGGTGCTTTTGTTATAGGATTGGCTTCTCAAGGTTAGAAGTTTGGTCTGAGAAACTGACTTTCAGGAAGATGGCCAAGATGCAAAAGCCAGCTTGGCACTTGGCACTTGACTAAAATTGTCTCTGTCCATGCCATAAGCATCACTACACGCTGGAGATGGGGCCAGCTGGGCCCTTTTTGCTGACTTTCTCAAAGACAGCCTTGACAGGGTGGCATTACTGAGGCTGTGTGTCTCAGGTTGCTTAGTATCTTTCTGACCTTGCGTGGACATAACTGAAAAAATACTCACGGTGCGCTCGCACCAGCCTCTTTGCTCGCAGGCACTGTTTGCTCCTTTGTTTGGGGCACGCCTGGCCTTTAAAGGAGATGGGTGTGGGGGTGTGTGCAGGTGGCGTGCGAGCTACTGAATGCGGGGTATGGCAGGTACAGAGGGTGCAGATGCAGTCTACCCGTGGATCCCAGTTCCTCGCTCATATTCTCCATTCCTTTCTGTTTCTGCTCGGAAAGCATGACTGACTCTCATATACGGGGTACCCCAAGGAGGCTGTAGAACCATCTGAGTGTAGAGCAGTGTGCCTGTGCAAGGCTGGGCATGCCCAAACAGCCCGTGGTGTGAAAATATGAGAACAGTTTATCTTGGGACATTTTCACAGGGGGCAGATTTATGGTGTCCTCACATATGTGTGTGGACATAGCCACAGCAAACCTTTTACAGTTCTTATTTGGGTGTCCCTTCCCTTTTCTGAATTTATTCCTAACTATGTCACGTCCTTCACCTCAGCTTCACTCAGTTGCTACTTTTCTGCTGTTACCATTCTGCTGTTACCAGAAAAGTTACCTTTTCTGCTGTTTCCATTCTTCTTTCCATATGCCATGCTTGTGCTTAACAGCTTCCCATTTACCCCAAGAAAAGCAGTCATGGGTTGACATTTGTTGAGTTTATGCTGTTCACTTTGTGAATTTTATTCCTTCCTGTCATTTTCATATATCTTGTTTAATTTAATTGTAAGCTGTTTAAAACAGGGGCAGCTTTTCTGTGTTCATATAATGCCTCGCTCAATGTGTCTGTGACCTCAATAATTACTTAGGTGCAATTATAATAAAGAGTTATTATCAGCTATAATAATTATTATAGGACCAAGAAAAATAGTCATATCCTTAGTGCATTCCTCTCTGGCTCTTGAGCAGTGAATGAGCCTGAACACAGTTGTGTACTCTGCCCTATGTATTACAGCAATGATGTTTTGGAAATGTTTTTGAATGTTTACAATGAACTGATCAGTTCTTCTTCGCTGGTGCAAAATGGGATATTATCCCGTTGCTGACCAAGGAATAAATCTTACCATTTTATCTTACCATGTCATTGTTGTCATTACTACAATTGTTTCAGAGATCTTTTGAGGATGGTTGCATTTTTCACCTGAGACATTTGTTGGAAAATAACAGAGGTTTGAAACTGTTCAGAGGGGGCTAGAATAGCAGGGAAAAGTCCTGAGTGGTGTGGGCAAAGTGCAGGTTTGTAAAGTTAAACTATGTATTTAACACAGACAAATACTTTCTGCTGTGTGTCTTAACAAGGCAGCACACGTACATCACCCCATGTATGTGAGGCAGATAAGGATATCAAATTTTTAAAATATTTTCCTCAATTTCAGAGTTTTTAAACAATGATGCTGGCAAAGAACTATTGTAGTTTATTCAGTTTGGATGCTCTTCTTAAAAGTAGCTAATACAGAGAAACTATTTCCAGTGCTGTAGAATTTGTTTGGACTCACTGATTTTTAGCAGAAGAAAACTCAGGCTAATATTCAACATATAGTCTGTATTTGTACATAATGCTTTTTTCACGTGTTCTTCTGTAGGTCTATTTACTTGAAAAGCAGATCTTGTTCCTAAGTGCTCCATAACTAATGGTAGCTTCTGAGTGAATGCACACAAGACAACACTCTGTCTTCTCATGACACATGCTACTATACTCTTCTCTCTTCTGAATGAGGCTCAAATCTCATCCTCCTATATTCACTTTTTTTTTACCCTTGACTGGAATACTAAATTGATGTACATCCACCCCTACAAACCAAAGCCAGTTCCAAAACACATTAAGGATAACAGGTGCAGATTTCTGAAGATGAGATATGCCTTCTAGTATGAATGAATTAAAAATGTGGATATCCTCCAGAAGCCATCAGAATAATCTAAGTGATGTAGAAAGAATAGCTTGTGATAATGTTACCACTCATTTCTCAGGGAAAATTTACTGCGTGAGAAATCTTAATGTTACATACACCGAGATCCTCAGCTGTGGGATGACCATTGCCAGCCTAGAAGGAGATTTTGAATTTAAGACCTGGCTGCTCAGTGCTTAGCATTGCAATGAGTCCCAGTCAAATGTTAGGGCTTACCAGAAAGAGAACACAAGGTAAAATGCAAAACATTACACCATTGTGTAAATACATATGTAGATGCCCTACATCTTGAACACTGTGAACAGTCAGATTATTTCTGTCACCCTTCCTCATTTAAAAAAAAAAATACATAGAATAGCTCTGCATAAGGAACAACTTGATTGGGTGGGACTCTTCAACTCAGAGAAATGGAGGAGCTTTGAAAGAGTATATAATGCATGTCTGTGAAACCCTGGAGAATGTGTATAAGGTTTGGTTATTTGCTTATTCTTCCAATACAAGATCTAGGGGCTGTCATCATGAAATGGCCTGGGGCTTCTTCAAAACAAATGGTGCACATGTCCATGTTATTGTCACAACATATATCTAGTCTGAGGAACTTCAACCTGAGGATGCTATTAGTGCTAAAATATTTACAAGAAATCAAGAGGTGAACAGCTGAGTGAATGAAAAAGAGTGAAAAGGAGATGAAAATGGAAAAGATTGTTAAGTACAAGGATACTACCTCTGGCTCAGAAGGCTCATGTTGCAAACTGTTCAAAGCTGGAATGGTATTTGTGGGAAGTACCACCATGCAGTCACTGTTCTGTTGTGTTTAGGCATCCATTTCTCGTTTCCACGAGAGATGAGATATAATTTGTGTCTTAGATCGGACCTAGTACACCAGTTTTTGTATTATTTTGTTAAATTCTTATGAGAATTGCTTAAGACTTCACATAGGAATAAGAATGTAATATGGGTATCAGAATCAAGCATTAGTATTTTTCAGAGATGTTTACAAGGCTTAAACATGACTTTAAAATGACACTTTTTTCTGACTTTCTCTGTTATGCCAGTGTTTCTGATCAATAAAGATTTCTGACATGTAGCCTACCAATGATGTTGTAAAACCTCCTTTGTTTACTCATATACTTTGATGAACTACATCATTGTTATGGTACTGGAAAGACAGATAAAGAATTACACTTGCAGTACCAGAGATCTGTTAAAATATTTTATCACCATTATATACACCTACAGAGCATATGCAATGCAGTGGTTTCCAAACCTTTTTGTTTCCTTATATTATCTAATACCAGGGAACAAGTGTCATAATTATCAATACAGCATGTTCTCACAAGTATATTGAGTAGTCTAATTATCTCTTGGTTAACAGGCAGGACCCATTATGTAGATTTGATCTGGTCATATTTACTATTGGTTTGATTATAGGTGCAAATAATAGTAATAAAAAATGCCTCATTCATTTTGTGGATAACGTAAAGCATTCAGATAGACACCTGGGGGCTCTACTTCTGCCAGTTGTAATGGGTTGTCCTGCTGCTCACACTCTAGTTGTCATTCAGGCACATATGCAACTGCTGTAATAGAACTGTTGCAGAAGCAAGCAAAGTCTGAAAGAGTCTGTGCAAAGTAAAAAAAAAATCACAGCTACATTTTATTCAGATTCTTCTACTCTGAAGTGGAGCTGCTTTTGCAGTCAGTAGCTTCCCTGTTGTAGCTGATCCAGCACAAGGCTTTCTAAAGCTGTTATGTTCCCATGGTAATAAGAGTTGTTACTCTACAGGAGAAATGCTGTTGCAGAAAAGAACTGAGATGCCAAGCTAGAAAAATGGATTCTGCCTTCAAGATAAGTTCAGAATCTCTTCATATGGCAGAGCTGATTATCCTCCATAGTTCTACTCTTTATACAAAGAGTGTGGCTCCATATGTGTAAACACAACTCATGGGTAGAGCTGAAAAACTGCTCTGCTGGCATTGCAGGGACTGTAGACCTGCCTCTAAGATATGAAGATATTAAAAAGCTAAATCATATGGGCAAAAGTAATGTGTCTATGTTTGACTCATTTTTCAGTAAATATGAATTATATAAGTAGGGATGGTTTGCCCACACATGAGGCTTTAAAAAGGCTATTTTCAATAACAGTGGCAACAAAAAGGTGAAAGCAAAGAATGGTACCTCTTTCAAAAAGCAGTTTTATTTGGCACTGGCTACTGATCAATGCTAGCTTACAGCCTGACCTTGTCCTGAGGTCTGAGCCCTTACCCAGTGTAGAAACTGTGGGCCAAGGCTGCCAAACCAGTGCTTCTCCCTGTTCCCGTGCTCTGTTCACACGCAAAGCTTCTGATACTCCCTTTCTCGCTTCCTCCAGATAGGCATGCCTCCTAAACTCTGCTCCCACAGTCTGAAGTGAAATGTGGATAATTGCTTCGCAAGCACAATATGTGTTCAGGCTTCTTCCAATGTAGAAATTGTGATGAGCTGGAGGATGTTCAGAGGAGACAGGCTGCTGAAGGCATGAGATTTTTTGCATCTACACAAACTGAAGTTTCCAGAGATGATGTTTGTGATCATGTTTGTGAACATTTATTGGAAGAGCGGAAGGTAAACCTGCAATAGTCCCAACAAATTTCGTGCTTTGCTATAAGCTCTAAGGATGTAAAGTTTCAGTGAATGATGTAACAGTATGTGTATGTGTTTATTATTTTAATGTACTTAGTGTAGACAAAAGAATGTATCTTCTGAGCCCGTTCTCAAAAATTTCTCAAACATTTATTTTTAGACACTACGTTACTGATTTTTTTTTGCCTTTATACTTGATTTCACTTATAGAAATCCGTTGACTTGAGAGACTATATCCCACTTTGCTGTGAGAACTGAATCAGACTCCACCTTCTTTACTGCAAAGTTTCTTTAAGATCAATGCAAGGTTGACTTGAGTCTAAACTGATTGCTTGTCATAGCTAGTTTAGAATTGTTTCTTATCTCAGTGTTTTTTGATTGTTGTCCAAGGCTTGCAATATGGTTAGGTCTGAATGTGTGTCAGCTGAGAAGCAGGTAGGCACTCTTACCTTGCTGAACAAATGTGGCTTCCTCACCTTGAATGATTAAGGTTGCAGAACTGTGGTATGAACTGTGGAGTGCTTTTGCCCTAGTAGCATTGGATACAAATTTGCAGAATCAAGCTCTAGTTCTTTTCCTACTGAAACATCCAAAGTACAAGCTTATTCTATGAGGCTTTAGGTTGTCTAAGTAATAAAAAAACAAAAAGTTGATTAGACTTTAAAGAGTCAGCATATGTCTTTTTCAATGATAAGACAGTATATTTATATCATAAAGAGGGAAAAATTTGTCAAGAAAAAAAACAACTCGATTTTTAAGATCTGTTTTTGCATATTTCTTATGTTTCCTGGAACATTCAGATTATATAAAGATGAAAGGTTCTTATTTAAGTGTTCATTCTTATTTGAAGTAAGTCAAAATGAGGTCTCTTCAGTAGAAAAAGACATAAAGAAGTAGATAATTCAGACATATCTGTCCTGCAATTCAGGTATATTCTCAATGTCTGACCTGATTTGAATGAGGTCACTGCCATGTTTGGGATTGATGTATTGACTAGTTTCATTTTTGTTAAATATAATTTGACATGCAGTTAAGTATATTTTAAATCTCTAAATACTGTAAGCAAAATAATAATAAAAAAAGATGGAATAAAAAATGTTGAAGTACAAGAAAATAACATTCCCCTATAGTTCTCATTTATAAAATACTTTACATTTGAGAAACTCAAATTTAGCAGAAATTTTGACTGTTAATGGTGCATTTTGTATTTTTCTGCACTCCTGTTAAATTTAAACTCAGGAATTCCTAGAACACCTTTCACATGAACTATAACAGTTTCAACTGAATGATAGGCTGAAGGACTGCCAATGTGTTGATCAATTCCTACACAGATCTATACAGCAGGTGGTTAATACTGCCAAAATATTTAAGATGAATGAAATTACACCAGTCAGTGAGCTCTATTACTTTCTTATTTTTCTGAGTCTGTGACTACAGAAGGAAGGTTTGTCAGTCACACCTCTGCAGTGGTCATTCTACCTCTAAACTCTGTTTCTTGGGTGGTTAGAGGGCTGTCACATGTATATGACCATCAAAGTGGAAGCAGTAGATAAATTCTCAGTAAATCTTTGCTTGGAAGCTAGGCAGAGTGGTATTAGGAAAAAGATGCTAAACACCTCACAAAAGCCATTTTTTATCATTACTATTGTCGTGGTTTGAGCTCAGAGGGCAACTGAGTACCATGCAGCTGCTCGGTCACTCCTTCCCTCTCAGGAATGGGAAGGAGAAAATGAAGTATAAGGCTCCAGAATCAAGGTAGGGACAGTGAGGAGTGACTCACCTATTATGGTCACTGGCAAAAGACAAACTTGTTAGGGGAAGAAAAAGAACATAAACTTAACTCAGACAGTAACAACAACAACACTTAACAGACAGAGCAGGACAGTCAGGAGCATTACCACATTTTAAAAACACCTTCCCTCCCCCAATCCCTCCCTTCTTCCTGGGATCAGCTTTGGTCCTGATTTCTCTACGTCCTCTCCCCCAGCAGTGCAGGAGGCAGGGAATGGGGGTTGTGTGGTCAGTCCTGCCACTTCTTCGAACTCGAGGGGGTGGGAGGAACTTCTGGCATTCTTCCTCTGCTCCAGTGCGGGTTCCCTCTCACAGGAGACAGTCCTCTGCAAACTTTCTCTGACATGAGTCCTTCCCATGGGCCACAGCCCTTCCTGAGCTGCTCCGGTGTGGGCCATGCCTATATGTTGCAAACCTCCCAGCACTGAACTACAACAGTGGAGGCTTCCCGCAAAGTCCTGGCCTCCTTCAGGCACAGCCACCTGATCTGGCATGGGATCCTGCACAGGCTGCAGGTTGGCATCTGCTCCACCATGAACCTCAGTGGATGGCAGGGGGACAGCTCTTCCCTCTCACCACGGGCTGAAGAGGGGTCTCTGCCCCAGAGCACCTCAGCCCCCTTCTTTCTTCCACTGACATCAGTGTTTGCATAGGTGTCCTTGCAACTCCTCCCAAGCCCATCTCCTCCTCCCAGGTTCCCCTTCTTAAATACATTATCACAGAGGTGCAGCCACTGTCGCTGATTGGCTTGGCCCTGGCCAGAGGTGGGTCTGACTTGGAGCCGGGGGAGATTTGAGAAGCTTCTCACAGGGGGCCACCGCTGTAGCCCCCTCCCCTGCTACCAAAAACCCCTGCCATACGCACAAGCCCAGCACAGCTCTTCTGTTTATAAAATGCATCTTAGGATGAAGTAGGACTGACAAATGGTAGGAATGGAATTTGAAGGAGTAACCCTAGTCTTGCTCTTTGAGTCGATACAGAATTTTAAGGGCTGGGTTGCTATTTAAGATTTCTGATGTAAAGAGCTTATAGCTTCTGGTACTGATCTTGCTGTTACTGTGAGTAATTTAGTTTGTCTGAAAATACATAATTTCAGACTCCAGTGGATCTCAGCAGATGCATACTGTTAAGCATGTATTTGCAAATTGGGACTTAAATGGATTTCAGCAAGAAGTGCAGAGAAAGAAATAGGTGATAGTGGGTGGAGCACACAGCTGATGTATTTCTCCACTGGTTGTTTTAAAATCTTTTCCATTTCTTGTTGCTTGTGATATTGTGAGTGTCCCACCAAAATAAAAGGGAGATTCATCACAGATTCTACAGGGTCCTTCTGGATCACCATAAGGTTTTTGTGGTCAGGCTGCCTTTTTCCTTTCCAGATCTTTCATCTTTCATTAATACAGTCAGTTCTTTCTCATATTTGTCATTCTCACTCTTCTTTCCAGTAGCTTACTTAAAAGCAAACAAAAACTCCAGACTATTACATTAACAATAAAAAGTACTTATTCACCCCACCCCTCAGTGTGTATGAGTTAGTCCAGTCCAGTTGTTCCTTCTTTGCCTAGAAATTCCTTCATCATTCTAATAGGAGGATGAAGATTTGTGGCTGTCCTTTCTCACTCGTCAATTTGGGAGCTGGCACTCTTCATCTATTTCTTGAAGTCACCCCAGCTTGAAAATATATGGATGTATATGTATATATATACATATATGTATCTGAAAAATTCTTTAAAAAGATTTTAGGTTCTAATGATTTAGGTTCTGGCAGTACCCAAAATAGTGTAACTGCTTTCTTAACAAATAGACTTATTCCTTGCAGAAAAAAAAATGGTTGTTATCTGGAATGGCAAAGCAGATAAAAGGGAAGACAATTATACAGAAAACCACAGCAGAGAAGTCATTTGACAAATGTGAAGAGCCTTGTTTCCATTTCTGTTAGGATAGTTACAGTGTATAGGGAAACAGTAGGAAGAAATAAAAGAAAAAGGAAGAAAAGTAGACTGAAGGGAAGTGAGATTAAAAGATACAGAAGGGCAGGACAAATTAGGATGTGGAAGGCTGCAAGGCTGAGAGCTAAGGCAAGATTTCAGTGAGACCTCCTGAGTCCTATTTGAACAGATCATTTTTCTGTAATCCCCCTAAGACAGCTGCTAGACAGCGACAGCGTTCCTCTGAAAAGGTGGAGAACAAGTCATGTTCCTCACTGTTTCAGACTCTGATAGTAGAAGGGAGAAGTAAATGGATAAGCAGATGAAAAGTAGTTTTGAGGAATCAATAGAAAAGACAGTACATCTTATGTTCTTTGGAAAAAAGGGAATCAGTGTGAGATGGAACACAGAGCATCCCCATCCAAGAACACGGTATGTATAACCTGGTGTTTATAATTATGCCCAGGGAGAGAGAAGATGCAGATTTCAATTCTCTTATGCAGTGGAAATCTTTTATAGCCTGGGTTGGTCCTCTGCCAGAGCTGCCTCCAGATGTGGTCCTTTGGTTACTAGCCAACTACAAGGCCATAGTATGGCTCTGTGTCAGGGCTGTAGAAGTGTTTGAAACTCAAGTTTGATAAGGAATGCAATGATCACCAAGAAACAGTTTATAGCAGGCTGGTGAGTTTAGGAAACACTGTTGTAACCAAGAAGCTGTTAGAAAAGAGGGGGTCACCAGCCTCCTCTGACACCTCTGCTTTGTGAGAAAGGGCTGGCTGGAAAAGAAGGTTATGGCTTTGTACCAGAGATTCACCTGTTTCCCAGAAAACTCCTTAAATGTGATCATGTCACACTCTCCTTGATGCTTCCCACTGTGCACTTTCAGCAACTTCCCAGTAAGCAAGCCAGCTTTTGCTGATCACATTTTCTGCTTCTTCACTTTCTCTGTCTGCTGAATAGGAAGCCTCCTGCCTCTCCTTGAGATGGTGAGTATGTCTAGGCTTACTTCTAAAAAAGCTACTGGAAGCTTTCAAAGAGACCTTCTAGAATTACAATGAGGTTCCCTGACATTTCAAGGTTTTTTTCACAGTTTGATACTTTCTTCCTAGAATATCTTCATATGATGTTACAACTGAGAAAGCGCTTTTCTCTTTGCTTCTTCCCCCCTCTGCTTTCAAATGTGTATCAATCAGTATCACATTTTCTGTTATATTTTAAGTTAGCTAAAACACAAAACTCAGGTGGAACAAACTGTTCCCACCAAGATACATTCCTGTTTCCTTTGCTGAATCATTGCTCCTGCCTTGCTTTGCTTTATCTAACTTCAGAATCAGTGACAACACATCACTTTTTCAGCTATGATATTGGTTCTTTTGGCTGCTTACTCCATAAAATAAGATAGTAGCTTCTATGAGTAAGGGCAGATGTCCTGGAACTGTACATTTACATTTTGAGATCATGCTGTTAGCTGGAGGGAAAACCTCCTGTTTTGTAGTCATTTAAGGGAAAATTAGAGTAAATACCCACTACTTAAATCAATAGAGTACTCTGTAATCACCTTGAATAAAAGCTTTTTTCATTCATGAATCAGAAAAGCACTATTTAGCATTCTTACACTGCATAGTGTTATGTTCTGAAAGCAGCTTATCTGAAGAACAAAATAGGTTTTTTCCTAAGCAAGACTGATGCCAAATTCTGTTAGCGTTGCCTAAGAACCAATGAATTTCCTACTTCTGGAGTTTTAGGCAAACATTTTTGTAAAAAGTTTAATTCAGAAAAGCATTCCAACAGATTTATTCCTTAGTAATTCATAGTCTTTCTCCTACTTAATCTTGCTGAGACATAATCTGTGAGCTGAAACATCTTGCATGTGACATAGCAGTCACTATCAATGTTATTCAATCTCCCCAACATAGTATTCAACATCCCTATTACATTACTATAAACAATCATCAGAAATTGAGATAAGCATTAACATATATTAAGTATTGTGCAGGTCCTATTTGTCAAAAAAAAAAAAAAAAGAATCCTAGAAAACTCTGTATTAAAAATGAATCACACTTTTTATTCTTTTGGCTTAATAGCTGATTTCATTAAGTGAAGATTCTAGCAAATAAAAATGCATTTGTATTTCAAATAATTTCTGTATGAGTTTACAGGAATATAGTATGATATAGTTAGCAGAATGTGCTTAAGAAAGGAAGAGAATTAGGCTGCAGGAAGACTGAATTTTCTTTTAGTGTTAGAGAGGATGTATTTTCTCAGATTAGGAATGGCATGGAAATTCCTCTCTTATGAAAGCAAATTAGGAGTAAGCCTCTAATACTCTTCTAGGATTCTGGATAATGGAACTTTGTTCGTATTTAGTTTGATCAAGTGATGTTTTACCATTATGGTCTTTAAAATTTCTTTTCTGTCTTCATTGAAATCGCTTTGTCTAGTGTCTTACTCCTTACTCATCCTCTGAATTTGGATTGATTGGCACTTACATTTTCTGCTTAGGGTTTACCTGGAATTAGGCTGAGCATCTAACACTCAAAGCCAATGTAAGACAAAAATACAATAGGAAGAAATAGTATTTAGGCTATAACTCATAGGTACTGAGGTGAGAAAACAGTTAAATTTGAGCTGGAAATGTGAAATGAAGTATTTGCAGCGGAATGCTGGCTTTACTAACTAGCAATACTCATGTTTTCTTTCCCAGAAATAAGTTAGGTAGCTCAAAGAAAAGGGTGAAAATAACTTTTATTGTATGAACTTGAAGCAGAGTTGGCATCAAAATAAAGGAGACAAAAAATGTTAAATAGGCTCTTTTCAAAGAAGAATAATTGTGGAAAATAATGGCTCAGTGTTGCAAATTTGTTTTAATGCTTGAAAAAATCACAATTGGTACTAATACTGGTAAAATAGCAGGTACTTGTATTTGTCTGGAGATTGCAATGATGGTGGTGTTTGTTCCTTTTTTGGTCAATATTTTAAAACTAAACAGCAGGCATGGTACCAGAGGACCTTGCTCCATATCTTCTTTAATATGTCTACCTGAACTATACAGCTGCTGTCACCAAATCATTAGAGTGCCATAAGGCTATGGTTTATTTTTACAATTTCATGATTAAAAATACTTATGCTTGTAAGTCAGAGGACCTATGTGACTTCACAGTCGTATATGGCTGTGTTTCTTCCCTACTGAATGCATCTGCCAGAACTCCATCCCTTCCTTCATTGTCCACAGGTCACGTGTTTGTGTACCATTTTTATTCTGTTGGCTTCCTGTGGTGGGAGGGATGCTGGCTACCGTCTGACTTCCACCAGTCTTAGAAAACCTGCCTCCATCCCTGAGAGAAGTAAAGCAGGTGGCTGCTGTAGGAGTCTGCTTCTGCTTTCAGAGGTGACTAATGACAAATGCTCAGAGCTGAAATGGTGCTACTTCTGCTCTGTTTTCTTTTCCTTTTGTCTTTTGATACACTTCCAAACTTCTTTTTGTATTTGTAATATTCTTGTACGAAGACCAGATAAATGGGAAAGTTGTTCAAATATCAGGCAGGGCCATAGACTACCTTCCCTTTGCAAACTTGGCCAAGTGCGACAGAGCATTCTAAAATAACGTAAAATAAGTAAAAATGTGGGGGGTTTTGTAAATACTACTGCTGTCTCTGTCACTGTACATGGAGTCCGTGATACCATACATATTTATATCAGGTCTTTGATATAAAACTGTCTATTTTCTAGTTACTCAACACTGTATACTACACTATTTAAGAACAATTTTAGTATATAAATTCCTCTTTTTGATATGGTGCTACTTTTATTCCTATGTATTGACTTAGGCTTTGTAAACATGATAGAGAAGCAATTGTTTTCTGTCCAATTAGCCCAACCTTTGCCTTGGCCATAAAACTTTATGCAAAATATTCCTTGCAGTCTTTGCAATCCAATGAAACAAAGATAGACTTATAACTCTTAAAGATTTTTTGGCAAACTGCTAATAAGAGCTTTTTAAAAAATATAAGACCTTCAGCTGATGGAAAAGCATAAGAGGGAAAAAAGACTGCAGTCTTGCACAGGCAGTAATGATGACAGCACCATTAATAACATGGATCATTAAAATTTATAAAAAGCTATTCTTAATATAGGATATAAATACATTTCTCAGGCAGAGCTATGAAATTTATAACTTTTTTATTGTCACCAGAGGACCTTCCCAGTGCTCTGCACCCCTCCACTGTCTGCCCTCCATCATAAATCACTGTGTGGTTAATAACCTAGATTACAACTACCAGTTGCATTTACAGAATTAAATATTGACTATGTGAAAATGTTATTACATTTTTACTGATCGGAAGACCGCAGAACAGCCCTGCAGGACATGTAGCTGGACAGAAATATCAGTGTAATCTTTGTTAGAAACACAGTTATGGGATGCTTGGTAACAAGTGATAGTTTTCAGAAATAGAAAAGAGGTGGTGGAAAGTGAACTCCTTAATTTCGTACCAGGCAACTCATGTCAGCCAGAGCAAGTTATATATTAAAGGCCACCTCATTTTTGGCTGAGAAGTTTCAAGGCCAAATGTATGAAGTAACTTTTAAAGGTAAATCCCTGTGCTGGCAGGAGGGTACCTCAGAAAGTCTGATAGAATTGCTTCTCAAGTCTGAGAACATGGCGAAACTGAGCTGTATGTACATCAAGTAATGGGGCTTCTGCCAGCTTGGTTTGGAGACTGGCTTGGGTTTTAATACTTAATGAACTGCTTCTCATCCAACTTCATGTCTCTCTTTCTGTTTTCTCCTTGGATTAACAATTCTCTTGAATTTTCTCTTCTTCACAGCACATGAATTAACATGACTTAAAAGAAAAAATAGTTTCTTATTAAAATTAATTTAGCATTTGGTCCATGTTATTTACCTAATTAATTGGCCTAATCTTCCCTTAAAGTCCTTTGATATAATTTCATTATTAATGCAAATTTTTTCCAGAATTCGAGAAAAAAATTGTGTGTCCAGATAAATTGTTGTTTTACATGTCACTATCACATTCTGAACTTCTTCCTTCCGTCAGTACCTGTTTATTTTTTTGGTCTCTTCCTCCTGAGGGAAAATTCAGTGAGCCTCCTGCCTCACGTTGTGAAACCAAACAGAGAAAGGAAAGTTACTTTTGAAGTTTCCCAGACATAATTTCTCTGCTTCACTGGAAAGAAACCCATGCTTTTGTGCTGCAACACACTAATAATTATTTCAATACAACTAAATTAGTTATTTTCCAGCAAATCAGTGACTTGAATATTTCTTTGTCAGTTTGAAATCTAAACAAGGAAGTTTTAACTTACCATTTTGACCTGAATTTCCACATGATACTGAAACTTTTATTAGGCATGTCTTCTTTGTTTCTGCACATTTTCATGCTTAGCTCCACACTGCCTTCAATTTATCAACAAATTCTCTGTTTTCCTAATGGTAGACTGACATCAGTACTGAAGGAGGTGTTTCATTTCATTCATAGGTGAAAGGATAATATCCTCTTTATCATACAGATCTCCCCAAATTGTCCAAGGTCTCACAAACAAGTTAGAATTTTCAATCTGTAACAGAACCCAAGTTTTGCCTCATTTACAAATTTGTAGTAAGCCCTTGCTGCATCTCAGCGCAAATCATACAGCAAAATGTCTTCACGGTAACGATTGTGATCAGATACTCCATTTCTTCTCTTGTTAATACTCTTTCTGGATTGAAAGAAAAGGGCAGTTGTTTTGTAGAGTCTTCTTGTAGATGTAATCGCAAAAGTGAAAGATGTAATCACAGATTTGTGAAGTGTTTCATTTTTTGCTTTGATATCTGACCCTGCTCATAACAGTCCTGGCCATTTGTCAGATGACTTTGATTAACAATTATTTTGGTGTCACTTTCCAAAATCTATTCCAGGTTAAGCTGGCATGGAAGTCTGTAAGTGAACCTTTACTGCAGAATGGTTTGATATGTAGTAATTAATAACTGATAAAGCATTTTCAGAAAGTTTTAAATTTTCTCTGTGTTAATATCTTTAAGATATCTTTTTCTTTCTTTTCAGTAATAGTAATAATGATGTAGTAATACTTGACTTTTCCCAAGTTCTGTAGCACATTAATACTGTCCACTTTTATACCAAGGGGCTATGTAAAATCTATTACTATGGAAGGAGTTGTCTAAATTTATTCTTCTTTGAGTATAGTTCCTGTTAGATCAAATGTTCTAGTATTATATATCAGTGAAGAGCCTGATGGAAAGGGGTACCAGCCGTGTTTGAGAGAGCAACAAGGAAAGAATTAGAAACATGAGGTGTTGTTGAGTGGTTAGAAATACAGAATTGTGCACAACAACAAGGAATTGATATCTCTCTAGACACATGCAACAGTGAATAATTGTTGCCAGAGAGAAGAAATGCTTGCCCTGCCTTAGAGTTTTGCTGTCACACAGTTCTCTGGCTGTATATATCAATGTGGGAAATTTTCCAAAAGATGACCTTTGCCTCCCGAGTGGCGTTCTGTATCTCATTTCTTGAGACACCAACATCTGAAAGCCTCCCTCTCTGCATGGCCAGACACTTCAGTGTCCTTTTGCTGATGGTACTATCACAAGAGAGGGATACATTTAAAGAGCAGAAAAATAAACAGAGGTCAGGAAGAAGAGTAGTAAAAAGATATATAAGGGAAAAGATGACAGCAGAATCATAATTTTCACATGAAAGGAGAAGTCTAGCATTTTAAAGCTCCAGGACATGTCGTGTAGAACTTTCTGGATGGCTCAGTCTAATCAAAGCATCTGTTAGGACAAGGAATATAGCAGCACCCCCATCTTGAGCCTCAAAATCAAACTCTGCTTCCTTCTCACTATTTTTTTTTTTTTTAACCAAAGACTATGAAAATGAGCGATGTACTGAATAGCTGACCTTTTTCCACCAAAAGGGCTTACTATCAGAAACTCTGACCTTAGTTAGGCCATTTCTTAGATCTTTTTAGATTGCTTGAAATGTCTCATTATGTTGTTAGAGCTAAATCATTATGCTTCTTAGTTTGAACAGGTTCAGACTTGAGGTGAGGAACACAGATCCAAAAAACCTTACTAGGTATCATGGTGCCTTTCTTTTTCACATCTTTTAATGTATAATAGTCAACATCTCTGAATTAGGCACCAGTGTTAGGCCAATGAAATGTCTAAATATGGTATTCAGACATTAAGCTTTTTTAGCTGAGGCACCAATATGTTCCCAGGAAAATGTCAGAGGATGCACTGTATCTTAAATCTAATGCCCTTTAGTCTTATAATGGAGGTAGGCATATACCAACCAACATACAGTAACTCAGGGACTAGAGTATTTCTACTTTGAGCTAAGTTTTGTCTATGAGAGTTTTGGTTTGCATCTTCCAAAGAAAATGCCTTGGCCAGCAGGTGAGGGAACATTCATGAGAAAGGCTGCTGCCCATTGATTAGGACTTTCACCTGAGTGGGAAAAGAATTGAACTTTCAAGCCTGCTCTAGTGTGTGTTTCCATAATTCAAGTGTACTAGGTATACATGCTTCCAGAGCTAGCAGAAAGCTGAGTGACTTTCAAGTCTATGTTCTGCCCTACAACACTTAAATGTCTGAATACCTCAGTCCTTTTGTAGACCTTTGCCACTGCTGGATTTTAAAGCAAATGCAAACTGAGCTAAAATTTTGAAAACTCTATGTTCTGAACTTGGAGGAGGAGGAAGAGAACAATTGTAAATCTCTGCTCCCTTACTAGGCAGATGTGGAAATACAGGAGATATAAGACCTGTCTTGTGCTGTTTAACTGGAAAGTATAATCATACTAAGGGACAGGGAGCAAAGCCTTTTGGATGAAGTATGCCAGTAAAATTACAGTGTGCCATACCAATATGAAAGTAGGTTGGGACTTGAAGGAGCTTGGGGCTGCCTTCAGTTCAGGAGAGGAGACAGACAGGACAGCATCTAGAAATACTTTTGCAGTAAACTGAGTAGCCAAAGGCAAGGGAAGCTTTTGCAGCAGGCAAGACAAATTGGTAAGGCTGGCTTTAAACTGAAGGACTTAGGGAATGGTGTCCAAAGTGGCAATGCTCACAGCATTGCGAATAAACCAGGCCAACCAAAGCAGTGACAAATGTTCCATAGCTGCTTCCCAAGGTGAGAACCAGGAGTGTGTGTATACCAATGCACACAGCCTGGGGAACAAACAGGAGGATCTGGAGCTCCATGCTCTGTCAGAAAGTTACAATAACATAGGAATAACTGAAATATGGTGGGACAACTCACATGACTGGAGGATCACGATGCATGACTATAGGCTGTTTTGTAAAGACAGGCAGGGAAGTGGAGGAGGAGTTGCACTCTATGTTAAGGAGACCCTTGAATGTATAGAAGTCAACTATGGTAACTGTGGAAGCCCTATTGAATGCCTCTGGGTCAAGATCAGAGGGGTCATCTCTAAGAGGGATCTTACTGTCGGCACCTGCAGCCAACCTCCAAACCAACACGATAAGACTAACAAAGTAATATTTGGGTCACTTAAGCAAGCTTTGAGTCAACAGAACCCGGTTCTTACGGGTGACTTCAACTACCCAAACATTTGTTGGAAGAACAATACAGCAGGTCACATCATCCATCAAGTTTCTGGAGTACATGGAGGACAGCTTCCTTGTACAAATGTTAGACATGTCACCCAGGAGTGAAGCACTGATGGACTCGCTACTCACAAACCAAGAAAACCAGCTTTGTAATATCTTGGTTAGTGATAGCTTCTTTGGATGCAGTGATCACAATATTGTGGAGTGAGGGATCCTGCTGAGCATGCTGAGGTTAGTATTAAGACAAAAGTTTTAGATTTTAGAAGAACAACAGCTTGCTCAGAACTCGGATGGGAGGGATTCTGTAGGAAGCTTCCAAGGAGCTAGCAAGTGTTGGGAGCTTTTCATGAGTGCATGGGTGGGGTAACTGGCTGAGGGGCCACACCCAGAGAATAGTGGTAAATAGTTCCTTTTCAAACTGACAACCTGTCCCAAGTGGAGGGTGCCCCAGGGATTGATATTGGGCCTAATGCTGTTTATTATCCTCATGAACATTCTGGATGATGGGATCAAGTGTACCCTGATGAAGTTTTCTGATGATGCGAAACTGACTGGAGAACTACACACTTCAGAAGGGAGAGCCATCCTTCAGGAAGACCTGGATAGGCTGGAAGAGTGGACTAACAAGAACCTTATGAAGTTCAACACAGACAAATGCACCTGGGAAAACATAATCCAGGAGTGCAGCACAGACTGGGATCTGCCGGGATGGGGAGCAGTTCTGAGGAAAGGGTCCTGGGGGTCCTGGTGAACAACAAGTTCAATATGAGTGAACAGTGTGCTGCTGCAGCAAAGCCAACAGGATGTTGGGTTGCATCAACAAGGGCATCAGCAGCAGAGATAAAGTCATTATCCCACTCTACTCAGCGCTCATCAGGCCACACCTGGAATACTGTGTTTGGTTATGGTCCCTACTATGCAAAAAATCTGTGGACAGCATGAAGAGGATTCCATAGAAGGGCCACAAAGGACAGGGAAGCCTGCAATATGAGGAAAAGCTGAGAAAATTGGTTTTGTTTAGCCTTGAGAATAGAAGGTTTAGGAGAGACCTTATCCCCATGTTCCAGTATTTAAAGGGTGGCTACAAAGAAGATGGAGTGTCCCTTTTTACAAGGAGTCATATGGAAAAGAGGGGGGGGTAATGGGTACAAGTTACTCTGAGGGAGATTCCAATTGGACACAAGGAAAATTTTTCACCATGAGAACAATCAGCCACTGGAATAATGTCCCCAGGGAAATGGTGGATTCCCCAACATTGGACACTTAAGATTCAGCTGGACAGGGTGCTGGGCCACCTTGTCTAGACTGTGCTTTTGCCAAGAAAGGTTGGATCAGATGATCCATGAGGTCTGTTTCAACCTGATAGTCTATGATTCTATGATCACTGTAAGGTTTCTTCAAATCTTGGTTTGGTGTTTGTCCCTGTACAAAAAAACTGAGGATAAATTTAGGTGTAAGTCGGAGCATATATGTAAAGTACCGCTCAGAACGTATTTAACAATTTAGAAAAGTGTTTGGACCACTAATCTGGGATTTTTGCATTTTCATTTTTCATATTAGAACAATAATTTTAAAAAGTTAATAAACCATAACCTTGAGATGAAAAAGGAAAACTGAAATAAAAATCCAAGAGTTTTTCCTGAAACTCACTTTTTCAAATACTCCATGTCCATGTAGTTTTCTTTCAAAAAATTTAACTAACATGCAGTAATACAATCCACTTTAATATCTTGAGTAGCTACTTTACTGCTTAATGATGATAAACTTGTATTTATTTGAACTATAAGTTATACCTGTGATAATCTTGAAGTTTCACCTTAGACATGTTGCAGAAGAGTTCCAACTAACTAATGCTAGCTATCTGACTAGATTAAACTATTCAACCTTCTTTCTTTTTTTCTCAATTTCTTTCCTTTTTGGATGATTTTTACATTAGGAACTTGAGACAAGATACATAGAAAGATACATTAACAACTACTCAATATAAATAAAACTCCATAAATAATCTGGTTAGGTTTGCCATTTCTAAGTAGAGGTATGACAAGGTTCCACAAAATTGTGTATTGAATGCACTTATTCTTCCAAGTTTACAATAGAAATAAATAATATTTTTTATTAAAAAAAATAGTATGTGGATATCATGACATTTTTGCTCTTGCTAGAAAATATGCCTGTAATGGTGACTGTTAGGAATTCATTGTTCTGCTCTCTGTGCACAGTGGCCTTCAATAGTGGCCTTCAACAGTGGCCTTCAACTGAAAAATATTGCCAAGAATTCACCATAAAAAAAAAACAAAACAAAACAAAACAAACAAACAAAAAAAAAAAAAAAAAAAAACCAAAGAGGAAAGAAACAGACACTCTCCTGAGAAAAAAACAATATAGATTTCTCATCAGAAGTTTTTCTTCTAGCCTCTAGAGATCTTTCCCTGCTTATGGATTATTCCAAGTGGCTAGGGACATAACTCCACTTCTCCTTCTCTGTAGATGCAGTCCAACAACTGCAATTAGTGCATATGTATTTATTTCCGTAGAAAAGTAAGAGAAAAAAAAAATACTTCGTATGTAGTTGAAATACACAGACCTACAAAACTATTTAAGGTGGTATAAGATCAGCAGAAAAATAACAATTAAAGACTAGTGCTATTTACAACATGGTATAAATTTACCTCACCTTTATGGGACCAAATGGCAACAAAACAGCTAAAGGAAAGTTCCATGTTAAGAGTTTTGGTGCACAGTACCCATTCTTCTTTTCCAACATGTAGATGTCTGGTTTTACAGAAGTTGATTATTAAAAAGTATTTCCTGATATAAATGTAATCAGATTACCTGATTGACTCTTGACAATTTTCCCTGTCTTCTCCACAACTTTTGACAATTCTCCATATTTTTTTTTTTCAACATAAGACACTGTCTGTATTCAGCAGACTCTTTCAAATATAGGGTTTTGACAGACTTTTTTATTGCTTTCCCCCTCACTTATCTTTCATATTTGCCCATTAGTCACTTTGTGGAGCTAAAGAATCATCTAAACATCTTTAACACTTTCTTGCACAGGCTTCTGTTCAGATTATCTCATATCAGAGAAATATCTCTTCAAGAAAAATAGATATCCAATAGTAACAATTAAAACCAGTGAAATTTTTACAGAATAGAGGGGAAAAGCCTGTAGAACTATCTTGTTGATGCTTCGCACAACAGTTAATGGTTTATTCACCTCCTATAAAATATGCAGAGAATGGGGTATCTGTTGGACAGCTGAGCGCAGCCAACTCTCAATTTCATTTGCACAATGGCATCCCATTAAATGGTACCCCAAATTAATGTTTGTATTTCTCAGTTGTTATATTCCATCTGAGATGGAACTACAAGCTTGTTGCATGATCATTAGAGTCTCCCACCGCCTGCTCAGTTTCAGAGATGAAGGAGGCAAACAGAACCAGCGATCTGCTGACAGGAGGGAAAATATCTACATAGCAAATGATATGTAATGCAATAAAAGTTGAAGCAAAGCATCTATTATAAGACAAACTTTGTGCTATGCTAAGTCTTCCATTGTTCTTGATAGGCTCATGATACCATGTTCAATTAAAAAAGTATCACAGATGAGTGCAGAACACAAAAATAATGAAAAACCTGAACACAGAACTTCTTGGAGACCTTACATAGCTTTTAGAGTCATGCCTTTATGCATGTGTGTGTGTATGTGTGCTTGCATAGACAAGCATACAACAGGATAATTACAGAATAAAATCTGTGTATTTGTTTTGCCTTCATTGAACCTTCAGAATGGACCAATTATCTACTAACTTTTTTCATTTTTGACATAAAATCTGTAAGAAGTTGGGGAACTTGTCCTTTCTTAAATTATGATTTAGGTCCTGAAAGAGTAAAACCACCAAGGCTTATTTTTTCTTCCAGAAGAACCTGAACACTTAAGCCATCTGCATTCATCAGTTCTACCATGCTGTTTATTCAAATGAGAATTCTTAACAAAAAGGTTACTTCATTGGGCCAGTTCAGCTTGTTTGCCCAGCAGGAGCTCCACACTTTATTTAAGCTTTTAAACTCCATATCAGTAGCATGAGTTGATGTTTAGTGCACAATAGGGATACAGTATAGCCTAATATATGCATTTTTCCTTCAGAATTCTGATGGTTTAGTACTGAAGGAAATTTACACAAGCCTTATAGAAATTAAAGCAAGGCACTTATTTAATTCAGAGAATGCAGTGACTTCCAATGGTTGCACTGCTAAGGACTCTCAGCTTTGAAAGGGACCTTTTATTGTGCAGGAAGAAAGCTCAGATATAGCACTAAGCGAAAATTTCAGAGTCCAGATTAGCATGCCTAGCAACTCATTGCTGTGTACCGTTTTTTCCCAGTCTCCTACTAGCTGAACTCTTTCCGTACATCTTTAATTGATTGGGTTAATATAAACCCTCAGCACTACCAGTGTTTGTGTGGCCCCCATAATAAGACTATTGTGTGCTTCTCTCTACTCTTGTGTTCCCTATTTAGGAATGTGTCGCTCTGAGCAGTTCAAAAGTGTGAGCAAATGAAAAAAGCCACAATCACTTCATTAATGATTTGTAAACAGAATATCCAGTACTGACGCCACCTGCATAGGCTTTCAGAAGAAAAAATACTGGATTTGCTGAAGCTCTGTGTAGAATCACTGTGGAATTTAATTCGACAGAGTAAATAAATGCCCCAATTAACACTTTTACACTCACCAAATGGTTGTATTTAGAGGAAACAGTTTCTTTCTTCAAGGAAAAATTCAAAGGAGACATGGGATAAAGATAAAAAAGAACACCCCAAAAACAAACAAACAAAAAATAACCCTTAAATCTCTCCCAGCAAGTTTTACACAAGACGGCACACAGCAGTGGCTGAAGTTATAAAGGCAGACAGCAAAATGTGTTTAAAAAAGGAATGTAAAGAAAGAAGTCCACTGAAAATTTCAAAATAGAAGAAAATGTGTTTATAACTTCAGTTTGCTGCTGCTGTAGGCCTCATTAAAGCAAGCCTTTGTTTTTTCCTTTTCAAACACTACCTATTATGACAGCTAGAAACAGCTTACCAGCTGCATACTGTCATCTTGGCCTGCCAAGATATCATGTAATCATTCTCAGAGTCTGAAAATGGGTATCCACCACTGGCTTTGTGAAGATGTCAAAAAGCCTAAAATTGCTCTGCATGCATATAGTTCTAACCACACTGCATAGTAGTTGATTTAAGAAAGACTTTTAGTAAACCCTACTGAGGTAATATTTAACTACTGTATCTATCTAAATTAGAGGCAAGCTTCTTACATGGCAGCAGATATGCACAGTTTTAAGACCTGTCAAATACCGTGAAGTTCGTTCAAATGCAAGGAAAGAAAATAAGAGTCAGGCTTCTTTCTGAAATGCCAGGCATTCAGTCACTCACTGGTGCCTGCAATGACAACACAAACCCCCCCATCAGCCAGGGGATCACCTGGCTCTTGTATCTGATCTGCTCTCCTCCTGTACTCTGCCTGCTGCTAAAGGAAACACGTTGTGAAGGAAGGAAACATGAAAAAGAAGCTCTGAGTATTTTATCCTGTATTTCTAAAACTGGCTGTGTCATGTAGTATCACAACATCCCATAAGTTAATCAGTGGGGTGCTACACATTTTCACTGGAGTGGGTGAGGAAAGATTTTGACCATGGTCAGAAACATCACATTGCAGAGGGAGTCCTTGGACGGAAGAATGGCCTCAGAGTGAGACATGGCTTGTATACCAGCACTGCTTCCTTCCCAGGAGAACAAAGACAGGGTTTCTTCCTTGGGGGAAGGTTTTTGAAACTGTTTCTTCTTCTTCTTCATGGAGATGAAACAGCTGCCCATCCTGAGGTATATATTGCCCTTCCCCACTCTCCCATTTCACAGCACTCTGTATGATGCACTTGGGGGCAGGGTGAAATGGGCTCTGGCACCCTGAATCACAACAACAGAAAATATTTTCTGCAAAAAAGTTCAGTTCAGAGCTCAGCCACAGCCAAAAAAAGCACACAGTTTTGGAAATTTTTAGGAAAGAGACAGAACAAAGCAGAGGATGTTGACGTATTGTCTGAGACAGAGTGGGAGGAAAGTGCATCATAATATTGTAGGCAGTGCTCCTCCTGCCCCACACTGATCTGAAACAAGAAGGGGTTCATAAAGGAAGCAGAAGCTTAAAATGTTAATAATATACCTCCATCAGTGAAAGAGTCCAAATTAGGTCTAAAAGGATTTAGGAACACCTGAAACCCTGCAGAAAGACCAGTCATCTTCACTGTGTAGCATGAGATGCCATCCATTTCCTGAATGTTTGACTATTCCTCATTTTAATGGTTTATAGACCATTGACTAACTGTCCCATACAAAGATGTAAAGCAGGAGTAACGGAAATGGAACATAATTCTAGGATCCAGAGGTTATATGTGCTTACATCAAGGAAATTATTGTCATCATATTACTGTGAAGCTCTTTGTCATTATGGTTGGCTTCACTCTCAGTTCTCACATACAGGCTTGTGGTAGTTTTGTATTCTCCTAAACTACAGCTCTGAAACATGTTTTTGCAAAGTTTTAGGTTCTACTTGAGAGATTGAATACTTTAAACAAGGTTTAAAGGTCTACAAAACAGCTCAAAATGACATAGAAATTATTGAGCAAAGAGATCCCTGAGATAACCTGAGGTAGCATTCCTTGCAGGAGATGCAACAAACAAACCAAATCAAAAGAGTTAGAGGAAGCATGAGTTGAAGGACAAATTAATTCATCAATTCCTCCAAAGATGGAGTTTTCTGGACAGCATAGTTCTGGATGGAATAGTTAGAAATCCAGTTGGTTTTCTTGCATCCTACATATAAGAATCAATGATGCAAAGCAACTGCAGAAAAACTGCTGCTGCCCGAAAGGTCTCACAAACGTACAGGCAAAATTATTACTTAGGCTGCTTGCCAGAAGTCCACTTTGTCTCCTATTTTAAGCAACTGTAGCCAAGTATAAATGATTCAAATATTGTACGTGCCTCCAGCACCATTACAGAGCAAAAAGATACATATAACCAACATCATTTCCACTTTAGGAATGTGTGCAAAATAAGCATGGATTCAGAGCATCCTAAGGTGAGCAAGGTCACCAGGCACTCACCTAGTACTCATGATTGTAATCTCAGAGCTGTCCATTCTGTGACATGCTTTCAGTTTTATTTCTCGGTGCATTTCTTTGGATTGAGACATAGCATACAGCGATCCTCCTGGTTGTCCTGATTCTTTCAGAAGGGAATGCACACACAGGTAGGAATGGAGTTGCAGTGTGTTCCCAATTTAACTGCTGAAGAGGCCAGGACAGGAAGGAATACCACAGAACCTACCCTCCCCACTGACTGGACACAGATCATATTTTTCTGTGTTGTATGCATAGTATACATTGGGGAAAAATGCAAGATGATTTTTCCAAAAACAGTACTGCAACCCTAACACACAGAAATGACCACGCTGCCCAACAGCATGATTGTTGGACAAGTTGCTCTAATAAACGTGAATTCTGAGAAAAGACATTCAGGATCTTTGGATGCCAAAATAGCAGAAACTAGCGTATATGTGCCTTAAACAGGATGAGCCGCACCAGCATTTTCTCAAGCATGTACATTCCTATGTGTTCAAAAGACATAAGATGCCCAGTGTGTATACATCCATAGATACCTTTTGACTTTGTTATGTGTTCTTCCTTGTTCCTTTTAAGAACAAGAAATCTGAACAGG
Organism: Tyto alba; assembly: GCF_018691265.1. Lineage (NCBI taxonomy): Eukaryota > Metazoa > Chordata > Aves > Strigiformes > Tytonidae > Tyto > Tyto alba. The sequence goes on from NW_024881301.1 coordinate 24,754,421, forward strand.
ACACCCTGTTCTCCAGTTTGATACTTGGCCATATTTGCTGGGTGGTACCTTCTCTGTCAGTTTTAACCTACTGAAAATGCAGTTTCTGATAGACAACAAATCAGCGTAACCCTCTTGCCCAGGAGTTCTGATTGTTATAGTAACTAAAGTGATATACTCACTAAAAATAGTGAGTTACAGCATCGTATCTGAGAATAACTGGCTGGCTGCTGAGTAATTATTTGGAATTCATTTAGAATAAACAACTTCTGATTATTTGTAAAGTGTTGCTGAAACATAGCATTTAGGTTCTTCAAGACACACATTCAAAAATAGTTAACAGGATTCCTTGTAAGTTTGTGAATGTAAACTAAAGCTTCTTATGCATTGTGATAACTTGAGCTTTAGAATCACTATGTAATTCTTATGCTTCACTACACAAGCAGAGAATATTTAATGTATAGGAGATATGATTCCAAAATTAAATGTGTGTGTTGGGGAAGAATGTCAAATAATGATTCTGAACCAAAATATTCTCAGAGTATTTATTTGTACAACTTCATTTCTCTCATTAAAAACCAAATACCTCAAACTAACCTGGTGGTAGTTACTGCCTTTTTAGGAGAAAACACAGAAGAAGGCTTTGCAGAAATTAGTGTGCCTATTTTTTTTTTTTTTTTTTTTTTCTTTTCCAGCTCTACCTTTTCTTTGGACTTTGCCAGAACTGTTCTGTTCCCTAGAGTACAATGAGAAATTATATTTGTGGGATTTCAAATTATAGTAAAAGGAAATTGCACAGTGACCCTTCCTTATGTGCAAGCAAATCTTATAATTTTCTGCTGGAAAGGGAGTGTGTGCAAATGTGTGATGCCTTTGAGAAAAGAAGCAGCCTTTGGCAGTACTAGCAAGCTATAGCCTACAAAATAATTTCATGAAGCTCAGCATTTGATTCATTTAGGAGCTCATGCTCATCATTATTTTGAAATTTGTTAATTCCTGTTACACAATCTGTAAATAGCTCAAATTAGGCACATACTAGAATGTGACAAAATCAATTCTCTGCATTATAAACTTTGGTAACTCATTTTTGAAAGAAAGAAAAAATCATCGCTTTTTTAAGGACTGCGGTCAAACATTTACAATTCCACTTGGGAATGTTTTCTAATCTACCACTGAAGGTAAATGGAAAATTAGAGACAGATTTTTCCATTCCAGAGAGGCACTGAATAGGGAGGAAAGTCTGCTGTTCTTTGCAGTTGTGAACAGCAACAGCTAAATTCACTCATCTCCCTCCACTTCCTTCATCATGAATTCATATTACTTCACATATTTCTGTGGCTTTTGTTAAGGAGTAGGCAAATATAATAAAGATCAGAGGAAAAATGGCATAATGAAAGGCATTTTTCAAAATACATGTCTACTCTAGTCTTCTTTGTGACTTTTTATGTTGTAAAACTATTATTCACAGCCATATCCTGCCTGATAGACTCCAGAAATCTCACTGAAACTGAGAAAAACAACTATTTCAATTTGTGGTATGATTTTTAGACATATCTGGACATCTTGAAATTGACTATGTAAAGGGAGGTGGCATTTGGTGGGAAAGAGTTCAAACTTGTCTGACTTCTGTTTTTCTCACAGCAATGCAATATTTCATCAATAACTAAGTGTACTGGTAAAAATTAACTTTGTTCAACTTTGTCTTAAACTGTGAAGGGACGTTCATACTTACCCTGTCTCATTAATAAACAATGCATAATGATTGTGATAATAACTAAACATTACTTCTATTTTTTGGTATCTTTTATCTACATTAGACTTGCAGAAAGGTTGATTGACAGCCTATAAATACTACATTCAAACATCAACTTGACTACTTCTGTTCAGCTCCACACTGAATAAAATTACGAAGTAACAGTATTGAAACAGGACTACAATACATTTTCTTGAAAGCTAAACCAAACTTTTGGTCTAAGATGGACATGACCACTGTGGGGCATAAGACCTTCAAATAACCACTAACCTGGATGTGATATTGGTTCCCTCTGAAGGAGCACCTTCTTAATTCATTCCACAAGCCAAAGGGGATGCTATCTGCTGCTGCAGAAACTGCTTAGGGAGCAGAGAATGAGTAGAAGGTGTGAAATGAATTAATTATTTAATTGTGTTTTGGCATATATGTCTGCTTGATTGTTTTAATCTGTGTAGGTAAGTGAGAATGGAAGCTTGAAGATAAAACGTAGATTTTTTTTTTCCTTCAGTATAAGCAGTTTGCAACACCACTTAATATACTACATAATAAAAATATTGTGAGACTTAATGTGTACCTCATTGTTTTAATTTGTTAGGTCTTAGATGTTATATTGTGCTTTCTGTATCTATGCTTTCTTGCCCTGAGAGTGTAGATTAAACACATACTTTGTATGTATATACTGAATCTCAACTATCGAATGTATTTAAGTGGTAGAAGCTGTACCGCCACTATATGTCGAAAGAACTTGTCTTTCAGAAATAACAGAAAAGCAGTAAATATGGACTAGTGCATTATTTTTCCCAGGAAGGAAGGAGTCATCTGAGATTTCTGTGTTTTTATTAGTAGGTATTTACTTTCCCTAGCTTCACTAGGAAGCTGGTTATTCTTCAGGGCAAGAAAGTTTGAAAATAGCATCCTTCAAACATATTTTACTTCCTGATAGTGAGTGGCACTGCTAGTTTGATCCCTGTGTGTTAAAATATTATCAACTCTTTTCTTACCAAGAGTAGATCCTTTCAAAGATGAAAACTTAAGCATGGTTTTTACTTCAGCCTTTTTATTGTGACCCTTCAAACAGGAGAAAAAAATCCCCTTGCTATGCAGTTTACAATAAGAAGAGTAATCAAGAGATCTTTTCTATTCACATTTTTATCTGTCTTTTGTCTTTTTTAGCTGTTCTGGTGACATTTGCTTTGAAAATGTGGGTCTTTGTTTTTATCCTTCTTGAAAGATTATAATTGATTTGGTTGCCATCTATGTGCGCATGATGAGTATTTGTTGTGTAGATGGAATCAGTACTGGCAGAATATTGCTGCATGCTGCATGTTGCATTATTCACTTTCATCTGCATGCAGCTCATGGCTGGCAGGCTCCTCACAGCTCCCTTTAAAGTGGCTTATCCAATATAAAGCTCTGGCTTGTTCAGTAGGAAGTCTAGTAGATCAGTTGTCATATTGGAAGCCTCCTGCTGAATTCAGGAGAGAATACAGGAGAGGGGGCACGCCAAGGTCTGATAGAGGATTGTTTGAGATGGCATTACTGTGCTCCAAAAAGCTCTGGTCATTTCTCTTCAAGTTATCACTTTGTCTGAAGAGCAAAACAAGGTTGAATTGAGCAGAGATAAATCCTGGGATAGAAACAACCTGTATTTTTCCATTCATTATCACTATTATATCCTGTGAAATCCGAAGAACAAAATGATGTCTCAGAAAGCAGATATTGGTAACTCTGTTTCACAGTGAATAAATACCTAAAATAAATCCTGGAAAATCTCACATTTGTGCATTTGACCTTTGGTGAGAATCATCCAACTGACTTCGAAGTAATGATATATTATTGAAAGTCAAAGGATATGCTTTTTAGTAGGACACTATGCAGTCTGAAAATTTATTTGCAAGAGCATGTTATTAACTTGAGGATTTCTGTTATGGCATTGAAAGAAGACCTGTAAAGAATTTGTAGGCAGCAATTTTGAGCCCCTAGCTGACTTCTCCAACTGGGAGGTTACTGCCCCCACTACAAAATGGGAACATGTGTCTGCACCTCAGCTGTATCAGCAGGAAATCTCAGGGCTTACATCACCAGTGGCAGTGGGCTGATGCTAAGCAGCCAAACTTCTTACTCCATCAGCTTTGCCCTTTTGCTGACTTTGTTGTTGGGGAAGAACAGACCGGTGGGGTACTAACATCTTAAGCTTCTTCACAGCATGACCTGGAGCTTGTCTAGTATTGAGTCTGGAAAAGGTCATGTGGGAACAAAATGCAGTAAATAATTTTTGCATTGGTAAGTGTTGTTAAGCTTTGCTGTTTAGCTCTGACTGTGATACTTAAAGCTTACTTACATCAAACTTGCTCTCATGACCTATGCCAGCCAGGAAGATTACAATTTTGACAATATTTTGATGTTTTTGCACTGGCAAAAGAAATTTTGACAGCAAACATTAAGGACCTAACATAGGACTGACTGAAAAAATCCTCTTTCAGCTCCTGCACATAGTCTTTTCTCTACCAGTCTGCATTATGAGAATTTGTGTACAGGGGGAGCCCTTAGTGTATAGGAGGTATGAATGAAGAAGCTGACAAAAAAAGAAAGGAAGAAAAAAAAAAAAAAAGGAAATAGAAATTTGCTATTGCTTTAAGAAGGCTTTGAAAACAGTAGGCTCACCTAGGATATGAAAGGAAGAAGGGTATTTATGATGACAGAGATTTTCAATGCTAACTCTGTAATGCTTATTCCTTACACTGAACGTATACATGCACTGTGGTTTATTAAATCTTTACCTGAGCCCTAAAAGTGGATTTTAATTGTCTCTTTTATACAGATGTTAGTTACTTCCTGAAGACCTCATTGGTAAATTAGCTGCTGTCCAGAATTCTCCTGCCCTGCTGGTCTTGTTTTTCTAATCTTGACCCAATTTCTACCTGTTAATTACTGACACTGTATTGTCTCTTTTCTGTGTAACTATTTTGCAACAATTGTTGTTACAACTTTATCTGTGAATCCATTCATTTCTTTTATTCTGTTACATATTATTCCATCTTGTTTATCAATTAATGACTAATTTACTTTATGTAAAAAGTACATATTTACCATCTAATGCTATTTCATTAAATGTTTGCAACTAAGAAAATTTCAGCAGTAGGTTAGAATAACTAAATATGCTATGGTATCCTGAAAAAAATAATTCTTCAGTACAGATGGAATGATAATCACGAGAAATTTTCAACAAGATACCAAATATCTTTACTTCAACTGACAGCTTGAGTTAGTTTACCTTATGGTTATGGTACTAGTTACATTTGCAAGTTACGCTTTTTTGAAGGATTTCAACCACTGAGAGTTTACTATCCACACATCCTTTGAAATGTGTTTCTTTTCCTGGTATTGCTGTTGATACCTTAAGTCAAAAGTATGTAATGCAAATTATGATAGGGAAGGAGTGAAATATTGTGTATAATAAGAGCAAAAAGTGTTTATTCACAGATTTCTCGAGGGCCAGTCAAGCAAGACACTGGCAGGGCTTTTTTGCTTAAGGCTGAGTTTGTAGCCTTAGGTTTTTCAGCTTTGCTCCCCTTCCCTGCAAAGCTAGGATATACTGAGATCTGAAACAATATGTTTTCTTTTTCTATAATGAGGGAAAATAATTTTGATATATCAGATTAGAATTCAAAAGAATAGGTTAGATAGATAGTTAAGAAACTGATTCTGTTGCTATTTTTCAGGTTTCTCATACTGTTATGAACTTGCATATAGATTACTATTTGTCTGTTAAGGGCCTTACTATTAAAATAACATGCAATGCCTTTTGATCTATGCATGATCTGGTCATTCCTGTACAAGTTAGGTTTATAATAAACTGGAAAATTATTAGGTCAGGGCATTCTCAAGACACATATTTCTTTGCCATTTGACCACCTCAGTCTTTATATTTGAAATTAAAATGATTTTAAAATACATTAAGTCCCATTAATTAGTGTGGGACAGAAAGAACTAGTGTCTAATCATAAGAGGTGAGAAGTAGGTATTTTCTTTTGTGCATACCACATATAGAGACTAAAATACAATATAAAAATAAAGCTACTATAAGGATTTAAGTGAGTGCAAACTATAGAAAAATTAATATAATAAAGAACATTTACTAAGTTAATGCTGTTTCACCCGTGTGCATTTTTCAGAGAAAAGTAATGGCTTAAGACCTATATTTCAGTTTATCTGAGGAAAGTTTCTTTTATTATTTTCTTATATTCTAGGCAGGGGATGACGAGAAATTTTCAATGTATTTGTAGTATTGTTAGAAATTAATAATTCATGTTGGTATTATTATTAAATTGCTGTCAACTAAGGATGACTGATAATCATTTTGCCTAAAGGAACACATCCTGTCAGTAGATCTATTTGATATCAAGGTGCCAATTGACTCTTAAATGAAATATTTGGACTTCTTTGACAATTCATGGATTTTTAAGGATCCATAGTATTTCATTAAGACTTTTATCCATTTTTTGCACCATCCCAAGAAAGTATGGATATATGCAGGCATACCATAATAGTCTGGTCACCAAACCTGGAAAGTGTTGTCTGTCCATATATCAGGACTTTGTCTGTCTTCCACGTCACTGAAAATTTCAATCAAAATGCACTACTGAAATGCACTCTAAAATGTGTACTAAACCTTTCAGAATGATTTCTCTGCCTTTCCTTGTGCTTGATACTGTACTGAGTCCCTACCAGAATTACACACAGTAGAATAGCAGGGAATAGATCAATGCTGAACTCTCTCAAAACATTATTGTGGAAATCATACAATGTACTAATTTAACTGACAGCATTCTAAGTACAAAACTGTGTGAGACCATAAGATTTTTCCAAATGTGGCTTAAAACCAGAAATTATTTTGACCTAGAGATGTCATATTTTAGAATGATAATGGCAGTTATTTGTAATAATATGTTTCCCATGTTTGACATTGCCTTTTGCCGTATAGTGTTGCTGCAATTTCTGTAGCCAGACCCAGGAAAAATTCTGGAGTAAAGAAGTAGAGAGAAAGTGTCTTGTTTTAATTTCATAGGAATATTCTTTCTTTCTTTACCTCATTCACCAATTTTAATTCTAGAGAGGTGAATTGCAAAGAGGAGCATAAGACCTCTGTCCACCGACACCTGTGTTCAGATCCTCTCACACCATTGTAGTGATGAGGCTGAGCTATTGCAACATGGGTTGTGCTCTCTGATCTGATGAGACCCTACAACAGCATCGTGAATTAAGGTTATTTTGAACTCTGTTTTTTGCTGTTGAACTAGAAGTGCCATTTTGCCTTTATTTCTTATGGTTGTGTTACATTCCAAGTATCAAAATGTATTAACAGAAGTTAAACCTCAAACCTTACACAAACAGAGATCCTATCCATTCTAAGCATGGGAGCTCTGGTTTATCCGCAGTGTAGCTGGCTGCTTGAAATGTGTACCTTTCTTTAGTTCCTAGGGCAGCACATGTGTTTGTGTCTCTTATTTCCAACACACTAGTCCCAGTTTTACAGCAGAGGCCTGGAAATCATAGCAAATCATTGCTACTGTTGAGAAGTCATCCCCTATCCTGCAGGTGACATGTATCCAAGACTGATTCTGTGGAGCCTGTATAGGAGGAGGTGAAGGATGCTAAATAATTGTCTCTCCAGAATTTTGTTTACCAACCTTAGATAATGCTCCGGAGAGAGACTTTGTACTGAGCTACAAAAAAGTCAAATTAGCAGGTAGTAACATCCCAAATGCCAAAGTCAGCGTTACATACACTGCTGCTGATCTCTTGTCTAAATTTGACCACTGGGGGCTAAGCCTAACCTCTTCATGTGGCATGCAAAAGAAAGAGGTATTTGTCATTCTGGTGTTTCAAAGAGTGTTTCTGAAAAGCTATCCTGCTTCAGTCTCTCCTTTTTACTATAGAAAAGCACTGCTAGGCAGAGTTAAATGGATTAATTACCTTTTCAGTGTAAGAAAAAAAAAGAAATAAGAGTCTTGTCTTTATCTCCTCTGATTTCAGAGACTGACTAGAGGCTTTTCAGATGCGCATATCCCTTTAATGACTTAATCATCTAATTAGGTGACTTGCAAAGGCTATTGGCAAATGAGCAGAGGGTTATTTTCTAATTCCCGTGTATCTGTTGATAGAGCAAAGGATTCTGGTATAGTCTCTGTACTTTTCCCCCATTCAAGGTTCTGGAGATAAAGAGTTAAGATTAAAGATGAACAAGCTCTTTGAATAGGAAATGCAAACTGGCTAAGAATGTGTTATTTCTATTTTAAACCTCTGCAGCTTTTTAGCAACAAAGTTGGCTTAGAGGATAGGTTTAAACCACTTAAATCAAACCCTCAGTTTTGAAGTTGCCTTTCCAGTGTACCCACTTGATACGTGTCAAATCCACTTTAACTCTTCAGTTGTGTTGAGCTCACGCATTTCACTGTGTGTTAAAATGGGCAATTAACAAATGTTCTTTACATGTGAATACTGAATCAAAATACAGTCAGAGTTCTTCTGTGATCATGGGAAAGTGGCGTTGCTTAAAGCAAGTAGCCAGAAAATACAGTTTGAGTTTCTGTTTAGCTCAAACACCAAGTCGATGCTACCTTTATTATTTTGGGATGCGTTGGCTTCATAACGTGTTGAGCCTGGTATCTGTGTTTACTTGTGGCATTTCAAACATATCAATTCCAACTTTACAGTAAATGCCAGGAAAATACTGCGCCCTTTGATGTTGTTTTGAAGTCATGCATTACTGTGAAAATAACACTTACTTGAGGGGAGCAGAGAAAGTTGTATAAACCATGACTTAGCAATATGGATGTTAAAATAATTCAGGGACATTTAAGGTCATAGTGGGAGATTTCACATGTAAAGCCAAACATTTTTATATTCCTGAGGCTCGGGTGATCCTGCCAGGTTTGTGACAATCTCAACACTGGATTCTTTAGTACAACTTCTGGATAGTAATGGTATTTCAACACATTACTCTATGGACCACTGTCAAAAAAATCAATTTAAATTAAATAGAGTAAGTGTAATTAAAGAATGAACTTAGCCTTGTGTCTAATATAATGACTGGAAGGTTGTTTAGGAATGTTTGAGCTGAAGGAGTTGTCAAAATCATGGATTTTCAGGGAATATCAGTAACTGATTATGAGTTGATACAGACAGCCCATCCACAAGATAAATAGAATAATACCTTAATTTTAACTTATAGTTGCACAGGCTTGTAGAGAGAGCAGCTATGGCAAGTTTTAATGAGTTCTTACATCAAGGAAATTTCCAGCTCATCCAGCACCCATCATCTCCCTTCTGGGAGAACATGATCTTCAGTCTTTAATGTGCTTTTTCTACTGCTTTCTGTTCTTTTAGAGAATTATTGTTTTGAAAATTTGAAATATTATTTGTCAATTGGATATTTTATTGTTGTGACGAAGGCAGCCGCTGGTTTTGAAATGTCAAAATTACTTCTTTCATTCCAGTTCAGAATGAAAACATTAAAAAACATGTCAAAAGACATGTATGAAAGAGAAACCCCTACTTTTGACTAGTACTTTTTAGGTGGTAGAGAAGAGATAAGAGAAATAATTAGAATGGATACCAAACAAATCTATCTTTCTTTTGTTAGGTAATGTTGGTCTACAACAGAACAAATAATTTAAAAACATTAAAAAGCTTAGCTGATCTGCTCAGGCACATCTGTCCCTTCTCTTTCATTATTAACATCAATGGCTTAGTACACCACTAAAACAAACTCTATTTTAAAATATATATAAAACCTGACTCCTGCAGTACGCTGACTGATGCCCTGTGAATTCCAGCTTGGGCCTTACCAGCCATATGAACCCATATTGCGTTGTTCATTAATATTGAATCCAAAAGTTCTCGGTGAAAGCTTAAAGACTTCTGCCTCTCTTGGTACAGGAACACTGGGTACCTACATCAGACATTGTCAGCCCTAGAGGCCTGTTGTTTGGAATAAATAACTGGGATTATATAACAGTTATGCGTTAATGTCATTAGCAGGAATAAGAAGTTCTCTTATAAATTCATCTACAGAATCATCTGGGAAGCAATGATGGTCCAGTAATTTTTATTTCAGGTACATCATCAGCTGATACCATCTGCTCTTCCTTGTATCCAATCCTGATGATGCTCTGTGTCTGAAGTCTGCTTGCCACAAGTGTTTCTCCATACCCTGCTGCTGATTGTGATCACATTCTGGTCCTGCTTTTTGATGTAGGGTGACTCTGTGTCCTGTTCACATATGACACAAAAGAACAACTCTCATCTTGTGCAATTCATACACAGATTGATATTGATAGAAGAGGATACATGTTTTAACATGGGTACTCAAAATAGTGACCTTCTTCTCCATCAGTTAACAGAAATAAGTTTTGCCTATGTTTTTCCCATAGGTGTATTAGTTTAAAACTGGTTGCTGAGGAAAGCCTTGTCTTAGTACTGTGTATTCATTTTTTAGCATCTGGAAGAAGTAACCTCTTCTCAGACCTTGAAAACCCATTTAGAAGCAGAGCGCTGAACTTCAGACAGTGATGAGAGTGAACATGTGCTGAGAAGAAAGGTGTACCCAGCTGATCCTCAGGCACGCATCTTCCCTGAGACTGGGAGGTGTGTGGGGAACACGTTCTTACATGTTTTGTGCAGAAAGGCCTGAGCGTGCCAGTATTGCCAAGATCAATAGGAGAGAAGTCCATCCAAAACTATTAAATACTGTGATTCACAAAATCATTAAGCCACAAGCAACTTCAAGTGGGGAGGGTATTCTACGGAAGTACTACTATGCATTTTTTGACATGTACACTATATTCTGGAGAGGTATATACCCATATCAACGTACCCATACTTCTCACTGACTATCCTCCATATGCAGCTGTTAGATACTCAGTACTGAACAAGATTCATCACTGATCTGGTCAAATATAGTAATTCTTGTGGGTTTTTTGTTTGATTCGTATGAGGTTTTTAAAATATTAACAGAACTGGAGCATCTGCACAAGATCTGTAACATAATCTGTCTGCCTGTGGGAAACGTGCCTAATTTAATAAACTGTCATACAGTACAGTCCGAAAGCCAAGTGTCATGGGCCCATTGCACACTTCTTAGTGACTGTAAATTTACAGGCAGGCATGCCTGCAATTAAGAGGTAGAGGTATGCATTTAACTAATTATTGATGGGCAGATTAAAATAACAGCTCACAAATTACATGTAGCAAACACTCAGAACTATTTGCTGAGTCTCAGAAGATGTTTGGAAAGAGTGAAAAAGGCTGAAGTGTGCCTAAATGAAGATTTCCTTTTTATGGGGTGCTGGGAGTGACACAGGAGAAGCCTGGTCCCCTTTGTTCCCTATTGAGGATCTTCCGAGCAGGAGCACTCAGACTTGTTTGGAGGATCTAATATCCGATGTGAAACAAGGAGCGCATGTATTGTGCCTGTCGCCAGCGGCTCTATTAGAAACAATTGGTCCTTTTCCAAGGCTACATGGCGCGTGATGTAATTCCATTTTCTTCCTGACTGCAGGAAAGGAAAATCAAGTAATTAAATGTGAGAAATCACCAGCCAGGGGGGCCTTTTCTGCTTGGGTGGATTTCCCAACACAGTTGCCTAGCCGCGAAAGCCAGAAGCCGGCCTGGGGAAAGACAGCACAGCTCTGGACAAAAGCATGACACTGCCCATGAATGCACCGCGTACCAAACACAGTTTGTTGTCAGGAACTGACAAGCCAGCCATGTCCACCTCAAGTGGCCCTACTTCCCATCGGCTTGAAAAGGCCTGCTGGTGAGGAGGCTTCGGTCACAGTGCTACGCTTTACGCTCCCAGCCCTATTGTCCCAGGGCCGTAGGTCCCGGGCGGGAGGCGTCACCACCCCACTAGAAGGTGACCAGGGGTGGTGGGACAGGGGCTTGGAAACGGGCTGGGGGTGTGGGAGGAGGGGGGTCCTGAGGAAAAAGCATCCTGCAGCCAGGAGCAGCCTTGGTCACAACAATCTTGTCTTCCAGTTTTGGCTTCCTGGCCTTTTGTGGCTTTAAAACACGTATTTGCACCACATCTCCCTCTTCTGCAGGCTATGGGATGACACAGTTATGGCATGCATAAAATCTTAGTGCTAAGAAGCATTTATTTGGGTTTTGCAAAAACCTGTAGCAGAATTCAAATGTTATGTATGTGGGTTATAAAGAGTCTTATCATCTACAGCCTTAACTTTCAGAAAGCCCGCATTGCCTAGAAGTGAATGAAACTGCAAACAGGCAGTAAACCTGTGGAGAATTTGAGCCACGAGTTTTGTGGGAGAACTAAAGTAATTTTAGTTCACTTTGATTACTCTTTTTAATAGGTAGCTTACGAGGAGCCTATCACCTGTTTTTTATAAGTAACTATGTTTGACATTTCAATTTCGTTCTTACAGCTTTTAATACATTTTTTATCTTGTACTCTTCTACAGATAATTTACTTCCCAGTGTTTCTTTGTAATAGCAACTGGAATGGAAAAAAATGTTCTCATTTATGTGTAAATTTTGTTAACAAACTCATCTGCATAAATCACATTTCTTCCCAAGGATTTTATTGTGCGGTAGCTATTTTTTTACTAAAGTTAGAACTTTAAAACAGCTTTCAAAATCAGCTTGAAAGTAAATTACAATGAAAATAAGATCAACATAACAAAACATTTTGATTTTGGCTTTAAAAAACAGAGGAGAAATAATCAAGGCAATAAAGGGTTTAAGACCAAGGAAATTGTTTAATACTTATGTGTTGTTTATGGGTTTTTGAGGGTTATAAAGCATGTGACTCCAGTTTGTACATTTTTTAGTAATTGAAATGTGCGATCTATTGTGTCTTGTTTAAGCATACTTGAAGAACATAACATGGAAAAAAAGAACTCCTTATATCCATTTGTTTATTCTGACTCTAGATATAAGATTAATTAACACAGAACTTTGCCAGCCTGGCAAAGTCACAAAAAATGTGTCTCAGTTTAGGACCTTTTATTCCATCGCCTTCATAAAAAGTGCGAAACAGTGTGAATATGAATCAAAACGTGGATGTCTCAAACCGTATAGCAAATTAATTGGTATTGTAGGCAAAGCTGCTTAGTGGTGTTGCTGTTACTTGCTCAGACGTTCACTGGTTCTGACTGGAGAAGAAGCTATGGAAATCTAAAATCATTTTGGTAATGATCATTTTTGTTGCTGCCCTTAATATTCATGCTTCGGCAGTCTGGGATGGAAATGAGTATGCAGAATGCCTGTGATACTGTGACTGGCACTCACTGCTTCAGGTTTCAGTTAATCCTCTGCAGACTGCTCTGAGCATTGAGAAAAGATGTTAATTTAAGATAATTTCCACAGATCTGTTAGAATTATCAGTAAATTATCCTATGTGCTGATTTCAGAGAAAGCAGTATCAGTTGTCCAGTGCTCACTCAGTGGTAACAAAGATGGATGATTTGAGAAAGTCACAGTTTCAGGTATTTCTTCTTCTGATCAATAAATAATTAATGCATCCCTGAGTGACAAAATCATTCCTTCTCCTTCCCATGTTAAATATAAAATACTAAAGTACAATACTGTGGTGAAAGCTGAAATTTCATGTTATTTTTATGTACGCATAATACTGTTTAGCTGTCTTAGAATGTCTTAGAATAGTAGCCAGCCCTTCCAGTCTAGAACTGCACAAAATTCATAATTGGCTTGTAAATGCTTTATTAGAAGCTCTACACTCATTTCCTCCGTAGCCTTCAAAGATCTAGCATAATGACTATCTGGAATGAATTCTGCTCCTTGTTTTAATAGCAGCTGCATCTGTGCATGGTTAAACTTAACTGTTAAAGGTTACATAGTGGAATTATTTTTTTCAGTAACATAAAATATTAGAATTTTAACTGGTTCTGATTCAATGTCTCCTTCAGAAAGTAGTTGTTCAAAATACCTGATCTGTAGAAAGTCAGGCAAGACAAGTTACAAGAACTATTTCACCTTGGCAAACCAGTGACTCAAGCAAATTGCTTAAAGCAAGGATCATAATATTGTCCAACCTGGTAAAAAATTACGTGTTTTCAGTATTACCTTTAGGACTAATAGCCATCCGAGGGTCAGTAGATTGACTGTGAACATCTTTTGGTTGCTGTGGAGGCTTTGCTGGTAATCTAGACTGGGACAAATCAAAGTGTGGACTTTGAAAGTCAGGCAACACTGTTCCCTGAGCTAGAACTTACATATGTTACCTGAATTCTGAAATACAGTAAGAAATATTGTATCATGACTGTCTTTTTAAGCAGTCTTCGTTCTTTGTGACTGTGGCTCCATGAGCACCTACTGAATGTCTGTGTTTGTCATTTGCCGGAACAAAGGTGGAAGGCAGGCACTGGAGTCAAATCTCCCCTCAAGCTGTCAAGGACACTGGATGAGACGTTCAAATGTAAAAGCTAGAACTGCAGTGACAGATGTAAAACTTAAGGGTTTCTGACTTCCATTCTCTATTCTGCTAAACATGATGTTTGATATTACAATTATTTTTTGTTACTTCATATGTGATGTGAAAACTGATTTATGTTACACGTAGGTCACTGAATGTAGTTTCTAAACAAATTAGCATTTTGGAATTTTTAGAAATACAAATTCCACCTAAATGAAATCCAGAATCTCTTTTCCTAAATTTTTCATTTTTTTTCCTGTTGTTTTTGCCAAAAAATATTGGACTACTGAATGCTGCGAGGGAATTTAGTGTTAATTTAACTTATTTTATAATAAATGTATATACGCATTGTACTGGATGAGAGATTGGGATGGTTAGCTCCATGAGAAAATATATAAACAAATGGACAACAGTCTGAATAATCTGACAGCGATAAACTGTAATTAATCCAAAACTTTGACCACTATAATCTGATTTTAGTTCCTCCATGCTTCATTATTGCCATTGCTATTCTAAACTTCTAAGTGATTTTAATGAGTTTTCTTTAATATATTTTTTCATGGTTGTATTTTTATATTTTTCCTTTCAAGTGATTGAAGCTCTCCCTACCCTTTTCTCCTTCTATCTACAGCCATGCGCTATGCAAAAGTGCATAGATCATTTCCGTATCCAAAATACACTAGAGTGAGAGGAAAAACATGTAGAAATTCTACCTTAAATCAAATGCAGATTTAAATATAGTTGCTTAAGATTCTAAAGGGGCACATAACAGTGGAATGCAAAAGACTGGTGAGAGATAGGATCTAGTTTCTAAAATCCATATTAAGAATCTATTAGTAGCCAAGTTTCCAGAAGTGATGAGCTAACACTACTTTTTGTTGAAAGCAGCCCTCTTGGAAAAAAAGATGGCTAATCTATATTTTTATTTTGAATTTTTATTTTAGAATCAACATTTTTCAACAAGGATCCCTACAGTCAGATTCTAAAATTCATGTTAGAGCATTTGGCTCTGAATACCTGTTTTTTCTGACGACTGTAAGAAATACATTTAAGAAAAAAGACAGCACCCATTACCTTTTTTTTTTTTTTTTTGGTTTTACTGCCTGTATATGTATTAATGGAAGCACCTGTAGTTTTTCCTGACAGTGAACATAAAGAAGAAGCCTATTTTTGCAGACCACAGAAGAAGAAATGAAGGTAGAATGTTATTTAATAATTTTTATTTTCTGAAATCTGTCCTTTTAAAAAGTGGAAATGGAATGTATCTTAAGGGTAAAGTGAGACATTTTTTAGCTCATTTGAAGCCATGCTTCAAAATCAGCTTGTCTGCCATTTGTCTGCCATTGCGCACACCTAAGCAAATGTGATTTAAACACTGCTCAGATCTGCGTCATTTATAGGACGTGGTGTGTCATCTCAGCACAAAGAGCTTTCAGTGCTGCACCAAGGTTACAATGCCATGAGCAGCAATGAGCTAAAAGCCTTTGGAAGAGTGTGAAAGAACTAAGTTGAAAACCAGCCATGAGGAAATGGACTTCTACTTATTTTTATAAATACATTGTAGAATAGCAGATATACAATGAAAGGAGAGAAAAGAAAGAATATCCCCTTACTATATGTTTAGAGCCAACTTTAAGGTTTCGTTTTGTTCTTCAGTATGGGATCCAACTTTAAAAAGATGTCCAGTTTTTGATTCGCAATTGAGTTAAGATACGGTAAGAAAATGAAAGGCAGATGTCTCGCACCCTAAGTCAGTCTCGAAGAGTATTTTAGAGCTGTTCAGCATATCCAAGGTTCTGACCTTCCTTGGCAAAGCTTCTTCATTTTCCCACACCTGCATCTTTGCTGGTTTTTTTTTGGTTTTTTTTTTTTTTTTTTTCCCCAGTCTCACAATAAGCGCAGCTAAAACAAGCATTCCAGTGTGCATGAATAGAGCACACAGTAGGCAATTTGGGGACTCATTCATCACCGATCAATAGAACTGCTTGGATAGTGGATGAGATAGCAAACCATTTGATTTATTACATCCAATGTAATAATACAAGATTTTAAAAGAAATTAAAACCACAAAACTAAAAACCTTTATCTTATTTATTAACCACTGAACGAAATAATAAATAAATACTGCCATTTCTTTAAAAATATCAATCAACTGTGTCTTTAAAATGTGATATCTTTTCCTGAGAGGTGTAAAAATGATGGGTTTTTAAAAATATTGGATTTCTTTTTGTTTTAATATATTTACTATAAAGATACTTCTGTGTACAATTAGTAAAAGTAATATATATTAGAAAACACAGCAACAGAAATTCCATATGTGCAAATATGGCAAAACTCTTTGGTGTCAGTTTGTTCTTACAGAATAATTTACCTCTCTTGTAATAACATTGAAGTTGTGAAGCTACAGCATATAGCATCCTATATAATAATATCAGAAATTAATCGACCCTGAAATATGCATGAGGAAAACTGGAATGATGGCTACCAGTGATTATAAAAATGTCTTCTTTTAAAGAAATGGTTCTTTACCTTAAATGAAAGACTCATATCTATAGCGTATTTCTCAAGACTTCAAAATTGACAGAAAAGAGAGAGCATGAGTTTGACACACACCCACCAAAATTTTATCTTCAAATTACACTTAATTTTAAAACAAGGTGGCAGCTAAATATTGAAGCAATATTTCCTTAGTAATCTGAGACAAACATAATTATTTTTTGAGTAAACTGGGGAACTGAAGGCTCTAACTTCTTCCTCATATGTGTTTTGGATCAGCAGTGCATCCCAGCAGTAGAAACCAGTATATGAAAAGCCAATGAGGTATTCAGTCACAAAGAACAGAAACCAAATCTAATGATATGCCTAGTTTGTGGTTTTAAACAAAGACATATTATTTTTTCATCAGAAATGATCTTGAAAAAGAAGCTGTTTTGTTCTAGTATTTCAAAAACAACAGAATTAAATTTTGCAGGAGAGAGAGAAATTCTCTGAAGACAGAGACAAATACTGTATACCACAGCTACCAGATATTAAAATAGATATAACTTCAATGTATCTGCCACATGTAATAAATGCAAATTATATTGTAGAAGACTTATTTATTACACAGAGAAGTCTTCATGAATTTTGAACTTCTGCAAATTATTATTTCTTTAATTGTGAGTGGTCTTTGAGTAACTCATGATACAGTGTTATACCTGAAACTTCCCTGACATTTTCAAAGGCATACCAAAGTGTTGATTTTTAAATACTGAAAATAAGTACATTTGTCAATTTGTCAATTTAAGGCTATTTTTTTTTTTTTAATTAGTTAATCCATAATAAGAGTGTAATATACCCTTGCTTTCTTTCACACATTGGTATTTTCCACTCGATCTCTATGGAGAGATTTTTTTAAACTTTAATAAATGGTCTATTTCTGAATGGATAATGCCAGATGATACACTTAGCACAAAATATACATATGACTTTAAACAGCTAGGACTGATATCTGTCATGGAAATCAGGCTCCACAAAGGAAAAATGGTTTTGACTTTTTTCCAAGGAAAATATATTTTGGCAATTTGGTGAAAAGACTAAAAATCATATGCTGCCTGTGAATGGGGTTTTGAATATGTTGTTGCTAAGAGGTTAATCCTGCACCCATTTTTTTCAGCAGTAGTGACAGTACTTCTCCCTCCAATGGTACAGAATCAGGCACCAGACCAGCAAAATGCACTTTGAGGTTGTTGGTACACATGTACATATATATAATGGATTTCTAGAATGCAACTATCACAAGTGATCTACTTCCAAACATGTTAGAACATTACAAGATCTCAAGAAAATAAACTCTTGCAACTCGCACAGAGAAAAATGTCCTGTGGCTAAAACTGGGAGCAGAAACTTCTGGCGCATTCTTTGTTGTTCAGACTCATAGTTTACTTAACCTAGACCTTTGAGGATATGTTTCTTTTTTGGTTATTTTGCAATTAGTACTCAGCTTTTTATAGAAGAGATAGAACATAAAAACAGTGCAGTTTTCCTAAAAAGCCTTTCTAAATGGCTCAGAAAAGAACTTGCTACTTCAAAAATTATTTAGAAATTTTTGTTGTTGTTGTTTTTGTTTTTTTTTAGTTTAACATGATGATGACCAGGAATCTTTCCATGTAAATTCTTTCTATAAGAGAGTAGGGAGACATATGACTTCTTCTTTCACTTTCATATACTCAGTAACAGTGATGAAAAGAGAAATTGCAGGACTTTTTTATTTGCCATTTGTTTTTAATCCAATTTGGGGAAACAAAATATTTCTGAAATTTCTCACTGTCTGCATTCGGTGGAGTCAAAACTCTCTGTGGTGAGGGCTCTGTGAAGTGATGAGCATTTCAATGAAAAGTTTTGCACTTGGTGAAACAATGTTTTCTGATAAATTGTTTTCTGACATGATCGGTGTTATATCTATAGTAGCTCCATTTCTTCATTATTAGTACTTGCTAAACTCCTTCAAATTAAAAGACCATAGTATAGTGTATAAGTATCCTGCCATCAGGCCAAATACTGGGTAATGTTCCTTACAGAATTTACGTACCAGTTTACTCTGATTCCCCATTACTTTTTTTGGCTGAATAGTGTGCATATCCTGAATACACAGCTGTATACAGGAACCTTAAGAACTGATTGTATTGTTTTATAAGAAGAAACTACCTTCTACTATAAAGACAGAGCATTAAAAATGCCTCTATATTTATAATGATTTTATGCATATCAGATTTCTCTAAAGCACATATACAATGACCAGAACTGAGAAGGGTTTAGAAATTTTGAGATAACTATTTATGACATAGAAAAATAGAATAGAAGTTCAACTTGAGCTATGTGAAAATAATTTTAGCCGCTGTAGAGGATATTGCTTTTTTGCTTTGATTTAATTATAAACTACATAACAAGTTACACTGAGACTAAATTGGCAGAGTTAATTTGTGGGCAGAACTGTAGTGTTGCTTTTTTATTTCAGAATCCCTGAATTTTATTACAGATTGATATAGATAAGAACATTAATGCTGGGAATAATAAAGATTATACAAGTACAACTTTAATTGTGTGAAAAATGACTACTCCTTTACAGTACATCTCTCCTACATGTAAAATCATGTGATACAGCATTTATTCAGTTAACTGATACATATGAACTGAAGATCAAATGTAATTTGTAATATAACATGCTCCAAATAACTTTTTGTGTAAGAGAAAAAAATAGTACACTCTTCCTACCTTATTGTTAACCAATTGTCTACACATAGCATCTGTTTACATTAGTAATGTAATTGCTGTGATAATAAGCTCATTGATTTAGTATCTAAGGAAATAATCAGTCAGGACATCACATTTGTCTTGCTTTACTTGACAGCCTATCTTCTACACTGAATAGACAATGTCAATTCTTGCCATTGTTTCAGAGAAATGGAGCAACAAAAAAACAGAGAAAGGTTTCTTCTCTTTGCCAACTATTGCCATAGAAATGTTTGCTGCAGCTAACTGGTATTGGACAAATTTAATTTTAATAATGGCACAAAGCCAGTACACTTTAGTATAGGAAAACCATATTCCTTTTGTTATTCAGAAAATATGACAGCCTTATCTTTCAGTTGACAGTTAAGCAGAAAAGGACTGTGAAAAGCTAAAACTGAAATAAAAGACACAACTGAGAAACTTCGGTTAGCTGACTCACTAGGAATTTTTTCCTTTTTCTAAGCATTTTTATGTGAAAGTGTATAAACAAAGTCTCCTTACTAGGGGTTAAGAAGCACTTTACAAGATTGTAAAATGTCTATATACTCGGGTTCACTTCCCAAAATCACAGAAGAAAAAGATCAATCAATCAGGAGTGTTAAAATAAAGCAATCTCATTTTTATGATTTTTTTTTTTTCCTTTATCTTATGGATAGTGTTACCTGAGTATGTCCTTCCTGCTGCAATTTTGTATTTCACAAGCTTTCAAAAATCCATGGGTCCACAGAATGAGTTCATGGGCTGAAATCATAGAGAATCAGATTGTTGTGACTCTGTGTGATGTTCAAGCTAGAGAGGAGGACAAGAGTCGGCCCTCTCTGTTTCCTGCTCATGAGGAGCAGGATTCACCTCAGGGCCTGTAGACAGTGGTGCTGAATGACTTCTGTGCCTGGACTTTGTTGTAGGTGGAATGGGGAGCAGAGAGCAAAAGAGCTCGCACTGCCCTGTGGAGGTGAATCTCTACTGATCAGTTTAGAGACAGCACAACTGAACTCACATGCAACATCGAACAAAAAATACTGCTCTTGCTATACAGTGCCAATATATTCCAAGACCTCTTGTTTTTGAAAGATGTCTTAAAAATACTGCTGTTAGTTATCATGTCCTTCACCAAGAAAGTTAATCTCTAAACATTTTAGAGAAGAAGGGAATGAGCACTCTTACTCTTTTAAGGATAAAATTAAAATATATATTTGAAGTATTATATACCATGGTGTGCTCTCCAGGAACCAAAGAAGTAAATTTACCTTACTTAACCTCAACATCAGAAGAAGTTCAGGTTTCCTGGCCTCTGCATAGCCTTCATTTTAATTGCAAGTGGAATAAGACTTATACTGTGGAAGAGTCAGTAGAAATGAAGATATGAAAAACTAAGCCCTTATCATGAAGTGTTGATTACCTATGTGGTAGTTGTACTTACAAGATGAGAGCAACCAAAGACAGGTCATTCTTTGTTTCCAAACCAGATGCAGGGTAGCAGAAGTGTGGCCTCATCTAAATTCTGAATTCTGGCAGGGTGACAGCTGCTCCCTTTCTGCTGATTAAGGAACACTGACAAACATTTTCTTCTTTTTCCTGCAGAAGGACTTTCTTGGCTGCTTATACTTGTAAACTCAAAAGTGGGCTCCTCCCACTCAATACTTTTAACTGTGATTACTAGAAAGAAAGTATTGTTAAATTGAAGAAGAGAGTCAAGGTTTGGACAAGATGCTCTGGGAGGTATAATCATATACCACGTATTTACTGATGTATCACAGAAAATGCAAATTACAATTTAAAAATGTGCTAAATTTTTCCCTAACTCTCCTGGACAGAAGCCTTGAAAGGTCTCTCCAAAACAAAGTCTTTCGTTGCCAGACGAATTAAGTCTATTCCGTTGTGGCCTTTTAGAGGACTGCTGGTAGAGTTCAGAGCTGACACAGGTCTGGACCCCCTCCTGTTCAAAGTAAGGTAGAAAATCTCTGTTTCTGCTTTAACTTTCAGGATAGTATTCTAGGTCTTTTGGTGTTCTTCCACTCCTCAGAAAAAAATTCAAAAGTACATGATGCTATTGCTGCCCAAAACAGTAAGTTTAAGAAATTGAGATGCTTATGGAAATTACCTCAGTGTGGATAATGTACTGCTGTGGATCTACATTCACTTGTCATCTGGGAGAGATTTAGTAAGGTACCTTCACATTAAGATCTGCACATCATTTGTACTTGTATTTGCACAGTTGTACTTGTTCCAGCTGAACATTTATTCTTTCTCTAATAATAATTTCTTTTGGACTGAAATTAAGATTTGACAATATGCGAATAATTATTGTGTGTTTTTCACCATGCTAACAGTTTTCACAGTGCTCTTTCTTGAAGTTGAATTATCTAGTTTGTGGTATACACCCAAACTATAAGTCTGCTATATGGGTAGGCTATGTATATTGGCTATTTATTTATTTATATAGATGCATATATAAACATTATTGCTGTATTCTGAAAGAAAATATATAGATGTCCAAAGTAATATATATATTTCATCAGATTTAAAGACAATTGTTTCAGTTTTAATATGCTTCCTCTTTCCCAGAAAAATGTGCCTACTAAAGCAGTTTTGTTGAGATACAAACAAGCTAGTCTACAGAAACATAAACAGGGACTGGAATAATTGTTTGCACCTAACCAAAATCGTTGCTCTTCCTATTATTACAAGGGAGTTTAGAAGGCTGAATCAAAATAAAAGATATGCATGTGGATATCTGTACTGGATAGCTGATAGTAGCTTAAACAGTAGTGAAATATGGCTAACAGGCACTAAGCAGAGTGTAGAAGGCATCCAGATCCAATCCAAATCCTCTAAAGGCATACACTCTGATTTGAAACAGGTTTTACCTAATGATTTCCACATAGGCAAATTCTGGACTGACATTAATTCTTCTTTTCTTTTCTTTTTTTTTTTTTTTTTTTTTTTTTTTCCCAAACCTGACCTTTCCTATCAGAAGAAGAAAACTAGTGGAAATGCAGCTCTAAGAAGATACCACTGGGGAACGCCTGTCAGAAAGCAGGTCTTCAGCGTAGAAAAATGAAGGTCCACCATGTGAGGAGACTGGGCATCAGACCTAAGGGCCTGTATTAGAGTTGATTGTCTGCTGGTACCTGAGCAGAAACACTGGAGGGGAATAATAAGAGGGAAGGTGAGAGAACAGTTTTCTCCCTCCATTCTGAGATGTGTTTCAGTCTGAGATGTACTGTGTCAGTCACACAAGAGCCTGTCATTAGTACTAAGTCATCTCAGTTTTATACACGTATCTGAGAATAATTACTTTTTATGATTAAGCCAAATTCTGTTTACCTACTTGCCTCAGGGCAGGTAGGTTTTCCTGACTGTAAACTGAGTATCACTGGTGTTTTTCATTATCACCAATCATCAGATAAAAGATAGGAGAATAAGTTTTGTGCTGAATTGGTAAATTTTTATGCTGTTTATGTAAGCTTGTTGGATATAGGTTTGGGATTTTTATTCAATTTCTTTCATACCCTCTCTTTCTGTGTATGTTCTCTGCCTCTTACTGAGCTTTTGCTCACGGCTGCACTGCTCAGTGGGAAATAAACAATAAACACCTATTTCTTCAAGTAAGACAAAGGGTGCAAGGTATTATAGGATGGGTTATATTAAATCAGAAGGCTGTGTGGTTAGTTTTGATAGAATAATACAGAAATTTTACATGTGTGCTGCAGCTCTTACTTGTAGGTACTTTTACACTTTGAGAACACTTCAAAATTACAGTCCTTGGAGATCAAATGACATGAATATGATAGATTGTTAGGGATATTTTAAAACAAGCAGTGTCTGTTCCATTTATAAATATAACAATCTACAGGGTTAGAAATGAAAGTTGAAAAATCAGTAGTTGAAGCTGTTTGAAGTAACAGAATAGTTATGGAATGGATTTATATATAAGCTGCTTCATATATCACTCTTTGGTATGCTGTAAAATTTGAGGGTAGTTGTGAGCAACCACTTCAAATAGTCATGGAGATTAGTATTTCAGTCACTGAGGTCACACTGCCTGGTCTGGGAACTGGTTGAGGTAAAATTAACAGCATTTTATCTTTTAACTATTTGGGTAAACATCTATTAATAATTAACATTCCAATACTTGTGAACTCCACTTTTTAAAGAAAAACGGCCTCAGTGTCACAGGAGTTTACTCCTTAAAGCTGCTGACCTTATGTCATGCACCAATCAAACACTTCTGAGCTATCTTGAATGGCATTTTCCATCCCTACCGCTTCTGGCTGTCATGGAAACAGCCATGCACCCTGTTATAAAGGTACTGTAATGCTGTCGGGCCCCACACAAATCACATTAACAGTGGAATTAGAATCAACGCAGACATAACAAGTGTTGTAGCTTAGGGAAATAGCTCCTTGCCTCTCTCGTAGACAGCTCTGATTATGAGCACTTCCCAGGAAACCCGGTTCCGTTTCCTGGAGGAAAGCCATCCTGAGGGACACCCATAATTCTGCACTGTGGTGATAAAAATGGCAGGCATGAAATCCCTGCATTTACGATTATCTGGAGAGAAGTTTCCCACTGAGACCTATGACTTCTGAATGGCACTTAGTTTTTGCCATCGAATGCCTTTCTTCAAGGCTGTAAGTGCTCATGAAGAAATTAGACAGAGATAGAAAGTGCTGCACCTCAGACACCTCATTTCTCACAGTGCAGAGAAAAGTGACTTCCAGGCTTCAAATGGGCCTCACGATATGGAGACCACCACAACACTTTTCCCCCTCTGTTACCATCTTGATTGTTATCAACAACAGGAGCAAAAATGAAGAGCTGTATGGGAGGAAGTTTTTTATTTTATCTCTTTCTTGTTGTGAGCTGCTTTTCCTTACAGATACTCACTTTTACTTCTGTTTGTTTCGTTTTTGGAGTTGTGAGTTCTATGGTTCGTTCCAGGAGAAAACTGAGAATGAGGAATATCAGCATCCCCTTATAGTGAAAAACCCACAGCTCTGTTCTTAGCTGTCATTCCAGCAGAAGTCCTGGAAATTTCAGTCTTGCACCCTGTCCTCCCACTTCTATTGAATGAAATAGCAGCAACTGCTCCACCATTAGGATCAATATCCAGGCCATTATGTTGGCAAAAGGAGCAGCAAATCACATTTACGTGGATTGTCAGATTCATTATTATAAGCAGATGGCAGTCCTTGCACTACAATGCAGCTGAGAAAAGACTGACATCATTTCAAATTAAAATCTATAATGCTAATACACATTTCTGACTCTTTGTACAGGCCTAAGTGCATTAATCTTCTGAATGATTTGCCAACGTGTGCACTGCTTTAGGTGTTTTCACTTGAGTGGAGCTAAAAGGAGAGCTTTTAACTGAGAATGGTTAACATTTATTCATACAGATTGATAAAAGTTAACATGCAATTTTCTTTACTGGTAGCTCTCTAATAGGAATTAATGGGACATTTTGAAGAGAAAATGCCAAGTTCAGAAGGCCGGTTTAAGAAATGTGTTAACTACTGAAGAGAAAAGTATGTTACTAGTATAACCTGTGTAAACTGATCTTAAAATAATTACTCATAAAAGAAATCAGAAAATTTTTTTAAAATGTGCCACAAAATTGTTTAAATATGTGAAGAAATTTCATTTGTCAAATGTGGACAAAAGAAAAAATCAACATTTTTATGATCAGATCATCATCAAAACTTAAAAAGTGAATGTAACAGAAATCCACTCTTAATACAACTGAAGTGTAATACAGTTCCTAATAAAAATTATTTTAGGTACTTTGGGGATGGTTTTAGGTGCAGTGTCCAGTTTGTATATACTGTCATATTTTCAATAGTGTGCACTAGAATTTCAGAATGTCATACACTGTTTTTAGGAACACAGAGGCTGATTCCTCCATTCTTCTGCCTTTCTCCAGAAAGGATATATCTAAGAAAAAGAATCTTCTGATGAATAAAGTACAGACAGAGTCAGGTGTCAGGCTGCCTACATATGAGAATGCAGTGCCTTTGGTTCTAGGGGAATGTTTGCATATTAAGGGGCTGTCCTGGACTACTTCTGCCTGCACGTGGGATCCTGAATAACCCCGCTTTGCAAGCTGTGTCATCACATTGTTGATTCTGAGCTAAAATACCTTTCCCTTTGGAAGGGCTTAACAGTTGAGCAGCACTACGCTGATGCAACCATTTGGTTTCATGGAACAAACAAAAAACCTATGATTTCCCTACAGACAACTGTTTTAAAACATCCAGATTAACCACACAGCCATGAAACATGGGAATCCTCTCATCAGAAGCTTTATAAATACGTGTGTCATTGCAGAAATGCTTGGCTTTTCGAATGCAGCATATTTCTGAAAAAATAAAGTTTGTTAAAATGTTTTGACCAGATCTAGGTAGGATCTTTTGTCCCATTTTTTTCTTATCCAGAGATTTAATTTCCAAAGAAGCAGGGTCTTCAGGTCTACAATATGCTTTGTCTTCTCTCAGTATATGACAGTGCCACGTGCTAACACGTGCTTTAGCAGATCTCTAAGATGTGAATTAGTTACTTATATCACTGACGTTGTTGACTTTTTCTGAATTCTTTTGTTATTAGCACATCTGAAGCCAGATATCTCTGTATTTCATTCATATTTTCTCACTTTACTGACAAAAATTGATTTCTTCATACTCTTCTTTCTCTTTCATCTGACCTAATACTAATACCTAGTTTGTCTGTCACAAACCAGGCAGTATGTGCAGCAATAGAAAATAACACTTTTCACTCATATATACAATAGCTTAATAATTTGTTTAGATTTTTTTCTGAGTAGGGATTGATTTGTATTAAAATGAATAACAAATTACTGGAAAAAATTAGTCTTTCTACTTGGGAAGTGGCTTTAAAATATGCAGGGTGGGGAGCTGCACAGTGAGATTCAGAAAAAGATAATGAAAGACAATTTCATTTTTCAAATTTTAAAAAAGAAATGACAATCAAAGGAATTAAACTTGAAAGAAGTATATGTACCCAATTACAGCTATATGAGTTTGATCTTCCTAAAATCCTTACTCTTTCATGAAAAATTTTGTGTACTTGAAACTTCCAGATTTTATGGATGTTGAAGTGAACTGATTAACAGAAGAACTTTAGTTCTGCTTTAACACAGTGACAATCAGAGAAGAAATTAATAAAAATTCTGAAAAAAAACTCACCAGCTTTTTGGTATGTTGAGCATGGCTCATAGTCCTATCTGAATCTTTTAAATTCATTTTTTTGTAAAATGTTTTAACAAATATTGCAGTCTTAAGTCCCTACCACATCTTTCAGCTTTCTTTTTTAGGGTTTACAGATGAAAACAGGTACATCCAACCAGTAAAGGATGTTGAAATTTATGCTCCTGATTATTTAAAGTGCACGGATTGCATCTGATATTTATTTAAGAATTTCTTTTCATAACATAATATTTAAACTGGTTAATTAATGGATAATGGCAAGAGATGGGAGATGTGTAATTTACAAATTGAAAAAAGCTCTCAAAAGTTTTGGAGAACATCTGGAACTTTTCCACCACAGTCTTGAAAGAATATTCTCCAAGCCATAGATCTCATTATCACACATTTCACATATGTCCCACCACAACTACTCAATTAATTGATTTCACATATGTGCCTCGCATGGATTCATTAAATACAGTACACACCAACATTCCTCACTTTTCATTCATTAGTCAAATTAATTTTAATAACTTCCAAAATCCTGCTGCTGAATTAGCAAATCTGAATAGAGTCTGTGAAATGCAACTCCAGAGCTTATTTTAGAATATGGCCTATTTCTCCCAAGTGACAGTGACACAGTTTGAAAACTGTGGTAGTTTAGTAGTAAACTGTAAATTAGTATTTTTTTTTTAATATCTGGGATAATAAACTGGTTTTTATCAGTGGCTGAAGAAGTAAGATACAACACTTACAGGTTGTGAGTGCCTTGTGTTGAGTCTGAGCCCTACAGTGTATAATTCTTTCCCCATCCCCCTTTTCTTTGCCTGCATTTCAGTTTGTTTTACCAACTGAACACTTAAAGAGATATCTACTTAAGGATGTCAAAAGGTGTAGTAAATGGGAGGCAGGCCACTGGGAGACAAAATAGGGAGGTCATTCCGCCTGACCTCCTCCTGTTTTTTTCCCACTAAGAAAGCTGCTGTTCAGCTGACTTAAGATTGAGAGACAAGGCAGAAAAACAGCAAAAACGGTATTAACTCAACCTGTTTGATACTGTGCTTTCTACTTGAAAAAGGTTTTCCTTTATGCTTAAAGCTGGTCTCCTGTTTCAGTCATTCCCTTTAGAAATGCTACAATATTTTATTTTTTGCCTGTTTTTCACCCTGCATGCAGGTTGTATAAGTGAATGGAAATCCAACGATAAAGTCCTCTCTGACTTCTATTATAAAGAAATTAATTTAAACAGTTAAACGAAGGTTCTCAGTAGTTGATGGTTTTGTTGAAATTGTCGAGGAAATTTTGTCTTTAAATGATACACAATATTTCCATAATTTCTTATTGTGGCAGTAACATATTGGGAAGGAAATCCTGACCTTTAACCTCACAGCTACATTGAGATGCGCAAATTGATTTCTTCTGTGTATTGAGTCTTTGAGCTGGGCAGGAGGGTCCCAAAAGTTTGTCAAGTGAACATTTAGTTGAGTACGAGTGGTTGTCATCTTGATGAGAAGCAGCAAGTCTACTCCCCTTACAGATATTGTGTACTTCCTCTTAGTTACCTAATGCCTGGCAGCCCATGCCCACTTTGTCAGCACCTTGTTTTGCTAATCAGTAGAAATGAGGAAGATCTGCATTGAGGTCCACTGTAACTAAGGGGTACCTCTGTTCTGTAGACATCAAAGTCTTCATCCCAGTGGAAGTGGAAGTTAGCCCTAAAAAATTACAATCTAAAGAGATGTTTCAAAGGCATTTGTAGTTTTTACGTGCTTACCTCAAGTAGTAATTTTCATAACCTAATGGAGATCACTCTGCAAATCTCTGCCACTGTTTATTATGAGCTTGTAGCGAAACTAGTTATATACTTTACCTATAAAAGGAGGGAAGAGGAGCTTTCCCCAAGCATATATCACAAAATCATATAAAGAAGTATATATGCAGCTAACCAAAGATGAAGGAGTGTCATTAAAAAAAAAAAAAATTAAAAATCAGCCTCTGACAAACATGCACACTCAAATTCAACTTATTTTTATTAGTACTACTCTTGCTGCTCAGGGTTTACATTAAAAATATTTTACTTCCTTACATTTTTCCTCTATTTAGACACAACTAAAAGGCACAAATTTTAAACTAAAAAGATTTTTGGCAATGAAATTTATGCAGCTGAGAAATAAAGGTTTGAGAGTTTCACAGATTAGCACCTGTGAGGCAAAGCTGGAGAAAATACCAGTGAATGAGTGTAAGGTTTGACCAAACCTTGGCAAGTGAATGAATTTTGAGTTAGATACTTCTTTCTCCTGTGTTGTAATGATTCACTTTCTCTGGTGCAAATTACTCAAGTTACATTAGTCTGTATTTTTGAGTTACGTAAACATCTCCGTGGGAGAGTTCAAGTCCATGAATCTGGGATTAGCAAAACAACAAAATTCTAGAATACAAAATAGAAAGAGTCTTTCAACTGCAGTGAAAAAAAAAAAAAAAAAAAAAAACAAAAACAAAAACAAAAACAAAAAACCCCACAAAAATAAACAGACAAAAAAACCCAAACAAACAAACAAAAAGAGAGGTTCAAAGGGCATTTATAGCCTAATTAGATTTCCAATCATGGATTTTAGTCTAAAAAGTTTGTTGTTTTTTTTGCTTTATAAAATCAGATAAATTCTTGTGAAATAGTTAATTTGTAGTATTTTAGAAACAAGACTTTTAGTGCAAATTTGTTGGCATATGCTTGTGATAAAGAATAGCAAATAGAAAATATTTTGAGTCCCACTCTTACCTTCATGAAGGAAATGAAACAAAACTTTAAACGTAACAAAGTCTACTTACATTTATTATCTGTCAATTTCAGTGATGCACCACTGCCAATCCTTAATTTTCCACATCATCAATACAGCTTGCTGTATATCTTGCTATAGTTAAATACAGCTCAATAGTTTTCTTCCCCTTTTCTAAGTTTGAGATCTTTCCAAGACTTATTCTCTCGTATGTCATTTAAAAGAATGACTAAGCATATGTTATTTTAAACCTTTTCTGAATATCCCTGGAAAAATAAAATAAAAAACCCTAATGGTAAAACAGTAACAAGTCATAGAAATCCAGTAACCCACTTGCTATTCTATGTCACTGTGCCAACTTCAGAGTAAACATCTCAGATTTTTTTCCAGGAGCACCACATAGCCATTGACACTCTCAAAATGATTCTTGTTCTATAAGCATATAGAATAAGCAGTTGAAGAGGTGCTTTTAAAAACTTGAGATTAAGTTTTAGTTGAGTGTCCTATCAATAAAAGCAGCGAGAAAAAAGAAGTAAATGCAAATAGAATTTAGTGCCAGAGTACAGCAGATCTTGTACATAAAAATATGAACAGGGTTAATCCCCTATCCTCAGTAGTGTTTTGTTCAGTAACTTTGAAAACAAACTTTGCCAATTACAAAAGATAGGAAGTAGCATTTTATTTGCATTCTTTAGTATGGTTCATTTAAAAAGTTAATTTATTATTTAAAAAGTAAACTCTTTTTGTTAAGTTACTTAAATTTAGGCGTGTGAGGCATACTCAGAGAGTATCCTGCAATACAGGGGAAGTTCATTTCTCAAATAGCAATTAGTTTTTCACTGTTACTGATTCACTGGGTAGATTCTGTCAAATGGGGGAGCACGAATGGGGGCAGCTTATTGACTAAAGCATTGCAAATGAGAATGATAGATGTGCTTTAAAGGTAACCATCTGTATTAACTTTCAAAGGTGCTGAACTAGTGATTTTTCCACTTCCTCCTTTTTCATTTCTGATACACATTTGCACAAGTACAGAATCTCTAGTGAATGGCAAAGTGGGATGTGGACAAAGGTTTTCCTTACTAGGAAGGGATGAGCATGGTTTAGAGTGAAAAGTTCATTGTATGATGGATGAGCCAGTGAGTATGAAGGTCACTCTATCAATGGTACACAAGAGAGGATTATGGGTGACAACAGCTCTACAGAAATGGTAGATAAATTGTTTACAAAATACAATAATAGAGAGTTGTAAGAAACTTCCCCAACTTTGTTATTGCTAAAGGATCACCAGGACAAATAAACTGAAAGACATTTGGATATCTTGGGGAATATTTCAAAAGTAGGGAGAGATTGTTATCTTGAAGACTAAGATCTAAGATCATCTGTTCCTTTTCAAATTCAGTTATCATTAAGAGACAAAGAAGTTCCAGCCCAAAGAAATAAACACACCAGAAAACCACCCCCTAATTCTGAAACAAAACAAAACAAAACAAAACAAAACAAAACTGAAAATAAAAAAAAGTTACATTAATTTTAAATTGTGCGCTACCAACAAGTAAAAAAAAATGAAGTTTTACAAGATACCTCAAACTACTGTGTGCTGAATGGAAATAAGAGTGTCTTATTTTAAGGTTAAAATTGTGCAGAAGTACTCTTTTTCTGTTTAACAGACTATCTTTTAAAGTCAATCAGTTAATGTTCTAATAAAAAATGACCATAGGCATAGCTGACAAAGTGACCCTCAAATGCCCTAGTATTTGCATATCTTGTTTTCTGCCAACTTAAAAATAATATAAAATAACCTGGGGTTATTATATAATGTTAATCTCATTAACATTATAAAACCTAATATTTAATTACCACTTTCTGCCATTTCTGACTTGTTTTTCTTCAAATGAAAACAATTTTGGGATGTCTGAATTTTAAAGTGATTAAAATTGGAATGCAGAAACCGTAGCATTTAATATGGTAAAATTTCATTATGATTCAGTCTTGTTCTTGAGATGCTTCCTTTGAAGTCCCTTATTTTGGAAAGCAATGTATCTTAAAAACTTCACCAAATAATGTATCAAATTTCTGTGCAAATGTTTTCCTATACAAAAGAACGCAGTTTCAAATAAAAAATTCATCCTGAAGATATACCCCAACTTTTCTTCAGCTAAATTGAAGGATATATTAAAATATTTCCAGGTACCCACCAATGTGAGGCTATGCCAGAAGCAATAGTTTCCATCCATATCAAAGTAGTGTACTGGATAGTGTTTTTACACTGACTTATAACTGTGATAACAGGCCCTTTCAGATATGCCATTTCTTAAATGAGGCACCCTTCATTTAACCAAGTGTTCAGTATTGCCAAATCTATAAAGCTAAATTGCTTTTTTATAAGGTAGAACCTTACCTGTTGGATAAAGTATGTGCAGTGAGGCTTATAAATGCTCATAAAGGGAAAGTATGGAAGGTAAAAGTATCCATTACCTTTTGGAAAAAGGACGATTATTTCAAAGAAAATGCCAGCAGTGGGAGACATATAATAATAATTTAGGAGGAAAAATAAAACTGACTTTTTCCCAGTACCACTGTTAATAATACAACTACTTCTTTTATATTAATTAAAAAGTGTTTCTTGCTTGCTATATATTTTTAGTTAGCAGCCAAGTATTTTGCACTTTATAGCAAAGACTGGACTTCAACCAAATTGGGAGCAAGTGTGCTTTGGAAAGCTACTGGGGGAAACTTTATAACATAGTGTCTCTTAATGAAGGACAAATTCATTTAATAGATCCTCCTGTAAAACAACATCTGTTGGTAAATTGGCTAGTGGGATTGCTGTGGGTGAAATTCACTTTTGTGTACAGAAATGACACAGTTAGACTGTTGAGTTGAGTTAGACTTTTTACATATCAGTAAGATACAAATAAATGGCTTAACTGCTTTTTTCTAAGATGCAATACTACACTTTTCTGCACCAATACAAGCACATAAGAGGATCTCAGGAAAAGAAAAAGCCAACTGTCCACATTCTAA
Source organism: Tyto alba (assembly GCF_018691265.1). Classification (NCBI taxonomy): domain Eukaryota; kingdom Metazoa; phylum Chordata; class Aves; order Strigiformes; family Tytonidae; genus Tyto; species Tyto alba. Next base: position 24,786,887 of record NW_024881301.1, read on the forward strand.
AGCTCACCTTTGTATCAGAGTTTGGTTCTACTTCATAATAGATAATCTAGTTTGCTTTGGTCTGCGTGGGAATTGTGTGTGCGTTGGACCATTTACTTTTTCTCCAAATGAACTGAGAAACTTGGTGGCATTTGTTCTACACCAGTGCCCCTGAAGGGATTTATTATGTAAGCCTCCTCAGGTACTGAGCTTCATCAAATACACCTAACTATGAAAGTGGGACACTCTGCCCTACTGATGTGCAGTCTCCAGTAACTACACTTTAGTAAGTACAGTAGATAGTAATACATGACTGTTTTATGAAACTTGAATTCTGAAGCACAATTACTTGACCATATTGCATGTATCTGAGATGAGGAACAATGAAATCTTCAGGGATCCCAATAAAAATTGAGAAACTTTTCCCTTCCCTTCCCTTCCCTTCCCTTCCCTTCCCTTCCCTTCCCTTCCCTTCCCTTCCCTTCCCTTCCCTTCCCTTCCCTTCCCTTCCCTTCCCTTCCCTTCCCTTCCCTTCCCTTCCCTTCCCTTCCCTTCCCTTCCCTTCCCTTCCCTTCCCTTCCCTTCCCTTCCCTTCCCTTCCCTTCCCTTCCCTTCCCTTCCCTTCCCTTCCCTTCCCTTCCCTTCCCTTCCCTTCCCTTCCCTTCCCTTCCCTTCCCTTCCCTTCCCTTCCCTTCCCTTCCCTTCCCTTCCCTTCCCTTCCCTTCCCTTCCCTTCCCTTCCCTTCCCTTCCCTTCCCTTCCCTTCCCTTCCCTTCCCTTCCCTTCCCCACAGTGATGTCAAATTTTTATGTAGACCAATCTGTTAATGCTGGATTTTCCCCTTCTAGATTCAGGAACTGTAGAAAAAATAATCATCCTACAGAGGATGATATCAGAATACTTTCTGAAGCTGGTACGACTAAATCATTTAAGAAAACAACTTTTGATCTGCGTTTGACTTTTGGATTTTTGCAGAAAGTTAATGGAGTGAGAATATCCTCCTTAGTAAGATTTCACTTGTATAGGAAGTATTAGTTTGCATTCAATGAGCCACACACCAGCTCATTTTAGTAAACTCAGACAACTGTTGCTTCTAAATTTTGTAGCTAGAAGAGACACAGAGAGTACATTTATGAAGAGAACTCTGCAGAGACTCAAGTTTGGCTTCAGAGACCTGTATTTTCCTGCAAGGACACTGAAATCTTGAAATTCACTTCTGTTTGAAGGTTGTCTCTGAGTAAAATATTTTTTTGGGGGGAAAAAGAAGCTGTAATTACAGTTTTCCACAACTTCAGAAACAGAATGGATGTGTGATCCTTATTTCCAAAGAATATTTCCAGTGAAGGATCTTATAATTTTGCCAGTCATATAACTAATTTTAGATTTTACATCACAAATTTGAGTAGATTACACCAATTTGGAAGAAAAGACTTCAAATAATAATAATAAAAAAAGGCATTTAAATACAGTGTAGCTAAAATTGAAGCATAAACTGAAAAGAAAGAAAATCTGACATTTCAAATGGGATATTAATGGCCATATATTTTGGTTTGGACACTGGAAGCATTCATGAATTTGTACTCAATAAAAATCCTGCTTGGGACATTCAGCATTGTTAATGATAAGTAACTACTCAATTGGAAAGCCCTTCGGTATAGGTTGATATAATACAAATATCAGGGAGATTATAACTCTCTTAACTGTGATGGAAATCCCCAGTTAGTTAAAGGAAGGAAGTTAGAGGGAATAAACCAGTATTAGATACCTTCATGGTATATAACAAGTAAAGTTCCCATTAACACACTCAGAGCTTTCATTTTACCCCATCCCCTGGTTCAGAGGATCATTATGTTCTTTCTCTTGGTGGAACAAATGAATTTTTTATATTCAAATTTATTAATAGGAATTCCCGCATTGTTTACTTTTGTAGCACCCAAGGGGCTCACATATTAAAGTTACACATTACCTCAAGCAGCAGGGATGCCCTGCCTGTGTTGTTTTGCCGGGGGGGGAGGCTGCGTAACCCCTCGTCCCTTGCAATCGCTGTTGATGCTCTGTTGGGCCATGCCAAGGAAAAATCAGCACTAGACTGGAGGCCCGGGAAACAACGGTGAGTCGCAAGCCAGCAGTTCCCCCTGTTACCTCAACCAGAACTTTACAATTTCCTACTAGGGAGTCTTTTCAGGGTGTATTGACAAGAGTGGCAGACAGGGTAATGAAAGACAAATTCCATAACGCAAAAGGCAGAGGCACTGACAATGAGATCAGAGAGCTGACCCCTGACCCAAGTCAGCATTTTCTTTTCTCTCCTTCTCCTTCCCTCTCTCTTTCTCAGTTTACTGTTTCAGGTTTGCTTATTATACGGAGCAGTTTCAATTGTGACCCTGAGCCCATTATTTCTTTGGCTTTTCCCCTCCCCTCAAACAATTGTTTGGAAAATGGCCCCAACAATGTGGAAAAGATGCTGATAAGTATAGAAAAGGGATGTTAATGAGAAAAGCTTGGAGATGCTTGCAGTATATATTGAAGAGAATAAAAGGAAAAGTAGCATTTTCAGTGCTGGCGATAACAAGAAAGATTAGTGCAAGTCTTCTCTACACGTTTATATAAGTGTGTGTGTGGTGTGTGTGTGATGAAGTCCTTTTGTCAGCCACTTTCACCAGGAGGATAGGACAAGCAGTGTCATTTCATTTCCCATAGCGATTTAAGGCTTCAAGCCATAACACTACTATATGAAAGATGTCTTTATGTTGTCATTTTTCAAGCACTTCTTCCCCTTTTTTAGCCTTTTCCTACAGACACACATTCATTAGTTAAAATAATTAATATTATGTATTGTTACTGATTTAGCTCAGGAAAAGGGGAAAATTTACTGGTTTTCCCTAGGAGTGGTAAGACTGGCATTCTACTGGACACTAGTCATCACACTTCTAAGGTATATGGTTTCTTCAGTACTATAATCTTTTAGGATATGCTGTCTTGTTACCAGTTGTGTCATGAGACTCATACACTTAAAGCATCTAGATGTTTCCCTACTTTAAAGTTTGAATAATGGATATTTGAAATAGCCTAGTTATGCAAATCATAAAGAACCCTTTCAAGACTTCTCCTTCATTTATCATCTCCAGAAGGTGTTCTCACTGATATTCAGCTAGTTCCATCTTTGCTCAATAAATTTAAACTTCTGTAAATAGTGAGGAGGTCCTTTACATGTGAAGAATATAGCTGATGGTTTCCATAATGGAAGTCTGAATAATTGGGAAACGATTTAAACAGAACCTAGAGTCCTTATTTGATTAGTGCATTGAAGACCATATTAGCAAAGACATTAAAAAATCAGAATTATTTGTACTTGTGGACAAGAAGGCTTGTCTTAGAAACAAAAAACGTATTTACACTATTAGATGTATCAGTATTTGTTCTCCAGGAATGTAGTATTTTAATATCCACAAACTACAAGGTACTTGAAGCGAAACAGGAAGGGATGGAGAACAAAAAGATCCTATGGAGCAATGCTAAGAATTTTCAAGTTGTTGGCCTTCCTTTTTCTTTCACAAAATCAGCACACTGCAAGAGTTTGGACACTAAGTGAAGTTTGTTCTGATGAGAAATATCCATTTTGTTTGACAAATAGAAGTGGAAAAACATTGCCTACTGTCTTTATTAAAGATATCCCCTGCCAATATTGTTCCAAGCCTTGAAGAGAGTAATCATAAGACATGCTGCATTATCTGCAGTGCTGTTCATTGCAATAATTTAACTGGAGACAAGGAAGTTCAGGATCCAAACATTTTAGGTGCTAGAAACATATAAATGAAAATATAAACTCTCCCCAGGAAAATTTATAATGCAAAAAGAAATTTTAAAAAAGTTCCAAAGTCTATTGAAATTTTTGATAAACATAAAGGTAGCAGTGTTTTAACTAAACTGCTCCAAACCTGCTAATAGTTAACAAGATACTGGGAAGATACTGTTCTTTATAAAACTTTATTATACCGTATTATTAGAGACTAAATAGAAGAAGCTTGAAGAGTCATCTAAATCTGACCTTTCTCTGTCTCTTCCTCTAGCTCATCCTGTTATTAGAAGTAAGTTGGATATGGAAAATATTTCTTCTTAAAGCAACATATCCCTCTGGGAATCATTTTGTTCTGTGGCCAATAGACATTTTTGGTTCTCTTACAGGACATTTATCAGGTTCAAGCATGTTTTTCCTCTTTTGCAAAGGACCACAAATCAAATCAAATATCACAAAGTACCTAGAGATTACCTATGCCTCATGCTGAACCTTATTATAGGTTCTCTTTCTTACACCAGCCTCTCCCATACAAAAGTATCCCTTATTAGTATTCTCCACTAATAATTTAAAGCAGGCCATTGGATAAGGGAGTAAAGATGGAACCATTAAATTATTAATAATAAAAAAGGTCTCCTATATCATATTAATTCATAAAAAAACCCCCAATTTTCTATGGTGGAATAGGCATTAATTGAAAGATTGACCTTCATTCAGAACAGCTTAGACAAGATCAATGGAGTGGAGGCACTGGCAGACTGCAGATCTCCAGAGGGCTTCCAGCTTCTTGTTGTGATGCTTTGGATGAGGGTTTGCATTCTGCCTCACTTCAGGGACTTGTTAAACTGCTGAAATTTGTGAAGTGAGGAAAAGAGCGCTATTTGTACACAGGCTTCTGGCATGTTTCAAAATATGGGGCCAGCAGGGTCATACCTTTCAGCATCGACCTGTGAGCTTGCTTGCTTCACATTCCCAAAGTGTCAGTCAGAATGGGGAGCCATGTGTGGGTAGCAGCATACTTCTACTTAAGACATTATGGCACCTAAATTTGGATTTTCTATTGATTTGGTTTCATCAAATTGAGCAGATAAGTATATTGTCCAGTGTTTATTGCAGGTGCTGGCCATCACCAATGGACTGTGAAACCAAGCAAAATCATACTTTCCTAAACATGCTTTTCCTGGGAGAGCAGATGTTGCAAATCTTGCTTCTGGAAGTGGAATAATTTTTCCAGAGAAGAAAGAAAATATGTGTGTGACTTTATCATTGTTTAAGTAAGCTGAAAATAGAAATAAGATGAAAGTTTTGTTGGAACTCTTTTGAAATGATGAAGCATATGCTCCAAACTTGGAGAATATTTCTGTGTCATTTCTAATGTCAATGAGTTTTTCAGTCCATGTTTTATAATTAACCAGTTGTGTCTTCACCTCCATGAAGTCTTATGACATCTGGGCCATATTTAAAGAGTCGTTTTCAAATTCTACACCTCTCAAGAAAAGAGTTTCTCCAGCTAATGTCAACTGAGGAAATGGCAGAGCTCCAGCTGAGTGATGGAACTGCTTCTGTTGATATACCATATTACAAGAAGACTAAATGTGGGGCTCCTTAATATTACTTTTCTGTTTGAAGCAGATTGCAGGTTTGCACAGTTAGAGCAAGGAAGAATGAGCGCGTGATGTTCAGTGTGGCAGACAGTGTTCAAGTAGCCCAACAAAAGAAAACCAGTTGCTTTGCACAAACACTATCAGAAGATTTAAGTTACTTGCCTCATTTTCTCTGGCCATGTATCTTTGGGAAAAAAAAACAACAAAACAAAACAAAACAAAACCAACAAGTCCCCTTCAATTCCCTTCCCTCCCTCCCCCTGTAAAGTGAATACAAAACCATCCAGATCAAACATTTTCATTTGTATATGCATGCAAATGGAAAAACAGCTGTATTGTTGATTGATCGGGGACAGATTTACTACCACTGAACAGAATTCTGGAAACCAAGATGATAGCATTTACAAAATGTCAGACAATCCCCTTTGAATATTAAGCAAAACCAGAGGATTCATGAAAATATTCTTCACACTACTGTCAAGATCATAGATTTAGGTGACCTGTTTGTGGTATGACATCATAATACAAGTGGGAAAGGAAATAAGTTAATTTTCAAAGTTGAAGGAAAATGACATGATTAATGAGCTAAAACTGTGGGGAAATGGGACAGTGCAGGCTTCTGTGCTATTTCTGGAAGTACAGTAGTGAGCAGTAGTTTTTGGAACACATTTTATATATACTTTTCATTACTTGCGAACTTAATTTCTGTTGTTTTGACTTTCTAGAAACTAAGTGCTTTTTAAAGTCAAAACTGCTTACTTCTCATTTGCTAGAAGAGTGAAAAGGGTAGATAAAATACTGCATGGTTTAAACATCTCTGCATTCAGTAAAATTCATAGGCTCTTTAGAAATACAAGTTACAGAACAATTCATTTATATTTTTAGTCTTCTTTTGTAGTACAGCATTAGGATGGAGCACAGATGAGGTTAGACAGTTCACATAATGGAACATTACATCAGAACAGAAAAAAAATAAGTTAAGCTGGTGCAGCTGTGACCAGCTTCAGAATAGAGAAGGCAAACTGGGCCCTGTGTTACTCCACTGGGGGAATTGCGGCCAAATTCAATGGCTCCTTGGGGGAACCCTTTACGTAGAGTGGGGAGTGTAATTTGCTGTAGTTCTTTTAAAGGTGAAGCATGCTCCTGCTTACTATTTGAGGTATTAAGTAGACAAAAGTAAGACAGAAACCTACATCTCTTCCATAACCCAACTCTATTCTTTCCCTGTTACAAGGTATTTTTCTGATAACAGTGCCCTTTATGAGTTTTTGGTCTAATGCTCTACAGGGGACAACATGATCATCCCTACATTCATCCTAGAAATGGTTCTACCAAAGGGAAAAACAGAGTCCTTAATCCTTTCACTTCTATATAGGTTTTGAAAAGACCTAAAAATTTTCTGTATGGCACTGAAAACAGAGAAGGATAAAATAGGACCGGCTGAGGCTTGTTTCTTATGCTTTCTCCTGTGTTATGCAGCATGGGGAAGATATCATTGGGGATCATTGAATACATATGACATATCTTCCTCACCCCTGTAATATTCAGGAGAACAAAAAAATCACGGAAAAGGCACTCAGAAACTGTAAGAATTTTCTCAGTTTGCGGAGTGCTCAAAATGTGTACCACAATTTGCACTAGAACTTTTATTGCATTGTTTGTCTGTTTGCCTACTCCCTTATTCAGACTCAGTGCCTGACGATTTCCTCACCTCACCTCCACATATTCCTCTTTACCTTTCTTACTTCTGTCTAAATCTGTTATATTTGACTAGTTCCCTTTTCATTATACATCTTCCTTCCACAAAAATTATGCTAGCTAGATGACATGAGTCACCATCATAGTGATCATTCTACTTTATGTTTTATCCTTCTTCATCTGTCTTTGTATAGCTCACAAGCTTTTGAAAAAAATAGACTGTCTTCAGCTCCGATTATAATGCACAGTTCAGTTCGTACCACAGAAGAGGGTGTAGCTCTTGTTAGCTTATATGCAATATAGAAATAAACACGTACTTCAATATGGTTCCAAACAAAATTACAAAGGTACATGTTTTTTTTCATAATAACAACAATTAAATTGGCATGCAGTCCCACTACTGACTGTGAATGTAAAAGTGAGCATACATGATTTACATCTTTAGAAAATTTTATTAGTTTTCTAAATGTGTAAGCTAATACAAGATTAATGTTTTCTTCATTTAGTATCTGAATATCTCAACTACTTCTTTATTGGTTTCTGTAGCTTCTGTTTTCTTTATTCTTTTCCTTGTTCATCTATATTGAATACCTTCTCTAGCTCTGTCTAATCTCAATAATGGTGGCACATCAGGAGCAGTAAGACAGTATTTCTGAAACTAACTGACTTTATGTTTTTCCTTATATTCTATCTTGCATCACTGCTTAGTGTTAAACAAGTTGTTGTATCTCATGAGTGGTGAAAATTGTTATTATAATTACTTTTTTTATTAAAAAACAGTTGAATTCATACTGCATGCTAGACATTTTTTTTTTAATTTTTTCTTATTTCCAAATGCTCATAATTTTCTGAAAGTTACTAACAGTCATCCAAGATCGCCTTCCAGTAAAAAAAGTGGAAAAACTTTTATTTTCTGAGTAAAATTGGTTGATCCATGCTTGAAGTATTGTTTCTAAAACACCTCCTTCTCTCCACTTTCTAGCTAATATTTTTTACACAATCTTATCACAAAAACTCAGTGAATTAGGAAAATAATTGATGTAATTTGCCAGTGGTATTTAGTCAGTTGATCATGGTTATTAAGTTACCTGTGACACAAAAAAATGAAACCAGACCTAAGCGTCTGTTTACTTTCTTAACAGTAGGAAAACATTTTCGCTTTTCTAAGTTCTTTGATGTCCTCTGCCTTGCATAGCCCATCAGGATACTTGGTATTTTTCCTAAAAAGTCTGCCTGCATAAAGCATGGTCCACAAAACTATTCTGGAGAGCCATCAGGAAACTTTGTTCACAGCTCTGTGGAATAATGGCTCATGGTGCCTTTATGGTAATACATATCTTATTACAGTGATAAATTCTGATGTCAATTAAAATTTTGTCTTGGCAATAAGCATTTAGGATTAGCAAGAAGTAATAAGATAAGTGCTGTTAGATTAAAAATAAAATAAAATAGAAATTTCTCCCACAGCAGACTGTTTCTTTTACTCCCTTTTGTGTGTCTGCAAACCAGAAATGAAAGTGCATGTATCCCCTTTAGGGAATGTCAAAGACATTCTTCATAATACTCTATGCAAATATGGCTTAAAACAGCCTGATAATATGAATAAAGCTTGCAGAGATGTGAACATACTCACCAGTAATTTAACAGGACTATTCATGTGCGCAACTGTTCCTTCACATGAACAAGACTTGCACAATAAGTTCTGAAGTCTTAGAGCACATTTAATTAAATAAATTAATGATTTCTCTTCAGGACAATCAAGAACAGGTACTTGCTGGGAAGCCAGCAAAATCTTCCATATCCATTCCTATTTGGCCTTCTAATATCCCATAGGCTACCTGCATTGTTAGCTCTGAACTGGTTCATAGGAGGTTCTACTGGGAGGAAGGAGACGTAGACCTCAGCGGGCCATGCAGATCACTCCACAGTCCTTTCAGAAGCTCTGTTGCTGCTTGTGGGAAATTATAGCCAACAGAAACAGAAATAAAGAGCCCACCTCTACTCCTCCTCACTAACCCTCAGGTTTAGTGCAGGAGCTAACATTCAGGTGGGATCAGGTAACATTTATTTTATCTAGCATTATTTATTTTAGTTCTAATCTGCAGCAGCCCAGCTACAAACCTAAGCCTCTGCCTTCAGCTGTGTAGTTCTCCCTAACTGCCTTTTCAGTAAACCTCCACAAAACTACCTTCAGATACCCTAGGTGCCAATTTTAGGAGGATGTTCTCCATGTGGTCTTCTGGAGAGTGGTGGTCTCCTTCAGAGTACATACAGTTTAAAGCTTGCAAACTCGTACTCTAGCTGACCCATCTAATGCTATCATCACTTCCTTTGGCGTACAGCTCACCTATACTTGCAAATAAAATGTTCAGCACCTTTTCTCTGATCTAGAGTGTGGGTGGCACACTGTCCATTTACACGGCACTGTGGTTTAACCCATCAGGCAACCAAACACCACACAGCTGCTGACTCACTCACCCCAGCTCAGTGGGATGGGGGACAGAATTGGAAAAAGAAAAAAAGTAAAGTTCGTGGTTTGAGATAAAGAAGGTTTAGTAGGACAGAAAAGGAAGGGGGGCGGGGGGGGGGAGGAGGAGAGATATGATGAAAAAATTAGAATACACAAAACAAGTGATATAGAGTGCAGTTGCTTACCATATGCTGACCAATGCCCATCCAGTTCCTGAGCAGCAGCCCCTCTAGTTTATATACCGAGTATGACACCATACGGTGTGGGACATCCCTGGGGTCAGGGGGGGTCAGCTGTCCCGGATGTGCCCCCTCCCAACTCCTTGTGCCCCCCCAGCCCGCTCGCTGCTGGGGTGGGGTGAGGAGCAGAAAAGGCCTTGACTTAGTGTAAACACTGCTTAGTAATGACTAAACATCAGTGTGTTATCAGCATTATTCTCATCCTAACTCCAAATGCAGCACCATACCAGCTACTAGGAAGAAAATTAACTCTATCCCAGCCAAAACCAGGACACACAGTTAAACTCTCTTCTCACTCCAAAGCATGTGGCCTCATATATACTGCTTACTGTCCCTGGTCTGTACCAGAAGTAAGCTCCAAATGTGTCTGGGAGGATGCCATTTGCACAAGCTGTGCAACTGTGCCAGAACTGTGTCAGGCAGGCTGCAGTAAAAATGTCTGGACAGTTGTTCATCCAAGGTTAAGCGCAAAGCATTTTCTTTCAGCTATTCCTCTCTTAACAAGACCATTCTTCCCACATGTAGGGGGACCCAAGACTACACATCCCTGTGGTTCTGTGGTGTCATTTTCCATCTTGTGAGAAAATATCATAGAGGGTGAGGTGGATAATATTAGAATTTGATTTATAGTCTTGTGTTGTTGGTTGAATTTGATGGTTGGTTTTAAACTGTATTTTGGCAGTGGTATTGGCAGTATTCTGGATTTCTCTGCTGATGTTAGTAAGACTATTCACTTACTTATATACTCCTTGATAAACCAGAGGAGGTAGGCATGTGCCATTTAAATTGAAGCCAGATTGTGAAGGCCTTATTTCATGTTGGTAAGTCATTACATGGCTAGTTGTTGGTCTTCAGCCTACTGGTAACTGGCAAGTCTTGGGAGTATTTCTCAGTGTTTAAAGACTCCTATTAGGAATGAAAAAAAAAAAAAAAATGGAAAAAAAAAAGATTATTATTACAGCTTTAAACCCACTTCAGGGCTCTTTTCCTAATGAACCACCATTCGGCTCTTTTGACCTTCAGTTTATGAAGGAAGACCCTAAATTACTGTTTTCAATCAGCATCTCCTTTTGGCCCTCATTTTCCCTCATTCCTTTTTCACTGCCTTTTGATGTTTCAAGAGGCAAGATCTGCGCTTAACCTGCGGTTCTTCCCAACCGCCCAATATGCTTTATAAATCTTTGAGTTTCTCATACTGTGTTCCCTACTGTATAGAATAAAGTGGAAATTGACTTCTGCAGAGGCCATTACCAAGATTTATTGATCTGAAAGGATAACATTTTCTTAGGCAAAACTGAAGCTAAACATGAAGGGAAGAGACTAAACATATTTGGTCCTGTGAGCTTTTTATTGCTGAGGTGCCAGGACCTTATTTCCGTTTTGGAATAATCTATTCTCTTTCTTTTCTTTTTTTTTGAGCTCACAGAAAATGCACGCATTTGTTTCCATGTTGTAGTTCAAAGCCTTTCTTTTTAAATTTTAGTAAGGACACTTCTCTGCAGGCTTTCCCTTAGGCCTGAAGTGGGTTTGTTGTTCCTGAAATTTCTGCAGCAGTTCTTTTAATATCATGCCAGCTTGGAATTGAATTGCTTTTCACCTCTGGCATCTGTGACATGAAAAATATACATTTCTGTGTTCTGAAAATAAGAGACAGTTAGTATTTTGACATTTAATGAGTGTAGATCCAACAGTTAGGCAGACACAAATCTTTATGGTAGTGGTTTTTCAGCAAGCCTTTTAAAACCTATACTTGATGTTTCCAACCGATGTAACTAAATATGCTTTAGAAACCTGATTTCCTAAATTTTGTGTTTTTTCAGTCATAAGGCATATGTTTTTCAGAGAGGTTAAGAGTTGCATGAAATGACTAAAATAGGTTTGTATATACAGCATCCCATTTGTGAAATGTTTGCTAATAGTTAAACCTTAACATGTGATTTGTCCTTTAAATATCTAAACTAAGCCTGAATTTCAATGTATTACTAAATGTAAGCAATACTGTAATAGCAAAAAGGAGCATAATATAAATGATTTCTGGAATAGTGGTAATCAATCCCTTTTTTTGATAAACAGACTGTCAAACTGCCATTTGAAACTTCTTAGAAAAAACATATTGATCATAACTGTAGTTTGCTCTTATTTATAGCCAGCTAGAGCTTGAATGTCTTATCTAAGTTGTCCAAAAACTTCTTTGCCTCTTCCATAATTTATTGAGATTTGTAAGTGCTGTTTATCTATCTGCTCCTCTGATTTGTGCTCATCAGCCCTTGCTACCAGTTTCCTAATGTAAATATCTTCTCCTTCTCTTTAAGGCACATGCAGAGATCTTTTCTCACATTAAGCTCATTTTTGGTATGTGTAAGATTTGGCTTTTAGGCCAGAAATCAGCTGCTTGGGTGGACTCCAGAGCCCCTTTGACTTTGAAAGGTCTTTGTACAGGGGTCTACCCCCATGGATCTGATAAGACTCAACACACAGGAGAACTACTGTGGCCATGCTGAGCCACATTGAAGTAATTACTTCAAGTTGCTCTGCTTGCAAATTTATTTCATTTAATTCAGCTGGTTTCACTTATAAATCTAAAGTGACATAAAATCTTTGTCACTACAAATCAAATGATTCCAATCTTAGGAATGAAATATTGTTTTGACTTTCAAAATGCAGGCAAAGTTCTGTTTTGTGGAAACTGGTTTTTAATACACACTGGTTAATGAATGAGTGGTGAGAGGATTCCATGGTTCATAAAACTAACCCATCTCTTTGTTAAATTAATTGTTTACAGAAGTAGAGCAACTGTATTTTGCCTTCCAGCCATGCATATGGAGACGGACTGATTCCTCTACCAAACTCAATTCCTGCAACCTGCTGCTCCTTGCAGGTTCAGTACATGTTGGTATCTCATGCTGTTTAATAACTCTTAGTCCTTGCTTACTGCTGATGTCTTTGGAGTTGGAACTGTGCAGTATATTGGTTTGGTTTTAACAACATGGACTTTAATCCCCACCGTGGCAATTATGACTCTTAAAGACACATATGTCATGAGGGAGTCTGCTCTTTAAGTTAGCCTCCCATTTAATTTTTATATTCTCTGTCACTCTTCCATGTGCACTGCTCTTATACCTCTTCTCTAATGAGTATCATATATAAGACCAGGTAATGGCCAAGGAAGCATTTTCAAGCTCTTCCTCACAGAAAAGAGAAAGAAAATGTCTGATGCTTCAGTCCTCAGGGAAGATTACTACCCAGTTCCTTAGCAACTACAATCAGAATTACCAGACTGGTCTTTCCTTCTATCTCTTTTGTCTGTTCTTAAAGACCAAAGTACATAAGAAGTGCTCTATTGGGTCCAACAGATGGATCTTTTTTTGAAGGATACCTTCTCCATTCTCATGATAGGCTGTCCCTTGTTACTGTTGCTTTAGAGTACTGCCTTTTCAAATAGCTTTGGAGTACTGCCTCACATTCTAAGGCAAATGGATCCTTTTAGTGTTTTGTCAGCCTGAACCTTAGAGTTTAAAACTTTTTTGTCTTTTCATGTCAGAGAAGGACTGATTCTTTTTTATCCCTGTTGCTCTTTCTTCTCCGATGCATACATACTCCCTCTCTCTCCAAGACGTTCTGTCTTCTTCAGGGTGCATATTGCCCACTCCAAACTAGTGCAATAGGATATTAATCTATTTTGCTTATGGTCCTGGGTGAAACTCCTCTTTCATACCATCTTGGAAACACTTACTAGAGATAGAAATCAAAGGCTATGGGCCTGAATCTGAATATTCAGAATGTCTGTATAAGCATTCGGGCTGTCTGTGTAAGTTTTATTTCATAGTCCACAGTTTTTTCTAGAGATTCATTATTTTAAATGCATTCATAATTCTACAACTATTTTCATAGGCAGTATGAAATACTAGAGCCATGTAACACGGGCTTCCTAACAGTTGGTCTGAGCGTGACTTTTCTCAACTCCAAGTGTAAAGGTCTCTGATGAAAAGATAATCTTTAGAGTGTTGCAAAGTTTCAGAAAACAAATACACCAATTCACCTTCTTTAGCATCTGTGCACAAATTCACATATTGACAGTTTCCCGTGTACTTCTCAATCTTTTTCATACATACTTCCTTCTCATTAAATGATAGGTCTAGTTATGCTTACTCACTTCTCTATTCCAAGATTGCTTCACTCTTTGTCTTGGCTTGTTCTATCACAGACAGAAAGATCTGTATGAAGGAGAGAGAACTGTGTTTCAGGACAGTCGTACCCAACCTCTTTGAGATGAACTTTTAGATCCCCTCCATTCATATGTTCTTCTTAATCAGTGACAAAGGAGGAACAGTGAGAAAAATCGAGTTAATCGCAGACATAAATGTAAATATTTTTTCTTTCATCATGGAGGAGCTGGAGCCATTAAAACAATCAAAGGATTTGATTGCACCATGCTATGGCACAAACGCCTTTCCATGGAAGAAATATGCTGCTGCCAACTGCTTTTTCACAACTTCATCGCGTCCTTCCATGATGGGAGAACTACACAATATAGCCTTTGAGAAGTGCTACTGTAGAAGCAAGCCATAACAGAAATCTCCCGTGCAGAGAAATCACAATGCACTGGGAAGCCTCAGAAGAAGTAGTTTCTCTTAGCAAGCTTAAGGGCTGAACCTGCAGTTCTAGCCCACAGATACCCTGGGAATTATAGTTAGTAAGATTACATTATTTCTCTGAATGTAAAAAGAAAACCCAAATGCCTATAGGTAGAGGTCATGAAGTGGAGGTAATGTCTGTGTGAGAAGACACTTGGATATTTGGAATTAATAGGGTTAAGTTGTGAAAGTTTATCTTATGTAATACTTCAGTCACTTGGAAACCTCATGGAAGAAAAATAACCTTATTTATGAATGCCTGTGTTGTTTGTAAACTCACAACAATGTGGGGAGATAGGAAGTCATAGAAAATTCAGACTCTAAAAGGAGCAGATTTACACTTTGATTAAATCATCAAGTAACGTTCAAGAATGGCTCTAACCATTTTCCTGAACCTTGTAGAAGATACTTCCTCCTACAGGGCACAAGACAGAAAATCATTACGTTAACATGTATGCAGGTATACTATTTCCATGTTTCAGGAACTAACAATGAGAAATGTATGTTTCTTCCACATTCCCAGCATATGATTTACATAACATTAAGTTGTTAACATTATTCTCATACACTTCTGCAGTATCATTTTTATGCAATGATAAGCACCTTATTTTGCAATGTTTAATCTTATTTTACAATGTCTAACTGACAGTTTAAAAAATATTTCTATCTTTGTATAAGAAAAGGTCATACTTTAAAAGCTGTAGAATGTTATGGTAGAAATCAATATAGTGAAGGTCGGGCTATCTACAAAACTTCTTCTGAATGCTTTATGTATTGGTTTAAACCTTACAAATTACACACATGGGATCCACCAAATTTTAATCCCTTGCCTTCTCTTTCTAGGAGCCAAATCCTGAATTAAAGAAGAATTCAAATAAAATTTTAAATGTATTATGAGACCTAAACATTGATTCCATATGGAGGCTGAAGATAAAAAAGCTATTTCTTTAATTCAACTCATTTTTTTCTTAGGATTATTATATAGAAATGAGCTGTACTAAGATGACGTAAAGACTTTGAGGTCAGTAACAAACACATTTTAAAGATGGGATTATTTAATTTCATTAATTCATCATTAGACTTTGTCTTTCAAAATTCCTCTTTTTCAAGAGTTTAAATGACAAATATTATACAATTTATACCAACTATTGTTTATATAGTTTTATATGATACTTGTAACTGCAGTTGCTTGAAAATAATTTTGTGTTACATCCAAATATGTAAAAATGTGTATATAGGTTTACTTTTGATACTAAGAAGTGCTTATCTTTTAGTGAACACAGGTATTATAAAGGAGTTTAATCTTGAGTTTATATACTGATGATACAGATGGAAGAAATTATAAAGTGAATGTGCTATGCTGATTATTCACTTATTGTGAGCATTTATTTATATATTGTAAACACAAATTTCTTTGGCCAATATTATATTTTTTGCCATATTTTTCAATTGGATGAGTGGTATTTTGCAGACAACAGGTGAACACATTTAACAATCCTACCTTGTATTTTTGTATTTCATTTTTTTAAGCATGTGGGTTCTGAATTTCTCACCTTCCATTATACCTCTTTTTTCTTTCAGTTGATATGTTAAGATGAATTTTGCAGAATTTAAATTAAATATGAAAAAATTATGTGTGAAGACACCGATGTCTTCACAGATAATCTCATGAAGCAACACAAAAAAATTAAAAGCTCAAAAGAGGAGCAGCAAAAGAGCTTCTTAGCAGGCTGGAATTGTGCTTTCAAAACATAGTCCATTCTATGCAGTCTTCTAGAGATGTGTTACTTTCTGGAGTTTTGGGTTTTTTTTTCTGCACAATATTTTTATCCTTACCAAGAATCTCCGGAATAATGTTGCATGTTGTCTATTCAATATATAGGCAAATTAGAACTGAGAGAACATAGTATGAGGAATATCAGTTAAACAATAAAAAAAGAATTCCAGCTCCTTGACCTTTGATGAGAGAGAAAATATACAGCATATTAATAATTTATGTATAAACCCATGTGTGTATGGAGAATATAGACAAATGAGGGAAAGTTGAGGAGATAAGAGAAAGTGGAATGGATCTGAAAGAAATATAAAAGGCTTATTTCACTCTTATCAGAAAGGACCTAGAGACAGGATTGATGTATAAATTTCTCTGTTAAACGTTCATTTTCTTTTAAAACACTGTTGATTAAGAGGACATTTCGAACCAAGTTGTTTATACTAAAAGTAATAGGCTTTGACCCTGTATCTGTCATGTACTTCCAGAAGAGAAGCTGGCATTTCCCTGAATGAATACTAGAACATAATTCAGAAGACTTAAGGAAAAAAAAAATCTCCTTACAGCCACAAACCCATGTATGTGGAGAAAAAGGAGGGTGAAAATACATTTTCTTATGACAAAACTTATTTTATATAAAAATTGACAGGCTGAGAAATTAATAGCGGCAGTTGAAACCAAGAGAAACAAATCAGGGCTAATGATAGACTTGTTGAAATTATGTCTGGTTACTTTGAGCACCTCTAAAATTAGCATATGGAACCTTTTCAATTTAGGCCAGCTCTACTGAAACAACTTGTTTACTCCCAAGGTCCCTACTTAAAAGTGCTGTGAAATTTAGACTACTTGCAAATTTCTTCTTTCTTCTTTTAATTTACTTAAATAAAGTGTGTAATTTCTGCCTAGGCTTATGTTAAAATAGCTTTTGTAAAATGTAATATCATCACTAAGAAATTCTTGAAAGCTATCATAAAGAAAATACCTTTGTGAGGAAATTTAGATAGAAGATAGAATGGAGGCTCCTAGGACTTCTTATGTAGAGTTTATAATTTATATGAAGGTTTGAAGAAAAGTGAAGCCCATACTCAACTGTAGAGATTTTTACTAGCAACAACTGGGAATTTCAACAACAGTTGTAATATATAAATATATTAGTTGTGTAGGGGTTAAAAATGTATTTATTTTCTCATAAGTAATTTTTTTTTTTAAGTCAAAATGGTTTTCTAATAAGCTTATAGAGCTCCTTACTTAAAGCATCTCATATCTCTACTACAAATGTCAGAAAGGCTTGCTGGAGGGCAAAAAAATCTACGAAGGGAATATTCTCTTCCTGATAAATCCTTGGACTGCAAAGGAGATACTGAAGAACAAAAAAGAACTACTGTATTACTATCACTAACAAGAATCCAACTGGATATACAAAAAACAGAAAATTTGTGTATGCGTTTGATGAATTTATATTATTGTTGTCTGGGTGAGTATTGACTAAGTGTAAAGGTACGAGATCAATGTCTTGGCAACCAGTGAATAACTATGAGCTATCTCACGTGCACGTTACTTGGATTCTTACAGTATTACTTGTCCAGGTATTAGACAAATGCCTGAATTGCTTATACAAATGAAAGCTCTCAGCACATGCATCCTTGGGATTAGAAGCAGAGAAGAGCCATATTGACTTTATTGCATGATGGCTTCTCAACCTTCCTTTCTGCCACTTGAGAAATAAGATGAAACCAATTGTCTTTCTCATGTACTGCAACTGTATGAGTAACAGGAGTGCGATAAAAACTGACTAAATAGGCTGCTACTATGGCTTATCACCTGTTTGGAACATTAAAATGAATGTCATTTAAAACTTTTTAATTTCTTTTTGAAATCCACAAATTAAAAAGTCTTCTGAAAGTTTAACTTTGTTGCTTGATTTTATAACAGCCAAAACTAGTTTCTAGAATTAATGGTTATGTTAATAATACCCAAACATTCTGACCCCTGCAGATTTGTAGTGCCCATGGGCTTGATGGATGTATTTTGGAAGACCTGAAGAACTTACAATCACTGAGTACTTCTGTATCATCTTAGATTTCATTATATTTTGTTTTATCCTTTTAAATATTATAAATATTCATATACATAGGTATTTAAAAGTGTACCCCAAGGATTTGAAATTCAGACAAATGTGTGAGGACTGGTTCCTCATACAGAGTTAACTGCAGGCACCCATTTGCTTATAAAAACGACCTGTAAATTCCATTCTGGTCCAATCTTACAAAATGATCTCACATCCTTCCCCAGATGACTAGTTAAGCAGAATACGTATATACATGCATATACTGAAAAAAATAGTGAAGTAATGTAGGCAGAATTACATCATGTCTATGGTTAACAGGAGCCAGAGCTTTAAGTTTTCTCTGCAAAGTTTGTGGCAAGAAGCTGCAGGCCGAAAGGTCAAGAAAAATATTTGGAGTTGAACATGCAAGAGAAAGGTGTAAGAGAAGAGATGGGCAGTCTGAAAAGGTCTTGAAAGAGTTCTTTAGAAAATGCATACTGCTGTTATAGTGATCTCTCACAGTTAGAGAAGAAAAAAATTGGTAACATTGAAATCTGAGTCATTTAAGGCAAGTAGCAATATTAGAATAAGCATCATCAAAGTCTTTCTTTTCCACAGTAACTTCATTGTCAATCACAACGCGAAACTTTTGCCTTTTTTCTTTTTTTTTCTTTTCATTTGAATCATATGGATACTAAAATCAATTATGATGCAGACTTTAGGCTACAGCAGATAAGGAATAAAATTACAATGAAGTGCTACTGTTAGAGACTGATAATATTACAAAGATCTGATATCAGTTTTCTCTGTAAGTTTTACAGCATTCCTTCCTCAGCAATGCATATTACTCCAAATGCCACCAAGAGTGGGAGAGGCTCAACTGTTTTGGATGAGCTGAAATCAAAATGTTGAACGGTATCATTACCTGTTGCATTTGTAGTCAAGTCTAAGTCCAATAAACCTTCCTAGTGAGACTTCCTGCATTTGAGTGGAATACAGGTCTGCTGTCAGAGTTGTCATGGGGTTCCTCAAAGGAAAGGACTTGGAGGTCATGACATAGCTCTCAGATATAACATGGTAAGCATCCTGTGCAGGTTATGTCTCAAGTCTCAGAAAGTGACTCGTGCAATACACTATGATTGAAGTCTTAGAGGTTTTTCTCTATTCAAAATTATATTTTCAGAACCAGAGTACTTTAATGGCCTTTTCTAAACAGTGATGGAGTAGTAATATAGTAGCAATGCTTTTTTTTTTTAATATTATTACTTGTTTAAATACTTTTTTACACTTTCACTTGAAGAAAAAGTTGCAGATTCTTGGGTTTTCTTATGGAATTTTTAAATTCCTGCTTTCTTTGGATTTTTATAATGTCTTAGAAATTTCCCTCCCTATATGCCAAACTGATATACACAAGGGAGGACTTATTCAACCCTTACCAATTACTTTACTCACAGTGCTTTGCACTAGTCAAGCAATTTACAATTTGATACTAATTTAATAATTTTCTTAGCAAGTTTTCACCTGTTTATCATTTCTGCATTTAATCTTATGCCTCAGATATTATTTTTCAATTTAAACATACCATTCTAATTGCAAATTTGAAGCCAGTACAATGCATTTAGTTTCATATACAATATCATGTGACCTTTGATAAACAGTAAAATGATATGTGTCCACAGATCAAGAACTAAAAATTTAATAAAAAGAAAGGGAAATTAATATTGTTTTTTCTTGGAATATGTCAACAGGGCACAGGTTTCCTGATATTTTAAAAATTATGTAGATATTATTATAGAACTGTTGAATTTATCAAATACAGCTATCATTTTCATCATTTTACTCATACAATTCATTCATAAATCAAAATGATGATTATCATCATTAGAAAAAATCCTAACACCTAATTTCTGTCTTTCTACTTCTAATTAATGGGTTTGATCAACTATCTACAGCTATATTACTCTCATAATATATATTTGGTATATTCAGTATGTGCCTCCACGTAATTATCTTGCAGCCTCACTAATCAAACATTTAAAAGGAAATGGCTTACTTCAAAATAAAGCTTTCTGTGCAAACTTGACTGATGTAGTTTTGTATTTGTGATTATGTTTTTTATTTTATTTTATTTTATTTCAGTGATCCTAAATGGACAGAAAATTATGATAACAATCACTCCTGCTTCTAGAGATGGATGTAAATCACCAAAATAGGTCTTGATGAGACAAATAGAATTAGAAATTAATTAGGAGGAATTATGAAGAAACAAATTCCTTGTTACTCCTCTACACATATCAGTGTCATGACATTAGACTAAGCCGCAAAAAAAGTAGCAAGCAGAGGCAAGGAAGGACTTTTTCAGGCACTGTGTACAATGCAGATGTGTGCTGTCTCCAAGAGGTCAGTTAATGCTTTTTGGTTTCAGTGGTATACAGCTTTGTTCTTACTGAAATCTATGCTGCTTTTTATTTACTTACAAACTTCTTTGTCCAACATATTCCTATGAGTTTGGTATTATCAGAATATGATGTCTATTCCATCACCAGTATTGCTGGAGAAAGGATTCACTATTAGTAAGCACAGGATAGCTCATTATACAGATCTACTACCAGTTACTTTGATACTGAAATATTGATAACAGTGCTGAGCTGGCTCTTCCAGCCATCAACTTACCTATCCTAGTAAGGTTGAAGCTATACTGTTACCACATTTTTCGAGGCCATTTATAAGAAAAACATGAGGAATAATGTAGGAATCTCATTGAAGCTCAAATATGTGATGTTCTTCGTCTCTTTTGACTGAGAGGTCTGTTCTGCTTTTGCAGAAAGAGATTAAGTTGGCTTGACTGAATTTGCTCCTGACAGCTCCATGTTAGCTGATTCCTGTTCCTAGATGCTTTCAAGCTAGCAGATATCCCATGAATCCCACTTCCATGAGTGGAATTTAAGGAGTTGTGGATGCTCAATTTTCTTCATCTACTTATTTGATGCCAAGTCTTATTTTCAGTCTTCCAGTCTTTCAATACTTCATCACTTTAATCTTTTACGAATTTTCAGGATCTCTTTAATGTGACTAGCACCACTTCACCTATATATTTTTAAATAGCCACAGATGTAGTTTGTCAGGCCCAGACAACTTAAATTCCTTATATGTTTAATACATTTATTCTCTTTATTTTAGGGTACTCTTTCCTATTTTATTTTTAGAATACTTTAGTCAACCAAACAAAACAAAAAAAAAAAAAAAAAAGAAAATAACTCATCAACCCCCCAAGAACTTAGAATTGTTTGTTTACCCAGAAATCAAGTTTTGAAGGTAGAGTGATATCACAGATAAAGGTAAAAGTAATGGTACAGACAGCAAAGAGGGTGAAATGGACTGATGCTGCGAATAAAAAAAGCCATGTTTGGAATGAGGTCTCAACCTCAATTTTCCAAAATTCGGTTAAACTCCATATTGTCCTCATTACTGATAATTTTACTGTTGGAAAGGAAAAACATCCAGCTCCAATTTAAATGATATCGTCTTAAGGCAAATAATTTTGAATCATGAATCATTGTGACAATATAATAAAGTATCACACATATACATTCAGAACAAATGTATTATTTATGTGCTTTTTAGAGACAGATGCTTTGATGGTTTGGGATAGTTACTGTGTTGTTATACTGTCATTCCTTCAACCTTTGGGAGGCAAAAATTAAAAATGTGTGTGCTACACCTGTCAAAGTGGGGGTGCTTTACTTCCATGGATGTTCAGCAGAAAGCAAAGGAAAAAGATCACCAAGGCAAAAAATCTAGGACCAGAGCTGATCACTATCTCTAGCATCACCTTTTCTGGTTCAGTATTTATCAGATAATAACCTATCTACTTCCTTCTTTTCCTCTTACATTATTTCTCCTCTATGGTATGGTTTGCCTTCAAGCATCTAACTATAATGTGTAAAGAAAAACTATTTTATCAGGGAAAGGGGAGGGTTGTGGAGAGGAGTTCAATATGCCTGGCATGTGCTGGGGTTTCTCAGGCTGCCAGTACTGAAACATCTTAGGGATTTCTAAAATTTATAGATTATTTCTTAATTTAGAGAGTGTTTCATCCTACACAAAGGAATTCTGTCTTATACCTCATCTTGACAGGTAAAGACGACCTTATCACAGAACTAAAAATTAGTGGTTTCTTAGGTGCAAATTATTAAAACTTTATTTCTGTACTGTATACAAACAGACTAAAAGGCATACCAGTGAGATATACACTTGGTACTTAAAAGGGTCAGTTTAACAAAGCTGAAAACAATTATGAGACAAATCAACTGGGAGCCAGAACTCAATTGGAAAAGTCTAAATGATTATTGCAAACTATTTAATATTTTTTAACTAGATGTCTAAAATACTATTGGCAAAAATTGACCTGATCAAAACTCAAAGCAAACAGCAAGCTAGCTTAGAGGTTAGGTGAAAACAGCTACAAAAATGCGACAAACCCGCAAACAATGAATAAATTATGAAAATAAAGAAATAAATGAGAGCAATTAATATTAATTAGTTCATTTTTATTAGTAGAAAATTAATTAAAAAAATAAATGGGCTCAAATATGTTTAGAAAATTAATCTTTTTTTTTTTTTCCTAAAAAATTTATAAACTTGATTTGTAAAAATCAACATATTGAGTGCTGATCTTGACATTTATGAGTGAAGGTCTGTCAGCTATTCTTGGTTGGTTCACAGGTGACTGAACACATTTCTTCCATGCTTTTGGTCCCACTGAATAACATATATCTTTTCTTAATATCCTACGCTGGTCTTCATAGCCCCCCTTAAATATCTAAGCATGTATTTGTCAAGAACATTTTATGCATTATTAACAGTGCCATCAACTTATGAACCAGCTTTCTGCTGTTGTTGGTTTTGATGGATTCTTCTCTCTGTATGATTTTCTTTCAGGGACACACTACCTTTATTTCAGAGTCATTCATAACATCTTGGTAGTACATTTTTTTTTTAAATTTGTAAAGATAATACAATCTATGTTATGTGTATGTGGTCTTTGCACTTATCTTGTAATGTAGGACATTTTCATTAAGAAGCTGTTGGCCAGCATTCATCACTAACTGCATGTGTCTTTGGAGGAGTACTACAGGGATTAGTGCTCATCCTATCCTATTTAGGAGTTGCATTAAGTGCATAGAAAAGGAAGTGTTATGGTTGTTATTGACCGCAAATACAAAAGCCAAGGGTTTGATAATAATGAAGAGGGTAGCTTAGTTAGGCAGAGTGATCTGGTTTGCTGGTAACCTGACCACAACCATCTGTACTATAGATTCTGGTATGGTAAAATACATACTCAGATATCTTGGAAGAAAAATTCAGGTCATACTGGATGGCAAGATCTGTTCCTGGAGTCACATCTCAAATTAGAAATTATGTGTCATGGTGGATAATAATAGGCTGATCATTTACATGTCATACTGACTAAAACAAGTCCATGTAATTCTTTGATGTATAAACAAAGAATTTAAAATAATTGTGGGCAGGTGAGTTTACCTTAGTATTTAATTCTGGTAGTCTGACTTCTGCAACCCTGTACCTACTGCTTATATCCACAACAGAAGAGGAATCTTGAAAAAATTGAAAGCCTTTAGAGAGGGTTGAGTCATGCCATAAAAGTGGTTTAAAGACTGGAAAGGACTCTTCCTACTGAAAGACTCCAGTAGTCTATTTAGCTTATCAAAGACAAAATTTAAGAGATGACCTGAGCTAAGCCTGAACTCATCCACATGAGATGTAAAAACACAATAGGAGATTGATCTTCAATCCAGTGCAGAAAGAATAAGATCTATTTCTTGGTAGTAAGACAGAATCGGACTTGAATTAGGTAGGAATTGTTACTACTGGGATAACTTCTCAGTTTGGAAGTATATTCAAAGGGACATTTTTCTAAAGGCCTTAAAAGATTAATTCAAGGTGGTTGTCTGGCTGTACTATGGAAATGATAAGACTAATTAATCACAATGTCTGGCCTTTCACTTCACTTGCTCACAAACCCCTAAAAGGGAAATTGCCTACTCTGTGATTAGTAAATCTCTAATACCTTGAAGAATTTACCACCTTGAAAAGATGATTTTCTCTTCCATGACTTCACCAGAGAGTAGTGCAAATCTTGAACACATCTGCTGGTTTAACTGTGTGGTAAAGGGCTGCCCATCTGCTTCCTTCTGCCTGGCAGAAAGAAAGGGAGGGGAAAAATGGTCCTCAAAAACTCTGCCTCAGGTCTTGTTTTCTGATGTGGTTCCTCTAGACTATACCTGGAGTGCCCTAGATATATTATAGCTTATCTTGAATGAAGAGTGATATCACAGAGAAACATGGAGGCATAATACCTGTGGCACATCATGCTCATGATGATGATTATTTCTATCACCATGGCATCTAGGTTCTGAGAAATGCAGTTATACAGTAACCTTCATCCCCTCTTCAGGGCTACTTACTATACTCAGGTGGCCAGCATCTCCGAGCAGGGCAACAAGTCAACCATAAAGTTCCCTGTGAAGGAAAAGCCTGGGGGAGACAAAAAGGCCTGTAGTTTATGAGCCATCTGAATGCTGTAGGTTGAAAGGGGAAACGCAACAGGAAGCATCTATATTCAGGATGGCAGTGGCAGCAGGCTGTAAAGTAAAAGCATCCTTTCTCTGAGCTGTCTGAAGAGTGGAAGTTTTGGAAGCTGGATCCGAAGGAACTGCGGAAATCAAACATCTAGGTTGAATGAAATCACTATACCACAGTCTCTTTCTGAACATCTTTTGTATAAGGGTTCAGAAAGGCAGGGTGAGAAGCAAGTCAAATCTGAGGTAAATTACTGACATCAGTGCAAGAAGCTGACAGGGAAAAATGAAAGAGAAATGGAAATTCAATAGAGCACCCACTACTAAAATAATGACTTGAATGTTTTTGGTGGTGGGTTTTTTTTTAATGTTCCAAAGGCAGTGAAAAAAAGTGTTAGGAGCTGGGGAGTTTGGATATATAGAAAGGGTTTTTTTTTATCTTTTGTTTTAATGTCAGCTACAGAACCCTTCCCCCCATATATATTTTATCAAACCATCTTTCCAGATACAGATTACCAATGTAAACAACATATTTATGATAGATGCTTTAATATGAGAAGACTCACTGATTTCTAATTAAAAATTATCATAGAAAGCTTAAATTATTTTGGAACTGGGTGGGGTATACTCAGAAATTTAAAACTGTTTCAATTTATGGGTGGTATATTTTCTACACTTTTAGAAAAATGGTTATGGATATTTGTATGTAGAAAGACAACATTTTCATTTTTAATCTTCTGATGAGTAATTCTTATGGGAAGAGCTCTGAGTATGCTCAACTAAAAGACAGTGTGACCTACCACCATGGCAAGACTTCTGGAGTCATGGTATCACAGTGCTGTTGCTTAGATGACTTGCTCAAGAGATATGCAAGATATACTAACATGGGCAGTAGGTTGCACTAATCTGATAGTATACTTTTTCATTACCTTGTTAGTTCATGTATAGTTGTTTTGGCATCTTCCATATGACATAACAATGGACTGCTCTGGAAAGAATTACATCACCACAAACAGTGTGTGTTGATTTAATATTTAGATTGCAAATATGTAAATAAAACTCATAGAATCAATAGACTACTTTTTGTATTTCATTTATGTAAAATATTTTAGAAATATTAGTAGATAACACTGTTTGTATAAAGGCTTGGAAAGAACTATCAAAGTATCTTTCCTTTTCACATATGTAATTAAGTTGAATCAAGCACTGTATATGGTAGTGGAAAAGCATAGTCACTTTACAGAGCCAGATACCGCTTTAGTCTAGACGTGAAGAGATACACAGCATCACATAACATGATAGGGATCATAGTGTCAGGTGGGACAGTATCAGTGGAGCCTTAGTTAGCCGTTTCCTACAAATCCACCTCTGATTTGAAGACTTAACCTCAATTTCCACTGTCTTGGACCTTCTGTAGTCTTTTAGAATCATAAAAGTTTGTTATAAAATCAGTTCGGCTCAGAGTAGTAGGCTTTTACTGTTACCTTTTAATTGTCTGTGGAGGGATTCAACTTGTTCTGGGCAATAGAAAGGTGTTGCTTTCAATGAGGATCCAGTTTCACTGTTGGAAGAGGCTGCATATTGAGCAGAGCTCTTCTGCACTGCACCCCTTCTACTTTTCCATCCTCTTCCAGTCTACCTGGGTGATGGCACAGCTCTCCATTGCCTTAAGGTAAACCAGTGAAAAGTGAAATATGCACTGAGCATAGGGAGGACTGTAGCTGTGATTGAGTCTTCCACAACACGGGGAAAAAAAGGGCAGGAAGACTTCTACTAACTTAATGAGATATAGCATGTTTTTCAAGGACTCCAGCTCCAAGGAGGTAAGATGATGCTGAGTGTCCCACCATTTGGGCATTTCTTTTTTCACCCAAAGCAAGTTGCACATAATTTGTCCTCTGAACAATAAGACCTGTGTTTTTCCTGCCTGAGGCCTAGCAAGAGGTAATGCTAAGCTAACTAGAACCTGGCTTATTTGTATTGAATTAGTACAGTCATTAGGACTTTAACTATTTTTATTTGGTGACAGTTTGCTATTGATACCACCTCTGGGACAAGCACCTCTCTCTTTTATGTTGCTTTTCTTATCACTGACAGAAGAAAATGACTGATTGGTTTTGGCCCTTGCTTGAAACTCCTTTTCGTGACTTTGTTGAGTGCATATCCTTTAGCAAATAGATATTGCTAGTATACACCAGTCTTCATTTACTAGCCTGAACAAGTGCTGACAGATGAGGGAGCTGACAGTCTGCCCTACTGTTGAAGCTGGAAGATATAGTTACATGTGAATTTGCTGGCTTTTTAGACCTGAATAACTGCAATTGTGTATAAGGGTCACCTCTGGGCTCAGTTATCATTCTGAAGAAAAAATGGAGGCTTTTTTAAAAGATTCATACATTTTTGGCCCTCTGTTAAGTGATGTCCAAGGAATGCATGGCCTTGGAAAGTCAGGTTTTCACAAAGTGGCACAGAAAAAATTACACTAATGCTATTAAGATAGCAAGCAGAGATGTTAAGTATAATTATTATCCAAATTAAACCACTGGTATTTTTTCCAATAATGGCAGCTCTCAAATCAGTTTGTCTCTCCCTCCCTATTGTCCATCTGCCTGCCTGTCTGTCCCAAATATTTTTTCACCATTTTATCTAATGATATATATCACTGTCAACTTGTCTGTTAGGAGTCTGACTTCAGTGCTGCTAAATATGTAGGACCCTGCTCTGGCAAAAATAAGGCTGTCATGATTAGGTTCATAATCCCACACTACTGCTAGCTCTTGAGAGTTTTGTGATAGCGGTTTTCTATAACAGTATAATCACAGAGAACAAACACAAAACTGCACTCTCTGCACTCCACAGTTGTGTTTTCGGATATATGATGTCTTAACAATCTTGGGTTTCAGTTAACTCTCACTTTGTTCCTTATATCAGTTTAAAATCAAAATTTCAAAACCTTAGTAAGCAACATATAATTTAAAAGAAACATGCTAACTAAAATATCTCCCTGGTGACATCAAGATGAATTTGAAGAGTAGTAGAAAAAAAAGTTCAATGTTTGCTCCTACTCCCCTTAGCCTCACAGCATGAAGCAATAGTCTCTAGGTGGTCATCAAATGGTAACCACCTCCATTTCTTCATTTTTTTTCATCTCCTAAAGTCTTTTATACTTAGATATTCTTTCTCTTCTTATGTTGCAAATATTACAGATTACTAGTTCAGCATATCATTCCTTCTAGTAGAATGGATTCCCAACTCATTTAAAACAGAATAACCCTGATACATTATTTTCTGAAAGTTTTTCAAATCTTTTAGAAATGTTGGGTTTGAGTTCACCTAAAGCAACTTCTACTCTGTGCAGAAAATAATCATATGCATATAATTATCTAGGCAGGCTAATATCTATTGCATCAGCATACACACAAAAGTGGTTTATTTTAGTCTTTTAAAGATTTATACCTAAGTACTTGTACTGCAGAATTTATCTATTCAAGTCTGCTTTGGCTGCTGCTTTGATATAGTCACAGAGAATGGTCTTATTTGCATTATGTTAAGGACATTTAGCAAAGGGAAAGAAAGCTGTTGTCCTGATCTCATTCTTGTTTATTATTGACATACACAGTCAGCCAGAAAGATTTTTCTCAAGAAAACTATTTTTGTTTCATTTTTAATGATGAACGTAAGTCTTTTAAATCCTATAAAATTCTAATGTGACTAAAGAACTGATAATAAGATCATAAGAAGGAAAGTTGAAAGGTAGGGGATTTATAGATGTACACTTTAAAACTGTTTTGCTTTTATTTCTTTTAATAACCATCTAGCACAACACCTAATTAACATTCTGGATAAAATGCAGCAGTATTACGACTTTGCTACACTCATAGACACCTTTCAATTAAGGTGCTTAAATTCACATAAAACATGCTTTGCAATCCTCAGAAAAAGCTTTTAGGAAAACCAGCCAAGTCTTGACAAATGGATGGAGAATTTTAGGAGTTTGTTTGGTTCTTTTTTTTGAAAAAAACCCAAACAAACAGACAACAAACAAAGTATATATATATATATATATATATATATATATATATATATATATATATATATATATAAAGAGCTTTCAGGCCTTTTGCAGAAACAAGCAAGAACTTTGGAAATGCCCAATTTTTAAAAGTCTCTGGCTGATCTCCAAAGTTTTCTACCTTTTTTAGAAACAGTGATTTTCAGAGGCTAGTATTTTCACTGGGGTTTCCTGGCTATACATAGCCTTGTACTGAATTTGAACCACTTAACATTTTTATGAAGGAGCAAAGTAGATCTGTCTTAATACCTGAACAAATCAGTGCCTGTCAAGCTAGCGGAACAAACTGCTGTTCTAGAAACAATTCTTTGATCCCCAAAGTTTATGTACCCTCTTTTTCTTGTTATCAGCTAGTTGACATACCTTTCTTGTGCTGCTGTGCCAGATTAATGACATTTTGTTATGAATTCATTGTAAAATGGACTTCAGTATCATGTAAGTGAAATTAAAATGGAATCCTAGTGAAATTTTATGTTTCTTTCTATGGAACCCTTAAAGTATTAATCAAACCCGATGCCAAAAAATAATAATTTCCAAGTACTGTTTTTTCTGTCTTTTCTAGCTTTTGTCCAAGCTAAACTTTCTTTCCCCTCCTTCTGTTTTTTTTTTTACTTAGATAAACTATCTTTCTTTCTAAGCACTACTTATGGTTTCAAAAAAATTGAAGTAATCTAGAGTTCACTTAAAGATCAAGTACCATAAGCTGGTGTTTTCAAGTATCCTGAAAGTTTATTAATGCTTTCCAACTCATTTCCTACTTCCCTGCCAAAAACACTCTTTAGTGGACTGTAAAGTTTTTCAAATAATAGACATCTGATCCAAGTTTCTTAAGATTTTTCTTTTCAAGAGATCACATACTTTCAGAAATCTGGTAAATTTTTATTGTAGTATAAAAATCTGGTATTCTGACCCGGTGCTAAGAGTTGTAAACTTATTAGCCTTTTAACATCCATTAAAAAATTAATTTCCTCATTCTGAGAGATTCAGCTTTGCTTAATACACATATTCGTATGATGCTTAAGTTAAGTAAAGTTTGCTGAACCTTCCACTCACAAATAACAGTATCTGATATCAAAATGGTCATGACCTTTTAAATAAAAAACACTCTTTTGAAGTACAATGCAGGTCTGTAAAAAATTGTCATTTGTATGTATTTTATGGGCTTGACAGCAGCATTTGCATCTCTAAATAAAGGATCTCTTTGATGGTGTATGACTTCCAAAAAAGAGGCAGGCCATTTATTTGTGATCAAAGATCTCATGGATGAGATTCAAGCTTACACTTCCCCAAATATTTACTTGACAGACTCTTAAATTGGGGTCTCAGCACAAGTTCCCCCCCTCCTTCTGTAACAAAGTTGTGATCTCATAGATGACTGGCATCAGGAAAAGCAAATGCAGAGGCAACCTTCTGAACACAAACTAATCTTTAGCATCTTGTAAAGGCTTGGGCTCTTTGCTCTGTCACATTTATGTAGCCACAAAATATTTTGATCCTGTTGGATTCTGTGACAATTCATAGGACACTTAGGCTATAAAACAACATTAAACTAAATGACAGTGTGGCACTGTTAACATCTATAAACTGGCCTAGCAGAGAAGCTTAGAGCAGGGTTAGGCATTTCTACAATCAACAATCTTTTCTGTGCTTTTGATTAAAATTTAATAAAAATGTTTTAGCGAGGTGAAGACTTGTGCAGAGCAGGTGAGGAAAGATCAACATTTACTCAGCCCAAATCTAATCCAGCCACTTTTTCCTCTTCTCATATTCCCCATTCATACAGAAGGGCCAGAGCGTCCCATCTATTCCTGAAACAAAACAGGCAGCATGACATGGTCTCTGACTCAGGAAAGAGGATTTAAAAAAAAGCTCCTATTTGTAGGACCTGAGGGATCTAAAACTCTATTTGCATCCTTCTACCAGTCACAGCTCATCTATTTAAGCCAGAAGTTTTTCTTTGACTGCAAGGATATAAAATTCCAGTGGGGTCACAGTGAGTCCTATTCAGAAACCCACCACTGTAAAATATAAGAAGGCAGAATTCAGTGATGATCAACTTAGAGCCAAAATAAACCAACAAACCCAACATTGCAAAGTCCCAATGTGACTGTGGAGTTCAGGCTATGCAAACTGTTTAGACCAGACAAACTCTGCAACTCTGTCTCAGGATACTCTTTACTGATTAGGAAACAGTGCTGGTGAAATTATCACATTAACATTTTACAGGAGTATAAAGGAAGGACGAGAGATAAAGAAAGGGAATCTGCAGGCATATTTCTTTACTATATTCTCTGAAAGCACTGCATCCCCGCCAGAACCAGGCCTGTCTTGGTGGGCTAAAGTCTTTGTGACTGATTAAACAATAAGGCAAAGTAGAAGTTAATTAATAAAACATGTGGTTTAAGTACTGATTTTATATTGTGATTTTATATTGGATGAATTAATACAGTGTAAATGTCTTTGTTGCTGCAGACTGCTGAATATACCTGTTTGTTAAGGCACAATAAAGCTTCCCCACTTTCTCATGAGACATTTGAAAGGCCAGAATTTCAGCAATGAAACATTGGCCTTAAAAAGTCTTACGTCATAAACATATAAAGCAATTCAGCTTGGAAGGTCAATCATCAATCACTGTTACACTGTCCTTCCTGTGTAGCACAAGCAACTTCATAGCATAAGCCATTTTGTATTGCACCTAAATCCATTCTGACAATGGGCTTGTGGGTTACATCGTTATAGAAATACAAGGCTTTAGTCAACATGTACTGTGATGAATCATAGAATCACAGAATCATTTAGGTTGGAAAAGACACTTAAGATCATTGAGTCCAACCATAAACCTAATACTGCCAAGTCCACCACTAAACCATGTCCCTAAGGTCCACGTCTACATATCTTTTAAATACCTCCAGGGATGGTGACTCAACCACTTCCCTGGGCAGCCTCAGTTCCCCACTGCTTGACAATCTTTTCTGTGAATAATTTTTTTCTAATATCCAATCTAAACCTCCCCTAAGTAGAGTGAATGCTGGTAGAGGATGTGTTTGTGACCACAATTTCCTTCAGCAATTTTGTCAAAATTTTAGTTTTTGAGAATTTTTAAGGGAAAAGATTTTTTTGTTGTTGCTATTATTCTGTCGAGTTAAAATGACAGGGAGCAAGACCTGCTGAAGAAAGATTTCTTTACAAAACACATTTGCCTTGTTGTATAGTAGTGAAAGAATATTTTGTTATTTCTATGCAGGATTTTCAATCCAATAGGTGAAGACATAGAAGAGTTTAAACAAAATTTGTACAAAAGTGGAATTTTGGTGTAGTTAGTGTAAACACACAAGAACTAAATGTCAAACATAAATCAGCATGTGGAAAAAATGGGAACTTAAATCTGACCAATCCTACAACACAAATAAAATAGGGGTTATTTTAAAAGCTAAAAATACACATAAATAATCTATAAAATAGACCTTTAAAATATAAATAACCTTATAACTGGACCAATAGCTACCACAAAAATCTGGTGAGTCTTGAAATTCAGTGTAACATACAAACCTTGAATTTGCTGATACCTTCTTTATTTCCAATTTTTTTCTTTCCAGCTTAGTTAAATAATTGATTGGAATATTAAATTACAACTGTGTGGAGTTAAATTTTATTCTTTATATTACAGAAAGGTGATCTGAATTCAAGACTGAAGATCTGTCTGGGACTCAGGTGAGTCTTTTTTTAAGGACAATTTTCCCTACAATAGAACTTGTGCAGTTAAAAACAAGTGCACTGGTCCAAAATACTCTGAGAAGCTGGAGTCCCCCACTTTTCCAGGAAAGTAAGTATGTGTTTTTGTCACACTTTGCAGCATTGCTAAATATTTGGCCCATCCTCTATGATTGCCTGTAGACATTTTTCTTAATGAACTTCCAGTCATATTTTCAAAATGGTCTTTTGGTCTTGTTGTTAACATCTAGTAAATGTTTATTGTTTTCTACTAGTTATGGAAACTGTCAAAATGGGAAGAGTAAATCATTCATACAAGATTCTGCCATATTTACTCATATTAGAATAAATTGGATTTAATTACTAGTTAATTTTGGTTTAAGGTAAGCCCTTGGTTTGGTAAAAAGGCAAAAAAGAAAGTTTTATAGTTTTCATTTTTATGCTGTTTAAGAGAATAATCTGAAATAAAATTTTGTGTAGTTCCAAACAAATTTATGAAGGATTTTTAGATAAGCTAATATTTTGTTTCCCACTGACAAAATTCCTTGGTAAAGAGTACATCATCATCTCTTGACAAAAAAAAAAGTTATAAATAATTTAAAAATCCTTGTTCAACCCCCCATTTTATTGATGAGTGGTCTTTGTTGGAAAAAGAAGATTCTTTCTTTGGAGAGTCACATTTCTGCTTTTCATAGACTAAAATTTTCTGCTTGAATTTTCAATCATTGTTGGTAGAAGCAATGTTATTCTACAGAAATGAGCTTTGTAGTCCCTTCTAAATTTTGATGTAATAACTAGATAATAAGAAAAAAAAATAGACTTGCATAAGAAAGAAAAAAGTTCTTTATTAACGAACTGCAGCTACTTACACTGCACACATATTAAAATTAATTTTCAAGTGTTTGTCTAACAAAATTAGGTGCACATAAATGTACTCTGTTTCAGAACTACACTTTCTATTACCTTAATCATGAAAAAATGTTTCAAGGTATAATATGAAATACTAATTCACTTTTTCAGACTACCCATATAACTAAAGAGTAGTGAATTAAAATTATCAGTCACATTTTCCTGTACTAATCTCTGATTCAAGTGGAATAGGAGACTGTTTTATCTGTGCTCGGTCTTCTTTTATTTAGTTGTGTGTATTCATACTATTTTGATTTTCTTTCCAAATCTGTCACCTGGAGTATGGTATATGACACCACAAATATTTTTAATGTAAAAACAGTAGCCTTAGCATTTGTCCATAAAAATTTAATGTTTTTCTGCTTATTGGACAAACACAGACACATTCCAGACCCTGAAGAATTCTGGGAATTGTAGTAAAATTGGTATTTACAGTACAAAATGTTATAATTAGAATTACCTCTAGATGGCTATTTATTTATTTTAAAGTAGAATTTATCCTACATAGGCTGTTACTGTGATCTCATATGCAAGACAAACCCTAATACCTGAGACATAGATATTCTGAGGGCACAAAGCAGTGCTGCGAATAAGATCCTTCTGTTTCTTTTACTACTAAATAGCAAGCTTTACTACTTTTCTGAGAAATAAAAATAATTTTCTCTCTACCAAGAAGTGATACAATGACAATTTATTTGTATTATTGCAAAATTCTAGGGTGCTACTCTTAAATCATGACTGCATCATGACAAGAGATGCACAAACATTGAACATAAAATCAAAACAAAAAATTCCCACAAAACAAGAGGAAAACCATTTTTTGTTCTTTCAGTATCTTACTGTTGTTAAGTTACTGGTTTCAAGCTGTGCTTTCATAAATTCTGTGCAAAATATTTTAAGCATTCCAGTGTAGTAAAATGGAAGGTTCTACAGTTATAGAATGAGAAGTTACTTTAGAAATATAAACCATCATAAGCAAATTAATAGCATTGCTTTAATACAGATTGGATTCATCCCTGAAAGTATATTTATATTCTTCATCTTTTTAGACCAAGCAATGGAATAAGATCCCTATAGCAGATATATATAATGAAGTACAAAAAGTGAATGATGAATAATAAATGGTGTCTTGTATGTTCTCTTTTGGAAAGGATTTGCATTAAACAACATTCTTGACTTGTCATTCAAAATTAAAACTAAATCTGTCTTCTCAATGTAATATTTACAAAGACAATTCTTGCATTTTATTCTAGTGTGAATAGTAAAGCATTGTACACATAACTTTCTGGAATGAGGCAGGTAAAGTCAGCCAGCTGGATCTATCATTTGCTGATTTTGTTGTTTTTATTTTCCATAGAAAATCTTCCATAATTTGTGTCATTCTTTACCAAGGAGTGATGGTTGGTACACTTTTATGTGTTGCACATGATCTGAAGAAATTATCAAAGTAGTAAATAAATATAGCTTGTACCTTACTATCTGGCAATTCCAGAAGGCCTACACGATCACTTAACTGGTGTCAACATTGAAAATTGAAAGCAAAACATTTGAAAAATCAGGAACAGATAAAATGCCTTTTATTTAATGTTCATATCATGCAAACATGTAGATAATATCATTTATAGAAATATGAATGTCATTAATATTGGCCTTGCACATTTGCAAAGTCTTCATTGAAAGATGTGAATTTTGCTGAGCTGAAGATTAAAAGAAACCCCAAATCAATTGGAGCTTCAGGCTTAATTATACAACGTGGACCAAACTAAAGTCATCCAGTACTGTCTCCAATGTATCTGTGGTGAAGTTCCTCTTCAAGATCTAAATTCTCAAGAGAAATTCTTCAGCTTTCACTGTTTGTTCTCCAACACGCAACAAATAAGCCTGCCTACGTGAACTAGAATTTAACACGGAACTTGTCATCTGATTTTAAATACAAGAGTAAGTTTTAGCTTCAAAACTGGGAAAAAACTACCTCTTCAGAGGAACATAGGTTAATGTTTTCAACTCTTTTCTATAATTATTCAGGGTCACACTGAATCTAGTACCATGGTGTTGCCTTCTCAATTCCATATTCATATGGACAATTGACTGAGTTTGTTCTTTCTTGATCTCACTAATGAGCTTTTCAGCAACAAATAAGTTTTCCAAATGGTATTTTAATCAGATGACAGAAGCTGTGATATACAACAAAAAATAAAAAAAGCCCAACAAAAATACCCTGTTTCGTTTGTACCCTTAAATATTGCTCCTCAGATAAAGATCTGTCCACTTAAATGATCATAAACCTCAATAGAGTAGTAGGCAAGCTGTTGATCTGATATACTCTTAATTGAGCTGCTAGAGTACTGTAGGATAAACCACAGCATTTCCAGGTTCTGAATTGTTTTTATTGTCTTTACATTAATGGTTAGAAGTTGTAGGAATAATGTAGTGGTTTGAGCCGGGTTAACAGCCAACCACCACAGATGGTCACGAGCAAAAGGCAGACTCAGGGGAAGAACAAAAATACATACATTTATTACAGACACTAATAACACTTAACAGAGTAGGACAGTAAGAAGCATTGCCACATCTTGAGAACACCTTCCCCCCACCCCTCCCTTCTTCCCGGGCTCAGCTCTGCTCCCGATATCTCTACCTCCTCCCCCAGTGGCGCAGGGGCAGGGAATGGGGGGTGCAGTCAGTGCCGCTGATTCTTCCATCTTCGGTGGGGGAAGCTTCTGGAACTTGTCCCCCCTGCTCCATCGTGGTCCCCCTCTCCCAGCAGACAGTCCTCCACAGGAGTCTCTCTCCCACGGGCTGCAGCCCCAACCGAGCTGCTCCGGTATGGGACACCCCCGCATGCTGCAATCCTCCCAGTGCTGAATTACAGCAGCGGGGCTACTTTTTCCCACAAGACCCCGGCCTTCTTTGGGCACAGCACCTTGATCATGCAGGTGAAAACAAACACAGTCCACAAATCAACATCTGTTCCACCATAGATCTCCATGGGTGGCAGGGGGGGGCCGCCCTGCCGTCTCACCACAGGATACAGGGGGGTCTCTGCTCCGGCACACCTCCTCCCTCCTTTCTTCCTCCGTTCATGCAGCTGCAGCAACTCCTCCTCACAAGTCCCACTGCTCGTCACCACGTCCCTTCTTAAATACGTTATCACAGAGTTGCAGCCAATTGGATCAGTATCCAAACAGAGGTGGAGCTGACTTGGAGCTGGGGGATCTTTGAGAAGCTTCTCACAGGGGGACGCCCCTGCAGCCCCTTCCCCACCACCAAACAAAAAAGACCCCCACCACTCACTGAACCCAGGACAAATAACTTTGAAGAAGTTGAAAACTCAGAAGCCTGATAGCAGTAGTTTTGTGATGTGAGTCACAAAAGAGAAAGGACAACAAAGTTACATATAATTTTTTTTTTTTTTTTAGTTGACTGTGTATTAGAGATGATTTTACCTGTTTTATTTTGCAGGGGTAAGATATAAGACCAGGGTATAATTTAGTAGATGTTCTAAAATGCTTCTGTCTATTCCCTATAAGATGTTTTAAGGTGGTTGTCAGTCACAAGTACGTGGACACTACCATAAAATTCTTATGTAAGTATTTATATATACATATAAAGGAGAAAGTTCAATTTAAATAAGTATCTCAGAAAGCAAATAAAATAGCATCTTTTATTCAGCTGCATTTACATAAATGCATGTTCTTTCTTCTCTAAATCACTTAGGTACACCTAAACAGAGTCTAGCTTGAGATAATATTGGATATATACACCTGGACTCATATGGCCTAATTTTGTTCACCTCAGTCAAATTAATCATTAACTAGAAAGGAATGTCTGCAATAAATACGGTAAAGCACAGCTCAAAATAATAAAAACAACAAAATCATATCCTAATTTATACTCAGAGGGTGATCTTCGTCTGCTCACATTTAGATACCTACTAACCATGCATCTGTATTTGAGCTATTTACATGGATTGTCTTTGTAACTGGTGATGGAAAAGAAAGGCTCCTGGGGCACAGTTCCTCTCCTATTGCAGATATCTAAAATAAGCCAAATGAGTTATGGTCTCAAAGGGCCTCTCTCTTTACCTGACTACAAAGAGAGTCTAGATAACTAGCTGAGATGTGAAAGTCTATACAGTAGTTCTCTAGTTAACAGATACATCTCACTCGTGGAGATTTTACATTGCTTAGATGACATAGGTGCCTTTATAAGACTCTTCTGGATTGATCAATTCAGACTTTTCAGAGTTGCATCAGTTCCAGTGAGTTTTAAAGCAAACTTCATTTAAAATGGTGCGATGCAGATTTGTCAATATGTCAGATCCACTTCATGACATTTCAGCCTAATTTAATGAGGAATCAGATTAAGACAAATGAATATGAATCCAGTTCATACAGAAATAATTAATTCAGTTAATTTCTTAAAACCCAGTTTTTAGTGTGCCTAGTTTTATTTGGTTAAAGGAAACGTTTCAAGATATTTTAACATAAATTGAAATCACTGATTCAGAGACTGAAAGAAATAGCAAGAAAAGAAACTGGTGGGAAGACAAAGCTCATCTGCAGAACCAGGCTTACAGAAGAGAACAGGAAAAAAAGCAGAAGAGAAAATACTGTTCTGTATTTTGTCAGTAAAACAAAACCACTTTTTTTTTTTTCCCAGCTTTTTTTTTTTTTTTTAAATAAGAGAAAAATTACACAGTTTTATTTGTGTGTCCGTGTAAGCAGGTCTAATGATATGTTTGAAAGTCTAAATTGTAACACTGTAGAAAGAGTCTGAAAGTTTGTCCTTGGCAGTTCTCATGATAGTGATTCAAGATTGAGGTTGGAAGCCTATACTTACTAATTTCAATGAGAGTTTGGCCACTGATTCTAAATGGACTATAGCATCATGTTAAACCTCTGATTTCTGATACTGCATTTTGTGTCAGATTTACTCACTCTGCAATTTTGGGTTATGTCAATGAAGCTTCCAGATAATGTAAACATATGTATTGCATTTGAGATCAATAGAGTCAATTTCATTTATGCCAGCTGGTAACCTGGCCAGGGATGTTTACATGGGCATATGAAGTTCAGCTATTTAAATGAAGGTCAAGGATGTAACTTCCTTGTTAATCCTTGTAAGATCCTTTTACTACTGCTGATCTTTTGCATACTGATTATAAACACTATCAGAAAGCAGACACCTATTCAGATTGTATCTCTGATTCACATCTTTTGAGATTTGCTTGCTATCATGTAGATGCATTAATTAAAATGTACTCAGTTTAGATCTGGATGCACTCAACCACACTGAAATAACTCATGGGAGGCAAATTCTTTTTGTAAATGAAGATGCTGGCTGCACAGCAACTGTGGCAAGCTTCAGCCTATCACTCACATTGTTAATGACTCTGAAGTGTATGTTTATACAGAAAGCATAAACGGAATTCATTGCTCCTCCCTATTTGTTCCTGAATGGCCCAATAACCTTGAAGTGTCTTAATTTGTCTTTTTAAATTTTTTTTAATGTTATACACAAGAATGAGAATTGTTGTCAATTAAAACAAAATTTCAACTACCTTTACTAATCCTAACATTCCTACTCTATGCGGATATTTCTAACATATCATACAGAAAGCATGTATGCTTTCCATAGTTCAAATGCCCGCTCTATAAACCTGAAAATACAGTACATTTAAAAACCAAGCACAAACTGAAATAGCAATAGTCTATCTTATAAAATCTCTCTTTAAGTGAGTAGGAAATAAAAAAGGTGACTGAAATTATAACAGAATTTTGAAAAAACCCACACAATATAACTTGCACCATGTTTTTGGAAAGCTTTCAAGAATGTCCAACAGGTTTTGCTCATATTTCCCTCTGGGGCTGTTGTTTATAACTTGGTTTTTGTTTTTGTTTTGGTTTGGTTTGCTGTTTTTTTGGGTTTTTTTTTGTTGTTGTTTTTTTGTTTTTTGTTTTTTTTTTTTTCTTTTTCTCTTTACTCTTGTATTATTACTCTATAACTATCACTTTCTATACTTCTGCCCAAAGAAGTGTAGAAAGTACTGTATTTCAGATCAGGAAATCTACAAATGGACATTTGTTTTAGCATTTCAAAACGTTTAACATCAAATTACTCAGAGAGTGGAAATAAAACTGAGAGATATATTTTTCATATTTTTAAACATACACTTCATTTCCAGGCCAATGCTGCAGCCATTTGTTTCTAGCACACAGATAAAAAAGAAGAAAATAAGCAGATTGTTTAAACTTTTTAGATTCATATCTTCTTAAAAAAATCTCTTTCTTCTATGTCTATATACTGGTTGGGGTGGAGTTTTTCTTCACAGTAGCTAACATGCTATATTTTGGATTTGTACTGGAAACAGTGTTGAAAACACAAAAAGGGATGCTCTGGTTGCTGCCGAGCAACGCTCACACAGCGCCAAGGCCTTTTCTGCTCCTCACCCCACCCCCCCAGCGAGCGGGCTGGGGGGGCACAAGGAGTTGGGAGGGGACACAGCTGGGACAGCTGACCCCCCCTGACCCCAGGGATGTCCCACACTGTACGGCGTCATGCTCAGCACCTACAGCTGGGGGAAGGAGGAGGAGGAAGGGGGGGACGTTCGGAGGGATGGCGTTTCCCTTCCCCAGTCACCGTTAGGCGGGATGGAGCCCGGCTGTCCTGGGGAGGGCTGAGCCCCTGCCTGACCATGGGGCGTGGGGGATGAATCCCTTGATTTGCTTTGCTTGTGTGCCCGGC
This sequence comes from Tyto alba, assembly GCF_018691265.1. Taxonomy (NCBI): domain Eukaryota; kingdom Metazoa; phylum Chordata; class Aves; order Strigiformes; family Tytonidae; genus Tyto; species Tyto alba. Next base: position 24,827,162 of record NW_024881301.1, read on the forward strand.
TTTTGCTTTACCTATGAAACTGTCTCTATCCCAACCCACAAGTTTTCTCACTTTTATTCTTCTGATTCTCTCCCCCATCCCACCATGGGGGAGTCAGTAAGCGACTGGGTGGTGCTCAGTTGCTGACCAAGGTTAAACCACGACAGTCTATGAAAATTTGCACAACGATTTAAACTTGTTGAACATTTAAAATTGAATTTACAAAAAATTACCAATATGTATGCTGCATCTTAGCATATATGTATGCAAGTTCCCACTTAGGGTAAGTAATAAGGAAGATGAGAACATGTTATATTATCTTGCTGAGTAAAGAATAATATCTGTAAATAGGCTTGTTCATAAATAAATAGATACATGGAATTCTGTTGCATTGAACATAATTGCAGTATTGTTCAACTTTCAGATTTTTAACATTTGAAAAACATTTATGTTATCTCTTGTGTTCATATGAATGTATGTGAATTTCATCCAAACTTCTTGTCACATTTATGCATTCTAAACAATTCCACTAGAAGATACACATTACATATGCACTGAAAGAAATCATTCTGACAACAGTAGGGTTCAGAGTCTAAACTTTTTCCATAATTTCATTTTCTATCACCCTGTAGTCAATTTTTTTACCAGCAGTAATTAAGTAGTTATGATTAATACTGCAAGTAATAATTTTAAATCCAGCCTGTTACTCCTCTATCATTATTTTTTGTTGCTCTTTCAGTAAAAGATAGTCTCTCTTTTCTTTTTTCTTTTTTTTTTTTTTTTAAATTTCCTCCACAGCCTTAGAGATAATTTAAAACTCAATGTATATGGCAAAAAATAGGAATTCTGTTACTGAAATTTATTCTTAGTTGACAGAATTTAATCAAAGTGGATGAACCTGACCTATGGCATACTACCTCCTCTAAAAATGCATACCCATACAATTTTACATGGACAGCCTGACTGAACTATCCATTTGCCTGGGTGGTGTTGAGGTGTTGGTAATTTTCTCCACATTTTAATGGAAAAGACTTATTCAGGCAAACAGAGGGATTTTCTTGGCCAGTTAAGGGAACTTACAGCTACAGTTCTGTGAATCTTGAACAGTAGTGCTTTGTTCACATGAACAAATCATTGTATGATGAGTATAGCAAAACAGGCTCCTACTTATAATCTAAAATGATGCTTTGGACAAATTGCATAAGGAATGTTTGTAATCATTCTACAGCAGCAAGGTTGTTCACAGGTGTAGTGGAATTCCAGTGGAAGGAAAGAAATTCCTTAGAAACTTTGAATCATAAAGTCATGATCTATTTTACTGGGATACAATAAGCTAATGGACACTGTTGTGACTAAATCTACTATAAGAACAAATAATGAGGGTAACAAAAGAAGAAGAAATACAAGTCAGGAGAAAATTCTAACCTTATATTAAGGTTGTAATAAAATACTTAATAACATGCTTTAACCACTAAATAAAACAACCAAAGCGTTCCCTGATAAATAAAAGCTAAAATATACATACATACATACACACACATATGTGTGCATTTTAAGTTCACTGTTGGGAACTTGGTAGCAATTTCATGCTGAAATTAAGACAAAACTCAAAGATTTAACCAATCTAAAACAACAAAAGAAAATGTTAATAAGGTTACCTATGATCTAGAGAAAAATTTCAAATAATTCTAGGTTGGTTTTTTTTTTTTTTCAGTTCTTTGTGGTCAGACTGGCAGTACGCTCACTGCACTTTTTACCCTTGTCTATAATTATAGCAATATTTTTGTTGTTGTGATTTTTTTTTCAGTAATTAAAAATGTTTTTAGCTATGGCATAACATTAGGTACTGTTTAATATACAGTTTACTTTTCTTGTATGGACACATACACACAGCTCCCAGCATTTTCAGCCTAATGATAACATAAGATATTTCTCCTCATATTTTGCTTTTTCGTCCTTCATGGCCAGACAAAATGAAAGAGGCACTTCAAAAAAATAAAATCAAAGGCCATGAATTAAGAAAAAAATAAAAATTGTCCACAAAACCACACAAGGCAACAGGAAACAGCTCTCATTAAGTCAGGTTGTGAAACAAGAACAATTCTGTCCTACAGATTTGTCTTTCTAGTTAATTATTTGCCACAAGCAGTGATGTTTATAGTCAACATTTCTGGATAGGTCACTCTCTATTAAATACCCGAAAAAAAAAAAAAATAATTAGGAAGAATATTGCTGAGCTACTGGTGTCTGCTGATCATTCTTTTGAAAACACTTCAAGGATTTTTAAACAGTGATGACTACAGAGCTGCTACAGAATCTGCTTTTCCTATGTTTAAGAAAATAATATCAACCTGAATGAGATGCCATTTTCTAGGATGAGTGCCAGGGAAAATGCTATGAAACAAACAAGAATTTCCATCTTTAGCCACCTGACCTTTGTACAGGAAGCGCATGCTGGATATGTGAGAAGAGCTAGGTCTTCAACACCATTTTTATAGGCCTCCATAGATTTATTCCATTAATGAGGAACACGTGCTTAGTTGGACTTCAGGACTATTGAATCAACTGCCTACTGCTGCTGAAGACATTATTGTTGATTTTTAGTTTTCATTTTGGGGGGAAATGAGGTGTATCTGACAGAATAGTCGTGTTATGAAACACTGGCTATCCCGTTTTTCTCTGAGAAAGTGAGACTGAGTAACAACGTATTGCAGGAATCTCTATTTAAATACATGCTATGAGAGAAAGCCTTAACATAGATGGGCTCTTCAGCCACCACTTGTGAGGTTATCTTACTGCCAACAGTACATATTAAATGTCATGTGCATGTGGTGTGACTGCGATATGTAGAGTGTTAATCCTGATTTCAAATAACTCTCTGATAGAAGTGTGCTGATTGCTCCTGCTTTCACCATACCCACTAAAACTTACCTGCACATTTCTTTCTCCTGTTCTAATATTTCTTTCTAGAAATTATGTGTAATAAATCACATTTTCCCTTTAGATTGTCTCTAAATTATTTACTTGAAAAATGCAATAAGGAGGGCTCTATTCAACTAAGAGAACTTTTTCAAAAAAGTCTGTTCATTTCACCCCTGGTCCTTGAAACTTTTTCCCGGTAGTACCTCAATGAAAAATGAGTACTTTGCCACTTCTTTAGCACTTTCTTGGATGAGCAAGTCCTTTAATTGGCCAGCAAACATAAGCCTCAGTTGGCTACTGTGAAAGACAAAGAATTTTTACTGATGTCTTCAATGTGAAAAGGTTTAGATCCTGAAGTCCAAGATCTAAAGATATTTTTTTTACTTAAAGATATTTTTTAATCTTCTTTCTACTCATGTTACCAATGTGACTACCTCTTAGCAGTTTTAGTTGCCAAAGGTGCCAAAAATGTCTGGCAGTTCCAGAAAATTAACTACTAGTTTGTTTTCTACTATGATTGACATTGATACAATTGCATTTCTGTTGCAAACTTCGGCATATAACTCTTAATGAAGACAGGAAGGAAATGTTTCATTTAATTGCATTGTCTTCCTTACAAAATTGTGCTTCTTTCTGGAAAATCATTCTGTGTCTTTAGACAACTCATCCATTTAGGAAAAACTACTACCTGTACTGTTGCAAAACAAGGAAATTCCTTTGAGCTCTCACAGGGTCACTGTCTTTTGCTATTTCATTGAAACAAACAAGTACTATATTTAGCCAGCTCATTTAACACAATAAGCTAAGGCTTGTCATTAAGTCAATTTTGAGTTCTGCCTCTGCCTTCTATCTCATTTGATTTCAGCATATATATCAGCATTTATATTGTGATTGCAAACATATTTTTAATGGACAATGCCATTATTTTCATTTATAGAAATCCTTGTCGTGCTGAGATCAATTTCAGAGTTTATAAGTATTTGTGCCGTTTTTCCTTCTTTGTAAAATGGTGAATATCGTGATTTGTCTAATAAAAATAGTTTATGTGTGTAACAGCAACAGATTTTTCTTTTTCATTTGCAATAATTCATCTTTTACCTACTCTGTCTTTTTCTGATTAAAGCTGATGAGCTTTGATCTTCCACCCCTACTTATACAAATATCAGTTATCTAGAATCATAGAATCATTTAGGTTGGAAGGGACCTTTAAAGTCATCGAGGCCAACCATTAACTTAACATTGCCAAGTCCACCACTATACCATGTCCCTGAGTAAGTGCCACATCTACATGTCTTTCAGCCACCTTTTTGCCAGGCTAAACAACCCCAGTTTCCTCAGCCATTCCTGATAAGACTTGTGTTCTAGACCCTTCACCAGCTTCATTGCCCATCTTTGGACACGCTCCAGCACCTCAATGTCTTTCTTGTAGTGAGGAGCCCAAAACTGAACATCATATTCAAGGTGCAGCCTCACCAGTGCCGAGTACAGGGGGACGATCACTTCCCCATTCCTGCTGGCCACACTATTTCTGGTACAAGCTTGGATGCTGTTGGTCTTCTTGGCCAGCTGGGCACACTGCCATCTCATATTGAGCTGCCTGTTGACCAACACCCCCAGGTCCTTTTCTGCTGTGCAGCTTTCCACCCTCATTACTCTTTCAGTGCATACAGACTCAAAATCATTGTGACAGATGAAGATTTCAAAGATCTTAGGTGCCTTGGCTAAAACACTGAAGTGTATAAACTCCTAAAAGAATAGAGCAAGAAACATGCCAAGGAGATGGTCAGTAGGTAGCATAATGAAAAAGTGCTCAATAACATTTCCCTTCAGTACTGTTTTACCTTTTTTGAGGAAAAAATCAGCATTATATACATTCTAGTCCTACTCCACATGAAATGTAAAAATTATCAAGGGGTTGAATATTTTTAGATTTGTTTTGTTTATTTTTATTGTTACACCAGCTGTAATGTTCTTTTTAATAAAGTAATGTTTTAAATCCCCTGACAACACTTACACTTGACTATAGTCAATCATTTCAACTACTATATCTGAGTAAACATTTGGCCTGGGATTTCTCATAGTTTGGCAATAGAAAATTGGGAAACTCAGTTTACAATCTACCTTTATGTTTCCTAGTTTAAGGAATCTATTTTTATCCTGATGTAAAATGCATCCTCAGAGATTCAGTAAAAAACAATCTAATATAAAATGAAAACTGTTTTTGCAGCATTGCAGCATGTGATTCTGTGATCTTAGTCTACATTAATCTTCCTAATAGAACCCACAGCTTTCCTAGAAGTGAGTGAGCGAAAAGCACCAAAGGATCACAATATCCAAAGCTAGTTTCATTAGGGTACAGAAATGCTGTATAGAATAGGGTAACTCTAAAGCCAAACAGCTCAGCACTCTTGACTAAGATTATATAAAGTTTTGAATGATGCTGCTATCTTCCTAATGTAGCCTTACATGACAGGTTCTCCTCTCCAATCTTGTCTAAAATGCCAACAGTTCTCAGCATTGTTCAGGCTTGCACGAACTTTAGCACTGGTCCTGGTTCCCTAGCAGTGTCTCTTATCCACCATGCTTTGTTCTGTTGGTTCTCTGTACATCAGTGTCCTTTCACTGATTAGATTTCCCAGTCCATACTGAGCTATGCCTCAGTGCTTTCTGTTTCCTTCTCCTTTCACTGCATGTTTTGCCCACCTTGTGATAACATATTTGAGAAAGTGTAAAAAATGCTGCAGAGCAGCTGTGAGAGAGAGGAGCGAGAAAAATGTGAGAGAAACAGCTCTTCAGACGGAAAGGTCAGTAGAGAAGGAGGGACAAGATGTGCTCCTGGCGCTGGACCAAGTTACCCGTCAGCCTCTGGAAAAGCAGGCTGTCACCCTGTCGCCTATGGAAAGGACCATGCCAGAGCAGTTATCGACACTGCAGCCCATGGAGGACCCCACACCATAGCAGCCCTGAAGGAAGCTGCAGTCTATGGAGAGCCCATGTAGGAGCAGGCTCCTGGCATGAGCTGTGACCCATGGAGAGGAGCCCACACAGAAGTAGTCTGTGCTGGAAGGAGTATCCCCCATGGAAAGGATACTTGAAGAACCGTGGCCTGTGGGAAGGACCCATGTTGGAGAACTCTGTGGACTGTATCCCGTGGGAGAGACCCCACGTTGGAGCAGAAGAACAGTGTGAGGAGGAAGGACTAGTGATGAAGTGTTATGAACTGACCACAGCCCCCATTATGCATCCACTTCGCACTGCCTGGGGCAGGGATGGGGGCAGGCAGAAAAGTTGAGTGAAGCTGAGCCTGGGAAGATGGGAGGGATGGAGTGAAGGTGTTTTTAGTTTTGTTCTTATTTCTTCACTAACCTGTTCTGTTATTAATTGAAAATAAGTTAAAATTCTTCCCCAATTTGCATCTGCTTCACCCGTTATGGTAATTGACGAGTGATCTCCCTGTCCTTATCTCAATGTGTGAGTTTTTCCTCATATTTTCTCCTCCTGTCCTGCCGAGGAGGAAGAGTGAGAAAGCTGCTAGATGGACACCTGGCAGCCAGCCAAGGTCAACTCACTACAGTATCACATAGCAAACTGGAATTATAGAAATTACATTACTCTACATTTCATCACCATCTAAAAGAAAAAATTATTGATCAGTTAATAAGAAGGAAAAACCGATTCAGTGAAAAATGATGGAGAAGATGACTTGAGAAGAAGAAAAGAAGTTAGAACAAGAAAGAAAGGATAAGACACAGAATAAGAAGGAAACACTTATGACAGACATCAGAAATTCTGTATAGAGATAAAATATGTAAGTATTTTAACAAAATATTCCAGCTACAACCTTGTGTTTCCACCAAGAGATAATAATTTGACATAGGAATTGAGTAGCGCATCCTCATATTGTTTTTCACAGTGATAGCTTTCATATTGCAGAACAAAGCTGTGCTGCCAGTCGTCCTGGAGTCTGGAGTACTGCTCTACAGAATATCACAAGCTTACTGCTGCCTTCTGCCTTTCTGTTCTCAGATCCTGCCTATTGTCTGACAGGAGTATCAATACCTTATGCACCACAGGGAACAGCATAATGTATAAGTAAGGGTGGCTATTTTCTTTCTCAAAATCAAAGGATGGAAAAACAGGGAACACATTGCAACACTGAGTCGTATTGGTACACATAGCTGCTGGTTATGACAGTGTCAGTGGTTAGCAGTTAGCCAGGATAAGTATTTCACCTCTTCACTGTCATTTCAGGTCCTGCAGACGTTGATATGGACTGTCTACATGCTACTAAGGACTAATGTAAAGTAAAATATTTGTTCTTGTGCCAGGTTTAATGAATCAGCACGAACTTAATCTTAAACCACAGCCAATAATTGCTGATTTTCTTGTTAGTCTGGTTCTGGTTACCAAAACCTGACCTATTTCTTGTGGTTTATATCAGTTACGCTCATTTTAATTATCCAAATATCAATGTAATTTTCTCAGATTTTATGCCCTACTTATGGCAGATTTGACTACCCAGGCTAAAGGTTCACTATGAGTTGAAGTCCAATATTGTCCAAATGAAATAAATATAAATATTGAAAATAAGTCTTGTCACTGACTCTATCTTGGATAAGTTTTGTTGTTTATTTTCTTTAAGGATATATATAATAGAGAAAATTGCAATATATAATGTGAAAATACCAGAAGTATTCTACCACAAGTGGAAAAGTAAATCTTTTTCCAACTTGGCTGTATGAGATGATAAAGAGGATAGTAGCAATGAGTGATAGCCTGAAATTTTATTTATTCTCTTCTGAATCTCCAGATGTTACTTGTGCATTAATTTTCAGTTGTTACAAAATAATTTTGTTGGAAAAAAAAATTTCTTCATATGTTATTCACTGTAAATTCTGGAAATAATTTTGTCTTACTGAAACCAATTTTATAGCAAAGTAATGCTACTAATTTTTATGGATTTTTCTGGATATGTGGAATTGAGATGCAATGCATGTGCAGTGTCAAATTAAAAGCTTCAAGGTTGGGAAAGTGAGCAGAGGATGTCTGCCATGTCATTTGGTTTCATGGTGACTAACATGGCTCCACAAACATCCTCAATTGCAATTTACAAAAAAGTGAAAATAATCTGTGATGTTTTTCAGGTAGAAACATATTTGTTGGGCTTCTTTTTAGATTAAATAAGAGATGAAATATAATCCAGACAATAGTCATTTAGCATCAAGACCTAGAAAGTGAGAGGGAGGAAAAATTAAGAATATTGCTGGAATGTGTTTGCACATCAATATGAGATACTCAGAGATATTTTGGTTATATGTTAGGGAAATACTTTTACAGATGAAAGAAAATACTTAGTTTGCAATCCATTTTTTCCAAGAAATGTTTCCATGGACAACTTCCATGCAAACCGGGAGCCAGGTTGTTAAAGGAATGGAAACCAGGAAACATCACTTATGTTGAAGATTCCTCATTTAGAGGAACCCATGTAAATCTCTTAAAACCTTTTTTTTCTACATATTTTTACTTTCTTAACACAAAAAAACTGGGGAAACTTTTGTATGTGGTTGCTGTTACTGAGCTTAATTTTAGATTGCCTTGATTTCACGTGCATCTGTTATTCTAAAAATAGTACTATCTGAAAATGGTTGTGTAGGACAAACCAGATAAGTTTGTCTGGCATGTCTACATAGTAAGGTACTGCAGTTTAACTAAGTTGCTATAAAAGGTAAGTTACATTTTGTAAGTTTGGGTGCAGAAAACCTGCACTTTACATTATAGGGAAATGCAGCAAACTGCAGCGCTCAGATTATGTTCTCAGATATAGTAAGAGATGGAGGTTAGCACTAAACTTAAAGGGGGGTATGACAGAGAGCTCAGGGGGCTCTAAGCAAACCCCGTGCAGTATTTCTGAGTCGTATGTATATGTTATTCTTTCCCATGGCTGGTGCCCAAGGTCAGACATTCCTCTGGCAGACTCAACAGCTGGCACCCAAAGGGAGCTAGGTTGTGAGGCAATTTGAGAGACAGCGAGCCAGAAACAAGAGTCGGGCTTATCTGTTTATATGTGGAAGTGTGTAAGTTGCTTAGCCTTGATCTAGAACCTCAGCTGAGTATAGGTCTTGTAGCACTAATTGGACGATTCGATATTTTAGGAATACATAGGGATTTTAGCACTCCCTTTTTTCTAGGGAATGTATCTTCTTCTATCATAACTAGTGAAAGCTGATGATAGGATACCATTAGAAATGGTTTCTTGATCCTAACAATGCTGCAGGTACTGCTTTCTTTAAAGGCATGATGTGCAGTGCCAGCCAAACATGCATTGTCCCAAAGTGAGAATTTATGGGAGACTGGCTGTGACTCTGCGTGCACAGCCTGCCTTGCTGTAAAGGCATACGTGTAAAGACATAGTGCTCTAGCTTTGCAGAGTGCTAAATGACTTGACAAAGTCATGATTTTCCCCTGCAGCCCTAAGAGTAGTGAAGGGAAAGTTACTTGTCACGTGTGGGAGAAAGCAGGAGAGCAAGCGTGAGCAAGTTAGTGAGCGCACGCTGAGCCCTTACAGGTGATCCATTACCCTGCAGCCATTACAATTTGTCATATATGCCTCACCTAGCATCAGCTGCAAGATGAAATGTTTTCAGCTCAGTTTATCAGTCTACCTGGATGTGTCAGGTCAACTTCCTTTTAACCCACTGTTCTGGTTCACGGGCTTTTGGAAAATATGACAGAGCTGATCAGAGCTAGCTGTTGTGGGCTTTTTTTGTTTTGTTTTGTTTTGGTTTTGTTTTGTTTGTTTTTGGTTTTGTTGTTGTTGTTGTTGTTGTTGTTGTTGTTGTTTTGGTTTTTTGTTTTTTTTTTTTTTTTTTTCCATTTTGCTCACAGTGTGAAACAGGGTTTCCTGTACACAGATACTGCTAAGAATTTGGTTTCCAGATTAATCCAATTCAGCTCAAAAATCCTGGCATATGCTTTCACCTCTGTTCCAAATGACAATTAAGAAAACGTATTATATTACAAAAAGAAGTTTTCCTCCTTTGCAAATATATTCATACACAAAGGCACACACATACATATATGTACATATGTAGGCACACAAACACACCTACCTACACATGTTCATTCTAAGGATCTAATCATCATGAAATAAACCCACTTTAAATTATTTTAATCAGTTACTAGAATATAAAGATATGCATTTTTTAGTCACAAAACTATGGCAAAATGATATGTTGATGGTTTTTCTTTTTTATTTTTTTTTCTTTTTGCCTCTACAATTATAGGGAGAAATCAAGGTATGTGCTATAGCAGTACTCAGATTAGAAAATTCTATTTGCAAAATTTCTGACAGTGTCCTGTGCATAGAGCAGATAGAACCTAAAGAGCTTAATTTCTGTTTTTACTGTCAGATATAACTGGCTACATTCCTATACACACAGAGTAATTGTAACATGGAAATTATTGAAATTATAGTTAAAGTAACATTGCCAGGCAGTTTGCATTAATTACATTACCTTTCCATACAGAACGTCCTAAAATACTGCTGCTGGTGTATTGGTCATTTCTCATTCCCATGTTTTTTGAATCATCTTATTCTCACAGCTTATTATTACTGAAAATAGATTGAAGGGTACTTGTCTATATTTTTCATGTTGTCCACCATCAAGTATGCAACCAAAGTGGGATATTGTTATCAAGTGCAATTATCATGTAGCTTTAGAAACCTTACTATTCTTCTGTCCACTTGACTCCTTAAGAGATCCTTTAAAATTATATATTTATAAAAATGTCATGAAGCTGACTTTTTTTTTTTTTTCTAATTTATCTTCTGCCTTGAAGGGAATGTGGTACTACTGGAAATTTTAAATCTAATATCTTATTTTCTTATTTAGTCTGGAAAAAATATTTATTGTCATTGAACTTTAAGCCCTTTATTATTATTATTGTCTAGATTAATGAGTATCTAATATGAAATGATTAAACAGGGATTATAGCACCTGTTTTCTTGCCACAACATAGTGCTTGGATAGTAATAAGTTACAAGCTTAATACAATGATGAACACTATCTCAAGTTATTCAAGTTATTTGTCATACTTCATAGTTACTCCTTTTTTTTTTTTTTTTGGCTACAAATTGCTAAACATAGATACTTTATTTTGGGGTAACCTTAAAGCACATAAATGATAGCTTCTGCAGTTTTGTTTTGTTACACTCCTCCAAATTTCCTATCTGTAGAAGCACAGTGAACAAAAAGAGTTTTGCCATGGAGGGTTTACAGAAGTGCATGGAGCACGAGAGAAAGGTTGGAGTTTCACTGACACACCACTGTTTCTTTTTGTTCAGGCATGTTGCTTGATAAAAACGGCTGTTGACTTGCATACAATAAAACACAGCATTTCAGTAAAAAAAATAAAAATGGATAGAATCATGGGCAGAATCATGGAGAGACTAATGTTTTCATCTTAACTTTAATTGTAATTTCTGTGACATTTATTTCCAGCCTTTGTGTTCTGTCCTGTAATGTTACAATTTCTCACCTCTGCTCATTTTGCCTGATCCTCAGGTGTTTAGATGGGTATTTTTCAAACTTTCAGCCTGGGATGTCTGCTTTTCTTGTACATCTTTCCTTACTGATCTAATGGTGACATAGTTTTTAATGAGGCAAAGAATTCTGTAATTATAAAAGTCCAGCATATTTTGTCAAGAAAAGTTTGACCTGTTTGCCACAGGGGCAATAAAGATGCATTTGTCTGTCATCTCCAACATTTTCAGAGACATGTTAGAAGTTAGGTCTCTACCAAAGATGCAATGTAGTATCCCTCTAATGACAGTATGTGGAGAAGCTGAATGTGAACCATATTCACTTGAATATCAGGATGTGAGGGAAAGAAGCTATCCCTAGGTACATGTCAAAAGATAATATAGTAGAAAGAACATCTAAATGACCCAAGGAGCTTAAGCACTACACAAAACCCCTTGATGTGACTTGTCATGCCTGAAGGACTAAACTTACTGATCGGAGAGAGGAAATCCAACCTGGTAAGACCGATTGATATTCTCTGAGTAGCTCTGGCTGTTTACAGGTGCCACATGTATGCCTAACAGCTAAGGCTGGGCTGGAAATCCTAAATAAGGGAAGAAATTTATTTAAAACATAGCATGACCTATCATCGCTATGTCCACTGAAACAAAGTATTAACTCAAATGATGTAACTTGAAAATAATGAAGATGACAGTTTTATTAGACATTTTCACAGTTGGAGGGAACAAGACAATTCTGACTCTGAATCTGAAGAGTAGGAGAGTATTTAAGTGTAATATGAAGCCTGCCTCATCTTTATAAACATAAGGAACTAAACATGAAGAGAACATTAAGTGATTAGCTTAAACATGCATATTCATGATGGTCCTGAGAAGCTTGTTTTATCAATAACTGATTTATTTCTTTTAATATGTCTATTAAGTAAACACTGTATGAAATTCCAAGAAGCTAAGGAATTCTTCTACTTAAATAAAATTATGAAGGCATTGTCTTAAATTTACTTAGAAATGGTTGTTTTGTTGTAAGACTTAAGCATATCAGCAAACACACTAACAAAATCATCTAAGGACAAAATTATTTTTCTAAGCTCAGAACAACAAATCATGTAAAACAGCTGTGTTAGATATTAAGAGAAATGTCACCACATTATAGTGTATTAATATAAAATGTTCTTGGTCTTTGTCTGTTAATCTTGATGGCAAAACGTCAGCATAAACATCTTCGCGGTATTTTTTTTCAAGTCACACTTTTATAACTGTCATTGTAGAATGGGAAGGGACATAAGCTCCTGACTTTTTCCAGGGAAAAAAATTGCAAATTACCAAATGAGAGGAAACAGCAAATGCCTTGAATTGTCTGAAACAGACCTTTCTAGGCTTTTCACTGTCTTCTGATTTCAGTGTTTTGAATTATTCATCATTTTCCTGTTTGACCTGTCTTGTTTCAAAGTAAAGGGTCAACAGAAATGGAAAAGAAAAACAACTGGAAACATATAACCATTTTCTTTCAAGTCACAAAAGCATGTCCATAAATGGACTCATGCACAGCGTAAAATCATTTCAGAATGAAAATAATATGTGCATCTGATCACAACTATAAAATTTGAGAGAATTTCAGTGTTAAGAACTGTAAATAAGGTGGGTGTAATTTGCGATATAAATAATATTTGTCTATATCAACTTCCTTTCCCTTGTTGTTTATAATTCATTTCTTAAAATGATCCTCTGAGAATTTTCAGTTTAATTGCTCTGTCTAGCAAATGGTTTATATAGTTTGAAGTGACAGGTGGTTATAAGCTAATAAAACACATTCCCTAGACCACAGCTTTAAAAGCTCCATGCAAAATGAAATAAACTGGCTTTATTTTGGATTTTGACAGTGTTTAATCCTTAGTGGGCAGTCTCTCACACCAAGCAACCAGCCAACCAAAACTTTCCCAAAATCATACAACTTGAAGGAAAATACCTAAGACTTTCAAGACTTTATTGAATTTTGTTAAATCCATTCCTTTACTATGGCCTTTTTTCCTGTATGGAAAGCAACATTAGGAAGTCCTTTTTAACTTCTTTATACAAAGAATTTTGCATAGCAGGGTTATGTACAGAAAGATTGAAATGGTTCAAGTAAGTAATTTGGGAAGTTCTGACAATGTGACCAGATACTTTACTTAAGCATTAACACTCCTAAGTGACAACAGATTCTTAAATCAGTTCATCAGGTAAACCTGTGTCATCATTCACTGAGTTATAAACCTTATGAGGACATAATGCAAGTTACATAAATCTCATTTTTCCAGAGTTTCAAAATCTGTTAGATGAAAGCCTAGTCAGTATTCATAGCTGTATAGTTTCTTGATAGATAGGTAGGTTAAAGAAGGTTAAGTAGATACAAGTGTAAAGTAAATAAAAGCCTCAATCAGGAGCATTCCTATCGCAGAGAGACATTAGTGATAACTGTTTACTTAAGCATTAATTACTTTATCAGAAGTTTCCATCAAAACTGTGAAATCTGGATTCTTAGTTCAAGTGAATGGGAGGGCTACTTTTATATTGTCCGAATTTTTTTCACTTTGGTGAGAAGAAAAAATAAAAAAAAAGGCCAGAAATTGAAGGTGTTATATCTCATCGGAGCACAGCTGCTATTAGAGATGTGAAAACAGACATGTCAGAGATGTCTGAACAGACGTCAGATACAATAAAGACAGTATCTTGGACATTATGCCAGCCCTTTGTCATGTCACTTCTGGTTTTCCTGCAGAAGTTTGGTTTTCAAGCTGTGTCTGTCATTAACTGTACTAAAAAGGTCACTAATTTTATAAGCCCTATGAAATGTACAGCATCTTGTAGCTGCAGTGCATTTCATCATGAAAGTTTATTATAGCTTCCCATAAATTTATTTTTATTCTTTAATATCTTAAACTAAAAAAGGCAAAAGAAGCCTTCTGATTGGATTCAAAGGCAAAAAGAACAAACAAAACTGAAACAGGTGCTGCAGAGTTACATACTGCTGTTTGCACTCTGTGTTGTCCTCTTCCATCATTTTTTTTAGTGATGATCACATGGCTAGTGCCTGTATAAAGAATCTCTTATCATTGTTGATCTCCACAAAGACCTCTACTTAAAAAGTTTTAATTTTATGTCTGGAAACAAAGATAAGTTTATTCAAGATCTAAAACCATGTGATCCACTTTAAAAATTATCTTTCACAGTATTTTTAGATAGCTGTGTATTGATACGCCATTGCTGATACATTATTGTAGCTAAGTGCTGAGTTAATACATTAGAGAGACATTTTTACAAGTATATGATTTTTTATTTTGTGAAATAATAATTTTATATGTCTGTGTAAAGGAAATATAGTATCAAAGGAACAGCAATTTAAAAAGAATTTAAAAAATACTCGTTAGTTGCAATACTGATTTATAGCATAAACATATATAACAGCCTATCTTGAGGTATATTTTTATCAATACAACATTATGCATTAGATAAATAATTTAATGAATATATAATAATTAAAGTCTAAATGGTATAGTACATCCATAAGAATTCCCTCTTTAAATATTCATATGCAGCTGTGTCATTGATAACTTTGTTTCTTTAAGTAGCTTTGAAAGGAGAAATTACTCACTTCAACACAGTCTTTAGTAATAATGCTGAGGTACCTGTGTAGAGCTAGGTGTCAAAAGAGACTCTAACTCAGTAATTAAAAAGCAAGAGGTGAAGGATAGCTACAGAGTGAAAGTCCAAGCAGTCTGGAGGCACTTCAGTATGAAATCAAAGTGTTAAACACTGATAAAAAGTGTAGAATTTCCTTCTAAAAACTGGTATAAAGCAGGATGAGAGAACTCTGGGAGTGTTTGACTCAGAACAAAATAAATACATAACTGCCCCAAAAAATTCCAGTTATGATATGTGGAATAATGGATCACTTTGATAATTTGTTTTGTGTGAAACCCTGTTGTCTTCCAAACCTAGCTTTGAAACCATGTCATAAAAAGGGCTTTAAATGAGGATTAATGGGGCTACAAGAGCTCTAGCCAAGTGACAATAAAAAACAGTAATGTGGACAAAACTGTTTAACTGGGGAAAGGGAATAGGACTCTTCTTACTATATAAGGACATTAGAAGTAGTATGGCAGTCTGAAAAACAACCTGCTATAGGTATATTAATGCAAGAAACATGGGGAAGAACGAAGGGCTGAGATTCTTACTAGATGGCCAAGTTGACTTAATTGTTATAATAAAGATAGGGTATGATAATTCCTATGACTGGAATGTTAATATAAAAGAGGAATAGCTTGTACAAGAAAGGCAAGTAATGAAAAGAAGGAGGAGTATTGCTTTGAAGATCAAGGTTGCATGCGCTTGCCAAGACAGAAAATAAAAGGAGAGAGCTTGTTGAAAATTTCTGAGTAAACTTGAATGGGGAAGAGAACAATGGAGCTATCTGATTAGGATCTACAACAGTCCAAAATGTAAAGAAGTTCAGGTGGATAAGGCTTTCTGTGAAGAGATGATGAAATATTCAGAGCACAGAATTAGCTTTCAAAAAGAATGGAGAGTTGAGGAAATGATACAGTAGGTTAGAACCGATTCCAGCCAACATGAAGGCATTGGATAAGAATGTAAAGGTGAAAGGCCATCTTAATGTGAACAACCATAAACCAACTTTTTCAAGACCTGATAGGGTAAGGAGTTAAAGTGGCATGGGAAAAAAATCAATAAATAAAAAAAATCAGTCTGTCAGGAAGACATATATACTCATAGAGTTGGCAACTATTGGAGGTGAGTGTAAGAAAAGAAAATATAAAGCACAACTGGCCTTTTCTTATGAGCACAAACACAAACTAACCAAAGGAAAGAGAGACAGATAGGAAACTTCTCTGAATTGTGAGTTTTCCTTGATCTCAGATGTATGGAGAAAGCGCGCAGGAAGGAAAAACTAGGTTAGCTTACTAAGAATAAGTTTAAAAGCACAGAGCAAACACATAGGAACAAAATCCTAAATGTCAAGACAAAATAAGGTGCAACTTACAAGAAATGGCATTGGTAATGTGGAAAAAGTATATTTATAGTAAAAGCAAAACTAAGAATATCATTGGTCAGCTTCTTCATGGAGAGGGAAAGGTACTGACAGAAGATGCTTGGAAGGCCAAATATTTTAATGGTGTACGGATCTTCATAAGGCGTTAAAATAATAAACCACTATTTGCTATTGACAAAATTTTGGTGAGAAAAAAAAAAAAGTAGTCAATCCAGAACAAAGGAAGAATAAATGAGAATGCTTAGGTAAGACAGATGTTTTCAACTCATTTGGGTCTGATAATCTTCAAATGAAATCACAAAATAGTAAGCAGATACTTTTGAGACTGGAAAATACAAGAGTGATTAATTTCTTTAGAAAAAAGAAACAGAAAACAGGAGGTACACATCAGCTACCTACATCTAATTCCTGTGGCAAAAAAAAAAAGCACATAAACAAATAATCAAACTATCTGTAATCATCTGAAAGACAATAAGGAGATAAATAGCTGCCAATATCGACTTGTAAAGAAGAAAGCACTCTAACCCTATATATATGTATTTATACTTTATATGTGCATAAATACTTTTATATATATATGTGTGTGTGTGTATTTTTAAAGAAAGGATGGCAGACTTGTAGTTCAGGAATTCAGTGTGGTTTTTGACCTTTCTGATGATTTTCACACTGTATTTTGTGACATACTCATGAGCTAAGCCAGGAGAAACGGGCCTTAATGAGAAGTACTACAGTGGAAGTGCGAATCAGTTGGAAAATGTACTCAGAGAGATTCTGTTTTTCAGTGTCTCAAGGGAAGTTCTGCATGTATGTGTTCTGTATTCAGTGCAATTCAGTATCTTTATTAATGACCTGGATGGTGGAAGGCTGTATACTTAACTATAATTACAGATAATACAACCTGGAGGGACTAAGTATTTTGAAGAACAGAATTAGAATTCTAAATACTCTTGATAAATTAGAGCAAAATTCTTGAAACAATAGGATACAATACAGGTTACTTCAAGGAACTGTGCTTTAGGTCAAAATGCAATAATTCAAATACAGGATGGTAATATGGGATAAGCTTCACAGAAAAAAATCTAAGCATTATAGTGGTCACATGCTGGAATGAATCAATGATATTATGATGGTGCAAAAAAACCCCAAATATCCTTTTGAGATCCATTAATAGAAATGCAGCTGGCCAAAGAATTGACACCATTGAATTCTGGTGTATTTGCTAATAGTGAAACCTCATGCTGAATAGTTTCCATTTTAAGCATCCTAGTTTCAAAAAATTGTGGATAAATTAGAGGGAGTCTAAAGGAGAGTGACAGGACTAATCAGAGATCTGTAAAAGGTAAACTGTAGAGGGAGTTATAAAGTAGAGAAAATTTAAAGGGTGGCATGAAAGCAGTCTTCAACATTTTGAAAAGCTCATGCAAAAACCTGTTAACTTTGTGTAAGATGGTTAGTCTGGAAAGAATGAGCTTAAATTGTAGCAAGAAGAATCAGGGGTAAGAAAAGCTCTCTGTGACAATGTCAGTGAAGCATCTGCAAAGATTGGGCCCCTCTGGAAAATCCATCAGTAGAGGAAATTTTATTAACAAGTTTGACAAATATTTCTTAAGAGTGATATAGGAGTAGCTAAACCTGTCTTTGACAAGGTGAATGGCTATGACTTCCTGAGGTGCCTTCAAGGACTCTTTGTTGTGATTCTCTAACACAAAGAGAATTCCACACTCACATTGCTCCTTATATATCAAAAGATTTGCAATAATATCAGAAAATCATATTAGATGATTTAGGTCTCCTGTCAGTGTTTCCTTGTCTCCACAATTCTAATGGGATCTATAACTGAAATTAGTTATCCCGAATAAATATGTAATTTCACCCAAAATTAAGTAAATGCTAGTTAGGAATTTAGCCATTAGAAGTGGATTGCAACACAGGTGTATATAGTTAGTCTACATGCCTTTTTTGTAAGCATGGTGTTAACTGAATCACTACTTTTTTCACATGCTTTTTCTTCACACCATTTGCCTAAATCCATTTGAACTTTTAAATTTCTTTAACAGGAACTTTTTCATTACTTTGAAGAAAATAATAGTGTAGTTGATAGAATGATTTGTTCTTGAGAGACAGAAATTAGGAGTGATTGCGCAACTACTTTTCTTTGTTTTCATTTTAAGGACAAATGGGAATCAAATGCCAGCATGAGGTAGTTATATACATAATGAAATTGTTCTACTAATCTTGCAATATGCTGTCAAGATAATAATAGCTCTGAGCATTTTCCATTGATTTCTGAAGGAATTACCGACTTATTATCTAAAGGAACCTCCTTATAACTTTAAAAATGAAATGCAGGTTTGAAACATCCACGATTTCAATAAATGCTGTGAAAATTACCCTTTGATTCAAAAAGAAAGTAAGGAAAATGAAAAGTAGCATGTTATGCGTGTGCCATCTTGAGCCACACAGATTTAAAGTGGATGAAAGTTTCCTCATGAACCACATACATTTTAATGATTGCTTACGCTTGGAACTGTCCATGCACAGACTTCTGTTTCACAGCTCTAGCCGAGGCTTCAAAATTTATACTTCATCCACATTGGAGCAAATCGTCACATGCCCTCCCAAGACAGAATGGTGATAAAGCAGTGTTCTTAGGAGCAAAACCAACAGTATTTCTTGGCTTAGATTTTTCTCCTTCCTCCTCTATCATCAGAGAGCTCTGGATGACAGACACCATCCCACTAGAATGTATTAAAGGAAAAAAGCGTTGATTAAACAGAGTATTTTAAGAAAACACATTTGGCAAAAACTTTATCTTTTAGTCCCTGTAGTGAAAATTCAGAGTGAGGTAAGAATGAGGATAAAACTTGCCCTCTAGATATTAAATGTGTGATTTACCTGATGCATATCTTTAGGTGTGTGGATTGGGGAGGTCCTTTTTTGCTCTGGGAAGGAATGCATCTCTGGAGAAAATCTGCATCCATGATACAACACTTAAATGATGAATTGAAGAGTAGCTGCCTTAACAGGTAATGTCATATCTGTATTAACAACTGTAATATTATTACAATATTGAAATATTAAATTATTTTTCAGAAGACTTGCTGCCTCCAAAGATTATGTTTTAGCTACTATGATTGCTCTTCATCAGTTTAAATAGTTTTCTTAAAAATACTATAATGGTTCCTATTATAGGCGTAATGTGGCATATTATTGCTGGTATCATGCTTGCTGTTTTCCTGATGCATTGTGGTCCAGCTTAAATAGGATATTTAGAGCATTCGGTAATGTTTACTGCTTCTGAAATTATACTTTTTACCTCAATTCTGCTTTGGAAAATTTAACTCCTTAACCATGATAGGTTAAAACACTCCATTCTGAGGAGTGGCAGTTAGAGCCCTCTCTGACTATCACCAGTTGCTCATCCACCTATGTTCACTAAGAAAATATGGATACAATTATCTGCACTCAAGGAAAAATTCAAATGCTTATGACAAGCAGAGTCTTCGAGCTATAAATCCCAGTTTCTAGAGGCATGCAGCTCAGGACCACGTGTAATTGCCTATCTCTGGGCAGTATGCAGCATTCCTCTCATCGTTGTTTCCAGTTATGGTTTCATGTTATGTGGCATCCTAACGCTTGAGCCACACATAGCATGCTGTGGGGGAAATGGAGAGATGACTGTGCGTAGGCACAGCACTATCACCTGCTTTCCAGGGGTGATGCCCAACATTTAACATAGGAGCAGTGGTGGTCTAACAGAATGCATCAGCTAAAGGACACGCTGCAAAAGGGCTGCAGCACTAAACCTTGGTGCAGGAGCCCTAGGCTCACAGCAGCTGGACAGCAGGTCACTACTGTGTGAGTGGTAGGTGCATGGAGGCCCCTACACATGGATGCACACAAGACAGGTGTCCAAAGTAGGACTTTTGACCTCAGTACATGGGATGCACCAAGTCTGTGCTTCCTATTAGATGGCTTTATCTCCTACTTACTCACCATACAACATTAGAAACTTCAGTCTTAGATGCCCAACTCTTCTCATTCATTGTGGATGGAAAGTAGGCTTCTAGTTTGGGTTGCAGAATTTCATGAATTGGACACTGAACAGGTAGGTGTTCTTTGTGTCTTTTGTCCAAAATGAGTTTTGGCATGGTGATCTTATATTCCGATCCTTAAATTGTACACAAGGATATCTGGTTATATTTATATGCTTTTAAATTTCACAGTGATCTGAAATACTTTGGATATGTATACCCATAGTAGTTCAGGAAGTACTTCTTAAGGAGTCTAAAACACTTTTTTTTCTTTCTTTTTTTTTTTTTTTTTTTCATACAGCAAGGAGAAAACTATTTCTTATAAATTATTTCTGATATATCTGAAAAGTATAACATGTACATATTTACCACGGCATTTACCATGATATGAGAAAAGCAGCACCCTCATACTTACTGGAAGTAGTATTCAATTGTCAGAATTGGTACAAGAAAAATATTTTTATTTTATTACTCATGATAAGCTGGATATTTCTGGAGACTGTTTTGAAAAGAATAACAAAAAATAGTTGGTTTGCAAATCGGAACAAGTAGGTCATGATTTGTGTCAATATTCATTCTTCATATCCTGCATGGTCATGTTCTACTGTCCTTTGTTTGTTACGGTTTCAGTCTGCAATTTTCACCAATGATGTTCATTATTTAAATGAGACAAATAGGCTATTGTCGGGGACCACGATCCTGGTGACATTATTATTCTGACCTAGTGTAAATATCATGACCTGTCTTGGAACTCTTGCAGTAAATGAAAGGGTTCAGGCAGTCAAGGTGACAAAGGCCCTGTTCATAAATCAAGCCTTCAGACATTATGATAAGTTTTATTAAAGAGCAAATGAATTTCTTGACATTATGACTTGTATATAAGGGTCAGTAAATGTAAATGTAGCCATTTTAAAAAAAAGATAAAACAGATTAGGTGGTGAGGATAGTGGAAAATACTGCTGTACCTTTTATTTTCACTTTTTTTATGTTGACTGCAGGACTTCTGAAATACCAGAGATGGATGAAATACACAAAAACCCACTTATTCTGAAAGACAGCAGGAACCTAAGATGATGAACACAGCCACTGGTACAGATCAGTGGCTTAATTAACTCAATACTCTAACCATTTTTATTTGACATAAGGCTAGATGCAATTATTTCATGCTTCAGAAATGTTCCATTATATCTGGATATGTAACTTAATATGTATTCTTAGGGAAGCTTTAAGGAAATTTACTCTTAGTGTTTTTTTCTTTAAAGCATCTGATATAAAATCAGATAGTCCAATGGTAGGAAAGGATGGGTTACGGGAGCTAAGATGTTCTTTTACATAGACTTGCAGCTTTTTACATCCTCACTATACAGGTTTAAATTTTGCACAACTATATAATACAGAATTCTACATGCATAGTAAAACATTACATACCAGAAAACACTGTCAGAAACCTTCTTTCAAAATATTTTGATATTAAAATACAGGAGCAGTGAAAAAGGCATGGTTTATGTAAAATACTTTTCTGTTTAAAAACAGCTATAAGAAATACAGCGAAAGTGCTTAAAAGTCACATTTTGATAGTCAAGTATAGTGTATTTAGTTTTTAATATAACAAGAAAAATATGTGCATTTAAGAATAAAATCTGATCTAGAGAAAATAATTTTCTTGATCACCAAATTAACAATTTTTTTCTTCTGAGTTTATGCATAGAAAATATGAAGTGCAATCTGAGTCCACAAGGTTTATTAAATATTGAAAAATCACTTTCTAAATCTTTACCTTTACTATAACAGTTATGTTTCCTGCCACTAGGACTCAGCACTAACATTTTGATAAGTATGGGTCAGGTCTGTCCTCTTGTGTTTCACAGTGATTGTCCTTTCTACCTTCCTTGTGTAGTATTGATTTGATGACCAAAGATCAGTGTTTATATTGAAAGGTGTCTTTAAAGGAATAACTGCTCAAGGCCTGTGTAAGGCAATAAACTGAAGTTAAAGAACAGATGACAATTAGTGTAAGACAATAAATAATAGGTTTACATGTGAAATAAATTAGCACCTGGCATAAAAGACAACCTCCTCCATAATGTTATTCATCCTAACATTATTTTGTCACAGTTCTGAAGTGAAAACTGCTGTTCATTTTGTGTGTAAAAAATTTCACTTTGTTACTGAAGACTGCACAGCAAACACCTTGTTGTGGCTTTGCCACAGCTGGACTAAAGCAAAATGACTGAAATGAACACCAAAACCTGAACACTAGAACCATTTATCCATCCACAACAAAAAAAGCCTGAGTTAAACTTCATCCTGTCTCATCCTCCACTTTACACATTTGAAGTTGGCATTGATAAGGCACCTGGAAAGGAAATGACAAATGGCAGGATTTTGATTTTTTTTTTTTTAATTTGAAATGACCTTTTACATATTTCCTCCTCATTTTTGTTAAAGACTGTATACCAAAGAAGAAAAAATACACAGAAATTCTCTGCAGCTCACATCTATGGGGCTGAAGTTTCTTATTGTCTCACACCCAATCTGCTACCCCCAAAAAAATCTTTGAATTGTCCATGCTGACTGTGGGGGCTTTACTGACCCTGTCCCTTCCTGAAATGGTGCTGGGGCATTGTCTGAGAAAGGTATCTGACCTGTGTCAAAACCATAGCAAGAAACATGCTGACAATCAAATACTTGGACTACATCAGTATAATGTTCAAGCCCAAGCCTATACTTTTGCCCAATTTGATTTATTAACATAAATGCAGCTGCCAGTGTGTAGATACATTACCCCTTTCTTCCTTTCACTTTTTTATCTTCCAGAAAAGAGAGTTCATTTTTTTCCAAAGTCTTATACTATTCAGCTGTTTCTCTACTTTTTATCTACGATTTGCCTCAGTTGACCATCTCCCAACATTGCCAACGTTATTTCCACCAGCATACATTTCAAGTGCCTCTTGCCACGGTGCAGTCTTTCCAAGGGTCAGCTGCATGGAACCAAAGGAAAAACTTGTCTGACCAGAAATGCTAAGTCAGAGCATTGTTGTTGAGACTTCTTGAGATCTTTTTCTTGGCTTTGCAACTTTTGCCAGCCAAAGCAATATGAAGAGCTTCAATGCCTCCCATGGGGTTTATAAATCTGCACTGAAAATTTGTTGGGAAAAGGTAGTCACCTTCACCACTGTAGTGTGAACCAAAGACATAGATTGTTTCACTGGGAGTCAAGAAAAAAAAAATAACAGAACTTCACTAAAATCTACTGATGTTTCTATATCTATGTATTAAACTGCAATTTCCCTTGTGAATTCCATCTGAATGTTATGTCAAGTATCTCACATTTGTCATCAGTTACAAATGATGTAACTTTAGTGAAAGTATGACATAAGTCTATAGTCCAACAAATGCGATTTCTTGTCAACATCATCAGTGCATTGCAAGTCACCTGATCAGTGTTCACAGCACTTGTCATTCCACGTTTAGCAACAAGAATTTCCATTTCTAGAATTTCACCTCCTTTTTCTTTGTTATGGCATTTTTTATTAGGGTTCCTAAATATTTTGTTTCTCTTTGTCCAGTCAAGTTCATATCTTCTTAATGTTTTATGAGACTATTAAGTCATGACCTAATGTAATCATGCATAAATATGTAGTCATGAGTATGAAACAGATTTTGTTCCTGTGGAATAACCTTGACTTTTCTGCTCAAGCAGGATAGGAAAAGCCACACAGAGATATGAAAGAAATATCCAGTGATTTGTTTTGTAATATGCTCTATACCACTAAAGTAAATCTGCAGTTGAAATCTTCTCTGGCCTAAACTCTGATAGATTTTGTAATGTGATAGATTACTTGTAGAAAAAGTTTGCAAAATCTAGGAAGCTCCTGACACAGAAATAATTTGAATACTTCTTAAATGCTGAATATAGTCAAACTCAAACAGGCTAATTTTAAATTCACCAGTGATGGAAATACTAATATTTTTGAATGTAATTGAATAAAGACTAAGTAGGTGTGAAATGGAAAATGGGCATGTTCCTGTTTCTAGAATCCATCATTCCTGTACAGTGACCTCTCTGCTACAACTAACTTCATCTGGCATGTTGTATCCCATGAAAATTAGAAATGGAAAGGGAACTTGTAAAAAAATAAAAAAAACCTAAAACAATTAATAACCGGGAAAGGGAAAATTGCATCTCATAAAGAGAAAAACCAGTGATTTTTATTTAGGTTAACTGTCTACAATCAGAATGCAAGGGGAAATGCCCAGCCTTGGTTCTGGAAATCGTTTCTGAGTTTGCGAATGCTTTTTTAGAGCTGAAGCCAGTGTGATAAAGTGCTGTTCTTTCACCAGAAAGAATGTTTGCTTACTATTTCATCATCCCCTGGAGGCACAGAGAAAGAAAATAAGCACATCAGTTGTCATTATGACAGGATAAAAATGGAGCCATCATATTTCAATAACACAATGCAATGAGCAGCCCCATCGAGTGATGAATTATGGACTCTCTCTTTCACACTCAACTATAAGTTAATATTATCTCCCCAGGATAATTAGAGTGAAGTTCAATTACTGACCCTGAATTACCATGTGGGCCACTCCATGGGTTCTGACACAGCGTTTTACACATTTATCTTTTCACCTAATGCGCTAAATCTGCATTGCTCTGGTGATTAATCACACTGGGTCCCATCTAGCTCACACTATTCTTCTTGTATGGATTGGCTGGTCCCTGGAGTCCCCTTGAGCACAATATGAGAAGGTCTATTATGCTGTGTTTTTCTACCAATTTATGTTCTTCCTTGTGTTTTGAGATTGTGGTCACTTCTGATGTTTGCCCCAAAAGCTGATCATAAAAATACAAACACTTTCAGATAGGGAATTATCCACATCCTTACCAACAAAGAGACAGATAACTCAGTCAGTGCTGTAAAACATACCTATAAAACTCCAATTGAAACAGATAGGTCCTTTTATTTCCATGTGCAAAGATGAAAGAGGAGAATTTCACAATATGGCTCTGGAGGCATTGTTCATTTTCCTGTAAGCTGTGTTATTTCTTTCCCTCATGAAGAACAAATCCAGCTCTTGATCTACTTAGAATAAGTTTCTTGCTAATTTTTCCTGTGGTTTTTTTTAGGGCTGTATGTAAGTAGCCTCAAATATCTCTAACTACAAAACAAACAAACAAACAAACAAACAAACAAGTTTTTCTTTAGAATGCAATGTAATAAATAAATGTCTACATTCAGAAACCTTAGCACAACTTATCACAATCATGTTTCCAACAACCCAGTGTCTTGCTAAATACACACTGGTGATTTGAAGAAGCTATATAATTCCACCCCACTTAAGAAAAATCCTGTTTTACTCCATGAACAGTCTCAATGAAATGAAGGAGAAGGGATTATAAGAAGAGGGTCAGAAGATCTGGATAATCAGCTATCTGAGGGATAGAGACTGAGGTCATATGCTAAAACGAATAAAAGAGAATGAGACCCTCTTTTATATCACCATTCATAATACTTAAATCTCAGGTTGCAGGGCATAGGAGTAAGTTGTAATTCCCTTACACACAGGCCAGAGAAATGGAGAGCAAGGAGGAACAAGAGGCAGAGAAAAACTTGGGCAAGTAGTAACACATAACATGCAGACCAAGATATTATCACGAGCAGCAAATTTGGGTTACAGCAAAAAGGTATGCTTCAAAGCAGAACAGAAGAAGGAAAAGAGCTAAACCTCAGAAGTATATCAGATTCCCACCTCTTCCTTGGGTATAAATTCCCTGCATTAGATATCAATAATACGATATCAGTGAATAACTACATTTGCTCTTAGCAAACAATTTCATGTTAAATTATAGCCAAGTTTTTTACAGAGGTTAAAACGTTGGCTCAGAAGTAGTGTTTAAACCTCACCAAGTTTTTGGATTTGAATCAGGTTCAGATCAAATTTTATGGGTGTTTATGTTTTCTGAATTGATCCCTCCAGTTCTAAATTTGTTTCTCGGGGTCACAATTTCTAAAAATATCATTTATTTTATAAAGCAATAACTGCTATTGAAGTGTTTCTACACACAAAGGAAGAAAAATAATAAATCTAGTGTCTGACAAATGACAAGTAAAAGAAGAGCGGAAGAAACAAGGATGTCAATATCCAGTCTTCAGGAAAAGGATAGAAAGCAGCTAGAAACAGAATAAAACTAAGGAGTGAATGAAGCACTGATTTAACCTTTCTATTGTGTATGAACTGCAGTCTTTCTTTGGCTGAACCATTTTAATTCCCTCATTAAATTATTAAAATATTTTATATAAAACCAATCAGAAATCAAAGATAAAATTTTGGCTAGTAGTAAGATTATAATAGAACCAGTACAATTGTGTACTGGTATATTACACCTGCTGAAACTTGGTGAGTTTTCTAAATTGGTGTAATGGAATTTGCTGGCATGCTCTGAATTTCACACTGATTTATTTTGCATTTATTTGTTCTTCAGGGTCAAAGAAAAGTTATGGTCCCTGTGTCCATAAAACTGTAATCAAAGCAGCTATAAAGGTGGTGTGGATGGAGGAACATGGTTTTCATGTGAACGTAGTAACAGGCTGGTATGTGGCAGGCTCTTCAAAGAAGCCAGATATCTTCAATCCTCAACAGTAATAATTTTTTAATTACTCTTGCAGCACAAAACTGTTGGAAACCTGACTTCTACAGCATACTGGGTGTCTCTCATGGGATTTGCAGTACTTGTACTAAAGCTCTGTGTTTTGCCTTTTCCCAGATTATAAATATATTTACAAAAAAAAAAAAAAAAACAACAAAAAAACAAAAAAAAAAACCCAAACAACCCAATTCTTCCCTTCCCTTCCCTTCCCTTCCCTTCCCTTCCCTTCCCTTCCCTTCCCTTCCCTTCCCTTCCCTTCCCTTCCCTTCCCTTCCCTTCCCTTCCCTTCCCTTCCCCACCTGAGAGGAGTTAATATTGTGATGCAGAGGAGGCTTTAGTGTTTCTCAGGTGGCCTCAGAGACCTGAGTGTAGCAAAGTGGCTTGAAGCCAACATTCCCCCAGTCCCTGCTCTGTGCCAAGGGCAGGTCAGAAAGGCAAAAGAAACTCTATCTAACAAAGTGCAAACATCAGCCTTTCCGCCTTCATGCTGTAATACAAGAGCCTGTGTTCCTAATCACCTAGAGAAGCATAACCAGAGTAACATAACTATTTTAATTAGACTTTAATGAGACTAGTGCTTTCTTCAGGTGGGATAGAGAATGTTTTCCGGAAGTCCCATAAGGATCTGTACTTTTACTCAGCCTGTATGTCTCTGCCTTTCCTAAACTGTGCACTGCAAAACCCTGGGATTGTTATTTATTTTTCCAAATACAAGTATCAGTCTAAACACAGATCAGTCCAGATGATGTGCTTTAGCACAGCTACAACTATAAATTATATTTTTTTAATCATTTGATATGTAGCAGAGATTTCAGCAGATAACCCTTTTGTACTTGAATATGCTTTGATTTCCTGATGTCATGAGCCTCACCAGTTGATTTTTTTTTTTAAAACACAAATATATACTTGAGAAAGTTAACCTTTTTTCCCCCTCATTCTCCCTGCTTTTTCGCTTTTCTGTCCACTCATGCCAGCCCTCATTAGTCTTTTAAACATACCACTACATTGAGAAGCAGTCCAGGATTAGGCTTTAACTGTCAACAAGTTGAACTGGTCAAGAGCTACATTGTTAATTTCAACAGCCAGAAAAAAACAGAGGAAAAAGCATCTTCTGATTGAGCCAAGCCTATAGAGCTCTGTGTTGGCTCATCTGACAGCATTGCTACTATTTTAGTATTTACTATTTCAGACCATAGAGGTACTGTCTTGAGTCAGGCAACGATGATGTGAGGAGTATCACTGCAAACCCAGGCACAGGATAAGAGGGATTGCTAATTGGGTAAGTCTGGCCACCATCTGGCAGTCATAGCCTCTACCTAAACTCTCCAGATGCAGCTCTGAACAGCTGTAAATAAAGTCTTTCAGCAGTCAAAGGTAATTTATATTAGATATTTTATTCTGTTAGTTAAAGTCCAGAGAATTTGGTGTGTCTGACAACCTTCTGTGAGCCAGAAGGAAGAATAGGGGGAGGAAGCAGAGGATGGCAGTTAAAACTACGCTGCAGTTGTTTTCAAGACACTTGAATTGCTATGCCAGCAGTTCAGTCACAGTTTCAACGCGCACTTGTGAAAGCAGCTGTTGAACTTTGTCCAGCATGTGTTAGCATCTGAAAAACACACACAGTTTGTGTGTTGTTCTCCGTGAGGTTGATACTGTCTATTAAAGAAAGACTTTGAAAATTCAGGGGGCAAGTTCTGTTGTAGTGTTACTGATAATACTATGAAATGTAGCAGTGGACCAATGACTTTCTAATGCTCTAACTGAGTCTTAATTTTCTCCTGTTGTCTGCCTTTTCTTTTTCCCATATTTTTATATTCTTCTTGCAATTTCATGGGGGTTTCTTACATTGTATATTAGTCTTAGCCTCCATCTTGCTCTTCTTCCTTCTGCACATCCTCTCCCTGAGTGTTCTTTGTCTCTGACCTTTCTTATTACTATTTTTCTTTCTTTTTTTTTTTCTGTCCCCAATTTTTATCAGCTTCACTTTCCACTGCTCAGGCCTGTAAGCCTACAAAAAATCTCTTACCATCAAAGGGCAGAAATGGTTCTGTCACTTTGTCTTTGAAACCAAACAAGTACACTCTGAAACTGCCCCACTAATCACTTAAAAGTGCAGTGCCCACAAGCAAGCCACGAACAAGCATGCCTCCTGGAAGTCACAGTTCCCAAAGGTTTCCTTACTCAGGGAGTCCTCCATTGATATATACATTTTTTTACCCTTTCTTCTTCTTTTTTTTTTTTTTTTTTTTTTTTTTTTTTGTCACTTTATCACTATATGTACACACCGTGGAGAATGGAGATACATAATTGCACAAACTTGCATGATGGGGGTGAGAGGCTTCCTTTTTTCTTCATATTTTTTTCTTTCCCTTACTGTTCCCTCTGTGAAGGTAAAGAAACTAAAATAACCGTTCCAGAGCTGAGGATGACAAGATTGTGAGGGTGCAAGGGTATTTTCAAATCTTCTGTAATTTTCTACCTGGTATGGCCTATGTCCACCCAAATCCATCACTACTTATCTGCTCTTCATTGACTTCAGACTTCATTTGTGCCTGTCCAGCTCTTAAGTATGCATGGGTTATATTCTTTCCTAAACCTCTAAAGCAGGTGTTATTGTGTTGATATTACTAAAAGAGCAAACTCCTTCCCTGTCAATAAGAAGAACAGCATGTGCTATAGCTCTTTAATTGAGCTCAAATTCTATCTCATAAATGATCCCAGGGGTTTCTTTCAGTTCCATTCAGGGCCACTTGCTCAGCACATTTCCTGTCTGAATCGAAAATATAATATCTGGCCTGGATAGCAAAAAGTGGGAAGCAACAATTTATTTTTTTTTTTTCCACTCAGATTTTGAGTATAACCAGACACACTGATTAGATCTGTTTTACAAAACTCCATGTTATAACCAAATTAGGTTTTTGGCACAATACCTGTCACAGTGAACCAATTTGTGTAAGTATCATCTTTGCACTTGTATTTCTCAGTGAAGAGAAAATTTCTTCCTGGAAAGATTCTCGTTTATTTTAGAAAAAATTAGAAAGAATTGAAAAAATATTATATGCCCAGTACCAACATAAGTGATTGTGCAGACAAGATATATTACCCCATAAGAAGATTTGCAAATAGTATTTTGTGGGTAGTGTTGGGAAAACTGTCCTTGGTCATTCAACAGAATCTGTGTTGAAATGGCTTTTACACAGATCCACTACTGTCTTGCTCTCAGTTTTACAAGTCGTCAAAAAAGAGTGGGAATGCAGGTTTATATAAACTGGGAAGCTTTTCTTCTTCCAGCTCAGTAATCTAGTAATACTCTAAATACTGCCTACAAGGCATTATTATGAATCTTAGTTCCAAAGACTGTTGCAATATCCCTCATTTGGACCAGACTGGCTGTACTGGCAATAGACAGGAGAGGTGTTTTCCATCTCTGGGAGCAATTAATCCCCAGGCACAAAACAGTACATCATCTCTTAGGATGATGCAGGGTACTCTACAGACTGTTCTGAAATCTGATGCACAGGGGAAGGAATGCTCTGGCCTGAACTACTTCCTGTGTCCTTTAGACAGTAACCACATATTTTGAACAAAAAAGAGGAATGTGTTGTCCTCAACAGCAGGTACCACAACATTAACAAGTCTTCTAGATGTTACTGTTAAAGATGTTCTGGTCCCGTTTAGTCAGATTGGTGTCATAAGATCACACTGACATTCATGCCAAATCCTAATTTTGCAGTTAAGTTTCTCTTACATGCACTCATATATCAATGAAAAAATGACACAAATAATTTGCTGAATTTTTTGCTGTCCTATTCCAATAATAAAAAAATGAAGATTTGTGTGCCAGTGTTTCCTAATGTACAAGAGCTAAAAGGATATTTTTTTAACATTCTTGTTTTCTCCCATGTTAGCTTTGTTACCAGAGGGGTATTTATATTGCTCCTTTTGATGATGCTCCCTGGCATTTCTTCAGTGAAATGCAAATAGTGAAACGTCTGATTCTTTAGAACCTTCTGAAACATCCAGTACATCTTCAGAAAGTCATTGCAATAAAAGACTAGTTGAGAACTGAGAATGTGCCTACATTATCCATTTCTTCCTCAAACAATGGATACAAGAGCTTGTCAGCTATTCAGATTTTTTTTTTTTTTTTTTTTTTTTACAGTTCATCTCTGAAGTTGTCTCAGGCTGGAATCAATACTACAGCTATTTCAGGATCACATTTTTTAAGGAACATTTATGTCATCATTGATTCTCTTGATTCTTTATAACCAAGAACCAGCCAAAGTATACTGGCTTACAATACTGTACTGTGTATTTATAGGTATCTGTAGTACAGTATGTTTTATAGGGTTGGTTAATCCAGCAGAAAGTTGACAAGACTGATAAAAGTATTGAAAACAAGATCAGGTCCTATGGGATTTCTAAATATTTATTAATGTTTGATTGATCCTATGTAGAGTACAATCTAATGGGCTTTGATGAGTTAATTTTTTCTTCAGTTTTCCTCAGGCTCTTCCTGGGTAGTTCAAAATCTTTGCTAGTTTACGTTAAATCATATGTTGCAGAAATTCAGGGTCTGAACTCTTTGCTTAGAATCTGCTTCATTTTCTTTCAGTTGAGAAGTCTGACCCCCAAATTGATGAACAAAATTGATGAATATTATGAGAAATGACTTCTGTATTTCCTTTGAAAATAAGTACCACAAAGCATGCCATTTACCATTAATTATGATGTAGTAAAGATTGTCCATGAAATTAACCTAAACAATCAAGTCATCCTTTGATATTATTTCAGTAGCTGACTGGCATTGTCACATTTCAGAAAATTGAATTCAGCTTTATGAAACATATGTTTAAAAGTTGTACCCTTTCAATAATTATGCTATAACATCCCTATTTTATGCAAAGCTAACTAGATATTGTCATATTAAAATAGCAAATCCAATTCATTGCTTATGAAACACATGTTTAAAAAAATAAAAGACACACTTTAATTATTTCAAGAGTGTTCAGACTGGCTCACCAGCCTACTGAATATTGCATTTGTTTAAAACTCAATCATGCAAAATGAAGACTCGATTTGAAAAATTTTAATAAAGATAACCAGACTATCATTATATCATTTGAATGCTAATCGGTGCTTTCATTCAGTGGAGGGAGCAGCGATAGTGTCAACTTTGCTGGAGGCTCTTTATTTCGCAATAAAAACATTTACATTCTAATGATTTTATTAAAGCATAGTAGCTGTCAGCATCCCCAGATGACTCCCTGGCAAACTGTATCAGTTATCAACTCATATTGCCTTTATCAAAACCACCCAGTGGTGAGTCTAGGCCTGCCACAATGAGATGTCTATTGCTCGGAGAGCTGGTATTTAATCATTTCTTCTACAGTATTGTTCTGCTTACAGTGCATAAATAAGTGCTTCAAATAACCCCAGAGTGCTACTGACAATGAAACAAAGTATCAGTCCTATTTATCTTTCCCACATTCTTCAGAAACCTTCTTTTCCACTTCTTTTTTTCCCCTTTTTTATTATTTTGTTGTTGTTGTTGAAGGCACTTTTTTATTCACTCTAACCTATCATCATTCAACAGCTCTGAATTTCTTCATGATGAGCAGTAGGATTCACAGATAGAGTCAAGGAAGGCGATATTTTTTGTGCTAGGAAGTGATACAATGATTACTGGAAACAACTGGATTAGAAGTGATAGGTGGACTCTGAAGCAATGTTGACCTTAACAGAAAAACCTAGGGATAAGGGAAAGAAAACCCCAAAACTCAAAGTTGCCATTTTATATTTCAAAACAGAAAGAATGTTCCTTATGTAAGAGAGAGAAGGGGAAAAAAAGGGTGGGGGTGGTAAGCACAAGGTTGCAAACCTCCTGGGCAGACCTTGTCAACCTTCTGCTAAGAGACACTAAATATAAACAGATGCATGCCATACATTGTCATATATTTTCTTTTCCTGACTAAGCAATGGTGATCTAAGGACAGCTTTCTTAATGGTGATAAAACTGTGTCACCCCTCATCATATATACACTCCTGTTTTGAAAATAAATTCTTTCTCTGGCTTTTATTCACTTTTTTTTTTTTTTTTTTTTTTTTTTTTCACTCAGAAAACGAGCACAGATAACAGAGCTCTGAAGACTCCTTTTTCAGCTGAGCCAACTAAAAACATCTTGATCTCCCTGCATGAAATGTCTCTTAATTTGGTGATAGTGAAGATCTGTCCTTGGATTGTAGCTGCAAAACTGCTTGGAATACTTCTTAAAGCCTTCAGTAGAGATTAGCTGTAAACATTTGTTTTGTTTTGGTGTTAGCCCAGCTCATTCTGACAGATGGCAGAGTGACAGTCTACTAGGTGGGGGCTTTTGAGTTCAGTGTCCTAACATTTGACTTTCTGCTTAAACTGCTGAACACCAGTTCTGATCCACTGGGATATTTTCCTTGCAGAAATGTCATCACATCCTTTTGGTTTATGGCAGCTGTCCATCTACCCAGTCATATTATTATGCATTCTCCAGTAAAGAGTTTAGTATCAACATCAGAATGCACCATGCAAATCAATAACATATTGTTGTAATTACATTTCTTGGGCTGGAAAATCAAATACCATTTGCAGAATTTGGCTAAAATGGCATAAATATGCAAAGTCTATTGCTCAGCTGGTCTACTGGTAACAGATCTATTTTAAATCTAGATCCAGATTTTGTTTCTGACTCTGCTTCTGATTTGCTCTGCAGCCTTGGGCAAATCACATTGCCACCATCTGTAAAAGCAGATGATAACTGATCAAAGGCACCGTCTTTGACTGGCATGTGTAATCGCGGCCTAAAATGAGGACAGATTTTGAAAAGACACATAGAGACAGAGGAGCAAAGAAAGAGAGCATTGCTAATGCTTGAATGAGGGATAGACACAACATATAGACTTCATCATGAGTGTGTTTGGGAGCATTATCCAGGCTGGGAATATGTTGTGCCAGAAGGAAGTGTGATTTTGGCTTCTGATTCTGTTCCTTCCAAACTCACTCCACTTCCATTTTCTCTTATGAGGTTTAAAGACCTGAAGAAGATTTTTGAAGTTTTAAATGTTCTGCCCCTGCTCCTAACATTTCCCTATTTTAATACTGCTGAAAGTTACATTTTTTTCCTAAACTATAAAAGCACCATCCAGGTCAACAAATATATGTCTTCATTTAGTGAAGAGAGAAAAACAGTTGGTTCATTTTAAATGTGCTTCATATTTTTCCCATCTGATCTTGGTACAAGACTCAGGGATTCTATTTGACCCTGTCCTGCTCACTTTATACTGAAGCATTATTGACCTGACCTCTTTGATATATCAATGTTGACAAACATGCAGTCTGACAAACAAGGTCCTGATACAGAGTCTTTCAGAGATAGCAGCAGTACTTCAAACACCCTTCAAGCTGCTATTTGGATGAAGATGCTGCCAGAACACATTTAATTTTTTTACAAGGTGAAGAATGTACCACCACTTTAGAAATATATCCCCCCAAAATAGAATTGAAATTTTATCAAAATGCATTTATTCTTGTTTTGTCACATACAGCTTTGAAATGTTATTTCAGCTGTAGCTTTACAAAATAGCGTATTTATCAGTATTGAACTTAAGTGTTTTTATAACGTTGGATGAAAGATATTGTAGAGTTGACTGAGGCACTACCAAGCTAAACACTATTTTTATACAAATATCATTCTTTTTATTAATTATCTTTTTGCATAAAAGTTCCTGTAATATATTTTCAATCATACATACATTTTTTTTTGACAGAAGAAAAAGCTGTACATAATCCATCTATTTGTTAGTTTCATAGGCTAGGAAACCTTCTAATTTAAGTTATTTAAAACAAAGGGCTTGAAGAAATGGGATCACTCAAATGTGATCTGCAATTTAGCTTTCCTATGTAGATGTCGTTTGTTGAGGAACTTGTTTTGTATTATGTATTTTTTAAAATGAGACTTGTGAAATATACCTGTGAAAAGAACATGCCTGGGATAAGTATTTCTTTCACCAATTTAAGTGGGTATAAACTTATCTAAATAGTAACCTTTCTTTTGTAAATGTATGATTTTAACATATGGACCCAAGTTGTTGTAGGTTGTGCTCCAGTGAATTTCTGATTAGAGTACTTTCAAGGCAGATGTAAAATGCAGCAATCTGTTATTACTCAATAAAGCTCAAACAAACATAAATGATATAAATGTATGCTAATTGTATAGAAATCATGCCAAGAGGACTTTGAATTTGGCAGAGTGTGCTACTCTTCCACTAATAACTAGGATCATCCAACAGAGTTGCATTCCTCTAAAATGGACCATGCTTCATCAGCATGCCGCAGACTTGAAAGGATGTGATAGTATCTGAGCTCTTGCTGTGAGACACACTGAATAATGGTTTCTCATTTCTTTCTCTGACATTCATTCATGGAGCAGAAAAACTGTAAGAAGTCTTTCACAATCTTTGCGTTACTGACAAAATTCCTGTTTTTTGAACAGTGGATGCAAGGATGGAAGAAATTCCAGGAACTATTTTCCTTTTGGGGATAAATCCTGAAACTCTCAAGAAAAGTTTTCTTTGAGGAATATCAGCCTGTGGCAGACAAGGCTGATAAGACTGATCTCTCCCCTCCTTTCCAATTTTATTAGTAGAACACACTGTGGCCAGACAGATTCTTAAGATGGAGAAGAGAGCCTATAAAACCAAAGCTGTTCCCACTGTATCTAGCTCTAAATCTGAGCCAGCCTAACAACCATAGGCAGTGGAATCAGGAGATAAATGAGAAGCTAGGTGCTGCTCCTTCAAGGGATGCCAAAAGAGACTCTTCTAAGAGAAGCACCAAGTAGGCTTCAGGTCTTTATCTCCATGAAACATACAAGCCTACAGTATTTGACATTTGCCACCTCCTTTTCCTGTGAAACTTTATTGCTTGCAACACTGAAATGTTCCACAGCTGTCCCAGGCACTCCTGGATGGGGAAAATGTAGGGGGACACCACCTGTCAGGTGAACCTCACAGATGCTCAGAGCTTTTCTGTGTGATTTCAGAGGAGGATATATGAATAGTAACATCAGAAGTGTACAATCTAAAGAACTGTCACAGTATGCATTGTTTGTGTCTTTCTTCCTTCATTTATGAAGTGACCAGAATGAGGTCACTCAAGAACATGAATAAGTGGTAGTCATATATTGTCTGTTTTCTGCTACCATTTTGATATTTTCTGCTGCAGATATTATAACAACAAAAACAACAAAAAGCTCAAGGTTTTTTTTTTATTACTTGTATTTTAATTAATTACGTAATAAAAAATAGTATAATTTAAAGGAATAATTCTAGTGATGTTAGCACCGTCATACCATCTGCTGGAGTCTTTTTCTTAGTTTGGTTACTTTTGAACTGTCAGAAGTTCTTTTGGCTTCCACTACAGATAAAAAAGTTTCTAAAAGTACACAAGAAATACACATGTGAACTTAAAAAGTTTTGTTTACTTGTTAAAAAGATGAGTTGGTCTTAAAATTGATAACAATGATTGATTGATAAAATTGATAAATATAATGACAAATAAATATAATTCAAAAAAAAGTAAATATACGTGTATTAATCTTTGAATGTTTTTAAGAATGCTCAGCACCAGAAACACTACACAAAAACACACCACACTGAGCTAGATGTAGAAAAATCAGAAGAATCTTAAATTCTCAAAATGTGTTTTCAGATCTATACCCATTAATCATATATTAGTGATGACTCAATGAAATAAAAATGCATGATTAATTAATTCATCTCTTTCTGTAGGCAGCAACCAGAACTGTATCATGCTTAATAGTGGGCCATAGTAGCTATTTCTGCACTTTGGATAAAGAGTTGTGAAATCTGGTTTGAGTGAATGGTGGGGGTTTTCGGTAGCAGGGGAGGGGGCTATGGGGCGGCCCCCTGTGAGAAGCTTCCTGAAGATCCCCAACCCCAAGTCAGCTCCACCTCTGCACCAAAACTGAGCCAATCAGCTGCACCTCTGCGATAACTTATTTAAGAAAGGACATGTTGAGGAGGAGTTGGACTTGTGAGGAGGAGTTGCTGCAGCTGCATGAACACCAAGGTCAGTGGAGGAACGGAGGAAGAAAGGAGGGGGGAGGTGTGCCGGAGCAGAGACCCCCTTGTATCCTGTGGGGAGATGGC
Organism: Tyto alba; assembly: GCF_018691265.1. Taxonomy (NCBI): domain Eukaryota; kingdom Metazoa; phylum Chordata; class Aves; order Strigiformes; family Tytonidae; genus Tyto; species Tyto alba. The sequence continues at coordinate 24,864,541 of NW_024881301.1, forward strand.
AGGGCGGCCCCCTCTGCCACCCATGGAGATCTACAGTGAGCAGACACTGATTTATGGCCTGTATTTCTCCTGGTTGATCAAGGTCCTGTGCCCAAAGGCGGCCGGGCTCTTGTGGGAAAAGGCAGCCCCGCTGCTGTAATTCAGTGCTGGGAGGATTGCAGCATGTGGGGGAGTCCCATGCCGGAGCAGCTCAGGAAGGGCTGCAGCCGTGGGAGGGAATCCAGTCAGAGAAAGTTGGTGTCCCATGCCGGATCAGTGTGGGGAACACTGCGGCCCGTGGGAGGGATTCACGTCAGAGAAAGTTTGTGGAGGACTGTCTCCTGTGAGAGGGGGACCACGATGGAGCAGGGGGGACAAGTTCCAGAAGCTTCCCCCACCAAAGATGGAAAAATCAGCAGCACTGACTGCACCCCCCATTCCCTGCCCCTGCGCTGCTGGGGGAGGACGTAGAGATATCAGGAGCAGAGCTGAGCCCGGGAAGAAGGGAGGAGAGGTGGGAAGGTGTTCTCAAGATGTGGCAATGCTTCTTACTGTCCTACTCTGTTACGTGTTGTTAGTGTCCGCAATAAATGTATGTTCTTTTTTTCTTCCCCTAACACATCTGCCTTTTGCCCATGACCATAATGGGTGATTTGCCCTTCCTGGTCCTATCTTGACTCCCAAGCCTGGCTCATTTGTCCCTTCTCATTGCTTCAAGAGAAGGGGAATGAGTGGCTATGTGGTGTTTGGGCTGCTGACTAGGCTCAAACCATGACACTGTTCCTCACCTGAGAAAGCATGACATTAGCAGGTGGTCTCTCAAGTTCCCTGGAAATACTTCTCACACTCTACTTGATTTCTGAATCAATTCCACAGAATCTGTGAAGACCACATGAATGTGAAAACAGATTATTTTCTCCCTTAGGATAAGAAAATAATTACTAGAGTTGGCATACCATAAATGAGATAAAATGAGCACTTTTTTAACCTTTTTTGCTCTGTTTCACTGAAACATGTAGATTACTGTATTAATTTTAATATTATAAATATGTGTGTACTGATATGTATGTATATATTTTATATGTACATTTAGTTGATATATTTAATATGCACATGAAGCAGAAAACATTATTGAAGAAAATATTTAAGTTTTTACAAATAAATTTTTGAGATTATTTTGTAAAATTTTTTAGAATGACAAATTTTTGTTCTGTCTGGAATGAAATACCTCAAAATGTTTCAATTCAACCGAGTTCTAAAATTATCTAAAATCGAGTATCTGAAAAAGATGATTTTCACTTTTGTATGGATAGGTAAATGTCATATCTTCTCAGAGGCAACCCTCTTTATTCTATTCACACAAAGTGGTCTTGCTGAAGTGAAGTAGCTATGGAGGATAAATAAAAATTGTCCTGCACTCCCACCCACTTAACTACATGGAATTATTTTCATTATCTATATGAAAGGCTGTCTTTTATATCATAAATCCATGAGTTACAAACAGTGAAGTGGAATAGTGGTTGTGATGGGCATGGTATTCATTACCCCTGGCCTCGTTTGAGAGACACAGAAAATGTAATGGCACAGTTTGGGGCCATATTCCCTTTCCTGGGCCTCTGTCTCTGACAACACAGGAATCTCACTGGTAGACAAAGTCTAGGGCATGCCACTGAGAACTGGTGTCATGATTAAGCAATTTCTGATGCAAACTTACCCTCTATGAGGATGGATGCTGTGGAGCATGTTGAGGATAACATGATGTAGATTGTACAAACAGCAATACCGTGTTGAAGTGGAGAAATTATAGAAAAACCCATTATGAGTTTTCAGTTACATTTAGTAAATGAAGGGATAAAGTAAGCTACTGAGATTTAAAAAATTTGTTTCTTTTCTTGCTGTCTGGGAAACCACATATGAAAAGATTTGGAACATTGTATTCAGGGATTTATCTCACAAATGTTTTTTTAAACAATTATAAAAAGGTCTTGTTCCATTAAAGCAGTAATGATAATTTTAACTTAGTTTCATTTGAAGTTAATGAGACTATTCATATGATTTAGGTAGCTGTTTTAACATAATATTGGGCCAACCTTAAAAGAAGAAAAAACCCTCCAGAAACCGGTTTAAAATATGCTTAATGTTTTAATAAAATAACAATTAAAGGTCTTCTTATGGTAATTAATTTCTAAAAACAATGTTCTAAATAATTATGAACAAATTTGCAAATATGTCTGAAAAACTAAATGTTTGAATCACATCCATCTTTCTCATCTTACCTCGTGTTTTCATGAGTTTTTTAACATAGTCAGATATGCCTTTGAAAGCTATAACATGACACTCTAAACACATATAATCTAAATCCTGCTCTTTCACTTGAACTAATGATGTACATGACTCTAGCAGACAAAGAATATTCATTTACTATAAATCAAAAGTCTCTGCACTTTCTATAATTGCACATAAAAATATATTAAAAGAAGCTATTAAGGTTGCAAAGTCAAGCATTCAAATATTAAAAAACCCCAGAATTAAAATTGCTCATGCAACCTTAATTTACTCTGTCAGTGTATGTATTATTATAAAGATATTAATAATATGATGAAACACTATTTTTTTTTTTTTCACAGGACCTTTGCCTCATAAAATGGATAATGTTTTCTTACAAATAACTCTTTGCTATACTGTTTTCCTCTCACTATTCAATATGTAGTCTCCAGGAAATACCTATTTATTCAAGGCTCTTCTTTAGATGCAATGATGAATATCCTTCATGGCTTATCTATAGTGCTGATCATTCCCTTATATGGGGACTTAACCAACACAAGGGAATTTATCCCTCTGCAAAAGGAGCTGGATTGGAATGAGATTCATGTCAAAGGTACTTCCTAATATAGATGCTGAATTTGGGAGGCCTGTTGCCTGAATTTTTTTCAAATACACTATAATTAGCATTTTGTAAGCTGAAATGATGATTTTTATTTGCTGCACTTGCAGCTGTGAATTCTCGGACCTTATGCCAATCAAATAGTTGGGTCTTTAATCATCCAACCAAGAACCCCTGAGGAACTTATAGATAGTGATATCATGATAAAATCTTTTACAACTTCTTGACCAAGAACACAGAGGAACTCTGTGGCACAGTCACAAACAGTCTCTGAAGCTAGGATTTGAATCCTGACAGTGTCAGCCTATGAGTCAAGGGCATCTTCCTGAAGGTGATAACCATATGTGTTCAGCTGAGTAGCCCTTTAGTCTTCATTAGCTGTATTGAGTACATAATAATTAGCTGAATACAAAGAGAGCTACAGCACCTAGTTCACATATAGACACATAATTTAGCTGTCTTAATTTGGAAGTTGAAATCCACTCCAGTTTTCTTGGATAGTCCTAACCATGAGATTACTCTGTTTCTTCCTTCCCTGAACGTCCTTTCCTTCATTTTCACTACACGTCTTCCAATTTCTACAATAAAAGTTCCTTTGCTATCCCTTAACGTAAATCTCTGAACTGGGTATTAGGTGACGTTTAAAAAACAACATAATGCCTATTAATGTACTCATCTTTCCCTGGAAATTCCTGGAAATCTTTGCCTTGTTGCTGGTAGCAATTCCCAAATAACCTCTTTGTTCTTAGCTAAGTTTAGCTTTTATAAATGCCTAGCCAAGTTTTGTCTTTGCCTTTCCAAGATTTGCTGTGAATCTCTTCCAGTTTTCCTTTGGGATCCTTCTCCAACCTTCCTTTGACTCATTTATTCTTCTCTCTCATTCCTAATAATTTTCAATTCATCATATTTTCCTGTTCTTTTAACAAAAGGACTCTCCCCCCGACTTGAACCAATCCATTGTCCTATTCCTCATCCCAGCTCGTCAGTCCTCATGTTCTAACAATTAATCACTATCTCTTGTTCAGAAGACAGTCAAGTTATTGACCAATTTTATACTGCCTACACATAGTCAGAAGTGTCCAAAAATAAATTCCTGTTATAGAGACAATTCAAAACATTGTATAGAGAGCTTTCTGGATTTTGAGTCTTCTCAGGACTCAAGGCTGAGATAATGGAGAAACTGGCATCAATAATAACCATCACCTATGTGAGGACTAAGAGTGAGAATAAACCCTATGCAAGAAGGCTTTGAAGATGGTAGAGGCATGATGACACATGGGAAACCTGATACAGTCTGCAGCAGCCTAAAGCTACAATTTCAGGAAAAGTCCTACTCATCCATTGGCAGGGATGATCATGCCTGGTTTAACATGGGAGAGTATATTTTTCACCAGGCTATAGATAAATTTGGAAAGGTTTTTAAAAGGAAACAAATGGCATGCATGATTTTCCTGCCATTGTTACAATCTTTCCTCCAAATCCTCTAGAATAAAGGACTTTTTAGCCTGGACTAAGCAAACAATCCTTCAAATTTTAGAATATTTCTGGAATAACTTATTCATTATGGCTGAAATTTTGCCAAACAATTCAACTTTGTGTATTCCATTAAGAAAAGATATTTCATCCCAAATAACACCATAAGGTTATTTACATGCAATAAGCTCTTGTCACAGATGTCCAGTAATTTTAATAATATGCAGTACTATCCACCCCACTGGTAATTACTGAACTTCAATGTATATTCTTGGTTTACAGGTAAATGAAACTTAATTAAAATTACCATCACTGTTACATTCCCTGTTAAAGGTCTGATCCTATATCTTCTAAAATCATTTATTCTAAGGGCTATAGCACATGGTCTTACATGTTCAAAAATCTTCTGTCCAGAGGACAGTGAAAATGAGGATGCATGCTGAAATCTGATCTCCCTCTCTGATTTAAAGCCATAAACCTGAAGGCAGTAAAAGTAAGTTAATACTTGTTGAAAAAAAATAATGTGTTTAAAAGGTAATTAGTGAATAAGTCCTTTAGTTACTTTGCTCTCTTCCTTTCTCATTGAACTTGACCCTGTTGTCTATAGGAAGCATTATAAATTTTCAAAGTCTCCCATGAATTGGACATTTTAATGAACTACTCACAGCAGTCACCTGTCAGTGGCCAGTGTATTTGAGAGAGTGAGTGAAAATTTATCTCTCCTGCACAATATGTAACACTACTTTTCACAGGGACCCGGACTAATTTAACTCTGCTGTTTTCTGAATTAACAAGGCTTGTCTTCAAACCTTTCGACATAGGAGCATTCTGTTCTGTTATTATTTTAGCTCTCGCCTTCCCACCCTCCCTCAGGACGTGCGTTATTTAATCCATCTGGAGCCTTAGTAACCAAGTTCCCCTGCTCTCCCTGACCCCAGTGATTTATGTTTCATATTTCATGCTGTGGTTGGTCTTTTACCACTTATATTCCCCCTCCTTCTCCCGGTCAATCTTTTTTTTTTTTTTTTTTCCCCTCCTCCTCTCCCTTTTTTTTTTTTTTTTTAGAAGGAAGGATAAATATTTGACAAGTGGACTGTTTGTCATGCAAGCCCTAACACAGTTACACTTAGAGAGGGGAATAATTCAATCTGCCAAGACTTAAATGCTGATAGATCATTGGCTGTTGCTAGGCCAAGGGTTGTGCCACTCATAATTTTTCCCACCGATACAACTATTTTATGGAATATGACATACATCTTTAGGTGTTAAATCATCCCTAGAATAATTTGTCTGTCAGGAATCAAAGTGAAAGGAAATAAAATACCAGAACACATAGTTGTATTGCTAAATCTCATACTCCACAGAGGCTCATGCTTGCACTTTAGTGTGTGGTCGCATCTGTATCTTTAAATAAAAACAACTCACACACAGAGGGAAGAAAACCATGAAGGAAGTGTGGGGGAAAAGCATTTGCATTGTGAATGTTGGAGTCACAATCAGTCTCCCTTCGCTTGGTGCCTTCCTTATTCCCTGTTCCTCATATCCTTCTTATCAGATTTCATGTTTAATGCCCACCCTGAACCCCCTATCCCACACCCACGAATCTGACAGAACACAATAGTGCTGATAAAACGGAAGCAAATTTCTTCTATTAGTGACTGACAGCAATTTGAACAAAATGAAGTTGTACCATGATATCGTTATATATACAAGGTGCAAATAACCTAGTTTGAATAATCACAGCCTCTGTCCTTTTAAATGATTTTTCTCCCCCATTTAAAGGGAGGCCTTTGATGTGATAATATTAATTCCCTCTGTGCTTGGAGGAAGAAAAAAAAAAAACGTAGGAGAAGCGGAAATTAAATGAGTAATGCAATGTCAGTCAATCTTTTAAACCAGGGCCTTATTAACAGCTAATCATTTTGTCATTTTGTCGCTCAAAGTAATGAATTTGATAGGCGGAGAAGGGAATGTTTTATGTTTATTTTTATTAGTTTTAAACAGAAACAGTTGTGGAAATATTATATTATCGAGACTCGCAGCATTTAAGTGGTTTCTGTTCAGCATATCGCTATTTTTCTTCTCTGCCAGTATCTGATTGCCATAATTTTGAATAATCTGCTTGTCTTTCAAAAAAAAAATTGAAAAGGATATTCATCTCAGGCATAGCACAGGGTTCCATCATTGGAGATGCATTAGGCTTTTGTTAGGTATTTCTTTACATCCTATTTATTCAGAAGTATCTAAGTAATTAATCGCTAGCAGGATAGTTATGCAGCTGAAAAGAACAGTATATGTTTCTCAACTGCCAGTGTCTGAAGACCAGAAAAAAATGCATCGAAAATCCCATGAATAACTTTCTATTTCTAAAAGCGAAATGCATGGGTTTGTTTTATTTTAATATTCTGTAGGCTATGGCTACACATTAAACACATGCTAGTAGAACGCATTAAAAATCTGTTGCTGAGGATGGATTCTCTATCAAGGTCCCTGTAGCATTCTCCTTTGAAATGGCAGGGGTGACCTCTGAATTGGGACTCCAGAGGACTCTCAAATTAAGCACTTTGAATATGGTGCCATTATAAGACTTGATCTAATGTTGATGGGAGTTTTCCATCAGCAAAAACTGCAATATTTGGCACACAGAGAATATAAGAATCCACAGTCTCTTATGGGGTAACAAATTCTGGTTTGCCTCAATGTTCCCTTTCATATACTTCCATTACATTTATGTATTTCCTTATTTTATATTTGCTTACTATATACAGACTTATTTTAGAGCTGTATTTTAAAGGCTGAAGAAAGAGAAGTACAGCAAAAAATAGTCCCTGATCTCCAGCTCAAGGCCAGCCTTCATTTACCATGAGTTAAGTTGGCAAGCAAATCAATACCTAGTAGCCTAGTGATATTTCTGGTGATTTACTTACTCACTGACTGAAAAGTAATTGAGTGGGTTAGAGTACATGTGAAAATACTTCTCTAGTATTAGCAAAGGTTCCATTTCATTTTTATTTTCAAACATGAATGTATGGAAATTCTCTCCACCAAAATAGAAACATTTACTGCATAGGGAGAGACATGAAGGTGGCTAAACCAAATATACTCCTTAAAGCCTAAACACAAAATAATGCTCTACTCAAATTATAAAAAGGTAGTTATAGACATACCCTACTTCCAGATAGTTTGAAAATGAAGGAATATACCTTCTGATGAAATTTGCAAAGGCAGTAAAAAAGGTGCCATACTATTCACAATTTCAAGTCACAGAATTAAAGTAGGAACAAAGTGGTTTTTGCAAAACACTGAACCAAAGATTATGGTTGTCTCTCACCTGAGTCCTAGAGTCATCAGTTGTTCTCTGCTCTAAGAATTCAGACACATCCACAAGTTTAATAAATTGATACATATCAACTGTGACCACAGTAATTGTTATCATATCCACTCAGCCTGTGGCAAATGTGAGATGAAACCTATTAGCTAAAAAATCAGTGAAAGAAAACTGTGTGAAGTTGTTATAGCTCACATTTTTTGTGGTCTAGGAATACACACAGAGTTCCTAAAAGTCAGCTGACATACATTAGTTTGGCTAAGCTGTGGTAATGAACTGGTGTGTTGCAGTTTTAAACATGGCATGGCATTTGAACAACAACCTTTCCAACTCTTTGGGTCAGCTGATGTTCTAGTTGTCTTGTTTCAGTGGTGTAGAAAAAGGAAGAAGGAAAATATGAAATACTCCTATCATTGTAGGCATTTTAAATATTTCGAGTATATGAAAAACTTCATTTTATGATAATGATCCTGCTGTTTTTCAGTAAAAGTATTACTCAGGAGTCTGTGCTAAATGCTGAATCCTCCTTTTTATTATCTTTACATATCTATGTGTCCTTTGTGCTATAGAAGAAATGCACTTGTGGGAACTGACTGCTGCCGTTAGGTTGTTGATTCAGTTGATTGCTGCTTCAGGCTGTTCATTCAGTCTCTGTTCTCTGCAGAGAAGCTTGCCCAGAAACTCTCATAAAGCAGTTTCTTTACAGAAGACAAAAAACTTTCAAAGCATTACCAGAGATATTATTTCCTTTCTGTTCGTAGGGAGCAAAGACATCAAAGAAATAGCTGGAGCCATAATATACAGCATATTCAGAAAAGACATCAATTTTTTAAATTGCTCTATAATTAGTTGGAACTGAAAATTTAGTATGGAAGAGAGAAAGAGTAGTTACAGTATGACAGAATAATTTAGGTTGCAAATGACCTCTGGAGGTTGCCTAAAGGGCAACATGGATCAGGTGGCTCAGGGCTCTGTCCCTGTACATCTCTGTGGATGGAGACTCCACAGTCTCGTCAGTCACTCATCAGCCCAGTGTTTGTCCAGCCCTCAAGACTGAATCTCAGTTATCAGCAACTGAAACCAAATAACATATTGATAATGAACTGGAGAAATAATCCAGCTCTAAATATATTTTTTTTTCCTCTTTTTGACCAGAAAAAGTTTTTTTTTTTTTTATACAGAATCTTTTATTTTTTAATCAAAAACTGTTTTCTGACCCAAATGTTTCTGACAGTCTTGGACTACATTTTGAACTTTTATACTTCAAGTTTTAGGAGCAATCATAAAAGCTCACTTTTAGGTTAAAAAGCTGACTTTAAATCCTTTTGATGGAAAGCAGCTTCAGCTATACTTCTGTTGTAAGAGAATTGCAAAGTGGCCACATGATTCTGAGAACACATATATATCATTGTTTAAATTCAACATTTAGACTAGAAATTGGGTTATGGACATTTGAAGTACAAAATGTTTCTTAGCTAGGGGTATATACATTCTTGTCCTGAATATTCTCTTATCATATACACATTACTCATTTGCTTTTAGAAAATGACACATGCCTCAATACACATTTACAAATGCATATTTGCTGCAAATATTCAGTGCATTCTTAGTATACAGTCAATTTACTATACATGCAAACTCTGCCTCTCTCAGAATAAGGAGTCATCATTAAGAATGATGCTATTATCAATAAAATATGAAATGTGAGAGATCATAAAGTATAAAAATCTGCACTAGTTTTTATTTAATCATTCCTCAGTTCTTTAGACTCAACTCTTTTTTTTTTCCAAGCATGATCTCTCAGTACTATAAGAGTCTTATTCTTGCCCCAATCTCTTTCTCATATTTAAAGATGGCTGAACTCATCACTACATGGAAATTGGGCTTGGAAATTTTCTAGCCAGGAGGCAAAGGTTTAAGAAACTAAGGATAACAACTGGAACACATTTATTTGTATAGATACAATTGCAGATTCCTATGTTTTGCCCAAACAGTCACACACTTTCAGTACAGTACCCCATACTTCGGTTTTATATTTAGCATGCAAGTAATTTCTGGTTTATACTTTTAAACCATTTTATTCCTTCTTGATTCATTAAGATTTTCCATCTAACAGACAAGAAGAAGTACCTTTTACAGAATATAATGTTATTTACTGACAATTCACATTTTTCATAAAATGCCTATATGTGTGTGTGTATCAATATAGGTTTCAATATTATTATTGTTTTAAATATAGAGAGATAGGTATATGTGTAAATAAAGGAATCTGTAAGCAAGGATATACACTTATGAGTATACTAGAGGAACAAATAATTTCAGAGCACATGTAGGAAAAAAAGCTGATATAGTTGGAGGAATAGTACTGAAATGTTTTGCTTTATAAGAAAAACACCATAAATTTTACTAATTTATTGCATCATTATTATATGAATAACTTATATTAAAGACAGCCACAAGTAGATATCTTTGGCAGACATGACTGAAAAAAATAATGTAGAGAACTAGAACTGGTATGTAGGATACAGTATTCATCTCACCTCCTGAACTCTTGTGTAAATAATGTGTGAAGCATTTCCCTAACATCTAGGCCAAGAATTTTAAAAATAGGAGCCTAAATTTAGATTCTTAAAGTCTATATTTAGACATACAAATAAATGACCTGTTTTTTTTAGAAATACTGAGTTGCCAAAAAATTTAATCTCAGCAAGAGTTCTTGGGTACACAGTAGTTCTGAAAATCAGGCCATTTGTTTATATGACTGAATATTGGGTTTTAGGATCTTAAATCCAGGTTTATCCTTTTGAAAATCTCAGCCATTGATCCAAATTTGTGTCTTATAGAAATCAATATGAGTTTTGTCTCTGTTTTAAATGAGAGTGGAAATATATCCTTTCCTAAAATATAAAACTGTTCACAGCAGCATAATATATAGACAGTCTGTGCAAATTTTAAGACATGCCATTGTCTTGTAGGCAAGTGACTGAAATGCCGAGGCTGATAAACCATAAAACCAACTGGACTTTCTCCTGATAACTGGACACACTCTAAATGTCAAAAAGATAAAATATAGACTACCTTGTAATTTTTTTCTCTAATACTCTGAATAAGTAATATTACATGGAAAGTCATAGAATGCCCCTAATTTAATAAAGGATAATATTTCAAAGTTCATATCACTTGAATATGCTTTGTTTAGTCATTCAGATCATCGTTATGGATGACTTTCTGTACAGAGGCATGAGAGGGAGAATATTTTTTCCCTATACTTCAGAGAATACTAACATTTTTAAAGCATGGAGTTTAACAAACTTTGTTGTACAAATTGTACCCAGACTGTTCCCAATTAAATCAGACCCTAAAGATGTTAACTTATGAAAGAAAAGATCTAAAGAATCATAGTGGCTAAATATATAACTTGTTTATAAACAACCTTTCTACTCTGAGTAAAATATTTATTCTGTAAAATAGCATTTCATGTCATGTTGTTTTCTCCTTATACTGTAAAAAAAAATCAGCATGAAATGAGGAGTAAGAAGTAACAATGGTCTAAAGTTATTTTACCGGTCTCCAGATATACCTGCTGCATGCCCAGACTTTTATCCGTGTTATTCTCTGGCAAACAAGAGGGAGGGACTCACATTTATCTTAGTTAAATGTTTGTTACGGCCTCAGAATCAGAGTGTGGCATTCTCCTTGAGAATTATTATTTGAAGCACAGTTGCTTAAAATCATTTTATGCACCTCTGTCACATTTGAAATACTGAGAAAGCTTTGTAGTTTGAGCAGTTTCAGTAAGACCTATATTTTTTATGCCCTGCTAGGCTGATATGCTGATAGGCTATCTGGAGCTGATTACTTATTCTTTCACTAAAAGTGTCTTATTTTGTCCCCTTCAAAAGCCAAGTGAAATCCAATGACCCTGAGATGATAATTTTAACAATATTGATGACTTTCTCTTTTTTTTTTTTTTATGCATACATACAAGCAATTTCTGTATATAAAAACATTTTATGTCATGTTCCAAAGATGCGTGTTACAAAAGACATGTAGGCTTCTGGTAATATGGAATGATAGGGTACCTCTAAAATGCTTCAACTGCTGTCTGAAAGAAATATATATACATATATGTATATATATAGTTGTTTACAGAAATGCATACTTATGTTTAAGATATTCAAATTATTTAAATGGGTTCAGGGGAAAAAAATAATTATTCTATAACTTCTGTGGTTCAAAATTTAAAATCAAATACCTACTGCTCTAGTATCAGCATTGCTTTATTCCCATTCTGTATGCCTTCTTTTTGGGTGTACCTAGGTAGACATTGTCTTTAAATCTGTTGTTGCTTCTTTATTTTATTAGAGCATTTAATTGACTAGAATGTGGCCTTAGTTCACTGTTCCAGTGGAAAAATAATGCAGTATCTTAAACACTTAATTAAACAATCAATAGCCACATATGTATTTATGTTTATATTTTATTGACAAATATAATGGATCAAATTACATGGATCATTTTCTGGAGCATGCCCGAAATAAAGATGGGGCATCCTCTGACAAGTCCATCAAGACCTTCAAAAGAGACCATTTCTCATTAAAAATAAATTCAGGAATTGCCCATTTCTTCAGTCTATGCTAGACATGAACAGAAGTAATTTTTCAGTGATTATTGCAGAGCCAAATAGGTAAGAACACAAAGCCTACTTGCTGACTACTATTAGGCAGCATCTTAAACAGCCACTTCCTTGCTCGCAGCAAAGGAATTCTGCAATAACCCCTTGCCAATGACCTAAAGGAAGAGGAGTCAGACTACCCATCTTAGAAGTGGATGATATTTTGTTTTAATTTCTACACTTAGCACTGTCCCAAAGGGCTGTGTCTATGCTTGTAAATAAAATGATTGGGTGTCTGCTCTTGATCCCTGAGGGTATGTGGCACAGCTCAGCACGTGTCCGCACAGTTGAAATCTCATCAGCTCAAAAGGCAAAGTAGCATCATCCATACTGCCTCTTGGTAACATTTTCTAAATTATTCAGTCCTCTAAAGTATGCCTGAGTGCTATCTGGGAAGGATGTGAGTCTAACCAAGGCAAAACTAATCTGGGGAGTGTTTGAGCCTGTGCTTTGACTCTGCTTAATTTAATAGCACAGTGGTAGCCAATCTGAATTTACTGAATTCATCAATACACACAGCTCACATCCTGCAAAGAGATTCACACAAAAAAAGCTTTTCAACATTTTAAATAAGCTCTGAAACTTTTTGAGGACTATAATGTATAAGTGGTGTACAGGGAAAGTGAATGTAGGTGTAAACAACAATCTGTATGTCTTGCTTTTCTGTGCAGTACATAAGCATGCACTGAAAAAGGAAAAGAGTATCTTTCCGTGTGTTGAGAAGACATCATATAGGGTTTCAAATATGCTGTTTTCAGTCTTTCTCCATAGTGCTATGCTACATAGCAAATGGGTAGATAACTGTTTTACAGTCTTCAGTGAATAGTTGTAGACCTAAAATAGATTCCAAGAATTAAACTGATTAAAATATTTCAAAAATCCATTAGATAGATTAGATAGCAGCTTGATCATTTAGAAATTACTTGAGATTTTTTCATTTTAAACAATTATATTTATTTAAAACATTAGTAGACAGAGAAAGGAGCAATTTAATGTTGAATTCAACGAGTCTTTTAAAAAGCTTTCCTAGACATATTCCTGTTATTTAAAAAAGTCTGTGACACACAAGGGTGACATAGGTGCATATGGTACTCTGTATGATGTAATGCATGAGACAAGAAGCCAGGTACCTCCAGTGAAATAAAGGTACTAATAGCCTAACACGAGGCACCTCATCATTTTTCTTGCTATGATAGCTAAGTCATAATTTGATCAATTTCAAATGTAATCTTAAAGAAATTGCTTTTAATTCTATGCATCTTTATATCCAGAAAAAATGAAAGAAATCTACTTTCTGCCGTAACAGGTTGTTTGTGATACCATCTACTTGTAGATATTTAATCTAGCAGTTCTTATTAAGCATCTTGAGTGGCTAGGAAGCTTGTGTTCACACAGAAAATTCTTTCACTAACAAGAAAGCTTGTTGGGCTTGCTTTGGCTAGGAGACCATCCAACTGAACAAGACTTGGGACTTTGACTATGGGAAATATTTATAATCTGCTTTGCAAAGAAGTCTGAACTCCAGAGACATAGCAGTATGTATTAGAGCTATAGAAGCTCAGCCCTTTAAAAACATCAAGTCTCTAACTCAGTCTCAGTGAACCCATCAATGCTGCAATGGATTTTTACTTCAGTTTGCCAGAGTAAAGAGCCATCTCTTCACTGTGGTGACCCGAAGACTATAAAGAAACATACTGCATAAACCAATGCAAATAATGGATAATAATATGTTATGAGAAAAAACACCTGTTCTGGGAACGCTACTCAGCCTCACTTGTAGGATGGCAATTTGTACAATATTGCATTCAGTTCAGAGGCCCCCAACATAAGAAGGACATGGACCTGCTTGCACAGGTCCAGAGGAGAGCCGTGAAGATGCTCAGGGGGCTGGAGCAGCTCCCCTGTGAGGACAGGGTGAGAGAGTTGCGGGTGTTCGGCCTGGAGGAGAGAAGGCTCCGGGGAGACCTTATAGCGGCCTTACAGTGCTTAAAGGGGGCTATAGGAAAGATGGGGAGGGACTCGTTATCAGGGAATGTAGTGATAGGATGAACAATTAACAGTTTTAAACTGAAAGAGGGTAGATTTAGATTAGATGTAAGGACAAAATTCTTCCCTGTGCGGGTTGTGAGACCCTGGCCCAGGGTGCCCAGAGCAGCTGTGGCTGCCCCCTCCCTGGAAGGGTTCAAGGCCAGGTTGGACGGGGCTGGGAGCACCCTGGGCTGGGGGAAGGGGGCCCTGCCTGGGGCAGGGGGGTTGGAACTACTTGGTCCTTAAGGTCCCTTCTAACCCAAAGCAGTCTATGGTTCTATGATTCTATGATACTGTATAACATTGATTCTTGTTTTACTTTGTTGTTACAAATATTGTCCTGTATATTGCTAATGCCTGCTCCTCGTGAGCTCACTGAAGTCATAAGGGATAGGGAAAGGACTGCTCCACTTTCTTCAGCTCTGTGAGTGAAGGATGACTCTTAATTTAGACATAAATAACAGAAACAGAATTTTCTGTTTCCCTGTATCTAGGCACTTGATCTTTTCTTTTGATGTTTACTGTTATGATTACATAAGGCAAACAAATACTCCTCTATCTTCTCTCAGCATCTTGAAAGCATCATATCTAATTGTTTGTCTTGTGTATCCTCAGCTGAAATAAATGGGATTTCATCTCACAATGGGCCAAGTTTGTGTTCCGTGAGTATTAGCTTAAGAAGAAACTACAGCAAAAGCTGAATAAGTGTGCAAATTGAAAAATAACGTTGGGAGACATTTGAGTGTGTACTGAAGACACTTTATCTTAAATGTTCCTCAGAGTGATATTTAAACTAAGCACCACCAATTTCCAGCAGCTTGTTGCTGTCTGGGTTTTCTTGGTGGTTTTTTTGTTTGTTTGGTTTGGTTTTGTTTTTTTTTTTTGTTTGTTTGTTTGGTTGGTTGGTTGTTTTTTTTGTTTTTGTTTTTGTTTGGTTGTTTGGTTTGTTGGGGCTTTTTTGTTTTGTTTTAAATCTGGTGGTATTGTTGCTGTTATTCTCTTCATAATTTTGCTTTCCTCTGAACAGTTAGCCTGGAAATAATGTGCAAACTGAGTAAAACTGTCCAAGTTCCTGAATAGGTAATCAGGACTTTGAAAAATTCCATATCCTTAAAATGAACTTTTCTCTATCTGCAGACTGCACGTTGGATGTTTTAATCACATTTTCCTTTGCATAGTATACATGACCTTTGAGTTTAATACACACACTTGGACCTTTGGGAAGAGACACCTAAAAGTTATATGCTGAGGTACCCGTGCAGCAGATTGAGTCAGTAGATGCCCATGAGCCACTGTCTCCTTCTGCCCACCCTCACTTTTGTCTTTCTGCCAAGTAAGTCTGCAGTATATCAGGATAAAACGTTAGGATTTGAATGGAGTTCATCTTCACTTATTGTCACACTCCCCAAATGAAATTACCTTATGAAGTCCTAGTGGATTTCACAAAATCTTTTAATTTTGAACACACTTGTCTTTTTATCTGTTTCCTGATCTTTTAATTACAAAAACAAAAATAAACTAAACTTTTTTTTTTTTTTTCAATGCCTTATGTCTTCCTTGATTTCTTTTTAGTAATGTTGTCAAATAAAACTGGACAATTAGATTTTATAAAATTATTTTGACAGGGAATGTCTGTGACCCTGCTGGGGACAGCAATGTGCAGTTAAGCACTGAGAAA
This sequence comes from Tyto alba, assembly GCF_018691265.1. NCBI lineage: Eukaryota > Metazoa > Chordata > Aves > Strigiformes > Tytonidae > Tyto > Tyto alba. The sequence goes on from NW_024881301.1 coordinate 24,880,586, forward strand.
TACTTGAGCTGAAGTAATGCCATGGGTCATTGGTTTTGGCAACATAACTGAGTGAAGAAGTTCTGGCTCTCTATGTCCTCATTCCCAGTTGCTCATTCTCACCCCTAGAGCTTACTCAGAGCCTGGAACATTTGATTTTCCTTGGTTTACAATCTCTAGAATAGAGAGATAACATACTGAGATGGGAAATGGGAGAGGATAAATCATTAGAACCACAAAAATTGAAATTAACTTAAAATCTACAAACTTGGACAATATTTCTGTACACATGATACACTAAGTGGTCTACAAGATGACATTCAAAACATAACAAGGATTTCTTAGAAAATCCTAGACAATTTTACTAGAGGCTCCTGTTACTCTCTTCACGTGCTGATTGATCTAGGCTAGAGACAAGGATGAGAGAAATTAAATTTAATTAATGATGAGAGAATTAAATTTGAATGCAAGACCTAGTCACCTGATTGGCCACAAATATCTTCTTTTTTGTTGTTTTGTTGTTGTTGTTTGTTTTGTATAAACAAAGCTTCTAGGTGTTTTTAAAATTTTGTATTTTCTGATGGTATTGGCCTGAACATCATATTTCTTCGCATTAATAAAAGTAGGTTATACGACATATCTCACTTACTGCATTTCCTTAATGATCAGCCCCTCTGTGAGTGTGTGTGTGCATGTGCACGTGTTCTCTGTGTGTCACAGCACTTCATTAACTTCTAACTTCATTACAAACTAGGTTAAAAAGAAAGACATACTACATATGCAGCATCTTTATTCAAATGTGTGACCTTCATGCTTTCTGATTTATTAGTGTAATATAGTATAAGGCAATATCACATAAACATAACATATTTATCAAACACATCTTTCTAGTAACTTGCAATGAGCATAAAAAAATTAAATGCGTATCTTCCATATAAAGCCTCTGATACCAAGACATTATCTCTTAAATAACACTGCTAAAGGTACAGTGGATTTTGCTATGCCAGAGCAATTTCTTCTCTCCAAATATCATTGCTTGTTAACTGTTTTGCCCTCTCACTTTCTTAACAGTCAATTTCTACTTAAATTATTTTGAATGTTAAATTCTGCCTTGGCTATTTTTGCGCTGTTCTTCCAATTATTAATGTAATGAGTAGTTTCTCCTCCTCTGTGATAATGTAGAGATACAACGTTGTATCAAATGATATTTTTCCTGAACACTGACAAAAAATAGTATTTTAAGGTCAATCAGAGAAAATATATGGAGAATTGTAAAGTAACTTTATACTAAATTTGAGTCAACTTAAGAGCATTAATGACTTCAGTACTTTTTACCTTAAGACATTGCTCTAGTAATTTGATTTTTTTTTTTTTTTTAAATTATAGGGTCACCGATCCAATTCATACTTAGTTACTTTTGATATTTCTGAACTGCATTTCATGTAAACTATCAACATAGTAACAAAATATTTTCTGTTCTTCCAATGGCAGTTTCCACCTTACAGTGAATGTATCTCAATTACTAATTTCTGTTGAAACCTTTACATGCTAAGCCACAGACCTATCAGACTTCACCCTGGTTTCTTCTATATTTATAAATAATGTTTGGCATATTTCTGACATCAGTTTCTCATTTTCAGTGTAAACTAATAACGTAAGATGGAATGGAAAGACACAGAGATAATCCTCAGTGACCCTTGGGGTCACCCTGTGCTTTGCTATAAAGATGAAAAGAAATGAGCTGCAGCTCAGTCCTTTAAATTAACAGCAAAAGATATCAAATCCTTAAACCATTTAACAACTTAATTTGACTTGGTTTTGTTTTTCTTTTATTTCTTGTGGGAGAAGGAAATGGGAAAGCCTGATTAGAGTGGGGTTCCAATTCTACCAGTCTTTGAACTAACATTTGGAAGCATGGGCTCACTTAATATTTAAATCATTTTACTACATATTCGGTGAGTTTACATATACTGTGATGTGTCAATAGAATGATTCTCTAATAAATGTGATGTATGCTACAACTTATGTCTAGATAGGATGTTATTTTAAAACAGTGTTAATATTAATATTGCTAATGACTTAAATCTTTTAGATACCCCAGCTTTTCTTAAGGCCTCTTAAAAGCAACTAATGAAACACCCAGTGATTCTACCACAGGAAATTGGTATTTTATTGAAAGATACTTTTCAGTCTTAATTTATTCATCATTTTCACTGAGTCTTGGTTATGGTCTAAGTAGCTAAAAATGCAGTTTTTTCTCCTCCTATCAGATATTTTTATTATTGTTGCTCTGAGTTGCTACTGTGATGATGATAATTTAAATTTCTCTATTTCTTCAATTTGTGTATGCAGTAAAAATATATTTTTGGAAACAACACAATCATTGCTGCACAGCATTAGATTATTATGTCACCAGTTTAGGATTGCTTTTGACTTCATTATAAAACTGACAGGAAAATAAGATGGATTACATGACTACCAGCTGAGCTAAAGTTTAAATTACTTCTCTGCATCCGAGGGAATAAAGCTTCCTCCCCTCCCAAATTAAAAAAAAGAAAAAAAATTAAAACAAACTGACCGACAACTGATGTAACAAGTATGTGAATAGCAGTGATAAAAGTAGTTAAAATAAAATGTACTTTACATCTAGCAGAAGATGTTGCAGTGGTGTGAGTTTCCAGCATGAAAAGAAGGCAGGTTTGAATATTGATCTTTTGAAGCTCCATTAGCTATATGCTGAGCATTGCTGACATCACAGATTGATGTCTCTTTAAACTGTGTCTCAGACTGAATCACTTGGGGAAACCAGCTATTGACTTTGGATGTTTGTGCCATTCAGCCACTGGAGAATGCTCTTTTTCTATTTCTCTCTCCTTCTGTCCATCTGGTAGTCTGTGTCTCTCCTGAATTCACACATGTGCACACATATTCACACACAAACACGCATACTTGTCCTTTTGTGTTAGGGAATACTGTCTTTATTTTTTGTGTAGTTATAAGTTGCCAAAGTTACACTTTGCTTCCTTATTACATCTGTACATTATAACATGTAGGTTGTGATGTTCACAGTGAAGCAAAGCTCTTCTTACTGATTTAAGGTATTGAGATGGTATCCAGGAAGGTCTAAAGGAATGAACATCGTCTTGTCTGTGGAGACCTTCATTTCACCTTGTGAAGTGAGGTGACCATAACAGCCTCCAGAGGACTGCTATAGGAATCAATAAAGACAAAGAAACCAAAGCCCTTCTGAGGTGCTGGTGGTAGTGATGTGTGTCTGCGTGTGTGCATGCCTGTATGCGTAGGGATGAAGAGACCTGGTTTCTGATGAAAAGGAATGCAAATTTTAAAGGCATTGATCAGCACTCATCTCCGTTCAACCTCATGCCCTCTGTTACATCAATACATTGGAAACATAATTTGTATCAGCAGTTGTTTCTTTAATTAAGATCTCTCCCAAATCTTTCTCATTGATTCATGCCATTAACTTATTGATCAGCTTGCTTATGCTGAGATAGTGTTTTTTGCTGAGAGAGGGTATCTCTCTCAGTTCATGATGCTGCTGCACTACAGACATCATCTTGTCAATTAATGGGAAAACTGGAGCTCACTCAGCTTTGGCACTATAACAGTACACAGAGGCTTTCCTGTGGTAAGAAAAAAAACCAAATAAAACTGACCCAAAAAATAGTCATTCGCCATCTCAGAACTTTGAAAACCTTCCCCCCCCACCCCGCAAAAAAAAAAAAAAAAAGAAAAAAAAAAAAAAGAAAAGAAAAGGCTATTTAGTATGTTTTAAAACCTTGCTGAAAAAGTAACTGGTCTAAAGACAATATGCAGAAAATATTATAGTCATGGGGTATATGTCACATTCAAACTTTACATGTTAATGGCTAATAACCAGGAATAAAATGATAGAATTTGAGCTGAAATGTGAAATATATTTAGGAAAAAACTAAGAGTAACCGATGACTCATTTAATCAAATAGTTGGTAAAATATGTGGTAATCAAGGCAGAGTCAGGTTAAGTCTAAGTTGAAAAAAGAAAGTTCCACAAGTATTTCATTGTAATTCTGTGTATTTCATCTCTTTGCATGGTCTCTTTATGTTAGTTTGTCACAAATATTGTAACAAACAGGTTTACTGGTCAATATGTTCATAGACGTAGAATTTCATATGGATGACCAGAGTGTTAAAATTGAAACTTTAACTTGGGCAGAAAGAAAATCAAATTATATCATCTTTATCTTCTCAGATAGTTAAATAGTTAATGTTGCACAAGTTTCAAATAATTATGAATGGCTTATGCAGAATTCACAGATGAAGATTTATTCAGTGAAATTATTTAGATCTAAGGTTCTTCTCTGTCTTACATGGACTTTATGTTGTCTTCCTAGAACTACAGAGAAGTGCAATGACTTTTATAAATATTGTCTTGGCTTCAACAGCTCAAGGCAAGCAAGAAGGAACAGAGCTACAGCAAGCTGGTACCTCTAACCCTAGTTACCAGATGGAACAGCTCAGGGACAGATAATGTGTGCATGGCACTCATTAAAGAGCTATGCCTAATACGTAACCTTCGGGGAATGCTTAACCTTGCCATAATACTTTTAAATCATATTCCAGGTGACTAGCCACAAAATGGATGAACTGACCTATTTGTTGGGTTAAAGAAGCACGAAGTAGTACAGTGATGGCTGGACTACTGGGACAGATGTATGGGAATTTGTGAGATATTATAATAGCAGTAAGTAAATATATTATTGACAGGAAGCATTATCAAAGAGGTGGTTCAGGAGCTGATGATTTTCCTCACAAACAAATGTATTAAAATTAGTACTAATACAATTTATAAAACAATTCCTCATGTTACTTAGGAAACTAGTATTTGAACTCAATTTATTCTCTGTGACAGAATGTTACTTGGGACTCCAGATACTGCTTTCAAAAGTATCACCTTCTGAGGGACAGAGGTGAATTATACACTCTAAACTCACACACTGCACAATTCATTGCTGACAAGCCCTCACAGCCTGGACACTCTCTTTCAAAACTACTTTAACAAGACAAATTGTAAGACACCAAAGAACAGTTTAGCAGTACCAGTGTTTATCTTCTCAGAGTTTGCTAAAAATACAACACAGAATGGGTGCAGTTTTGCATGAAGATCCCTATTCCTTTTTGAGTCATTCAGCACCAAACTTGAAATTGTTCCTATTTTTCATGACTCAGACAAATTACTCAGCCATAACATAAAATTTTCAGAAAATAACATAACCTTCCCAGAAACAGGATTCATCTCAGGGAGTTTACACAAAGTGCTATGCATCCTCCCAAAGGGACAAAGAACATGTAAACCGAAGGTGAGATGACTTAACTATATGGAAGGAAAAGTGTGACCAAGTGAAAAAAGTCAGACATGTAAGCTAGAACTGACCTTGTTTGGCTTTGAATAAGACAACCTGCATTTGTACAGGATACGGCTTTCACAAATAATGTGCTCTCCTTTGAGAGCTTCCACAGCAGCCATATCTAATCACATGAATATTCATATAGCTGTATGAGTAAAATGGGGAAAAATATGCCCTGTATTTCTCAGAATTCTCATTTCCCTTTAAAAGATGTATTTACTTGGAGATGCCTATCCTGGACATGATAGATCAGTATCTACAACCATCTCTGTCCAGAAGCAGCAATACCCAAAACCAGGCTTGAGTGTCTGAGCCCCCGAGGCCTAGAAGTTATAACGTAGCTGGAAGTTGTGTTGATTGTGACTTGCGCAACTTCCATGGGGACGGGAAGCCATAAGCCTCTTACTGTCCTTCTAACCCTGTATTTACCAACTGCACCTTCATGGCTGAGAGCTATCAGGTAATGCAATGAGAAGTGAATTGGGGAAGCCACGGAGCACATAACAGTTGGCAGCTGCCTGCTTTTCAGCCACCTGATGAAGAATAGATGAGAGCACAGCTAAAATTCAAGCCGTTTCAAAAACATGAGTGGCTCATGAAATCCACAGCTTCTGGTATATCTGGTGTAGGACAAACAGACAGAATTTATTGTGCACTTCTCTGTAACAGAAAAAAAAAAAAAAAAAGTGTAACTTCTTATGCTCTTAGAGGAATACACCTGAGGAACACTAATTCAGCAATAAATAAGCGGACACAGTATATTGCATCCACTGTGTTCTGTGCATCAAGTTGTACTGAATTTGCATTTAGGTTCAGACATTATCAGTAAGAGTTCTATTTTCTTGTTGTTTATCTCTCAGACAAGCAAAGATGTAATTTAGGATTGTGGGATAAGAAAATCAGATTAGTGATTGTGGTTAAAATGATAGAGAGTGAAATAGTTTGGCTTTTCTAACAAGTAGCATTCCTCAGGAGTCAGTATAGGGACCAGTGCTGTTTAACATCTTTGTTGGCAACGTGGACAGTGGGATTGAGTACACCCTCAGCAAGTTTACTGACGACACCAAGCTTTGTGGTGCAGTCAACACGCTGGAGGGAAGGGATGGCATCCAGAGGGACCTGGACAGGCTTGGGCCTATGTGAATGTCATGATTGTCAACTACACCAAGTGCAAGGTCCTGTGCATGGGTCAGAGCAATCCCATGCACAGATACAGTCTGGACAATGAGTGGATTGAGAGTAGCCCTCAAGCAGAGAAGGACTTGGGGATATTGGTTGACAAGAAGTTCAACAGAACCCGGTAATGTGCACTCACAGTCCAGAAAACCAACTGTATCCTGGGCTGCATCAAGAGAAGCATAGCCAGCAGGTCTAGGGAGATGATTCTCCCCTTCTACTCTGCTCACACGAGACTCCACCTAGAGTACTGCATCCAACTCTGGGGCCCCCAACATAAGAATGACATGGACCTGCTCGAGCAGGTCCAGAGGAAGGCCATGAAGATGATCACGGGGATGGAGCATCTCTCCTATGAAGACAAGCTGAGCCTGTTGGGGTTGTTCAGCCTGGAGAAGAGAAGGCTCCAGGGATACCTTACAGCAGCTTTCTAATACCTAAAGGACTACAAGTAAACTGGAAAGGGACTTTTTACAAGGGCATGTAGTGATAGGACGAGGGGTAATGGCTTTAAACTGAAAGAAGGCAAATTTTGATTAGATGTAAGGAAGAAATTCTTCACTATGAGGGTGGTGAGACACTGGAACAGATTGACCAGAGAAGCTGTGGTTGCCCCCTCCCTGGAAGGGTTCAAGGCCAGGTTGGATGGGGCTGGAGCAACCTGATCTAGTGGAAGATATCCCTGCCTATGGCAGGGGGGTTGGAACTACTTGGTCCTTAATATCCCTTCCAACCCAAACTATGCTATGATGCTATGATTCGTTGGCTAGGATGAGAGCTAAATCTGACCTAAATTCAGCCATTTATACTACTTGAGTTAAAGCTTTAGAGGTAAAATCTAGGATAGGTGCATAAGATATTGAAATGGTCTTGCCAGAGTTTTCAGGTGAGGTTTTGGGGACGTACAGTAAATTTCAATGGGCACAGCATTTGTCTATTATCTTAGTTAGTCTGCAAACAATTTAAGATTTAATCAAATGATGCTAAATCATATTTACAAGGTTGTTTTCAGAATGGGTGAAATCCTGGCAGGCAACCCATCAAAATTACTTTAACTAATTGGTGGATTCCCCTCTGCAATCTGAAGTAAGAGTGAATATGGATCACAGTTTTCACCAGGCTGCTTTCTAATGCATTTAGATAATTTGGTGTTTGAACCGCATGTCAACAAGACCTTATGTTCTGCTACAAAGTTCATCTAAAAATGAGAAAATATGAGAAACTGCTTACTCAGAGGATCACAGAATCTAATAAGAAAAAAAAAAAAAAAAAAACGACAAAAAAACCCCTGATAATCTATTAAGACAATGGATAAAGTGTTCACTATTTCTCTGATTTTAGCATTTTGGGCGTACAGGGAAATTTTATACTCTTTGCAGGATAGCCTGATCTACAGGCTGTTCAGGATAGTCCTCTCAGGTGGAGATGTCCTAATTCTGATGAATAAGAGAATGCCCTAGCAAAAGAAGTCTGTGGGATTTGCTTGCTTAAGCTTACTTCATATGTTCTTATTTGTTAAAGTATTCACAGAAACAAGTTTTGTGAGAAAAATTAGAGTGAAACTTTTCCGAAGTGAGAGTACTCATCCCAGAAGAGATATGATGAGATTTAAGGGAAAAAGTGAGACCTCATTGCAAGGACTTTCATTTATAGTTTCTGTGGACAACTCTGTCCTGTTGCTCCTTCCATAGGAGATTATTTTGTCTGTGATTTAGGTGTGGAGTGATCAGCTCTAGGTGTGGGTAGTCTGAACAGCTCTAACTTTTATTAATTGTTACTATTTACTGTGTTTCTTGTTAGTGCACTACCTTGTTAGTTAAGTATTGTACTGTTGTGATAGTTTGACCTGAATATGTGATAAAATAAGCTGCTGTTTTTATGTAAGGAAATAAAAACATATCAGAAAAATGACTGAACACTGAGGCATATGCTGTGACCATTCATCTGGGGTTTTCTTGTAGGAAGATTTTATTTTGTGAACGTTGATACCATCTTTTTAGTGTAGTGACAATAATTTCAGAGAAGACAGACTTTTATGGTTTTGAATCAATGGAATTTATAAAGATACAATTCTCTTTGAAATTCTATATTGACTTTTCTAGAAGTTTAGCCTGTATTTTATTGGGAACTGGGAGCAGTTGTGGAGATTGATTAATTTTGCTATATCTGACACTGCCCCAGAAGAACTGTAACTGGCAGAAAGGTTGGCATTCATCTTAGCTAACTTAGATGTTCATAGCATGGACCTTGACTCTGAGTTGTCTAGACTTCCTTTAGGTCAGTTCTTTACAGTCATTCTTTATAAACCGTAAAGAGAATTTAAACTACTACTTTCAATATAGGTGACTACAGGAGTCTAAAGGTAATGCTCTCTGAGAATAAATTAGATGTTGCAGGTGTGGGAAGTTTAGTGGAATGCAAGAGGTCACTGGAAAAATTCATAAAAGAGAAATCCTTTGAGGATTATTAAATACTTGGACACCACTTCTGGTTCAGGAAATCTCTAAAATGAAAGCTTTTGAAGGCTGAGAGAGTGCTTGTCAATGTAGCTTTAAAAGCTTATTTTGTTTTCATGCTCCTCCCTAGCCAATGACTTAGTGCCATTGCCAGGGACAGGTTAGTGGGCTAGATGCACCTTCGCTTTCACTCTGTGCCCCAGCCTTATGTTATGACTTTGACATAGTGAAAGACAGAAGTGTGGGGGTTTTTACAGTAAAGTTATATTTCTGTGGGCTACAAAATTTTCTATATGAAATTATCTATCAAAAAATAAACAGTAAAAAGGTGTGATGGATCCTCAGAGAAGAATGTCAATGTATTTAAAAAACAGTGGACTGGTTTACTAGCTACAGGCTCCTTTATTCCATCTGTAAATGCCTAGGAGCTTTACCTTATTGAAGGTGAAGTCTTAGAGACTAAAAGAGACTGATCAGTTGAAAAGTGTTTCTGAGAAAGTTTGTAGTGAGGATAGGGCTGCTGGCAGGTGGCCAGGATACAGGCAAGTACAGCATGAGCTAAAGAGGAATACTGTTTCATCCATCTTTTAAAGGCTGGTTTCCTCTAAAAAGTTTTTCTCCTCACCTAATAAAAATAGTGTTACAAAGCCATCTGCTCTCTGGTGTTACTCCCAGGACATCGCAGCCAAACCTCCTGAGATGAACTCTCATCCATCTGATCTGGCATCCAGGGCATGGCCTGGAAAGGGAGAAATTATATTCTCCAATCCTGAGAAAGAAGGAACAGCTAAAAACTGATCTAAGAAGGACTGTATTCAGAGAGGTCCAAAAATACCAATGTGAAATTAGCCTAGTGACGGTGACTGTGATGAGCTGCAAGTAATGCCTGCTCCAGTCACCATAGCTATTCCATTGCACTGAAAGGCATGCGAGATGTTTCTCACCTGTATTGTTAGAGAAATTATTTCTATAAACAATTCAATTTCCTCTCTCTATAAGTAATTAAACATTATTTATTTATTCAAGATAAAGTGAGCCTTAGAGGTTGGCTCAATAGCTCTGTGGTCAGGGTACTCTTATTTTTCATATGTGGGAGATGGTACTACAAGTCCAAGTAGCATTATAACCTGTAACTAATTTCAGCCTGCTTCCTAATGAGAGGGAGGATAAATTTGATAGAATAATAACACTGTTCACTCTTGCAGTATTCAAAACACTTTACACGTTCTGAATTTTAGGTTACAGAAGTCTTTTTATATGTTTACAATGACTTGAACTTGGCTTGACTGCACTGTGTTAGGAAAAATAGCTGTGGATATTTCCTATGACTATTTTTTAAAAGATTATATGTAACTCCTTTTTAAATACGTGATATTTCATTTGTATTGTTTTACATAGTACATGTCCTGTGAAAATATCAGGTGTGAAAATATTAGGCTTCTGTAGTTTGGATGAACAATTGGATGGAGCTAAACATGGTTTCATCTATTTTTCACAACAAATAAATTTACTCTTTTGTTTGAAGGCAGCTCCATATAAGCTATATGTGCTTTACCATATTGGAATAGGAGTATCTTGTCCATGCAATTCCTTGCTTTGCATATGTTTTGGTCAGTGTGACAGTCACTGAGTTCAGATTTTGTTATTATACCTGAATTTATCTAATCCTAGTTAAAAGGATATGGGTAGGCTAGTTACAAAGGCAGTATTTTAAAGTTTATTACTATCTTATTTTGCCTGTACAATTAGTGGTTTGGATTTTTTTAAAGATTTTCTAAATTAAATCATGTGAGTGTATGGTGTTTAGAGCTCTTTAGTATATTAGATTCTGATGTGATGTCCCTTTGCCCTCAGATTTTAAAGGGCTCCTCTTTGTAGTTCATGTGTCCTTTCGGTCAACCATATATTCTTTATTACATTCATCATATAAATAAAAAGAAGGTTGCAGAAATCAAAAAACTCTTCCTTACATTATTGCAGATTAACATAAGCAATATAACTCTTGATCAAGTTTTGTTTTCAGTATAGAATTAAGCCTGAAGAAACCTAGATTTTTTTCAATTCATAACTTAATCAGAAAGGCTGAAAAATGTTTCTTCTTTTGTTCTTCTTCAAATGTTTGATTACTCTTATTAAAATCCAAGCCCTCAGTTCCTTGCTTTTATAATGTGGGTGAAACAATGACAAATAAGGAAGATACTTTCTGGGGGGGGGGGGGGAAATAACAACAAAACCCCAGCATAAAAACAGCTACATAAATTGCACAAGTTTGTCATGTATGAGAACTAGTTTGTTTAACTGTAAATGTCAATGAGTTCTGTGGGCATTATAAGGCTTTAAAACATTACAGAATGTGGAAATATTTGTAAATTTCTAGATATGGGACTGACTATACCTCTCAGAAAGTTTTTGTTCTGACTTAACAACTTATAAGGTAGGTCTCTGTGTCATGGAGGGCTTTGCTGTGATGAACTGCTTCAGTTTTCAAATGGACTGTGGAAGAATTTTTCACAATACAAATGTAATTTGTATCTAGGAATAAGGTTGGATTCCATAAGGGTTGCATAAGAGTTTTTAATGAGATCTAAATTAAAAAAAAAAACAAAAACAAAAACACAAGCAAACAAAAAATAAAGTCCTTCAGATCCTATGCTGACACCATTGCTTAGCTAAAGAATATACCAGAATAAGACAAAGATCTGGGAAAAAAAAGCAAAATTTTTACCTCAGTAAATATGGTGAGTACATGCTGTTCCAGCAAAGCTTCTGAGTGATTTGATCTAACCATTTCCTCAAACCATCTTATGGTGTAAGATCACATAAATATTACTTGATCTCAAAAAAACCCCGAACCAAACCAAAAAGAAACACTTCATAATTACAAAAACTTGTATCAGCTGTAACAAAAATGCAAAACAGTAAGTGTGAAATGTCTTTCTACTTATATATCACTTTCCATTTAGATAGCACTTATCTATTCAAAACAACTGCAGGTAGGATATTCAACATTATGATATCTAAAAAAGTTTTTATCCTACCTATTTGTCATTAGGTAAATAATGGTTAATGGGAGCACAGTATCTGGAAGTGTTGGCTGTATACACAAGGATGGATCATGGCCAAGTAAATGACTTTAGGTGAGGTCTTATCAGCACATCAAGATATCCTCTTGAAAAAGAAAAAAAAAATGCATCATCTTGAATGAAGGAATAAATAGTTTTGCATGGAACAATACAGATAGCAAGAACGGCCTAAACCATGTGTTATGCAGATAAAGTTCATCGATGTTTTGACTGTAAGGTGTGAAGAATTTTTGGTAGAAGACAGGAAGAAAATGACATATCTATTTCTGCAATAGCTTCAAAGAACAAAACTCTTGAAATGCCTTCTCAATAAATCCATATCTATATAAATTAATATCTCATGAAGTTTATAGAATCATTGTAACTTGAGAACCCCTGCTGAAGTGACCTTAAATTGGAGTCACAAATTCTACTGAGGAAGCACACTGATTTTCAAAGGAGACTGAAATTCTCATTTCAGAGTTATAAGTGCTCAAATATTCTTAATTTAAAACACAGTAGAATTATCATTCAACTATAGTATTATCCTGGCCCTGCAGTCTTTTTATGTATCTAACTACCACTGTAGTGAATGTAACATTTCATCAAGATAGTTACAGAGCTGGACTTCAATACATCTTTGTTTCTCTGTGATGATTTATTTGGAAAATATTGTGTTTGGCACTAGTAAGAACAGAAACATGCTTTGCATCTTAAACTGAAAACTAAAACCCCAACTGTGCAAACACTTAGGCAGGTGTTCATTTTTGTGCATTATAAATATCTCCTCAAGATATGAATACTCCACTTAATTTGTTGCTGTTGTATACAAAACTTTTCACTTTGACTGTACAATTGAGCTTCTTTTGTACAAATTTTTATACCTATGAAAATACATCCTCTAGCAGATTTCCTTAAACTCTTCTTTATTTGTCATATTTTCTATATTACAGTAGATGCTCTCCAATATTCCAGTTGGTTTCCTTTGCAAATTAACAACTTGATATCAAAAGATGAATGTGTATTATATTTACTGTACATAAAAACTGTGATTTTAAACAATATAACATTCAATTTGTTTTTACAAACTGGTAACTGCCATATATCATCAGAGTAGATTTTTACCTAATGTTGTGGGATTCGTTCCCACTATCACTAGGACTGTATCTAAGCCCATTGTAACTAGTCTACACTCACTCTGTTTGTCCCACTATATGACTGTGGATGGTGTGTGATCTACATTAAAGATCATGTAAGCAGCACAAATGGGCACATTATAACAGATGTCTGTAAAGTGTCTTTGCAGAAGCCTTGTAAAATAGAGGAAATCTCACTAAATACTAAAGGAATGCTGCTTTTCAGTATTATTTGTGGATTTTTTTGTGTGGTATTTTTGATGGATCCTCTTACTCAAAATCTATCAACTCATCTGATACTACTGGAACCTGTGAAGTGTTAACTCTTAACCTCATCCTTTCGGAAGATGACTTAAAATGGGTAAAAAGATGTGTGTTATGTGCAGAAGGGGGGATATATATTAAAAAATTAAATAATAGTGCGATAGGGATAAGGGGCAGGGGGGCTTGATGGTTTAAATCTCTGTGGGCCTAGGAATCGAGCCTGTTTCAGTCAGATTGTAGCCCTGCTAACAAATCCAATAGCAGATAATCTGATCATCTGCTCTCTAGTTTTCATGCTGTGTTTTCTTCAGAGTTCCTTCTCCTAGTTCCAGTCTGTGACAGTGTGATAAGACACAAGAAATTTAGTCATCATTGCTGCTGTAAAGGAGCTCAGAGAAGGGATTATGATATTCCATAACCCTTACATTAGACACGGACAGGGGCAACCACTGCTGTGATTACAGGCCTGAACACTGCTGTTATTTTTCCCACCTCCCTCCCACTATGTATTTAGTTAGTTAGTTTTTTTTTTTGTTGTTTTTTTTTTTTTTTTTGTTTTGGTTTTTTTTTTTTTTCCCAAAGAAAGCTTTAAAACATTAGCTGAGAAATAGTCACCATCACAATCATCTTCCTAAGTCTTGTTATGCAGAACTCAGAAGTTGTGCAGAACTCAGAAGGTTGTTACACTTATAACCAGCACAACCAAGATAACTATTTAGCAATTTATTGAAAACACTCATCCACTATGCAGTCATTATTAGAAAATTCAAACTGTGTAAGCTGAACAAATCAACATGGAATACAGACAGGATGCCACAGGAAACACTGGTTTGGAAAAATATAGTTTACTGCTGTGGCAAGTCAGAGATTATGTTGTCTTTCCTCTGTTCTGCACATGTCAATATTTGTGACGAATATATTATTTACAGTACCTCTTGCTTATGGGTTTCAAGTAGGTTTGCAGTGCTGTTGCTGAAACCAGTAATTATATTTGTGTTAATTGAGACTTCAGCTCCAAGTCTTTTTTGTGCCATTCATGACTCTTATGCCATTAAGAAGGGTCTTCCTGAAAAAAAGGTAAAGGGTTTTAAACAGGAAAGTCATAAATTAAAAAAATGAGTGATGATGGAAGTTGGATTGCCCACTCTCATAGAAGTAATAAAATGGTCTGGAAATACTCTGTTCTGTTATTTGTTTGCTTTAAAAGCAAGAAGTGAGAGAGTTTTTAAATTGGCTTAAGCTGTTGGTTAAAGACTGCTTCTTGCATTTCAAAAGGAATCCCCATCACCGGCATTGTTACTTGTTTTGCGGCATTATTATAAGGAAAGGTACTGTATGGAAATGTAAGCCATATGCCTGAGCCCAAAGAAAGGGAGTGTGTGAAGCAATGGGCAGAGACACGATGTTCAGCTGGGATGTTCTGTGTCTCTGCACACATGTGGTGTGCAGTGCTGCTCAACTTGACTCGGCTCTGCTCTGCTAGGAGGACCCAGGCAGATCCAGAAATAGCTGTATGACGGTTGCTGGTCTGGCTCAGTAGCTGCTTCGGAGACTGTTTAAGAAGATTTCATTGCAGATGAACCGTCTGACAGGACATGCCTAGTCACCACCAAACTCTGAGCAAGGAGAAAATGTTTTAATTGCAGCAGCAACAGGCAGACCTGTAGTCTCCTCTGTGGCTCCACAGGAGAGGTGCCTGTTGTGAGCACTGGACCTCCATACAATCAGGTTACGTTTGGCTTTTGCCTGCAAGTGAAGGCCAGATGGGCAAAGTTGAGGGCTCTGATGAGAGAGCTTGGTGAGAGATTTTTGAATTTCTCAGAGGGTATTCTGGCTCAATTTCTAAAGCAATAGAGATCTACCATATACAGAGCCTGAGACTTCAGCTCCTGGACAAGATCAGAGAAGAATGTGTTTAAGTGTAATGTACTTAAAATATGGCAATGTAAATATTATGTTAATACTTTATATTTTAATATATATAGTCATGATGAAGAGAAGAACTTTGAGGGACATATTATCAACAATAATTCCTACTAAAAGGTTTTGTTTAAAATTTAATCAAAGTATTCCAAATATGGTTGGCCATATTTGATGCTATTTATAATGATTTCTGTGTGCATTAATTTTCTTTTAAATTGGAAGACTTATGTGGTACTATTTTTTTGAAAGTTGACTGGAAACTATTAATTCTAACTTATCAAAGTTTTGTATACAGTTAATGTAAGGTTTAACCCAGCAGTGTTTTCTGGAGACAGGTAATGCTTTCTTTAAGCAAAATTTCTGTGTATCCTTTCACAGAATTTATTCCTGAGACACAGACAGAACAAAGGTAATACAGAGGCATAGATAGCATTGCCTAAGAACTCACTTGCCCCTTGACAAACACAGCTGGATTTCTCTGGCCTTTTTACAGAGAATATTGAAAAGACTAAATATTACCACAGAATAAAAAATCCCCTCTAAAGTAAGCTCTGAGAGAAAACTTATGCAACCTCTTCTAAAAAATAAATAAAACCTGACAGATGGCTAAGACTTATGGCAAAATTCCCTATTAATTTATGAAATTCTGTATTAGGAGATTCAGCACACCTTGTGTGCAGAGATGACAAGATAAACAATGATAGTTTTTGCTAAGTAGGTATGCAATCATTCTTAGAAAAAGGAAAAAAACAAAACAAAACAAAACAACAAAAAATCAACCCTCCAGCATGTTCCCCTTCTGCATATTGAAATTCTGTGTTGAAGTTGATTGCCTTGAGTATGCCTTAGACATTTTAATTTGATCAAAACCTTTTGATATTTCTTAAACATATTTTCCTGTATTTTCCCTGCCATCCCAGATATTGCTGTCATCCACAAAATGATCCAGCACAATGGATAAACACTCATTCAGCTAGCCTAGCCCATTAAGAAGAATGATAATTGATATTTTTGTTTGCTTGCTTTTGATATTTTGCTTTCCTACAGTCAAGTGAAAAATTATTCAGAACAATATATCCAGAAAAGACTTTGATATGAAGAAGACTTATTTGGCCTTGAGCTAATCAAATTGGAAACTCAGCCTGTCAAAGGTCAAGGTTGTAGACAACTTCCTGTTTCCTTTAAAACGAAAAGAAACATAAAAAGATCCCAAACTTTTGAGCCATCACCATGGGGATTTCAGAAGATGATTGAGGCTGGAACAAAGCATACCCTTTTGCTTCTGGGTATCAGGAAGGACTTTAATGGTATCATGACATTGATCATTGAATTCAAGGTCACAGTCATGTCAGTGTTAATGAATTCCAAATATGATTCCACAAAATATTAGTATACAGCAGGTAGGAAGCTGTGCATACTATGTTTTTAGTTTTATTATTGGTTATTATGACAACCAATAATAAAGCTTTATGTTGTCCACCCATGGTAAATTTAGTCTATTGTTTCTTTCATGTCATGTGACTCAACATGAAAAAATTTTATGTTTAAATTCTACACAGATATTTTGCATTCATCGTTGTTTTAAGGAAATTGTATACATGTCTTGAAACTAGAGTTACAAATTTCTGGAGAAGCTACCTAATCCTAACTAAGTAAAATATTGATAACACTGTGATCTGAAATGATTTTCTGTCTTTGTTGATTTTCTCAGTCTGTAGTCAGTTCATATTTCCTTGTGATTTGCACATATTCAGTCAGATGAAATTAGGGCAGAGCTGTCTCTGCAAGGCCGGCAGTGACAGAGATGTCCCCAGCTACAAGAATTTGCCGTTGTGACTGCCTCTTTTCTCTGTCCACTATAAATATTTCAGTAGCTCACAAAAGAAGCCAGTTACACAAATCACAATTATAATATATTGGAGTTAGCTTGCTTTCCATTGGCTTAGAATAAGGCAATACTTTTTTTAAAATTCATTGTTATGGAGTATGCATTACATGTACTTTAGCTATTTAAAGAATATATTTTTCAAAAAGCTTTATCAAAGGGATTTTCTTTTTTGTCATAAATGAACTAGAATTAAAAATTGGAAATGCAGCAAACTTCAGTGAGATTTGTAATCCCACTTAGAACCTGGTTTTATTTAAAACATCTGTCTCTATCAGTGTTAAAACCAAATATTTCTTGCATATTGCAGTACAAGTGAGCTATGCTCTCAAGATCTAAGATTCAGACTGTTAGCTTAGTGGTTGTTTAAGCAATGTTCTGTATCAAAAATGGAAGAGCTATTGGCTCTGACACAAGACTGAATTCTGTTTTTTTGGAACTATGGCAAACAGAGACCAAGCCAGGGTGATTACAGACATTTCCCTGTGCTTCTATAGATCACTGCAAAAGTGCAGATTTTCTGACAGTGCCCATGCAGTACTAATAAAATATAACAATCTAGAAAGGATAGAGAGAAACAGAAATGTTAGACCTGTCATCTAAAAATAAACTCTAGAGAAGTCTTCTCCACTGGGTTCTATCAGATACAGCCTGGATGATGAAGCTTTCCCAGCAACAGAAGTCAGATCAATGTTAACTGAAATCAAGTGGTGATTTCACTGAAGTTTGCTGTGGTTTGAGCCTAGTCAGCAGCCCAAACACCACATAGCCACTCATTCCCCTTCTCTTGAAGCAATGAGAAGGGACAAATGAGCCAGGCTTGGGAGTCAAGATAGGACCAGGAAGGGCAAATCACCCATTATGGTCATGGGCAAAAGGCAGATGTGTTAGGGGAAGAAAAAAAGAACATACATTTATTGCAGACACTAACAACACGTAACAGAGTAGGACAGTAAGAAGCATTGCAACATCTTGAGAACACCTTCCCACCTCTCCTCCCTTCTTCCCGGGCTCAGCTCTGCTCCCGATATCTCTACGTCCTCCCCCAGCAGCGCAGGGGCAGGGAATGGGGGTGCAGTCAGTGCTGCTGATTTTTCCATCTTCGGTGGGGGAAGCTTCTGGAACTTGTCCCCCCTGCTCCATCGTGGTCCCCCTCTCACAGGAGACAATCCTCCACAAACTTTCTCTGACGTGAGTCTCTCCCATGGGCCGCAGTGTTCCCCACAGTGATCCGGCATGGGACACCAACTTTCTCTGACTGGATTCCCTCCCACGGCTGCAGCCCTTCCCGAGCTGCTCTGATGTGGGACACCCCCGCATGCTGCAATCCTCCCAGTGCTGAATGAGAGCAGCAGGTCTACCTTTTCCCACAAGACCCCGGCCTTCTTTGGGCACAGACACCTTGATCCTCCAAGTAAAATACAGGCCATAAATCAGTGTCTGCTCCACTGCAGACCTCCATGGGTTGCAGGGAGGGCCGCCCTGCTGTCTCACCACAGGATACAGGGGGGTCTCTGCTCTGGCACACCTCCCCCCTCCTTCTTCCTCCCTTCCTCCACTGACCTTGGTGTTCATGCAGCTGCAGCAACTCCTCCTCACAAGTCCCACTGCTCGTCACCACGTCCCTTCTTAAATAAGTTATCGCAGAGGCGCAGCTGATTGGCTCAGTTTTGGTGCAGAGGTGGAGCTGACTTGGAGCTGGGGGAGCTTCAGGAAGCTTCTCACAGGGGGCCGCCCCGATAGCCCCCTCCCCTGCTACCGAAAACCCCACCACTCACTCCAACCCAGGACAGAGTTGCTCTCTAAGTTATGTTTCAGCAGACCAAAAAGTATACAACGTATGGTGGTTAAAATGCTTTAACTGGAAAGTAGCAATAAACTCTAATTATTCCTTCTAAGTCTTAGACCCTTTCAACAACTTCTTGCTATTTTCTATTATATTCTGGTAAACTCTTACCAGCAAGTTTTCCTTTCTACAGTCTAACACAGTCAGGCTCTGACAGTTTACTAGAGTGTCCCTTCAGAGCTCTGGAGCCTCCTAAATCTGTGAAGACTATGGGATAAGGGAGAGAAACTAAACACACTTAAGTTTGCACTATTTGTGAATGGAGCACTTGATCTTCCCATGCATTTTTTTAAGATTTAACATCATACAAAAATTTCATAGAATCATAAAATCATTTGGATTGGAAAGGACCTTTTAAAATTACCTAGTCCAAAACCCCTGCTGTGGGCAGGGACATTTTTCACTCGATCAGGGTGCTCAAAGCCTCATGCAACCTGACTCTGAACACTTCCAATGATGGGGCATCCAAAACTTCTCCAGGCACCCAGGTCCAGTGTCTCACCACCGTCATCATAAAAAATTTTTTCCTTACATCTAATCTAAATCTGCTTTCCTTCAGTTTAAAACTGTTGCTCCTTTTCCTGTCATTGGTAGAAGGAATGCTTTGGTAGAAAGTCTCTGTCTGTCTTATAAGTCCACTTCATATATTGAAAGGCAATAATAAAATCTCCCTGGACTCTTCTCCTCTTTGGAAAAAAACTAAGAGAAAAATAAATGAAAAAATGTGTTCTCATAAAATGGCCAGATAGGAATTTAATTGATTTCGAGGCTGAGAAAATAATACAGTAACATACATTAACAACTATCTGATAATTTACTGTAAGGTGCTCAGTTGAGTTGGCAGTGTTGTGAAATCAAGATAGGAGACTGGATGTATTCTGCAATTTTTAGATCATGTCTAAGACATGCACAAAATACAGCCACTCATCACTGCCTTCCTGAACATGGTGTCTTTACTTGGAATATTATCCTGCCTGTATTTTCCTCTTCTTCAGAATGAACACTGTGGGCAAATGCATATTTTGAGCAGACCTTATTAGATTTGACACCTGGCTTATTAATAAAGGATATGTCTGTAAATTAAGCATTTTCAGTGTTTTCACAACAAAAAAAATTATTACACCAGCTTTCCCTTTAGTAAATCACTTCTTGTAAAATAATTTGAGAACCACTTGTAGAAACAGTTTAACGATAAGAAACAATTCAGGCTATCAATAGATGGAATAAATGTGACCAGTAATGAGGCAAATTTAGGTGTATTCATATTTGGAGGAATCTTATCTTAAACCTCAAAAAGGCCTTGAGTCCATGATGTGTACTAAGAAAATGTATAGCAACTGGTGTTCTTATGGTCTTTATTAGTTAAGGAACCAGTATGCACCAATAATGTATATTTTTTTTTTTAATATAAATATACTTTCTTTCTTTAACATGTGTTACTGGTATAATAGATGACAGGTAGTAGATAATAAGCCTTGGTATAAGGTAACGTTCATACGGGGAATCAAATCTCCTGAACAGGATGTTTGATAGCTGTCCCATGGCAAAAGGAGTCTCTTGAAAAGGTTCTTGCAGCAGCATCTTTAGCTGGGTTGGTAGAGTTCCTCAAAATATTTGTTTTGCTCAACAGGCTATGGTCTTACTTGACTGCCCCTGTCTTATCCAAATACAGACAGTCCGTTAAATATCTTAACTACATGGAAAGGACTGTTCTAGATGCCATTCATGCAGCAACAGCTTCTATTGAATATTATGTCTTATCTATGCACAACTTGATCACTTCTGCAGCAGGAATCACAGAGGGCAGCCTTTGGGACACGCCACCCACACTGAAAATCAACATATTTAAGTATACTAATCAGATGTGACACATCAGGAACTTCCTTGAAGAATTTCTAGAACTGACCAAAAATTACCACCTGGGTTTCTGTAATAGCCAAATACTTAATTGCAAATGTTCCACCTATCACCTAGTTTCTAGTCCAAACTCCATCTATTATCTCATCTATACAAGTGACTGATATCTCACATACACAGGTGACAGAATTAATGACTCAAGTGAATTGAATGAGCATAGAAGCACAGCCCCCATACCCAGCTACACCCAAATTATAACTAAAGAACGACTTGATTTTCATATTTTCATCTCACTTATAATTTAAGTCCTGTGGCTGTTGACACACAAAGATTGGTTTTATTTGGGCTGGGCTGTTTAAGAATATGTTTCTCTCGTAAATCCTTACCTATGTTTCATGTAATCTATCTCCTTAAAGAAAATAAATACTTGAGCAGGAGCTAAACTCAAAGAAGGGAGAAAATTGCATCACCCAAAACAATATGGCAATGGTTTGACATAGGTAGCACCTGCAAAAATTATGAGCGCATTCCTAGCAAGGAACATGGCTGTGGAGCAGAACTGAGCCACACTTCAGAAAACACACAGGAATAACCGACCTGTGAAGCTGAAAACAGGCCTACTTAAGCAGCCCGGAAAAACATTAGGAAGATCCATAACCAAAAGGGGAAAAGACTGTCACAAGCAATTTCTTGTACAGAGATCGAAAGAGAAGATATAGAAAGCAAAGCCTTTGAGCTAATGCTCCTTGCCCTTGTGTAGAAGAGATGGTTGGGCTTCATTTGTAAAACAAAGTATGGTGGAAATGTTTCTGCTGTTTCTAAAGCAGTGGGACAATTCTACTGTATTGTATTTCTAGCAATACTTTTGATCGTGAAAGAAGTGTTTAGCACACTCTGATTAGCCCTACTACACCTTCTGCTAATGCCTAAATTAAACAGGATTGGATGTGAGTTTTCAGTCTATGGAGGTTAGCGTTTTTAGTGTGAAGAATCACACCTGCAGGACTGAATTGCATGCATTGGATCTGGGAGACTGAATTCTGTGTTTAATTTAACAACTGACCAAAACCTGTGATTTTTAGAAAAAATAGGTAACTCCTAAGCATAATTTTCTTAATCATCATAAGAATTTTCCATCATAAATACTTTCACCAGGGGTATTTTATAAGCTATTTATTGCTTTGTAAAACATTTGCATCAAGAAATGAGAAGTACTATAGAATTTCAAGTCAGTATTTTTGTATGCCTTGAGCTATACTGTATCATTTCTGAAGTACATATGTATGGTTCAAAAATATATTTGAATAGATGAAGTGGAAATCAACTTCAGTGGTTTAGACTATCTGTAAAATCAAAATATGGTAGAAAGGTATTTTTAATTATGAAATTGAAGGAGATCTGTGTTTAATATAAATTTAATTACTATCCTGTAGCCATATATGGTATAACTATCCAGTATCAAGAAAATCTGGCACCAAAAAGCAACTGAAAAGTGCTGCCTCTGTTCTTTATTTTCACTGATCAGAGTGGAACCGGAAAAAAGATATCAAAAAAACTTCAAAAGGAAAGAGAGATGAAACTATCACCTGCTTTCTGGTGCAATTGCATTTTCAAAATTACTCTCCAGCCACTCATGTTTCAAGACTGTGATTCTAAACCTAGAATATATAATGATTTGACATATATTGCAGGAAAGTATGACTTCCCTATACCAGTTGCACAAATTTTACTGTATGTTTTTTGCTATTAGTACAGGTAACTAGGATCCTCTTTTTATATAAGTTTCCATATATTACCATAATAGTAGCTTTATGCCTCATAGTTACTTGCTTTGTTTTTCATTCCCATTTTATAACAGCATGCCTAAAGCCCATCAATATTCAAGTTCGCACTTTAAAATGAAACTATAAATTTCAATTTGGAGAAAATAAGCCCTTATTCAGGCTCATAAGTTTTAAATAACACATTACCATTGGCTACATTAAGTTTGCATTTCTAATGTTATTTTATGCATTTGACAATAGATGTTCCACTCTGCTCAGTAGTGGAGAGCAAATGCATGTGAAATGTAAGTCTGCTTAAAATGTAGGAATTTATTAGAGCTGTCAGTCAGCAGTGACATGAGAGTTAAATTATTTCTGAAGATATTTGAGTTGATTTTTGCACTTTCCATTGTCTTTATCCTCTGAACTTTGAGTATAAATAGCTCTTTTAAAAGGTTTTCTTCCTAGGTTGGTTAGTGCTTCCTAAAGTCAAATAAAATGAAATGAAAAATAGAATAGTAGATACACAAAGTACTTCAGGAAATAGCTAGTCATCATTTAAAAAAAAAAATATTTATATCAGTCTCAGAAGAACCAGATTACTTCTTTTTTTGTTGTTGTTCAATTTAGTTTATTTAGGAAAAATGGTGACTAATTCATTTTTCTTTTGAATGCTTTCATTTCAAGTGAAAGGTATGTACTGGTGGTCAAGTGGCATCTTTTGAAACTGTGTCAATATTAACTGTGAGATAAATTAATATAAAATTCCCTCTGCTGCAGGACTAATAACAAGGAAATTGTGTGAAAGCACTACATTTTCTAGCAGGAGTGATTCCTATTCTTCTTCACAGCTTTTCTTGTTTATCGTGTGGATGGGCTATTAGAACTGATCTGTAGAAAAAACATTCCTTTTCTCTTGACTCTCCTTTTGTGATTGCCTGATGCTACTCTCTGCATTTCTGAAGCCTGTTTTCTTGTACAGAAATTGGAATGAAAAACAATTAGCTCCCTTATGAAATATTACATCTGTAGGCCAGTACAATCATCGTACCTTGATTCATTTTGGTTGTTAACATAGGAGCTTTTGCATGTCTAGAATATCAAATGTCAAGAATGAAATCTCTTTGCACAGTCTCCTAGAACTAAGAAACTATCTGCATAGGTCCCATATACTATGTCTGTCAAAAAAAAAAAAAAAAAAAAAAAAAAGAAAAAATTGTTTTTTGCTAATTGATTAGTCAAAGCAGTTTATTCTTAGCTCAGGTGTCAGGACATAGCTAAAAAGTTAGTAAAGAGGTGCAGTGACAGATTTTGGACTCTTGCATTTGTGTAAATATGATCATGCTAAGGAAGAAGAAAATTCCACAGCACTGGCATAATTTTTACTTTATTGCTATGTGATGATAGGAAATTCCTATGGTTACTTGGACTGCTGAGATGTTTTCACATTCAAAGGTCAAAATTCAGTCATAGCATAAATAGATGAAACTTCACAATGTAAATTTAGTCTGAATATAACTGAATAAAGAAAATGAGTGCATTTTCTTCATTCAAGTGAATAATGCTCACACAGTGATTTACACTGAATACATAAATTTGTCATGCATTTTTCCATTATAGGCATAACTCTGTTTCCAAAAAGGGTATTATAACCAGAAAGCATATGGTAGTAGCTCTAAAGTAGCTGGAAATGCCTTGCTTACAATTCTAATAGAGAAATTCATCAAAAAATCTGTAACAGGTTAGAAAAGGCTGACTGCCATCTTTGCTGAACAACTAGATTTCCTCAAAACTCACATTAGATTTTCTAGATACCTTTCTGGATTATAGTAACCTGGGTATGGATTGTCTTTAAGTAGATAAACAGATGCAGAAGAGAAAAAATGGTATGATTTTGGACTCAGAGAGGTGATGAATAGATTGATGTGGAACTGGATTCACGTCCATGCTAGAGCTGAGGCATACTACTGAATTAACATGCATTTATATTGCATTAATATACAAACTGTTATAGGCTGTTTTAAACACCTGTATGCATTTTCACAGACGTCACAACCATGATTCTGAGCCTTTTATGCATGCTAAGATATCAAAAAAATACATTTATTTGTGGCTAATGAACTGACAGGAGTCCAACATACGAATCTGAATAATAGTTACACTGAATATCTGCTGAGGAAGAAGATTGTTTCACAGATTTTAAGAAATCAATTTGTAATAGTATAGAAATATGGGTCACTCAGAAGTGAAGCTATTAATTTATTCTCTTCTGGTATTATTCCAAAAGAATGGGCAAGAGCATTTCAAGACTTTCTGTTAGGGAGCACAGCTGGGACACTAAATAAATGAGTCCTCAGACTAACTTAGATGAGGTACATGCCCACATTACACCAAGGAAATTCAGGCTCTGTGTTTATGCGACTACAGTAATTCAGAGTTCTCATGTAAGACATATAGTTGACATGGTGGAATATTTGCTGTGGTAGCAGGAGGTTTGTGCTGTGGCCTCTGGCCTGATGCAGAAGAAAGCAGAATTTAATTTCGCAGCACAGGTTCTTCTGAAGCCCTGTTTCCTTGATATTCTGCTATCCTTACACACCTCTCCATCTGTGTCTCTGGGCAAGGACCCTGGCAGAAGGTGGGACTGGCTCTTCAACAGTGTGGCCAAAACTCACTCTGGACTCCATTAAATTGATCTTGAACTTCAATGTGACTACAAGGCAATACACAGGTGTCTATAGACTCATGCTGAATCAAGGTCTTCAAAGGAGCTATCCCCTTCATACTGTGGATATTGTTACATGAGGGACTGATTCATCCATTCTTAGAAAAAGAAGGAAGGTCACAAGGATTAGAGTGTCTAAAAGACAAAAGTCTAATAGTAAATAACATTAAGATGCAGAAGTGATTGTATCAGGTGTGTAGTCTGAACAACATCCACGGCCAGTGCCTTGAGTGTCTGGATTTTCATGGTTAGATTATCACTGTATCCCCAAGCCAAAACATTTAAAAAGTGGAAGTTAGACTACACAGTGCAGGAGAAATCTGTAATGAGCAGCAACAGTCTAAAATTAACAGCCACAAGGTAACGTGCTGTATGACCCAAATATCTACATATGGGAAATGTAGATGTTTTGACAGACACTGGTGAAACTAAGGAAAAGGTGACCAGTTGAAAGCTTCATCTTCAGTCTTCCCTATTTGAATCATTCCACCAAGCTCTCAGCCAAATCATTTAATAGACAATGACATTATCCAGATATTGTATTGCAAACCCATCATGACTGCAAGAACCTGCCTGGTTGTAAATCAAAACCTTTTTCAGACAGTGGAAACAAGGATAACTTGCTTCAAGTGATGGAAAAATATTGTACACAGGAATCTGATAATGCCAGTAGCAGAGGTCACATGCACTAGGGTAATTTCAAACCATTTGAATAAACACAGCCACTGTTCCAAGTAAAATCCAATAATAGATGTTGCAAAGAAAGCCATCTCACATGAATACTTGAGACTTTGATGTTTACTGGAAATAAAGCAGGCCAGGAAAGAGTGATTATTCGAGAGAGTGTATACCAGAGTGTGTACAGGTATCTTCTTTTTCTGTAAATCTTGCGATGTTCAGTAATATTGCCTGTTGTTATGCTGATAGTACTATCAGTTAGTAGAACCCAAGCAGCCATGTTTGCTCCAGAATTTTCTGCTGTCACGGTTTTATAGGGCTATCAGTAGTTATAAAAGATATATAGCATTTGGAGAACAGGGGTGTGTTGCTGTAGCAGCAGTCTAGCTCCTGAAAGGCTTCCTGAAGAAAGAGGAGATCCCCTTCACCTAAGGCATATTTTTGCACACAGGTGTTTCAATGCTGCATTTCACAAAAAGAGTTGTCACCAGTAGATATGACCAATTTTAAACACATTTGACTGCCACTAAGTCAGTTGACGCACAGACTCCAAAATGAGGTCAAAGAAAGTGGTATTACTGAGCTGAATTGATCAGGGAGAAGAAAGATCTTACCGTGAAGCTAACCGGGAACAGACATGTCATCCATGTCTTACTCTCAAAACCTGTTTTGTTTTATTTTGTTTAAACGATTGCAGAAAACCTGTGGAAAATGGCACCAACAGATGATGAAAATTGTCACTTGAGTTCCTAAAAATGAAATCACAGAGGTCAAGAGCTAGGGGGACTTACACAAAACCTGCAAATGTGCAAATGCCATATCACTTTTTCCTTCTTCTTGTTTAAACAATTTCTGATATACTAATCTAAAAATGTGAAATGACATTTTCTTTTTTAAATCCAATCTAGAATGTCAATATGATGACAATAGCTGGAAATCTGATGAGTTTGCTGCACATTTGAGAGCTGATGTGATATGGAACAGATATGTCTGGTGAGCCTATGCATCCTATCTGGAAATCCTACGCCACAGTGCAACACCATTGGTTTTAAAATGGCCCTATATGCCCGAAACATAGTTCTCTGCAATCAATATAACAGCACTGGCATGTCTACTTGATGTTTCCAAGCACCCTTTCCTGTGATCAGCTTGTCACTGAAGTAGCACAGCTGTGTAGATACTTCTTTAGTCTCCTCTAATCCATTATGAAATACAGTAGCAACGACACTAAATTAACTTTACTAAAGACATTAAATGACATTAAGTAATACCAGTGCTATATGACAATAATGACTATGGGGAAGAAGGCGCTAACACTTTCTTGATATTTCTTCCTCACAAGCTTTCCTTAACAACCCACTTCCCCAAATTATGAAGCCTGAGCAATCTCTGCATTTAGATAGCCATACAAGTGTGATCCTCATCTTTGCCTTCCTCTCTGTGCTATATTCACTTGTCCATGACCTCAAGGAACATTTGCCACTTAAGTTGTTCAGTTTATTGAGCTCTGCAACGGATACTGCAGAGCAGTATCAAAAACAAAAAAAAAAGTCTCTGGACTGAGCTATTCTCTGATGAGATGGCTCTATATCATGTGAAAATTGCTAATCATCAAAAAAGTATTGTCAAAACAAAAATGGAAAAGAATGGATTTCTACCTTCCTTGTAACAGCATGTTACTAACCTCTAATAAAAGTATGGCTGGAAAAAAATAAGGAAAAATTCTCAGACATTTGAAAAACTGTAGACAAGTATTTCCTGTCATACATGAGAGTAATTGTATTTTCTATTTTCTGAATCTTATATAAACCTTTTTAAAAGTGTTTTGGTTGGGTTGTTTTGTTTTTGTTTTGGTTTTTGTTTGTTTGTTTGTTTGTTTGTTTGTTTGTTTGTTTTTCATTTTTAGCTACTGCAGATGAAAAGCTGATACACTTATCAGTCAAACTGGAATATATATTAGGTACACTGAAAAGTGATGCACTATAGATAGTTCTTGATTTTTCCATTCTAGCACTGAGATGAAATACAACTGATTCAGTGGAAACTACAGAGTGGTTCCTGAGGGATCAGAACAACTAGATGGATAGGACAGAGGTTAATGAAAAGGATATGATCCATGGCTGTAAATAAGGCAAGATTTTGAAAGGTATTTAGACACCTTAGCTACTTTCAAGTCACACCTGAATATTATTCTTTTTGAAAGCACAGTGGTTGAATACCACTCTACTGGATACAGATACTTTAATATTTCTGATCTTTAGTCACCATCACAGAAACAGACATTTTCATCAGAATTCAAACTTTATTTTACTTTTGCTCTGACTGTTTTCAAATTTAGTTTACAGAGGCTCCCCTGAACTGAAGGAACAAAATTGTGAATTCTTCATTAAATGGGCATGTTCCAACAGTATAGGAGGATAGAAAGCCAGTCTATCTCCTAGGACAACTTCCAGAATTAATGACTTAATTCATGACTCCATTCAAAGACTAATAAGGTTCTAGACAAGCATATGAGTCAGAGAAAGTCACAGCTCAATAAATAATTAGATATCTAATAGTGAAAATATGCATTTTAGGCTAAAACCATAAAGGGTATGAATGTTACACTGCTGAGTATTGCAGCATCTGATTTTTAAGAGACTGACCACTAATCTGATAACACAACGATTATAGTACTTATCAGAGTGTGAAAAATAACTTGGATCAGCTTCCTCCACATCCTGAGGACTACAAAGTCCTTCCCTACAAACTTACCAGAACCACCACAGTGGAAGGGAGAATTCCTGTGGCCTCATTTTGAAGCTGTTACAGTGCTGAAGCTGTTATACCATGGAGTAGGTTAATATTTGTTGTATGGAGGATGTGTTAGTGTGTGCTTTTTGGGAATCATGACACAGACTTCCAAACCAGGTCTTGGTGTATATTAATCAAGTTTTTGATATTTTGATGTCAAATTTTGATATTTTGAAGAAAACAACTGGAGATTCCAGATCTTATTCTAACTAGTGGAAGGAGATGACTGAGAACAGGCAGCCTTGAGCTGGAGTGACCATAAAATTAATATACTCATGATCCTGAGGAAAAGGAGGGAGGGTAGCAGGGAGAGAGAGAGACACACACGCAGCTTAATGGTAAACAGCATAATAAGAAAAAATGGATTTCAGGAAGTCATGATTCTGTAAATTCAAGTGATTTTAGGGAATTTCTTATGGGAAATAAGCATAAGGGGAAAAAGCATTTAAGAAGACTTTTTTCTTATTATATTTATTAATTGATACTAATGGCACAAGTACAAGCTATCCCAGTGTGGAGAAAAAATAGAAATATATTGAAGAGATTAAGCTGCCTAAAATATGAATACTTTATTGACCTCAAGGATAGTAAGGCAGTATGTAGGAAATAGAAATGTCAGTTTATTAAGGAGGAGTACAGAAGATAACTCAAGTATATAAGATTCAAAATGTAAAGAATGAGAAATAGTAATACATTACATTTAAGATTGTGATAGTTGTACATGTATATCAATAATAATATCACCTAAAATGTCAGTTGACCAAGAAGGAAGGCTATTACTATATGACACACAAACCCTAGCTGCTTCAGACTCCCTTAAAAAAATTGAAATGAGAGAGTAGCAATTAATGAAACACAGTTAAAAAAAAACAAACCAAACCAAACCAACCAAACAAACAAAAAAAAAAACAAAACAAAACAAAAACAACCCCCCCCACCAAAATAAAAACAAAACCAAACAACAACAACAAAAAAAATAAAAACAAAACAAAACAAAAAAACAAACAAACAAACAAAAAAAAAAAAAAACAAAAAAAAAACCAAAGAATACAATATCTACCTAGGACAGGAATAGAGCATACTTGGGGAAATCAGATACTTTAAGTCATGTGGACCATGTACATCATCATAAATTACTGAAAGGTTCAACTACAGCGGTATAAATGCTGTTAGCAATGATCTCTGAGATCTTAAAGGATGGGAACAGTACTGAAGACTGGAACAGTGCAGATGGACTGCCCATCTCTAAAATGAGACAGACATTCTAAAAGGAGGAAGAAGAGAATTATAGATCAACAAGTTTAATTTCAGTGCTCAGAAAACTACTGAACCAAATGATCCAACAAACTATTTGTAACCTGGAAACTAACAGAAAACTGAGTAGCAGCCAGCATGGATTTGTCAAGAGCAAAAAAATTTCCTTCTATTACAGAGTAGTAGACCCTGTGGACAAAGCAGAAGCAGTAGATATATTTTTGACATTAGAAATTTTTTAACATTGTGCACATGGCATTTTCCTAAGCCAGTTACAAAGACATATTTTAGAAAAAAAAAAGCTACAGTGTTAGTAAAAAACAGGTATCAAAGGTTATCATTCACTGATAAAATCAAACAGATCATCTGTAGTCCTCAGGATTTCCTTTTGTGACACAGATGATGGAATATATATTAGGTGAGTGGGAAGCAACACAACCACAAAAGCTTCAGAAAGCAGGAGGATAATGCAAAATTGTCTTGAAACACTAAAAAAAAAGTCTGCAAATAATAATAGATTCATATCTATACAAAAAGAGAGGTGCTTATCTATTGTAAAACCAATATGGGAAGAAAACTGGTTATATAAAATTTTTGCAGAAAGAAATCTGGTGTCACAGTAATAGCAAGACAAATATTAGTCTACGTTCAGAACTGTGAAGTTATATCATTGCTAAACAAGAAAAGGGATCAGGAGGATAACCCAGAAGACACATGAAGTCATCCTGCTCTATTACTTCTAAGCTCTCAGAGGTCCAGCTGGAGACCATATGCAGGAGAGAAACACAGAATTTAGAGGTTTAAAAAACATTATCCATGAGGGAAAACTGAAGTTACTAGTCTTCATTATGCTGCGGAAGAAAGTGGAGACAAATCATCAGTCTTCTAATAAATAAACAGAATAATCTCTTTTCCTTGTCCCAGATGAGGAACATAAGAAATAACAGACACAAATGAGAGCATACTTACATTTAAATTGGAATAATTGAGATTTAGGTGGGGTTTTTGAAAATATCTTCTATGGCTATAGTTTTCAGCTGTGAACATTTTTAAGAACAAGCTAGACAAGCGACATATTTGCAATGACATATTTGATCTCAGCTACAGTAGGGAAATGATCCAATGAAGTCACTACCTGTCATACTCTCCTACAAAGGAGGGATGTTGCCAGGGAAAGTGGTGTAATATACACCACTGCAAATCTGTGTTTCACCTATTCTTTCAACAAATGGAAGACATAGTCCATCAGGACATTGCTTATACTGTAGCAAAAGGGTTTTTTTTTTAATAAATACCTATGGAGTAATATTACATTTATAATATAAAGAAAAACATCAATCTGCAGTATTAATTTGACTTTATTATGTTTTTTTATTTCCACTTTGCCATGCCTCACTACCTTATTAGCAATGTAAAGATATGAATGCAGAAGTGCTCATTTTATCATGACAACATTCAGTTTTGAAGCTAATCTAAAATAAAACCCAGTGTATGCACAGAAAACTCAATTATGAAACAAAAGGCATCCAGTATGAAATTAAGGTAGTACATTCCATGTTTTATGTTCTGGCATTGTAGATTGTTACAGGGGTTTTTTGCTGATAAACCTCAAAAAGCTCACATAGCCAAGAGCAGCTCTAATGGACTGAATCTAAAATTACTCACTTTCATCTGCTGAAACAAATTGGTTTAATATACAGTTGTTTGTTTTCAAATACATTAAAAACACTTGTGCCAAACAAAATTATAGGCTGTGTTTGTTGTTTGCCTAGTATATTTTTGGAAGGTGGGGGAATAGGAGGAGGAAAGACAGTGGGTGGAGTTTTCCCTACACTTGCCAACATCAGACTAGATAGCATTAAGAAGATGTAACACACAATATGCATGCAATGTGTCTGAGTTACACAGGCGTAAAGCTTTTTCCTTCCATTTTTTAATGTTTGACCATGTGTGACTGAAAAGTTCTAACCTGTTGGGCATTGCAAGATAGTATGCAAATAGGCCAGCTAGTGACAAAGGACTACAGTAATTCACTTTTTTGTTAATCAGGGTGTGATTATCATTTGATTCTTTTGAACTGCATCCAGCTTGCTATTCTGTCTCAACTTCAAGCAGGTGTTTTGTTGTTGCCAGGCCATGAACACAGCCCTGTGCCTGAGTCTTTCAAGTGTGCTAGCTGTGCAGATGAATTTTGCCTGCAAACTTTCCTCAGGCAATGAACTGACTAGTGCAACATGCTCACAGCAATGTTAATCTAGCTCAGGGACATGCACTGCACATGAAAGACTATTTTTACCCTAATTTTTAATTGATATATTTTGCCCACTGCAAGTTTCCTCTCTCTCAATATCTCTCTCCCTCTCTCTCTGTCTTTATATCCACTTTTTCTTCTTCTTTTTTTTTTTTTTTTTTTTTTTTTTTTAAGGCATCAAATGGATTGGAGTGAAATGAAACTACAGTAGCTGGCGGACACAAAGAAGAAACAAGGGTGAAGTTAAATAAAATATGAGAGGGTGGATGCTCAGCAAAGACTTCACCTTTGATTTTAAAGATTAGATAAATTGGAAAAGTAATAATCAGTAAATTGAAAAGTGGGGACCATTATGCATTAGCATTGTGACTAGCATAACAAATCTCTTTTATTTATTTATACATCAGGATGGTACAATATTTTATATTATACGATGGCTTAGAATGTCTTGTGGAAAGGGGTCACAATGATACATTTTAACACTGCAATCCTAGTAACA
Source organism: Tyto alba (assembly GCF_018691265.1). Classification (NCBI taxonomy): domain Eukaryota; kingdom Metazoa; phylum Chordata; class Aves; order Strigiformes; family Tytonidae; genus Tyto; species Tyto alba. The sequence continues at coordinate 24,913,541 of NW_024881301.1, forward strand.
AATATTTGTAAAGTAATATGATTCAATGATATTTAACACAAACTGTTTTGAATATCAGAATCTTTCAGACTTGTTCAGAACATGCCTCTTAAATGTAATTTGCCATAATTGATTAATATTTGATTAATCTATTTCTATACTATGTGTTGGTCTTAGCTTTTATGCACTGATTATTGTCTGGACTTCAATTGAAAATGTATGCACATACATTTTATTATTTTACCATCATGGATGTAAAACACAATCTAGAATAAAAATACAGCCATCTGTATGCTGACTACATAATACCCCCTCTTAACTTTTAATGTCTTATATTCCAAACTCTTATAAAACAAAAATCCGAAAGGATAATTTGACAAAAGAGTTAGGAAAAATCAGGAACATAGTTTCAGAGCCGTTTATTGTACTGTTCATGAATTTTCCATCTCTACTCTATATATCCACAATATTTAATACTGGAAATGTTTAATGGGGAAAATATACCTTATATTGTCTGCTTTTTGCCATTCACTCTTAAATAGTCAAAACTGAGTTCTTTGCCTTTCCTTTGTACAGTAAAATACAGAGCTCCCTCTCCTCTTCTGTTTCCTTGAAAACAGTTTGCCCCAGAAGTTCTTGTTCATCCCATTTTGTGTCTGTCTTTCCTCTCATGGTTCCAGGCAGGAACACCACTGACTCTCCCCAGTCTTGCTCGGTGAAGAACATCAACTCCACGTCAAGCAGATGCGTGTGCAGGAGAATGTCCAGCACTGTCTGTAGGGAACATGGTGGGAAGCTGAAAATCTAAAGCAGAGGGATGACCTTCTTTTGACACTTTTGGTGTGTGCTATTTGTAAAAGGGTAAAAAAATCAAGCTACATTATGGAGAGAATGAACAAAGGAAAAGGAAGATGTGTGATATAGAAGATCTGTGATACAGGAAAGGAAAGTGTTAGCACTGCTAGCAAGACAGCCAGGTGCTCTTCCAAAGAGGAATGATTAAGCTTGAACTGGGAAGAAAATACCCGTATATTTTGTAAACTCAAGAAATACCAGCTTCAGAACTTCTAGACACTGTTCCAAGCATATCTGAAATGTTTGGGGAAGGGTTATTTGCTGGTGGGCTGCTTTGGTGTCTCAAAAGGCATATCACTAGAGTAAGCTGGTCATTACATTCTTTGCTATTCCTTGTGTGCATCAGCATTATAAACATATTCCAACATATTCTCTCCTTACTGCGCATATATTTTAAGATACAATTCTTCCATTTTTGAGACAAATGCAATGTTTATGATCTTCTTATGTACTTGGTTAATTTCAGATGATTTTGAGACCTTATTTATTAAAATTAGAAAGGAAAAAAATAATTTAATGCAGATTGTTACAATGGTACTATTTTGGATGATATTTTCAAATATCTTGCACAATTAGTTACTCATAATATTGTCTTTAACATCATATAAATTAACATACATTATAGTAGGGTGTCTGTGCTACTGAGTTACAGTATATTCATACAAGTGACTATGATTTAGTGAATTAAGAAAATTCACTCAATATCCATCACTGTTCATAAAAATAATTTGTACTCAACTGAATTAATTTTAAAAGTTATTTTCATTTTAAGAAATTCAGCCCATTTTATGAATATCTTTTCAAGTATAGTATAATTTTATCTAAAGTGAACTATTCCTAGAAGTAATAATCACCACAGAAATATACTCACAGTTACATGACTGACATTCCTAATCAGTGAACAAAACCATTGTTTGGTTATAAGGGAAGATGGACTTGGACTTTTGTTTTACAGTAGTGGAGTTGGGATGGCAGCAGTGGTTGTAGGCATCTCTGTGCTCATCTTCTCTTCCCTTGTAGCACATCAATACTGCAAGTAGTGGTGCAAAAAGGATCAAAAAACCAAGGTGTTCAACATAACCACCCTTTTTGTACATTTTGTTTTCATTTGCTTTGTGTTGTTTTTTACATAGATCAGTTCACTAATCCACTGCGTGGTGGAATCACGTCCCGAATGCGGGAGCATGCAAATAAGCTTCCTCACCCCATTCAAGTGCTGCAGCCTTGGGTTTATGTTGGAGCTGTGCCATAACATGCTGTTTTATGACACAGCTAATCTGATCTGACAGCTAACTGCCACCAGACAGAGCGATTTTCCCTCTTGTTTTTCCTCCCAGCCCTGGCTTTGTGTGCCTGCCTCCCCTCCTGCCCTGGCAGTGGTGCTCACCTGACTCCCCAGGGGTATGGCTCATTGGACTAAACTGACAGAAAACTACTCCTTCTTTTTTGGGGCATCCTGTCTGCCCCCAGGATTGGCTCAGTGGAGGGCCAGGTGAGTGCCAGTGCCTGCCAGGGACAGGCAGGCAGAGGGGCAAGGGACACAGGGGGCAGCCTGTGGTCAGTAGCGAACCCCAGGGTCCCTCCTCTGTACCTACACCCTTCCGTGAAGCAGTAGAGCAAATCAGCAGTACAGCTGCTGACCTCCAGGTAGCTGGTTTATAATGTTCACTATTTCTACAGTTATTTGATTTGGTTTTGTTTTGTTTTGTTTTGTTTTGTTTTGTTTTGTTTTGTTTTGTTTTTTTTAAAAAAAAAGCACCCATAAAAAAATGGTGAAGAACACAGTTAGAAGCTGCCAAAGGCAGAGCAGTCCCAACATGGATTTAAGATTATGGTAAAGTGTAAACAGGATATTTTCTTGGGTATAATCTTAGAAATTATATGCACAAGTGTACCTTATTGGCTTTTATCAAGCCTCTCAAAGAAAATGGGTGATTTGAAATGGTACTAGGCTGCCAAAATATATCTCAAAATATGAAAAAAAGCATTTAGGCTTATTAGGAACATTTCACAGAAGTGAAATGTCTTATTTCCACTGAGTATGGTGTCCTGTGGACTGAGTCCTAGATTCATCAACCTCATCATGGATTTGCTCACTATGAGTTGTCACCCCACAGAGTTTTCCAGGGGAAGGCTAAGGTGAAATAAAACAGCCCATGACATGGGATTGTTTCTCATTATGTGAGTAATTGCTCTTGGCCAAACTTCTCTCTGCTTGCCTTTTGTGAAAAAGCAAAATGTAAAGCAAATAGTCCCAGGTGAAAAGCTGTAAAAATTGTATTGAGTAGAAATACATCACTAAAAAACCACCCTTTCAGCCATTACATAGGGTTCTGCTTTGGCCTGCTTTGCCTTGTACTTTGCGTTCTTCTCTGCCTGCAGGGATTTCTTGATCAATACTGAGGACTTCTAAACAAAAGCTCCCCATAGGTTTATTTATGGCCACCTAAAGATTTCTTTGGAGTAGTCAGACACAATTCCAGTTTGAAGAGTACACTACTTTTTCTTTATTCAGAAGTAGGTTTTTATGCAACTGGAGTAGGAATTACTATAAATTAAGATCTAAGCCCCAATTTGGGAGATGACTGTTGTAGCAGTTACTGTTGAAGATTCTATAGATTTTTTCATTCCTTCTCTGTGATACTAAGTTACCTGCAGTGATCTGAGTCACAGACCAATTAATTTAAATCCTAAATCAGAAAAGCAAGGTTTTTCAGACTTTTCCAGGGAAATTAAAAGGATTTGCAAGTTGAGGTCATTTTCTAGTGATCTTTATCCAACGGGTGAGGATATGAATGAAGCTGAGTTGTTACTAATACCTAAACAAACACTGAATATATAACTATTCATGTACACAAAGAGTGACTGAGAAATGTAGTTACCTAAATGGATGTTAGTAATGTTAATGGATGTTAGAATACCAATAATACTAAAACCAACAACACTAATATCGTAAAAATATATCTCTGTCATAAATGGATTTCTGAAATGGGTATTGGAAAATTCTGAAGGTTATTTTCATTATCATATGTTGTTACAATATTAAAACGGATTTTGTCGTGTTCTATATTCTAGGCAAAAAGAAAAAAGAATAAGGTAAAGATAAGGACAAGGAATAGGGAAAACCAAGAGAGAAAAACAGGAAAAGGACAGAGGAAAAAGATCCCATCCCCAAAGAGAGTTGGAAATCAGTACTAAATTAAAAAATACCTGGTTCAATATACAGCTGGATACCACAGTTCAGTATACGACAGTGCAAGGCCCTCAGAAATACATATAGTATTGTTAATCATGAAGAGTTCTCTATGTAGTACTTTAGAAGCTTGACTAAAGTTTATGTATGTTCATTATCTCTGATTTTTTAATGTTAAAATGCTTTTTTAAGGACATTAAATATAGTATTTTTCTCCCACATAAACACATGTATAAATATGAATTTATATACATATTTATTACTTTTTACATATATGCAGCATACAAATTATTCATTATCAAGTTTTAATACAACACAGCAGTATGGGAATGACCATATTCTTCGCAACACATTTTGTATAGCTTTTTTATATTTTGAACATCTGGGATAAGCACAATGGGCAGGAACTGGAAAACTCTTTGGATTTGTGTCTTAAACCTAATCATTTTTAAGTATTTATTAATTATTAAATTTGCTTACATAACAATATTGCTAAACCACATTTACTTAGCAAAGATTTAGAAATTCCATCATATTAGTGTTCAGCTGTAGTTAGCAAGCATTTATATTTTTCTAAACAAAAGCTGAGGTGCATGATGGGAAAACAAATATTAGCATATCTAGACTGAACATGGCTTGTAGACTCCCTGGTGAGTAGTGCTTCTACAGCCAAGGATTATTCACACCATATACAATTAAGTTTTCCTCTAAGACTGATTCTTTTATACTGCAGATAAAAATGAGAAACTGCACAAAGTCTTCTAAAGAAATATTCACATATCTTTAATAAAGAATGTAGTTCATCTCTTGCAGGCCAGACAAACTTAGGGAATTTTATTTTATCTAAGAATGTCTAAAAGCAGAATTTGATATATAGTTTGACCTCTTTGATTGTATTTTGAGGTTGTTATTGTACTTTGCTGTCGGCTCTTTAATTAATCTTGCAGGGTCTGTAATATCATTGGGGCAGAAATAATTGCTTAAATATAAAAGGACCTGTTAAGACAGCCACATGGGAAACAGTGAAGTGGTGAAAGAGTGCACTTCTAAGATTTCCTTATTGACTGTTTGGTAAATAAATCGTATGTTTTAATTGCTCTGTCAGAAGGATCCTTCAATGAGGGAAAGGTGACTGGAGCTGAATATGGAAACACCACAGGACAGCTGTTTGGTCTGGCAAAGGGCTCTGTGCACTTGTACTATATATCCAGAGCGACCTTTCAGATTCCATGTACATAGTAACAATTAAAAGTACACAATGACTTGACAATGTTCACTGTGACAGACTGCAGGTTGGCTGCTTCCCATAACAGCCTCCCAGGCAGAGAGGAACAAAGAGCCTGGGCCCATCTGCACGCTGCTCTGAATGCCTCATGTTCCAGAGAGCGCGCTTTGTTTCTCCAAACGCCCCAGGAAGCTCTTCAACAAACAAAACTCAGAGGTCCAGAGGAGCCCAGTCAGGACATTAATATGATAATGAATTCTGGATTACCCTGACAGACGTGACAAAGAAATAGATCCTTTTGATAATAAGTTATCGGGTTGATTAGGCGGAATTTGTCTGACTCCACGACTGTTGTGGGTATTTCAACAGTGTCAACAAACCCATGCATGACATTGCTTCTGTTACCCTCTATCCCAATCCTTGTTGCTTTTTGGCAAGTCTGACCCATGCTGCTGACTGAAGGCTTCTTCAGCTGCAGTGAAAATGCTGCTACCTATCCAGGAAATTATTGTGAACCATAAATGTAGCAGCATCTCCACTACCACATGAAACAAAGGAAAATGGCTGCTTGTTGCAGGCAGTTCAGAAGAAAAATTGCAGTTAATTCAGAGGTATAACTCTGCTTTTCATCTAATGTTCCTAGGCTGAATTAACTCAGTAGACTTTATAAGAATAATTCCCAGTAATCCCACTCAACAAGGTAAGATAGATTCCTTTCTGGCCCATCAGAATAAATCTAATTCTGATTAAAATTGTACTTACTGCTGACTACTGCCAATGTGAATTAGGTGAAACTTTTTCAGGTAAAATATTGTTGTTTGGTTCATACAGTTCAAAGAAGTTGCATGATACTTCCATAATTTTCAGAAGTGGTGTACGCTGCATCACCTTTTGATTTCAGCAGAGGTTTTCATATCTTTTGGAAAGGTACTTACAGTTTTTGTCTTACTATTGATTTCTGTGATATGTCTTGTTGGCTAGATTCTCCAAAAAGCTCTAAGATAAACTTCTTCTTTTCCAAGAAAACTCAGCAGCTAAAGGACATCAACTGGCTACACATCATGTCTAAGGTCACATAAAGTACCAAAATCGGGTGGCACCAGCCATCTGTAGTTAACAGCTATTATATAAATATAAAGGAATGTGCCCTGTGTTCTGAGTGATGGAAAAAAATTGGTCATTAGCCACTCGGGAACGCCCAATTCCCCCCACAGCTTTCCAGCTGCGATCCAAGTGTGTTTAAATAAAAACTTAGCACACTTAACAAGAAGTTTGATAGAGTGTTAACAATCCTCAACTTCACGTTGAGCTGTTAACCAACAAAGTAGTCATTAAATGCTGGTAATGACTGCGTTTCTTGGGATTATTGCTTAATTATAAACTTGATAGAGTGAGTCCTGCCTTCTGACTTGGGGGACATTTTCCATTGCAGAGTTTTAACTACAAATTTTTCTTAATATACCACCTCGGTTATAAACCCTTGAATATAAACTACAACAAGAATACTGCCTTTAAAAACAGTTATTTGTACACTTCACGATTATGTTCAAACCATAACTGATATTGGATTTGCCTCAGACAGTGGATTAGCAAAGCACCACCACTGGTAACAAAAAAAATTTCAGGAAATATGGCTTTCTTGTAGAATAAAATAAACATTTCTGAAAAGGAATTCTGCATTTTGATTAACAAGGAGTATAGATCACAGGTAGCACTTAATTTCAAAAAACACCATGAAAATTATGTTCAACTGCTATAAATATTTTCTCTCTTATTCTTTTAGAAACAGCTAAATACTGTTTATAGCCTACAAGAAATTATTTCATCAGCCATGACTTTGAAAATTCCCTAGATATTGCTGGCTGCTGTGCCTTAATATTTAATAATTATTTCCCCAAATCTGTAGATACCATGGACTTATTTAAACAAACAGTTATAGAAATGTATTCAGGAAACTTTTCTCCTCTGTGCTGGTATCTGAGCATCTAAATATTCACTATCCAAATCTATGAGGAAAGATAAAGGGTGCAAAGTGTCATAGAGCCACATACTTCAAATCCCAGCACACAGGGTGGCCATGCACAGACACAAGGGGTCTAGGGAGAAAGACAACCCTATTTTTCTTTCTTGTTCATTTTCTGTATAATTCAAGTCATCATATACCACTAATATATATATAAGATCTGTTATAGAAATCATAAAGTAGCTGGGTTTTGAATGTGTGAATATACTGAATTTATTTATTTTTTTCTATAAAAAGGATTAAAATAATTAACATTAACTTAAAATTCTTAAAAATGCTTGGCACCATAAGGGCACTTAGTATTTTCAAGCAGGGAAGCAGTTGGTTAAAAAAAAAAAATGTAATCTTTTAAATTGAATCTTGTTCTGTAATTCACAAAATACTGTCTCTTAATGTTAAGTAGCTAAGAAAACTAATATATCTTTAGTCTTTTTCAGACTGTTCTTTTAGATATTAAACAACGAGAAAATCAAACAAGATTCTGTCTTTAGAAGCTATTAGATCAAACATTCTTTGAAAAGAATAACATATAGAATATATTTATTTGTACAAGATTTTAACTGAAAGTTGCACTGATAGATAGATAGATAGATAGATAGATAGATAGATAGATAGATAGATAGATAGATAGATAGATAGAGAGATAGATAGATAGATAGATAGATAGATAGATAGATAGATAGATAGATAGATAGATAGATAGATAGATAGATAGATAGATAGATAGATAGATAGATAGATAGTTTCACGAGTAATTTGTCTGCAAAATGGCATTTAAGTACTATTAGAAGTGTTTAGAAGATGGGTAAAATGGTGAATATTCAAGTTATTGTATTCATTAACTAATCAGTGACAATTGTAAAGAAGAGTAGCTTCTTTTACCAGGACAAATTATACAGCTGTAAAAGACAGAGAAGACTTGGAGCATACAAGTATTTTTAGTTTTGACATTTTGCTTCCAATTATTGCCAGTAAAAGAAAGGAGGAGCTGTTTGTTGGAAATCTGAAAGGGAAGAGACAAATATCTTTGCATGTGTAAATCCTCTTCTTTCTTCATTCAAAAACTCAAGCTTGTGTCCACAGTGGCTTGTTGGCTCAGTTCATCAGAAAGCCTGCAGCAATTCCCTGAGCCCTCATTTGTAGACATCACTTTGGCAATGGAACAATGCAGCAGATTCTCATTCTAGGGATTACGATACTATATATAAAGAAAACATAAAACGATTTACATATATTCCATGTAATTTCCCGCATTATATTTTAGGCATGGAGCAGACTTTTGAGTCTTTTAATTGGTAGATACGTCACAAGATATTAAAAGATAAATTCATAATTTACATCACAACATTTTATTTTCAAAGATAATATGCATCTCATACATTACATCTGATAGATGTCCCAGAACCTGCAGGCTGGGAAAAATGGATAAAAGGGAAGCTAATATTCTGGGGCTAAATCACTTTTCTTGCTGAATGATTGGGGTAGCATGTATACTTTCCCAACTCCATCCTCTGGTTTGCATGCACACTGTAAAAGGGCTATGGCCTAGAAGAGGAGGGCAGTCATCGTTTCCTGTCATTTTATCCTCATAAGCAAGAGGGAACAGTGGGGATGAAACCTTACCCTTGACACCTGTGGACCAGGCATGAGTGAGGAAATATTGTCCAACATTCACAGGTTTGCAACATCCTATGTTCCTACACCTTTCCAGGTGTTTCAAGATAGAAGAAGGGGAACTGTGCTTTTGAGAAATGTCTCTAATGTCATAGCTTCACAATCACAAAGATCTATGCCTCACCAGACAAATGTGCTAGTGCTGTTCTGCTCTAGATGAGAAGTAAACACATGATCACAGAGCACATTGTCTACAATGAGCAGTACCTGATCCAACCTAGATCCTGCCAGGAAGAAGCTATGTGGGATGCATTCAGACCAGCACATTTGAACCCAAACTGAATTTATTCCAGATCAGTCCCAATCTGCAACATGCAGCTGCCTTAGACCACTGATTTTGGGAGCCCCAAAGTCGTGTTTGCTGTATTGTTGGGAAATACCCTAACAAGCAACACCTCCATATCTGGGGATCTACTGTCTGATAGCTTCTTGTTCTCAGATACATGATTAAACTTAAAAACACCTCAGCTGAAAATTTCCCACCAAACAGCTTGATATAAGACCTTTACTTTAAATGGAAAATCTTCCATTTGCTTAATAATCCGTTGGATCAGACTCCTAATGGAAAAGATGGGAGGAGCTGGAAAGAAAATGAACCTAAAAACTTGTTGCTGTCACCAGCTGTGTGTGAGAAAAAAAATGTTAGCGTGCAGCCAAATGACAAAAGAGGAGATGCTGGCCTCTATATGCTCTGGAATACAAAAAAAGACATTAATTTAAATTAATGGCGTATAAATAACTTTCTGAGAAGATCTGAGCCCCTTTGCAAAGCTTTCTGTTGACACAAGCACTGTACACGAAGGGTGAGTCTCTTGAGCACAATGAGGCATGGTGTGCTTTTTCGTAGACCCATATGGCTCAGGAGCACACTGGAGGAGGAACAGGTTCTTGTGAAGAAGAGATCTGGAAGACCACAGTGACATACAAGGCTCTACCTGGAGCAGATCCAGTGGCTTCTCTCTAACGCTATAGTACTAGGAGTTACACTCAAAATCAGGCAGGCCCTCAGAGCCTGATCCCTTGCTGCAGACAAACTGGTTTTCCCCTGACTGCAGAGGATCCACAAACCCACGATGAGTGAAAGAGGGAGCATCAGCATCATCTAACTGGTTTTACATACCCTCAGTTGCCTGGCACATCATCATAGGGATGGCAGCTATGACCTAGGACTTACAGGAAAGCCACAGCTGTCTGGAGCAGCAGCAGAAAGCCAAGAAATTTGCCCTCACTGCGTGAAATGACACTAGACACCTGCATGTAGGACCGTGAATCTCTTTCTCCATTTTTTCCCACAGATTCTCTACTGGGTCATTAAGACATAATTTCTACCTATCTTTGTCAGTCAAAATTAGCTAAGATAGTTCTCTGAGCTACTTCTTCAGAGACAGTCGAGGGACATGGGTCTTTGCAGGGCCGATTGGTCCCTCCTAATTGGACAAGAAGATTGGGATGAAATTGGTTGTACTTACCTAAGTTGGTGCCATTAAGTATGGTGAAACTAATCGACCAGTTTGCACTAGAAAACTGATTTTCAGGCAACAAAAGGGAGATGAGATGAATCACCACTTATGCAAAGTCACAAAAGTTCTTATTTACCTTAAAGGATTTCTCAGGAGGAAAAAATATTTTAAATGACAAAACATTTTCCTTAAACTTCGGACTCTGGAAAATCCAAAAAGGTATCATTATATTTACAGAAAGTGAATGATGGGGTTGTCTAAACTTGATAGGGCCCTTATGAACCAAAAAATCATCTATACATGCATTTTCTCAAAAAAATCAGTTAATATGCTAGAGTTTTTATTTATTTATTTTTCTTTGACCTAGTACAGACAATTTATCATTCAAACATATTAGTTTTGTCACCTTAAATTCACACTGCCAGAAGTCCTGGCGAAGTAATCAAAAAATTGTGTTCTCATTTAAATTTTATGTTCCACATTACATCCAGCAGCAAATGCAATATAAATTAAATAAACCAATTGCAGCAATAATAAAACATGCAAAAGAAAAAAAAAGTGTATCCTTTGTATGTTGTACAAGATTTTTATAAATTATATAATACTTCTCTATTCCATTTTAACAATTTCTCTTTACATGTTTTTTATACTCAATAAAGTATTAGTAATAATAAATTTAGGTCCATTATATGTAGAGGGATCTTTAATTTTGGTCTATGTTTTCTAGCTTTGTCCAAATCCTTACATTCCTTATTTTATTGCCTTTCAAAGACAAACAATCCTAAATTTTAATCTTGCTCAATCCATCTTCTGTAAAAAAAATAATGAAGCCTATATGTACTGCATGACACTGATCTTTGTACTCTTAGCTTTATTATTTTACCATATTAAAAATAAATGTCATGTTTTCCTGGGCTACCCAAATGAATAGATTAAGGAGCATAGAAAGGAGAAGGAATAGCATTGTTTGTTACCTGTGCATTCAGATCTTTGTGAAAGCAACTCCCAAAGTTGCTACTTCTCTCTGCACCATAATGATATTGTACAGTGCCTTTTGGCTCTAGCACAATGTGTTATGCATCAGTGTTTAAGAGCATATTGTGCACCATTATTGCCCTCTCTCTAGAGGACTACAAACTGCATTAGTTTGAATTACCAAATCAAAACTTTATGTGCAGCAGTTCCCCCACAAGGGCTTTAGCATTTTTATGTCATAATCCCTCTATTATCCCCCTCCTCACATGCTTTATAACCATTAAGTTATTGAAAAATTCTCAACAGATGTCATCTTAAGATGAATGTTGCTGTGCCGACTGGTATCAAGGCTGGAATCTGGATATTGCTCAACTTTACTAAAAATGTCAGGGAGAGAATAGTCAGCTGTAAAAATACAAGATATGCCAGCAATGGTTGTTTTCATGTCAACTGCAACATGACTTGTAGTGTTTGCAATTTTAGCTTCTAGAAGATGCAGTTTTCATTTGATGGGTTGGCAGTAATGGCTTGAGATATGTAGCAAGAAAAGGGAAAATAATTCAAGAGCTTTTTTCTCTCTCCTTTTATGATAAAAACAGATTTGTGCTTTAACCTGATTTAAACCTCAAGCCTTACCTTTTAGCATATATTGTTCATATTGAGGATTTTGTTGAAATACAGAAACTTTTTTACATAGTTGTAATAAATATAACAACTTATTGGTGATTATATTTTCTCTTTGCATCCAGAGTACTGAAATAACAAACATGATTGCTACTATGGTACTAGTAACAATTTATTGATAATTTCCTTTCATTCCATTGGGATATTTAGAATTTTAGACTACATAAAGACATAAAAATATACATCGTGACATAATTAAGAACCACCTTAAATTTGAAGCAAACAATGCAAAAGACATTTATTTTCCAAAGCGGTGACAGTATGGTATTTAAATAATAGGAGATACACACAGCACAGATACCTGTCAAAATGAGATTCAAGAACAGAGCCAGGGCCCACATTAGTAAGAACTTTAAAAATAGTGTCATTTTATAGTAAATCAGCTGTTTAAGAAGCAGTTACTGTACAAAAGAGAGGAATAGCATAATATAATTCCAATTCATCAGAATAGCATAGCAGTTGAGTTCTTGCATTCAGAGGTGATATGACAAACCCGATGAGAGGTTTTTAAAGAGGAAATTACAATAATCAAGTCTCATGATGAAGCCAGTATATTTTGCTACAGACCTGGCAGGGAATATATAAGTATATATAGTCTGTGAGGACAGAAGTAGAAATAAACCTATTGGTATTGCATCCAAGACGTGAAGAGTTTTTGTCAAGAACAAGGCTTGAGATTCTTAATGTGGGTCTCCCCTCATCTGTGATCTTTAACACAGAGAAAAATTAAATGATAACAAAGCTTCCTATTTTCAGAGACCTCTAGAACTCAGCTTAAAGGCCCAAAAATGGTTAATGGGAAGTTTTTCCATAGTGTCCGTGCTAAAGATTGTTACTATATCTCCAGTTCACAGGTGTATCTGCTATTTTAGCTGTCTAGACCCCTATAAATAGAGGATGATTGGTTCTGGACAGCTTTCCAACCATCCAATTTCCATTTTGCACCCTAAAGTCTCCTTCCTCCTGTGGTTTAGCCTGTATCTTCCACTGATGCAAAGATATAAAGAGGAGATGGGATGCACCAAATAAAACTGTTTTAACTGATAATAGAGGTCATAGAGAAGAGGCTGACCAAGCCAAATTTGCATGTAAGCAATAAAAACTGAAAATGTCAAATCAAGGTCGTAGAAGGCAGCAGAGGTCTCACCCTTCACTGTAAAAAATGGTGTTAATAAAGACTATGTACTCAAATTGACAAATATTCAAAACTCCCAGAAACTCTCAATTCCCACTATTTTACTAGGACATACTTTTGAATGTCTATCCATCTTTACAGGAATAGTGAACATGGAATTTTTGAAATAAAAGGTACTGAACTTCTGTTTTCAAGAAGTATTTAATCACAGAAACTTCATCTTGTATTTAAGTCTTTATAGTCACTACGCATTTGTCTCTGCTGTAAAAATATTCTAAGTCATCTCATTATACTGTGTATGCTGCTTTTGTTCTGCAGTGTTATTTTAAAACTTATGCCATGTGAACATTTCCGGTTCTTTTGAATATGATAACTCTACTAGAATTTTACTCACAGTCTATAAATTGAGCTGGTTAGTGTATTCATTTTTATGCTGTGATACTCTTATAGCTCAGAGCTTTAATATTTTATTCCAGTGCTGGTATGTGATCTGAAGAAACATATTTCTGTATATTTTGTAAGAATTTTCTTGGGTTTTCCCAACATTTATTTCCATACAGTTCTTCAGTACAGGTTTGGGTTTGTTCTGTTCTTCTATTGCATGTTTCCTCCTCTGGATTCGAATAGTATGTCTTGGTGTATTAATCTGCCACTAACCTGGATAATTACTATTACTTCACTTTATAAAAGCCTAAGATGAGCTGCACTGAGGAAAATGATTGTAAAGGTATTTGTCCTACCCCAGTGCTATATGAGACCTGGCATAAAGGTTACATACAAAAAAATGTTGATAATAAGCTAGAAACTCCCTAATTGATAGCCAGTTAGATTGTATTTCCTATATCTCCTACACCTTCCTCTATGACACCAGGGAAATGTACATTTGCAGCCAAAAGACTCATTTACTTCCAATTTTACCTGCTCCTTATTAGGAGTTGACCTATCTTTTTAAGATATGCAATTCTTCTCCAAAGCAGTTTTCCATCTTCATCAGCTGTAATAACAGAAGCTAAATATTATTTAACAAATTGCCATTTCCTTGTGCCCTGTCTTCAATCCTCCATCATTGTTTTTAATGGGACAATTTAACCTTTGAACCTATGTCTCTATTAGAGATATAGTTGAAGAGCCCTTAATTGAAATATTCCATACAACTTGACATTCAATATTATTTCTTTGCTCCTCTAATTATCCTTTTAACTTTCCTCTGCTTATTTGTATAAAACCTTCTCAAGTCCATCTTTCTACCAGACTGTTTATATATTTTTCAAAAGCCTTTCAATTATTTGCTCATTCTACTCTTTACATACTACAAAACTACATTTGACCCCTGTAACCTTCCTCCCTGTTTAGATTTATCTGAGATGAATGTCAGTTGCAGGGTCTATAGCCATTTCTCAGATTATTTTCCAGTGCTCATCAGTTGTGCTCATCTCTGCATTGGAGAGCACCCAAACAAAATCTCTTTGGAAATGTCACACATCAGACTTCCTAACAGCAAAAAGAAAGTGCCAATCTAGAAACATCTGAAACACATTAGTTTATTTCAGTGCAGATTATGAGAAACCAAAACTAGAAATATATATTCTCAGTGGTGAGACAATTGTCATTTTCAAGCTGTATTGGGTGCACACAATCTATATAATACAAAGCAAAATCAGGCAGAATTCATGCCAACTCTAAAACTCTCTAGAAAATCACAACAGTATTCCTATACTTGCAGTTGTTTCTCTTCCCCCTTCTCTGCTGGAGATTATACCCCTTCTATCTCTGTGACAATTCTTTTTGCCCTCACATTCCTAATGACAGAATCAAAAGCATCTTTTGCTCTCAAATCTACAGAAAACATCCACCTGTGACAGACAGCTAGGATCTTCTCCAGGAGAGTATTACTCATCCAACCTTAATAATTGCCAAGACTTCCCACACTATACAAAACTTTTTACATATTTTATAAATTTTATGCACAATTTTTTGTGCTATTTCATTCCCTGAAATGATGATAGAGTGGTTTCTTCCCACAGACAGTTCAACAAGCTCAGTAGTATCCAGTCTTGCACTATAACTTCATACTATCTTCTCTGAGTTTTGCATAGCTGTTTTCCATTCAATAACTATGTAATTAAAATCCTCCATTATCACAGATTCTGTCCTTATTACAGTCCCCTCTTTCACCAATACAATAATCCTTAATGATGTTACTAAAAATAAGATCTTTTTACACAATTGGAAAATTGTAGAAAATTCACTAGAAAACTGAAAAAGTTGATTTGTATATACAAGGATCTTCATACAAGTAATAAATCTATTGCCTTGAAAAATTTTCCTCATTTCAACAGGACCACTGAGTTGAATTATTATCTTCTGGTGCACTGGCTCTCCTTAAAAATGAGGGAGCTACCATACTGCATCAGGAAAATATCATCTGACCAAATATGAAAGATGAAAGGAAGCACGAGTTACTAAAATGAAGAATTATGTCAGAAACATATGCTGGTTTTGATTGCAGAAATTTTCTCTTTTCTGAAACTTTCTATAAAAATAAAGCTATTTTCTGACCTACATGTAGGTAACGCCACACAACTGCAACATACGTGGGCAGACTTAAATGAAAGCATTTGGCGTTACAATTGTTCCAGATCGGGAGTACACATACAGTCAGTTATTAAGGTTCAACAGATTAATGATAACTAATTATGATGCAGTAACTTGATCACTTTTTACTTTGCACCTGTACAATAGAAGTCTGACGTTATTTAACCCTCTTGTAACTGAATGTGAGTTAATACATAAAAATTTTCTTCTGCAAAGTTAAATATAAAGCTTCTACAAAGGTAGCTGGCTTGTTTCTTTTCTGTCCTGGTTGGGGCTGGCCTAGAGTTCCCGTTGGTCTGGCAGTGGGAGGAGCTGCAGCACCCTGAGACCCCAGGGGCTCCCCAGGTCCCAGTGCCCTCACCTGTGCGCGGGGGCGGGGGGAGCACAGCTGGAGGGCTGGGCCCCAATTGGCTGATTATCCCATGTCATGTGACATTGTGCTCACTATATAAAGGCAGGAGTGGGCCAGGAGGGGCTCTCACTTCTGGGAGTGTGGTTGTGGGGCCTTTGTGTTTGGGATGGCCGGCCAGGAGGTGAGCAGCTGTATTGTACATTACCCGCTGATCCTGCTGTCAGTGTGTTGTTCTGTCACTGTTATTGAACTGTTTGTATCTCAACCCACGAGTCTCCCTTTGCCCCTCCGATTCACTCCCCGTTCCCAAGTGGGGTGAGGGTGGGTGAGCGGCTGTGGGGAGTTTAGCTGCTGACCAGGCTCAAACCATGACATTTTCACTTTTGTGTTTTTTTTTTTAATATACTGTTCTTCAAAATATATCTGCAAATACATTAAAAGAGAAACCCTTTAGAACCCAATTAGAAACCTTTCCTAAATTTTAAAGATTGCCACAACAATGAACACGCTTTTAAGCCCTTATAATACTCTTAATATATAGCATCACTGTGTAGTCAAGACAGAAGCTACAGAACTATCATTCAGTATACGATAATCAAGAGAAAGGCTTATAAGCTCACTTACAAAGAAGTTTAGCATTCACTCTTGAGTATTATGTGGAAAGTATAACAGAAAAAAAAAAATAAATATTTTTTATAATGCAGAACAGTGAGTTTTATCACTAAAAATATGTGAACAGATGTGCTAGATCAGACCAAAAGCCTGTCTGGTCCTGTGTCCTGTCTTTGACAGTAGGCAAAAGCAGATGCCTGGAAAAAAGTGAAGGAAGATGACAAGTATACTGTGAAATTCTCCTGAACATTTATTCCCCACCCAACAGTTACCTGCTTAGGAAACTTTTGGAAGTAGGGGTGGTATCTCCACTCTTTATAGGCTCCAGTGATATTTTATTCCGTATCTTCTTCCAATGCTTTTTGAACCCAAACAAACAGTTGAATCTTATTACCTTTCACATCGGATATTAGCACAGCTAACTTACATATTGTGTGGAGATCAGCCTTTTTTCTTTGATTTGAACCTGTCACCTGCTGGTTTTGTTTAATTGCATATAGTTCTAGGATTGAAGGGAAAGAGGTCCCTATGCTGCACCACTTCTGAACTTAGATATGCCATCATACCTCCCTTCTTGCTCTCTGACTGGAATCATCATAGTTTATTTAACATTTCCTCACTTGGAAACTGTTCCACACTTTTAAATAGGCTTTACTCTTCCAACATTTGTTGCTGGTTTATTTATACTTTTTTTCTGTATTCCTGTCATACCTCCTTCAGGATGGGAAGGTCAGACATACACAACATTCAAGTGCAGGTGCACTGGAGATTTATAGAGTAGCATAATTACTTTTTCAGTCTTTTTATCTATTCTTTACCTATTGATTCCTAACATATGGGGTTTTTTTTCCTTTTACTGAACACTAAAGTGACAATTTTGTGAAGCTATCTATTATAATCTATGATATCATTCCTGCGTAGTAACAGTCATGTTAGAACCCGTCATTATAGAACCCATCATAAAATTCGGTTTGTTTTTCCATATGTGTGTCACTTCATGTTTGTTTGCATTAAATTACATCTTTCAGTTTATCATCCAGTCCATCAGTGATGTGTAGTCCTTCTGCAACTCTCTGCAGCCATCTCTTCCTTTTAAAATCCAAAATAAATCATCATGATCAGCAAACTTTGTCACATAGTTATTCATCTCCTTTGCAAGACTGTTTATTCGGAATGCCACTGGTCGCTTCTCTGTGAAAAATAACCATTTTTTCTACTGACTCCTAATTTATAGCTAGCTATTTATCCAGGTTGGACTCTCCTCTTATACCATGGCTGCATAGTTTCCTTACAACTCTCTGTAGAGGCTCCAGACTTCATCATAGTTTCTATCAGTTTCATTCAGAGTATGAGCTCATTGATCTGTGGTGCCCTTGATCTTCAGACAAAGTCTCCTTCTGGTCCTCTGGTAGAAAGGTAATTTTAAGAGTGAAGTTATATACTTCAATCTGTAGTTTAACCATTTCTTCCTCAGATTTCATCAGAGCTCTTGGAAGTACATGTTTGGCTTTGGTGATCTAAAATTTTTCATTTTGTCAAGTTGTCCCGTAGGCTGTACTCCTGATATTTAAATATGATATTTGTATTCTCTTTTGTGTTCTCTGTGAAAAAATAGTTCTGGTTTTAAAAGAAAATCTTCAAATGTCTACCTGATGCAAAGAGATTCAAAATAGTAATTTAGGTCTTTTGCTTTGTTGTCATCTATGTTGTCTTCTCATCCAAGCATATATTATGCCTTGACTGTTTATTAGGCCTTTAGACTGTCTGACAGACTTTCTGCTCTTGATAAGATTTTAGCTTTTTTTTTGTCTGACCTGACTGTGTTTTTACATTTAAGCTACTAAAGTTCATTTTCTGTTCTTTATTCAGATTGAACTTCAGATTCTGAAGGATGACTTTTTAATTTTAATAAATTTCTTACTCTGCTGTTTGCCCATGCTGAATTTCTTTTGTTCTTTCTAAAATCTTCTTTGAAAATGCATGCATTCAAGTTGTGACTCCAAAATTAGGAGCCAGAATAATTCCCAAACTTCCAGTAAAAATTTTAGTTTTATAGCTGCTCTTTTTATTTTCTTTTTAAGTCGCTTTCTCACTTTCATGTTTTTCCCTTTTTAAATATCGCATGACAATAGAGGATTCTTCAACTCTTTTCATTCATACAAAACTGTGGAGATATGTATGTTGTATCTGCTATGGTGGAGTGGCTCTTCAACAATAATGTTATGATGCTTCCTTATGGACTGACTCAGGACTAGGAGAATTATTTCTCCTCAGGGATTTTTCCCATGAATGATTAGTTGTCCAGGAATCACTGACTGTTTCTGAAAACAGAACTTCAGCATCCTTGCATGCTTTTTAGTCAGTCTAGTGTGAATTATCTGACTTTTCATATTCCTATTGTTTGGAGCTTCTCTGATCTCCCCTTAGCAGGTAGCAGTCACTTTTGCCAGGTTGGTTAGGCAGTGCAGTCCCATGGGTTTATTTTTTCTATTTAAATCTATACTTTCAAGTAATAAATACACAAAATTACCTTGTGAATGGCTTCTTAATGCTTAAGTCCAAGATTTCTATATCATAGAGCACCTTTCCTGCATCGATTTTCCTCAGTATTTTCAACTTCTAATTTATTATCCACTGATTTATTTAATTCCACTTTCTGATACATGTATTCCTTAAATTGTACAGGTGTCTATCAGAGCAGTGCATATAAGAGGACTTTGTATAAGACCACATATATGATCCTATAATATCCCATTTAGAAGTGCCAGTGGCAGACAAGCCAGGAAGGTGTCTTTGCCCATAACAGTGGTCTACTCGTGTGGTTTTGGTGTAAGAACTGTAACAGACAATTCAATTTAGTGGAAAAGACTACACAATAAAATGCTCTTTAAATGAAAACACACTCATATAACAAGGAAGTTATTAATATTAACTGGGACATGTGCTTAATTTCATTGCAATATAAACACATTTTTGATGTTCATTTTCAAAGTATGGGTTTGTATATAATTATGCTTAAGGCATATCATACTCTGCAGTCTTATGATTTTACAGTCAGTCTGATGGAAGTGTTTGGTTTTTTCATCCTTTTTATTTGCATTGCAAAATATTTCATTGTCTGTATTGTTCTTACTTGCTGGAAGCAACTTTCTTTTTCATGAATCATATGGATAAGTATTTCCAAGTCATCTGATATACCAAATTTGGAAAATTAGTAAATATTTCCTACTTTTATGTAAGTGAAGCACTGCAGTAATGCACTAATGTTAGTGCAATTCAGTCTAATGTTTATATGATTTAGTGACATGAAAGAAGAAAATACTTGTTATAATGTAGATTAAAAGGAGTATTCTAACTACAGTCTTATCAGTAGTACTTTTAGACATATTTAATTTTATTTTTCAGTGATTGTTGTCACAACAACTATTGTTTCCAGTAAGCTTCATATCACCCAACAATAATAATGCCATTTTAATCTTGTAATGATGTGTCTTCTCTAGCTGAATTAATAAGGAAACCAACTAAAAGATAATTTGGGATATCTCTGAAATGTATGCTAATAAAAAGTTTATGATCAGTCCCACTACATGTTCTTCTTAGTCATATTATGCTAATAATAGTAAATAATAGTCCTTTATTTAAGTCCTTCTTCCTTTTCTTTATAAAAATAAATATTGGTAAATTTGCATGAACAATACCAATGGCCATTTCCTTCTGAGGTGTACAGGCATGGACATGTTAAACTGAACAGCACCAGCCTTGTTTCTATCAATGTTTAAGATGGTCTCCATAGTTTTTGAATACCTCCCCTCAACTGAAGTGTCTTTTCATGCTATAGAAAAAAAATTTATAAGTACATTTATGATGTAAAAATACATTTATCAACTATTCACTTGTATAAGTACAATAATATCATTATATAATAAATGACCTCATGCTCACTTACAAACACTACAAGTGTTTCCTAGAAAAAAATTCTGTGACCATGTACTGGGTTTGTGGGGCAAGGTTTTGACAGCGGAGGGGCTATAGGGGTGGCTTCTGTGAGAAGATGCCAGAAGCTTTCCCTATGTCTGACAGAGCCAATGCCAGCTGGCTCCAAGCTGGACCCGCCACGCGCCAAGGCCAAGCCCATCAGCGACAGTGGTAATGCCTCTATGATAACATATTTAAGAAGGGAAAAAAAAACTTCTGTGGCAACTTCAGCCGGAGAGAGAGAGTGAGAATACGTGAGAGAGACAACTCTGCAGACACCAAGACTAGTGAAGAAGGAGGGCAGGAGGTGCTCCAGGCACTGGAGCAGAGATTCCACAGCAGCCTGGGGTGAAGACCCTGGTGAGGCAGGCTGTGGCCCTGCAGCCCATGGAGGGACCCATGCCAGAGCAAGTGGATGACCCAAAGGAGTCTGTGACCCCATTGAGAGACCATGCTGGAACTCCTATCAAGATTTGTGGACTCATGGAGAGAGGAGCCCACGTTGGAACAGGTTTACTGACAGGGCTTGTAACCCCATGGGGCACCTAAATTGGAGCAGTCTGTTCCTGAAGGACTGCGTCCCATGGGAAGGACTCACATTGGAGGAGTTTGTGGAGGACTGTCTCCCGTAGGAGGGATCCCACACTCCATCAGGGGAAGAGTCGGGGAAGAAGGGAGGGGTGAGGGGAAAGGTGTTTTTTTAAGATTTGGGTTATTTTCTCATTACCCTATTCTGATTTGATTAACAAGAAATTAAATTAATTTTTCCCAAATAGAGTCTATTTTGACCATGATGGTAATTGCTGAGTGATCTCTGTGTCCTTATCTCAACCCACAAGCTTTTCATTATATTTCCTCTCCCCTGTCCAACTGAGGAGAGGGAGTGACAGAGAGGTGAGCACCTGGCATCCAGCCAGGGTAAACCTATCACAGACACACAATTGCTGCATCCATAATTAGACCACTATTTCTATGTCCAGATGAGAACAGTCAGTAGTAACACAAATACAGCAAGTGCACCCTTCCTCTTGCTCGAAAATATACTTTGAACCTGTGAGACTGGAGTTTTGCTCTATAAAGAGTAGATTAAACTTATGGATCTCTGAATGGTGAAACCTCTCTTTCCTCATGGTACATGGATAGTTTCTCATGGAACGGGTCATTTTTACATGACTTCTGCAGAATGAAGGGGTGCATATTCTGCTTATTGTATATAAACATTTCTGTATTTCAGTTCAGACCTTTCTGTCTCTTTCACTATTATATATGGATATATATACCTTTTCTGCACATGGGCTGGAAGGTGGTGCTTAGGCCACAAGAGTAGGCTTCTGTTTTCATTATTGCATATTTGTCTAGAGACCATATGGTACCATCTCAAAGGAGACTCTGTCAAAAATGCTTTTCTGGATACGTCTGCCTGACTTGTGGACAGGCTGGGGCCTCTGTAAAAATCTTTGTCTTCTCCATCTGCATTTGCAATGGTGGCTGGGGTAAATAAGACCTCTAAGGGCTTTGGTGGAGCCAGGAGGTCAAGAGACCTCCACAAAGTTAACCTGTTGGTTTAGCTGTAAGAAGTGGCCTAGAAAGGAGGAACAGTTCTCTGAGAGGTGCAGTGTAGATTTAACATGTTATAGTACCTTTATCATTGATGCTAGTGCTGTCAGCCACAGAACAAGATATTACATCTCATGAAAGAAAGTGACTGAGTCTGACCGTTAACTCGTAGTGTGGAAAGAAATTGTAATTGCAGTTGTAAATGCTGATGAATAAAATATTATCAAGTTAAAGTGTTTTTCTTTTCTTGCCAAATTAGATGTTTTCTTGCTGTAAAGTCAAGGAACCACAAAGAAAGAATCACACTAAAACAGATTCTCATACAAATATTTTATGTACAGATTAATCTAAAAATTATCAAATGTGCATTGTATATTTGGCACAAAACACAGTTTCTGTCTTTTTCATATTAACATGTTTTTTTCTCGGTTTCCCATCCCATCATAAATCTATGAAGAAAAATAAAGTGATATATTATGAAGCGATATAAAGAGATAGGGTATGAAAATAATACTTTATTATGAACCAATATGGATCAAATTATGGATCATTACCTGAGGGATAAAAACACATGATTTTCTTAACTTTGTTTGTCTTATGAAGAAATGGGCCAAACTTGCCACTTCACATGCAGTATTTATAGATTCATTTTTTCTTCCATTTCCTGTATTCTGGAGCTAATTGTTTGGTATGCTTCCAAATGCCAATTTTAGGTTAAGTCTTAGCACAGAATGTAAATTTAATTAAAAAGAAAAAACATTTATATGTCTCTGTTGGCATTGTGCTGCAGGGCCTACATAACTTGGCATTGTGTGATACTGCATTACTGAATCCTCTGACAAAATAGAATCTCTTCCCACCATGTAACTTCTTTTAGGAGTACAAGTAAGCTCTCCTTGCAGACAGGATTCCCATGCTCTTGACTAGAGTTGTTGAGCCACATGCTGTGTGGTCATTGCCTATATAAATGTGAAAACAGTCAGAGGGCAAATAAGCCGTGTTGGTACAGTGCACCATCATTGTTTTATGTGTATCCAAAATGTTACCTCTAACTGGGACTTGATCATTTCAGTCACTGTAAAGAGTTCAAATCAAGTAGTCTTTATCACTTAGCCTCTTTTCGGAAGGAATTCTTTCTGTATGTCCAGAAATTTTCATTCTTTATGTGAAAGCACTGGATAAGTTTAA
This sequence comes from Tyto alba, assembly GCF_018691265.1. Classification (NCBI taxonomy): domain Eukaryota; kingdom Metazoa; phylum Chordata; class Aves; order Strigiformes; family Tytonidae; genus Tyto; species Tyto alba. The sequence goes on from NW_024881301.1 coordinate 24,937,023, forward strand.
AAATATGCTGATTTTTCAACAGGATGTACTCCTGTAGGAAGAGTTTTATATGCATAATTAATTGTACTGATTTTAAGATTGCAATGAAGAGTATTCTCTTGGAATAACTAAGAGAAGTTAAGCAAAATGAGATCTGGAATTGCAGCTCCAGACTACACTCCACCACTTTTTTTTTTATTTTATTATTTATTTTGAAGACGGTTCACAAAATCCAGATGTTGAATATAAATTATGTTTTTGCAGTAGTAACATGTGGTTACTTGCTGGGTTCACATTTACAGGCATTTTTTCTGTCAGTTTCCTCTGTGTCTTTCACATAGGTAGGCTGCAGATGTGCTTCTAAACTTCTGTCTTTGTATGTAATGTATTGCATTTTAAATACTTTCCATTATTCTTTCATTTGCTTCTCATGTGAAAGAAATTCTTGGCTAATCCCAGGTGAGATCTATAACTAAACTTTTACATAGAAAGGATTTTTTTTCTTTCCAGTAGCTTTATTTTATTCTTAGAGTTTCATTCAAGCTTTTTGTCTAAGGAAAGAACCTATATGTCTGCTAAGGGATGCTTTTATAGGTCAAAAAAAAATCTTTTGCTTCTTCACCTGTAGGAAACCTAAGGGTCTTTCTGTTTATTTCAATGTGTTTGGGAATATGTCATAAAATATTATGATCTTATACATAGAAGTGCTTGCAAAACTTATTCTGATTTATAAAAGAATTCACGAGTCTTTCTTAAAAATACTTTAACTATGGACATTCTTAAAATGGTGTTTTATGGTTTTGCTAATTATAAGTTTTCTTTTCCAGTTTTCTTCCTAAAACTCCTATGGTGGTTGTTCTTAAAAGGATGAGAAGAAAAAATCTGCAGGAGTGCCATCAAGCAAAGGCAACATGGCCAACAGGTTAAGGTATTTTTCTGGATGAAATAATGCATCATTGTTGTTTCATTTATCTGTATCAGAGAAACAATCACAGAAACTTTTGTGATAGTTTGTGTCTTACTGGGTTCTCATAACGGATGTTAAAACCTGGTGCTTGTCCCAAAAACTTTACCAGATCTCTAAGTGTGTTGGCATCGCACGACTTGTTTATCACTTTGTGATTCTGTTTCCACAGTGAGAAATGTGGATAATATTTTGCAAAAGAACTCTGAGTTCTACAGATGTAAAGCACTGAATAACAACTAAGTTCAAGTTATGTGACCAGTTCTCGGTAGATGGCTTTATTATTCTTCTGTTGTTGTTGGATACACTGGACCCATCTGTATACACAAGATACATTTAAATATGTTTAGTAAGATGCTTGCTGTCGGAAGTTGTTTCCAAAGACATTGAATCAGCAGGCCAGGAATTGAAGGAGCAAGTATATATTTTATCAGTCCTGGCAAGTCTGTTCTGCACACTTCTGCATTCCTACTTGGGCCAAACAGAACTATGTGCACACAGAAATTGAAGAACAGCTTGGCTTTAATCAAACAAGCTAAATACTAGTTATAAAATGTATTTTACTTCCATTTCTGTTTTGAGGCTATGCGTAGATTCTGCTTTATGCACTAAGTAGGTGTTGTGCAATAATTAGCTATGTCGTTAATAGTTTTATAATGAAATATATATGGCACCAGGAAAGCACTTAGAGTTTTACACATGAAATCATAGTGTCTGTTTCCATAAAGTTTTAATGGCATTTCTGCCCCGTCCTGCAGAGTATGACAGGTTTGTGAGGTTTTCCTCTGTACAGGAAAGGGCATAAGGAACAATGAGGTAGGATTCAACCATTTTGTTCATGACACAGAAGGTTAAGAACAATTATAACCTTGAGCTTTGAGAAAACAAAATCTCTCTGGAGTAATTTCTGGACAGTACAGTTCACAATTTTTTTCCCTATACAGCCTAAATCCACAGTCTAGGCTAGTGAACTAAATAAAGAAATACAAGATGAAGATACTAAAGGTTTTCGGTGGAGACAGGCTCATGAGCAGGATAATGGTTTAAAATGGAGTTTATTCAGTTCATGTGCTGCTTGTCGCAAACCAGAATGGTTTTCAAGAAATCATACTCAAGAAGCAGCTGGAGAGAGTCCAGTGCATACCCCCTGCTTGTTCTCCTAGGTGGCTTTTTCAAACTGTAACCTACTGAGTGCTCCAAGAGATGTAAGTAATGGTTGCAGTATTGCTCAATATCTATTGTGAACTCTTCTCCTCAACGCTTGTGAGCATCTCCCTTTTCATTATTTGATGGAACCTTTTAGCCCAGTAAATTTGGAATTGCTATTGCTTGTAAGAAGCCACGGGATTCTTTTATACCTCAAGACCTGTCATCCTGTGCCTGGACTTGTCTTAGCCTGCCTAGATATTTGGTTTTAGCTTGCAGTGGTTTTAGTTCACTTAATGATCAGTTAACTGTTACGTGTTTTGTTTTAGCTTTTGCTTAACTTTGCACAGTTGCTTTTGTTCTATACACTTTGTAATTAATACACAACAAGAGTAGATAGTTACCTATGTGAAATTCAGGATCCATTGTCATGGAATATAGTACAGCATAGAGGAATAAAGACATGGGATGATCCTGAAAATACAGGGAGAGGGTGGCACTGGATACTCCAGGGATTTCAACAACTGACCTATTGCCCATTATTACTCATCACAGGAATGCCACCTTGAGAGCTGAGTAAAACCTGGTTTAGTCATAACAAAGAAAGCAAAGTACAAGTACCCAATGTATGTAAAACACATATGTATATAAAAACTGTGGATGTATCCTGGAGTTTCACAACAACGAAGATAGAGCACGGTGTAGAGAAGGTTAGTAAACACATAAAGTTGCACTAAGCAGATCCTAATGTCAGGAGGGAGACACCATCAACATCACCACCACACAGCTCCTGGCAAAGAACTGGGGATGCTGTTGACCTGCTGTAACACCTCCTCAAAACTTTAGCCATTGGCCTTAGGGCCTCAGCGGAGCAGAGGGTGAGCATAATGCCATAGAAAGGGGGAAATACTCAAAAGCTTTTATGTATATCATTTTGACTGTAATATAATTGGAATTATAAATGTTAACATCATTACAACTAGATTAATAATATTTATTTCATTTGACTTTATTTTATTTTAGTATTTTAAAAAGCAGGTTTTAATTATTCTAACAGTAAATGCCTGGGTTTGCATGTTCCTTCTGTCAAGATTTTGGATGCAATACTCTGACAATTTATTCTGTAACTTTGATGCAAAAAAAAATGGTAATATAAGAGATGCAAATAGAACAGAAGAAAAACAGGGCTTGGGTTTATTCCCCAAACCTCTAGAATCTGGACCTTTTTAAAATGATGTGTTGTTCCCGCAGGCTGGAAAAATAGGTGATCATTTGTTGGAACGAAGCCAACAAGCAACTCAAAAATGATTGAAGCTCACATTTGTGTCAAAAAAAAAGAGCATATTAAGCTGATGGAGAGAGAGGCATGATATAATAATAAGAGTTTTGTAAATTTACAGGATTCTCAAAAATCTACACATCCACAGAACAGATGAACCCTACCTTCTGTGGTGGAAGACAAACATTCATTATCGTCATAAGACAGATGAGCTTCCTTTTTATTGCATAAATGGCTTCTTGACAGGACAGAAAGTGGTGCTTAGCTCTTTTTCAGCTGAAGTTCTACTGGGCATTTTTTTCTCTCTCTCTGCTAATGTTATTTCCTTAATGGCTTTTGTTAATATTTTTTTTCCTTTTTTTTTTTACTTCAAAATTCCTGGAAATTTTTAACATGTTTCTTACAACTTCATACCCAGAAATGCAGACAATATTCCAAGTAAGGCTGTACTGCAGCTGCAAAATGATAGCCATTTATTACTTCTCTGTTTTCAGAAGTGAAATCTCTGTGTCAACAGTTGAAAACTGTTTTGTTATTTTTTGTAGCTAACACACTGTAAGATCATGTCTGATTTGCTGAAGACTCTCACACCCTTATTACTTTCCAGAGAGCTTTTTTCTTTTGGATTTTTCAAATAATGGAATCAGAAAGTAATTTTTTTTTTTTCCAAGACTTTGTAATATTTGCATTCCTCTTTTTCACTCCTTTTTTCTTTCCTCATGATGAAAATGTTTTGTCAAGCCTCAGGTGGTTGAAGGTAGGGTTTTTATATTGATCTTATAGTTTATGGCTTTTGTTACTGGTGGTAGTTTGTTACCACTATTGGATTTTATAATCATTATATCTTCTTGGCTGCTATGCATATTGTGTCAAATGTATAAAGTCTAAAGACCTTCTTAACAGCCATCAGGTATGCCAAGAATTTTTATAACAAAGGTCTTGTAGGCTATGAGAAGTTGGCTGGAGGCAGAATGGTTGCATCAGAGAATCATTTGGTAAAATTTTCTGCTTTATAAGCAGAGAAACACAAGATATTCATTTTAGCATCTATAAGACTATGATCATTTGTTGCTATTACTTATTGAATCACAAAGTGAAATTCAACAGCTGCAGATCTATCCTACTTTTTTTCACTTTCACATACATTGTATGGATGTTCCCTAACAAACTGACTGGACTAACATGAAGAGCTGCTTGCAAATCACTTTTTCCTGTTGAAATCGTGGCCAATACCATCACTGCAATTGAAGAGACAACAAAACAAACATGGGACCACTTATGCCTGGGAAACTAGAACAGATTATTAAAATAAATGTGAATTTCACTTTATTTCTCAATAATATACTTGTGATTATGATTTCCATCAAGAAAAAAAGTGTCCTGCAAAGACAAATCACAATAAACTAAGAACCATTTCCCTGACCTTCACATCTGACTTTCAATCCATATCTTCCATTTAAATAGGAAAATAGCAACCTGGTCTAAGATAAAGCATACACTGTAGCTGATTCCTGGAATAGAAAGAAGACAACTATGGTGTTTGCCACAGGCATATGAAATAGATAAAAGAAAGATAAAAGCTTTAAAAAAAGGTGGACAATAATGAATATATGGGAATTGAGAAAAGAAAGGGTTTGGGTATTTTTCCTCCAAAGTAGAAAGGAAAAAAACTTTTTCAAGAAGAAAGCAGTTTTCCCTGAGAAGCAGAAATCTGATACGCTTCTTCAATCTTAATAAAGCATTTAGGCAGAGGGAGCTCTCTGACACTTGAAGGGAGCAGAGACTGAAATGTTTTACCTCTGACATAGAGTGATACAGTAGTGAGTTTTTATATTTAATGGGATGCAGGGTCATTTCCCATGGGCTATTTAGTGGACCTTTGTAGCTTCAAAATGTGATTCTTCCCTCAGAAGGGCCTAAAGCTGATTATTAACCATGATTCATAAATTCTTCAGAAGACGATCAAGTTAGGTTTATGAATTCAGGCCAGGACAGAATGCAGCCGCCTTCTTTCTGCCTGTAAATACCAGGAAGGACTGTGACTTACAGAAAAATAACCTTTTTAAGTCTATTTTGCTTCCTCATTGTCCTTTTCCAACAATGAAACAGCTGTTTACATGAATTTTTGATGCTTGTAAAGAGAAGAAAAGTGAAAAGAATGAAAAAGTATGTGCATTCCAATTTCTCATTAGAATGGCACATCTGATGAGTTAGTTTTCAAAAACAGTTGTGGATTTTAAAGGGAGGACACAAAATAGTGAAAGGGTTGGCAACCATTTGTTGCATGACATCTGTTCTGATCCATCAGTAAACCAAACACTCCAAGATACTGTACTACATATGTGACACACTACCAATACGTGGAGGGACACTAATATAGAAATCCTCTAAACATCATCACCACACTGAAGGGAGACTTTGCCCCAGGCATGGAGTTGTTCTTTTTCTCTAGAGTAGAGAAGATACAGATCTGTAGGCCAAATACTCTAAATTAATAAAGGGTGGACAGAATGTATTGACTTCTGCAGATTTTCTGCTAATTTTACTTTTACAACGGTAATACTTATGAAATAGAAATATCAAAGTCATGTTTATTTCACCACAGATTTAATGATAGTAAAAACTACAGATATGACTGAAATGTACACAGACACAAATGCCATCAGGACCTGTGCACCTGTTTCTAGTCTATTCTGGCAAAAACTTTTTATTATATGTAACTTAGTGAAAGTCTTCTTGTTAATATTTAAGATGATTGGCTTGTTTTAAGTGTTTGGTTCTATGCTTATGTGATCTTCGATCCACCTTTGATTGAAAACAGCTAGAATACTCATCTTAGCTCCATATATGACAGTAGTTCCATTTACAGTGTTTTTTATATTTAACATTGAATTAAAATTGCCACCTTTGTACCAGTAAAATAACTACTTCTGTACAGAAAAATAAGGTCTGAGGGCATATCACAGGTACTGTTCTCTAAATAACTTACATGATGATTTTTCCTTTAAACTCCTGATATTAGCCTCTAAGGTACCTACTTGAATAAGACAATTTCATTTTCCCATATAACACAAAGAGGTGTGTTCCTGTTCAATTATTTTTTATTTAGCAGGCATTTTTGATTTATTTATTCAAATGTGTGAAGGCACAGAGGAAGGGAGGAAGGAAGGGCCATTTTCTTTTACTAGACAGATTTTTCTTGGCGGTTTTCTATTTCACTGGCGATACATTTATTTTCATTAAACATTTATTTATGATTCAGTAACAACAAATTACTTCATCTACAAAATACTCAGTTCATAAAAATTGCAGTCAGTTTTTTGAAATCCTTTACAAGCAAGTATAAGATATGCATTTGTAGAACATACATGTATACACATGTATACATATATAAGCCCATCTATGATTGTATATGGGCTGATTCAAGATGCATATGCTAGCTAAATTTTTAAGGTAACTCTATTCAATACTCTTTTACTGAAATCTGTATTCAGAACAATTTGTAAAACATGTTACCACCATATTAGGAGATAGAGTAATATTTTTGTGGAAATATTTTATGCCTCTAATCTTACCTTAGTAAATTGTGTTTTACCATGCATAAATCTCTCTTTGTACTAGGAGGCAGAAAGTCAGCAGCTTTTACAATGATTTGCCCTTCCCTCTTTCCTTAAGAAGCGTTCCACAAAATGCAGGACCCAGCAGGGAAGACACAATAAATGCAAATAAAGGTATTGATTCATGAGTGATGACATGTGGGATGGTAGCAGCTGCCCAGCCTTGTCTTCTCCAAAAGATTGCCCAGGTCTCCAGGAGTAATGACTGAACTGCAAACAGCCCCCTGAGATGGAGGTTTGAAGTTTGCGATATTAAAGTAACCACTGCCAAATTCAGGTTACTTTGACTTGGGTTTGGGTTTTGTTTTTTTTTTACCTGACAGAATAAACAAAAAAACTAATAGGACTCGAAAGCAATGCATGTTAATAAAAGATTTACTGGTGTAATGCTGGCAATCTCTGAGAGAGGGATGAAAAAGACAGGCAAATGTGGCAACTACTTAATTCATCTCTCTGCTGTGTGTTGAAACTCCAAAGCCTTGGACTCAAGCATGTTTTGCCTTGTTCCTGGATTTACAGAATTTAGGACAGAATGATAACATAACTGGCATTACATTATGTTAACTCATTTCAAGAGGATCCACAAACAGAATGAATCTTATTGACTTTGATACACAGGTAGAGTTTACTTGGAAACAGCGATTCTTAGAGTGTACTGTCTTCATGATGGAACTCCATGATTTCTTGGTGTTTGTGCTTTGGGCTCACAGGTCTGTCCATGAGGTGCAGGCTTCATTGCCTCCAAGATGTTTCCACCCATTTAACTCTTTGTTCCCTGCTATCTATCAAGCTTATTTATTGCTTCGTACCTGAGCATAATCTATTTTGTCCCTTGAAGGTATACTTAGAACAAACACATTTTCTTAGCTGAAAATTACATCCCAGGAATGATTTTTCTTGAATGCTCATAATACAATAAATCAATGGAGAATCATCACTGAAGAAGTTAAATATTTCTTCACAGAAATATTAGTTGGTGAAAACCATCAGACTTGTATTCTTGTAATTTATTATAGTCTCACATTGTCCTTCCTGTCTCGCTAGCAAAGCTGCCAGTTAAGATCACACTGGAAGATTGCTGCAGTTTTTACTGTTATTACTTGATATTAAACTTGCATATTATTATTATTATTATTTGCTAGTAAACTAAAACACTATTGAGCAGTATGTTCAAGTGTGTCTCCACCCTTCTGCTGTCCCACATTTCATTTGTCTTTCCTCTGCATAAGTATAGTGGGATTTTCAGAGGGGTTCAAGGGAACCTACAGGAGGGAATTGGGCAGTTACATTTTAGTTGTCTAAAATCAATGTAATTGCTGAAGTGGAAAATGTCTGGAGTTTGTCATTTCAGTGTACCGTGTATTAAAGCCAGTAAATAAGTAAATATAGTCAGTAAAACTAACCTGACAAAATATTTTTAAATTGGTTATCTATATCTATTTTTTTTCCACTAATGTCCTTTTCTCTTCAGCTTCGTTTAAATCAGCCTGCTGATAGCAGTCTCATAATTATTTTAGTGTAATCTAAGTAAATTAACACCAAAGTTGCTATTCTAATTGAGTACAGGTGTGGATTAAGGACACTGTATTTAATGTTACTGTTGTTTTTAATGGGACTCCACAGAGAAAAGGTAAGGATTTTTTTAAAACTTGGAGGACGAAGCCTGGTATCTACAAGGAACCTAGGTAAATATTTGCTCCATCTCTAGTTTTAGTAGCTAGAAAAGGAGGTAGATCTCCAGGTTCAGATCATCCCATGACACTCAAGAGTCTTTCTCTTCTGATATAATTTTCCTCCTTTCCCCATTTTGATAAGCAGATCTATTCCTGCCTCTCTGCTTGTGCCCCATTCTCCTTTGTATGCCAATTATTTTCCTGCTTGGTTCCTGTCATTTTTCAGCCTAGCACATTCATGGTTTTTAGAACACCCTGTGCAAGTGTTGTTTTGTCCTTTCTTTCATTATACACTCTTCTCTGCCCAAACACTTCTGCTACTATTAGCGCCTTAAATCTCTCTCATCTTTTTGCTTGTGATCCCTGGTGTTTCTGTGAACTCCCACTAGTTACTTCAGCCAGCAAAGCCTGCATTTCTTTAACTTCTTCAGAAACTCCTACACTGACAACATTTAGAAAGTGTAGATCTTTGTAGCACTTACCAAAGATCTGTTCGTATGATGATTAAACCACTGTTCTAGGGTCAACTCCCCTGCCCCCCCCACCCCACCCCCCCAAAAAACAAACAAACAAACAAAACAAATCTGCGGAAGAAAGCAGATGCAATTATGATAGTTCCACTTTCAGGAGAACCTGAAGTGTCCCATCACTAACAAGGACAGGAATCACACACCAGGTTATGATGTTATCAGAATTCTTTGGATTTCTTTCTCTTCATTCAGTGCTGGTACTTACACAGTATTGCTATACTTTTCATCATTCTGTCTTCAGGAAAAGTAAAAAGCACTGAGAAAACACATGTTCCTTCCTTTGAGGCTGACAAAGGACTTCTGAAGAAACTAAACTGCAGACTGTAAGAATGTTCTGCTAATTCACAGAAATTGGAAACACCACAGTGTGATGCAAGACTTCCATTCTGAATGCCAGAATATTTATCAATCATAATTTCCTATCTTTGTCCATAGATACTGGGAAAAATAATGCATGGGAGGGGGGGAAAAAAGTAGTGTCTCTTTCCCAGTAAATAAAACCATTCCATATTTAAGGTAGTGACAGTAAAAAAAGAGAACATAGAAAAAGGACCTACTGATCTGTCATATAGTTTCTCTGAATCATTCAGCTTTCTTGAGTATCTGTCAAAATTGTCCCCAAAAGTCTCATTACATCATATAGCCATGGCTCCAAAATAAAACAACACTCTTCTTATAGTTTTATACTACAACATCAAATTACATTCTCAATCTATTCATATCTTTATGGTGGAGGTTTGGGAAAATAACAGCAAATTCAATCTGTGATTACATCCGAAAATCAGTCTGGGGAACTATCCAAGCAAAATTTAAATAATTTGAAGGTAATCTCTTCCAGAAGTTGTCCTAGAATGTTGCTGAAATGCAGCATATGGACTGATATATTTTTGTACTGCTTGGGTAGAAAAGACATTTATGAAATGCAAGTTAAATTTCAGCATAAGAACACGTTGCTTTTCAAATTTAAAGTATTCTGTTGTGGATGAGATATTTTCATCCTTAGTTCCAGCAGACATAAATACAAATATATAAAAATTGTTGCCTGATTATTACAAGGTGTGTGCTCTTTCTGAAGGAATGTGATTCTACAAACAAGAACTAGGAAAACAGAGCTGGCTTTGCTACAATTTCAATTATCCCCATTGTCTCTCTTTTGCAAGACAGTGGTTTGAGAAGAAGACCATGTCCTAGAGAAAAGTTAAATAACTGTTAGCTAAACTGCTTATCACATGTACTTCTAAATTCTAAAATAAAATAGCATCATGAAGATTTTCTTGGGAGTACTGTGGCAAAGGCATAAAATCTGGGTAAAACTCTGTGGAATAATATCCTAAGTAGAAAATATCTGGTGTATAGGTTCAGGAAAGCCTACTACTAAAATAAAATTAATACAGGTTAGTCTTTTAGGCACATTTGAAAACAGAGACAAACATGACAAGAGATTAAATTTGCTTATTGGTCACTCTGCACAAAATTCTGAATATTGAGTTCAGAAGGGGTTTGATGTAGTCTCTCTCTGGGTGATCTAAGTTTCATTGAGAGGAAAGAATCCTGCTTTACAAACAGTTGTAAATAATTGAGTTTTTCAAAATTATCACAGAAATTATCTTTAAAAAGTTGTTTCTGTAGCTCATACTGATTTAATTTGATTATTAGATACATTTCCATATAAAGTATCTAATATATTAGAATTTTTGAAAAGCTGATATTCCTGAAAAGTATCAAATTTATTCAAAAGTTTAGAAATGTCAGCAAAGATATTTGATAGACTTCTATTTTAACATACTTTGGGTTTGGAGGTTTTTTTTGTTTAGTATTTTGCAGAATTCTGTAAGATATATACCTGCATTCCCTTTATGTCACTTAGACTCAAATTGATCTTAATGATGTATTCAAACAAATGGAAAATCATAAAGCTATGGAAATGACTAAGCATATACTTTGAAACACTTTGTATTAAAAAGTAAACAGTAATATTGTTCTTTTAAAATACTGCTTTTGCAGATAATTAATGATAATAATAATAATGTCTAGAAGTTCCTAATAGATTTTAACATACAAAAATAGAAAGTGTTATATATACAAACTAATACTCTGAAAGAAATCTTAGATTTTAGAATTAAAGTTAAACACTTAATAACATCTTTGATTTTGTCAGCTGTCCTTATAAGGACCTGATCCTGCAAAAAGCAAACATATTATGCAAGTGGACTTGCAAACTGTAAACCTAGTCTCTGTAATACTAAAATCTTGCTATCCATTTTGCATGGCTTTGGCCCCAAATGGCAGAACCTTGCCAGAACTTCCTTTAAATAGATGCATAAGAATGTCTGCTTTTTTCTTCCTACAAATTAGACATTTAAGCTTGCAGATCTGGGGAAGAGAAATCAAGCTATGCTGGTCTAGTCTGAACCACAGTCAAAGGATAGGCTTGGATCAAAGCATTTGGATCTGAACCTTAGCTGCACGTATTGAGGAGTTTGTGTGTGTGTATGTTTATGTATGTATTTATATTTATACATTGCAGGAGTCCGGATGTGTGATTTAATCTCTTCATCTTCATGCATTGTATGACTTTATTTGCAGTCCACAAGTCATCTGAATGATGAGCTGAGAATTTATTTAGATATTAAAATAAATTCTAAGCCTCAGTGATTTTTTCTGCATCTACTGAAAATATGTGAAAGCCACAGTGGCTGATACTTATACAGAATTTAAACATACAAAACATGAAATGCTACTAGTTTGTAATGCAAATTTGATCTACAAAATGCTTATTTTTTTTCTGTCATTTCTAAATCTATGAAACATTTCATGAACCACAAATGACAAGTGAGAAGGAATATTTTTTTGAAGTACAGTGCAATTTGGTTTTAATGCAAAGCAAAGAGAAGTAGTAAGAGGAAAGATTTTTTATTGTTTGTGTTTCTTCAAAAGTAAAAATAATGAACATCATAGAGTTTCTATTGTTTAGTTTACATTCTTCATTTGGGCACTTCAAGCTTCATAATTTCACAAATGGAGATAGTAAAAGTCAGTCATGTTTTGATCCTTATATTTATAAACTTTGATCTGTAGTTAAAATTCTAAAAGGATGGAGCATTATCTCTTTTGTCCCCCTCTTTAACATGTAAATGTAAATTGACCCACCTAACATTTTAAGATCAAGCTTGGAGCTCAATTTAAATTCCAGCACTTTCAAACTTCTTAAAAATATAAGTTCCATTCAAATAAGAGGTGTTTTTCACTGCACACAGAGCTTTAATCAAAAGTATAGCTGTATAGAATGGTTTAAATTTAATCCAAATCTCGGTGAATTTCATGAATCTGACTATTCAAGCTTTACATGACTGGGCTCATAAATGTTATTTCTGCTTTTATGCATGATAGGTTGCGGGTTGCTTCTGCTTCTGGGCTTCACAACAAATGCCTCAAACCAGAGTTCGTCTCTGCCTTCATGCATTTTTCATAACTCCGGCTAAAAAGTAAAACTCTACTGATTGATAATAGCTAATGAATGTGTAAGCTGTTAGTGAATGTTTTCCATAGGTTACTAGTTTGGGTCACAGGCAGTTGAGCTGGATAACTGATTATCCATAAAGATCACATCAGTGTATTAGAGAAGAATATCTCAAATACCCAGGTGACAGAAAAAAAGCAAAAAACAAAACACAAAACCACACAAAAAAAATAGATATTCATTATTTTGCCTATTTGTGGTATCCCTTCACACTCTAAGAAACAGGATTTTACACTTTTTACTCCTCATTTGTAAATATTCCCTGTGGTTTCTTCCTTCAGGGGTAAAAATATAGTGGAGTATCTATTCTAAATGCATTTCATATTTCAGAAATTAGGATTGTGGGCTGAATTATGACTTTTTTTTTCCATTTTTTCTTATAAAAATACCAAAGATCTTCACTTGCAAAAAATGTGGAGAGTTCGCTTTATGAAAACTGACAGATTTGGCCAGAATTGTGTTATAATACATTCCTACAGTTAACTTGTTTGTCTAGTTGCCTTTGTACAATGAATACAGGGACTACAATATCCTTTTTCCTTCTGCTGGTACCTAATGACTTAATTTCTCACCATAGCAGGTTAAATGTTTTCTCCTTCATGACAGGAGCGAAGTTTCTCATTTCACAGATGATTCTGTTCGGATGCAAGTAGCTATGGTAATGTTTTAGTTTAACAGTTATGTTTGTAATAGGAGAATATCTGTAAGAATAGGGTACTAAAATAAGTGTAACGTATTCACGAGAAATATGGAGATACTTTTTGAGAAACGGTTAACCAAAATTAAGATGCAAATGTGCATCAAATAGAACATTTTAAGCTTCTTCACAAGCAGTCGTTTCAGGCTGCAGGCAAACTCAGGAGAACATCACAGCATCACTTATTGTTGGAATTACACAATTAAAGAGTTTATTGTTGGATTCTTAAATTTAAGCATTGAAAATAGAACATATTGTTCTAATTTTCCAGGCTTTCATGACAACTTCAGTGGTTAGAAACAGGGTCAGAGAGTCAGATGGGGCGATCATGATGATTTACACCGTTCAAACTGTAATATGTTAGAAAATAGAATTGTGATTATACAGAAACTTTCAAAACTGCCACAGATTCTTGAACTGCAGAAGTTTTTGTATAAACTGCAGAAATCACAGCCTCTCTCATTCTGTGTTGGGAGATGATATCTGTTTGGTGTAGAGCTAGCTGGAGGCCACATCACAACTTCACACTATGATCTTGCCTCTTGTTTCAGATCAGGAATTCTGTATGGGAATGAGACCGTACAGGGAGTGATGAAGCTTATCATCATATTATGGCCCTAAAAACCAGTATGAATGAGATGGCAAGTAAGTGCCTTAACATTTAATTAACATCAATGAATTAACAAAGATTGGTGAGTTACAAAGGAAGACTTCAGTTTTAACATGTTCAACTCATGCTTTATTTGAGTGCTCTTCCCAATGATGCTAGAATTGCCTTTTTGCTCATGCTTGTACTTGGATAGTTACATGAGATCCCTCCTTTTCTTATTTGCAGTATGAAACTGGAAGAACCTACTTGATTTTGGAACTACTATCACCTAGCCTTTTGCAGAGGTCTGAAGGAAATGGCCATGGAAGCAAAAGAAAATTTTACTAACTATGAGGGAGGGCTAAGCTCTTGTTCTCTTAACACAGCAAAAAATCTTTTTGCTGAATATCCAATAAATTGCTATGAATTTCCCAAAGACAAATTTAATACCTGAAATACCAGTGTTGTTGCAGGACTCTAAAGGATAGATTGATGGTCAGAAGAAATACTGATGAGAGAAGTAGTCAGGAAAATGAAAAAGTTGATAAGTGGCCAAATTATTGCTGGAGGATGTCAAACTTGCCGTGAAAGTGTGTGGAAATAAATATCTAGTGTGTTGAGTTTTTTCCTGTAGAGGACAGGGGAGATGACTATATAACAGAACATCTTTAGTTTTATGGAATAATTTGTAGCCCTAGAAATGACTGTTGGCTCTTGTGTTTCCTTGGCTATTGGCTCTTGAGTCTCTTTGGCTTAGATCCTGTGAACATGCTTTAAAAATGCATTGGCATGACTATAGAATCAGAAAATAATTCAAGTTGGAAGAGGCCTCAAGAGGTAATCTAGTCCAACTTCCTGCTGAGCATGAGGGTCAGCAGAGTCAGCAATGAGATCAGACCAGCTTGTTCAGGACTGCATCCAGCTGTGTCTCCAGGACTGCAGATTACATATCCTCCCTGTTCCCCTGTTTGACTGTCCTTACAATGGAAAAGTTTTGCCTTATATCCAGTTGGAATCTCTCATGTTTCAATTTAAGTCCATTAGTAATCAAGAAAAGAATTTAAGACAGCAAGCTGAAAATGAATAAAAGATATTTAAAAATTAAAGGATTGCTCAAAACTACAGGCTAGGAAATCATGAAGCAAGTTTTTCTGGGCATACAAAGGAGAGGAGGATGATTGGGAATAGTCACCATGGATTTATCAAGGATAAATCATGTTTGATCAACCTGATTGCCTTCTATGATAAAATGTCTGATTGTGGACAAGGAGAACATTGGATGACATTCACATTGACTTTAGTCTTTTGATAACTGTATCCAACAATGTGCTTATACAGAAGTTGTGACCTAAGGGTCTGGGTCATTAGACAACTACCTGGGTAAAAAACTGATTTCATGATAAGGCTCAAAAAGTAGTGTCTAGTGACTTGTACTCTAACTAGATGTTGGTAACAATTAGGATACCACAAGAGGGTGGGACGTCCTCTTTCACATCATTATCAGTGATTTGGAGAAGGTAATGGAGTACTTGCTCAGAAAACTGGATTATTACATTGTATTGGGAAGGCGGAGAGCTCTCTTGAGCAGGAGGTTAGATGAACTGAGATCCCTTTTGACCTCAATTATTCAATGATTCTGTGATTCTATGATTGAGTCGAATTCGCATTGAGGAAGTCTGGAAAACTAAACTTTATTGAGAACTGTGAAAGGTTTGTTATAGAACCTTGGGATTTTATATGGATTTTGATAGAAATCTCTGTGATGCCATTAGTGAAAAAATTACTAACAGAAACTGTTTCTGGATGGTTTTAACTTATTGCAGGAGTCTTGCAATCTCCAAATACAGAATGTAAACCAAATGTTTTTAACACACAGAAGGTGCAGACATTTCTGAAAGTGAAATTTCTACATAAGAAAGTTATTGAATCAAGACATTAATAACCTTCACCATTAATATCTCTGTAACAAGACACTTAATTGTACAAATGGCCCTTTGGCAATATGTGATTACAGTATTATTAAACTCAATTCAAAAGAAAGGATAAGCAAAAAAGATTCATAATTGAGGTTTATAATTTTAGAAGAGTGAAGTGAGAAATCAAGGAACTAGTTCATGAACTCAAATTGGCTGAGTACTTGGAGGGTTGAGTAAGGAAGAGGTTTGAAATTTCTCTAGAGACAAATGTGTAAAAATATCTGGAGCTTTGGTTCAGGACAGGTAAATTTTTGTAGAAAAGATTCCAAACTGCAGACAGACCTCAGAAAGGACACTTAGATTATCAAATAGGTCTAGAAATGTCAGAAAAATTGATTATTCAATAACAAAAGCTATAATTTGGAAATGGGGGAGGGGGGGAGGGAAGGGAGGGGAGAAGAGTAGGAGAAAATACCCAGAAGTAAATTTTTTTTTGGTCTTGATAAGAAAATTAAAAAGTTAGAAAAGTTTTTTAGACACATCATAGGAAAGCTAAGCTTCTATGCAGTAAGAATGTAGAAAGCATTAAAACCCTTAAATTAACACATCGTTGTGGTTTTCAGTAAGGGCAATAATAATGAATAGAAGGGTAAAGGTATAATGGAGATGAAGGTTTGAAAATTAAAATTCCACATCGGAGGTTAAGGAAAACTCAAATATTAAACATGTTCAAGTCACAAGGACCTCATCGTCTCCAAATCAGAATTATGGAAAAAAGAAAACCTGTATATGAAACAAGGTCAAGTAGACTTCTAAGTATACCAAATTGGAAGTGGGAACATAAAAATGTAGAATAGTGAATATTTATTTATTTATTTATTTAAGAATAAATGAGAAGGAATGTCAACCGGCCTATCAGCTTGACCTGAACAACATAGAAAATATCAGAATACATTTTGAAGGAAATATAATAATACATGGACATAAATGAAAGATGAGAGAAAAATAAATATGTCTTAAGAGAAGGCAGATTGTTCCAGACTCGTGTTTCTTTCACTGGTGATATAATTGTCTTTCTATGCTATAAAAACATGATAGATCTCATCTAAGTAGCATGTATGTAAAGCTCAGATATTCTCCTGGAGAGGAACTTATTTATTAAGAATCATAGCGACAATGTGATATAACACTAAATAAGAAGTTATTAATTAAGATGACAGAGATGATAACTAAATCCTAAAATGAGCAATGAACTGGCTAACAGGTAATCCAGACTGTCCTGGAAAGGGAAATAGTGGTCTGGCAAAAAGATGTTTATTAATTTTCTCATTAGTGAAGTCAGTGTTAAAAGTTAGACTGTGATGATGAAAATTGTTCTGACATAACATATGGTGATGCTATCAATAGAAAAGAGAACTGAATATAGTATAGAAAGAAATAGTGTGCCTGCATTAGCATTTTATTTCAAGGCAACAGGAAGCTCAGTCTCCTGATTTTCCCCACTCACTGAGCTGTGAGTGTGACAACGTGTCTGAGAGCAGCTGGAAGATGTTTCCTGGTGTATCAGGAAATTCGCCCAATGCTCTTTAGTCACAAGTGGGTTCGCTGTACCAGACTGATCTATATCAAAGTTTAAAAAAACCCCAGTACCTCAAAATGTGTGGACATCAAATCCTTAGTACCAGATATTGCCCTGTACCGATCCACCCTTACTAGTCCACACTATTCAATAATGTAGACATATGTAGATGTAACCTTGACATTTATTTATTTATTTTTCTATTTATTTATTTATTTACTTACTTACTTACTTACTTATTTTCATCATGGAGCCACAAACTACATTTCTTATAAGTAAAATTAAACTGAGGCCTGAATTCCAGGACAGCACCTACCATACCCCAGAACCTAATGCTCACTCCATGGGATCAGACTAGCCAAGTCTGAATTAAAGCCTTCTTCAGCATGTGTCATGGGTAGATAGTGTGGTCTGAGCACCAAACCTTTGTGATATTGATCCACTCCTACTGTCCAGATGCACTTTCTAAAGTAGATATAGCCTTTGAGACACTGAGAGTTGAAATAACAGAAGTTTACACTGCAAAATGGGGATATAACTGTTGGAAAGCTCTTGGAAAGAGAAACTTTGGTTATATTATTTCATCACTAAACAGTATAAGCCAATGAAATTATGTGATCATGGAAAAAGGAATGTGCATTAATTAGCATATTTCCTATATTGACATATAAAACACTGTAATGTAATATTAATGCCTTTTTACTAGAATCTGAAGACCACATTCTTCAACATTAAAATGTCTTTAAATGTTAAAGGTTTTTAGGTATGTTCATGACATTGCTTGGAACATCTGATTTTCAAACAGTGGTTGCTCTTCGGGCATTTACAATGCCTTAACTTGAGAATGAAAAATTGAAAATATCAGAATCATGTCATTTCCTTTATTTGTCCTAAATCACAAGTAATTTAAATAAGCAGAATAAAAACCCATTGATATAGCTCTAATTTCCTATGGAATACTGGTAAAATAACATTGAGATAACTTTATATTAACTTCTATATAATGGTCTGTGTGTAGATCTTCTGTTACTGAGGCGCTGTGTCCTGGTTTTAGCCCAGAGTACAACTGAGCACCACGCAGCCCTTCACTCAACCCTTCCCCCTCAGGGATGCGAAGGAGAAAATAAAGTAAAAGGATCAGGAATGGAGATAAGTCTAGGGAAGGGTAACTCACCCATTAGGGTGATGGGAAAGAGACAGACTCATTAAGGGAAGAAAAGAAAGATCACTTTAATTCCAACCTTAACAAAAACAACACGTAAAAGACAAGGTGGGAGAGTGGGAAGCACCACCACATGCAGAAACAGCTCCCCCCACCACTCCCTTCTTCCCGGACTCAGCTCTGCTCCTGATCTCTCTGCCTCCTCTCCCAGTGACACAGGGGGCAGGGGATGGGGGGTTACAGTCAGCTCACAGCCTCTTCCTTCTCAGGAGGTGGGGTGAGCGCTGCACACTCCTCCCCTGCTCCATGTGGTTCCCCTCTCACTGGAGATAGTCCTCCATTAACTTTCTCCAGCATAAATCCTTCCCATGGGATGTAGCCATTCTCAAGGTGCCCAAGTGTGGATCACTCCCGCACGTTGCAGTCCTCCCAGGTCTGAACTACAACAGTGGGGGCTTCTTCTCCCCTCAGAGTCCCAGCCTCCTTTAAGCACAGATGTCTGTCCTGGTGTGGTCTCCTCACAGGCATCAGGTTGACCTCTGCTCCACCGTGGATCACCATGGGTGGCAGAGGGGATGGCATTGCCACGTCACCAGGGGATACAGAGGGGCTCTGCTCTGGTGTACCTCTCCCCCATCCTCCTCCTTTCTTGCATTGACCTTGGTGTTCACATAGGTGTCACCTTCACAACTCCTCTTCGCAAGTCCCCACCCACTTCCCAGGTTCCCCTTCTTAAATACGTTATCACAGAGGTGCACCTGGCCAGAGGTGGGTCCAACTTGTAGCTGGGGAAGCTTCAAGAAGCTTCTCACAGGGAGCCACCACTGTAGCTACCTCCCCCACTACCAAAAACCCAACACACAATCCCAGCACAGGCTGGAATCTATCAACTCTCTCTGATCTATTTGTCAACATGGATGAAGAAAAGGAGTTTGGGTGGCAAATTACATTTGCAATGTATTTGTATATATTTATGCCAATAAACAAGAATATATTTGTGTTAATTATCACATTATGTATGATTTTCTTAATTCCCTCATTATATCTATTCCTAATATCTATATATACCTTACAAGAAACTATACTGACATGGAATTTTCATTCAGTCTATTAATTAAATTTCAAAAGTGAACTATAAGGAACCTTAAGGAACTCTTGCTTTAAAACCTTATTACTTATTATTACGTAAAATAGGGAAAACAAAAATATTAGGGGATGATATGAAAAGTGGTGTTTCAATCTTGATAAATACTATATGAAAGATACCTCTTGAAGAAGTTTGACATTGGATCCAAGTTGTAGTTTGGACCTGACACAACCATTTCAATTTCTTATGTTTTCCATTTAAGGTGGAAGCTGGTTACTTTGACTTTCTCTGTTATTTGTCGCTTTTGTATAAAATCTGGCATTGAATTGGTTGTTTTACTTTGGATATTTTGAAATTCATATCTACTGTATAACTTTTTGTACAAATCCGTGTGCTGTCCTTTCAGTGAGTGTTTAACTGAGTATGTGGAATGCCTTATGCTTTGAGGATAGACAGAGTTGCCCCATCTTTTTATTGGTCACGAAATCCTGCATGGATGTTTTGGTAATGGTTATTGTTGAAGATTAACATTTTCAAATTCTGTTCTCTATCTCTCTTTCTTTGTTTTCCAGATGTGAAATTTAGTAAATGTCATAGAAACTTTGCCACATGTGAGAGGAAACTGTTCTTCAGTCAGATTGCTCCACAGTACCTGCTAATTATTAATAGCTTGCTGTGATTTGAGGCAGTTACTTTTTCCAGGTTCTGGATGCATCTGTTTCCTTCCAAAAATAGTAGTACAATGATGTTCCAAAAAACCCTCAGTGCCCTGTTACGAGCTCTATTCATGTTGTATTACTCAGTACTAATTACCAGGTGTTTCTTTAGGCCCTCATCTTTTAAAGATGTGATCATCTGCTCAATTTCATACACTGTGAATACTTCCATTAAAGGCAAGAGGCTTCTCACTGAGATTAAAGGTAAAAGCACATGTTAGTCTTTATGAGATGTCTTTGGAACTGCTATTATTAGCTTTGATTTATCTATTGTCTATTTTAAAAAATTTAAAATTGACTAAAAGATAAACTTTTATCATAAATTTTGAATCTCAATAGAAAACATTAGTCAACAAGTTATTCCTGAAATATAGCAAACTAATAAAATCACTCCTTGTCCACATTACTATGTAATATGTACTTGGGTTTGAAGGAGTTTTAAAATCAGTAGTCCATATGTACTTGATTTGCTGTCTTTCATGATTTTAGAAAGATATTATGTCATATTCATCTGTCTATTGCTATTTTGGGATGTCAGGAAACTAGACTAATTAATGATTCCAAATGCAATTTACAGCAAATTTAGGATGAGTGAGGCATTTTTGACTTATACAGTATTTTAAGCTTTATGTGAAGCTGGAAAACCATTGAAGACTGATCCTATTATTATTGAAAGGAGCAAGTTTTATTAATTTTACCGGTAGTGGACCTGGATTTTGCACAAGGGATTTTGTCAGCTTAGTTTTAGCCAGTATTTATACTGCAGAAAATGTACTTCCATTACCCCAGTCTGCCTTATGCATGTGCCACATGCTGTATTGATGTGCATCCAAAAATAATAAAACACTCAAAATGTGAAAGGAAGAAACTATTATGCATAAGTCATTGCAAGTACAAAGCCAATTTTGTATTGTGGGATGGTGTCCAGAAACATACTCAAAGTGAGGAAAGAGTTTTCTTTCTTTAAAAACAAACCTGAATCTTAATTTAAGCAAAGTTTAGTTGAAATTATTTTCTTTTCTTTATTTTCCCTGAATGCTTTCATTTCCACCATGATACCGGGATTGGGTTTTGTTTCATTTTTTCAGTTACAGTATTATTTACAGGTTTTGTTCTTATTTACCATGAAACGAAATTTCCTTTAAATGTTTCCAGGCCCAAAACTAAAAAAAAAAAAAAAAAAAAAAGAAAATCTCTTTGATTATCTTGATCTGAGAAACTCTCCTGCTGGCAAATCATTCCCTCTTTTACTTTTTCTTCCAGAGCCAAAGGACGTGGTAAGTTCTGAACTGGCTGGACCTTCTCTGCTCTAGAGAAGCCGCTAGTCTGACAGTTATGACATGTGTTAAGCATGTGGGAGACCAGTTTTTAGTTGCATTTTGTTAGGAAAAAAGTCTACTTTCTGTTCAAACTGTTCCACTTCCTATAAATAATTAGATATTCTGTGGACCAGAGAATGACAAGGAAAAACATCTTCAATCAGGCAGCAGTTCGGTATTCAGCTAGCAGATGGAAGAGGTACCTTTATGTTCTGCAACATCCCACTTCTCAGGTGAGGACTGTGTTTTCTAGAAAGTTAGTTTTTATTTCTAAAAAAAAGGATCAGCTTCAGCAGGCAAATTATATTCTGATTCTATTTTGGCAAATGAATCAAGAAGTCCCAAAAAAAAAAGGATTAAACAATCTAGGAGAGGAATCTAAACTGCCCCAAAAAAGGACTCTACAGAACTTGATAAAATTTTAAGCTATCTTCACAGTCACTGGTATGTTCCTAAAAGTTTTGCTTTCAAAAACTTGATAATTTTAAACAGGAAAGACTTGGCCAGGAAATCTCTGCTCATGTGTCAACTTCAAAAGTGAGAAGTGCAATATAATTTATTTTGACACAGTATTTTGAGATAGTCTCATAAAAAATGCTATGTAAATGTAAAATATGTTTTAAAGTAATGAAATACAAATTAAAGTAAGTAATAAAACCATATATAATACAACTATTTTTCTACAGAGTGGATCAGAAGAGAATGGAAACTGTTGGGGTAATATTCTAACCAAAACCCTGAACTGTTATTGAAGTGAGAAACTATATTTCCTCAGAGAAATTAATCTTTTCTTTCAAAAAAATACAAACAATTCCACATTCTGAATTAAGAAAATTAAAATGTTGAATAAACTTGGAAATGTTTTCTTTCTAGCTCCTCATCTTTTCTGACTCACTGAATACGATGGTGAGCAAATGTTTCATGAAGGCACAAGAAATTAAATAAAACAAACAAAAAAATAAGATTCTTAGAAGCTTTCCACTGGGATGGCATGTATTTTTCCACTGTTTTTTGGTTCCATTGACAGCTTTTATAGATGAGGTCACTGAAGTTCATGAAAAGATTCTGATGTCCAGATGTCACAGTATGGGGCATTGTACACATTGAAAAATGCACCCATGTGCTCACACTCATATTAAAAATATATGTAATTGAATAGAAGTTGGTTGTAACACACCTACAGACAGTAGAAAATGAGCTATTCCTGCTTTGCTATAGACAGAGGTAATTCCCCACTGCCTCGCTCGGGAGTTGTATTTGTATCTGCACCTAGGAGTAATGCAGCACCATTCTCATTTGGTGATTTCTTCTTGCAGCAGCCCTGCCAATGACAATCCAAAGTTCTTGCCAGTGAAAATAAAGCCCTGAGGTTTAGAACAGTCAGTGGAGGAAATACAACCAAAACCGCATGAAGCAAACTGTAGCAAGAGGATTTTTATTGGTGGCATTTGAAAGCAACTTCAACAGCTAAAAATTTTTCAAAGCATTACATTTCCAAGAACAGCAAAGGCCTTAGCATTTCAGCACGTGTTGAAGGTTTTGTTCAGCAGGGTGGGCGGAAGCTTGCAGCAAACAGTGCAGCGACACGTAGGTAACAGCACAGCCTTCTGCCTGCCCTGCAAGGGAGAGCTTTACAGCTTTAAAACAAAAAGCACCTCACCTTCTTGCAAATTACAGGCCAGATCCTACCAAATAACAGTATGGAAAGAAGCAAGGTGACAGCAAGAACTGAAGGAGCATGGGATCAAGTTGATCAAGAGGGCTGAAGGCGTGATGGCACCCTGACCGGCAGCAGTGGGCGCACGTCAGGAGCAGCATGGACACGGCTGCTCAGGCTGTGTCTGTCTGGAGATGAGGCTGCAAAATTGGTTCCTTTCGCATATTTTAAGCCTTCGGAAAGCTTCAATAGGTTGTTATTTCCTTCTGCTTCTAGTTAGCCGTTACAGTTATGCTGTTTTGATGTGAGCTGACTTTGTGAGGTCAGGCAGGTTAAATGGTGTTTGATTAAAATCAGAACACCCAACAACTACTGTTTCACAGTTTGACTTTGTTGGCCTCTTCATCTGGGAATTCAGGAAGACACCTTTAGCTTCCAAAAAAAAAAAAAAAAAAAGGCAGCTTTTTTTCCCATATGGCTTAGAAAGAAACAAAGAAAAAAAGCCACATTGTGTATGTTTTTCTGGCAATAGGCCTGCCACTGTTTATCAAACCAAGGCAAATCCAATTAGCCTGTGGCCTGCCTCCCAACCTTATTAACCTGCTCAGCTGTGAGAAACTCAACAGCCCCTGCCAATATCTCATTTCTCCAGCAGCTGATAAGATCAGTTCAAGATATTCAATGGGGTTTCCTTTCACTTCGGCTTCATCACAGTCACCGGCATCTTAACCGTGGTAGCCGGATCTTATTTTCCTCTCATTTACTACATGAAATAGGATGGCGACTCCGAGGCCTATGCAGCGTGTTGGAACAAACACCGATCAGGCCTTCGCGGCGTTTGACAGGACGGGCTGATTTTCCTTATCACGGCTTGCCCACAAAGGCCCGGGCCAGGCCGGGGTTATTAGCATTCCTCGGTGAGATGCGTCAGGCCTATTTCTGTCACGCAGACAGATTGAGCCTTTCACTCAGGCTTGCGAATGAGTGACACATGGCCTGACTGGGAGGACAACATTGTTATTTGAGTTAAGAAATCAATTTGTATCAAATGTACACTGTAATTTATTTGTTGGCTTTGAAGGGAACCTGGCTGAGATAAATGGGAATGGGCTTCTTTCTTCCCCCCTATGCTGAGCTGATAAAGTTCTTGTGAAGCTCCAGATAGCTCCAGTCAGAGCCAAAGTGACAAACATGTTTAAAGTTGCACAGTGATCTTTAAATCTCAAAAAGAACACCTTGTCGGACACGATAGAACATTTTTTACCTTTTCCCTCTATCTGTCAGAAAGCTGCTGTGACACATTGCTTTAGTATTTTTGCTGACATTTTCTTTATCAAGCACATCTGTTTGTGGTCGAAAGATGCTTATTCCTATTTTCTTCAATCTATAGCAGCCTAGGAAACTGCCAAAAGGAAGGAAGAAAATGAGACATTCTTTCCAATAATAATGCGTATTTAATTTTTTTTTTAATTGTGACTTTTCTTAATCAGGTTACAATTTCCTTTTTACTTTTGTTAAAAGAAAGAATAAACGTGTGGGGAACACGTATCATGATATCTTGTCTATATCAAGAATTTTGGTTGGGTTCAGACTGATGGAGCATTAAGATGTTGGTATTGTATATTAAATCATGAGCTATAAGATTGACATTCTCCCCTATTAGAGTTATAAATGTGAGCCTAAGTGTTGGATCTATGCATTTGTGGGTTTTTTCATTGAAATAATAGGAATAATCAGAAGTTACATCTACAGTTTCACGTATGCTTGCAGTTATGACTCCATAATGAAAAAATGCTAGCAAACTAGCCACAGGCAGAATAGCTCATTGACATTTCCATACAATAACCTGATTGTTTAGTTTGGGTTTTCAAAAGTGATCTAAATGTAACGTGTCATATTAGATGACTATATAAGGTACCTTACCCTTCATCTGCATTATAGCTTTCTATCTGCATAGAGGCTCTTTTTTAATAGATGTATGTATGAATGCACATACACACAAACATTATAAAGCAATATAGACTGCTATACTCTGATTAGTCCACACGAGGTACAGCCATCCTCAAAGAAAGATTAAGCTTGATGTATTCTAAAGTGTACAACCAGGGTCAAACACTCTTCCAGTCCTTCCAGAAGCTAGGTCAAATGTGATTAGCAGTACAAGCATTTTTAAGATAAGTTGGCTTTAGGAAGTGTTAAACTTATTAATGACCTGATCACACCATCACCAAAATGGTCACACCTTTCCCTGGAATCTCAGGGAGGGCCACGCATCAGGATTAACTCTTCTCTTGGACTGCCCAACAAATGTGTTTCACTCTCTTCTTTCCTGCCTTTCCTCTGGGAATGTTGCAATCCTTTAGGCTGTGAGCAACCTGCCAGACTTAGATCTTGTTATACCTATGAGTACTGACACTGTAATAGTGTTAAGCCTTGCTCTCAGGTTTCTTCTGTGCCATGCCCTTTGGGCGAGGGCTTGCCCTTTTACCTTTCTGCCCAGGTGCATAATGACAGTGCTGTTACTCTGGCTTGCCTGACTTTTTTTAATGTGGTGCTTTTTAAACCTTAACTCCATGTTTCCACATTTAAGCAATAGCTTCAGATTCTGTCTCAGTTTAACAACATAAAGACAATAAATAATTTTAAATTTCTAAAATGTTTTCTGATATTCATCCTGTGACACAGTCTAGAGGTGTGACTTTTGATTTTCAAAAGCACAGATTAAGCAATATTGCAATCTATCTCTAATTACCAGGAGTAAAGTGCTCCCTGTTTACATGCATTTATATTTCTACATAAACATATTCCATAAACCATCCACCTTCTCAAACAAGAACTGTACTTTGCCATGCTCTTTTAGCTATATCTGTATAGCTTTTTACAATTATTACAGCCTAAACACATCAATCAATTCATTGTCAGATCAAACTCTTCAAGAAATCATACCAAATATTGTTTTAACCTCATTGCTTTAGAAATAACCATTGGCAGTGGAGTAATTTAGACCCCAGAAATGGCAGTGCAAAATAAAATACCCTCTAGCTCTGATACAAGAGCACTCTGTCATGTCTACAGCTTCACTCTATTAAAATAATACATCCTCCAAAGCACTTGTTTTGGCCTTCTCCTGCCTTATCTTATATCCCTTAATGACATAAAATGGAAAGCACTTAATTTGTCTTGCAGGTTTGCATTAATTCATTATGAGCAATGCCAGTTTTGTCTTTACTGTGAGCAGCCCTCTGACGATAATGTAAAGATGAACACTTTTCATGGAATTTGGAGAGGAAAAAAACAGATGCAACAATGTGCCAGGTTTGTTCATGATTTACTGTGCATTATGTTCTCTAAAAAACACAATGGCTAGCAGAGGTGAGCCACCATTTGCCCGGTCTTCACTAACTCAGTTGAATCAGAGGGAATGCTCTGGGCCAAGGGATTCCCCTCTGTGTCTTACCTGAGAGCAAGTGAGTGACCGCAGCTGGGAAAAGCTTTTGATGAAACTCGCGGGGCAGGTAGTATGAGAAACCCAACAAGCAGAAAGCCTGCAGCAGGAGCAGTGGTTGCTGGGGAGATCAGGGAGGGACAGATATAAGGGGACAGAAAAACAAGCAAACAAACAAACCAACCCCCTTTATCTCAGGAGATGACTGCACTGAATTTGGTTCAGGAAACCCTGAAAGCTGCCGGATTCAGAGTAAGGCTGGAAAGAAACAAGGATACAGTGGGTAAGGGAAGATTTATTTTTGTATTCTCTTACTTTTATTGTCTTAAAAAGCAGGCCTTGCTTGTCTCTTTAAAAAGGTCCATTGTTTTAGTCTTAGCTAAAATAAACTATAACTTCAGAGTTCATTGGATGTTTTTGGCGTGCTTGCTGTAAGAACAATATCTACCTCAAAATTC
The DNA here is from genome assembly GCF_018691265.1 of Tyto alba. NCBI lineage: Eukaryota > Metazoa > Chordata > Aves > Strigiformes > Tytonidae > Tyto > Tyto alba. The sequence continues at coordinate 24,964,356 of NW_024881301.1, forward strand.
TTGCTGACTCAGGGTCCCTTCCCTGAAAATACCTCTGCGTATCCTGAAACCTGCAAGAAACAGCAAGCTGGGAGGCAATGAACACAGATTCTAGCTATTTCACAAGCAACTGATATCAATCTAAACTTCACATGTAGAAGCGATTAATTGTAATTTTCATCTGTAAATTAATTAAAAAGAAAACTCAGGATAAAATTCTCATCCTCAATATAACAAAACACAGTCTGTATCCTTAACATTGACTAATTATTCAAGTGAAGTGTCCTGCACTGTGTAACCCCCTACTGACACAAAATGGCTGTCACCTTTCGGCAGTCAGACTACTGGAAGGGGGGTTATGATGTTCTTGCTATAAGTATGATAAGAGTTGTGAAGTGTTATCTTGGAGTATCAGTGTCCCCTTCCCAAGGTCTCAAGCATAACATGGCTAGAAGTGGTTATTATTTTTTTATAAAATATCATGTTTCTAGACTCCAACTGGCAGAGAAGGGAAAGGGAGGAAGAATATAGCAGTTTACGTCTTCCCAAATTGATGCGAAAGCTAATGTGGAAGTAAATTTTCTGGATCTATACTTAGGGACTTAAACCACAGCATACACCTAAATGCTCAGGATAAAATGAGAAACCCATCTGTCTCCCTTACGCCCAGCTCTGACTGCTGTGTTGGCATAAAGCAAGGTGAAGGGGAGTTAATACGGGAAGCAATAGGTGGAGCTGAAATGAATTTTTTTCACGTGTTCCTTCATTGTGTTTGAGAGGCACACCTGCTAAAAAGGATGGCATGACATGAAGTGGCAGATACGCTAAAGCTGTAAACACAGAAAAGTCTGAACCAACACTAAACATGCCTGGGGGGAGGAGCCACTCTAAACTGGGGGTAATACGATACCAATTTGAGGCACAAGAGTTACAGACTCGGGAAAAAATGAAACATAACTTCCATTTAAGAATATTTTAGAAATGGCAAGTATGTCTATCTGCAAGTAACCCGTGTCTAGGGCCTGCATGCTACATGCTCTCACTGATGAGTGAAAACAGCAAAACAGCAAGTGCTCTCAGCAAAACTACAGAACATCACTAAACCTAAAATTATCGCGTTCATTTTGGGAGTAGGAAAAATGGAGCACTAGAAAGTTCAGTTTAGTTTCCCCTGGTTTGTGAATGAAGGTTTGAGACAGTGTTCATTAATTAACCTTAAGTTTTGAATTGGTTACTTGTTCCTGACAGTCAAATCCTGGTGAATATGAGAGAAGTGTATCACTGCTTATTAATATAGTCTGAGAGAAAAGCCTTCCAGATATTAAGTGTCTTTAAGTTTGCTGACTCTATCTTTTCAGACTGAAAGTATCTGTAAAAATATTTGCTTCACACAATTATTTTGGACAGTTTCAGCCAAAGCAATATGGGGAATGATACAGGGCAAAATGTGTTGGCTTTCCTGAGCTAGAGGAATTCTCATGACCTTTTATTTACTCCAGTATGTTTTCCAGTAAATACATCCCTTTGAAAAGAAGGAACTTGATGGAATGAGGACCTTTTGGCAGACTGTGAGTTTTCACTGGGGTTTTTTTATAAAAACAAATAATTGTGATGTTAACATCTAATTAAAAACTGTATGATAATGTGCATAGAGTAGATATCAGGACTAGAGTTCTAAGTAAATATTGGCATTTTTGTAGCTATGGTAATTTTAACTCTGTATTTGAAATAATGTTCTCAAAAATATTTTGTGTGTTCATATATCAGATTTCATGCAACTGCTCTGAAATAGATGCTGAAATAATTCCACACAGTAGAACATCATCCTTAGGTGAACAGGTAGATACAGTGCTAAGATATTTTTTATATCACGTACAATTACTTTTGGTTACTGGTTAATCCTTAGTAAGAAAATGCTTCAGGTTTAGCAAGTAGGAGATTTTGATATTTAGTAGAAGAGCCTGCCTTTGTTATTGTAACAATACTGAAGATATAAATTAATAAAAACATCTATTCAAAAAGAATATATAATTCCCAGAGGTTTAATATTAAATCTTTTGGGGGATTAAGTGGTACAGTGTTGCTGCTACAGATCTAGAGAATCTCTTCCATATGATCTCCGGGTCTTCAGCCTGTCCAACTCTGACAGTGTTGAAGGTTAAACTTTTAGAACAAAGTAGCAATATTATGCTTAGGACAAGAAAGATGTTCTCTGTATATATTAAATCCAAAGGCATCCCTAATCAGAAAAACAAGTAGATAACCTTCTTTGAGCAAGGACATCCTGAAGCAATTAGACCTTGAAGAGTACATTGCCAACCTGGCAAGCAAACTCAAGGTCCATGTATCTGAACAACTAAACTCAAGGCCCATGTATCCATGTAGCTGAACTGCCCTCATTATAATACTAAAAATCACACCTACAAGTCAAGAATACTTTTGCCTAGGTGAAGACCCTTTCCCTGCACATGTGTAAGTTACTAAGCAATCATTGTAGAGAGGATGGAGTTGGAAAATTATTAGCTCTGCAAGTTTTGTGTATAAACATAACATGGAAAGTCCTATAGGTGTGCTAGCTTTGTGGATTTACCATCTAGTACCCATCTCTGTGCAGACATGAAATAAAAGAAATACCTCAACCCTGTGTGTATTGGCTTGCATACTGGGTGAAAGAACCTTTCTTTGGGGATAACAGCAGGAGTTAGAGATATTCTAATCTGTATGAGATGAACTTGGTGAGGATCATTTCCTACTGTCATATGCAAACTTACTATCATACGCTGCACTAAAGAGCATTCTTTCTCAACTGTGATTCTTCAATTACCTGCTGCAGAAGGCCTGAATTGAAAACCTGATCTCAGCTGGGCTCTTTAAATCAGAATCTTCAGAAGGCACCAAAATAATCATAATACTATAATTAAAAAAAAAGCAAAACAAACCAAAATAAAAAAAAAAACTCTAACAACAACAAAAAAGAACAACAAAAAAAACCAAACTACAAACAGCATAGTTCTCCCAGGTCCTTTGGGTAGCAGGCAGTCAAAAGTGAGAAGAGTCCAAAACACATAGTTTTATTTTTATTATTTTTACATTGGCCTCAGACTTTTTTGACCTTTCTCAGTAAGCCGTGGAGGGAAAAAGAAGTTGTTGCTCAGCTCCAGCTTCCTCTGGCTCCACAGGCATTCAAACAGCATAGGAAAAGGACAGAGAAGGCCCTGCCATAGCAGTCTCTGAGGCAGCTGCCGGCCGGGGCCACAGATGCAGCTTCTGGTCTGCCCAGCAGGTTGTTGGAGGAGCATCTCGAGGTGGATGGCTCCCACTGTGGGTTTCTGCAGCCCATGGATCTCAGCAGCTAACCAGCTGATTTTTGGAGACAGCCTAACTACATGTAAAGCACAGCCTTTGCAACAGTCTCTGATTCTTTCCTTTTCTTACTGCTCAAGCCTGGAAACTAAAAAAAAAAAAAAAAAAAAAAAAAAGTATTAAGTACATGAAAAACCCTGGACACTGAAAACAAGGAGGTGATCTCTTCCAAACCCCTTTTTTAATTTGACTTTTGCTGCTTGGGAACCACTTATCTAGCACTGTGTTGCTGCTTTGGGTGCTAGCATGGAAGACTGATGTAATTGTGTTCTAAATCTCATTCATACTAAAAATAGACTGGTTTACTAAAGCTGTATGTAAGACAGCCATGTATGATACTATTTAGCAGTCAGCAATCCACTCCTCAGCCCCTTTGTAAATGCTTGCTTTGGGAATATCTAAGGTATTTTGTGATATCCAATTGCCACTGTTGGGTTAAGTAAATTAGAGCAAATTGTTTCCACCAAACTCACCTTAGAGTGAGTGATGTGCTTCCAAATGTTTTCTGTCAAAGTGCTTGAGATACAATGTTAGGAGACTTTTAATAAAATATTTGGTTTTAGTTAAAAATAGCAAAGGCAAACACACTGCTCATTAATAATGGGGTATACTGTAAATGATAGCTTTCAACAGAGTAATAGAGCATAGCAAACAAAGAGCAGCAGAGGCAAGTAAAAAGGAAAATAACTTTGAAACTCTACTGATTAAGATGCTAAACTAGTTTCCAGTGTTTATTACAAAAAAGCTAATTAAAGAGTTTACATTTTATCATGCACAGTAAAGAACTCCTGACAGGCATTGTTATAATATGAAATGCTGCAGTCTCCAGTAGAGTTTAATTTAGAGCAACAACAAAGAAGGGAAAAAGAAGAAATAAAACAATTGAAATGTTGCAAGCAGACTGCCTTAAGCTCAGGGGAGGCCTTTCAGAAAAACGTTTGGTAGAAGCAATGCAAACCGAGCTACTACCCTGGGAATAATATTTTTCCTGAAATTGTTTCAGGTTGAAGTGTTTATAGGAGGCAGTATATAGGTCGTGTAAGCCAGCAGTTAAAAGATTGAGGAAGTACAATTTTTCATCAAAGGCTAATCATGCTGATTATGCAAGAAGATCCACAGATGCTGGTGTAAACCATTCACTGGAGAATTAGTGATTCTTGCATCATTGCTGATCAGATCAACAGATGTCCATACTGTCATCAGTTACCAACATTAACTTACTAATAAGCAGCATCATGTTTATTAAACATATTTAACTAGAGCAAAATTTTGACATCTTGTACAGATGTGTTAATTTCTTCCAAACATATTTTTTGGCCTGAGAGCACCTTGGAAACTGTATTGATTTCACTCTTGACCAATTGCTTGGTGATGAATGATGATGGATTATGCAAATCAATTATTTTAAGTCAGTCAACCATTGTTTATTTACTTTAACTACAATATTTGGTTGTCATATCTGAAGACTAGAGGTTGAGAAGGTGATTCTACTTTTGGTTAGTAATTTTTCTGCAGGAGATACGAGAAGGCAAGTTTTGTTTGTCATTAGCAGCCCTTGGGATCTTCATATTTTATTTCCTTGGCAGTCAGATGTATGAGCTGTTACAGAGGACAGAGTTGAGCTATAGGACACTGAATACACAGAAGACACACTGCTCTGTCTCATTTTCTGTCACCGATATGGCTGTATGATTTGCTTTTCTAATGTTTGACTTGGTGTCAGAATTGGAGGAAAATTAATTGGCAGAGAACCAGCTCAGATAAGGTGGCAGTATGAGGAAGGACTCATAGCAAACCTAGTAGCAATGTTTCTTGCTGCGTGTGTTGTGCAGGGATTTCCCATCCCTTATTCAGCATATCATAACGAGAGGAGTTCTGGGACACTAGATTCTGCTAGAATCTTCTGGAGCCCAGACAGTCCAAACATATATTATTATAGCCAAAGGATATATGGCAACGGACATATCACTCTTTTTTTCAGATTTTACATTTTAAATTATTAGAAATTAATCACTTCAACATTGCATGCAAGACACTAGTACAACTTACTGCCATAAGAGAGCATTCACACTTAGTACACATTTTATTTATGAAAAGGTTTCCTCATATAAATGGGAATTAAAACACCGTCATTTTTACTAGGTAGACTTTCTTCTATTTTTAAAGCTGCTTTCTTCCCATAAACTTTTCTACTGTCTTTTGCTTAAAAAGGCTTTCTTCCCATAAAACTTTCTATTGTATTTTCTAAAGAAGGCTTTCTTCACCCTTCTCTGAAGTATGGCTGGGCTGCTTGTCTCTGTTGGAAGACAGTACAGATCTCTGTGAATCACAGTGTGTATCTTTCTTTCCATCACCCAGACTTTGCTGCTGTAACTTGTAGATTGAATTATCAAATGTATTCTACACTAAAACTGCTTGAAATAGCTAGGTTGTCATGTGGATGTTTGTCCGTTGAATTATATTAGTCACAGCTTACTGTCTCAGACCTCTAAAATTTTTTTTGTTTTCCAGACATAAATCACAGTTTGGATTTTTCATCTGTAGTCTCATAAGTGGCATCCTTGCCTGTCTTCTTCATGAACTGTAGTGTTGTTGGGACACTCATGTTGATAAGATCCTATGTTTACACTTATATTGTCTGTAGGACAATATTTTCAATAAAATAAATATGCTACCGTGAAGCTCAGGTCAGTAGACAGTCACAGCATAGTATGAAGTCAATTTGTTCACTCAGTCTTTTCAATTAATTGGATATGAGGTGGTTCCTTTTGTTTTTTTTTCACTGGAAACTAAATGATCTCCTTACAGCAAAAGCACTCATATCTCCCAGCATGGCCCCCCTTACTCTTGGGTACTGCATTATCCTGTCTTGCCATCCATGTCAGCGTGCACTGTGGATACCTTGTGTTACCCATTGCCCAGTATGTACCAGCACTGCGATCGACACTGGTGTAGGGAGCCATACACCACCAGTGCCAGACCTGACTAATCCATGGGCTATTTTTCCCCACAGTCAAACATGAGGTTTCATGCTCCTGTTTTTTTTATGGAGTACCCACTGCAATTTGATGTTTACAGCCTAATCCTAAATCCGTTAGAATCAACAGAAATTTATTCCCATTGTCCCAAATAATTTCAGGATATTTTGTGTATATTTACAAAGGTGTTCACATTGCTCTTGAAAATTTGCCTTCTCCTTGGCGACTGTAGTGTATAAATAACAACTTCTTATTTATTTATATCTTTATTTTCCTAAGTTTATAGATGAGGAAAATTAGATGAATCTTCGTGCAACACTGGATTTAAATATACCGATTGCTGGGTTGTATTTCAGACAACAGAATTTCCTTTACTCCTTTTCACTCGCTGTTTCCAGCCTTCTCCATTCACATTTATCATATCATCATATTACATGAAAGGAAGTTTTTCTTTAGCACTGGACTCATAAAAATAAAAGATAATACAATGAATGAATATCACTGAGAGCCAATTTTTCTCAGCTAAGCTTTAATACCAGTTTAGGCTACCTAGAGTGATCTGTGAAGGAAGACAGAAATGAGACTTCAGGCAGCTTTCTAAAGAATGAAAATAATTCCTCTCCTACTGTATTGTTGTTGCACAGGGCCAGGGGGTTAATGGCAGAGGAGCTTTATAGCACATAGAATTCACTGGCTGTGGAGGACAGAGAGCCACACACTCAGGGATGTAGCCTATGGATTTGTGTGCCAGTGTTAGGTATCCACAGGTGCACTGCTCAGCAGCAGAGGGTAGCGGCAATTGTTGGTACTAGACCATACTGGAACAGGACAGTATTTTGTCTGCAACAATGGCTGTGGCCAGGTGTGTGTTTGCTTGGCTATTTTTGAGAGGAATTTTGTTGGATTTAAATTTTTTTTCTAAGTTATAATACTGGGTTACATTTAAAAAATCCTATTAAACAAGCCCACTGCAGCTTTCTAATTGATTTTTGTATTAAATCCAAGCAATTTGGTTTCAGCTTTTGCTACACGGGTAACAAAATCATAACTATTACCAACTGCCAAGAGGATATCTATGTCTCAGTGCAGAATTCATTCTATTTATCCTTATTTACTCAATGTCTTTCAGAAGGGAAGTGTCATTGCCAGTGACTGTTCACATGCAGACACTATTTGACTATGAATTGTAACCCTAGCCAATGCCATTTTGATTTTACTCTTATCATTCATTTCAAGGAACATTCCCACAACCTTTCCCCCTCCCCCCACATAGTCAGACACTCGGAGACACAGTGTCAATCATTAGACACAAAAATATTTCAGTTATTTTAAAGCTGGAGTATTTGTCACAGGCTCAAAAGATAGAGATCTAATGACTTACCAGAGGCTTTGCTTATAAACACACACCTATGCTATTCTCAGAGCTCAGTTTGTTTGTTTGTTTGTTTTTTTTTTTCTTATTCTTTCCATTCTCACACTTAAAACAGAAACACATTTTCTCCTAGAAAATGCTGACAGCATGTCTTGGTATCTCAAGGCAGAAAGGTTGCTTTCCCCCAGGCAGTGTGCTGGCAACTTTCACATGGACACACATGACTGAGCTGCCTATAGGCACCCTTGCTTTTATTTTTTCCATAATTCAATATGTTTAAAAACAGTCATGCTAACAAACATTAGAAAGAGGAGTGGGAAGTGAAACTCTATGGGATTGAACTTCAGAACTGTAGTGCAGCTAGAAGAAAAAGGTGTTAAAAGTAAAAATACCAGAGGGATTTTTTCATGCAAAAAATAGAACGTCATCTGAAGCTGCAAAGTTACTACATGCAATCACAGTGAAAAACAGTGCTTAAAAAAATAAAACAGAGATTGTTCTAACACTCTTTAACACACAGTTTGTAGGTAAGTCTTTAATAAATGACATATTATCACAAATAATTCACTGATTACTGCCTTTTGCTGCATCTTATTAATCCATTCCGTGCCTCACACAAAAGCACTCCTGAGTGAGCTACCACAAGGTTTTAAAGATATGTTCTGAGTCTAAAGTATCTAGCAAAATTACCTTGGACTCTTAAACAAGTTTGGATTACAATTAAAATAATACATTTGCAAGCTGACAAAGGTAAAATTCAGGAGATACTGTGCACTTTAAGTAAAATGGTAAATATCCCATACTCATGATGAACAAGAATTTTGTCCTTGTGTAGCCGCAGGAGGTAAAAACTTAATATAGCTGACAGAAATAATTTTGCTTGGGTTAATAACTACATTTTCACTACTAACTATAGTCTTTTGAGAATTAGGTCAGTTCATATTTAAGAACCACAGATTTTTAAGAGCAAGCCAGAGGCCTGTGAGATAAAAGGTATACAGGCACAGCTCAGTATGATCCCTTAACCACTTAATGAACTGATCGAAGACATGACACCAGAATGATGAAATAAGATATAGAAAAGTTACTCCCTTTTCAGTATTGGACAAGAAATTATATCAATCCCTGAGGTAATTCTGAAATATGATTACAAGTACAGTATGTTAAGGAAAGCCATATAAAAGAAAGACATGAGTCTTCTTCTCAGCATATAGTTGGTGAAAGAGCAAAGAACATGAAGATCTGTAGGATCTGTGAATTTCCACATGAATTTTTACCTCTGCAAGAATAATTCTTCCAATATCTTTTGAATGCACATATACTGTGTCTGGTGGAGATGACTTGTGTTTGAACAGATATATATCCAACTTTCCTGTGTTGGTATTGTTTTGCTCTTGCACATACATATGACGGTACAACCGAATCACATCATGGTGCAATTGCAAAATTTGAGCCCAGCTTGAAAGCTGCAGCTGATGATTTATTTTATTACAAGAGGAGTTGCTCTCTTCTTTTATTGTTTGACTGTGCAGAACATGACACTAAGACTTGACAGCCTGTAAAGAGAATTTTGTTCATCCACAGAGAAGCTGAAAGATCATCTGTGACTGTGGAATGTATTTTTTCAGCATTTATGTTATACAGAGTTCTTGTTAATGTCTTGGAAAATGCATGTGGAAAAGATCTTCTATGATGCTTTAGAGCTAGCTTAACAAACAGATTAATTACAAATTGATGCCTTTTGTGAAGTAACATGAAAAATTGTTACATGGAATAATCAGTATTACTGTTTCACTAGGCATTCTGGACACTTACTATGAAAAGCACTGGTTCAATTATTTGCATTCTAATGTATTGGATGAGTTTCCTGTAGTATGTTTCATAAAAACCTTCATTATAACGTTAAATCTGCTGTTAAACCCCAGCTACAATTATGCATTTTGATGGAAATCATGGTATTTGTAGACCAAGCGTGAAAACTAGGTTGTTTGGGTTTTTTATTCATTATGTAGAGATTAAAAAGTTTGTGAATATTTCAAACCTTCTACATCTGTGCTATCTCACTATGGCAATGCTAACCAAGTCTTATTACTGACAATAGTAGCCTTCATAAGAAGAATATGAATATCTTAGATGCAGCAAATCATTATGGGTCTTTTCCAACCTAAATGATTCCATAATTTTGCGATTATTTCCAGTGGTGTAATGACATTATATGATTACAGTTTCATGGAGTTTTTCTTTGCTAGTGCAGAAAGAAAAAAAAAAAAAAAAAGCTTTATCAAGAATTAAGGTGATCTAGCACATACGGTTTTACATGTATCCACAGGAAATAGTAATTTATGGGAAATACAATTGGGATAGTACAAATACTGTACACTGCCATATATCAGCTTCAAAACCAATGCTGGTCTTAACTGTGTCTAGAATGCCAGTTAAAAACAGGTCAGATATGAAATACAAAGCAGTAATTATGGTGTGTAAACCTGGAAGCAACTTCTGATTTTTCCAGTGCAACAACTCGTCTTACTAGGAGAAGGTCTCAGTCACTAAATGAGCACAAAATGTAACACTTACACACTGGCTTTGCTCTGCACTTATATCAGAAGTGTGCATATTGTATGTTTTGGTGTGTTTGTTTGCTTCTCACTTGGCACAGAATTTATCTAGTGATATACAGCCCTTATATATTACTAATATACTGTAGTATAACACCAGCAAAGCATGAGACAATATTCTGTCTAATTGTTTTGATCAAACATGACATAGACTTTGTACTTGCACTAGACACATATTTCTGTAAGTTATATCTTTCACAGTACTTGCTTTCATTTTTTTGTAATCCTGTCTGTTTCAGACCCTGAAGAATGCAGCACAACCGTTTCAGTTTTCAACCTGTCAAGACTTTGCACAAATGATTTGTCAAGAAAAAGTCTAATTATGTCTGGCTTAAGGCTTCCATGTTAAACAGGAACAATTGCGGTGACTGTGAAAGAACCGCCTCCTGGCACTTGAGCAAAATGTGAAAGCAGCATGATTGTCCTGCCTTGTTTCTTTCCATCAACACCCTGTGGTCAGAAAAAGAAACCACCAAATACTTCACTTCCATTTCTATCAGTTTCTTGTGACTGGCAGCACCTTGGCATTTGCCTTGTACTGTATGTGAGTCATACTGCTAGGGCAACAAGAGAACCTGTTGAATACAAAGTCTGAAACTAAGCAGACATCAAGCCAAGAGCTGCTACAGCAGCAATCAAGCAGATTAGTTTAAGTAATTCTGATGAGCATATTAAATCTCAAAATGAATTAGAATGTTTGGAGGAAAAACATAAATCAGGCCAAGTATAAGTGACCTGGTGCTGTGAAACATTTTATATAGTATACTTTGATGTTGCTATTTTTTCAACATTCTGACATATCAGCAACCACTTATCTTACTTTATTTGTCCATTTCAAAAATATTACTTATCTTTCCTTTCCAATAGAGTCTATGAACAGCAACAAAACCTGTATCCTTTACTGACGATCTGATCCACATGACGTGCAGTGGTTTCATCACTAGTATCAGCGGAAGACTTATAGAGACACTGTTGTTGTGTGTTTTTAAGTAAAATAGCATAAAAACAATAATGATACATAGCAGGTAACGAAATGCATAGCAAAAACAACAGAGCACAAACATTGCTTCTGTAGAAATTTGGACTACAGTCAAAAACTGACTGCAGCTTTGGGTGCCTTCATTTTGCAGTGTCCATCTCAAGACAAATCAAAATGTCTGCTGAGTTCTTAGAAAGGACTGATCACCTACATCCTGGAAACTGTTTTTAAAGTCTGTAAGATGCCCCTAAGCCCGCAAGACCACAAACATCACTGGAGGCTATCCTGTCCAGCGGGAATGTTTGCTACAACTAAAATGCTAATAAAACCTAGAATCTCACTTTGCAACCTGCCTTACGAAAGTGCCCTGACATAGCAGGAGCTGCAAAGTTCAAAACTCTTAGGCAGCCATAGTTTATTTTCTACACCTCTGCATCTGCTGGTTGCCAGCACCCACTAGTCTGTAACTGGACAGGGCATAGGAGAAGACTAGAGGTCTTATCGGCACTCTTTTGTCTTCTAGGAAAATACAGCTAGGAAGATGAATTCTCCTACTTTTATTATCAGAAACTCACTTCATCCTTGGCCTACAGAAAATCAGAGAGATACCAAAATACTGAAGAAAAAAATGTGGTGTTCTCATTTTGTGAAAAGGAAATATAATTAACTGATCGTTCTATAAGAGCTAGAGCTTGATAAAAGCAGAGACTTAAATTGAAATTTCATGACCTCAAATTTCAGAGCAGTGACAGAAACCTCTGTAGAATAGGAGATTCACAGAGGCATGATGCCGACTTCATTGTGCAAGGTAGTAGCTCCTGTAATTATGGGAAATCTTCTGGAGCCATGTGCCATAGCTTCTTGTATAGGCGTCTCACTGATCTATACCATAGGCCATTTGTGATCAGCATCGACTTTCTGAAATTTCCTCAGGGACTCCCAAGGAGGACCTGTGGAATGAGTAGCTAACAAGTGATGCTTAGACAAGTTGTCACCAATCAGTAATGATATCAGTACTTGGCTTCTGCATGATCTGAGCTGAACAATGCGGCTAATCGCGATTAAAAACCTAATAAAAGTCTCTGTTAGTCTTTCAATATCATGAGCTGGCACTTGGTGACAGACACATAGATTTCTATGCAACCAAGTATATCGGCCAGAATATTTAGAAACAGCCTTTATCACTGCAGCTTTCTGGTGTATTCCCAACAGATATGTTTGTGCCTCACCAGACATGTTCCCACGTGTTTCTTCTGGTAGGTGTCAGCTTATGTACTATGGCAAGTGTGAATTATTGTCTTATTCATCTAATTAGAACATGGGATAGAGCATTCCCCTTGGTGGTTCAAATCATCCTATGCACAAAATGGATTTGAAGGTTGTGGCTTAAGTCCTGCAATAGGGGATTGAGGTGCTGGGTATGGAGGGATCTGAGTTATTGTCTGAGGGCTGATCTGGTGAGTGTACCCAGAGCACTTAGCTGGATCTCTCCTGCAGGTGATATAGATTCGGATACATTAAGTTCAATCCCTTGCTTAGCTGCTCAACATGAGCCATTTCTAGTGTTGCTTTTAGGAACCAATGTGTAGTCAAGAAGGGTACCCACTTACAGTGTACAAAATAGTCAACATTTCAAAATCCAGTATTTGTTGTGCAAAGTCCACAATGAGACTCTACACATTTTATTTAGTGGATTGTGCTTTCACATCCTGATGTGCTATGAACTAACTTCCCCATCCAACAAAGCCCTTAGGGCAGGACTAGAGAGAATTATACAGTAGTTAGACCTACAGTGCTATCTGAGGAAGTTACGTACAGATTAAAATAGTGAAGATAAACAGCCTATAGTAGTGGCTCAGGAGACTGCTGGCTTCTTGGAGGAAAAAAAAAAAAAAACAAACAAACCCAAAGCCAAGGATTCATTTCTTCAGTGCTCATCTAGAGACGGAAGGAAAGGTCAACAACAGTACAAGCATCACATAAAGTTGTTCTGTGATTTTTGTAAATTTGGCACTTTGGCCAAGAGCACATGGAAGCATAACAGGGAACTTTTTCTCTGTCTTCTGCAATGGAAACTCGAAGCCACTGAGATCGCAGAAGGGAAATACTATACCTTGTTAAAACAGATGAGACATGGGACTTCTGAAAGAAATGCACTTACCACATTCAAGTAACAGCATTTGACAGAATACCAAAATTTTAAGTTCTCAGGAAATGCTTTTCTGGCTCTTGTTCCCTCTCTAAATTTAAGTTGCAATTAGTATTGTGACTCTTAATAGAAAAAGAATTCTTCAATTTCCAGATGATTTTGAGCAAGTTATGTGGAAAAAGAAAAGCCCCTTTTTTCCTACCAAATCTACAGGCTATTTTTTGCATGTCTAGTATTTTATCTACACACTTTAGCAAAAAGTTTTATATTCTCAAGCACTGTATTTTATAAAGGCTAGACATTTTTTCTCTGCAACACCTTACATGACCATCACAAAATCAGCTTTACATGATTTTGTTTTCTTATTTCTTTATTAGAAGATTTTTTAAAAAATTTGGCTCCTTTTTGGCCACATAATACAAGTTTGCTTGGGCTAGTAACTGTATTTTTAAGAAGAACATGTAGAGGTTCCTGATTAGTTCAGTTTGGGTTGTCTCTTGATATGTTTGAATAAGTAGGTGAAATAACCAGTGGCACTCCCAGAAAACAGGGCCTGCAGTTTTCAGAATCAAGTAACATCATCACTCATCCCAGTTACTTGCTTCTTCCCCTTCTGCCTCTGCCCTCATGTTTGGCAAAAGCCCCTGTCATACTTCAGGTCATAGTCATACAAGATACTTCAGAGGTCCATGTTAGTAACAGTAAAGACTGCTTGAGGATTCAACACTGCACAGAAGCTAGAAAGAATAAGAGAGATATGTCACAGGACATAAAGGTTGATAATTGCTTTGTGGGAAGAAGGCCACAGGACACTGTTTGTCTCAAATGGTTCTGGGGAGCATGGGAATTTGCATAGTGTGTCTTATACAAGCAGTGTTTATTATGAAGCATGGTTTGGCTAATATGAAAAGGAAGAGGAAAAAGAATTTCATATTTATTTGTACTCGGTCTGGTTTTTGAAAAGTTAATCCTGTTGTATGTCAAATTCCATGCTGGTTTTTGGATTGTTTTTTTTTTGTTTGTTTGTTTGGTTTTTTGGTTTTTTTTTTTTTTGGTTTTTTGTTTTTTTTTTTTTTTCTTTTTACCACTGCTATGTATCTCTGGGACAGAAGGTTTGTATGCCTTTGGTGTATTATATTGACTGTACAATGTCCAGTAAAGCTGATTACAAGAAAAGAAGTTTATTCTAAAACTAAAAAAAAAAAAAATCATAAAAGTTTAAATATGTATTTGACTACAGTATATTTCATGAACCTGTTTTTATACAAGAAAATGTTATTAAATATAATTTATTTAGCTTAAGTGAAACAGTGTATGAAAGGATAAAAGAGGAAATGCTATATCTGGTACTGTGAGTTTAAATTATAATCTACACAGGAATCTCTTTTCATTATATACCTAAATTTCAAAAGAAAGTTTTGAAAATTCTGTTTGAATTCTTTATCTTGCAAGATTTATGCCTCAGTTTTAAATCCAGGTTGCTCAGAATCTTCACTTGCATGCCCTATGAGACCTATGTGTCATCTTACTGAAATCATGAAACACAATATTTTGAAGTACTTATATTGTGTATGGAGCTAAATATGTTTCTGGTCCTGCCATTGCATGGTGGGAACTTCATCTTTGACTTAGTTATCTAACATTTATAAAAACAACAGAGTAAACAATAGCAAAAAAGACTCAACAGAAATGGGCACAACAAGTTTCAAAGTACAGATGTTTATCTTGGAAATGTATCTATCTGAAAAGGGTCTTCTTAACAACTGAAAAGATAAATGATCCTCCTTGAGAGCTTTCTGTCCATTTATCATTTAGATAATATTGGTCAGTTTTTTGAGTGAAACTGACTCATGAGCATATAGTACAGACCCTCTATTAGAGGAATTTAAGGACTTGCTGAGCCTTCAGCATGTGAGTGAACCAAAAGATAGAGGCAGCCTATTTGACAAAATACACAATCAGATCATCCTTCTTTGTACATGTGCACAATTTAGGCCATAAGCAGAGGAAGGTCTTTTAAGCTCTGAATCCAGTCTTACAGATGCATCAACTAAAGACCTCCGTTGAATACATAAGTGTGGGCTCTGAACATTCACTCCCTGTGCAATGTTTCTTCAAAGGTAAAGGTAGTCAGCTCTAGATTTATATCATATAGTAGTTTTATTTAGACATGATTCATCTAGAGAAATTTAAAAATCTATATTTGGGTTTATTATTTATTTATAATTGTATTTACCAGAACAAGAGCTGGATGTACAATATTTTAAATATGTTTTATTAGCTTGTTTAAAAATACATAATAATATTAACTGATAAATTGTCTTACTATTAAATAATTTTAAATCCAAACTGCCTATTGCTATAGCACTTCAGTTTTTATGTTGCAAAACAGCTGAAAACACTGTGATACACGTTTCAAGAACTTTCATCTTACTCTTTTTAAGAAAGGAAAGAAAAGGAAGGGAAGGCAAGGCAAGACAAGGCAAGGCAAGAAACAGCATAATAAACCTCTGCCTGGATGCACAGTCCAGACTTGGTCTGTGGTTCCCAATTTCAGCCCTGAAAGCTTACTATCTTGCATAAAATTTTGTGGAATATCCAATATTCTTAACTCCAATGCTGAAATCATCATGGGTAGTCTGCAACTTTTTGTGACAATCAAAAACCTCATCAGAGAACACAGTTAGGGGAGCCCGTTTCTGTATGGTGTGTAAAGGCTGGACTATTGCTGCCTTAGACAGAAACTATTTAAGAAGCAGGAGAACACATGTGTCCAGGTTGATCCTTGATTCCTGATAAATTCTTTCGTATCACTCGAGGTATTCTGGTGAAGATGTGGACAGGACAGAAGGACTAGAGTCCATTTCAGTAGTTTACAATAAAATTATTCAGAAGCGTCCTAATAGGACCCTATGACAAAGGAAGCTTTGCCTCAAAAGATGCCTTTCCAAATATAGAGGCTTTCCCTATCCCCCCAAACCTGGCCTTGGGTAAGTGACTTTTTTTTTTTTTTAAAAAAAAAAAAAAAAGAAAAAAGAAAAAAAACAAGATTGGTATATCCAGTAGTGCTTTGGTCTTTGGTGACAAATTTGTTCAAGTCTTAGAAATTCTAGGCTGTCACTACCTGTTTCAAGTGATCCAATATCACTGGAGTAGCCTTGTCTACTGAAGCAGCAAAGGCTGCAGACAACTGAGAAGCCTCTAAACTTAGCTAGAGATGGCTCAGCATAATTATATCTCACTCTCTGGCATAGCATGCTGACACGCAATTATAGCATTTTGATAGTGGGTTGCAACGATACAGTGTTTCAGATGGCAAAACACAACAGTGTCACAGATTTGTCCTTTGAAGACTGCTAAAACCTAAGAGTCCTGCAAATCTCATCTGCAGTTTTCCCACTGATTTCATTTCTGTGTACAGACTAGTGAGTTTTGCCTGAGGAAGCACTAAAATAAAACTCAGTAATCACGTAAGGATTTGTATGTTTTTTATAATAATTACAGTTGGTATGACATAAGTTTACATGATGCCTTGAGAGGTTGTAAAGCAAAGTTTCAGCAAATTCCATCCAGGATAAAAATATCTGTGAAAAGCCTTGTTAATATGCACCTCTCATTCAATATTCTAAAGCATTAAAGATTGACTCAAAATGATTTGCAAGGGAAGCCAAAGCAATTCAAGTTCTAGAAATCAGTCTCTTTTTCTGAAAGGTAGAACTTCATGTATTCTACTGATTATTTACTGTATCCAATGACAGGATGCATGGGAATGGTTCAAAACTATGACAGGGGAGGTTTAGACTGAACATTAAGAAGCATTTCTTTACCGAGAGGGTGGTCAAACACTGGAACAGGCTTCCTAGAGAGGTGGTCGATGCCCCAAGCCTGTCATTGGACAATGCCGTTAACAACATGCTTTAGCTTGATCAGCCCTGATCTGGTCAGACATTTGGACTAAATGATCATTGTAGTTCCCTTCCAAGTGAAATAGTCTATTCTATTCTATCATACTGGTGTCTCCATTTAAAAATCCAGCACAGAACAACAGTTTTATGACATATGAGGCTACATAATGATAGTTGCACTTTTCAGGGACTGTCCCACCTCCATGATGTGCAATGAAACACAGACTCTCCAATGTTGTACAGAAGTAAGGCTAAAATTATTTGTGGGGTTAAGTGCAAGATTTGGTCATCCTGGACTTTTGGATATAGAAATACACATTCATTTGTTAGCATACTGACTGTTTTCATACTAACTAAAGGTGTATCACTCAATGCAATACCTGCTTTCAGAAGGAGAATTTAATAATATTTTAGACAAAGGAGTGTCACTGGATATTAGTTTCACTCTATCTCTGGTCCCCAGACCTGGTCTGAGCAGTCATTTGTTCATATCATAACAAATGCTTCAATTGCAGATCAAACTACGTCAAAAGCAGCCCTTGAGTGCTGGAGACATATAAGGCTCCCTTTTTATTACTTATGGGCATTTTCAGTGACAAGATGGCCTCTTTGGCACTAAGTCTTAGTCCCAGTGGTATCCACACTGCCTGCAGAACACTGCACCTGAATTCTGCTTCTGTGTGAAGAAGAAACTTCCCCTGCTTGAAGAACCCCTGCTTGATGAACAGACCGTCTAGTCTGGTCAAAAATGTATATAGAGTATGGATGTGGTCAACATTGTGCTTGGTATTCCAGGAGCGTTAGACCTTTTCAGATGAGGTGGGAATGAGGTGCACACTGGAAGAGCACATGCTGTCAGGAGCAATGATTAGATAACTCTTGTCCCAGGGACTGTTCCTGACTCTGTGCTGTCTGAATACAGCCTGTTTGCCCTAACAGATTCAGAATAAGAGTTGAACAGAATGGATGTGACTCAGTCTACATAGCTTGATCTACAGATTAAATGGAGATGAATGTCAGAGCTTCCAGAGGGACTGTAAGGAAAAGTCTCCATTTGATGCAGATCTCATCAAAACAGCAACGTTAACTTTACTGGAAGGATAACCGCATCATCTGATATCTGTAAGTCCTCCTTGAAGCTGAATCTTCGTCCTGTTTTCAGGACCAGTTCAAATGGAGGAAACAAAGAGTGAGGTTTACTATCAACATTTTTCCTCAGAACCAACTGATGCAGCAGACTACATCATTCTCTATATTTTACCATTATCCTTACACCCAGAATTAATGCAGAGAAAAAATTCTTAGCTAGCATACTCAAAAATCATGAGAAAAACACTTTTTTTCTTATGTGTGTATATATATATATATACGTATATATATATATATGCATAAAATACATATATTGGACAAGAGGAATGGGTAGGAACCAGGACCTGATTATTTGATAACATCATTTTTGGAGAAAAATTCTTTTATCTTTTATGGCTGTGAAATAATGTTTGACATCTATAAATTCTTGAGTTGCTGTGCTAGGGATGTACCAAAAGGTTGTTTGATATAAACTTTATAATGGAATGAAAAAATCAAAATAATTAGTTTGAAAAATATCCACTCCTGAGAAATGTGATATGGCAGCAAGCAAATATTAAAAAAAAAAAAAACAAAAACAAAAACAAAAAAAAGATTCAGAAACTGGAATTATATTTGAGTTATCTACATTTGAGTCTTACTGAAGTTATATATACCTTACAAATACATAAACCTTGACTTCTCCCATAATTATGCTAGTTCCATGTTAACATTTTTCAGTGTAGGTTAATGCATTTATATAAAAAAGTATCAAACTAGATTAGCCCTGAAACAAATAACTGAAAAAACAGGTGATAATTTTGGAAGGAGGTTCCAGCAAACTAGTAAGTCAGTATTATAGACTGTAAGAGCTTTCCTTCTGATATGTTGCTTAAGGCCATTGCCGTAAAGATCTCATTTGAATTTCTGGACCTTCACAAAGGTGCAGCAGATCTTCCAGAAACCACTAACTGTGGAAGCAGGAGGTAAGTGCAATCCAATAAATCTCTACTATTTTACTATTTTCTTGACCAACTTTTTAATTTTCTTATTATTAATTTAGATAACAATCTGAAAATAATTCTTTAGTATGTTTTAAAGATGGATTAAAAATTAAGTTTAAACTTAATTGTGCTTCCCTGCTAGAGTCATTCTCTGCCATATAGTCTCACAAGTACATACTCAGCACGTTCCTGTATGGCATATGAAGTGAGGTAACCCTGAACTGGACTTACAGTAACTAAAGAATAATATGTTATGAGATATACAATAATGTCATATGTACATGATAATGAAGATATCATTCTCCTGCATCCAAATTAAACTATTTTTCCAGTGTAGCTAGAACTTGATTTCATCATCTCCAAGAAGTAGCTCAAACCATCAAAGTGCAGTTGATCACTCAAGTACCTGGAGGACTTACTATTTTTTAGTTCAATTACTGAGTAGCTGAAAAGTTAAATTGTCTTTAGATAATGGAAAGCTGTTATGGAAAGGACTTGTGGCAATTCTAGTAACATTACTGTGCTCTTTATGTTATTACATAGATTTTGACTGAAATTCACTCAGGACCCCATAGAGGTCTGCAAGAATAACATCCTTCAGAGTTTTATCCTACCTGGGACAGGTGTTGATGTTATTTTCATCACCATAATTGTATAATTATGTTTCTCTGGTGAATGTGGTGATCCATGCATCCTTGAAGGATGTCAGACAGACCTGCTAGTCCAGAAATATGTGCAGGATAACATTTCCTTTCCTAGAACTTAGTTGCCTACACACTTGTGACTGAGGGGAAAGAACATGAGTAGATTTAAATATGCAATTATTTCCAGTGACTTCAGAGGAATCAAAGCTAATTTATACAAGCTAAATCTCTGTTTCCATCACTGCCAGAATATATCATCCAACTGAGTTGTTCTTGGGTAGTCAAACTGTCTTCCACTGGTTTCGATCTAAAGAAAAGCTGCTCTTTCCTATTCTCTTCACCATTTTTCAAGTAGATTCATTTCTTCCTCCTTATAGTTAATAGTCTCAGATTTATATTCTCTCTTAACTCTCTTCTAAGTATTCTCTAAATCTTACACTCCTTGGGCATTGCTTTTTATCTTAAATGTATTTCTGCTGTCCTACTAGAGCAAAAATCTGTGTCGATCCAGGGAAGGACTGTTTTTACAGCAGGAAGAAAGGTGATTATCCTTTCAATATATATGAATTTGATAGTATTGCTCCTTCTAACATGAAAGTTTTGGTTCTCCTGAGCTTACCTGTGGAGATTCAGAGCCTTGAGGTGCTAAAAAAGCATATTTATTATTGTGTATCTTTATGGAGATACAAAAGATTCCCTTATCTGCACTCATCCTTCTGTTCCGTGCAAGTGGGTGAGAAAGGCAGGCACTATGCTTACACCTCCTTTCTTCCTCCATCAGAGTACCACAAGCTACAATGGGAACCAAGATAATACTGTCCTTGAGCAATTAATTTTCAAAAAGATATCATTAAAAAGGTATATTCTGGTTTGTATACTTGCTCAACAGAACCCCAACTTCCTCCTGTATGTGTCAGGCAGAACCTACACTATACATTTGCTTTCTCTCTGCAGGGCAACATCCTGTCTACTTTTCTTTTTCCTTAATAGTTTAGCCCTTTGGTATCAACATCTTATGACAACATAAAAAGAAAAGAAAAGCTGATTTCTGCACAAGGCAAGCTTAGCTACAATCTCCTCACCTTTGTGTAGATGTCCCTGAAGACTGCTCCATATTTGAGATATAGATGTTGAAAGGAGGTTTCTCAGCACACTGCATGTAATCCAGTGGTTTTCAATCAGTGTTTTTCCTTGTCTTCTCTACTTTGTATTTCTCTCTCCTGGACATTTCAGCTCACTGCTTTTATATCAGGTTTAATCCTCAAACTAGGGGGGGTGGGGTGGGGGTCGAGGGGGATAAGTTTAAATACATGTGAGAATTTACAGAAATAAAGGTCAAATCAATGACAATTTTTATGTTAATTCATTCTTACGGTTCTTAGGTCCTACCTAACTTGCCCTTTTTGGATGACAAAAGACTTGCATACAGACCATTTCTGAATATTAAGGAGAAAGTGGTGCTAAGCAGCAACATAGAGTAACAATTTGCAAAAACTTTCTTTGTACCACCTCTTCCCCTCATACATATTGAGTTCAAATTCTTCTACTTTTGCTTTGTTCCAGTAACATTCTTTCCTATGAGTGTGTTCACAATATCATACAGTAGCAATCATTTTGATTTTTTTCATACTTAGACATTGTCTGTTTCATATACTTTGAATTTCTGCACCATTTCGTCTGTCACCCATTGTTGTAATTATCATGATGTATCTCTGAGGCTGGTTTGGTCTCCTAGGAAGAGAACTTTACTGTTTTGCTTATCAAGAAAATAGATGTTTAAAGAGTATCTTTTCTTAAGAGCTGGGATCATGCCTCCGTCGTTACTTTTTGTACTCATCTTGTTAATGGAGAGAAGTCCTACCTTTGCCATCACTGACAGTTGACCCACAATTTGCTGACTGACTGCATCCCTGAGCTAGTATATATTATAATAGTTCTGGACAAAATACTTTTGGGATTTCTTCTATCATGAGTTCGTGTGAATTGTGCCCTTGTTTATAAGCAATTTATTTCCCTGTTGGCACCTAGGAATCATATGCAGACTGCTCAAATCCTCATCCCCGGGTTATCTGCTGTTTGTAGAATGCTGTGTTCATACAAACAGTGAGCTATATATTTAGGCTGAATTACTGGAGAGACTTTTCACTCTCATGTAAATTTTGTTAAATTCCCTGCATTTTTTTTAGTATAATAGTTTTCACACAATTCCACCTGAAACCTTCTCATATCTTAGGAGAAAATGGTAATGTAGGAGGAAATTGTGCCCTAACAATAATTAATTAAAATATATGCGTGCCTTCCTATGGTAACTCATTGGGGAAACAAGAGTCATGAGGACTTTAATGCCACTACTTCATCAGTCAGTATCCTGGAAGACTCTGACCTTCCCAGTGTAGAATGGAAGAAGTAATTGTTGTGTTTCCCCCAGCACAACAGTTGGTAGAGATCCTCTATAAAAAATAATTGAAAAAAACAGGAAGGAATACTTAGATCCAATTTTGTGATGTAGTCACAACACAATAACATGTCCAGCCATGTTGGTCTATCTCAATAGTACGAAAGGCTTCATAATGGTGTTTGAAAGGAAGAATAATTAAAGACATAGAAAGAAATAGAATATGAGAATAAATACATTAATAAATAAGATAAAATTCTAGATGGGTTTGCAAATTGTGCCAAACTGATTAGATGTCCCTCTTTGATAACTTTTTGGTTTTTTGGTTTTCTGTTTTTTTACAAAGTAGATGTCATAGAATATTTCTGGTTAGATTTCAAGAAAGGATTTAAGCAGGATTTGGAATATTGTAAATTAAGCTGTTATGGTGGGGATTAACTCAACTTCAGTCATTCATTTTTAAAAAAGAGGAATTAAACTGAGAAGAGAGGCACAAACGATGAAACTAGTGTTGTGCATTTTGTATGACAGGATGCTACAAGAGCTTAGTTTGTTAACATATCAAAACAAAATCTAGTGAGGGATGTTCTTGTTCTCTCTCTACTAATACACTTCAGGAAAATGCAGACATTCCAGAAAATCTGAGCAAAGGAATCACAAACCATCAAGTCATCTGAGTTGGTACTGTTGTGGAATGTTAGGAATAATGAGGACAAAAAAAGCATAACATATTTTAATCAAGAAATTATTGAGGTTGGAAGGGACCTCTTGAGATCATACAGTCCACCCAACTACTCAACTAAGGGTCAGTTTGAACAGATTTCTGGGAACCTTGTCTGGTTGGGTTTTGAATTTCTTGAAGGACAAACACACCACAGTCTCTCTGGACAAGCTATTTCAGTGTTCAACCACCCTCAGCATGAGAGTCTCTCTAGTAACTCAACAAAAAGATACAGAGCTTAAACCCATGATGAGAGAGAATTTAGGACATGACTGACTGTCATTTACTGATCTAATGTGATTTCCAGACCTATATTATTCTTTCTTTTTTTATTATATCCTAATTTCTGAAGCTTAATAACTTCCTGATTGTAGTCTTTTTCTCCTACTACCTTGTTAATCTTCCTTTTTGGATGCCTGGGTCTTTCCTCTTCATTCACTCATGTTGTTCTGCCCTTTAATAGGTTTTTCATAGTGCCACTAGTATACAGTGACTCCTCTTGCAACTTTCCTACTGTAACTGCACAGCACCACGTCAGCCTTAATTTATTGGGGATTTCACTGGCTTCCTGTTAAATAGGTTTTTGGCTCTTGAATTGATCTTTTTCTAATGTTTATATTTTTCAGTGTTCATATAAAAAGTAGAGGTGAATAACTTCATAGAAAGAAAACTTCCCTGAAATAATCTAGCAGGTAAATGAACAGTTTCATCTATACTCATTCAGATGAAGTAAACCTTACTCAAGCTAGAGTAACAGCTGGCCTCCAATCTGCATCTGATAAGACAGAAAGAGAATCCATGATAAGTTACAAACTTCAGGATAATGGGGTGAGGTCTTTTAACTCACTTTTGCAGATTTAATTTCGGATTCTGCTAAAAAACAAAAGACTCTTCAATAACAAGTTGTGGGAAGCTGCTATTTTGGTATTGCTAGTATGTAAACATTCCCCAGAGCGTTCAACATGCACTGTTAAGCCACCTTGAACGGGAATCAATGAAACTTACATGGTGCTTTATTATCCTTTTTCCTATTTTGTGATCTTCTTCTTCAATTCCCTTCAACCTTCCCTTCTCTGCCCCAGTCTTCTCCAAACAACCCATCCTTAACTACATTTTCTCTGTTGATCCCAGATTTGCTACAACCATTGGCAAATTTCTGATGCTGTTACCTAGGTGATGTTGGCCTTATGTACTACTGATGGTGTTACCTATCGATGGGATGTTGGCCCTGTAAGATTCTACTTCTCAGACACGTCCCAGTACTCCAGTATGGTTTTCTTTGGGTTTTGGCCATTCCTCACATAACTCCTTATAACTCATGAAATCCAGCCATCTGTAAATTCTGTTATCTTCTAACACTGTAATCTATCATGTCCAGTCACTTCCCATGTCCAGCAGTTTCTCTTATACTGTCCAGATAGCCTAACTTCAGATCAGGGAATAGTCAGTGGCCTAGTCTTTCACCTAGGTCCCTGGTCACTTGCCTGTAGCCTTATCACACTGTAATTAAAAATATTATTATTTTCATTATGAATATATGAAGTCACATGAATATAGGTGCATGTCTCGCAAAGAGTGGTGGCACCTTTAGTGAGGGATATAAGGGTGGCAAAAGTGCAGAACCAGGTTCCAAGGAAGGATTAAAAATGTGAGAATCTAGTATGAGAATAATAAAAACGCTACTGTGGTAGTAACCATCTAACAGAAGCAAGAACTAAGCTAGTTACCTTTCTGCTTTCTAATAATCATATTGTCTTTCCTAGTGTATCTGTAGCCCTGTAGCATCCTTACAAAATTTCAAGTTCTTTAACTTGATACCTTGATATCTCTCAAGCCCTGCAAACCCTTTGGGCATCCTTACAGTTTTTCCCTTACTCAAATAGTTGTGGTGCATTTGAAGATTCTTAAAAGATCTCAGACTTTAGCATCAGATTTCCTCTTTCAAATGTAATCCCATCGTTTCAGGTGATTGTTTTTCTTCCTTTCTTCTCCCCTCTTTCTACCTCTGCATGCACACATTACCCAGTAAAAAAAGCAGCAATCAGTCCTTCAACATTAAGAAATTGCTTTGAAAGAGAAGCCAGACGTGGCTGTTTGAAGACAAAGCAATGAACATCTGCTATACTTTCGAGGACACTGTTTCTGTAGACCTATATTTTATCCAATTAGCATCAAAGAACTTGGGAACATATTATTTTGCTTTCATGCAAAAAATGAAGACAAATTTCTGAGAGCAGTTCAATCTTTCCCACCTACATTTAATTGCCCAAAACATTTAACAAGTACCAAGCCTGTAGGCAGGAGCGCCATGCTTAGTATTTTCTTTTTTGCTCCTCAAGATAAAGGCCAAGCTCTACACTTTTGAAAAGCAAACGAAAGAAATGGAAATACCTTCCCTTTCCAAAGATCTGCAGGTTTTAAAGGATACTGGGATAAAAAAAAAATCCTCAAAGCTGTCTGCATGGTGGCTAAACAAGATTAGGTAAAACACATCCTCTCCAATGCACACACAGAATATAAAACATCTTAATCCCTCTCCAGTATGGTACCATAAGCAGTTACTATGCAGAAGAAACTCACGTACAGTAAGCAGGCCAACAAATACATCCCCCTTTGTCAGACTTTGTACCCTAAATCTGTGCTGCTGGGCTCCTAAAGGAACTGTACAAAACCACTGGTAGCAGATTTTCAGAAAGAAAGATACTTTTACTCTTTATTCTGCTAAAATGAAAATACTTCAAGTGGCTTCAACTGATAGATGATTGTTATTAAAAGATTAATTTCAGTGAAGATAGAGTATCTCCATCATATAAAAGTGAAAGATTTCTCTTTTTACCAGACTAAGTACAGTAACAAGGTTTAAAATAATTCCAAAGCCCCCTGATGATGTAACCACTAAAGCTTTTGTGAGCTTAAGGAACCTGGCCAAGCGTCTTCCCAAATATGCCTGTCTCCCTATCAGTTGAATTAACAGAGAGCTAAATCCCTTCACTGCAAGCTACCGCTGTTAGTTCCCAGTGAGTACATCATTTACATGTATCACCCTGCTCTTTCTTTTATTGTGTTCTTGTTTTGGTTCACTGTTTCCCTTAATTTGAAATGCCAGTTTCCCTTGCTGTACATTTGGAGGTATTTGGTTGCAGGACAGAAAAGGCTTGTTATTGAAGCTGAATTAACCTAACAAAGACAGGGAAAAAAAAAAATCAGAGCTGCACACAGAGCCGTTAAACTTCAACCATAGTTTCAGCACTTAAACAGTATAAGCTTGATACAAACATAATGTTTCTTTAATTCATGTTTCTTTTTCCTCTTATGTGCATCATACATCTGTATCTATGGAATGGATATATTTGGTATATTCAGTTATGACAAAAGTAGAAAGCATTCTATGTGTAAAGAAATATTAAACCACAGATAATTCTAGTTTCTTATTTGTAACTATAAATTAGTTCTTTTGTACCTGAAAAGACTCTTATTATCAGTGCAAGAACGCATCTACAGTATTTCAAGTGCACAGCTCAAATTGTACAGATTTGGCATATACAGTACAGTGTTTGTTTCTTCAAAACCCACTGGGATTTCAAGTCACCAAGCATTTATTATGCTGAAACAGTCTTTTAAAATGGATTATTTTGAAAGCTTACAAGGAAGAGCTCCTCCATCTCTATTAGCAAGCTGTGGACTGGTTCCCTTTGTAAGAAGCTGCAGGGGATGGAAATACTTGGCATCACATTGCACTTTGCTCAGGAAAATGTTCAATATCCTAGTACAAAATACAATAAGAGAGCTGTTTACCATGGTGTCTATCACAATATCTGTTTAGAACCGCCAAAAAACCAAGGGTCTTACAACAGAGATAACAAAATAGCCAGGAAGACAAAAATCTACTCAACACTTGATTTAGAGAATTTCTGTGGGAATCTGTGGTTCATGCTTGAGGATACAATGCTTCTTGTTTAACACAGTTAATGTCCATTGACTATTCCCTGCACCACTACAGTTACACACATATTGTACACAGAAATGGGACACAAACACTGTGGATTACCACCTATGGTTTTATTAACTGAAGGATAGATGAGGAGAGAAATATAATAAAGGCTTATGCTAGCCCAAATGAATGGACTTTTTAAAAGCAGTCCAAAATAAGGAGCATTGTCACTGTAAGGTGTCATAGAAATTTAATGTGTTCTAGAAATAGGAAGGTGACAATTTTCATTACAGATCAATTTTGTTCTCTCAAGATTAAAAATCAAATGGAAGTAAATCTCTTAATCATCTCATAAACCAAGCTCATTTTATAACTGATCCAAGACACACCATCTTCAATGCAGCAATGTAATAAAACACCCAACAGAACCCCAGGTACTCTCATTTATCACCCTGAATTTAAAATTCTGACTCTAGTAGCAATATTTTGGAGAGAAATCAAGTAAAAACCAGATTATTTCAGATTTAAATAAAATTTTTAAATCCAAATATCACTTGTTAGAATTGCATCAGAAAACATCCAAAAAATGTCTATTTGATTTTTCATTTCCTGGAACAATAGACGAGATTGGAATAATGGAGATAATGCCTATCCTTAACAATAGATCTTTGAATATGTATTTTTTAACTATTTCTATATAGTTGGGGTTTTTTTCCTAGAGGAGTTAGCTTTATCTTTCAAAAGTTCCAGGAACTCCAGTATTAAAAAGCATTATCTTTTAGAGGTTTGAGACAGTTCACAATTCCTGCTATAGAAAAAAACATCCCCAGAGTCATAGACTATACTATGTTTTTTACTCTTATCAAAACACAGTTGAATCAATCACTTTTTAAGAACTATTTGAATATGTAAATCCTCACACATATATGTGCCTGTAGTATCTCTCCCTTAAACAGAAGCTTTGTCCTGTACTGAGTGCTTGATGTCTCTGGGTCTATCATGTAATTTCTGAAGCTGTCACTATTTTGGTATTCAGAATGAAGCATTTTCTGAAAAAAAAAAAAAAAAAGCTTGTCTTTTGCCTTCCCTAATGTAGAGTCCTAGATGGAGTATTCAGTAGCTATAATGATTTATATCAGCTGAGGTTGTAGACATTCTCAGAAGTCATAAGATAATTCTGAGGACCTTCTTTATCTCTGCATAAATAGTAGTACGTTAATGTGGCTTTTTTTTTTTTTTTTCCATGGGTGTGTTCTGAATAGATGAGTCATTACAATTGACATAAAAGGGTAGCTTGAGAGCTGGCTTGTACTGTTTGGTATGACCAGTGAAGGTAGAAGGCATGAAAGTACTGAAATATTTTTTTGAGTGAACTATTAATAATTTGAGTCAGCATAATAAAAATACTTTCAAACAGTGATTTCACTTCTGTTGTAAGCAGTTTATTACAGAAGCTCTTCTCCATCTCCCTCTCTCTGTCCTTCCTAACTTGTCTTATTTTCAGTTTTCAGTCTAAGGCTTTGAAATCATTGTAACAGTTTCGAATTTGAATTCTCTAATGAAGTCCACTACATGGAAGGGATAACATTAGAAAAGACAAATTCTTATAAAGGTTCAATTCTTCCCCACAAAAAAAAACCTTTGCTGTGAATATTTAAAATACATTCTTTTAAATGTTGCTGTTTTTTTAAAAAGAAAAATATAATGCATAAAACAATTAATTGTAAGAGGAAAAAAGTATGTCACCCATAGCTGGCCACGGTCCAGTGACAGAGCATGCTCAAATATCCTTATGCTTATATTCTTTCAGGATATATGCCAATTTTTAAAAATCAGTTAAACAGGTAGCTAGTTCTAGAAGTTCATAAGAATTGTGCCTGTCCAAAATACAAATACCACTCTTAAAATCCTTACTTCTTCCTTTTTTCTAGTTGTTTTCAGGGAGCATGTAGTATGTAGTAGCAAATCAAGAATGATAAATTATAATGAAGCACTAAAGCAGAATGTAATCTAGACCAAGATCACAAAACTTTGATTAATTTTGACTGTTTTACAAAAATCTTTCATTATGAGGACAAATTCTGTCTGGGGTGAATGGGCATCACTGACAGTAAAATTTTGGAAATAAACTTATTTATTAATCTGTCTTAACAAGAGGATTCCATGACTTGCTTCCTATCTCTAAGGATCTTCTGGTCTGCTGAGTAAGAACAGCTTTGTCGATGTCATTTGATCAAGACCAGGTATTTAAGGTCTTTAACCTATTTTCCTTTTACTACTAGATCTTTTTGGCATCCTTGTCTTCTCACCATAAGCACCAACAACTTGAAAAACCAACACAATGACATTGATTAGAGGTAAAATATCTTTGGAAGCAGAAGAAATGGTTCAACAACAACAATAAAAAAACAAAACAACCAAACTTATTTATGATGTAAAGATCTCCTTCTTGTTGAACAAATCTGACTAAATTGGGAACATTGGCCCTAAACAGGATAATGCACTCCAAGCATGAAAGAAAGAGAAAATGGACCATCTCGTAGATTCAAAGAGCTTTATTATCACCTGCAATAATTTTATCCCTACATTGTTTGTAGAATGAGAAAGAACTTTCTCTCTCCTTTATGCTTTACATATCTGTTAGAGTTCAGTATCAGTCTGCGGGGTTACTTTCTCTTCTCAAAGTGAAATCTACTGAATTACTACGTCTGATCACCTCATACACTAGGACTTTCATTTGCTTTAAACATCATGCTTTGCAGTTCATTTTATGAATCTCGGCATGACCTGTAAATCTATTTGTTTTCTAATGACAAACATTGTTCTCAAGGAGGTAGTTTCATCTAGATAAAATGATTAATTAAGATAAAACTCTCCTCCTTTTCTAATTTTTTGGCAGGCTGTACTTGTCCTATCATAATATCTAAGTAATTCATGTTAGTATTATTAAAAAATCTCATACAAGTATGTATCAGATACAAAAAAAAAAAAAAATTCTGCTATGTTTAAATGATATTGCATTATCAATTCAGTCACAGGAAGTTTAAATCACTTATGTAGATATAATAAAATACAGAAGCCTGTATTTTAGGCAGGGAGTTGGAAGGCCTATGTCTTGGTCCTGCAAATTTTTGAATTCATGTTCCATCTTTCTTAATTACTGAAGCAAGGAGCCTTCTTCATGTGTGTATTACATCTGCTTTTGCAAGTATTGTGGTTTTACATGTCATTTGCATCTGTGTAATTTTTTACATTTGCTTTATTTCTGTCTGTCTTTACTGTGTAGAAGCTATCAAAAGTTTTTTTCACCTTTTTCATGCATCAATACATAACAGAAGACTAGACCTGTTAGTATTTCATAGGTTTTATAAACTGAAAGGGCAGGAGTTACTTCAAGCAAAACTTCAAGCAGTACCTTAAAACAGGAATCATTTAGTCTTATGTTACACAAGACCTAAGGTTAGACAGTCATAGTAGTTCCTTATTTCCTTAAAATCAATGATTCTATAAATCAGTACAGTCCTGTGTTTTTTTTTTACAAATGTCTGTAGTAAAACGAACATAGAAATTTGAAAAATATTAACAAGGAAACTATATACAATAAAAGTAATGAGGGCTATTGTTCTCAGTATGCTTTTCAGATGAACGTTCAATGCAATAAAAAAAATCTTCCTTTTTAAAAATCTTCACAATTGCCTTAGAGTTCAAGCTGGCACTCAGTTTTGCCAGAGACAAGTGCTATTGTCCCAACATTTTTAAAAACCTTATACAAAGGGATATAACCTTAATTAGTATAAATAACCTATAGCTTTATTAATTTTGTATGATTATGTTCATCTCTTGCAGCTGAGGATCCACCCCAGTTATCACATAAGCAAAATTATTATTTGCTTAGATAAAATGTGTTGTTGCTGACAAAGTGCAACTGCAAACATCACAATCTGTAAAGACAGCAGTGTGCCTTGTGTTGGAATTTACCTTTATTGTGAAAGGTAATGCCGAGATGTAATTGACAGTCATGATTCGTACGTATGTAGTTCACACACGAGGCATGCAGATATTATTTTTTAGTTACAGGAAAATAAGAGCCTTCATGAGGCTCACAGGATCTCCTTTCCAAGTAATAGTTCTTTTCTTTCACTGTAACAGTGCTCAAGAAGCCTGCATCTCCTTTTCTCCTCTCTTTTGTTGTTCTGTGGCACACTAAAGCTGGTGGGTGCAACCAGTTGTAATGAGCCATGCAACACTGATTCTTCAGTCTATCTTCCAGAGGGAGGTATTCCAGTGTTTGGAACACTGTTCCCCTAGAACTACCACCAGCTATATCATACTGAACAATCTGACCAACTTGTGAATGCTGGGCACAATGCCACTGCAACAGATGGGCATGGATGCAGTGAGCCAAAAAATCGTGTATATGTATCAAATGTGAGAAATGAGGGCAAGACTCCAAAGACAAAAATATAGAAGTGTCAGTCTTGATCTGATACAGCTTTCATTCAAAGGTGATTCATCACTAGAATCTTGGCAGATTAACTAAAAGAAAAGATTCTCAGACTGTGTAATAAGAATTGTGGCCTACTTAACCAGGTAGAAGAATGACAGTAGCCAACACAGTAGTCTACTGTCTCTCATCCTCTTGCAGTGGCTACCAAGGAAAAGACTAAACCAAGCATAATAAATTAACACACTTAAACTCTGTATGCTCATCTGTATTTCACCTTTACAATGCTATATAGAGAGCTACACATCTCTAAAGGCTGGATAGAAAGTAATGAACAGAGGAGTGGAAGTGAATCCCATCCTGTGTTAGAGTGCTCATGGACATCTGCCAGTTTCTTTCTGTTTTGTGGAAGTGAGATTTATGAAGGTTCCTATTAGCCTCGTGATGAGGTTTGCACCTCAGCTCACAGTTTCTCAAGTATTACCATTTTCAGTCTCTATGCTGCCCTCTTCCTAGACAGCACTTTACAGAATTAAATAATGCAAACATTTCAAGGCTTACTTCCACTCAGTGCTAAAGAATGAGCAATGCTTACCCATGCTTTTCCTCCTGGTTAATCTCCGCTTAGATGTCCCTCCAAAGAGCAACAATTTTCCATCAGTTGCTGTGTATGCTTGGCAAGGTCTTGCAATATCACAGCCTTTATATGCAGTATTACATTTCTTCTCATATAAATATCTTCTTTACAAATGGTGTTTATAATAAAAATACACAACCACAAGTAATAGAAAACAGTAAAGAAATTAACCTGTGCAGACATAGATATGAAAAATTAGGATATATTTTTCATTTCAAAAGAGAGAAATAAAGGTGAGAAATGCAAAGAAATCCACTTCCAGATCTCTCAAAATACCACTGTCTGCCTATCCAAAATTTGATGTCTTTCCAGGACACAAAATGTAGCTATTCAGTTTTGCTTGTTTGTTTTTTAAAAGTATTTTCCTTATCAAAATATGAAATAGAAGGGAGGGAGAAAATCTTTCAACCTGCAGATTCTAGAGCACAAGTCTACAAATTATCCTGTTTTAATATTTATTCTTATTTACAGTGCACTTGTAATTAAACCCATGGTGACACTGAGCTTGTTTCAATCTCCACCAAAGTAAATCAGACTCCATGCAGGAACATAGATGCCCTCTCCACACATAGATCTTCCTGAAATATGCAGGTCAAAAAGTGAAATGACCAGGTCAGAACTATGAAATAGCTATCCTAAAAAACGGCCCCTGTAAAGTTCATAGGTGTTGTGAATTTCAGCAGACTAATGAAGCCACTGCACAAAATCCCTGTGCCTCATTCAGAGCATGACTTAGGGAGGCACATCTGTAGTTGAAGGGTGTGGTACAAAAGTCACAGTGTCTGTGGATGTTGATGCTATCAGAGACGGGGTCTGTAAATTTGTCTTGAAACACCCAGATCCCTACAAACTTTCTAAGCAGCTTTGTGGATCCTATTCTTAGTGAATAATTAATATGAAATGTTTTTCTAAATGTGTATTTCAGTTCACGTACCTTTATTATTTAAAATTATTATTCTTTTGAAATTAATTGTCTTATTTAGAATCTGAGTGATACTGCATATTCAGAATTACTCTTACTGGAGATGTAAAGCTGTTTCTATTTGAGAGGATTAAAACTGTTATGAATAAGTTTCTGTTTTATTGACTGCAGAAAGCAATAAAATGTGTTTTTCCAGTTCTGTCAAGCATTCACGCTACAATTAGCTTTCTGCAAACATAACTACATAACTCAATTGTGATCACTTGGCAAGTAGTGTTAAAAAGATCAAAATGAAAAGTTAAGTGCCAATAAACTTTTTTCAAGGAATAAATTATTTTCCATATTTGCTCAAGAAGTCCTGGAAATTTTGACATAGATTTTCTTCAATATTTGACATATACTAGCAGAAAAATCCAGAATTATTAAGTACTGTTAAATTTTGCTATGTTTGATAAAAATCATTTCTCTTCAGGCAAATGTTACCAAAATCTTATCCCTTGAACTTCTGAAAAATGTTTTGCATTCTCAAAATGATGTCAAGTTGCTGCTTTTTTTTTGTTTTAACGTAACTCTGAGTTGCCAAAGCAAATTTATTCTTTACATAAGAATATTTCAGATAGGTTTTTATCATTGATTTTGGTTAGTTTGGGGTTTTTTTTTTACATAAAGATAAATCTTTTATTGGTACATATTAAGATAGAAGTACCTCATTTACTTCAGACATGTATGTGTATAGAACTACTCACATATAGGCTTTAAAAGTTGTTTTCCACAGTGTATATAATATAAATAGTGAGTTTGCACTCACTTCCTTCAATGTCATCCTTGTTCTTTCTGTATTGTTTTCCCCTCTCTCCAGTTCTCCACTACATTTGTCTTCTTTCTACTACCTTGTTCATTTTTAGTTTTCCTGTTTCACCTGAGTTAGACAGGGGCACAATGATTTATAAGTTCAGACTTAACTTTAAAAGAGATCGTGATCAAATGTGTTTAACATCAGACCAAATCAATGTGCAATTTTTGGTAGACGGTAACTGGAATGGATGTATTTAATAAAGTAGATAATCCTCTTATCTTTGTACCAAATTTCAGTGAATAATTTAAAAAATGGGAAGCACTAGATGAAACTAAAAAAAAGATGCAATTGTGTTGCACTGCAATTCCCATACACACTGCCTACTAGTGAAAATCCAAGCTAATCAGGAGATAATATTTCATGACAGATGATATTCAGACATGATTCTTACCCAGGCAAGGTTTCTGCAATTGAATTAATGATGGGACTATCAAATTATTTTATACAGGATCTGTCATTTATAAGCTGTTTAAAGTGTAGTTAAAGCTCGCATTGTTGCAAGAGACTATATACTGTAGGTCTCTACATCTTTAATGAGGAAGGATTTATTTTTTGTTAAAAAGAAATTCAAAAGGGGGCAGTGTGCTTTAATTAAATAAAACACAATGGAGATTTTTTTCATGGTCTCTGCAGTAAAACACACAGTGATAAAGCCATGTGTGCGTGTCTTGTTTCCCCCTCCAGATTCCAGTGCTAGCAAAAGATTTTGCCCTTGATCATGCGGTTTTAGACATGAAAGGCTTCAAATCTATCCAAGCTCAAGATGAACACAGAATGCTAATTTGGGTTCACATGAAGAGCCGGACAAGCAAAGTCTTTTATTTTAAATTGTTAAAAATGCACTCTTTTTGAGGTCCTTTTCCTACTATGTGTTTCTGAAGTACATAAAACTGATTTACTAATCCCTTATGAAAGAATAAATTCTATAAAATATATATTTGATATTTTCATGCTTCCCTATATTTGAAGAAGCTTAAAATGTTATCTAATTCAAAAGGTATATGCTTTTATATATACTCTATACTTTTTTTTAATCACACTGTAATTATACACTGTTAAACAGTAATAATTTTGCACACAACAAGGTATATTGAAAAATATTAAGGGCTTAAAATTAAAATGGAACAAACATCCCCAAAATATACCATCCTGGAAAGAGGTATTTTGAAGAACACTGATGAGGAGAACAGAAGAGTTATTTACTGAACTAATAATTTCCCAAGCAACTTTATATGGAATCTATGAGAATATGTGACAAGTACCATGGGAAATGAAATGCATGTTTTATTGTGATGAGTTTTGTATGGTGATGCAACCCACTCTGTCTGTCTGTCTCTCAGTCCAATCTTTCTAAGTATATGTCATAATTTGAAGTTCAGTATCTGGGGATGTGCTACCAGCACTTACTTTGTATCCTACTGGAACACACTCTGTCCCTTTTTAAGAATGTAATGGTTCAAAGCCACAAAGTTTATAAGGTACAAAAAAATAACTCAAAATTGACTCATCAATGAATATTGTTCATTATTGTCACTGAAAAATTATAATTAAACTTGGGGCAAAGAGAGGGGAGAGGGGAGAGGGGAGAGGGGAGAGGGGAGAGGGGAGAGGGGAGAGGGGAGAGGGGAGAGGGGAGAGAGGAGAGGGGAGAGGGGAGAGGGGAGAGGGGAGAGGGGAGAGGGGAGAGGGGAGAGGGGAGAGGGGAGGAGCTAATAGAATTGTTACTACTGATAGATACCACATCTGACTAGAGACTGACTGACATTTCTCTGCCACCTGGAAAACAATTACCTCGACCCTTTAGACTGTTGATCTCTAAATCTGACTAGATCAGTCTACTTCTGAAACCATCTATTTCAGTTGTAAAGTGGTCAGAAGCATGTCTCTTCAACATAACTGCAATTGCTCTTGCTGTCCAAAATTGTTGTTGTTGTTAGAAAAGAAGTTATTTGCTAGCAGAAACATTCTGTAACTCTTAGCTGTAGATGGGAATGAATGGATGAACAGAAATCCAGTCCAATGAAAATGACAAAGAATGAAAGTGAGAACTGGATGCTTGTCCTTCCTGAATTCATTTTCTTGCAGTTTATGAAGTTTATTGTTCCTGAAGTATTTTGATTTTTTATCTGTTTCTGGAAACCAGATTAATAGGAATGTAGCATTCTGGAGTTACCACCTCACAGTAAAGATAAACTATAATCTCCAGGTATTCATAAAATCAGTGGTAAAATGTAGGTAGAATCAGTATCAGAAACAAAAAAAAACCTCTGTCCTACCTACATTTTTTTTTCTTCCAGCATTTTGAAATTAGTGGAAAAATTTTAATGACAATGAAATCTGAAGAATGAAGTACTGCAACATCTTTTATTACAGATAACAAACCTTTTTACTTTTTCTTATATTACTCCCAGTAAGGTATGAAATGTCCTGCAATGTTGATGGACCCTTGTGCACTTCCTTATAAGCTATATAGTGAAGAACAGAAAAATTATAAAACTTGACAATAAGCATAGAAATACAAGGGTAATATTAATGTAATGTATGAATCCAGCAGAAAAGAAAACTAAGCCCTATAAGGTTTTTGAGCAAAGGCTTTTGTTGTCTCCAGCACTTCATGAAAACTTGTGAGCCCGGCTGTAGGTAAGCCACATGAAAAATAAATCACTTTTCTTGAAAATAGCATAAAATTGTACTAAAAGGAGGTGAGATCAATTAATTGCATCCTATCTTAGAGATGCTATCCTCTGTCTTTTTCTAAATAAAAAATTAGAATACACACTAAATATATATGCATATGTATTTAAAGATTGAGAAAAGCCTGAATCTCTGCACCTGTGGTATCAAACAGATATATTTGTGTTGATGACCTGTAGTTTAGGCAAACATAGTTGGCTTAGAACAGAGCTGGAGATGTGCTAACATTTATAACATCAACAGTAAATGTTACTCGAACAACTGAATGACAAGGAGTCACCACTAGTAAGCCAACAGTACGCTGATGTACCTTTGAAATGATAAAAACCAGTAATCTAACACCAAATATCAGCTATTGCAAACATGTGTGCTCAGATACTGCACTGAATTCTCTATTTAGCTGAGCCATGAAACTATATTTCACTAAAAATTTTCTTATATTAAAAAAACTTCACATAATACTTTAAATTTTGTCTAGACAAAATTACAAAAAGAAAATAGTATTGCAGGCCTTAGATAATTTTCCATTTGATATGTATTTACTTATACATGCTGTGCTAATTTTAAATATTTTTATAATAGCTGGTGCAAGTCTCTAAGTATATTCATGTTTATATTATTTGCATATCAAATGTTAATACAATTTTTCAGTGGGTACACTCTCTAATTAGATGGATTTCCTGCTGTGAATGTCAACATTTTAAGAGTAATATCTTTAATTAAATTATGAATTAATTTAGAGTAATTTCAAAGACAAATCATCTCTTTTCACCTGATACAAAAAGAACACATATCTCCACGCCCCTAGCTCCCCATCCAACCCATCAGAATTGGTACAGTCTTGTACAATCACATCACTGAAGAAGGATTGCTGCATGGCATGATGGTCACTAAACAATTTTTATACTAATCAAATTCAAATCATTCATCTTCTTGTTGATATTCACCCAAAGTTGACTAATCACTATAGATAAACTTCATTTAGCTGTATGTCATGAAAGCACCTGGAAATGGAAAAATTTGCTGACATATTCACTGCCAATCAAGAGTCTATCACTTCAGCACCAATACTACCACTTGCTGAGGAACCTTACCGCTCTTTGCCTTATGGACAAAAATACACTTGTCAGATACTGACTCCCTACAGAAACACCCAGATTCCAGATGCAAAAGTGCTATTTTTGTTTCTGTATGTGTTCAGCAGCTCTTACTCAGTTCTTATGTATCAGTAGCAAAATTAGGAACGTGATCTAGAACCAGTTCTGAAATCACCAGGTAGAGGTGACACTGTTAGTGCGTTTGCTGTTGTCATTGTTATTACTACAACTGTGTGCTATCCATTTCCCACACTACTACAGTCAGATATTGTAAAACACAAACCAAACCCACAGTTCATGTCCTAGAGAACTTATGGACCCACTACAGTATGAGAGAAAGGGTGGAAACACACAGCTGATATTAGAAAATAATGAGACACCATAGGTGCACTATTAAGTCCTCCATATGCTTTCTGGCAAAATATTATTTTATGATAAATCTAAAGATAGTGATTTTTGTTGAGAATGTAGGGATATTGAGTCTGTTTACAGACAATTAGGAAGACTAGCATAGTAAAGAGCATGAACATATTATTTTTAAATCTTAAAAGTGGCTGGTGGAGACTTGTCCAATTGAAGTGTTGAATGTCAGTGAATTCACAAGGAATTATGAAAGTAGTAATGATGGTCTATAGTTTGAAAATTAAAACAATCATCTGATGTTGAATATAATTACCTAAGTAACATTTGCTGTATGATGGACGTAGTAGAAATATTCACAGAAAGAAGATACAGGACAAAAGGGACAGGCTGGAAGAATTATCATTCTGGTGCACTCTGGGTGGATGTCAGCTGATGACATTTCTGAGATCCAGAAAAAAAACATACTGGAGTAAAGGATGTATGCAACATTTAACCAACAGAAAGGACTTGAAAATTGTGAATGCACAGGAAATATTGTACCACAGAGAATCAGCTAGACATAGACATAATTTTCACAACAATATCTAGAGGCATGACCACACTGAAGATCATAATAGAGATGGAAATCATGGCTACCATGGTAACAGGTGGCAGGTAGTAATTGACAAGAATTCTTGAGAGTAGGCCAGTATTCCATTTGGTCAGAAGGAAACAAGTCAGGGTTTGTTTTCAAAGCATATTGCATAGTTGCTTTTTGATTAAGAATCTGCAGATGAGAACAGTGGTATAAGAAGGAATGTTGGCACCCAGATCAACTCCCATGTCTGATACTTCTCCATGATTTTCTGGGCTGCGACTCACAGGAAGTCAAACTCCCAGGATGAAGAGACACAAAGAGTAATCCTTATCACAGAGAGGGGCAGGTCCTTGCCCCATCCACCATTACTGCTACTGAAAAGGAAACAGAAGCCAGGCTTTGAAGCACCCTCAGAAATATGTAGGAGGTAATAAACACTATTCAGTCAAAGAGGGGAAGAGCAATCAAAAAGGGAAGATGAAAACCAGAGTAAAGATGAAATCAAGAGAAATCCTGCTTGCAAGAAGAAAATGAGCTATCTCTTTCAAGGCAATAAATCAGTGAATATGTACTGCTGCAGAGTTTTGGATTTCAGACAGTATTTAGGCAATTAGATGAGAGTCATTTCAATTTCATTGAAGATACAGAAGTGGGTTCGAAAAAGTATAGAACATGATTAGAAATTAATACTGAACAGCAATTGCAAACATTGTTCTCAGTGAGGACACTGATTAAAAAAAAGTCAAAGATTGTAGAATAAAGCAGAGTGAAGCAGACTTTTTCCGATGACATGAAAAACTGAACCATTTTGCTAAACAGTAGTGGTTTTGCTGAACAGTAATGCACTGGGTGGTACTGTACTATAAAATGCCATCAGGAAAGAGGGAAAAGATTAAAGTGGATGCATTGGAATCAATAGGAGAGAGAAAGGATATAAGATCAGATACAGTGAGGAAAAATAGTGGAAGCAGAAGGAATGGTTAGGTTTGAAGAATGGCATCATGGCAGGCCAGTTTGTCGCTGTAGGGACTACTTATCCTGGATAAGGTTTGTTCACCTCTGATGAATACAGATCCGAGGAGCAGGAAATTGAATACAAGGTGAAGGAAGTCAGTGTATTTGTGATAATTGCAGACATCTGCTTCTTCCTGAGAGCAGGAGCCTAGGATGTCACACTGCAACTGGTGACAGTGGGACAGACCTGCAGAAAGAAAAAAAAAAACATAAAGTGCAGAAAAGCCTTGTTGATATAATTGGGAAAAAAACAAAACAAAAAAAAAAAAAAAAAAAAAAAAACAGGAAGACAAGGCAGAGAGAAGGAAGCTGAGAGATTGCAAGAATGCACAGAACAGTCGAAGAGGAGAGGTTGAGAAAAATATAATATCAAAGATGATACGAGTGGGTCGCAAAATGGTGGAAGAAGAGCCCAGAGACCTGAGCTTGATGAAGACTGAATCAAGTGAACAGCCCACGTGAGTATCAACAAAGCTGAACAAGTAAGGGACAACCAAGGAGGGGTAAGAAAAAAATTTAGCTAAGGTATAAGATGAATAATCAAATACATCTAAGTTACTGATATTATTAACCATAGCTAAACTCTTTTGCAATTATCTGTGAACCTCAGTCCTTCAAAACTGCACTAGTAATATATATTTAACGATACATTTCTGATTATTTGAAGCTTATGTAGAGACTTCATAACCTCTCTCTTATACCTTAGCAAGCTGTTTTCTTCCTAGAAGTTGTCTGTGAGAGATGATGAAAGCAATTTAAAGGACAACTTTTTTTCTGTGACAATTTTGTTCAGATTTACACGTCACTGTATGGAGACAGAAAACCAGATTCAGTGGAAAAAAGATATAAACAAAATCATTCTGAAAGAGTACTAGAGGATTTACGGTACTGTACTTGACTAGAAGTGATTGGCAGCACATTAAATAGAGCTTTGTGTCAGCTGCAGAGTGGACTCTGCAAAGACAGGATGTCAAGTTACGAACTGCAGACTTTGCGACTCCAACTTAACTCCTTGTTACATTTTGTGATATTAGTTGGGAGAAAGTTTATATCTACAGTGCCGAAGAAATTAAACACACACACATTGTCATGTTAGCCAAGCAAAATTTTAACTAAAATAAAATATTAGTGAAAAAAAACTAAAAAGAGAAACAAAACAACCCTGGCATTTTCTAAGTAGGTTATTTCAACAAGAACTAG
Organism: Tyto alba; assembly: GCF_018691265.1. NCBI lineage: Eukaryota > Metazoa > Chordata > Aves > Strigiformes > Tytonidae > Tyto > Tyto alba. Next base: position 25,005,266 of record NW_024881301.1, read on the forward strand.
ATGGGTTGCAGAGGCCCTACACTAAGCTGTAACTTTGTCTTTGAAATAAAACTATTAGCTCTCCCTGTAGGTTAGGGCCCCTTTGGTTTGACAAACTTCACTTAATTGGTTTCTAAAGATTACTTGACAATCTGTACTCCAACTTTTTTTCTTAGTGCTTATGACACTACAGTTACAGTACAATAATATTGCCACAGATAGAAAGTCCTGGATTATATACAGGTAACCAAGTTTATTTTATTTTTTTCTACTCATTTAAAAGATTTTCTCAGGAAATACCTACCGGGATATAATTGAGTTCTGGAAACATATAGGAGCCTAAAAGATGTGGACACTGAAACCAAAGTCACAAATATTCCCTACTGGCAAAAATAAATACTTTGAACTGCTATGTTCCTTTTATGTGAGGATCTCAAAGTGTTTTGCAAATATTAGTCAGTGATTCTACATTCATGTTGGCCCTGTGAGAGAAGTAAGCAATGTTTTAATGCCACTTTCTACCACCCACAGACTATGGTCAGAATTCCGTTGCCCTTGTAAACTACAGACTTCAAGGAGGCCTGTAGACATCTTTTAGTATCAAATCCTTGTAATAACAATTTTCAGAAGAACTTAATAAGTACTCTGAAGAGTTTTACTATATATTCTGTTACTGCCACACTTGTAACATAGTAGTTAGAAATAATAGAGTGCTTTGTTTGCAAATACTGTGCATAAATGGCAGCTGCAAATAAGAACAATTTTATCTGAGGGACTCCGTGAGGGAAAGATTTAAACTTTCATATGTTCAGATCATAGACTGTGCACTACAACTACATTTTCCAAGATCTGACTTCTCTAGAGAAGCAAAATTAATAAACTATCTGTATCATAATTAATCATCAGTTTCCTGAAGAAAGCCCAACCATTCATCAGAACTATTTATTTTAAAAGTTGCTTTGCACAATATTTCACTGTTATTGAAAATACTAATGAAACTGCACATAGTTGGTACCTCTGAAGATCAGATCCTAGTATTTTTTAGTTGGTCATGAGCAGAGTTAAAAGGAGTACAGATTTGTAGTCAATCTGTTCCTATGAAGTTTTACATTGAAACTGTTTTTCCTGGGTGATTTCACCAACCATAGGAATAAAGTCCATATTCTGTCCAGCACTGACTCTGTGTTGAATAGCCAGCAAACACAGAAAACTTTTTTGTCTTGTGTTTGATGTAAAAAATCTGCCATGTAGTGAGGAAGAAAGCAAATGAGGAAGACAGCAAGTCAAGAAGGAAAAAATCTTAGAGCATGAAAAAAATTGAAATTGTGATGATTACTGATGGAATTAATAGATTAAGAGATAGTTTTCTCTTTTCATAAAAAATCCTTACCTAAATCTTTATTTTACAATATTTTATTTCTTATTTGACATGAAGCATAAGAAATCTTAATTAAAATTATGTGCCTCATTCCCACTCATTCTTTCTCTTGTTTATGTTACATAATGCATAAAAATACGTATATTCACCTGCAGAATTATAGAAACAGAATCATTTATGTTAAAAAAGACCTTTAAAATCATTGAGTCCAACCATTAACCTAACACTGCTAAGTCCACCAGGAAACCATGTCCTGAAACGCCACATCTACATGCCTTTCAGTGAATAAATTTTTCTTAATATCCAATCTAAACCTCACCTGGCACAACTTGAGGCCATTTCCTCTTGTCCTGTCACTTGTGATTTGGGAGAAAAGACCAACACCTACAGCCTCCACTCAGACAGTTGTAGAGAGCAATAAGGTCTCCCCTCAGACTCTTTTTCTCCAGGCTAAAAAACCCCAGTTCCTTCAGATGTTCCTCACAGGACTTGTTCTCTAGACCCTTCACCAACTTCATCGCCCTTCTTTGGATGTTCTCCAGCACCTCAATATCTTTCTTGTAGTGAGGGGCCCAGAACTGAACACATCTTCATAAGCAGATTGTGACAGGTGTGCTAGATCCTCCTTTACTTCATATAAAATTTACAGTCAACTATGTTCAGCTAAATATATCCCTGTACTTTTTGGGATATGCTGATCCTTAATTTATAAATTTCAGACCTGTTTTATGCACATATACACATAATGATGACAACAAACGGTAAGAGATGCTATTGGCATCTATCTATGAATTCAAACATAAATGTCACTCAAAGGATTGGTTCCACAATGTGAATGTCGAAAGAGACTGAGATTAGATCTCTGTAATGTTCCAAATATGCAGTAGGCCGCCAGAAAACAAGAATTTAAAGATTATTCTTAACCTTGGCACCTGTAAAACACTGGAACAACTGTTCTGTAGCTGCCATTTCACTTGTTTTTAATTTCTACTTAGAAGCACTAGAAAATCAAGTTTAAGGGAAAAAAAAAGTGTCTATAATAAGTATTACTCTACATCTTAATTCAATTATCAAAAGTCTCATCGTGAAAAATATTCACTGAGATAATTTTATCTTGGTTTGCTCAAGATAGAAAAAAATTGCAACATTAATGACATGAGAATAATGTATTTGTTAACTGAAAATGTGGTTTATGAAATAAATCCATAACCTCCCATGTCTTCAGCACTTGAGATTTTTTTTTTTCAACTACCTCTTTTTAGAGGAGCACAACCATAGTATTGTATATTTTGCCTAGAAAAACTTTCCATTCCCAAAGGACTCACTTTTTTTTTTATTGGCACAATCCACACTTAAGAAGAGCAATGAAGCATTTGCCATTTCATAACAAAGAAAGAAAATTTCAGCATTCAGCAAAACTTTAGCAGAACCATAAGCACTAAGGCTTTGCCTGAACTCTATTCCCAGGGATTTCTTTCAATGGTCTCAACCACTTAAACAATATTTTAAAAACACTCCATCATCCAAATAATATTTTTCCTTGAAAAAGTCCCAAACACTAGAGTTTTCCACTCAGAGGATGTATTTTATCACAGAACAGGTGATATTTACCACTTGATCACTGTCGGGTATTCCCATGGAGAAATAAACAACATAGTTAATCTTGCAATTGTGAAGACTGTTTATTTCTAATCTTGGAAGACTGGAACATACCACACAGCATACCTTAATCTCTTCCTTCACAAACACAGGTGTTTAAAGAACTTTGAAAATATTCCCAAATCTTTATAGTTGTGGATAGATTTAGTCAGTTCATCTTCTACTACAGGAGAGAAAATTTCAATATCTCCCTTATAGACCCTCATCTGTGTAGAAATTGTTGTGGGCAAAGGAATCTCAACTTGGTGTCCTCCATAGTCTGCAGTCCCCTCAGGGATGTCCTTGCCCCAGCATGGGTCTTCCATAACCTACATTCCCCTCAGTGGTCCCTCCTCCGGCACAGAACACCTCTTCCTAAGAGAGCATCTCCAGGTGTGTTCCCCACAATGTCCCCTCCCACCTGACTCTTTGTTTCTCCAAATGCATCTCTTCATTTTTTTCTTCAAGTGTCCCCTTTTTGTGTGTCCTCCTGTGTTTCCACTCACATCTTTTTGTGTGTCTTCACAGACATACTCACCTATCTCTTCTTGTGTTTTCTTTTGTGTCTCCTCCTGGGTGTCCTCTACCTAACAGCTACTACTCTCACTCAAATACGTCTGACAGAGGCTCCATGTGATCCTCAGACAGGTTAAAGATTTGGCATCTGATAGGCTGCTTCCATACACTGCTGAGCCATCTGAAGCCAGCTGCAACCGTCATCAACAGCACCACTGCTACCTACCAAAACCCGGCCAGTTATGCCCACATCATAGGTTGAGCTCAGCGAGCAACTGAGCACCACACAGCTGCTCACTTCTCTCTTCTTTATCAGTGATGCAAAGGGAAAAATAAACCAGGCTTGGGATTTGAGATAGGACCAGAAGGGACAAATCACCCATTATGGTCATGAGCAAAAGGCAGACTCATTAGGGGAAGAAAAAACCCCATACATTTATTACAGATACTAACAACACGTAACAGAGTAGGACAGTGAGAAGCATTGCCACATCTTGAGAACACCTTCCCCCCACCCCTCCCTTCTTCCCGGGCTCAGCTCTGCTCCCAATATCTCCACCTCCTCCCCCCAGTGGCGCAGGGGCAGGGAATGGGGGGTGCAGTCAGTGCTGCCACTTCTTCCATCTTCAGTGGGGGGAGCTTCTGGAACTTCTCCCCTTGCTCCATTGTGGTCCCTCTCACAGGAGACAGTCCTCCACATATTTTCTCAGACATGAGTCCCTCCCACGGGCCACAGCATTTCCTTATACTGCTCCGGCATGGGACACCAACCTTCTCCAACATGAGTCCCTCTCCCACAGCTGCAGCCCTTCCCGAGCTGCTCCGGCATGGGACACCCCCGCATGCTGCAATCCTCCCAGAACTGAATTACAGCAGCGGGGCTGCCTTTTCCCATGAGACCCCGGCCTTCTTTGGGCACAGCACCTTGATCAATCAGGTGGAAGTGACAGGCCATAAATCAGTGTCTGCTCCCCCGTAGATCTCCATGGGTGGCAGGGGGGGCCGCCCTGCCGTCTCACCACAGGATACAGTGTGGTCTCTGCTCCAGCACACTTCCCCCCTCCTTTCTTCCTCCGTTCCTCCACTGACCTTGGTGTTCACACAGCTTCTGCAACTCCTCCTCACAAGTCCCACTTCTCCTCATCATGTCCCTTCTTAAATACATTATTGCAGAGGCGCAGCCCATTGGATCAGTTTTGGTGCAGAGGTGGAGCTGATGGAGCTTCAAGAAGCTTCTCACAGGGGGCCATCCCTATTGCCCCCTCCCCCCTGATACCAAAAACCCCACCACTCACTCATACTCAGGACAGCCCAATACAGAGATACATTTTTTACTCACCAAGATGACTGAGCCAGATGCCTGTGAATTTTGAGGGATACACTCTGCCCTTCTGACTCCACTCTGATCCCATCAGGCCTGTCAACCCATTTTTCTTCATTCACAGCATTGCTGACTCACAGAGCCATTGTAAATGTTGACCTATATGAAGATCTGACCTTTCAAAATTGAACCTATTACAAATACCAAGATAGACTTTAAATATTTCTCCTTTTCTAATCACTGTGCCAGACTTGCTGAGAATATGAACTAATAGAAAGTTCTTCCTTGTAACAGCTGAAGAGCTGATCCACTATCTAATTGAATGTTTCATCTCCCTTCCTCCTAAGAACATCAATTTATAAACTAACAGTTTGTCAACATCTAAATTTGGTGGACGTAGTCAGAACTTAGTGTATTTTAGTCAGGAAAAAAATGGACACATTCTGTGGCACTTTATACACATTAATTTGAAAAATACAACCATTGCTGAACAAAGACAATTAATAGACTTCTCTCTTACCTCTGTCTTTTTACTGAAGGAAAAATTCTCAGTGTTCCTTGTAGAGAAAGTAAATATTGTTTCATCTACCACCACTGATCGATGAATAAACAGAGAAGTCAGTTTCAGTCATGTCAATGAGTACATACTTTATCATACTTACAGATTAACTACCAAGTTTAAATATGAGATATTAAGAGTTTCATATCAAATTCCATGAGTGCAAATAAAATTATCATGCAATTCTTACATACAGAATTCTTAATAGATAATAATGAAATGGAGAAAAAAATTATAAACCAGTCTACATTTTTTTTCATTTCTTTTGTCCATTATTTTATCTAACACACATTCTAAAATTGACACTGCAGTAGTATCATTAAAAATAAAGCCTACAGGTTATTACCAACAATATTCAGTTACACTTTATTGCCATGTAATGTACACTAATGTGACATTTCTAAGGTTGTCAGTTTTGAGAAATGAATTTTACAAATTTTATCCTTCATATAAATTTAAGAACGAAACCTAATAATTTTCCAAAGTATTCTTAACATTATTCTTAACAATTTTCACAGTATTCTTATTTTCAATGAGGCAGAAAATACTGTATAATATGAGGAACTTAGACTATGGAAGAATTAAAAAGTGAATTTTTTTCCAGTAAGAATAAAGATAGAATGAAAGAGGACTTGGCAATTATTAGAAATTAAAAAGGATTCTTTCAGAAAATATTTAATAGTTTGAGGAGAAATGTTGTGATAATTTTCAGGTAAACCACACATATATAGTAAATAGAACAGTAAAAAAATCCAAATGACACTAAAAGCACTATACTGTTCCCATTAAAGTAGTTTCATTTACTCAGTTTCCTTATATTGTTGAATTCACTGTACTTGTGTGACATATATGATATACAATCAAATAGAATACATCCATTTTACATCCATTTATGTATCAATTATCTGAATAAGGCAAATACTCGGAGAGGAAGTAGACACTCTAAGAGGAAGTTACATTGCTCCTTTGCCTTTAACAGATATTTTTGGTGATAACTTTTCTAAATTTCTGATCTCCTGAACTAATTTTGGAGAGAGGTAAATAGAAGGTATATCATGCTAGAGTGAGAAGCACTCTTGTACTTCTACCCTGTGCCTTTTACAGATGAGGGCACGATCATCAGGGTTTTTCCATAGGGTAAGGCTTTCTGAGAAGTGTTGCCTACACACACAGATAAAAAGGAAGAATAGACACGGAATTTTTATACCAGGCAATCTTACTAATAAGGAAGTTTTTTTGGACACACTGATACAATGAGACTAGAAAAGGCAAAGTCCACAAAGAAATAAATGTTACTTTAAATGGAAAAAGATAATGCTGTGCAATGTAACCTCTACGCAGAAGAAAGTCTCCAAACATCTCCCTTTATCTCAATGTCAGCCTGGGACCCTTACTGTTCTTTCTCACTTCTCTCAACATAGCTGTGGTTGACAACAAAGTGACAATACCCTGTAAAAAGCCTTCTCAGCCTTCTTTCAACCCTTCAAGTTATACACTGATGCAACCCTCTGACAATATTTTCCTACCCAACCCAAACTCACAATCTGCATCACTCTTATCTGTGTTTTTGCTGGATCTTTCCTGTATCTAACAGGGTCAATGTAAATTCTTGATAGATGGAGTCTTGCATTCAGCTCTGAGATGGTGTAGACTTGCTGCTGCCTGAGATGCCCTAAGAATAGCAATAGCCAGCTCAGCCCTTGGGAGGACCATCAGGCATCTGAAAATGCCCCAAGCAGTTGTACTTTCAGCCATATGCCAGCCCCACTTTTTGGTGTATTTTATCAGTGTGATATTGAGGGTCCTCCAAAACTGTGAGTGCATTATACTTGAAAATGTCATAAACACCACACCATAAATACCACAATAAACTGACAATTTAAGTCATGGAAAGTGCCTGTTATACCTACAAACATGACTGGAAACACAGGCCCCTGTATCATAGTTACTCAAAATCATGTAATTTTTCCTGTGAAAATATATTCTGTTTATCAGACACAACCACCTCCACTTAAAGTGTCAACACAGACAGAAACCCCAGACATGCCAAACAAAGTAGTATATAGTTAATCCCACTGTTGTTTGAGCCCGGTCAGCAGCTAAACGCCCCTCAGCCGCTCACCCACCCTCCCCCACTTGGGAATGGGGAAGGAATCGGAGGGGCAAAAGGAGACTCGCGGGTTGAGATACAAACAGTTTAATAACAGTGACAGAACAACACACTGACAGCAGGATCAGCAGGTAATGTACAATACAATACCTCCCGGCCGGCCATCCCAAACACAAAGGCCCCACAACCACACTCCCAGAAGTGAGAGCCCCTCCTAGCCCACTCCTGCCTTTATATAGTGAGCACAATGTCACGTGACACGGGATATCAGCCAATCCCAGCTCAGGCCTCCAGCTGTGCTCCCCCCGCCCCCACGCACAGGTGAGGGCACTGGGCCCTGGGGAGCCCCTGGGGTCTCAGGGGGCTGCAGCTCCTCCTGCTGCCAGACCAACGGGAACTCTAGGCCAGCCCCAACCAGGACAAAGGCACACAGACTGGATCAGCTGTATCCATGTTGCAAACACTTGCCCTGATATCTTCTGTGTTTCATGTGGCACGCTTGTAGCTCCTATGACATAAATAGGAGAATAGGATTGGTGAATTGTGTTATTACAAGTTGACATCAACACCATTATACCAAGGCCTTAACTGGCATTGTCTAGACTGTGCTGTAGGGAAACCTGAAAAGTCCGGGGCTGGTAGCTGAGCAGGTTTGATAGAGTCAAATATGAAAGAGGTTCAGCTGTGCAGCCTATAAGCAGTGTTACTTTCAATGAGCCATTCTTAGGGCTGTACATAGGTTTTGTCTCTGCTGTTTCACTCAAAAGAGAGCCCAGGAATAAAAACATATAAAGTATACATGATGGTGGTATCACATACAGTGAGGAAAATAAAAATTATATTATTTGACAATTTCACATTTGGTTTCTCACTTATAGTTATTCATAATAAAACTAAGAAAATTACTATACCTATTAAATATATTTAGAAAAAACATTGGTAGAATTCTTTCAAGTAATACAATAGGTGATAGGAAAATTTGTTTAAAATTTGAGGTTTCTTTTTCTAGGGATAGATTAAGGCATTTACATTAAGTAAATAAATCTATTAAAACATGTACATCAAAAATAACTGGATATAATTTAAAGGATATGATAGTCTGGGTTATCATCACTGAAAATAACCACTGCTGTTGTTTCTTGTTTTGAAAGAATAAATAGTCTACCAGTGGCGTTCTCCAAAATACAAAATGTCTTTGAGTAATCGTTATCCAAAACCATGAGCAATTTCCCACCTCTGCTGCATAATTCATGTATGGACTGAAGACACATGAAGAAGTCTGCAAAGTCCTCAGCAAGAGTGAGAAGAACACCAGGACCAAGAACTGCCTCATCCCCTGGGAGGTATCTGGTGTCCAGGGCTGGGGCTACTCCTGTGCCCCCCCAGGATGTCCTCCTGCTCCTGGATGGGGTGGTGGAATGGGTCCTGGATGCCAGGCCCTGGCCTGACGGGCCCTGGGGAGCCCCACCACTCCCAGTCCTGGGATCTACTGGCCATCAGGGAACCCTGGGAGTGTAGCATGGCCCTGGGAGCTCAGGTCTTCCTCTGTAAAACATATCTGTGATACGCAAACTTACATGCAGTCTCATGGGCTCAGTCCATCCAACACTATGTCTGAGTGAGAGAGAAGTTGTGTTAGGATGTTGAAAAGATATTGTGGCACTGGAGAAGAAATAGTGCCTCCTAAAAGGCAGGAGAAGTAATGGAGGGAGAGTTTTAGCAGCCTAAGATACAATTCAGGTCTTACTGCATTGCAGAAATTAAGGTTGAACCACTCTCACACCTTTTCTTTTTCTTATTTTCTCAAAGAAAATGACAACTCTTGACACTCAAGAACCTATTCGGAATTTCTTTCACTTAAAAAAACCCCAACATAGTACTGTGATTGTGCCACAGATATTAAAATTTTGTCTTTATATACATCTGTACAGTGTTTCCTTAGTTAAAATCTGAAACTAGAATCGGAATGTCACAAATTATTTTGTGCTATAGCTTGTCAGTGGAAAGACAGAAGAAGAGGTGGGGGAGAGAGGTTGATTTCATTTCAGTGCAAAGGAATGAGGTTCCTATACCAATCAAACCATTAAAAATGAATGAAAGCTAGAACAGATATAACTCCAGAAAATTGTCTTGTTAAGTCAAAACTTTTTCTTCAGAAACAATAATTCAGCTCTGTCTCACCTCAGTGATGAGGTAGAGTTTAGATTACCATCTAAGTGGTGTGTAGTGCTCCATATTCAGTGTTTGGTTCTGGGTGGAACTGCACACCTTGCCTGGTCATCTCTGCCAAGATTGCAAAAAAATGGATGTCAAATATCCTCCATTCTTTCATGACAAGAGATACTTTTATTCAGGTTCTTGGCAGGAGGAGAGGGTTACAATATGCCTGCATTCACCACAGCCACATTCTTTTCAAACTGATTATCAGTCTCCAAACCTGCCAGATGTTCCCTTCCATAAGCTCTAAACTTCTACAGAAGAGTTATTAAAAACACATAAGCTTCTTTTAATATATTTGTTTTGCTCTCCCTCATGTATCACTATCTTTGCTTTTTGTAATAGGATTTTTTTCCCATTACTATTTTCTTCACATAATAGTTTAAGAATTTATTAATTAATGGTAAAAATCTATTTTACATTAAGTTAATACATATCTTACTTTTTTTTAATTATTATTCTGGATTATTTAAGGTACTTCAATCTTTAACGAAATGATGGAAAATGAACACGATCCACTGCCACAGCCTATGTCAGATCCTGTTACCATGCTAAACTCAATTGTTAGGATAATTAAGTTAATGTGCAATTACTGATTTCTTTTTAATGAGAATAAAATAACTTTTCATAATCTTGTGCTTTGATAAATTGTCTGGGTTATTTCTGGTTTTGTTATATCTGTAAGTAAAACTAAGTTGAACTCACAATCTCTCCGTAGAAGAAATATAAAAATAGTACTATTTCCAAGCTGGATGAAAGTATAAGAATAGCTGTCATGGAGAGGCACAGGAGTAAGAAGGCATTCATTGAGTTCACTGTGATTTATAATCAATATTAACTACATAATATACTGCAAAGCACAATACTCAGAGAAAAGGCATGGTTGGTACTGTTCTTTTATCCTATGAAGGTCATAATAAGATGGGTGAAATGACAAGAAAAATTGATGGAAGATAGTTTAAACTACAATGGAAGAAAAAAACATCTGTTATGATGAAGAATTCCCTCAAGAAATCTTGCAAAAGGACTGACCTCTGCTGTAAATTTGCTTGAGAACTAGAATGGGAAGTTTAAATGAGATCTTTAGTGATTTCTGGCCTCACTGAAAGCTGGAAAATGACAATTATTCAATTTAAGAGTCTCTCTGTCTCAGAAAGGTAGAAAAAGGGTCTGACTTGATGGCTCGACAGACTAATGCTACAGCCTGTAGACCCTCTTGTTTCTGAGAACTGGTGTTCTAAACACTGCTAATCATGTCAACACATTTGTTTCCTGTGTCAAGTAGTGGAAGGCTTTGTGAATTGATCTTGATTTCAGTTGAAGGGGGAAAGAGGAAATAATGTTGATAAAATTCCCTAAGGAATTTTCAGGTAGATGTATGTAAGTAATTTCACCAAGTAAAATTCCCATAGAAGCTTTAAAGTGCCTTAATGTTTCCCGTAGTTTTGCTCACCTCTCTTAATGATCCCCAATAGATTTCCTTTTGGCTAAATTTTGAAATACTCTAGGCCAAGGAAGGGCCAGTACTATGAACTACCATCTTATATTTCTCAGTAGGGCAACGAAGCTAACAATACTGTGAATTCTCTTTTTTATTACCTTCTTTACTAATTCTATGTAAATAGTTGTTTGCTGTATAAAGTTGCCTCTTTTAAGTAAATACTACCATAGTGAACATTTCTGTGTCATTCACAATGAAGTGTTCAATGCAGATTGGGGAAACAATATCATAGTGGTCACTCCTAAGATTTAACACTAAAAATGGTGCAAGTGTCCTTGTGTGAATATTAAATTTAAAAACAATGCCTATTTGTTTCTGATTTCCAGGTAATGTTTTCAACACAATGTAGAGGTAAGTTTCATGAAGACCAGGTTCACGGAGCTAAGGTTGTTATTACAAGTATTCCCTGTTTTTTATAATCAACAGGCCTCCTCAATATATTTTTTCCTTGTTTCAGAACAGGTTAGTTGTTAATATAAAGGCTTGTTCCTGCTTCCCGACTTCCAGTCTTCAAATTTTAAAATAGCATTTGTAGTATTGACTTTTCCTGCCATTCCCAAAACAACAATCTAGATTCTGTTATTATCTGAAATGAAGGTAGACTGAAGACACAGAAGGAGACATGAATTGTCACGGTTAGATTAATAAATTTGATTTCTAAAGCCCAATCCCAAAAGCTTAAAATAAAATACCAGAAGTGATCTGAGATACTGCCTGCTCCTTTGCTAACATTTATTTTAAAGATAATCTCTGGAAGCAGCTTCCCCAAGGCCCACCAAATAATTTTGTGCTGGAAAGGTCATGCTATTACTGAATGATGATTAACAAGAAATAACTATCAATAATAACTAGGAATTGTAAACAACCCTATCCAATTTTAGCATTGAATTCAAATACTTTGCAGATACCTTGGAGGCAGATTCCCATAAACCACAATTCATAAAGGCGATAGAAGATGGTATGCTCATTCCTACTAGAAGGAAAGGTACAAACCTGTAGGCATCACGGTAGTGAAACACAATTTAGCAGCCACTTGTCTCAAATTCAAACCTGTCTATTGCTTACATTTCCTGGCCCAACCTGCCCCTAGCAGCTGCTCACATTACATAGTTCTTGTTCTCATTGCAGCCTTTCTCTCTCCCTCTTTTGCTTTCCTGATTTAACTTCCATTGCCCACCTGCACATAGTATGCAAATGGAGATGCTCAGAAAAGGAGGGGAGGGCAAATATTGCAAATGACCTTTGACAGGTGTGAAATAATTCTCATTCAGCATTAATTTATTCAACTGTTTTTGCAAATTGAAAACTGTTGCATTTGGAAAACAAATCTTTTTTTCCATTGTTATGCTTTCATATTTGAATATTAAAATACCAATCCAATTCTTTGGGGATTTTTCTTTTCCTATTTGCTTTTTTAACAAAGCTTTTAATAGATTCAAATTAAACCATAAAATGAATGAACAATAAGAACAACAAAAAATTCCACAAAAATTAACAAAATAAACTGAAACTCTGGAAAATCATCCCTTCACAGTTTTGTAATAACTCATCCTCATATAAATTGAATGTAGCCCTACAGCATCCAAAATGGGGATTATAGAAGCCATCAAACATCAGAAGCATTCCAATTATTCAAGTGTCCCATTTTCTGCTTGGACAACAGATTCAAGAAGAAAAAAATTCACTCAAATTAAATACCATGGGCATAGATATACAAGAAGTTTTCTTCTCTGTGGTACAAAAGATTTAACAACATTTCAAGCATTTTATCTTTTAGTTCAGTTCAAGTAAAATCAAAACCAGAACATTTTCCATGTGTTTAATCTCTTTCCGCTGCATTTTCTATATTCATATTTACACATCTTAAATACCTAGAAAGTTTGTTTTGAAAGTTTGCTTAAAACCATCCTTGCAGCAGACTATCAAAGGAAACAGATTTGAATTTGAACACTACTTTAATTTCCACCTGTTCTATGATACTGCAAATATTTCAGAATGCATTTGGCATATAACATTGGAAACATTATTCTGCAATGCCCTTTATGCAACATAAATATGCTACAATCTAACAATAAAGTGCCACACAGCATCTGTCTATATTCCTGTACAGTACATAGCCCAGCTCTCAAAAAAAAAAAAAAAAAAGGATATTCAACATCTGGTAAAAATGAACTGTATAATTTTACTGTTTCAGAGATTCTTATTTTGCCAAAATAAACATCCTCTTTATGTAACAATGACTTTTTAGAATCTCAAATTTTACACATACAACAATAATGATACATATTGTAGGATTTCCACTAGAATGTACAAGGCAAGATCAGCAGGTGGAAATTAGAACATTCCTAAGATCCATTTCTCCATGTTAAATCCCTACGCAACACAGCACACTTAAAATACTCATATTGTCACTTTTTTCCATTAGAAGCTATAAAAATATAAAAAGTCCTTTTATTTTACTACTTTTCTAAGCAGCTTTTTGAAAGGACAATCTGTATCCACCATGTTTGCATTCTTAGAGTTCACATAAGACAGGATTTCCTTTAACTAAATTCTTACAATTGTGTCCTACTTGCCCCCTAGAATTTTATAGTGTTTACTTCTTTGTGTTACTTATTATACCTCCTGACCCAAATCTGAAAGATTAAGTTCCCTCAAGAAAAAGGAATCCTAAAGTTTTGATAAGAAAGACACAGTCAGAACAAAACTCCTGCTGCAAAGAAGTTAACCTCTCGGCATGGCTTAATATAATTCTTCTTTGACTTCAGGTTGATAGCAAGACGTTGTTTTATGCCCTACAATATTGTCTGTAGCAGAGGTCATGTGTCATGCAGATATACTTCCTTGTATTGAGTGGCCTTTTAATTGTCTGTCTGTTCTGTCTGGGGTCCCGCCTGTGTACACTCCAAATGCAAATATGAAAAGCATGAAAGGTGGAGCAGAGCCCATGCTTTCATCTGTGTATCATTTTTCACACTAACTGAAGCTAGCCTGTCATTATATTACGGCCTATGCATTAGGCACTCTTGTTTCACAGTAGCACAAATCATACTGGGAATAGGGGCCAATCTGTCAAGCAAGGCTTCCAGGCAAATTCTTGTTCAGCACAATGGGAAATGGTACAAAATTCCTTTCTTCAACCTCTCAGTAAGAAAGGTTGAAGGACTTCTACCAATGCTGACAGTTTTCCTGAATATGATGCTCTGATGATTCATACCATGGTGCCTCTGTCATCGTGTCTCAGGGACAACCTCTAAGATTTTTTTGTTTTCTTCAGTAAAGGGCTTTGCTCTTTGGCATTTTGCAACACTGAACTCACAAGTGTAAATTACTTTTGCATCACTTCCTCCTTTAAAAAAACGCCAAATCGTCTCTCAGACCATCGTGCTTTCAAATTGTCTCAATAGGATATGTCAAAAGATAATTTTTACATAGCTAAAACAACCTATTAAGCATGAAAAATCAAAGACAAGTATAGCTCAGTAAGGATCATTACATACCAAACATTAAAAATTATGCCCAGAGAAGCTGTGGCTGCCCCCTCCCTGGAAGGGTTCAAGGCCAGGTTGGACGGGGCTTTGAGGAACCTGGTATAGTGGAAGGTGTCGCTGCCCATGGCAGGGGGTTGGAGCTAGATGATCTTTAAAGCCCCTTCCAGCCCAAACCATTCTGTGATTCCATGATTCCGATTATATGATTCCTATTCTGAAATTAACATGAGGCTTTCCACACAGGCCATATAGCTGTATTCACTCTTACCAGTGGACCTGAGGTAAATGCATGAAAAAGTTTAATTAATTCTGAAGATGAACTTTCCTGCAGTTCTGCATATTCACTACAGAAAAACTGTGCCTCTCTAGGCATGGGACTAGCTCCTGTGTATGAAACACAGTACTCTGAGGTGGCCCTGTGTCTCAGAGAAATCTTCCAAGGAGGCTGGGGCTTGTCTCTTTGTTGCAGAGACCACCACCAATTATGAGTCTTCTCATGCTCTTTCTAGGTCCAGTGCTTACCCTGCCTCATTTCTTACTCATGGCCACACCTATACACCTTCTTCCTGAAGCAGTCTGTTAGCAGGGTGTCTGGGGAAATACTATGGCGTCAACAAATCTTGGTAGTCTGCCACCACTGTCTGGTAGGGGAGACTTCAGTCCGTAAATATTCTCACTGAAGTTGAACCTGGGTGTTTCAGAAGTCGGTCCCATATGGGCAGCATGTGATTACATCCGAACCACAAAATGTCACTTGACCTCCTATAGGCAATTTTAAGCATTAATGAATAAGAAATAGCAGTGAAATTAGCCTTTCACTTGAAAGCTTTGAGTTTGAATATGTTTTCTGGTGACATATGTTGAAATTAAAAGAGAATAACACTCAGGAAGTTGTCACTTATGACCTCTGTCTGCCCTTTCAAAAAGTGATAAAGTAAGTGCGTGTATTTGGATTCCCCCTAATAATACACAGACCTCTGCCATGTGAACAACTGAATGATTTTTGTGGGTATAAATTGCTAACATGTGTGTTCACATTCTCCACTATGTCTAATGAACAGTATTGTGTGATAAATATAAACACTTTTATAGCTACTGATGTGTAAATTTATATATATACGCAGTCAGTATTAGGATGCCATGATAATGAACAGTTGATTTGACAAATTGTTTGGAACAGGCATTCAGAAAACCATTGTCTAATGAATTTCTGTGGGTTGAGCCACATGTCTCCTTTTTACTCAAATTGTTTCTAATAACTTATGTCTTTGGATTATGAGTTCTGTACTTGGTTCATATCACTGAGAGGAATCTCACTGTTGAACTAAAATGGAAACAGCAGGCCCAAGTTCTGCAGCCTTTTTTCTGCCAAATACCACAGTTATTTTAAAGGCGTTTGCCAAACCACTTATGAAAATTTCCATACAGGAAAAAAGGGATCCAGTAAAGTTGTAAATCACAAGGCAAATATTCCTCGTTTGACAACTTTGGTCTTCTTGTGGTCTGTAAGAGAGCAACGAGTGGTTGAAAGAAGGAATGATGATTTGACTTTTCATTGTTCGAATCAGTTCACTGGCAGTCAAAAATTTTCAGGAAGCCAACACATATACATGTACAAATTCACTTCAAATGTAGGGAAAACTGTCAATTCAAGAACTTTACCATGGCTTCTCTGGCACTAACAAACTCCAGATCAATTACAGCATCATCATAAATGGTCAATTCTTGGCAATAGGTCATGTTTCTCACTTTGCCTACTGGCTGGTAAATGAATTCAGTCCACTAGAGATAACTTTAAAGTAAAGAATGTATGTAATTTAGCAGAACGATGAAAAGAAATTACATCAGCAGACTAAATCAGATAGTGGTAGCTTTTAATTTCCACAGACAGCTATGTTTACTTTTTTAGCCCACCAGTGAACTCAGTCTTGAATGACATATTTGGAGCACATCAGAAATCTTCTTGAGCATAGCACTATTCTTAAAGAATACACTTTCAGTATTCACTTACATATTTTGTTTCAGATGATAGCATTCTGATATAATCTGAAGATGACCATAATTTTCCTTAGAAAAGACAACCTTACTATCAAACATCCACCTAGCAAATTCCTCATTGGAAAGTTCCCTTATCAAGATTGTATGCAAGAGACAGAGCTGTTTTGAAAGTCAATGGTTTTAAAAAAAACTCTACTTGCTCTGTGTTTTTCAGATGCAAGCTTCAAACTGTCAGAGTTTTGTTATTGTTGATAAAGCTGGCCAGGGATTGATGCCCAGAGGGGGGTCTGAGTTGAAATTATGAGGCAAAGCTTGAATTGAATTCTCTTCGTAGGACAAGCAAAGACAGGAGAGAATACAACCCTGTTGACATCATACTAATGGTTAATCTATTAGGATAGTTGGTTGCTAAATACCTTCATTTTTTATTTGAAAAAATATATATTTATGCTTCAGTTTTCAGCAGAACTATATTTATAACTTTATTAGCATTTTTCATTTAGAAAAGTGACTATCAAATATAGAATCATAACACCTAAGTATCCTAAAATACCTTAATGCACTGAGTAGAAATAATTTTAAAAAGTGATTGTTACATCACTTTCAATAATTATTAAAAAAAAAAATATTTGTGACAAATTCTGTATTTATGCCTCTGTAAAGAATATCCATTACATTCCCATTTCAAACTGACCACTGTAGAGGTTGTGAACAAGTGTCCTCACTTGTTAGTCTTCTACCTTGCTAGAGGCACGAGAGAGATACCCCAAAAGGCCAGCGTAAATAAACTATGCCTTGAGTTTTCAGCAGAAAAAATTCTATAGAAAAATATTTTATTTCTAGGAAATGTGAAGCCCTAACTTACTTTGGCATGTCAGCACATACACAGTGTAAGGCAAGAAGGTAGTCTTTTTTATTTCAAATTTAGGCACGTGCAAACTATATAGCATGTATTAGCAGAAACTGACATTCCAAATTGCTCCATACCATAAATGCACCTCAGAACCAGAACCAATTGAAATGTTTTATATTAAATGTTGTAATTCATTGTGGTCATTTCGCAAGACTATAATAACATTGTGGTATCTCTTCTGGGGGCATGACACAAGTTCAAACACTATGACCTCACTGTACAACTTGATGTGAGTTTCCTTGTCTCAGTTTATTTTCCTTCCACACCACAAATGAGTGTGAGTGTAAGTACTGAGTGAAGGTTGCTGCTAAAACTGTGTTTTTGAAATGCTGTCTTTTCCAGCATTTTCAACCTCTTATTAAAGTATAAAATTCCAGGCCAGCTTATGGTTTACCCATTCCACCCACACAGGGACGTAGGCAGAGCACTAAGAAAATCCCTTGCCTTTCCTCAGCTGTCTTTGAGATGAGGTGTGACATTGCCAAAGGAGAAAGGGAAGGAAAAAAATTTTTTTGCTGTCATACTAGCAGAATCCAATTTGGCATCTACACATGAGGTAAGAGCAGCCATACAGTATCCCGATATGTTTTGAGAGATCAAAAGCATTTGCTGACACTCTTAGACATATCCAAGAGGAATTCCTTCCCCAAAGTAGGATCCATACTCAACATGACTTGTGTTAGCATGACTTCAGCCAAAGCAAAGTTTTCATGACTGGCACAACACTCAGTGACTCTGTTCCTACGGATCAGGCTTCTGTTGCTTTTGGTACTGTATAAACATACATATAAATTGCTACACATAAATAATTTATATATAAAATAGAAAAGCCTGTAGAACAGAGGGCCTATGTAGGACAGAGTTCATGCAAAATATTCTCTGTTTTTTAAAGCTATGAAAAGCTGATGTTTTGAGACAATAGCTCTGCACCTTCAAAAGCAGGGAAAAGCCAAAGTTGTTGATGTAAGCAGCTAGTAATAACAAAGTGATATTAAAGCAACTGCATAGCTTTTTTTCTCTTACTGGACACTGTCATCTCAGTCTTACTGTTCAGTCAGTTCGACCTATGGAATAATTTATCCCTGATATTCACGTGAGAGTAAGTTTTTAAGGACTGAAATTCAAGAGAGCAGCAAGAGTAAATAAAGCCCAGTTTGGCACGTGCCTGTGAGGTGAGAACATCTATGTAATATCCCGATCTGTTCTGACAGATCCCAGAACAGTACCTGGCACTTGTGGATGATGGATGGTAGTGTTAAATGGGGAACCTGAGCCTAAGACTATGGATGAGGCTGGTCAGGGCCATTAAGCCCTATTGGTACACTCAGGGTGCACTCAGGCAACAAGCCAACCTTTAGTGTTCTTCACACTGGCAAGTAACAGATTACTTTCTTCTAAATAATCAAACACATAGAATCAGAGAATCATAGAATGGTTTTGGTTGGAAGGAACCTTAAAGATTGTCTAGTTCCACCCCCCCTGCCCCGGGCAGGGCCCCCTTCCCCCAGCCCAGGGTGCTCCCAGCCCCGTCCAGCCTGGCCTTGAACCCTTCCAGGGAGGGGGCAGCCACAGCTGCTCTGGGCACCCTGGGCCAGCGCCTCACCACCCTCACAGGAAAGAATTTCTTCCTAATATCTAATTTAAATCTACACTCTTTCAGTTTAAAGACGTAGCGCCTCATCCTAACATTACATGCCCTTGTAAAAAGTCCCTCTCCAGTTTTCTTGTAGGCCCCCTTTAGGTACTGGAAAACTGCTATGCTATCAGACCCAAGATTGAAAAAATCTAGCTATCATTAACTTTTTAGTGGTTAACTTAATTCATGACACACAGAAATTAAAGATGCTACTCTAAACAACTGGATAGTAGTTTTTCCTTCATACGTGTAAATAATTTTATACATTTGATTTGTTTTAATTCATACTAATATTATGTCATTTTCAGGAGTGATAAATTTTAACAAAATCTCGTGGCTGAATCTCTAATAGAAGTACATAATTAAATATTTAAAATAAAATAAAATATAATAATAAAATAAAAGGCTGCTAGCCACTAGTGTAGTATTTAATGTCACAGTTTCACTGGAACAGAACTTACGCACTCGGTCAAAGATAACTGGGTGGAAATGATTTTCAAAATGTAAACAGAAAAGGCTTGGTTTGTAGTTCAGTTTTTGTTAATTTGGCTGTGACTTCTGTTTATCTGTGTTTTCTCTACAAGGGCTTAGAAAGATATATGAATAAGAAATAGAAAGTACTTTTTTTAGTAATTTCTAATCCTTTCTTCCTTTTCTGTACAGGAACAAGCTCTGTCATTAGTGTGGGACTGAATGCTAATCGTGGTTGTGTTGTGACTATCCATTATTAGAGAAACATTTCTTAATTTCGAGAGAGGCTTAAAGCACAGAACAAGATTTGTGACACACTGAGACATGCTATGAGTTTAAACTAGTTCTACAAAACTATATGTAAGTGATTAAAAAATGTTAGATTAAGACACACTGAGATTATAAGGAAGAAATAATATTTCATAAGGAGCAAAATCCTTAATTGCTATGCTGTTTCTGTAATCCAGAACTCTAGCATTCTCAGCTGTCTCTCAGCTGCACATTTGTATTTATGATATGGGATTCTTGTCTCCTGTAGAATATAGAGTAACATACTAATGTAATTAATTTCATAAATAAGCACATTTGTTAATTTCTACTATATTCATGTGTGGCAACTGTCTTCAAAATGGGGCATGTACTCTTTCGCTTCCTTAACTTTATTTGAATGCCCCAAGGCAATTGAAAATGGGGTTTGTGACAGATTTTTAAAGGACTACATATTCTAACTGACTGATAGGAAATCATAAGGCAAATTTTGTGTTGATCGGGCATGCATATAGTGGGAATGGAAAAAAAGCGAAACATCAAAATATGAGGGAAACTTTGTCATGTTCCTTATTACCTCCTGATAGTTAACTTTTTTTCTCATTTATTGGATGTTTTTGTAATGCTTTTTCTACTATTTGATGCTGTCAGTAGAAGTAAACATTTTCTCATCATTTTAGCTATGGCACCCTAAAATATTATACCTTAAATTCATAACCCATGGCATATAATGAAAAGAATAAAAATAAATATAACATTAAAATACATCCAGAAATAATTTACATTAATGGTTACTTTTTATAGGCCTTCCTTGTTTTTACCATGCAACTGCAGTTAGTACCATCTTATGTCAGTGCAGGCAAGACAACCATGGGTCTTCTTCAGATTTCAATTAATATAGCATTGAGACCTTTTGGCTACCAGTTATGCAATGTTCAGAAGCATACCTCATCCCTCACTTTGAAATTTTGTAGGATTTGTCTCATGTTCACATTTAAGAAAATAATTCATAAGGATATAAGAGCTTTAAAATCAAACTCTTTGTAGAGTCGTATTAAAGCAATGACAGTAATTGCTGAGGCAGTCAGACAATTCAACTTTCACTACTACATCTAGGAAGCTTGTTACAGAAAGTGCAAGTGGATTGCCTTGGGAATGGATGGATGATGGAATCTGGAATGTCTTTTGTTTTCAGCAAAAGTAAAAAACTTTGCTTACATGCAAAGCCATCTGAACAACAGAACTCTAGTAAATTTATTTGATCACTACTGCTTATAATTCTTCTACCACATTACTATTAGGATGAAATAAGTACACTTACAATAATTAATTAGTTTATCATGTTAGACACCTTAACTAAATGCTTAGGGGCAGTACTGGAGGATCTCAGAACAGAATAACTGAGATATTTCCTCACAGAATGTTTTTATTTATCATTTCAGTAATCTCACTTACCATGTAGGCCACTTAACAAGTTACATTCATAAAACAGTCCCTATTTTTAGAAACTCATCACCAGCATCTCGTAAACCAGCAGTAAGTTTTAGCAAATTGTTAACATAAGAAAGCATTCAAAAATATAAAATCATGCAGGTTGGTATAAAAAAGAAATAAAACCATGAACTTGTAAACAACAAATTGTGAAAAGGGGTACATGCTAAATAAACAGAACATTTTTACAAAGTGCAGGAGCTGAGAACTGAATTACAGAGAGGATGATGTTAAAGCAGAAAGTCTTGTTGAACTAAGAGACCTTCTCCTGTCCTTGTCGCTAACATATTTTTGTCCTCAAGCCATATTAAACCCTATTATCATTGCTAGTTTGAAAAATGTGCTTTATTAAAGCTTAGAAAAGTCTTACCTTCCAAAAGTAGCTTTACTGGAAGAATGATTCAGAAACTGTTCTGAAGTCCTTAAGTGACAAACAGTTTAGTATGCTCAGGAAGCAGTCTGTGAAAGGGCCATTGCATTTGGGCTCTAATCATCTTATTATAAACACTCTTGTTACACTATTCAAATGTTAGTAACCATTGTGTTTGTTATCCCATTGTGATAAGGGCATTATTGCTGTACATATAATCATGCTTTTGTTTGCTTTAGGATTTTGAGGTTCCTACTTAAGTGAAAGTATTTATGAAGGTTACAATTTAAAGTGCTGTACTACTGTTTCTTCAAACAGCAGTAATCAGTATATAGATTTATCCCTAACAAAGGAAGACAACATTTTTCTGTGCAAATATTCAGCCATGTTTTAACCTTGGCAATCGATACAGCATAGTAACAAAGCTGGTGTATAAAACTTGAGATTTAAGACAACAAATATTTACTGTAGTTGCTTCAAAACTTTCTGTACACAACTGACAATTACAATTTTACTTTGATGTTTTGCTAATAACATTTGAAACTTCATGTTTAAATAGTTATTTTGAAATGGAAAGATTGGTTTGTGTAACTTTATAGCAGACCATGCAAGCTGTGCAGTCTGTTGTGAAAACTGCTTGTGTCATTAGGATTCTGTGTATTTCTTTGCATTCTGTAATTCTAATGAAATTTCACACTCTCCTTGTAATAACATGGGCCTCAATCTAGCAAAGATCTTGAGTTAAGTATGTGCTTAGCTTTAGCTATGCATGTAGTACTACAGAGGCACAACCTGCAGGGTGGAAGTCAAATGTGCTTAGAAGGCTTTGATGGATCAAGGCCATATCTGCTAATCATGCAACTCCAAGGCTACTAAGTATCGTGGAAACTTGAGGAATTTTCTTTCTATTTATGTCAATAGGTGTTTATTTTGTAATTATTAATATACAAATACTGTACATACAAAAAAGAGGATGTAGTGTTTCTCTGTAGTGTTCACTTTTTGTGTTCATACATGAGAATAACCCATTCTCCTAGGATTAATTGGACTTCTACATGTGAATGTACACACATATTATGGGAAAAGTGGTAATAGTTTCTCTGGGACTGGACAAGATGGGATTTGTGTGCTAAATGAGAAGTTTATTTCCTTCTCTCTCCATTTGTAGGAAAAGTACACACACACATTTAACTACAGATAGCCTGTCTAAAGGAGTTCAGCCAGAAAGGTTCTGAGTTCCTGTGGTCCTTGCCTAAATTGGGTCAATGAGAATTACAGATTCTCCCTGGATCAAGCTCAGAGTCTAAGGAGGATTAGCAGCAACTTTTTCTTGAAGAAAGATGAAACTGATTCTCCTTTACTCTGAATGTTTGAAAGATTTACAGTAATGACACATGCCAGGCCTAAAAATCTATTCAAGTACCAGTAAATTCAGTTCTTTTTTTGTGTGCTTTGAGAGTATCATGATATCAATTTCTTTTGGCAAGAAATACCTAATGGTAATCTTTTCCTGCATTCCATGAGAGTTATTAGTCAAAGTAATAGTTTATTTTTTTACCAGAAAAATAAACCATAACGCACTCAGAACTGCAGTTCACTAAACCATAATTCTACTTTGTTTGACTTACAAAGTGCCCTATATTTTGAAAAATTGTTCTGTAATGGATGAGGGATCTGTGAAAAGTTCTACCCCACATTAATTTGCTAGTGCTATTGGAATTGCCACTGAATGAGACCACCAAGAGTTATCTTCCAAGGCTGTGCTCCTGATGAGATAGCAAAATGTATATAAGAATTCATGCTGAAAACAACTTTAACTGCTTTGGTTAATATTTGGTTACAATGTGAAAGCAATGCTGAGTGAAAAATAAGTCTTCTATAGAAATTGTGGATCCTCCAGTGAAGGGAAAGCTGTAATGTGATACATAGAAAGAGCTGTAACAGGTTAATAAAAAGAAAACAAATGTTAATAAAAGTTATGTTTACAAAAGAAGATGCATAATGTATATATTGTGTTATATAAAATATATGTCATTCAAAACCTTCCTTGCTCTACCTTAATAATTATGGCATAGACATGAAATGAACTCAGTTTTTATAATAATTAAGTAATAAAGATCTAAGGACAAGACAGATGTGTATGTATGGCATGTAGGTATATAATGTATACTGAAAAGCATACATTCCAACATCATATACATTGCTCAGGAACTTAATAGTATGCCCTTTTTTATTTCTCAAGAAAATAATTTTTAATTTTTGTCCTCTTAAATATTGCAACAATGCATTATAATTTTTATTTTAAAAATCTAAAGAAATAATATATATGTATACATATATAAATGTATATATATTCACTTACAGAGTATAGAATCAAGTACTCTGGGTCCATCTCTTTAAATGACTCTTAATAAATTCATCCTTAGGAAAACTCATTGTTTCTTAGATAGAACAGATAGGTTGTGGTTGGAAATGTAACAACATTTGACTTCTTTTCTCTGAAAAACAATTTTATTTGCTAGGGACAATGATGTAAATCTTAACAGCATCCATAGTAAAAGACAGTAACAACACAACAGCCTTTAGCACATCAAAGACAACAAGACACAAACAGTAATGAAAATAATAGGATACATGCAGCTTTATCATCATCTATTTCACATGTAATATTTATAATGACTCTCCCCACAAAACAAAAATATTATTTGATAAATGCTCTGAGAAGTTTTGCTGTTGTTTTTTTGTTCGTTTTTTTTTTTTTTTAAATCTGGATTACTTTTTTACCTATTATATTTTTTGTTTACACATGGAGTTACCCTCACAATAGCTGTTTCTCAGTAATTTTGGATATGTATAAACAGTTACCTAATTAAATTGTTCATGTTACAAAAGGGGTTCAAGAATTCCAATGAATTAACATTTTCTAGCAGGTTATTTAGATCACTCCAAATATTTACTGTTATCACGCTTTGAGAGCATTAAGTGGTCTGAGTCCTATTAAGAAACAGGAAATTTTTATTTCCCTTTTGTAGTGCAATTTCATGTTCCCCTATATTGGTTAGTGAACTATATCAAGTTTTTGACATTCTAGTTCTCAGAATTTCTGTAACTGATCTAGAATTGAGCTTCTTATGTCCTTAATCTCTCTTAGATGGATAAATTAGTATGACTTTAAGTAGAACAGAAGAGAAAAAAAGGATATATCTCTAGAAGTGGACTTTGAAATAGCACCTATTTGAAAGTGCTATGAGGTAAAATGTTAGAGTAAGTTTCAAAAGGGATATATTGATGTGCAGGAATCAGGTGTTCTAATCAGAGATGTGTGAAAATTCATTGCGTAGCTCTGCAATTTACTATACAACACCACCCCTTCTTCTTACCCCACCAAAGACAAACAAAATCGGAACCCACTTATGTTAAAAGAATGTTATTTAAATTGTGAAATTAAGCACTAGAAAGTTAGGAAGTGCCAGAAGGCAAGTTAGCCATGTAATGTTAAATATGGCCTCCTACAAAGACTGCTTTGTAAAATAAGGTACAGTATCAGAAGTACCTAGATGTCTTATGAGCCAGACTTTTAAAGGCACTTAGAAGCCTGATTGATTTCTGCATTGGTAGAAGTCTCATCAACAGTCCTTACTCATACAATTTGTTTTCAGTAAGACTATATTCTTACCCAAGGCACAAAATTTGCAGAAGATCATATGAAGCCAGTTCTCACCCATACAAGATTTTTCTCTGTAGTATGTGAATCCTTCCCAAAACAGTACACTTATTCTCCCGGTTATCATATTACTACAAATGTAAAATGTAAAAAACACTTCTTCACTGACTGAAAGTATCACATATTGTGAAACATATTTAATATACTGTAAGCATCAATTTAATCCAGATAATTCCTAACATTTCCAAATTTTATGTTATTACTTTGTTCTTCTTCTCTTTGCTTTTCATTTTAAACTGCTTCTCACCAACATAAACAGCATTAATTGAGACCAGTAAAGTAGCAGTAGTGTATCTATGGTTTTGTGGGGTTTTTTTAAACAGTGAAACTATCCCAATGCCAGCAATTTTTATGATGATGTGAGTTAGATCTACTGCAAAAAAATTTCACACCCAGCTAACTATGTTGGGTTTTTTCTTCTCTATACCTCTGCTCTTGAAGAAGATTGACTTGCCTGCTGTTTAGTAGAGGATTAAAAATTCACTGCCACTGCTGGATCTGCTGTGAACACAAGTATTTAGATTTGCCTAGACCAGAACCAGCAGTTATGGCAATGTTTTCAGAGGTAAGCACAGAAATCCTAGTCCTTGTCTGCTTTCTTGAAGCACCAAGAGAATGTCAGATACATACTTTAATTACTCATTATTTGGAAAATATTATTGTTATTCATAATTATTCAGCACAACTTGAAATACTTTCTTCTCTGTAAGTCTGGGTACCACTGTGGAATCAGACTGAAGGGTCCATTAATGCTTGGATAAACTGTTCAAAGAGATGGTGGATTCAGGTAGTTTGCTTCACAATATGAAACAAGCCATCTGATATTTGTCTATCCCTAGTTAGAATTCTGTTCAGTCACTTTTCTTTCAACCTCTCATCTAAGCTGCTTTAGCATGCTTGGCAGGAACTGTGACAAAGAAACACTGACAAAATTTCAATCAAATATGACTGAATCATAAAAGAGATGAAAGAATGAAGTTGTACCTTGTGAAGCATATATTTGAATGTAAAAGGAACAAGCTTGCTTCTTGTATCACTCAAATTGTTTTAAAATATATCCAGCCAGGATCACCTACAGAATAAAAGAAACAGGCTGAAAGAAGGCTGAATCTGAACTTTTCTTCAAGTGTTTAATAACATTATCTTTTCTCAATAGCTCTTTGAAAACTGTATAATTTAGATTTTCATGATAATTTTCTTTATTAAAAAAGGTAAAAAATTTTGGCATTTTGGGTTTTGTTTCCAACTTACTTGAAAAAAAGAGGGACTCGGCAGTGTTGAAGGGTTATTGGAAACATAACATCTATATCCTGTTTTCTGAAGTCAAATAATTAGAGGTGGACAAATATTTCCTAGGATATATCAGTTTCAGAATGCACCAAAATTTGCCTCAGTGTAGTTCAAATGGGGCTATTCCAAGATTTTTTATTTATATGTCATTTTCCCTATACTTTTACCCACAGATTTACAAAGCCTAATGCACTGCTGTGGTATTTAGTCACCGTTGCAACCTTTGACAGTTCCATGTATGTTAAGCCAGTGTGAAAGTGGAGCAACAGGATAAATCAGGCTTTGGAATCTATATACAATAGACAAAATTCACCTAATTCCTGGAGTTGAATTAATTCATCTTATTTAAACTCTCCACAGAGCCTGTAGGAGCAGTCTGGACACTGGTGCAATGGTCATGCCATTGTGCACAGGATATTTTTGTCTTTTCTTTTTCCTTTTGTCTCCCACTGCCAGCCTAACACTCACAAAAACATCAAATGGAAAGTTACTTAGCTTCTGGAAAATAGTGTTTTCCAGTTATTCAGCTGTCATATTTTTGCTCTTGTCTGTGACCTTATGTTTTTTAAATTATACAGTCTTGATACCACTTCTGGATCTAACCCCATCCTCAAATCAGATACATTAAATTCAAAAGAAAAAACCCAGTATGTTTCTACACTGTCCTGATACATAACTAGGTAAAAAGTTAAGATGTGTGAAATATACAAGAGTTTCAATAAGGTATTACATCTAGATTAAAAATTACTAGAATTTGGACTAAACTGTGCAGGTTTCAAGCTGAAATTTCTTTAGTTCACCATTCAGTCTAATAGAGGTGTAACTAATACAGATCCAAGAGAATACCCAGATCCCCCCACTGTTCGCTGTAGGATAAGATCATATTTGAGAACATCTAAGGAACCTGAAGGTACACAGGTTCATGAGACCTGATGAGATGCATCCATGGGTCCTGAAGGAACAGGTAGATGAAGTGGCTAAGCCACTATCCATCATAAATTGTGGCAGTCCAGACAATTTCCTGCTGACTGTTAAAGGGGAAACACAACCCCCATTTTTAAAAAGGGAAATAAAGAGGACCTGGGGGACTGCAGGCCAGTCAGTCTCACCTCTGTGCCCAGCAAGATAATGGAGTGGATTCTCCTGGAAAATATATTAGGGCACATGGAAAGTAAGAAGGTGATTGGTGACAGCTAACATAGCTTCACTGAGGGCAAATCATGCTTGACAAATTTAGTGGCCCTCTACAACAGGATTACAAGGCTGGTGGTTAAAGGAAGAGCAACTGACATCATCTACGTGGACTTATACAACGCTTTTGAGCAGGTTTTTCCTGCACAACATCTTTGTCTCTAAATTGGAGAGACATGGATTTTATGGATGGATCACTCGATGGATAATGAATTGGCTGGATGGTCACACTCAAAGAGATGCACTCAACAGCTCAATGGCCAAGTGGAGAGCAGTGACGAATGGCATTCCTCAGGGGTCAGTATTGGGATCGATCCTGTTTAACATCTTTGTTGGCAACATGGACAGTGGGACTGAGTGCACCCTCAGCAAGTTCACCTATGACACCAAGCTGTGTGGTGTGGTTGACGTGCTGGAGGGAAGGGATGCCATCCAGAGGGACCTCAACAGGCTTGAGGGGTGGGCCCATGTGAACCTGACGAAATTCAACAAGGCCAAGTGCAAGGTCCTGCACATGGTTTGAGGCAATCCCATGTACAAATACAGGCGGGACGATGAATAGATTGAGAGAAACCCTGCACAGAAGGACTTAGGAGCAGTAGTGGATGGAAAACTGACTATGAGCCAGCAATGTGGGCTCACAGCCCAGAAAGCCAACCTTATACTGGGCTGCATCAAGAGAAGTGTGGCCAGCAGGTCAAAGGAGGTGATTCTCCCCCTCTACTCTGCTCTCATGAGACCCCACCTGGAGTACTGTTTCCAGCTCTCGGGTCCCCAATATAAGAAGGACATGGACCTGCTCAAGTGGGTCCAGAGGAGGCCATGAAGATGATCAGGGAGATGGAGAACCTCTCCTATAAAGACAGGCTGAGAGAGTTGGGGTTGTTCAGACTGGAGAAGAAAAGGCTCCAGAGAGACCTTTTAGTGGCCTGCCAGTGCTTAAAGGGGGTCCACAGGAATGATGGGGAGGGACGCTATTTATCAGGGAGTGTAGTGATAGGATGAGGGCTAATGGGTTTAAGCTGAAAGAGGGTGGAATTAGATAAGATATTAGGAAGAATTCTTTCCTGTGCAGGTGGTGAGGTACTGGCACAGATTGCCCAGAGCAGCTGTGGCTGCCCCCTCCCTGGAAGGGTTCAAGGCCAGGTTGGACGGGACTGGGAGCACCCTGGGCTGGGGGAAGGTGTCCCTGCACATTGGGTGGAACAGATGGTCTTTAAGGTCCCTTCCAACCCAAACCATCCTATGATTCTATGAATAGCTGAAGAAAATAACATTTATGGTGAACAAAAGGAAAGTGATACATAAACTTGACATTGAACTGTATGTCTTGATTTTATATATCTTCTGTCTATTCCTGATTCCTTAATCTTATGCCTTTTCCAAAGGATAGAGATATGTGGTTTTATATTATTATGCTTTGAAAATAACAGTAAATAATGCAAATAGGAAAGAAATAGATCTAGTACTATAAATTTCTAGCATTTAACCATTTAACCAAGAAACTTTCCTTGTCATTCTTCCTATATAGAATGAACTATCAGGTGAACTAAAAACATTCTTTAATTACAGAAGTGCTGTGCACATTGGTCATTGATTGCTTGGATACTATAAATCAATGTTTGATATATTTTATGCTCTCCAGCAGGATCTTATTCAAAAAAGGAGAAAATGGTTTGCATGAGTCAGTCAGCACTGTCATATATGGGGGGTTTGAGACCCTTCTTGGGACATTTCAGTGGCTGGTGCATAAGGCACCTTCCTATATTTTTTGTGCACATTTTTTTTCAAACATCACCTTTTTTGTTCAAGACTTTGATCAGCATCTGTCATCCTCCAAGTCCTCAGAGGCATTTTATATTAAAGCATTACTTTATTATATCAAAATCTGTTATTACATTTTGTTATTTTAGATTATGCCAGGAGGTGACAGGATGTCAACAGATAGAATAGTATAATGACAACTCAAAAGTCAAAATAAAAAGGCTGATTCAGACTGTAATTTTTGTCAAAATTATTTTATTTGAATCATTATCAACCAGAATACAAAGACACAAAAAAGCACACATTTTCTCCCCTATTGTAATCTAATATAAATGTGAACACTAGCATATCATTATGGCTCACATGGTGAACTGGTGCAGAGAGAAGATTCTAATAAGCTTCAGTGAAATTACAAATCAGCATAAACCTGTCTTGAACCAGTGGTATAGCCTCACTATAGACAATTTAGAGTAGGCATTAACAAGAAAGTGCTGTTACATTGAAATAAAAAGTTGTTAATAAGACAAAGTCCACTAATGTATTTTGATGTCCTGTTCTTAAATTAAATTTTCAAAACGTGAAGCTGTCTAGCAGCATCTATCAGTGATGGGTATACCACCAGGAGGCCTCAGATGATTCAGATGCAGTAAATAAAGTAATGGTCAACCTCTGTAAAAATAGAAAGTCAAATACTGATCTGCAGACAACTTTAGGCACCATAGAGTTGAGTGCAGGAGCAAACACATAATAGCAATAAGCATGTAGGTATTTTGTGTTCTCTAAATGTAATTGAAGGTACATCCAAAGTAACCAATCTGACAATGCTTTAAGAAGGAAAACAGCTATTTTATCATCAGCTCTTCTTTGTGCACTACAAATTTTTTCACAGCAGTTACATAAGAGGACCTCATGATTAGATGAAACAAGAGTGCTAAGAAACTATACTCTAGAACAAAGCAACTGAAGGAATGTCAAGTAATCAAGATCCACAAGATGACTTTCAGTCTCTGAGTTTCCTGGTGCTTGAAAATAATTCCCACATGACAGGTTGCTTTGGTTGTCTTTCATTCTTCATAGCCCTAGGAAACAAAAAGAAACCAAAAATTTCATTGCTTTATACATATGAAAAGCCAAATAAATAAGATTTGATAGTTTTCCCCAATGTGTCAGCAAAATTATTTTCAGAGGGAAATTTGCACAGACAGACTCTTATAGCTCAATGTGTGTCTTCTTAATCATATTAACATGGAAACATAAAAGTTCATAAAGCAATACATATTCCTTTAGAAATAAAATCCACATGAGAAAGCTAAATCCTGAGACAAAATCTTTATCTGTCAGTTTGCTATCGAAATCAAAGGAAATGTGCTGGAGTAAAGCGTTTAGGATTTACTCAACAGTGCGAGATAATCTGAACACACTGATATCACAGAGACTAATTACATAACCTATAGTAATATCATATAGTCCATATTTTTTCATTTGAAATTCATATAAATATCTGTATCTTTTGCATACTATCTATTGAGAGTTGTTTCTAATACTGTACATCTACAAACTATATTACTGGAACCAATAATAATCAAAAATAGATTCCGAGGAAGTAGCACTTTTGAATGAACTTTTGATTCTGGGTCCTTTTTTTGGGCTGGACCCCAGCCCTATGGACCGTGTTCCCCTGGACATAGATGGCAATTTGTCTCCACACTTAGCCAGATGGAAAAAGGGAAATTCTTGCCGTGGTTGGATTTTTAGCTGGGGATGTATCCCAGGAGCATGGGGTAGCTTGGGGATGACTCCAGCTCACCGTTCTGGCCAGGCAACATGCTCTGGAGGACAGGCTGCTCTGGAAGGTTTATCCATTCTATCCTTCTCCTCCTGGTACCACCATGTACTTTCAGTCATGGGGAAGGGTTTGCATATAGAATAGAGAAGGAAGAAGCTGTGCAGCATATAGACTGCCTAACACTCAGAACCTCCCTACAGCCAGAGGCACTGCTGGCAGCATGCCCACCTGGCCCCCAGGTATGCCTCCTCTGATTCCTTCTCTCTCAAAGCACACATGTGACATGGAACAATCTTTCTCACATGCAAGCAGTGTGCAGAGCCTACAGTGGATCATCACAGCTCTTCCATGTGGCTGGACCTCTTAAGCCTTTTTTTTTAACCCTCCAAAATAGTCTGAAATGCTCAAGATTCAGCAGATATTTTACAGCATTACAGGTCCCTGTCAAATCACATGTCTTCATGGACTTTGACCATACACAAAGCACTGCCAGAAGACCTTCCCTCTGAAGCTTCTGCTTTTAGTTTCTCACAGTTTGGGGATTTTTTTACATTGATATTTTTTAGAAGAAGCATTTATTCCTGGGCCATGTAATATAAGGGAAAAAGGAAGAAAAGAGGCCTTAAGAGAGAGACAAAAAACTCGGCCAATTCTAGGTCATCTGGATGTGTTAAAATAGCCCACATTTATGTTTAAAGGGTAGACTCCAGGTGTTGTTATCACTCAAAGTCATATCTGCAACAGCACATATGACTTAAAACCTCAGATTAGGCTATTTATTCTCTCAAATAAGTAATTGGATCTTTGTCTTATCTGAGAAAACTTAGCTTTGAAGTAGGTATTTTTGACTGTCTCTGTAATGGTGGAAGATACCTAGGCCTTTTGAGCTTCATTTACCGTGGAAGAAGGAAATGGATGGTAGGTAATTTGAACTTACTCTGAATGTTTCTTGGTTCCTGCACACCTAGTGCAGGGTTGGCACTGCTGTCTAGGTCTGGACATCCTCTGCATCCTATTCCCTTGAGCTAGTGGCACTGCACTGCCTCAGTGAGACACCTGCACTCAGCACAGACAGGGAAACAAGGATGCATCAGGACATTCACAAAGGGCCATAGTCTATCAAGCCTGTGCCTGAGGACCTCATATGATGCTATTACTGTCCTGACCTACTTTGAGTAAATGGTACCTGGAAGATCTACTCTGAATTTGCCACTTAAGATACATATGTGTGTGCATTTTGACATATAAGATGTATTCACTCACATACATGGCAACTAGAAAGGCTGTAGAGGTGTCTACTGCTAACATACGTTCTCAATAGACTAAGGGAAAAGTATGAAATGGGATACTTGGTTATACTTTTACATTATGTGGAAAAGGATATTTTTGGACAAGCAGGAACCATTCCCATTAGGATAGCCAGTCCTTTTAG
Organism: Tyto alba; assembly: GCF_018691265.1. Classification (NCBI taxonomy): domain Eukaryota; kingdom Metazoa; phylum Chordata; class Aves; order Strigiformes; family Tytonidae; genus Tyto; species Tyto alba. The sequence goes on from NW_024881301.1 coordinate 25,038,309, forward strand.
ACATCTCTTCAGACCCCGATGGCTCCTTATCTTTAAGTGAAGAAGAGTCCTAAACACCCGTGTAGCTGGGACAGTATCAATATTGGCAGATTGCAGATGTTCTGGATGTAAAATTAGGACCCACTGTAAGCTGTTGGTTGTTCTAGGAGAGGAACTGCATAGTTCTGAGTTAGAGGACATCTGGATGTAACCTTTCTTGGATGACCATAACACAATAGCTGTAATGGTAGTATAAAGGGCTAGAACAGAATACACCTGGAATCAACTCTACTTTTCATCAGTTGCACCAGAGTTCCCCTAACTTCACTGAATTGTTCTGTTTAATAGTGAGTCTACTTAATCAACTGTCTCTGCTTCTTAAATTAAAATATATACATATATAATATGTATTTAATTGATTTTTAAAGCTATTGGTTGAAGCTCTTAAAAGACATGAATGAGGTTGTATGTTTTACAATGATATGACTTTATCATACAATCTTACATTTCATTCTCCTTATACACATCCACTTACACTGAATCTTGATTTTAGACTATGGATGTGTTACACATGTATCTTCACCTATTGTACTGGCATAAGATAGAAAATCTTATTTTATTACTCACAGATTCTCTGTTGCCCATTATTCTATTACAAATAATTTTTTTCAGTGCAAGTATTGTGTATTACTTGGCAACATACGTAGTCATAATACTGAATTTGTATTAAAGTTACAATTCATTTTTAAAATTACAATTTAATATTATATGTATAGAAAAAGTTCCCTGGGTGGCTGTACACACACACACACACACAAAAAAAAAAAAAAGTATCTTCTAATTATACATACCTCTGCAAATTTTGAAGGTCTTCCAGTATAATTTCAATTTCTCACTAATTACACATAGTAACATATATTTGAAAGAAAAAAAAAAATACACTATTAGTTGCACTTCATACAGATGGAGTAAATTTTTAAAAAGGGATTGCCACAAACTTTGACAGAGTAACTTTCTTTGACTGTTCCATATATGTAAATGTAATATATAACAAAAACATTTGTTCAGTATTATCTACAGGAAAGAGCAAGAAGAGAATTAACAAAGCAGAGATTACTTTTGTTCACCAGCTTGGACAGCATAGATTTTATTAGCAATTAGAGAAACAGGCCCTTGGAATGTTGCTTCTTCCCTGTTCTGGCTTATCTTCACACAGCAACAAAGCATGAACAAAGCTGTTCAATTAAAGGAATGTACAATAAAATATACAATAACTGATTTGCATCATCCCAGTGATTTGGGATTGATGTCTTGTGCCTTTTAATAGCATAGCTTGATTATTCAGTCCTCATTGGGTCTCTTGCCAGTCATCAGGTTTTTCCAGCTGCAGGATGTGGTCATTTATAGTTTTATAGACATCGGAGTGGTCTGTCTGAAGGATAAGAAACACAAATTAACCTTTACAGATTGGCCTCAGTCAATGCTGGCTTTGTGCTACAATATCCTCATTCAAACAGTTGGAGATACCACTTTAGGCATGTTGTGTCAAAGAATTATACGGAAAATTACTAGAAGGATGGTTTCCCTTTGTGTGTTATTGTGGTTTTGAAGCTTTTGAGGACTTTTGACCATCTTTGAAATGCAACACTACATGTATATGTTACAAAAGGGAGTGGTATCCAAGTTGAGAATTTTAGGTCAGACATTTTGCAAAGAAACAAGAAAATGCAAATAATATCTTCATTAGTTGCCAAAGCAAAAAGGGAAAGGCCTCTTTTTACAATTTTTCTCCTTCTAAATGATACTGTGATAGTGCAGATGATATATTTCCAGTACACAGTAATTTTTAAACTCTGTGCTTTACAAAGAAATCACAAAATCTTTGATTTGATTCCCAAAATTTATTAATAAAAATGGTATTAATGAGGGGGGGTTAACCCAATAGTCGAAAAAATATTAACATTTTCATGACTGTAATATTTAAACATATGCAGTGAGTACTTATTAAAACTTTGGTGTCTTTAATTCAAGATTTCACAATTTGAAGCCCATACTTGCTTCATTAGTCACACATATCACTTCAAGAAGCCAAAGGGTTATTGCTTGATATCTGAATAGCCACTAAAATGTGAACTCCACCTTATGCATGGTGTGTAGACCAAGAACATTTCACTGAATACTGCATATTTTTAATTCAACACATATAGCTTGAGAATTTCAAACTTTTTCAGAGGAAATTTGCCCATACATGTGGCATTCATCATCTAAATAATTCATTACAACCTATTCACTCAGCTTTATTATTAATAAAATTTTCTTTGAAACAGTTGAAAATCCTATGGATTTTAAATTAGTTAGAATCTGAAATTTTTAGAAGTGACTGCATTTCTGTTCATATTTGACAGTGTTGATACTGTCTTTTTCTGATAGAATCAAAGAAATTATTCTTTCCTCTAAAAGTAGTGACAACCATAGCAACCCCCCAAAACATTTGCTCTTCTATAGTATTAGCTGGAATGTTCAACATATCTTTCAGACTGGATCTGACAATCATTTCTGTTTTCTTTGAACCATATCCCTCTTCCTGTCTCATAATAAAAAGGGAACTTTTGGAGGGGGGGCTGTGTTCATTTGCACATGGACTGGTTTGTTTTATCCATAATATATTATGTCAGTCTAGATAGTTTCTAGAAAACACTATCTGCAAACAGATACTTACATCTACTTAATAAACTTTAAACTACGTTAATTTTATGGAGTGTAATCAACATCTCATTTCTGTTACAAGCGTATTCCTCTGCTTAAGTAAACCCTTTACAGGGAGCTGTTAAGTTAAACGCTGTTCTTAGGAATGTTTTTCTCAACTGGGGCATAGTAACAGACGTGGCCCAGACCTTGCTTGTTTTGTCCAAATCCTGACTCTACATATGAAAACCATACATTTCCCTGGAACAGGGCTTGGCAAAAACATTTTTGTCATATGTGGCTTTGTATTCTGACGGAAAGTCAGAGACCTGAATTTATCACTCCATAAAACACTTACTACTATTCCGATATGTTTTGTGTTAATACTTAAGTATAAAAACAAGATAAAAGTCATTGTAATTACAAACATTCACCCTTTGCTTCTAATACATCTCCTTTATTAGGTTTGAATGCCCAGTAGTATCAGCACTGAAAACCTTTAGAATTATTTCTGCATGGACCAAAAGCACCTCTTCTCCAGAGATTTTTTATTTGCTCACCTGGATTTTTCTATTTTCATGAAAAGAAATCCCATAATTCTTCAGATCAAGGCTCTGTCCATTCACTGAGTGTTTTCCTGACATCAGAATTCAGAAGGCACTGTCAAATGAGGAGGTCAGGAACATTAAGAAACAGAAAATATGAAAGCAGAAGATAAATAGATAAATAGATATTTAGCACTTCTATAAGATGCAGCAGGGTTAATATACAAGCTGTGTTGTCATTCAAGAAAATGAATAAGACAGACAACCATAGGATGCTTTGTGAAACCTTTTCTTTCAGGGCTTTCGCATTCTTTAATATTAATTATGTAGTCACATATGGGATTTTGATATGTGTAGATTTAAGTAAATCTCTCTATAGTGACTTTTTAAAAGTATATTTAAATACAAAAATATGTATTTCCCGACTGTTACCACATTCCCTCAGTTAATTTTAAGGCAAATTCATATTTTCTAAAAAAGTTGGGCTGAATAAAATGTGAGTAACAGTACCTTACACTGCTGGAAGGAAGGAAGGAAGGAAGGAAGGAAGGAAGGAAGGAAGGAAGGAAGGAAGGAAGGAAGGAAGGAAGGAAGGAAGGAAGGAAGGAAGGAAGGAAGGAAGGAAGGAAGGAAGGAAGGAAGGAAGGAAGGAAGGAAGGAAGGAAGGAAGGAAGGAAGGAAGGAAGGAAGGAAGGAAGGAAGGAAGGAAGGAAGGAAGGAAGGAAGGAAGGAAGGAAGGAAGGAAGGAAGGAAGGAAGGAAGGAAGGAAGGAAGGAAGGAAGGAAGGAAGGAAGGAAGGAAGGAAGGAAGGAAGGAAGGAAGGAAGGAAGGAAGGAAGGAAGGAAGGAAGGAAGGAAGGAAGGAAGGAAGGAAGGAAGGAAGGAAGGAAGGAAGGAAGGAAGGAAGGAAGGAAGGAAGGAAGGAAGGAAGGAAGGAAGGAAGGAAGGAAGGAAGGAAGGAAGGAAGGAAGGAAGGAAGGAAGGAAGGAAGGAAGGAAGGAAGGAAGGAAGGAAGGAAGGAAGGAAGGAAGGAAGGAAGGAAGGAAGGAAGGAAGGAAGGAAGGAAGGAAGGAAGGAAGGAAGGAAGGAAGGAAGGAAGGAAGGAAGGAAGGAAGGAAGGAAGGAAGGAAGGAAGGAAGGAAGGAAGGAAGGAAGGAAGGAAGGAAGGAAGGAAGGAAGGAAGGAAGGAAGGAAGGAAGGAAGGAAGGAAGGAAGGAAGGAAGGAAGGAAGGAAGGAAGGAAGGAAGGAAGGAAGGAAGGAAGGAAGGAAGGAAGGAAGGAAGGAAGGAAGGAAGGAAGGAAGGAAGGAAGGAAGGAAGGAAGGAAGGAAGGAAGGAAGGAAGGAAGGAAGGAAGGAAGGAAGGAAGGAAGGAAGGAAGGAAGGAAGGAAGGAAGGAAGGAAGGAAGGAAGGAAGGAAGGAAGGAAGGAAGGAAGGAAGGAAGGAAGGAAGGAAGGAAGGAAGGAAGGAAGGAAGGAAGGAAGGAAGGAAGGAAGGAAGGAAGGAAGGAAGGAAGGAAGGAAGGAAGGAAGGAAGGAAGGAAGGAAGGAAGGAAGGAAGGAAGGAAGGAAGGAAGGAAGGAAGGAAGGAAGGAAGGAAGGAAGGAAGGAAGGAAGGAAGGAAGGAAGGAAGGAAGGAAGGAAGGAAGGAAGGAAGGAAGGAAGGAAGGAAGGAAGGAAGGAAGGAAGGAAGGAAGGAAGGAAGGAAGGAAGGAAGGAAGGAAGGAAGGAAGGAAGGAAGGAAGGAAGGAAGGAAGGAAGGAAGGAAGGAAGGAAGGAAGGAAGGAAGGAAGGAAGGAAGGAAGGAAGGAAGGAAGGAAGGAAGGAAGGAAGGAAGGAAGGAAGGAAGGAAGGAAGGAAGGAAGGAAGGAAGGAAGGAAGGAAGGAAGGAAGGAAGGAAGGAAGGAAGGAAGGAAGGAAGGAAGGAAGGAAGGAAGGAAGGAAGGAAGGAAGGAAGGAAGGAAGGAAGCTAATCATCTGAAAGGAAAATTTCAGATTTGCTAGAGAGATTTTAGTGTTTCTTCTAGTGATTGGTGTTAGCATTTAGTGTTGGACTGAGATGGACTCTTATATGTAAATGTATGGTTTCAAGGCTTTATGTATCCATTAATGTAAAATTGCAATATGTGTATGGTATCACATAAGTAGATGCAAATGAAGGTGTTGTTCATGGTTATTCAGAAATGGACAATTGAAAAATTCTAAGTTCTTATTCTGAAGGATGTAATTTAACATTTAGGCTCTATTTTTGCCTCCTTCCATTGTTAAGCATTTTATATCTGATGATAATGAAATGAGATGCATTAGCAATGGTAAAACAAAACAATCACAATTAATCTGCAAAGAAGTAGCTTATCATTTTTTCTCTCAAACACATTTTACAAATGCATACTACATTTCTGTTAGAAATTCTGTTGCAGTGAGAAACACAATAAATATTGAACAGTATAAACCAACATGTTTTGCACTAGACATTCTTATGAAATTCTGTTCTCATTTTAGATTCTTCTGTTCAAACAGAACAAACTCTAATACAGCAGTCAGCTCCACTTTCCCTCAGATGGGTATACAATTTCTACTAAAATAATTTAACCATTAAATTTGGCCGATACTGAAAAATGTTGGCCAAGACATTGATACAAATGTAATTTTAAATGCCACTGTTTGAGTAGATTTAGTAATGTAAGATATACATTCAAATACCCTGAATACTAATTTGAGGTCTCCCCTATAGATTTTTCTTCTCAGCCAGGCTCTTTCCTGCAACCTTCTGGTGCATTGGGAACACCAAGAAGCATCTCTGGTGATATATTCCCTATTAAAACAAGAACTTTCAATTAATTTTATCTATTATTTCCCTTTGTATTTCAATACAGTATTTTTATACATTATCTTCAAAATGTACAAAAAATAGGAGAATAGAAAATACTCTGTAAAAATGCTCAACAATTTCTACTTAAAAGCTTTGAAAACTTAAGCCATTTCTTTATCTACCCACTTTTTTTCTGTTCCAGCACTGTAAACTGCTGCTGTAATTAAGTTATTTCCTACAGCTTTTAGAAAAAGATTAAAGTAAGACCAGGTTAGGAATGAGAAATTCTGTCTTATTAATGAGTTTTGGTCAAGTTCTATGGAAAACAGTAGTTTCTGTTGTTATTTGCATAACATATGTTGTAGATTGCTAAGCAACTTACACGGAGCTCAGCCTGAAAGTAATTAAGAACATAGTTTTCAGTAAATAAAAGTTCCAAATCAACAATTTGATTGTCTGCTTTAAAAAATAAAATCATTAACATGCTTAACATATGAAAGTTCAGAGAGAAACTGGTAAGCAGTAAACTGCCAAAGGAGAGTGTGATGTTCCTTTCACTATTCCTTATGTACTGCAGAAATATAACATTTACAATTAACTAATACAGCTGTTCAAGTCACTATGGGCAACTTACACCTCGGGAACCAGAAATCCACTTAAAATTCCAGACAAAATCTATTCTGTTGCTTTTTAGGACTGCCTAGAGCTATCATATATGAAATCAGTAGAGACGTCCCACTCTTAGGATGAAAATCCTCTGGACAGCTTTGCATGTTCAGAAGCATTAAGACAAGCCTGTAACCCTTACCTAAAATTTTGTTGCAATCTAGAAATAAACAGGGAATTGACTCAACACTTTGCAAGTGCTAATTTTAGTCTAGAGAATGACACCCAGGAAGCTCTGGGTTGGTCTTAGGTCCTACTTAGAAGTGGACTTCCACTGAACTCCCCTGCTGAGAGCACTTCCTTCACCAAGGGATGTCTTCTCCTGGAAGGCCAGAAAAGACATTGATGGAAATATAAGAAACATGAGTTCCACCAGACGTGATGCAAGGTGGCACTGGACTCAGCCCCGTAGAGACCAGGTCACTCTCCTGAGAAGTGAGAGGACTAAGGTTTTGGCTTCCTGATCCCAGAACTTTTAAAATTATATTCAACAATACTCTAAGGACAAATCCATATTTATTCAAAGACGCAATGTCTGGGACAATTAAGCACCATAATCAGTGCAGATCACAGCACAAAAATAGAGCTGAATTGATACAATAAAAAGGACATGTAGACATGGACATGCATATGGACCAGAGCCCAAGTTTACTTGTAGTTTACAAAACTACAAATTAATGTTGATATTAAAGGGTGATTCTGGAAACAAGAACTAAAAAAAATAATAACACTATTTATAAATTATAACACTTAACCTATTCAATTCCTAGATAGCTAAGGCTGTGAAAGAATTTCCCTTATAAGCATTATAAAATTCCTCAGATTTAATTATCAAGGAAATCATCATAAAAATACAGCCAATAATGATCTGACACCTACAATGCTACTTAAGGATTTCTGAACGCTTGTTAAATTTATCCATACATGAGGTTTTGGGGAAAAATGAGTTGTTTGTGGTTTTTTTTATAGTAAATATATAAATATTCAAAATATAATACAATTGAAATAGGAATTAGTTGTATGAGCAATATGCATGTAAATCCTAATTCAATAAGTATTATTGCTTGAGTGGAATTCAAGCCCTCAATATGAGTAAAGTTTAAGAATGTATTTATAGATATTCATATACTGAGAGCTTTATCTCCAGTACAGGAAAGCTATGATGCTAAAAGCATTTTAACAAATGTTTAAAAACCTTACTAAATTAATACATACTTCAAATTAAACATAAACTTTAATGTTAACTTCAACAAGGATTGATCACATGACTAGAGACTCTCTGAAACCCCTAAAAACTGTTGCTATTAAAATTTGCACAGATTTGTCATCACTGTAAACATCTGTAGGTTTTTTTTTTTCAAATAGACCTTTACAGGATACACAGCAAACAGGTTTCTATCACCTAGTGCATAAAAATTAACTTAGATGTTTGACAAACTGCAGTCAGGATTCAGGTTCTGAAATAAACTTGTTCTAATCTTTTTAGGATTGTATCTATATATATTACCAAAATAACTTTCTAGATTATCCGTATATTTTTATTAGTTGAAGTTATCAAATTCTTCAGTTTCTGCAAATGTATAAACTGTAATTTAGTAAATATTCAGTAATGTAGATCATTTGGAAGAGAAAATTACTTTCAGTAAGGGAAGGTGAGGTAATAATATGTATAGTATGAGGTTCAGATTTTAAAGCTATAGATTTATTTTTATGCAGGCAACAGCTGCTCTGATTGTAACACACAATGAAAAGCTGAAGAATTTGAAATATTGTAAAATAAATTAAACACAAACAAAAGGATACAGACACACAAATCAAAAAAAAAAAAAAAATCTGTATTGTTTTTAGATAAAATCTTCTGTGAATCCAGACAAAATCCCAAACTGCTGTCTGTACTGTTCTGAGCTATCAAGAATCAGAAGATGCAAATACCATCTGCAGATTTTATTGCTTGGATCTCTTGAACTTCTGCACTTCCATAGCCAAAAAGCAGATCTGAAAATATTAAGAATCATCCAAAATGATCTGAGGAATGTTTAAGCTAAAAAAAAAAGGGGAAATAATTCATAAGACAAATATATTTCAGTTCCATGATGGTCTTGTCTAGAAGAATTACACTTATATCTCTTCTGCTATGTTTTTGCATGGAAATGAAAGAAAAACAGTATCAATTAAATACACTAGGTAGAATTTTGCTCTCAGTTACACCAATGTAAAATGAGTGCAATTACACTGATTTCAGAAACATTATTCAAATTTTCATGGGCTTCACTGTGAGCACACTTAGACTAAATTTTTTTACTACACTATCATTGAAGGCAAACACACAAGGTCTTAAATGTGGACACTGACAAACATTTTCTGTGAGTTGATTTTCCTCTCATTTGGAAGGACTGAATGGCAGAAATTTGTGTGTATCAAGAAGAATTTTGTATTAACAGCAACTCTGAGACAATATATTTTGATTTAACAATATTTTGAGAAAAAAACCTGCAGGTTTGCTTTCAAAGTACTTTGACTTCCTTTTATACATTTTTATTAATTTTATAGAAGTAATCTTTTATTTTTATAATAGTGATGTTCAGGGTGACAATTCATGCACAAGTGAACCCTTCAGAATGCACAGTTAGGAATTTGAACACAAAATGCTCAGACAGTCCTCTCTAAACTCTTCACATGTATTCACGCAATGTGAGGGATGAATTAACTATGAATAGTTTTCAGACAACCCATAAACTGAAAAATAATGGCATGAGGAATCCACTGAATCATTGCAAATATCAAAGTTGGTAAAAATAAAAATGTAAATTATGAATAAAAAAAAGATTAGTTTGATCAAATAAATTATAGTCAAATAAATTGCCCAATCCTACTCTAGGGATGCAGATAGTGTCCAAATTCTGTTCCATATTCTTTTGTCATTTCAAGTAAGTATAAAAGAATGAAATTAATGCAGCTGACTGGAAAAACACATTGAGTGAGGAAAAACACTAAGCTGCTGAATAAAGATGTTGGAAAATAAAGTGGTCAGGAAGCTAACCTGAAAGCCAAAATGACCTTATTTTAAGACTCTAAGCCATGCAGAATGGCAGTTCAAGCAAGGCTCAATAACTACAGGGTTTGCTTTTTCCTCTCAGACTTAGTTATTCCTGCATACCTGAAAGTGGCTGATTGGGACTATGGAATGTCAGGCACCATGTATGAATACACCGAATGGCACAGCTCACTTCCTGGAGGCCCATGAAGTTGCTGTGCTCAGGGGACTAACATATAGGAATAGTATGATTTTGCTTGCATTTGGACATTCACACTCTAGTGGAAGAAATTCTAAGTACAGAAGATGCCAAATTCGAAGGAATTGTGATCAAGGATCTTTAGTAGACATTTTTGAAAAGACTTGACTTACAGGAGAATTCAATGAAAAACTGGAACAAAAAATTTTCTACAAACCCCTGCCTTATTCAAGACTAAGTACTTTCACCCAGGAAAATTTCTGCAACATACAAAAGAGGCAGACACTACATTAAGAGAACCTGAAACTTCATTCACTCTAAGCAGTGCTGTGTATCTTTAATGAAACATAGTACAAGAGGCACATCCATGTCAATCAGAGTATTTGATTTTTGGAAGCAAACTGCCTGGATAGCCTTCCCACAAAAATCAGGGAGTATCTTAATCCATGTGAAAATCAATGAGTGACAAATGATATCAAAGGGTATTATTTATTAAAGTTAATGGAGTTGGTGGTAGATGTCATTGTCTGGGAGTACAAGCTCTAATCACATGAGAGAAGATATTACAAGTCTCTGAAGAGCTTGAACTTCATATTAGCATGAACTATTCACCCATCGTTTTTGTTATTGCTACCGATAATAAAGAGATTGAGTTAGCACATGCACACAACAGTTGTACCTATATTTTGCTGGGTAGTCCTCCAAAGTCCACATGCAGGGCAGGGCATTTGTAAATACATTTTCTTTACAAGTTGGATATCCTATTAATGTTAGGTAAGATGATATAACTTTGCTTACACAGTCTCTCTGTTGGCATATTGTCTCAGTTTGAATTTTCCTTGCTACTATTAATAAATTTTGAGCAAGAGGACATTGAATGAGTTGAGTGTGAGTCCTCCATTGCAGATGGTGATCATAATATAAAAATTAAGACTCTCATGTTTCATTCTAGATCTTCTCAGAGTACTTCCATTGAAAAAGAAGCACCAGAAAAATATGAAGTTTTGCTGAAGCCAAAGGGAGTTTTGGAAACATATAGGATTTCCATAAAGCTTTCAAGACATGAGTTCTTGGGCTGAAAGAAAGAGACATTAAAATACCTATTTGCTGTTGCAAAATTGCATTTCAACATATTCAGAAGTTTTAATCAAATTTTATGCTCTGATATACGCAGAGAAGTACCATAATTGGATCACTAATTCTTGCTTTATTCATGATGTTATAAACATGCTAGTCCATTTCAAGTGTGTTGAGACTGTAAGAGTCAGAAAGTGCCAAGTGACATCTCTATAACAAGATGCTCCCAGTTCCTCTTCATATCATGTTCAGATCCAAACCCCTCCTCCTCAGCATTAAAATCCTAGAGCTGTTTCACCTCAAGTCCCATAGAGGGGTAGGGTAGATGTGCTCTCTCAGGACCTCAGCAGGGAGGAACTACTTTTACACAACCAATCTGGATGAAAAAATGCTCAAAACTGAGATGTCCACACCACAGCTTGACAAGAGGGAAAGTATTACATTTCCTTGAGAATGGAGAATTTGATCAGTTGCGTTCTTGGGAGGGACAAGATTGGTTTTAGTTGTACAACATGCTGGATGCTCCTCCCTGCTGGGAAGATAGCTACCAAATCCCCATAACAACAAAAATACTATTAGCTCCATGTATGTCTATATTATTGCCCATGCCTTTCTGCATGTGTAAGAGAATATCAGTTCCCCACCAAGGACTTTGAACATATTGAGGATACAATTACAGCCAACCCTATCAGTCTTTTTTTTTTTTTTTTTGCTTTGCAAAAATAAACTCCACATCTGGATTAAAAAGTTCACTAGCACTGATAACATCACGAATTAAAAGTAAGTTATAAAAATTGAGTGGTTAAGTTACATTTTCTTGGACAGTTGTTGAACCACAGAAAGGCTCCCTGCAGAGAGAGAAGCATCCAGACCTCAGACCTCCCACGTGAGAGTCATCATCACAAGGCAGCAGAGTCAGGCTCCCTTTTTTTCTCTATCCTAAATGCATATTGGATTTTTATCTGTGCAGTGACATTATTTTAATCTCTTTGGTGTAAGAAAATGCAGAAGATATTACTGTGACTCAATTACTGTATCTCAGACAAGATTTGGAAAAGGGGATGGTTTTCAAGAGCAAAAGTCCTCAGTCCTGTAACCCAGAACAACAGTCAGAATTTTACCTTTTTATTAAAAGCATGTGAAAAATAAAAAAGGAGGTAAGCATTTGAAATAGAAACTCCTAAATAAAAATTTTGAAATATTTTTTCCTTTCCTTTTAGCTGTGAAATTTCTAACACAGGAAAAAGCAACTTTTTCAATAATCTTTTCAATGGTATTAATCAGGAATTTAAACCCTAATTCTCCTGGAGCTAACTAAGAATCCGAATAATACCTAGTAGATTGTAGGAGCTACTGAAAAATTTTAGGCTGGAACTCCCTGGGTTTTTTCATTATTTTTGCAAGCACTGGTTGAAAGCCAGTGATTTTCAGTCCCTCTTTCAGCAGGAGGTGAAGATTTCATGGAAGAAACTGAGAACCCCTTAATGAGATCCACAAAAGTGTGTTTCTTGCTGAAACTACTCAAGTGACTCATTATCTACCCTGATGCATAATGTAATATGTGTAGTGTTGAAGTACAGGACTAGGAGTTGGAGTTTAAAGGATTAAGGTGAACATGCATCATACTTTTCAGCACTTACCGAATAATTTGTGACTCTTTAAAGAGTTTTACAAGGTTAGCAAAAACTCTACAGTATATTATTGCCTCTAACAATTACATCACTCCTTTAGAAATGTTTATACTCCATGGCACTTTACAGTGTCATTGTCAAAAGAGGTGGAAGAATGCAATCAATAGCTGTTAGAAACTACACAGCATAAAAGCCTGAGGAAAATAAAGTTTACAGGTGCACTGATGGCAACACTACTGCAGTAACAATGTGGTTTTTAGTCAGTGCTGAAGACTTTTAAAAGAGCATTTTATGAAAAAAAAATCACATTTTCTACTGACTGTGCCATTTAAAAAACGTGTTCCTCATACACTAGACCTGGACGCTTCTAAGACCGTTTATGAATTTCATTTCATACAACTCCACATACATTCTCTTTGGGTACCATCTTTTTAAATTACATAAAATTCTTGCATAATCACAGTGGAATGCCTAGGATATTTTTTTCTTTTGTTATTTTTACCTGTTTGGGGCCAAGTATCCTATGAGATATCAGATGAGCACCTTCAGCAGTTTCTGATGGGGGTAAGTATGTTAAGAGAAGGTAAGAATCCTTTTATATGAAAAATGGATGTTAGTTATCTTGTGTCTGTCTCTGACATGGAGTTGGTCATCATAAAAGGCTCCATGTGTCTGTCAGGTTTACTGCAGAACTAAACACTAACCTGATCATGGAAAAATTCTTCTCCTAAAGCCCCCATGGATAACAGGTTTGGTTGTATCCTAGGGCAGAGATTCCTCTACCTTATATTTATATTCTTGTGTCTGTACCTCTTGATGTTCCTGTGCACCAGGAAGAGAAATTGATACCTAAACCCACTGAGATTACTGACACCCACAGGTACCTTACCAGGAGACAGACTAAAGTACACTGATTGCCTTTACTACTAACAGAACACTATCAATCATGCAAGTGATGCACAGCATGCCGAAAGAATGGAGATAAGTTCAGTATTAATTACACCTGGAATACGTCAGGAATTTTCAGTTCTTTGTCAAAAGACCACTTGTTGAAAAGCAAGTTATGAAAAAAAGAAAAAAAAAAGAAAAAAAAAAAGAAAAGAGCAGAAAATTTCTATATTTATTTTGCAATAATATTACCCACCTTTTGCTCTTCTCTTTCCTTCTTCCCAGTCCCACTGCTGTAGACTATTTGCACAGGAACTTCTGCAAAGGGTGGCTTAAGGAACCAGAAAAATCTGCACAGATTTCCAAATTTTATTTGAAAGTGAATAAATGTTTAAGAATCTTTAGAGATTACAAGACATCTTTTCACCAGCTAGAGTGGTACCATGCAAATGTGCCCAGGACTCCAGACATCTGTGTCCCAGCTCAGTTGAAACACTCAGGTCACACTGGAAAAGAATTTGTAAGTACTGACTTATCACCAATGCCGTAGAAGTCAAACCTAGTGTTCTTCAGCATCTCAACTTTAAGTATACACATTTGAGTTGTTTGAAATGCTGAGACAAGAACAACCTGCTGTAATTTGCACTTTTTTTTTTTTTTTTGGCTAAACCAGGAAAAAATGGGAAATATTTTAATATTTCATTCTATCACAGAACTGAGAGCCCTTCTATGGTAACATATGCTTATTGCAACCAGAATAACCTTCGAAAGAGTATGCGTCTATTCTATGAATATGCAAGTTTACTGGAAGGAATATGGGTTTTCTGGGCAAGCTACTATTAAAATCCTCAATATCATGCCAAAGGATCCTATTTCTGGAAAGAAACGTGAGGTATTTCATTAATCTTGTCTCCATATATTCTGCTGATTAAAATATTTCACATGATAATGTATTTTTTAATGTATCCTGATGTCAACATGTTGCTTGGGTAACAAAAAAGTCTAATTCTTACTGAAGTGCTGCATGACATTTCTCCCCCTTAAAATAAAAAGATGGCAAGGCCTAAAGCAAGGCTTAGAAACAAACATTTAAATATTCCATCTCTAACCACACTGCTTATAAAAGGGGGTTTGAATAAAGAACTTCCCTCCTCCCAGGAGCTGCTTTTAACTTTCAAATGAAGCATGACTAAATTCTAGCAAAGCAGATTTGATGTTTCCAATTAGCTCAGAGAGTTGAAAATAGTTGTGATGTTATCAGACAGTGAGTGCTGTGAATGGGAGCCACAGCCTGACATAGCCTGCATGCTGGTAATAATTTCAGAAGAAACATAAAAATTACTTAATAACATAATTGTGCAATTTGATTTTTTGTGTTATTATATATTTTCCAAAGAACTGCTGCTCATAACCAAGCATCTGCATTTTATTGTTTGGTCATATTTTTGGCTGCCAATTAGTAGGTTATGAATACTAATCTGTCTTATAACAGTAAGCCTCCATAACATTTACACTCAGGGCCTGATCCAGATTTCTCTGGAAAAAATCCTCAGAGAAAAAAATCAGTATGAGACTTTCCCAGTTTTATGTCTTTTTGTTAGTTTGCTATAACTTGATTGCAAGAAATAATACCAGCTTAGGCCACTATCTTCCAAAGCCTAACCTTTGCATTAAGCATGATCACTGCTATCGGAGATGAGTGGGACAAGCCTGAGTCTTGCACTTTTCCTAACATTGGAAAATGTAAACAGAAAGTGTTAAGCTACTGATGAGTTATCCTCTCTTTAAATTGTGTTTAATAAAATAAAAGACCACAATGCAAGCTGTAATGTAAGAACCCTTTGTTCACATGATGTATTATTATTACTGTATTATCATTGGCTCTAGCTTATGGATTTTTTGTTATTATTATTATTTCCTTGTATTCTCTGTTTATTTTTACAGCTAGTAAAAAACAGGCTCATCCAGGACATACAGCATGGATTAAACTGAACAAAGCCTTTTCAGAGTCAATAAACTAGTTGTTTAGCAATTGGAGTTTGGTCAAGAAAATGGCTCTTATAAACTAAGTGCAAAATGAATAGGCAGCATTAACATATTATTGCAAATATTTTTTATTTAATATTAGTGTAAACACAAAGGACAAAATACAGAACAAAACTTTTGAACAAAACGCACATTTTTCTAGGTTTCCTTCCCTGTAGAAAACTTCTATCACTAAATCTAATAGGATTGCATAACGTGAGAAAAAGGCAAAAAATTAATTTGACAGAACCTTCATCTGACACAGGTGGTCAAATCAGTACCTGTCATGAGCATGCATGCCGTTGAAAACACAGAACTCAGTAAAATATTTCTTTTTCCAAACAGAAGTTGCTTCAGAAGTAGTACCCACTCATTGCATAAGAAGGAAAGTAGCTTTTCAATGACACTCCTGCTGTTTCCAGTTAATTTCGGAAGTCAATCTCAGTTTTTGGAGGAAAAAAAGCTTATTTGGGGTGAAGAAATTATATTAAACTGGTGGTAAACTCTGTGGGCCTTCAGGGAGGTCACATTTTTACCACTAGTTTTTGATCTGCAAGTATCAATGGTTTTTGTGATCTAATTGACATTATTTTGCCAGGAAAGTTTTCAAAAAGTATTTTAGAAAAAGAGAGTACCTTTGCGAGGACTGGATATGATACAGAAATTGGCACGTCATGGAATACATTTTTACTTGTGTCTCTTTTTTTCCAACACTGGTTTAGAAAAATACTGACATTTTTCTTTCTTTTTTTTGACTTTATGGAAAAAAATCACCCCTGTGTTTTCTTCTAAGAAAATGTCAATGTCTTCTAAATATGAAACCACTTTCAGCCAATAATTTAAAAAGAGACAGTAAATTATATGCAATTTTTCTCACCTGTTATACTCTATAACAGGAGCTGCTATTGTCCTCCATTTTTTTCATCAGTGTGTAAGGTTTGTTTCCGGTGAACCTGATAGAGATCTTCTACTCCCTGGGAAATCCCATGGAGAAGATGAGGAAGTCCAGCTTCTTTGAGCTGAAAGACTTGTAATACGGTAGACTTCTTTGCTCTGCTTCTGTTATACTACAGCTGTGTGCAAACCTCTTCCTAATACTAGCTAGAAGGACAGAAAGGCAAAAAGCACAGGCTGTATAGTGAACAGGCTGTGTTAAGGCATGGAGCTCAGCTTTTCTTGGAAGGTGGGTTTGTTAAATGAAATAGAAAGTTGGTAAATCTGAAAGAGAATAGAGAAAGATAATCCGGGAGCCATCATTCTCCATTCCTGAGGTACACGCCACCATAAGTATCTCCAGGTCTGAGGCTTTTTCTGCTCAAGAAAGAAATACCTATCAGACTGTTCATTCAGTGATTAACTTTAAAGCAACCCTGAACCCAGCACTGTAACTGTTGGAGCCTCAGGTATAGCTGCACACTTATTCTGAAAATGGAGACGATCACATTTAATTACTTCCATGCGTACTTGGATCACAGATGTGACAGGCACTGTGCCTGACCACAAATTATTAAAGAAAAACATTAGCTGGTATAAGTCTTGTTTATGAAAGAGTGCCAGTGGAAAAAGTCACAGGATCATGGTCTCCAACTACTACACAGATGCCAAGGAAAAGCGTATCAACAAGTGCTGAAGTTTATAAAAAGTATGCTGTACTTTTTGGAATAAAGAGCTTTCTGACTGCATTAACTTATATTGTTGTTATTTTAACAGTAAATAACATGCAGACATCCAGATAGATAATTGGATGATGGAGTTTTCATGTGGAATAATTTACAAAACCACGACATAAGATACTATGTAACAATTGGCTGTCCACGATCATGATTTCACTTCACGGCCCTATCTAAACAAAATAGCAATTGGGCAGACATTATCCATTTTTTTTCTCTTGTTTGGCACCAGGTTAAAGATGTTAATTGTTAGGCATTGGGCTAGATCTGTTAGTCACTGGCCCACCCCGGGCTCTGCAGGTTCACATCACTCCGGGGGGAGCCTTCAGTAACCAGTATCCTGAAGAACAATCCAGCTCCACCAGGTAGCTGGGACACCACCTCAGGCACAAACCTCCTCAGCGGCTGGGAAAAGGGGTCCCTGGTTTCCAGGACTGCTTGCAGCCTGTGACATGACAGGAGGCAGAAGGTGCAATGGCAAGGAAGTTCCCATTCCTCTCTACGGACTTCTGCCCGAGGCTAGGGACTGGTGGGGAGATATGAAAAGGCCTTTTCTTCTGATACCCTTACTTCCTGAAAATTCTTCTTAAAAAAAACCAACCAAACCAACCAACTCAACCAAACAACAGCAACAAACAAAACAAACAAATGAACAAACAAACAAATAAATAAATAAAAATCTACTCTTATTTCCATGGGTTTAAGTTCCAAAAATAAATGAGAAAACTACGTGGCTGTATTTGTGCTTCCCCTCATGCTGGTCTCAAAGATGCACAGAGATTTAAGGCATGATACACGGAGGCTACATTTGCAATGGGATTTGTTGCTATTCAGGTGTCAAAATACAACTTTCTGCTCCACTCCTTCATCTCCACACATTATTTCCAAATTGACACAGCAATAGCTGCAGAAACAAATGTCTCTGATCCACTGAGCACCTACATTTGTCCTAAATTCACTGGTACGATGACAAAGCTGAATTTATGCTGCCAGGTATGGGCATATGACCCCTGCAAAGGGGATATAAGGTTTGTCTGCTCTGATCAGAGTGATGGTGTTACAGAATGAATGCAGAAGATGCATGTTGTGGGCTCAGCACAAGGTTCTGAGGGAGTATTTACTTATGAAGCATGCTCTGATAATGTTGAAGGCCAACATATAGCAGATGGAGTCAAATGACCTGTAGTAAAAAGTTTCTGGCTTGAACTGCATCTTAACTCTATCTTGGAAGGGACTAACTGATCTGCGACAAAATTGCACCTGGGAAAGAACAAACACACAGCAGTGGGATGATGAAAGAAGGATGCTGGTGTGAACCATAGCCAAATTATTAGATGGTGAAATTACATCCTTTGAGTCCTAATGGAGAAAAACTAGTTCACAGCCCTGAATGAGACACATTGCTAAACAAAGGAATGTACCTGAACAACTGCTTTCCTCTTCACTTTATCCTTTTTGCTCGCTTTCTGAGCCTTTCTGTTCAGTCTACTTCTAAATCACTTCCTGTTAGGTGCACAAGAACCACACTTATGTGTGACTGACCAGCTGCAGAAAAGCTGCAGAATGGGGTCAAAATAGACACACAAAAAGGAGTGTCAGTATGTCCAACATGCTTGTGCCACCTCTTTTTTCTTTTTTTTTTTAACCAACTAGAGGGCTAAAAATAACTAGTTTCCATCTTTTTAGACTTCTGAGATTTTAAATAGAAAAACTTGTGTTTATATCTATTATTTACCTCAAGTGCTACTGCCCTCAGATGAAAGCAGGCAGTGAAAGCTTCCCCTTGTCTCTCTCCCCCATTGTCTGCACTAAGTCTTGATGTATTGTCCTGGGATTGAGTGAATGGTGGGGGTTTTTTGGTAGCAGGGGAGGGGGCTATAAGGGTGGCCCCCTGTGAGAAGCTTCTCAAAGCTCCCCCAGCTCTAAGTCAGCTCCACCTCTGCACCAAAACTGAGCCAATCAGCTGCGCCTCTGCGATAACGTATTTAAGAAGGGACATGGTGAGGAGCAGTGGGACTTGTGAGGAGGAGTTGCTGCAGCTGCATGAACACCAAGGTCAGTGAAGGAACGGAGGAAGAAAGGAGGGGGGAAGTGTGCTGGAGCAGAGACCACACTGTATCCTGTGGTGAGACGGCAGGGCGGCCCCCCCCTGCCACCCATGGAGATCTACAGGGGAGCAGACACTGATTTATGGCCTGTGGCTTCCACCTAATGATCAAGGTGCTGTGCCCGAAGAAGGCCGGGGTCTTGTGGGAAAAGGCATCCCCGCTGCTGTAATTCAGTGCTGGGAGGATTGCAGCATGCGGGGGTGTCCCACGCCGGAGCAGCTTGGGAAGGGCTGCAGCCCGTGGGAGGGACTCATGTTGGAGAAAGTTGGTGACCCACAATGGAGCAGTGTGGGGAACGCTGCGGCCTGTGGGAGGAATTCAAGTCAGAGAAAGTTTGTGGAAGACTGTCTCCTGTGAGAGGGGGACCACAGTGGAGCAGGGGGGACAAGTTCCAGAAGCTTCCCCCACCGAAGATGGAAAAATCAGCAGCGCTGACTGCACCCCCCCATTCCCTGCCCCTGCACCCCTGGGGGAGGAGGTAGAGATATCGGGAGCAGAACTGAGCCCAGGAAGAAGGGAGGGGTGGGGGGAAGGTGTTCTCAAGATGTGGCAATGCTTCTCACTGTCCTACTCTGTTATGTGTTGTTGGTGTCTGTAATAAATGTATGTTCTTTTTTTCTTCCCCTAACAAGTCTGCCTTTTGCTTATGACCATAAAGGGTGATTTTCCCTATCCCAGTCCTATCTTAAACCCCAATCCTGGCTCTGTGTCCCTTCTTATTGCTGGAAGAGAAGGGGGAGAAAGTGGCTGTGTGGTGTTAGGCTGCCAACGAGGCTTAAACCACGACATGTAGCTTGATGGTGTAGTAGTGTTGTTGCAAGAGGGGCACAGGCAGGGATATTCACTGCAAAAAAAATCCAATCTACAGCCTCTATCTGTCATTTCTACAACTTTTTACAAACATCTTGATCTACATCCCAGAACTGAAGACATAAATTTCTCAGCAGTTAACTTGCCATTAATTCTGTCAACATGCCGCTCTGCTTGAGAGACTCAAAAAGTGCTTTTTTTTCCATAACGTGCCATTTATTAAGCCAGGAGGAGAAGATTTCCCAGTAAAGTGGAGAGTCCTTAGTGTCTATTTCCAGCTTCCACAGCCTTCCCTCTATAGCAGATCTTAGCACACCACTGCCTGGGCAGCTGGCAAAGGAAACAACCTGTCAGATTACCGAGTCCATTTCCTTGCAAGGGTAGGACAGAGTCCCATGGGAGGTAGCATATCAGATATTAAAGTGATTTCACACTTGATCTTAGCCAAGAGGTCAGACCTAATATTTATTGTACAAGGCAGTTCTATGAGTTTGGCTACTTAGCCACATTGCAGTAAATAGACAAAACCTGTGCGGTGAGCGCACGCTCGCTGTCTTGTTTGGGACAGTGAATCTCACAGACTGACCCTGGTTGTAACAGCTTGGATTTTCAGGTAGCTCAGGATCCTGGGAATCCAAACGAGGAGTCTTGCAGAGGTATGGTTTCAAAAAGCTCCCAAAAGCAACCGTAAAGTCCCAAAGTTAAAACACCATGTGTGCATTGGAAAAAGCACTCCTGGCTTATAACAGGTCAGACATCATTACTCATATGCACAGGAACTTAATGCCAGGCAAGGGGCATCTTCTATTAAATCCTGACATAATGTATTCAATAAAAAGCCTATTTAGAAATAAATTAACAACAAAACATAGTGAATTAAAAGCCACAATAGAGGAAAATAATTTAAGGACTGGAATAACGAGAACAATTTTCAGCCATGAAATGTTTTTATCTTCTGATAACTTGCAAACAGTAAATCCATGAATTTATGCATAAGATACAATACACAACAAAGAGATAATTCATATTCAAATCTCATGGTCCTCCATCACACATCCCTCTGTTTATATGTAGATAGTTTTATGAGAAAATGACACCAGGCACAACCAAAATTATGAGACAGCAAGTCAAGCCTGAAGATAATAATTACTTAGTTCACACAGGCACAGTGAAATTCTTCAGCTCACTGTCTTGATGGCCTGCAGTAGCAAATGTATCATGTGAAAGTAGTAAATTAGAAGGACATTATTTCTTTTTTTCTTTTTTTTTTTTTCTGAAACACTTAATGAATTAATAACTGTTTGACAAATGCATGGTTGGTATTTAAGAGGGAAGGGGGAACATGATGCTGACTGAGAGTGCCAAGGGCCCAAATCCATTCCCATTTACACTAGTGTAAATCTTGAGCAAGTCCATTGGCTTTAGTTGAGTTACTCTGGATATCAGTGGCATAAGCTGGGAAAAAAATGTACAGGGGGATCACATTTTACTATGGGAAGGTATTTGTTTCCAAAAGAAATGCACAATGTATAAACTACAAGTAATACTCGGTGTCCTAGTTAAAGGTAATGTGGTAAAATAAAGCAATGAAAAATTAATCTAATCTCATAAAATAAAAGCATTAGGAAAACTTATTTACAACATTTTCGCCTTGATAAAAGGGACTATTTATCATTTTGTCAAGATGCTTAGCTATTCAAGGTCTTTGTTAGACTAGCCTATTGAGATATATTTAGCAGTTTACACAAGAAATGCCTTAGTCTTCTTCCTGAGAAAAGTTTGACTATTTACAGTTTCATCAACACTCAGATTCTTCTTTTTTTTCCCCCTCAAAACAGTCAACAGAGCAATTAATTATGACACTTCTCTCAAGATGACTACAGACTGGAAAGTGTGCAAAGTGTCTATTTAATATAATGATACATTTAAACTTCCTAATTGCTAGAATCATGATATATAATAGTCTTTTCTCATAGAAATTGTGATTAAATAGTCATAGGGTGTCTAAGAATAAAGTACTTCTGGCACTTCTGTAAGAGAATTTTAACATCAAGAGGATTTTGTTCTAATGAGTCTTAAAGCAGCAACATGTTACTGTTAAGAAATGCCAATACATAATTCTGCCTCAGAATTTTTTAATGTGAATGTTTGTATTTCTTCTCCAGATAATTTATTTCTTTAAAAGCACCTTTTTCATTCAGTATCTGAAGTCACTTATGAAATAATCAATCACGCATTTTCATTGTCACTAAAGCTGTAGCAATAGTTTTCTCACTGTACTGGTCAAGTTCATTGTAAATTACTAGTTAGGATATACTGCATCTTGGCTCCTAAATGTGATTTCACAATTTGCTCACAAGAAATTTGAGAGGACACTGAGAATAAATACTTCTTTCTTGAAAGGATATGAAGTGCAGCTTATAAAATTGAATGCTTCTTCCAGGACTTCTGGATCTGCTCATGAAGTGGAGAGGACTAAATGTAGCAGATGAATACAAGCAAGTGAACACTAAAACCGTCTGCTGAGATGAGTTACAACAACAAAAAGAAATATAAGATACTTGGATGTATAAGATATAAAGTGTGAGCATAATAAAAAATAAAACCACAGATAATTCAAAAATCTGAACACACAAGAAATCCATCAATGTGAAGATAAGACAGTTATCTTAATTCACAAATCTTTTAACAGAACTTGTCTAAACATATGCTAACATAGACTGGATTTGGAGACATTAGCTGCACTGAAAAAAATAATTTGAACCTATTATTTTCTTTAAGATTTTGTGCATGAAAATTTAATCTGATTTTCAAAGTCTATATTTATGCATAATGAAACCTGGGGAAAAAATACTGATGGGGAAAATTGTAGCAAAATAATACACTCAATTTTGTATAGCTTTGCTGGCCCATTAAGTTAGCTTTGCATTTGCAGGTGTCTAGAGAAGTGATTAAATTGCAGTAGAAGAAGAGCTATTACAGAATCTCAGTTCAGTTTTCAATGAGAATTTCAGAAACCCAATGGAATACTAAAATGATCTTCAAATTAGTACTATGGACTTAAAACCTTAATCCAAATGTTGCATCATATTCTGGAAAAAGTGTTAATTCACTAACATTCTGCCAATTACAGGCTTTTTTCTTTTTCCATTTTATATCATGCTTGCCTGGCAAGTACCTATCAAGTAGCTTCAAAATATGACTAAAATATTTTATGGACTTATATTTACAGAATAATTTAAAGGTACCAAGCCTACCATTTAATACTAATATGTCATAACAAAGACAACATTCCTCAGACAATTCAAGAAATCCAATTAAATTCTTTAATTCATATTATAATAAAGTTTTAATAAAGGTAAGCAGTCCATTCAAAAATAATATTTGATTTATTTAATTTCTTTTTTTCTGTTTATAAATTATCTGCAAACAGAACACACTGTTCTTCAGTTATTGAATTATTTGAAATACAGATTTATTCCTTAGAAATATACTGATAATTTATTAGATATCAAACAACTCCGGGATAGCTTATTCTGAATATTTAATTTAAAAATCAGGTTATTTATATTAGCTACACAGTTCATTTTTGTTCTTAAAAAAGATAAGCTCCACTATTAAATCTCAGGTGCCTGATGCAAATTATTTTGATTACAATTCAGTGAGTTTTCTTCAAAGACAGTTATTCATCAGAATATTTTACAGAATATGAAAAAAAAAATATTTGTTTCAAAGTCTAAAATTTCCATAAGGCTCCACAACTTCCGAGTCCTTAATTAATGTTTGCTGTATAGGATGGGACATAACAATTTCTTCAGTGTCAAAGTTATTTCTAAAGCTCTGGCTAACGTGCACTACCAGTGCACCCAGTAGTGAAGAGATAGCTAAAAAGGTGTGCATTATGGCCATACAGCTACTGCAATGAAATCTAAGTACTGGGTAAAAGACTGTTCAAGCAGACATGCACACAGCACAGTCTCAAATCAGAATGCAGGTGGCATTAAGTCATTATGTAGTTTAAATTAGTAAGAAAATAGAAAAAGAAGAAAGAATAATTTCTTCCCTCCTCTTACATTCTTTCTCTCAATCCATAAAGGGAAGTTTAATAGGATTTTCTTTCCCCTCCCCTCCCCCCCACCCTGGAAGGAGACTACCCTTTTTGAAGGAAAAATTCTCAGACTGCATTGCACTTTCTTATCTGCCATGAAGATCTCCTCCGCAGTCTTGCTCTCTCTGGAATCCCAATGATGTCAAAGCTGGATCTTCATGCAGACCAAATGCAGAGTAAGCACCTGGGACCCATCCTACAGGTAATTAAAATAAATCCTACTTCCTTACAGGACAGCAGCTTCAAAAGACTTAGAACTTTTAGTGATTTAACTTTTCACAGCCACTACTGTAGAGTACAACTTATTAACAAAGGTTAATACAGGAAAATATCAAAGCTAACTTAAACAATATTATTTCTTTAATATTTAGAGTTCAGGCAAGCCCTACAAAAATAATTTTGGAAACTTAACCAAACAATATACCAAAGAACTCCAATTCCACATCCTGAGTGCCTTCTATAAATTACCAGCATCACAGGAAGAGTTAAAAAGGCCAAAGGAAGAAATTCTGTAGTCATCCTTTGAGGCCATGATATGGAAAACCACCCAGTCCCCCAAGTTACACATAATCTCATTTACTTTTAGTGTTGTGTTATTTTTGTTTTGTCACTGCTGTCTGTACATCCAAGATTCTTTCAAAATTAACTTTAAAGGCCTTATAAGTAACATTGTTAAGGTTTAGTGAAATGGTATGTATTGTGGTTTGAGCCTGGTCGGCAGCCAACCACCCTGCAGCCGCTCACCCACCCTCCCCCCCGACCTGGAAACGAGGGAGGGAATTGGAGGGGTAAAGGGAGACTTGCAGGTTGAGCTCAAAACAGTTTAATAATGGTAATAAAATGAAAACAATGACAGCAACAGAAGATATATATGGGCAATGCACAATGCAATTGCTCACCACCCGCTGACCAATACCCAGCCCGTTCCTGGCCGGCGACCCTGAAATACCAAGATCCCGCAATCGCAATCCCAGAAGTGAGAGAGAGCCCCTTCCTGACCACCCCTCCCCTATATAGTGAGCATGACGTTCCATGATATGGAATATTTCACTGGCCAGTTTGGGTCTGGTGCTCTGGCCGTGCTCCCTCCCTGCTCCCTGTGCCCTTGCGCACGGGCAGGACACCGGGAGTTGGAGAGTCCTTGAAGTCTCAGCAGCAGCTGAAAACATCAGTGTGCTATCAGCATCCTTCTCATACCAAACCCAAAGCTAAATCCAAAACACAGCACTCTTCTAGTTCCCGAAAAGGAACATTAACTCTATTCCAGCCCAAACCAGGACAGTATGGCAGAGGCAATGGATCCATATTGTGGCTTCACAGTGATGAATACTCTGGAAGGTATTTTAACATCACAGGTTTTTCCATATCATTTTCTTAACATGTTTTCCACTGAAAATAATGTTTCTGCTATTTTCAAATTTCATTTGAAGTTAATACGATTTTTTTTCAGAGGTTTTGATAAAAACCTCTAGTAGCAGAAAGAGTGGACAGACAAAACATTTTTATGCAACATAGATGAATGCAGTTTAACATTTGAAACATGTGAGCATCGCTTACTTCAAGAGCAAAACAGTGCTAACTTGAAGGTTTTCTGAAATACCACAGTGGGGTATTGTGTTTGTTGTGTTCCAGTAGTTTCAATGACAAGTGTGATGCCAGCAAAGTGCTGGGGCTCTGACAGAGTCCTATGGTCTGATATTCTTTAACTATACTTGAATCTCAACCACCTGGGTTCTTGCCTAATGGTGGGCACAAGTCTTTTGTCCCTCTAGCACACTGTATGCACATTGGGTGGTACTTTAACAGTGATGACCTCCTATTTTGTTTGTTTCTACAAGTTGAGACCTCAGCCTTCCACTCCTGCTTCCCTGTTCCCATAACTTTCAACAGTTAAAGCACCCTCTAATTTATTTATCTATTATTTTTAGCTGTTCTGCAATAAGAGGCAGCAATTCACATAAAACTCAGGCTTTTAGGAAAATAACTAAATGTACTGAAAACATGGATAACAGAAATAAACATGCACCTCCCTAGATAAAAACAATTGTTCACCTACATTTTCTCTACCTTTCTTTCTTTTCCCTTCTGAACTTCAGAATTCAGATCATTCTAAGGAGACATAACTTCATAAGCACATAGCTTCTCTTTCAGAGCAGAGTCCCACCATGCCATACCTCCTGTGTTTGAAGTAGCTGGCAAGGAATCTTTTCTAGCCTGTGCTGACATGTTCAAATTCAGCAGAGCAGTGTGACTATTCCTAATAGAAAAAATTGAATCCTTTAGTCAAAATATATTTAGAATTATGTTGATTTTGCACTTCACTGATGCCATGCAACTAGCAGAAACAAAACAAAACAAAAAAAAAAAAACAAAACAAAAACCCATGTTCTATACATCTATTTTTGTCAATCTATTTCCTCTTTGAAAGTAGAAGTGTGACTCAGCAGAGTGCTGACCAAGATGTACTCTCACAGAGATAATGGCAGAGTACAATACCATTTTTAAATAAGC
This sequence comes from Tyto alba, assembly GCF_018691265.1. Taxonomy (NCBI): domain Eukaryota; kingdom Metazoa; phylum Chordata; class Aves; order Strigiformes; family Tytonidae; genus Tyto; species Tyto alba. The sequence goes on from NW_024881301.1 coordinate 25,065,054, forward strand.
ATGAGTTGTTAGACGATATCTGACAAAAGTAAGTTAAAATAACCAAGCTGAATTCAATCGGTGTGTTTCAATTTCCTGCAAGTATTGATGAAAGTATTATCATTTACCATTAATATCAATAAAAATCCTAAAACCCTGCCTGTCATATCAGGGCCATATTGTACTAAAACATACATCTATGTATATGTACTTAACAACTGTTGATTTCTGCCCCAAATTTGCTACAAAATAAATAACATAGACAAAATGCAAGTGGTCAAAAGATTATTTGCACTAATTCATGTACTAGATGCATTACTGAGAAGTTGTATCTCAAATCATGCAGTTCACTACCTTATTCCATACACAGCAGGAAATACTGACTTTCAAATTCTGCAGCATTTTTTTAAATATAAGATTAAATTTTCTCACAATCCAAAGCAGATATAATTTTTGATGCTCTACCTTCCTTTTATAAAGATAAGATTTTATTACCATTAATGAAACATTCACAGGTATTTCATGGATGCAGAGAACAGAGTATAGGGATGGAGATTTTCCATGCATATCACAGAGAATAATTTGAAGACTTTATAACATCATACAGTAGCTCCAATATGTAAGGTAGACAGGTATAACCACTGTCAGCATCAGCAAAAGAAAACTTTGACAAAAAAATTTAAAAAGCATTTGAGGGTAACATGAGGAGTCTGGGGAATTGGGAAGAAGACAATGGACATGTGAATTTGAAGAGGCAAAAGTCCAGCATTTAAAGAATAATTTTCCAATGTGTGTGTAAACAAATCCTGAGGGGGAAAAAAAAAAAAAAAAAAAAAAAAAAAAAGGAAGTAGTATTTATTTAGTCATAAAATTGTGTTGACTGTCATGGCAGAGTAACAGCTTGGATGCAAGTGTACAGCAGGAGAAGACATTTGCTGTGGTAATAATAGTTGAAGATGCTGATCTTAGATATAGCATTTCGGGGAAACAGGAAACTGGAGAAGTAAAATGATTGGAAACTAGAAAAGGAAACAGTTTTACAACAACAGCCTTAGAGGAGATAGAGGTTTCAGAAGCAGGAATGGCAAATGCCACAGTTTCAGAAATAGGATTCAGAAGGAAACACAGTTTTAATTATAATTTCTTTATGCAACAACAGAAGCTGCTAAATAAATGGGAGGATTTTTAAAGTTGCTGAAAACGCACCAAGTCCTGTTTATATCAATGAGAGCTTCTGCATGTTATGGACTTCTGAGAATCAGGACTCTTTTGGTTTGTGCTAATGACATTCAGACCTTAACCATTGACTTCTCTTTTCAGACAGTCTTGGATACAAATTTCATCTTAGGATCTGATTAAGGGAGGATGAAGAGAAGCCAAAAAAACACAGCGAGAAAGGATGAGTCATGCAGCACTCTTCAGTACAATTCTTATGTATGTTAGTCCTGGTTTTCATTTTTTTTTTAATATGTGCATCTATTTTACTTTTCCTCAAAATCCAACTGAAGATTTGAAAACTTTTGTATAAGGAAAATGATTTTTACAGCCCAATAAGATGGTCAGATTTAACAAAAATATCCTTTGAGTTCCAAGCCTACCAGGTCTGAACAAGTATTAACTTTCAAAAAAACAGCAATATTAATAACATATTAACTAGTTAACTAATGTATATTAATAGAAATAAAGTGTTAGAATTATTTATAGTTGTCATATACCTGAAATATGCTAAATGAGTCAATAATCTCTCTTCAAATCATAATATAAAGCAGGCATCTGTACTTGTTCTTCATTATTAGAAGCCTTGCTAAAGAGGCCATGTGTAGAGAGAAAATACTATCTATTAATTCTGAAGGATTATCTCCTGGTAAAATTAGGATTGTTGTTAGTCTCTCACTATATTTACTCTGAGCATCAAGAACTGTCACTCTTTGTATGAATTGCAGTTCACTTAATTTTTCTTCAGTTTATTCTACCTTACAGAAACAAATTTACTATATAATATATTTTTGCAAAGTTTGGATCTTGGATTTATACGGCTTGTGAAAATCTTGGTTACTTTATCAAGTTAGCAGCTTGATCATAGGTGCATACAGCAGTGAGGTTCAGTTGGTATCATGCTGATCTCTTATAAATATTTCTATAAAGAAGTAAGAAAAGAAAGGAAAAGAGATTTAATAGATGACGTTGGTGGCATCCCACCTTTTGCTTATAAAAGGCTAGTTCTGCTTGACCCTCCACTCTGGCAGGGAATAATTCAGCTTATGTGTATTTTTCATTCCTCCCACCATCTTTGAGAGCAAAGAAATGGTTTAAGTGCACACTATAAATATGTAATATGAAAGCTGTGTAAGCTGTCAGAGAATATTCCAGTGTCTAATGACAGTTTTCAGAATGTAAGTCTTGCAGATCTCAGGTAGCACGCATACCTTGGCCAGTGAAATATATCTATACTTCTGCTGTATTTATTTGAATATTTCAGTATTTTAAACTATTCCCATCCACCCAAGGCTAACCAGAGCCTGAAATCTCAGGGAAAATGCTACTCACAAATCTTGTTTTGGAGTCACAAAGGAATAAAGTCAGGAATAGAGCCTGCGTGAAAACTCTTTCCTGAGTATCAACCCTATTCTATTGAGGAGACAATGCTGTCAAAACCAAAAACTGCCCTACTTTTCAAACCCTTTAGAAAAACAGCACACAAAAAAATTACTAAATAAAACACTCCTACATGCTGTAAAATTAAAGCAGGTGAACAAAGCATTTTCTTGGGCATACAAGATCATAAGAAAATTTGCAGTTTTTTATTGGTTTCTCAGATTCAGATCAAGCTTTTTAGACAATAAGGGCTCAGAAAGACTAATTGTGCCTACAGTCAAAATTCTGCCACATCAAATACAAGGGATTTGTGTTAACTTTAAGACCAAAGGTGAAGTTTTCAGCATTCTTTAACTTCAATTTAATCAAAAATAGGAAAATATATTGTCAGTTTCTCAAGAACAGCAAAGAAGTAGAAACATGAAGCTTGATTTTGATACTGAGAAGTAATCTCTTGAAACAGATCTGTAGACCTTTGTTATGCATTTAATTATCATATACTTAAAATATTTAATGTATACTTTGCTGATAAATAGCATACCTTATGTGACTTTTTTTTTAAGGAGTAATGGGCACATTCCTTTACTCTGACTAGTGTTATCATGAAGTAGTTGAATTCTTCTATGCTTTAAAGCCTAAATCTTCACCTCTGTAAGCCTCAGTAGTGTAACTGTGAGATCAAAAAACTAGCAGAAAATAAATGGAAGATGATCGGTTCCTTTTGGTCATTGTAAGGAGAGAAAGAGTCACTGTACAGCCACTGCAACAGCACACAAATTAGGGTAACTTCATGCCCTCAGTGTCACCTTTAAGTGGAGGAAAGTTTCAAGAGCATATTTGTGGTTTGGTGTGTTGCTCCACTTGGCCTCATTTCTGCCCACACTGAAAAGCAAGGCACCAGCATCTTTCCTTTGAGTTAGGGTAAAGAATGGACATGAGTTGGCCTCTAGCTGTCTTTCGGCTCCAAAAGCACGATACCATTCACTAAGGATAAACCTGGCATAGGCATAAACCTCTGAGAGGTCGGGAGGGATTTCTATGAACTTTCAACATCGCAAGAGACCTGACCAAGTGCAGTCAATTCATTTCAGTACATTTTAACTATAAAGTAAATTTGAAGAGCAGTTCAGTTTCTACAGCTAAGATCATGAAGATGGGAGAGATGTTAATTTCATCAAGGGTTAATTATTGAACTCAAGGTGAACTAATTAAGAAAATTGTAAAACATCGAGTTAAATAATTTTGTATTTAGAAGGTACCTGCCATTCTTTTTAATTTACAACAGACTATTTTCATAATAGACTACTGACCGGAAATTCTACCAAATGCATAATCTGACCTGTCAGATCTGAAAGTATTTGTGTCCAAAAAACATTTATCACTGGACTACATTTATTATGATTTAGATAGATCACACACAACCTAAACCAGGCTTAGAAATGAAGCTATAGTCACTTTAGCTTGCAATTTAGCTGCAGCATTAGAACTAATATCTCAACTGCAATATTCCACAATTACTGAGAAATAGACCTCCTAAGCTAAAATGAGCACACCATTTTGGTTTAAGGACACAAATGACTGACATAAATACCTGACTTTATTGCTTCTCATTCTTAAGTATCTAGGGTATGAGCTAAAATCATGGCGACCTCACAGTAAAAGCACTAGATCAGTAAACTTAGCATTAATTGAATGCTGTTTCACTGGGAAATAACACAACTGGTATTCTACAACAGAATTATTTAATATGTAAATATTAGATATTTAGATGTTTATTAAATATTCTACTTTATTAAATACTTGAAAGTGTGAAATACCTTGTAAAAAAACAAAGCAATCAGAATTTCAGAAATATTTACAATTATAGCTCTCAATCAAATACCTTTATATCAAAAAGAAGGAAGGAGATCAGATAGATAGAAAACAATAAATCCAATAATGGTCACGTGGATCTTGGTTTGGATTTTATCTGCACCAGCACCCCTATCCAGGGTTGGAATATTCTCTAATGTGGAAGGAGTCAAATTACCTTTTTTTTTTTTTTTTTTTTTTTTTTTTTAAATAAATACAGCATGATTATTTTTCTCTTTAACAATATTACAGGCCGAGACACTTATGAAGGTCTGGAGAAAGGCAGCCAGAAGGAATGTTGCAAATTTGTACACACTGACGGTGTATAAATTACAAGCAGAAGCCAAATACGAAGTAACTGAGTATTTTAGTAAATCAGTGGAATAGGGGGGAAGCAGTCTGATAGCTTTCTATATTTATAACATAGTCTAATTGGCAAATAATTGGAAATAATCTCTTAAAAACTATACCTGAAGAATAAAAACATCTCTGGTAAATTTTAAGTTGTGTTGAATGTATAGCTGAAGAAGAACTCAGTAGGGGGTATGAATTTAGAAACAGTCTGTTTTCAGAAGCTGTAAATAACCAGTTTAATAATGCAGCATATCACGTTTATTTCACAGTTTTTCTTCGCAATTTATTAATAGGATAAATTGCTATTGCAAAAATAATATAAGGTTATAAGACTATTAAGATACCATCATCTGCTATTAAACTATCACAAAGTTCGATCCAAAAGCTTCTCTGAATTTTGGATTCCAGAAATTAATCTCTTCATAAATCTATAGTTATTTCATTACAGGAAATTTCTTGTGTTTTTTAATCAGCCACAAAGCACAATCACATCTCATGAAGTTAGTGTTATATTGCAGATACTGAAGATGGTGACAGAGTGGCAGTAGAAAGAGTACTTAAGATTTGCTTCCTTTTTCCCCTTCTTTCCTTACTTGCAGTCGGGGATGTGCTGAATTTATTATTCTGAACAGTTCTGAATAGACTTTATTAGCAACTTCTTAAAATTAAATAGAAGAGTAGTGAAAAACAGAGGAACAATTTCACAGAAGTTTGTAGTCATTTAAAAAGGGATTGGAACACCTTCTGGAGTAAGCTATTAAACAAAATCAGAATACTAGTTAGCAAGGAAATACCAAGAAATGACACGTTACATTGTTCTCTGACAAAAGCAAATGTGCATAACATTAATTTATTTTCAACAACATACTGGCTAAAAAGGATAATAAACTAATAACCAATAAAGAGATTTGTTTCTTGGTATATATAGCATTCACTTGAAGACTGACATCGTCATTGCTTAAGAAAATAATAAGAATATTTAGAAAGCTATTTAACAGAGGTTATAATGCACCCCTCTAGAAGGGACAAGGGCCACTAGATCCTAAATATCTTGTACCTAATGCTCTGATGAAAATTAGCCTAGAGGAGTTTGAGAAGCCACTGCTAAGGACAAGATGATATCAAAAGGCTGTGCATCCCAGATGCCACACACCAGTGCAGAGAAGCAGGGAACCAGGGCTGGGGAGAGATCTCCCCTCAGCCCCAGTCCCCCCCTCCTGCGCGCACCCATGTAGCCTCTCTATTCCCCAGCGACCTGGTGGCACACAGGCTTACAGAGTAGGGGCCTGCTCCAGACTCGGTTCATTACTGCTTTATTAGCTTTCATTATAACTACCTACCTCTCTTGTTGGCGATTTACTTCCATGTAGGTATCTATTTTAGGCAACTACATAATCCTGAGTACAGCTGCTCCCACAGACCCGCATTAGCCCCTGTAGAGTAAAGAAGTCTTCAAGGAGACTCTCAAATCACAGCTCCTTACTCTCACAACTGTGAGCAAGTTTTGTCAGCCTCTGCTCACCTTAATGAATTAGAGGATATTGGGTGTAAAACAATTAAAGATATCAGTGTTGTCATCTCCATTTTACAGATAGGAAAACTAAGGCATGAGAATGCAGTGAAACTCCCCAGGGTCACTCAAGAGACCAGAACATAGATTAAAATATATATCTGAGAATGCAAAAAACTTCGATTTTGGTATTCTGATAACTAAAAATGTAGTTTAGACATGAAGAGGCCTGATACAACATTTTAACTTTGGAATAATAATTAGGTTTTAATTTTTCATTAATTAAAATAAGAGGTGTGCTATTGAAAAAATTAGGAAAAAAACCCCAGAATTCCTAAGCCTGTGAACTTTAATTTCCTATATATCTATTTGCTGCTGTTTAAGAATGAATAATAATTAAACTATTTTTTTCTGTTTTTAAGTACAGCTTCATTTTATAATCATCTGAGATAATACTAGCAAAAGATAAAAGCTTCCACATAATCATTAGTTAATAGAAGTGGAGCATGCTGAAAATCACTAAAGTTAAATGAAGGCATGTGGAAAACTCATTTCTTTAACCAATGATCATCTGACTGTCTAATTCCTGTGCATACATCATCACAGTACATGTTCCTAAATTATGTCAAAGACACCCCTCCTCTTCATTTTAAAGTTATGCTATGAGAAATGCTAATAGTAGCATAGTACCAGACAGCTGATTTTCCTCAGAGAAAAACAACTTTTGTGCCCCCTTTCTCATCAGTTTTATCTCAGCTAATATTCAGAAATTACAGAAAGAGATCTACATCTGAATTCCAGGTATTATCTTAAGCACTAAAAGCCAAGTTCTTGTGATCAAATCTCTTTAACAGAATGAAGAACAAAGACAAAAGCTGATGGACTTTCTGATGACAGCACACTTAAAAATACCAGTTGCAGAGTACATAGAGCAACTGCTGCCTTCCAAGATTTGAGAAGATTTAGGTGAGCTCTATCAGCAATGAGTGCTAAATCAGTGCCAAATCAAAACCATTACCAAATTCTGCTTGAAAGTGGAGCTTTAAAACAAATTAGAAGGAAAGATTGCATGCATGATGTTGAGAGATGATGAAAATTAATTTTCAGTCAACTGGAAAGTCAAATCGCTTATTTATCCTACCATGATTTTCCACTGAAGCCAGCCTATGGAAGGAACTGGGATATAAATAAATTAGGTTTGCGACAGTCAGCAGGTATAATTCAGGTAAACTGATGTTTTACAATTGACTAGGTGCTTCTAATCTCCGAGGAGCACTGCCCATCATGATGTACCCGTTTTCCTTCTTTGTTCTCAAACAATTCATTTTTATGTTTTTTTTTTTGCTTTAATTACATTTCATTTGAATATGTGATAAGACCTTCTCTAGAGAACATGCTGAAAATTGTTGCTACTTGGGGGAAAATTACTGATGTTAAAACAAGCCTTGAAAAATCTCACTGTCTTCTGGTGTCAAGAGGCATCTAGGCACTGCTACTCTCTTAAACATCTTTCTGTATTTCTTATACCTGGCTGTTCTTGAGTATCAAAAAACAGTCACACTTTCCTTCACTAATATTCAGTCTTACCCTAAACCAGGCCACATTTACTAACTAGATGGGTGTAAAAGGCTTTACATAAAGTGGATTTTATTCAGCATATCTTTGTTTCTTGCTTCTGAGGTCCCTGAAGACCCAATAACTACAAAGCAACACTGAATAACAGGAATGTAGGAACAGATGTTATTTGGGCACTCTCACATAATAAAGACTTCTAAGAATCCCTGATGCCCAATTATCTAAACACTTATTCTTAAGTTTCCATTCAGTGCATGATGAATTTAATCTATTTTAGCTGAATACAAAAAGAAAGTAGTTAGTGTGAAAGTGATGTCAATCAAAAGAGACACATAAATGGACTGGGTAACACTATCTCACAAAGCATACATAACATAATCAAATAGGTAATTTAACTGAGATCAGTTTATCCTGTAATAATTACATAAGTACTATGTGTGAAGAGGGTAGTTATTATCTTATTATTTTTGAATTATTTTGGATTATTTTGGATGTTAGAGCATTATCATATATACTATATGATTATAATAAAAATCCATAGTCACATTGTTCTTTTAAACTATAATCTTGGAATAAAAATAAAACAACAGTGACTCTGAACACCAAGAGACTCTATTTTGATTTGGAAGATCTTAATTTTCACCAGCATTATGTCCTGTGAAGGATTTCAACAGGTTAGGTTTGTAGCGTGTCAGAGGCAGCACATCCATCCTCAGTGACCCCCAACAGCCAGAATTGTTACAGATAATAAAAACACCTTCCTCTTCTCATCTTGGCTACTTCCAGACATTACCTTTTTCAGCTCGTATCTGCTCATGGATGGGCATATTATTCCTAGTGACAGAATTGCACTGAAGGGAACACCACACAATTAGGTTTATATTATATACAAGACAAGTGGTTAATTTGCTCAACACTCTTCTTTGTAATGCCACCTTCCCCTACATGACTCCTAAAGATGAAGAGAAAATTAAAAAATTCCAGATGTAGCTGAAACATTTGAAATTCTACCTCTCAAATTAGAGCGAGGCAACTGTATTGTGTCTTTGTTTTTGGGGAGACAAAACACAGAAGGTTCTCTATAACTGGATCATAACTAAGCAGAACTCAGTGATCACTGAATTAGGACACTGGCAGTATTTTAAAAGACAGTAGTAAAAGTCACGGTCATGCTTCCTGCACAAAGGATTGAGAATGCCTAGGTAAGTTTAAGGGCATACCACTGAGTCAGTGTAAACTCAGAGCTGCTTCCTGTTAGCTAACCAAAAACAAGCTTTAATTTTTTAAGAAAAAAAAATAATGTGGTGTTATAAATTAACAGCCATTTTCCCTTCCATTATTCAACATTGCACAAATTAAAAAATGGAGGACTAATGGAAAGAATTGATAAATTAATTATTTAGAGGCTAATACATTCCATCTCTGGTTTTTTAATATTTTCTGTGATGGCTGGTTATGACTAACAGGTTGTACCAGTAGGTCTTGCCATGCCTATAGCATATCAAAAAACAACATGGAATACTTATCTGGGCCTTCTTCATTAGCCTCTTTTTTCTTTAATCAGGATCATTAAGACCCAAACTGTCTTGGAGAAATCAACATTACTCTAATGTTAAAATTCATCTTCTGTCTCAGCTTCTTAATATGCTGCTCTCACTAAGGGTACACTTCTAAGAGGAATTTATGCACACAAAATCCTAATGCTATGGGGATTTTTCTTTGTAATATACATGAATCCAATACAAAGTAATATGGATTATTTTCTATACATTTGTATCTGCCAGGCATGTGAAGTCCAAATAAGGACAAATAGAAGCAGGATAAAATCAAATAAGAATAAATGATCTTTCATGAATGAAAAACAAAGAGGTTTTCAAACACTGAGCATGTACATTCAAATCACCTTGAAGCAGGTCTAATATATGCAACAAACACTGTTGAGACAGGGAAGGCACTAAAAGGTAACATTTTTTTTTGAAGCAACTTTGAAGAATCTGGTCAAGAGTATCTTACTGTTCACTTGTTCCCACATAAAAAACATCAATTTCCAGGCAATTTGTGTTCCTTGTGCACAAGTTTTACCATCTTGTATATTAACAGAATACGAGAGCTTTTTTTGTATAAGATTTGGATTTCTTAGGATATTTGCCTCCAAAATATGCCATAAATAATGTTTTAGTGATATAGGCCAGGAGGTCTCGCTTAGTGAGATTAAAATTAATTTTCTTCATTAGTATCATCTTCCACCTTTCACTTCAGAGTGGGCAACACTGCACCAAAGCAGTGTTAAATCCTGGTTTTAGAATAGTAGTAGAGCAAGTACGTACTAAGGGACCTTACACAAAGTAATAAGCTGTTCAGTATGCACTACTGAGATTTATTTATTGCAAAGCTCTACAGAAAGTGATGCAGTTCATCAGGCTGGCCTTTGGGGAGCAGGTCACAGAGTGAGTCACACTGCTTACGTCCAAGTACCAGCAAAACCCTGAAGCACTTAAAGCAAGTAGTCATCTCCTTCCTATAGGATAAAATTTTTACTCAGTTACACAGCAGAGCCTGGCTCACAAGATTGGACATGTTGCAGTCAGATATAAGAAACAGGATTCTGGGAACTGTTCTGTCATCCAGAGGCAGACAGAACTTTAGTGCTTTCTTTATGATGACCATGGTAGACCCTTGATAGATTATCCTGATACACCTCTGGCCAGAAAAGGCTCCAGACACAAGGTACAGAGTCCATTTCCCAGACATTGCAGGTCAGGGCATTGCACTGGAAGAATCAGGGTCTAGCTCAGAGAGGTTGGACTGGTGACCTCAGGAAGATGCTGTAATCACCATACAAGGTGTCATAAGGAATGAAAGACAGGGGACTTTGCTTCTCATGAAGCTGGATCTTTGTACAGAAAAAATAAGGCACAGAATCAGACCGTTTTCAGACATATTTTACAACCTTTATATAACAAATATCTCTATGTAGCTCTGTTTTACTCAGGATGGTATAAAACATAATGAAAGTTTTGTGTTACTGCTACATCAGATACCATTCACAATAAGATTCTCCTTTGAGAACAGTGAAGATTTAAAGTATACAAGTGCTAACCGTGAAAAAAAAAGGAAATCAAACTGCAAAAAAAGATTATGAGACTGGCTTTAACCAAGTTTTTTTCATGAAGGTCTGAAGTAGTCTGAAATCACATATACTCATATGAATGTGAATGAGGCCAGAAAGATAGTAAGGAACTATCGAAATATTAACATTTACTGAGAGTTAGACTTGTGTAGGAAGTACCAAAATACTAATACAATGTGTACACATATAGCACTACTGGGTATCAGTGTATACAATAAGTACAACTTAAGTACACTAATTATGATTTCAAACACGCAAAAGAAGAAGGCAAATGATACAGGGATCTTCTGGCTCCACGTTCCAGAGCAACCCATCAATTTCAAATTTTGCATTTAAATTACAAATATACTTAATTCCGGTCCTCATGTTCATAAAGAAAAGCTTGAATATGAGAATACAACTTCACTACATTGACAGACAGACCTAAGGCATACCACAGGAATAGTCAAGTTCAGCAAGTGAACTTTCAAACTGGCAGATGTTAGGGGGCTAAACTGGTTCTGCAGACAAAGGAAAGAGACAGAGGAAGACGCTCTCACCATTGCATCACAGGCCATGCCCAGACAACCCCATTAACAGTACTGTGTTCAACTTGCTTCAGCTGTGAGCCTCTGCACAGGCAGTAGCACTGCCGAGGACAGGAAGTGTAAGGGTATGTACCTGATGCAGGTTATCCATAGTGTGGTGTGAAGATTGTGGCATACAAATCAGCACACCTAGTCTCAACACTATTACTGACCTTTCTGGGCTGTACAGCAAGGTGAGGGGCATAAAACACCCTCTGAATAGCATCTGTAGCTTCAGATTGCTTTAACCCAGCCAAGGGCAAGAAGTCCAAATCCACAAGGAAAAAAGCAATAATGAAAAGCAAGGATGGTGTTAGGAGCAAGAGGTGTTTTATGAAAACCTAACAAGCCTAGTCTGTAGAACATTTTGTATCAAACTCCATTTGGCCACATACAAAGCACTGTTCTCTACCATATGGTCCATTTTTTCTCATCCTTACTACAGAGGGTTTAGGCATATTCATGGAAGCAACTCCATACAGTTTACTTGTGTGATTCTACACAAAAACCAGCACCATTTTCTAGGACAAACAAATGAGCTATTTATCTCACTGAAACAAATGTTTACCATTAAGGCAGGCATAAAGGAAGAGGAAAGTGTGCAATAGTGAATGCTGCAGCAAGACCTTCAGAGCACACATTCCTTGACAGTCAGTAGATAAGTACTTTCACAACTTGTCTGTCAGTTGTGTAATGTGTTTCCTTATTCATGCTTTGGTTAATCTGGATGCTCTTTTTCATCCAAGTCCTTATTTCTTACAAACATATGGCCAACTAGGTGATGACATTGATGGCAGAGGGTGAGAACAGTCAGATGCTGTCAGGAAATTCTGCATCTAGGTCAATAAAATCTCAGTTTTATGGTCCTGCATTGATACTGAGCAATAGGATTGAATAGCGTAGCATCTAAGGTACAACTTCTTTCATAAAATGAAGGATTTTAAAGGACTTTTAGAAGATCCTGCCCATCACATCCCTCTGACAGCTATGATGAGAGTGAACAAAGCCAATTTAAAGTGGTTTTGACAACCCTCCCCATATCATGAAGTTAGGCTTGTGGCCAAATGTAGCTGATTATCCACAAAACAACAGAGGAAATAAGTAAAATCCTTTGTCTAATTCTGGGAATATTTATCAACTGCTGCAGCCACTGGACAAAGAAAAGCCTAGAACACTTCTGTCAACTGATGTTACTCATATTTTCTTGCCATTATTTTATCAAGAACTTTGCCCAAGGAAAAGGGAAGCAGAATCCAAATTGTTAATGTTATGGCTATATTTCAGTAATTCATATTTAAACACTTGCTAGATGATGTATCTTTCACAGTATTTGGGGCATCAGCTTCACTGAGGTTATCCAGCATAGCGGTGGAGGAGCTCCTTATTTCCTTGTTGCTTTCCTTGATGAAACGCATAATGCAAGAGGACCAATGTCAAGAAAATCCCAAAATTGGATCAAGTGTGATCTGCCCCAAGTAAAGACTTTTATATTTCCATCTTAGTGAAGACAAGCCCAAATCAATGGAATAACAAGTTTTCTGAAATTCTGTTATTTTTAAATTGGTTCATCATTTTGTATACAAATTCTAGCTTTAAATAAATCCCATTGTCTGAACCTTGTGAATAAGGTTTCACCTAAAGCATTATGAATTAAAAGTAGAAAAACGAGTTAGAATTTAAAAGAAAAATCATAAACACTGATGTGATTTTATAGAAGATTTGATTTCACAAAAGAGCACATTGTAAAATATGATTCCTGGTATGACCTCTGCCTCTTACTTCTTTCAGGAACAACCTAACACAGCCATAGTACATCCGTAATGGTTGTTAATTTTTTCCATTTTGCCTTCTCCTTTTCTGTTTTGTAAAAGAAACAGCAGCAGGCCAATAGAAAGAAAGAAAGAAAAAAAAAAAAAAAAAAAAAAAAAAAAAAAAAAAAAAAGAGAAGCAAAAAAGAAAAAACCATAGCTTTAATCCTTCCCTGATTGGCAGACTGGAAAACTCTAAATTATTTAACAAAAGACATAACTTCTAACAGCATAGAAGTGACACATAGAGAGGAAACCTTCAAACAGGTGAGAAAGCACACAATGAAAAATGAAAACCACGTTCAGCTGTATCTCCTTTGTCCCAATGAAGCAGTTCATTTCCCCACTATTGAGTTCCTTCTGTCACAAAGCTTCACCACTTTGTGGCAATTGTTACAAATGATGAAGCTTGGTTTTCTCTTCCATAATTTCAAGTGTTAAGAGTGAAAGCATTTCAAGAAGGTTGACTAGTATCAAATGTGAAAGCAACTAATATTCAACCAGCTCTACCTGTCTCAAAATTCAGGCAACCAAAACTAACCAAGGCATGACAGACAATACCTTTCTAGAAAGCAGAAAAATACATTTCTAGCTAAGAGAAGAAAAAATCCCAATCAACTGCAAATCTTTTAAAATTTCTGTCACTCTGCTTTTCAACTGATAACTGGATTTCTACTGAACTTTCCCTCCACCTCCAAATAGAAATACCTGTTTTCCATAGTAGTTTTCAACTTTCCATTGAAGAATTCTTAAAATACGAAAACTTCCTGGTCATAGTGTTTTCCAAGTTTGGATCACAAAACAAAGTCACAGTTTTCTCAGAAAAAATACTGATGAAAATGTCTTTCCTTGGCCTTATTGCCATGACTTACCATAGCAAAAACTAAGATCCACCAGAAAAATCTGAGCAGGTGCACCAGTGATCTCATCTACCCCCTGAAGAATGAGAGGCTCACAGGAGGATTTGAGAAGTTCCCTAACCAGAGTTCATAAACACATCTGGTCAGCTATACTGTCAAAACATTTTTCAAGCAGAGAGCTCTGTTAAAATTTTCATTTTGCATTGGGTTTCCTATAACAAAATCCCAAACTATAATCATAGCAGCTCCCAACCCCTTTTTTCAGGAGTTTCATCTCAGTGTAACAGACAAAGTTACTTCCATGCTCCTCTTAAAGCTCCACCACACAAATCTGCTAGGCACAACACAATCAGAGTCACCTCTGGTACCGAGATCTCGGTCTCATACTTCACACATGCCGTTAGACACTGTGTTTGGACCGTCAGGAGGGACAAACAGCCAAGGAGAACATAGCACAGACTCTGCAGAGCTGCAATCTGCCATCCCCAGAGCTACCTGCTTTGGGCCTTATATCCATGGGGCACAGGTGCCCACTAGCCTAGTTGATAATCTTCAGTTACAGAAGCACACGTGGGCATGCAGACAATGCACGATATGACTAAATGGCTGCATCACAGGCAGAATCAGACAGCTCTGGAAGCCCAAGGGAATAATAAGAAAAAGAAGTTTCAGTAACAAAAATATTAAAATCAAAATTAAGCATGACCTAATCCACAGGTATACTGAATTTATTGTTGGATTTTAAGCAGCTGTAACAAACTGAAATCATTACCACGACACTTGGAGTCAAATTTGAACTACCTGCTGTTGCATTCATGGCCTTGCTCAAGCCTAATCTATTTCATTTGTAGAGGGGATACCTTATGCATGTACAACAATCATGAGTCAGCTTTTCCTTTCCAGAGTTGGTCCTACCTCTCTGCTTGAGCATGCCCTTATGCATAACAATAACAACATACACAGTTGAACTTGAAGCTCATAGAATCATAGGAAGGTTTGGGTTGGAAGGGACCTTAAAGACCATCTAGTTCCAACCTCCTTTCCACAGGCAGGGACACCTTTCACTAGACCAGGCTGCTCAAAGCCCCATCCAACCTGGCCTTGAACCCTTCCAGGGAGGGGGCAGCCACAGCTGCTCTGGGCACCCTGGGCCAGTGCCTCACCGCCCTCATAGTGAAGAATTTCTTCCTTATACCTAATCTAAGTCTACCCTCTTTCAGTTTAAAGCCATTATTCTTTGTTTTATCAATACATGCTCTTGAAAAAAGTCACTCTCCAGCTTTCTTGTAGGCCCCTTTTAGGTAATGGAACTTGAGTTGGTGACTAACCCACACTGTAGACATACATGTGACATGTGCACACTCTTGGGCAGGGTGAAGGTAGGACTAGTCCACCTTTCTGAAGGTAGTCCGACATCCTTCATGAGTACACACTGTGGATTCTGGTCAGGAGCAGCAGCAGATAGGCACACATGTCTGAATGACCCAACATATACGTAACTGCTTTTGAGGCAAAGGAAAACCCTGAAGAACTATGATGTGGATCAAAGCAACATTTAGGTGGATTTTACAACCAAAACATGTATAGGTGGAAGTATAGGTAGCCTGAAATTCACACCACAAATTATTTTTCTTTGTTGTTCCATTTGTCATTTGTTACAATGAAAGAACTGCTCACCTAAAATATTTCATAACTCTTATCCTGAGCACTCTTTGGGAGTATTGCCTGACTAATTCAAGTTATATGGTGATTCTGGCTATTGCAGATCTTTAATAAAAATTAAGTAGTGCTATTAACCTTAGGTATAATTGTTTATTATTTCTCAAATATTAACCAATTATCTAGGAGTCTTAAAGTGCAGACAGATAGTTCTACAACACAAATAACTTGGGAGGTAATTACTTTTTCATTTTATCATTTTCTTTCACCTAAATATGGCATCTCTTTTTTATTCCACAGTTTAGATTTAATAAAAAAGCACCACCAGCAGAGACAGTGGTCAAAGAACTTCATGAGTTTCCAGGAAGGGGAACATTTATCAAAACATACTGTATGGTTAATGATAGTATACATGTATAAAGAAGCCTGTAATATATAACAACAATAATGTTGGATTAGTGTATCGAAGGTTGTTTGGACAAGATTCAGTTCCATTTTCAAGAAACTTCAATTTCCTTTCACATAAACTCTGAAATACTTTATGTGACAAGCTTATGACTAGCTGGTTTTATGAATGTTATAATTGCAGACCCTTCTGAAGGCTGAGAACAGTGTTGCCCCTTCAGCAAGCTAAAAATCAAACAGATGAACATGACAATTATTAGTTATAGTAGAAGAGACAAAATCCCAATATTTCAATTACTTTGCACCAGATTACATCACTCTATGGTATATCCTATATTAGGATTTTTGCAGCTCCCAGTAACTAACACAAAAGGCATACTCAAGTTCAAGCGTAGTCAATAGGTATGAAATTTGGAATTTTTCTCTGTCTTATTAGGTTTGTTTTATCATCACATTGCATAGTCACATTTCAGAAATCAACCATCAGATTCACAGTTCATATGTTGTTAATTTCTGCTTAAATTTTCTCTTAAGAAGAGTTCATAATATGCTTTAGAGAAATATTGTTTTGGGTTGCCTGTGAAGTGTCTGTTCTACTTTGTCATTCAGATAGCTCAAGATATTTAAGCAGTATAGGCTATAATCTGGCCCTGAACATACACTTTTATTGACTAGACGTTGCAAAAATAGAGTCCAGCACTACAGAAGTATTTTAAGGCAGAATATAAATTACAATCATCACTTCATATGAAGGCAATACAAGAAAGCTGCCATCTGTTTTCATATCCTAGATAGAAGTAAATAAGACATCAGTAGTTTACTGCTTCGTAGCCATAAATTGGACTAAATCACATTTATTAATCTTACAGTTAAAAAGACAGACAATGACTTAAACAAGGAAATACAATGAAATCAAACTGTAAGGTTCTGTAAGTTTTTACAGACCTCCACAGCCCCATATCCCAGGGAATAACACAGGTTGCATGCCTAAATCCATCAGGAGAAGTTCTTATTCACAGAGCCACTGAAATGTGGTTGGATTTAGTTTCTGGCTAAATCAGGATGAACTTCAAAATTAAACGAGGTTGTTCAGGGCCTTGTTGCAACTTGTGACTGTTGCATCCTGACCTTTCATTGTTCATGACTGTAACCTGACCAAAGAATATTTTTTATATATTCTGGCTGCTGCCTGTACATACACATTTCATGACTCCTGTATATGTCACAGACTCACCATTGGTAATTCAGAGGTACCTTCTAAATACTTGGTGGAGTTTTTCTGCTCTGGGCTGTGATGGTTGCTATTGTAGACATGTTGTAAATTCATCCAAAATAAAAAGAAGTACAAACCTAAACAATATTCTACTTCTGTCTTCCCCTGAAATTCTTCAAGGTGCTTTCCTGATACACTGAGGCATTTTTAACTCTAGAAGCTCTAGATCTTCAAAGAGCCTCTTGAATGGCTATATCCTCTGTATCATTCCATACAACCAACCCTCCAGTAATAAGTAAGAAAATCAGATTTTGCTTTCTGAAGCTAATTGCTTATATAATCCAGATGTCTTTAAAAAGAAAAGATAAACAGTTCAAACAAGAAAAAGGCTAAAAACATATATAAACAGGACATTAAATTTTTCATGGTAGAATTTCATTTCTGTCTCAGTTGCTCATTCACATTGCATGTAGCATTCATTCCTGCAAGAAACATACCTTCTTATCACTTTTTATTCTGTTTATTTTTAACAGTTAAAAATAGTTGCAATTCACATTCCTCACTCCACCAAACCCTCCCAGATCTAGAAAGAAAGAAACACCTCAGCTGAGATACATAGACATTTATATTTATGGCCCAAGTGGAATACTACATTTTGTTTACACATGCATTTTTAAATTGTCACTGATCTCTGGCTCACAAAAATCTAGATGAATTTTGCATGCTGAAAAATCACTTTCACTGGCACTTTATCAAGTGGTTTAATCCTTTTAATGAAGACCAGGATGCAAAGTACTGCATTTATATTCCATTGAAATATTTCCCTTCAAGTGAAATGTCTACAACTGTAGATGTTAATAAAAAAAAAACACCTAACTTCCCTTCCTGATACTACATTGTGGGAAGAGAATAATTACTGTGACTGATCACAGAAGAAACATTACAGTGCATTTTTTCAGTAACTTTACTGTTACCTGTAACACCCCTACTAATTCATCACCTCTAGGTCTACTTCTAACTTCCCAACACTCCCAGTACTTTAAAAGTCTACTATTAAAACAATAACAAAACATGACAGAGTATTTCCCTTCCTTTTCATCTGCATCTTACTCTAAAAGATCTAGGATGAATACTACTGACTATCGGCTTTCAAAGGAATACCTATCACACTTAGCCATTGAAAAACCTTGAGAAACATTTTTCCTGCTCCCTCTACACAAGTGGAATGATCACAGTAAAACAGCGCTCCATTGGAAGATCAAAAGCCTTCTTTACTTCCAATAATGAATTTCTTTAAAATCCTTTACCAAAAAAACCCCAAACTTTGAAGTGACCATTCTTTATACCAAAATGTGATGTATGTAAAATATAATCAAATATATTGCAAGATATACCTTCCAAGAACTATTCTTACTGCCATGATTGATTTATTCACCATTCATACAAAAAACCCTCTTAAATATTTAATTATACATCCTCTACATCAAACCATCATGTATATATAAAAACATTTACAAAAAAAATGTAGAATAACATTAAGATTACAAAGTCAAACGCTGAAGTTTTGAGGTGTCAGTATTAAAGTTGCTGGTAAAATTTTAATTCAGGGCCTTTGCATATGTGACTTTGAAAAATGGTATGATTCGGTTAATTAATCACATGCCAATCTCCACAGAAGATCACCATTTCATTCAGCATGCAAATGGCTGACATTGTTATCCTGAGATACTGCTTAATACTTTGCTTTTTTCAGTGTGTGCCTCTCCCAATTTTTACTTTAGCTCACTCTTCAAATCCCACACTGAACATATACTCTTTCATTTTCCCGTGGTTATTTTCCTATGTCATCATAATATAAGAATTTATTTTCAAAATAACAATGTGAAGCAGAGAGATGTACCTATCTTAACTTTACAAAGTGCTGATGCACACAGACACTGAAGTTACAAGTTTCCAATTATTTTAAGTACCCAGTCCGAGATACCTTACACAACTAGTTTTCAAAAGAATGTCAGAATTATTCTCTAAAGCGCAGCATCCACCGGCTTCACTTGTCAGTGCAGCTGCTCCCAGGATCATGGCATGAGGTCATTCCAGGTACACAGAAAATGAGGCACATACAATTAGAGATCCCTTGTGAAAGATGTGGCGTAAGGAGCTCGCTAAACACCATGACAGGGCAGCAAAGTATTTGGTTCTCCAGGGTGAAACGGCAGTAGCGAGACAGTATTACCTCTCTTCATTGGCTGTAATTACAAGCTACATTCACTAATGTCTTTTTATTTCTGCATTAACGTGGAGGTGAAGGACAAAACAGCTTTATAAACGCCAGTGTTGGTTCATCCCCGTTCTGTGTCACAAGCAAAGATGTTCATTGAAAAAACAGTCAACAGTCACATAATGAAAGAATGCACCTGAATCTGTCACGGTATTTCTGCACTGAATGTAGGATTTGTAGTTTAGGGTCCTGCCTCCAAAACTACAAACACTGGGAATTGACTGTTATCTGCCAGAAAATCCTAGAGGTACTTAAGCTTTCATTATCACCTTTCATCATTTTTAACTTCAGAGCTCCACAGGCACCTAGACCAA
The DNA here is from genome assembly GCF_018691265.1 of Tyto alba. NCBI lineage: Eukaryota > Metazoa > Chordata > Aves > Strigiformes > Tytonidae > Tyto > Tyto alba. The sequence continues at coordinate 25,085,151 of NW_024881301.1, forward strand.
ATCATGTCAAGTCCTTATAGTCTGGGCAACTCAGCAGCCAGCTTACACGGAGGCTCTTGTATCTAGTAGCCATGAATTTGTCTGCTGATGTCTCCAAGGACTTTGCCTCCACCAGTGCTCTCAAAACACATTTAATATGCTCCAGAATTATCAGTTCCTCACAAAAAGCAGTGTTACAGTCAGGAGGAGCTCCTTCTCTGGCTGATTTTAAAAAGCATCAACTCCTCTTTCCTTTGTAAATAGCATACAGTCACCTGTCTCCATGAGGTGGCTCTGAATTGTGCATCCTAAGTATATAAAAATACCTCATTTCACTCGTAATAAAGCAGGTAAACTTCAGGAATTAAGATGCAACCCTGTTCCGACCCATTCCGACTTCTTAGCTCCAGGCAACAAGATTCTAATTGGGCTGTTCAGCATGCAAATATTTTGAATCTCATCCCAGAGTACATGATGTTCTTATTGGGTGATTAATGAGAGGCCAGTGTCTCTGCTTCTGAGATTAATTTTTTATGTACATTCTCACTAGTAGTGTAACATTCTTTTAATTTCTGTAGCACTGTCTGATAATTGTCTTCTTCTTGATCATTTTAATGGAAAACTTTTCAGCAAATCTAATGTCACGGGCTTAATAAGAATAATAATTAAAAAAAAAAATCCCATTTTCCTCAGTTTTCTCTGTAGCTCCATTTACTTTCATTAAAAGTTCGAATTCTTATATTAATCTCTTTCAGATGGCTGCTACATGTTAGGGGAGTTCAATTTGCAATGGGTTCTTACAATGTTTCTGCACTTTTTTTATCAACTGTGTATTTCACTTTCAAGAGCTTCCTTCACATGCCTTTCTCTTCTAGTACCAGGTAAGCTTTACAAATGGTGGTGAAGAAATGTTTCTCTGTCATAATTAGGTTTTTGTACATTCAAAATAAGTTGCAAATATTTAGAAAAATATTAAAAAGGGATAACAAGAGGTTTGTATGAATTGGTTTCTTAATGTCAGAATATCTCCAAGAACAAGTTAAACTGGAGCCAGTACTGTCATAATACATACATACACACAGATATCCATATACCCAGCTTCCCTTGTGTACTTAATGGAGGTTGATGTCTTGATGCTAGATGTCAATGCAGAGTTCAAATGCTAAAATATAAGGCCACCTTAACTTTTTAGTTTCTAACTGCTTTGTTAGTACTGTGTCATAATATGTATGGGTAGGAGCTGAATTAAGGTTGCTCAAGCAGCTCCAAGTGTGGTAGTACCTAACTGTTCAGTGTTTGACTTCACAGCCTTGATAATGTTTTTCAGTGTAGCTTTGCCTGTAATTTTCTAGTTTTTCAAAATGTGTTGTGACCTCCTCCCCTGTTATTCCATGGTATTATTTTGATGCTTGCATTGTCACAACCTGCCAATGAGCTGGCCTAGACTATGCACGGAACACTATCAAGGGAGCCCACAGGTATGCATGGAGACTCTGTCCCCCCATCCACAAAAATAGAATAGGATGGTCTTCACAGATATTTGCCAGTCACAGAGTATAGAAAAATTTAGTTTTAAAACAAGCTTAAAAGCATGGCCAAATCTGAGTAGATTTTAATAGGTTTGGCAAAAGTATACGTCTGATGCAATTATATTCTTTTGCCAAACTTTAAGCTTTTGCTCTAAAGAAGGTGGAATCTATATGAAGAAATGATCACAGAGAGGGTCATTACATTCATTTTTAGCACCAAAAAAAATTAAAAAAAAATAAAGAGGTTATTCATTTTTTAACAAAGGAAAAACATAGTTTCACTTTCAGGGGTGGCTAAATTCTCAGTTCCATACCCACTCTTGCTCCACCTTCCTATCTTACCTTCTTTTTGTCCTGCCCCATACCAAAAAAAATCAGACAAATTTGGACACTTAGAATGTAAAAATGTCAGACCAGGGGTTAAAGCTGTGGAATCATAAGCACTGGAAACCACGACCTTACTTAAAGTGCTAAGAAATCTTTATAATTATAAGAAAACCTGTTAGAGAACATTAAGATCACCTGTAATTTAACTTTGGCACTAAAAGATATAAGAAATTTAACTCATTTTTGATTTTTGCTTTATTCCTTTCTCAGTCTGCAATAAATAACTGGAGCTCAGATAAGGCTGAATACACAAAACCTGTGAAGCTAAAAATTAACACTGTGAGTAAAATGTAGCATTTTTCCCATACAGTAACAAAAAGATGACCTTAATTGGCTATGGTAATTTTCAGTAATCGTAGCTTATTTATGCTTTAATTGGAAATATTTTTTTCTGGATCAAATAACTATATATATATATGTATATAAATATGTTTATATACATATATATAAAAATATTTTACACAATTTATAAATCAGATGACATACAAAATTTAAAAAGCAGATTACTTAGTATCAGACTATTAACACAGAGGGTTAATCTAGGAGCTAGATTCTTGTGTTTTTCATTAGGTCCTTTGCAATTCAATACTTTTTGATATCTTTTCCAAAACTGAAACAACATTCTCTCTGGAGAGAAATGTGCATAGTAATGTGTGAATTTTCCTCAGAAAATATATTATTTGGGGTCTCAGTATAACTGGTATCTAGTTCACTACTTCGGCCTAAGAATTTCCTTCCTGCAGCATGGAGAAACATTGCACGGATGAGGCTGAACATTTTTTTGATTGCTCTTTCATCCTAACAGACGCAATGCAGAGGCACATAAGTGGCACCTTCTGAGAACAGTAATGGACATATTTCCTGGATTTTAAATCTTGGGAGAGCATTTGGAATCTGGATTCAGATTAAGACCATGGAAAATGAACAGATCCAGACATCTCACTCAGTAGGGTAATAATAATAATAAAGAAAACACTTGCCAAGCATCTTTTGAATAGTTTACCTGCCTTTCTCACTTCAAAGAGTTATTTTCTCACTTTAATAATTCTAACTGACTGGGAAAAGGAGCCCTTTTATTATTCCAGGCTGTACTTGTTAGGCTAACATCTTGAAAATGGTTTTGGCCAGTGTGTAATCATTAAATATATTGAAATTGGCCAATATACAATCAAAAAGACAATGATTTGTAATTGTCCTGGTTTTGTATGCATATATGCATGCATAGCCAAACAGACACATATAGTTTTGTGGTGCAGGTTTGTGCCTATATGGGTGGTTTTAATGAAGGAAAATTCACCTTCAAGTGATTGACTTCATAGTGAAGTTCCCCGTGAACAGTGTTCTGCTCAGTTGTGGAGAAAGATTGTCTGGATGAGGTAGCATCTGATAAGAACGCTGACAGGGAGAGGGAGCCCCTCATTCACAGACATTTCCTCTCATATCCATCCCAAGCTTGAGAGGTTTTGTTTTGGCGCAAGATGATAATCACTATGAGAATGAGAGGTTCACAGGCAGAGCTAAGTGGTATGGGGGAAATACACGACATGAGACGAGATAGAGGGAGGATGACGTCTGGCATTGGAGTTGGTGGATAATTTGTTTAAGGATGGCACTGTAGGCAACCTTGGAGGCCCCTGTACTGATGTTTTGATGCAACCCTTTTGGTAGCTGCCTCAGGATGAGTGACAGGAATGAAAGCAGCCTGTGTGTAGATGGGAGCAAGGAATAGGGTTCAAGCCTTCGTCCTGAATGCAGTCATGAACCATGGGCACACCTATACGTAAGGTCGTATAATTAATCCAGGTCTACAACTGGGAAAAGACTTTTAGCTTACCCATTAACCTTTTCCCCTATTCCTCTACCACTGGATCCACATTTCACATTTCTAAGCTAGCTCTCCAACGACCCTAAATCTGCTGCATGAGTCAGGGAATAAGAAAAGCACTGTGGTACTGGGAATACAATCAGTGATGGTACCATAACAGAAGATCAAGAGAAAGGGAGCCGCAGCCCTGGAGGTCTCCCAGTAACCCCATTGTTCACAACCAAGATGGCAGAGCAGAATGGTGGTTCTGGAATATATTGGGCTTAGTCCTGAGGGTGTCATCTATACAGTTCCTCAATGCCCTGTTAGGGGCCAAGCAGGAATAAAAATTAGGCCAGGTCATTTAATTTCATTAAGTTGTTCCTACATTTGATTATCTTTTAGCCTAACAGATGCCATGATCTTTCTCCTACATTCAGTTTCACTGAGGAAGAAATTTTAGGTGTGTGCAGAGTCTACTATTCATAATTTAACTTATACTGTGTACATAAGCAGGAATGTATAAATAAAGTCTGGGATATGCAAAATTGTCAAGACTGTTTTGGTGCACCCATTTAGTGAAATACCAGATGAAATTTTCCATCTTTTGAGATAACAATGGTAGCACTTTGGCATGCTTAACATCCATGTAAATTACAGCTATTATTGTATCAACTTTCAAGATTTCCTTTATAACTATGAAATTTTCTTGTGTCATTCTGCCTGAATTCAAGTGAGTAAAGTAGTTTGGGTCTGGTGTGGCTAGAGACTAAATGGAAAAGGAATTGAAGCTATGCTTTTGTGGTGGTCACAGCTGAAATTTAGCCAGCTGAACTTTTGAAAGATGGCAGACACACTGGTTGAAATTTCAGATGATTTACTAGATTGAACCACCTTATATTTTTCCCAGTTCTATATTTCGTAATTTTACTAAAACCGAACAACAAACAAAACAAAAAAGGCATATCAATAATGGATTTTCAGAGCACCAGTGATTCATGTAGAGCTGGGAGAATTATTCATAGTAAATAAATTATAAGATAAATTTTTCCATTTTCCATTGGCAAATTGTCTGTGAACCATTCATAGTTTTCTCTGATTTATTTATTTGAAATTAATCAATTAATTATTCATGTGATTCATTCATGGCTGTATCTTATTCTGAAAGAATTAATTGGAATCTGTAATAATAGGGAATTATAGAGTCATGATTGCCCAAATATTTCACTGAATTTATTTCTGCTCTAGGTCAGCTGAGTGAAATTTCAACTTCAGTTTCCAGATATTAATGTCTGTGAATTTTAAAATCCTTTGACAATAATATTCTCCAATATTTCCTTGTAAGTTCTATATATCAGTGAACATTCCTATTCATAAATCTATTGAAACTATTTGTAGAAATCAAACAAAACAAGTGAAATAGAAAGACTAAGTGTTGAAAGAAAATTTTCCAGGAAATAATGCTGAGCTGGATTTTTAGTGAGGGTGATTTTTTTAATAAGCTTTGTTCATTCCTGATACTCACACAAGCATGCACTTACTAAATGGTATTATCATTTGGCAAGGCAGCAAATGTGCTGGTTAGGCTGTGAATCCTGATGGGAAGAGGAATATTACAGAGCTAAGAGATCAACAGAATGAGGCTTCAATTCATTAGTCCATCAGTGATAAATTCAGATGCTGAGTACCAGCACTCCCTGATTGACATTCAACATTCATTGAAAGACAAGTTGAAGTCAAAAAAGGTATAAGAAAAGGCAACAAAAATGTCTACAGGAAGAAAGAAATTGCCTTGAGAGAAGAAAAAAAAAAATGGGACAACTTTGGAGAGAAGAAGGTTAAAGAGAAATACTATTGGCATTTATAAAATCACAATGATGGTAGAATAAGATCAGTGAGAATTGTTATTTAGCAAAATCCTAAAATCTAGAATTTCAGAGCTCTCACTGAGTCTAGTAGGAGATCATCTAAAATAGCTGGAAGAAATTATCTTTTTTTCCTGAACAGGTACCAAATTTTGAAATATGTTGTCACAGAAGATTGTGCAGATAGATAGTAGCAGTATTTCAAAAAGATTAGACAAACTCTGAGACACAGTTCCATAAATGGATACTAGAGAGAAATTATGCAGGGATGTATACCTTATCCCATGTCCATATGTATCCTGTATCCAATGGCTGTGAATCCCAGGAGAGGAAAAAGGCAGGTGGCCAAACTCACGTGTTCTGGCTAAATATCATCCCCCACAGCCAGTGTTAGAGACAAAGTATGGTATAAGACACTGGTCTCACTCAGTAGGATGATTATCATATTCTTGTAGCATTTTAAACTTTTCTAGTATGCCCACTTTCAGTTTGTACATTTCTGCTCAAAATTAAAATTGGTTCCCTATGTACCATTAATCAGTTCCTCGTGATCAGTTAGCAAGAGGAAGAGGTTATTAAAATTTCAGTGCCTTCACAGAGCAAGACAAAACCTTATATATGCATATGTTCCTTAAAGATCCTGTGGGGATTTAGAGGGGCATATTCATTCCACATCCTCCTCCCCACGTGAACTCTGTACAGTTTCACAGTCTCACAAGACTATGGATCTCTAGTTGTTAAGCCTGCTGTTTGTAAAAGATGAAGTATTAATTTTGTTCAGTGAGAAACTTCTGACTTTAGAGATTGTCTAACCCTGTGTTTTATTTTCTGGACATGGGAACTGAACATGAACAAGTCCTAACCAGTGTTTGTGCACTGATGTAGTTCTGCCTGAGGTGGCAATGACAGCAGACCAGAGGAATTCTGAATGAGCCATATTATGCTAGAGAATACAGGTCTGTCGCTATTGAAAAGTACCTTAAAATCATGGTCAGCTCACCTGGATGTTCCTTAGGAAAAAAAAAAAAAAAAAAAAGTGTGGACAAAAGCAATGGTACAAACATTTTTTTAAGATCACAAAGGTCAGAGCAAACTTGGTTATACAAGCATCTTTAAAGAAAAAAGTCCTTCCAGGCTCCTATAGCTGACATTCTCCCCCATGGCTGACGTAACGAGAGAAAAGACAGTTTTCCTTTCATGCCCTATACTTCTTTCCTCATGACATAAACAGGAAAGACAGAGAACACCAGACAATTTTCTGCCACTCATTTCTCTTGTGATAGCAGGGGAAAATAGAAACAACTCTTGAAGTCTCACCCATCCCCAGATCTCTAACTACTACCTCCCTGGGCAACCTTTTCCAGTGTTTTACCACCCTCATTGTAAAAAATTTCTTCCTTATATATAGTCTAAATCTACCTTCTTTTAGTTTAAAAACATTACCCCTTTTCCTACCACAACAGGCTCTGATAAAAAGTTTGTCCCCGTCTTTCTTATAAGTCCCCTTTAAGTACTGGCAGGCCGCTATAAGGTCTCACTGGAGCCTTCTCTACTCCAGGCTGAACAACCCCAACTCTCTCAGCCTGTCCTCATAGGACAGATGTTCTATCCCCTGATCATCTTCATGGTCTTCCTCTGGATGTGCTCCAACAGGTCCATGTCCTTCTAACGTCGGAGGCCCCAGAGCTGGACACAGCACTGCAGGTGGGGTCTCACCAAAGCTGAGTAGAGGGGAAGAATCCCCTCCCTTGACCTGCTGGCCACACTTCTCTTGATGCAGCCCGGGATATGGTTAGCTTTCTGGGCTGTGAGTGCACTTTGATGGCTCATGTCCAGTTTTTCATTCAGCTGTACCCCCAAGTCCTTCTCAGCAGGGCTGCTCTCAATCCCTTCAACACTCAGCCTGTATTGAGACGGGGGGTTGCCCCAACCCAGGTGCAGGACGTTGCACTTCGCCTCTTTGAACCTCATGAGATTCACACAGGCTCATTTCTTGAGCTTGTCCAGGTCCCTCTGGATGGCATTCCATTCCTCAGGTGTGTCAACCACACCACTCAGCTTGGTGTCATCTGCAAACTTGCTGAGGGCGCACTTGATCCTAATGTCCATGTTATTGATGAAGATATTAAACAGTACTGATCCCAGTACGGACCCCTGAGGGACACCACTTGTCACTGATCTCCATCTGGACATTGAGCCACTGACCACTACCCTCTGGATGCGACCATCCAACCAATTTCTTATCCACTGAATAGTCCATCCATCAAATACATATCTCTCCAATTTAGAGAGAAGGATGTTGTGGGGGACTGTGTCAAAGAACTTACAGAAGTCCAGATAGATGACATCCTTAGCTTTTCCTTTGTCCAATGATGTCCAGTGATGACCATTCCTGTATGAACAGGCTCTGCTTTCACTTGCTTCTCCAACAACACAGCACAGACAATTGATTTATATGCAAAACTCATTATTCACAGTACATTCTTACCTATATATTTATTGTTAACTAAGAAACATATAAAAATTTTGAGTGTCCTTATGCAGAATTTTTATATCATACCTCTTCCCATATAGCAGGCATTTTTGTGTTTAAAAAAAAAGGAAAAAAATTACTTTTTATCCTCCTGTAGACTGTATGACAGCGGTGCTTTAATTGACTCAGCTCAGCTTTCATGAATGAAACTACTATACTTCAATTTGTATAGTGGAGTAAATTCATCATGACAGTGTTCTTAGGTTAGCCAACAGACCAAATTGCAAAATGAAAGGTGCCTAAGCCAGAAAGTTATCAAGAGCTCAAAGCTGAAGGTCTGAAATCATAAAAGCAACGTCTTTTGTAAAGTTTAGCTCTGCAACTTCTGAAGTTTGGCAGCAAGCTCCAGGAATGGAATTTACAAGGTCAAATGAAGTATTTGAAACTACTAAATACATAAATTAATTAGGCAAGGTGAAGCGAATGGATTTGGATTCATAGTAAACATCATGTTGAGCACAAAGGTATTTAAACTAGCTAATAAGAAACAACAAAAGAAGGATCTGTCTAAAACTCTGCCTCCTTCATGGAAACCTATATCACTGACTTGTCACCAAGCCAATTATTACATAGCAGCTCACTGGCTCAAGATCTTGCCTACGAAATGGAAAACTTCCTCAGCCAGAGAGAGGTTTTTACTCATTTATCCGCATTATGCATGCATATAGGTATAACCTCACCACCAGCTAATTTGTTGTTATGGATAAAAATTTTCCCTAGTTAGTGAAATACTCTGCAATTCTTAATGCAAAATTCATAAGGGAAAAAAAACGGTGAGATAGAATAAGCATGACCTGGCTTAGTAAGCAGTATGTTGGTTTGAAAAGCAAATCTTTAAGTATTATGAAACATAAAACAAAATCAATTGCCTTTATTTAGAAGTGTTAGGCTCTGTTATGCACTTGTACGTTGGTTCACTTGGTCCTGCAGTCATATGAATGGTGAGAAAATTTCTTCACAAGGTTGCCATCTGCACTCAGCCTCAAAGCAAATGGAGTGCTTCTCAGGGTTAAAAGGACAGTCCAGAAGCCAGCAGAGTAGCAGAAACCACAGTATAAACACTAAAAGAAATGCCACAAGCAGAAGTACATATGTATTTGAAACAAAGAGAATATGTAAAGTGTTTGGGTGAATAGAACTGAAAAGGTTTACTGTTTGCCAGCGTGCCAAGGGAAGAATATTTGTGAAACAGTCCTATACAGCTAAGATCATAACAACTGAAGAAAATTTTAATGTCAAGCTTCAGAGAATAAAGAAGTTAGACCAGTTGCCCCAAGATACATGCATCTTAGAGGAGAAACCATTCCATCCTATGACAAATGATGGAAATGAAGTTTAATAGGCTCACAGCTCTGGAAATCATAGCATGAGGAGAGAAACAAAGGGAATGTCTATAAACTGGTCACTGTAGGTGAAAAAAAACCCAGATCTCAGATTTATACATAGATCTGAATTAAAGAGAATAAATATTTGTCATTGCCTTAAAACAGGAAGGGAAAGGGAAATTGTGGGAAAAATTGTTGATATCCCTTGTTTTTCTAGGTTTGATTAATCAGGGAGGCTCAACTGGAAGTGCTTAAGAAAATGGGGCATCTATTCAACACTGCTGTGAAAAACACCATTTCTTTAAGTTGATTTATATACAGCAGCAATGACATTTCACAGAAAAATGTGTTTGCTGCTCTAGAACTTATATTAAGGTCTACAGAAATGACATTTTGATTTGGGAAAAGTGGTAGAAGGCTGTGACTGGTGACTTAAGACAGCTTTGCAAAGAGCAAGAATAGTTGCGTCAAGAAGTGTGAGTAATAAAAGTAACATTTCAGGAAGAGAAGTGAATATAATAAACTGTATGTGCAGTTCACAACACGGTCTGGGCCAACCCCCAAATCTGCCCTCCAGCAATTATGAAAGGGTCTTACAGATTCATTGGGATGATGAATTACATAGAAAAAATGTATGTCCAACCTCTCTGAACCAGCAGTCAGAAAACTACAATGCCATGATGCTGGATACCTTAAAATTCTTACTGATATGTTAGATGAGCTGGAGGGATAATGAAATACCCTAACACAGAGGTACTATGACAGTAAATGAAAATCAAAGGAGCACATATGTAGAGAGAGTACACACACAACACAAATAAGTTTTCAGTATCTTACAATATGGTACTGGGTCAAAAGAAGAAACCCACAGGCTCCTGGACTAGCTCAGGACACCTATAATCCTAATATTTAATTCCTTTGTTTAACAGTCTAGTTATACATATATTTGAAACATTACAGAATGTTATTATGGCTTGTAAACTCATTATTTTTGTACTTGATTAGGAATAGAAGATGTGAAAGACTGGACCTTTAAGAGGTTTTAGCAAGAAGTTGGAGCTGACTATTATCTCATGCTGAGACTCCTAGTATATAACATTTATTGGTTAGAAAAAAAAAAAGATGCTGTCAGCCTCCTTGGCTAAGAACGATTTCTGAACAAACATAGCTTTCCCATATGAGGTGATGGTTTAAAAATAGGAATATATATTTACCACATAGAGTTTTCTACAAGTGAAGCAGTGACATCAAACACAGTAGCTGTTGGCTTATTTAAAGTTGACTTCTTAACATGGACTATCCACTCAGTATGACAGAACACAGTTAAGAGCTGAGCAATAAAATTCAAAAATTTTCCATGTATACAGAAAAAAAAAATAATGGTAGGTTGAACCATTCCCAAAATTAAACTCATAATAATTCTGAGCAAATGACTGCTTTTAACAGTTATTTACTATATTTTATAGCACAATGTTAACCTAAGCCATAAAACATAATGACTTGGACTGCAAAAGTGGCAGCACGTTTTAATTTTCATTCCAAAAATACTAATACATACTGGTTTTAACTTTTGCTTTAGTGCTTTGAATTTAATGTGCAGGAATTTGTTGTAAATTGCTATAAAAATTGGAATTAATTTCTAAAGCAAAATAAAAACAAATTATTTCCTTCTGACCCCCTCAACCATCTCCTGGACTCATAAAATAGTTTCTTTTATTGAACTACTCATGAAGAATGTAGTCTTTTTCCAAAGTAAAGTTCTCTGCAGCGATGTGCCAAGCGATCTGATCATAATGAGGGATCTGTGTAACCATGGAGTTTGTTTTCCATCTACTTCATAATTACATTGCTTATAGTTCATGTTTTTAGCCTGTAGCTACCATGAAACCTTTTTCAGAATGTCTGACAGCCAAATCAGTTTTTCTGTCCTTGGTCTCCACAGCAGCAGTGGTCAGTTGTAGCCTTTCTGATGGGTAAGTGGTCTCAGGCATAACACCTTGTGCCTAATTGAAGCTAAAGTACTGTACAAGGTGAAAATCAATGTGTGGAGGGAAGAGAGAGCAGTCGAAGCTGTCAAATACCATTTCTGACAAGCACTTTTGGCTGTAAAGGAAACACAGGCCTCTCATAAAATGGAAAACTGTGGTCCCAAGTCTTTGTTAGGTGTTCTTATTCTCAACCCCCAGGAAAACTAAGTAATTGAGGTAATTTGTTTATTTTTAACAATGAGCAGAATCACCTGAGAATTTGACAGTGGCAGTGGCTTTTACTCAGAGATCTGATGAGAAAAGAATAAAGCAAGAACTAAATGTCTTACAGCTTTTTGGAATACAAATTACGAAGAGAACAAGAAGCAGGGAAGGAAGACTTTCTAGATTCACTTCTAACCAACAGGAAAGTACTAGATGAAAATCTGAAGGTGAAAGGCAACTCTGATGAGACTGGCAACAAAATGAGAGTTCTTTATTTCTTAGGAATAAAGAGAGGAAAAACAGAATATTAAGACAAAAAATGTGTAAAAGCAGACTCAAATAAACTCAGAGCTTTGTAAGTAAACTTATGGAAAATAAGTGTAATGGGATAAAAAATGAGTTCTGAAAAGTTAGGTATATCTTTAAAATTATATCAAGGACACAAGTGTGAACTACATTGTGGCAGATGAAGGATAGAAAGTAAAATTAGTGATAGGGTTTTTCAATCACTTAAAATTTAAGTCTGAAGAATAGAGAAGTAGAAACTAAATAACTTATGAAGGAGCTTAAAAATATAGTTGGACCATAAGAAAAAGACTAGAAGAGCCAGGGCTCAAAACAGATGACTGCTGGCAAGAGACATAAGTAGTAAGAAGAACACCAGCAAAAGGACTGACCACTTCTCAAGGGAGTAGGAAGCTATCAACAAATGATATCAAGAAACTGAAAGTAAATTTAATGTCTTTTTTGCTCCAGTCTTCACTAAAAAGTTCAAGTCCAGTTAAACAGGCAATGCAGTCAGTGCTCATGCATGACAAAAGGATAAGGAGTCAGGCTATGGAAGGGTAAGAACAAGTCTGAGCTTGCTAAAATAATTTATACAATTTTAAGTTAGCTGGACATGTCCATTTTCACTTCAAGATACATAAAGCAATAATTTCACTAATGTCAGAGGCATTAGAAGTCCTTCTGGAAAACTTGCAACAGTAGGTTCCAGAAGACTAACACAGGACAAATAATATCCACCCTTAAAAGTGCAGGAGAAAAATGGAAATTATGAGCAGTCAGCTTAACTTCACTCATACTAATTAATTACAAAATATGTAGAAAGGGAGAAGATAATATGGACACAAACAAAAGCAAACATTGTAGTCAAATGTGTCTCATTTTCTTCTACAAGATGAGGAGACTGTGTGCAGATAAGATACAGTGTCTTGATGTCAATAAAATGCACACAGTTGTAAGATAGAAAATCAAGGACCAGAGTGTGCTGAAATGTTTTGGAAAATCATATTTTCACTAGTGAATCAGATATGCCAGTTTCCAAAAGGCAAACAGCACCCTGGGAGGGGTAAGTAGGTGTCCTTTCCAGAACATGCAAGGCCTCAGTCAGAGTAGACCCTTGGGTCCCGTATGAGGCACTGTCCAAAGAAAGCTCATAAGGAGAAGGCACTGAAGAACAGTAACAGGTCTCAGAGATAGTACTTACAAAGAACGTTTGAAATATTTGGGTTGTTCAGTTTCAAGAAGATATATGGAATAATAAACATCTGATGTGCAAATGTGACTGAGAAGAGCAAATGAATAAGCTGTTCTCCACACTGAGTGTGGATAAGGAAAGAAATACAGGTTTTAAACTGGGACAAGAAATTAAGCTCCAGGCTAGGAATAAAATTTCCTAGAGGGAAGTCCAGATAAGAGCAGGAATCAGTTTCCTAGAGAGATAGTAGAAATCTTAGTTTTTAAAAGCATATTAGGCAAATATTTTCAGCACCCTAAGTGAAGTTAACCCAACCTGAGATCAAGGAAATGGACTGGATAACCTCAATTTCCGTCTACATCTGTCTGCACAGCTGCTGAAGGGAGGGCAGGAGGGGAAGACAAAAACAGTTCAAGGTGGAAGATATTACAGAATGAGAAGACTGGGTAGAATTCATCACCGATGTCCTGGGTTTGAGTGAGTGGTGGGTTTTTTTGGCTGCCAACCAGGAAAAAAAAAAACCTTCCCCACTGATGGCCTGTACGGGGAATTTTTTTTTTTCCTGGTTGGCAGCCTAACACCACCCAGCCACTCTTCCCCCGCTCCCATTACTGCACTTGCCTGAAGAGAAGGGGCAGAGAGTGTCTGCGTGGTGTTAGGCTGCCAACCAGGCTCAAACCACAACAACTGAGCAAAAAGTAAATATGAGATCTGTGTAACATGAAAGTTTGCCTAAAGTCTCACAGATTCAGTGGTGCTTAAGTGCTCTACTGGAATTACACTGACCTTCAGAACAGGAGTTTTCCTGCCTTTTCCGAAAAATAAAGTGAACCAAAATCTCCAAGTTGCTCTCATTGTTTTAATTTAATCTTGTTTACTATGGTATTGACATGAACTTTACCAAAACCAAAGCCCTGCTATGTTAGATACTACGTAAGAACAGAACAGTGGATAGTTCCTGCATCAGAGAGCTTACAGTTTGAAGATGTATGCAATACATTCTTCCTGATTTCCTAATTCCCATCTGCATGAAGGTGTAATTTTTTGTCTTTGAGATCTCTAAAGATATGTAAATACATGTTTTTATTAGTAATGACACACTTTATATCTGAAATCTCAATGAAAATAGCCATGTTATCACTCCAATTTTCAGTGTTTAGTGTTTTCTATAATGAGCATTCTAAAAGTTGAACTGTTTGAGAACCATTTGACACAGTTCACCTTTTGAGCATTTTGAGGTTTGAAGTGTTATTGTTTTAATCATTTTTCTCTGTGTAAGATGTCTTTGCACTTGGAAAAAGATTCTATCAATTTGCAATTACCAGCACTTCAGGACAGAACTAAGTACAACAGCTGTATCACACTAGAAATTGTTGTCTGTCATTTCTGAATTACATAATCTGTATCTTCTCTTTCCAGTCTGAATCTGATTTTGTAAACCAATACAGTTTTAATCTGGTCCAAATGTCATTCATGTCTATGGTCAAACATTCCATATCTTTTAATTTGAGCTAAAGAAAACAACCATTCACATGAAAAACATATTGTATGAAATGACTGCATGGGTTTTGATTCTCTTAAACTCGATTGGTTTATCTTCATGTTTTTCAAAACTATCCACATACTTTCAAATTATTGGAGTGGCTTTGCTAAATTGTTATCATTTTGAAGCAAATTCTTTCAACATAGTTTTGCTGGAGCATGGAGGAAATGAAAGCAACATCACAGCATTATAGAAATGAGGCTCATGTGATGGAATGTATTTGCAGCGTAAATAAAACAAAAATGCAAATGTTGAGTGCCCTTTTCTAGAGAATCTATCACAAAACAATATTATGTACATGACTTGTCTCATAATATATGAGAAAATATGTATTAAAGAAAAAAAAAAAGAAATAACTATTGCTAAGTATGGGATTTCTGCTATAAATGCCATTGTATTAATCCCAAAGGGTTTTTCTCACTGTGTACGTTGTCTACTTGAGTAACTATGATTTGTTCTTCCTTTTCCTGTTTCTTCAAAGAGGTAATGATTTATGACATCTAAAAGTCATTATTGATCTAACCTCCAAATTATATAGTTTAGTTTAGAATAATTCTTAGCATTTTCCCATTACAAACAATTAAAAACTTAATACTAATCAAAGATCATAGGTTTTCCTGTTAAACTGGTGACTTAATTCTTTACAGCATCTTGTAGCTGCATTTACTGTATTTATTGATGTATGAACTTTGTGTTTCTCTTATCTTTTTCTCTACCGCTTTGCAATCAGCAGTCTGAATTTCTGCAATATTATAAATAGCTATTTTCTATTTGTCAAGCTTTGTTTATGATTCCTCTTCTCTCAGTCTTAACATTTTCCTTGATATTTTTTCTTGTTATGATAAAGGTTAAATGATCAATATAGTTATTCTGGGTCCAGTTACTTGGTTTTATGCATGTGCATGCCCTCCTTAACTTTAGTGGGGCATTTACCGAACTTAATTACCCACACTTCTTACTACTACACTTGTTTTAACCTGCTTTGTTGAATAAGGATGGACTGAAGCACTTGTGTAAAGTTGGCTGTGTGCTTTAGTGATTTATTGAAACAGGCTATGTGTGCAAAATTAACTATATGTGTAACTGCAAGAGAAAAACTTAGTCTTCCATAGTGACATCTATGCAACTAAATTCATGATACCACTAAAAACCCACAATGAGAGATATCTGGATTCATGCGGAGCTTGGATTAAACTCGGTAATACATCACAGTTGTAGAAGGTTCTTGGTCTGCCTATAAGTATTAGTAATACTATGTACATATAAATATAAAATTTATATATATTAATGTTATATATTTGATATAGTATGAAGATAGACAGTAATAAGGCAGTTGCAATGAAAATATATTTCGATGTAAAGCTTAGTATTTTGGAAAAAATATTTCAAGTGGAATTTCAAATGAAAATACTTTCTTTTTTTATTTCCATGTTCAACACTGTAAAAACAAAAAAATATTTCAAAATTTTTATTTTAATTTGATTGACAGCTTAATTTTAAGGCCTGTAACTTAATGGGTTCATTATCTTACAATGAACCCACTAATCCATGTAATTAATTTTCAAAGCTGAAAATGTGACCAAGGCTTGATCTTATAAAAAGGAAGAACAGTTTTCCCTCATTTAATGTAGCAATTTTTAATACATATATTTTAAAAATATATAGATACTATGTATTATATGGTAGAATATATAATTTTATATTTGCAATAGTTGTAGATTTAAACATATATTTTATTTACTTGGAAGATTTCTGTTTTATTTTAAAATTGGGAAAACGTGTATTGTTTCCCCTCAGTTTAGATATTCTTCAGAGATACTACAGTGAAGTGACATGGAACAAAATCTGTTTGCACATTATAGCAATTAAAAATTATACAATACTGTTGCTTCCTTTATGCAAATGAGAAATGAAATAGCCTTGAGATGATTTAGATACACCCATAAATCAGACAAGCCAAACAAAGTAAGCTTTACTTTGCACAGATGTGACAGCCAGATGTGGCCCTGCCTTTTATTTCATAGCTGTAATCTGTACTGGATTTAAGTTATTTCCTGAAAAACAAGGCATGCACTCAAAGCTGAAACATCACTAGTAGCTTCAGATCAGTACTTGCTTTTAGCAGGGATCATTTCTCTGTTTGGACTCTTTTTCTCTGGGGAAGAGGTGGAATAGAAATGGATGTTTCAGGGCTTTTTCTTAAGAGTTCTTAAGAGAGGCCAGCAGATTTCATGGCATTTAGACAGTGGGATCATTCTTTAGATTTCTGTTTGTTTAAGAGATTCATTCAAATTATTGAATAGTTTTTGGCAAGGGGTGCAAAATATTTTCACTTTAACATGCTTGTTTCTATACCACATTCATTTATTGTTCTTTTAAGCCATAATTAATATATGTCCCAGGATGATTATGTTTTAGTGTAGAGAAAGTCTATTATTAGCAGGCTCCATCGATGAAACAGGAAGCTTTCATGGGGTTTAGTTTTCACATTTTTCACTCTATACAGTTGGTAATGCCTTCTCTAGTGGGAACCCAAGACACTGATGCTTTCACAGTCAAAACCAGTAGGCAAACACCTTCCACTCGCAGATGCACGAGGCAGAAAGATGGCCTTACGATATACAGTGCGTCAACTTTGTTTAGGCTTTCCTATTCAGCTGCTTTCTATGGGCTTTTCCTCTACCCAGACACTGCTTCTCCGGGATTGCCGCGCAGCTACGAGGCGGTCCTCACCTCTGAACCTCCCGGATCTGCCTTGCTGTAAAGTTGTGTGTTCTGAGATGATGGGTAAATAGTTGTATCAAAACTGGATTCTGATCAGCAGGCGTTAAGCACTCGGGACATCCTCTCTCATCTGATAGCACACAACCAACTTTGCGGAGCTGACTGAAAAATATTTCTTCCAGTCTTTTCCCTCATATATGGTATGTTCTAAACAAAAGGTCTGTTTGGTACTATGTAGATTTTTGAGGCTTACTTTAACTGTAGCTAATACAAATGATATAGTCTTGTAAACTTTGATTCTTTTTAAGGGTTATTCCTACCCTTTGGTACGGTAGGAATAGGATCAGTTCTCTTTGGCCCTTTATAAAGACATATACCCAAGAGAACACATAGTAATGTTATCAGCCAGACCAAGAATATGAAGATCTGGTTTGATGTCCTTCTGTTAGAAAGTAATATGGGCATGAATTGTTATTGTCCATCTGTCTTGGAGTCCTCAGTGCTCAGATTATCTCATAGTGATTTTGAACATAGTCATGGATTAAAAACTGATAGTTTTATTGCAGCTTTTTAAGTTGCAATATTCAGCATATTAAGTTTTCTTTAAAGGCCAAGGTCTTTCCAGGGTAGACCTGTTTCCTTTTTTTTTTTTTTAATTTTTTTTTTTCATTTCATCATTTGATGAACCTTGAGGCTGCTCAGCTATTTATAACATCTTTATTTCATATTTAGTTTTTGTTAGGTATTCTTATCTTGAGTACTGTGTGTAGCTCCTGCTGAACTGAAAAAGTGAATAAAAATAGGCAGATGTAATTTGCTTATTCAGGCAGACAGCAGGTTAGTGAGTAAAGCAATGTTGGCATCAGACAGTACTCAAGTGTAATGACTCAGTGTTAATTTAAAACCATATTTAGAGAGTGGTCAGATTACAATGTGTCTAAATAAATTGGCCTGGAAGACCATATTACTTTTGCTGTGCTTTTCCAAAAAGTGGTTCACCCTGGAACCTGGTAGAAGGGCAGTCTACGGCTATACCCCATCTAGGGTGGTTCCCTGGTAAAAAGTGTCTGTTAGTTTGTCATGACAAGGACTACGTGCTCTTTTTTTTAAGTCTGTTTATTAAATTTATAATCCTAGGTTCATTTTGAAAAGTCTGTTTAGGTCTCACATAAACAAGTTAGAAGAAATACAGCTGGAGACTTCCCTTTATGATAACCCTACTTAGTATCGCTGCTTCTTACTTCAGTCTATCACTTGCATTCATTTCCGCTACAGTGACCAATCTCCTTAGTTCATCATCTCATAAATCAAAAATTTTAAACTTTTTTATATATTTCAACACCAAATATCCAGGGTTCTTTTACAAATGGTAATCCTGGATGCCACTGAATACTTTGATCTTGGGTTTACGCTCAAAATACAGAATTTCAAAATACAGACTTCAGAGAAAGGTCTGACTGGCTAGGAAAAGGTGTACTTTAAATACAGAATGTGGTTGTTTTAAGTCACAGTATTTTTGAGAAGGACTACAGGAGCCCTCTGTAGATGTCTTTATAATGAACTTCCACATTAATTTTAAGAAATCAGTATGATGTGCTGCTTGCAGATTATAATGTAATTCTGTAATACAAATTAGATCAGCTTTGAATGTCTTTGAAATGTAGTGTGTTAAAAATGGTATGTACAGGTTAAAAGATACAGATTCTGAACACCGGGATTTACATGAAATTATCACACATGCTTTGATAGAGTCCTAGACTGATTCAAAAGAGCAAGTTTCATATGAAGCTGTCTCATTTTCTTTGATAGTCACCTTGATCTTTATGCAGTCATCTATTAATTATATTACAGATAAGGTAAATAAAAGTGTTGAAATATTGAGATCACAGCCTCCTTTTTTCTTGTGAAGACTAAAGGTATGCCTCTATGAAGTCAGTGAGCAATGGGGGATGATGAAGTTATTCTTTAGCTGTCAGACTATTTATTTTGACACGTGACTGAAAGATCTAGAGTTCAATAGCTAAGAGCAAAACTGAAAAGGTAAAATTTACATGTGATCTAGACCAAAGGTGCTGTAAGACAGTCTACAGATTTTCCAGGGCCAGTGTATTGGATAATATTATGAAGGTTTTCCTGGTGGAATTATATTTCATTTAGTTCTCAAAAGATTGCGCTGTAAGCCCAGTCCTGCAAAGTGCTGATCACACCATACAACTGCCATTAACATCACTGTGCATTCAAGCTCGCATCCTCTTAGGTCTGGCCTCTTCGATTTCCTCACACAAGCAGCATGGAAGCTTTACCCCTGTTAGTTCTAGAGGAGCCCATCATGGTTATTACAGACTAAACATTGGAAATTTGCTTATTTTATCAGCATTCAGGATTTAGCACTGTGGGTTTTGAATGTAGCAATTTTTCAACTATTTTTTTAAAGGCAGCAGCATTTAGCTTATAAGGTACAGTGTCACAGTTACACAGCTGTAGATGCAGAGTACTCTGTCTCAAGAAATTGGCTTATCTGCTTACTCTTTAATTCAGAACTTTCCAAAAGCAAAGCCCTTTGCTTTCAGTAGGCCTAAATAGAAAAGTCTAGCTATAAGAGGTATTTATCTCTGTAGTGACGGGATTTTCAGCAGAACTAAATGCGTTTGCTCACTTCAATATTTAATTTCAGTGTTCTGCCCTCTGTAGAGACAGATAACAGTACCTGCCACAAAAAAAAAAAAAAAAAAAAAAAGGCAATCAAATCATGGGTATATCTGCTAGAACAATAGCTTTATTTAAACAAACATACAAGTCCCTATACAATACTATCTCTCAGTGCAATAGGTTTAATTCAATTCATTGCCTATACAGACACTGGTGTTGTGAGAAGATGACCCCAGAAGTCTTCTTTCTTTTTTTTTTTTAATGTTTTTTTTTTCTTTAGGAGATATTCATATATATTTAAAATTGAATCTGATATCAACATTGCTTTATATAGCTCACTGTGAGATCATCAGAAGTTAACACCCATGTCTCCAATGAAGTGTTAAAAATGTGAACTAGCAATCAACTAATAAAAGACTTTAGATCCTAGTGTTCGTTAACAGTGTATTTCTCCTTTAAGGGATTCTTTTTCTAGTTATGTATGTTTCAGTCGTAGTCTTTAAAGAGTTTATTTTCCAAATGTGCATATCATTCCTACCACCATTGATGATATTTATGCTACAAATGTATGAAGAGGGAAAACAGTCTTTATGCTTTTAAAAGTAGTTTATATAAATATTGCAATAATAAAACTATTCAGAACCCTGTCCAGTATTTTTCTGTACTAAAGTTCTTTTGTAAACTCACTTTGTAGTCAAGACAGATGAGTTTTTAGTAAGTTTATTTTTCTCAAACCAAGGAATGCAATTAGGTGACTTTTATCTAAAACATAAATCTGCTGACTTGCAGTTAAAGTTCTGGAAAATGAGGAACTAGGCAATGGTTACAGCAAGAAATGCCTAGACTGCAATTGTATAGGTGCTTATTCCTAATTTTGTGTTTTGCTCTATAGAGTCATTATATGGAAAAAATGTGTAAAGCGTACAGTGGCTATATGCAATCAGAAGAGAGCATTGAAAATTAATGAGAAGAAAGATAGACTCAAATCCCCTACAGGAAAATATATAGAATGCTATAAAAACATTATTCTTATAGGATGACCAGGTAGTATCCTCAGCTAGAGAGATTTTCATCAAAGCCAATATGATGATTTGTATGTTAAGATCATCTTCGGTACAAGACAAACAGTGGTAACATCTATGCTTGAAAAAAAAGTATTATAACATAGCAATGTACTGATATAAAGAAGGGAAATCATTAGATAAGTATGTATGTTTTGTATAGAACAGAACTGGAGTGTTGCCAACAAATGATGAACAGCTTGGTTTGTGAGAAAGTAGCTTCAGCAGGTTTTCTTTCATAAGCTCAATTTACTGTAAAATACATCTTCTAGTGGGTATGAATGTGCATTGCTGTTCTGGTCTTTGGGTGATTTCTGTAAAATTGTCAAAACTGAAAAGTGATGTGGGCTCATAAGTCATGTGCATGCTTGACATCTTTAAAAATTACACCCTGAACTACATATCAGACCACAGAATATATGATTATATGGACAGATAAAAAATATCCAGGAGAAAAGGAAGGAGAAGGGGAGAGGGGGAAGAAAAAAAGAAAAAAAATTAAAAAACACTGAAAACCAATTGCCATAAATACCAGAGTATGCCAATAGAAATACTTTAATTTTCAGACACTTTGCTGTAGTAGGAAAGTAACACATTCTGTCTTTTTCTTGAGTATGTCTATTGAACAATTCTTTAAATCATTAATTTCTTTTCTCTTTCCCTCCAGATTAATTCACATAAATATTAATTCATATATACATCTCACCTGTTGTTTAGGTGCTTGGGGTTTTTTTGTTGTTGCTGTTGTTTAGGTTTAAATTCTGGTTTTTTAATTGTTAAAAAAAAAAAAAAAAAGTCATTCACTGAAACATCAAATTCAGATGCAAAGACTTTCCAGATTATCTCCAAATGGTTCTGGATTGTCTGACATAGACCAACATCTCACACTCAAATGGCCATGATATGGTCTAATAAAAACACAATCCACAAACCAGCTAGGGACACCAGAGTTGTAGCCACAAATATCTTCTGATGTTTTAAACTGATCCCTGCCCTGCCCTCCCCGCAGCTGTGAGAGCTGGAACTGGCATGCTATCTGTTGATGTGTACAGACACAAAACTTGTGATAACACCATGCAAGTCTTTAGAGAGGGGCTGACATCAGATGACCTCTTCCAGGTGACAAAATAATTTTCAAGGAGAACGTGGGCCTTTGAGGGCAAGTAGCGGATGAGCAGGAGGGTTGGGGTTTTTTTCTGGTTCATAATTTTTTTACCTCAGTACCTCTTTTCCAACTTTTCTAACCACTTCTTTTGTCTCCTAAGGCCTATATTGAATAATAAACAAAATCCACTGATTTTGTTTGGATTGACTGTGGCTGAGCCCTTAGAAGTAGAATACCAAAGTATTTGTTAGCTTTTATACAGAGTTTTTATCGTTAGTATAATTTTCTTTCAATATGTGTAGTTTCTATTTTAAATGTAGGTCTATCACACATGACTGTATTACAGAACATATATTTAAAGATAAGCTAACAGCTACGTTTTTCCACTGGATTAAAAACTGTGTGCCTTTGTTTGAAAATCAGAAGAGGTGTTTTCTTGTAGGAAATAGCTATATCCACAAGATTAAAAGACACAGCAAGATACAATATCTAAGATCAGTTGGGGAATTCTGAGACAATGTTGTATTGATAAATTATTAGAAGACCTTGACTTATCATACGGTTTGAAAGGTCACTCACCTTATGATAACAAAGGCTGACACTTCAGACCCCAGCTTCCTCTTCCAGATACTAAGCGTCTGAGAAAACCCAGCAGTGTAGCACACCAGCGACCACTCAACAGATGTCTGTAACTGGTGTCCTCAGATCAAGCTTCATTTACCCTATTTCAAAGCTATAGTGTTTGTATTTACCTATGGTGCGCACCATTTCTGTGCATGATTTTCAAATAAAAGTAAGCTTCAAAAGGAAGTTAAATCCATCTCGCAATGCATATATGTCTGTATTGCACAAATAAGACAGGAAACCATCAGTCATACCACTTTTTCTGCTATATCTACAGAATAACCATTTAACAAAACAAGTAATGTTTTTTCAGCAAGTACAGGTACATTTAGGGCTCATTAGAAGGCAGAAATAATACACAGAACCATCCATAACAATTATGCCATTTTTACAGTATTTCATTCTTGTCCTAATTTTCCTGCAAGCTAGTCACGGGATGCCCCTGCAAATCTCATTGATGTACTAGCATAAGACATTCTGAAAGTTTGTCTTTCTCTAAAAATACACTTGAACTAACTGAACTTCCTGATCTACTTCTCTCCCCAAAATAAACAAAGAGTGAGATCTGTTTATGTTTGAGAAGGAGCTGCTGTGAATATCCTTTAAGTGCTTTTGTAGAAGTGCATTTAACTGCACCTATGATTCCAAGTTTTGTATTATGCAATATACCCAATATGAAAACTCCAAAGGATTTAACTGGAACATAAAAAAGAGCAATATCCTTAATCTGGTATGTTAGGATTTAGTAATCATATTTAATATTTTAAAATTTATGAAAATCATGAATTACAATAGATTATTTTGGAAAAGGTCCCATGTTATTTGTTCCCTAATAGTCCCAAGGACATTATATTTTTTTCCAAAAGAAATATAAATCTTATTAAAAAAACTTGAGAAAGTTGGTGTGTATGTGTCTAGTGAGGGGTTACTTTCCTTTTCATCTTTTTTCCATCTAAATCCTGATTTCTTTGCCTTTGTCAGCTTAAATTAGGCTTTTAATGTTATTTTAATGTTTTGTATTTAATATGTACTGAAAACGGTCTGGGCCTAATGTTAGCACAGCTGTGAAATTTGATTTTTTATCCTCTTTGCTAAAAGACTTGGGGGAGTATAAAGATTTTTATAACAATGCTTCCTAAGGAGGTAAAAATAATCAATATAATACCACTTTAAAAAACGTAGATAATTTGCACAGTACTCCTGACTGTAACAGTGATTAAATAAACACTAGGTAGGGTCACCTGCTGCTTGTAAGCTGGTAAGTATAACTTAGCCATTACCATCCACCCATGCTTTTCATGTATCACATTCTGGCACTGTGACAACAGCTCCAACGCATTTCATAGAGTCATACGATAATTTAGTAGAAAGAACCTCTGGAGGTGATCTGGTCCAAGAAGGCCAACTGAAATCAGGTTGCTCAGGTATGTGTCCAGCTGAGTTTTGGATATCTCCACAAACAGAAAATTAAAAAAAAAATCCCTGCATGTTTGAAAACCCTTCTGGAGAAAAGTTTATTCATAATATCTAAAAGTTGCATCTTCTATCCATCATCATTTATCCTGTCATTGTGCAGCTCTAAGTAACGACTGGATCTGTTTTTATACGTGCTTCAGGGTAGATGAAGACAACAGTAAGATCTCCCTTTCACATTCTCTTCTTACTGTTGACCAAAGAAAGATCTCAACCTCCTTGCAGGTGTCCTGTGCTCCAGCCACTGCTCATCCCAGTGGCCCTTTGATGGGCTCCCTCCAGCATGTCACTGCTTGACTAACTGAGGAGCACAAAATGGGCTACTCCAGATGCCTCCCCTCCTCAGCACTGAGCAGAGGGCAACAAACACTCTCCTTCACCTGGACCTCCCCAAGTTGGCTCACCAATACCCTTTTTCTGGAAATTATGTTCAGTTTTCTTTAGAAATGTTTTGGTTGCAGCAAAGAGTTGGCCGCAGCTGGAAGTATGCTGCCTGCTCCTGAATGGGACAGAAATGACCAAGTGGATGCATGCAGGGGCTGTGTTATTGTGTGACTGCATTGACTTCTCTCCAGCTTCTCTTTCTCCCATGCTCCTAACTGTAAAAGTGGTCTTGCTTGGCCTAGACAAGACAGGGACTCTGAGTTCTCAGCTTCTCCAGGATGCTGGCTACCTCTTCTTAACTTCCTTTGGAAACATAAGCCTTCAGACTGGAAAAAGCCACCTGCTATCTCATGGCAGAGACTAAGGAGAACCCTGGAGTGTTAGCCCATGGCCTGGTTGCTCCTTGCCATCTGCACTCTTTTCAGCTTTCCACGGACCACCTGATGCACAATCCATGTTCAGGGCACCCTTCTGCCTTTGCCAGTGCTCCCCGACTCTTCCACAACCTATACCCAAGCTTTTACATCCTACATTGTTCTCTCTGAGGGCCTGATCACAGTCTGCTCTCTCCAGAAGCAGCCTCTGGGCAGTATGGGGAAGCACCCGATCACTATATGTTACTTTCCACCCTCAGGTCATGTTTGACTGGTACCACCTTATTTTGGTCAGAAGCTCCCCTGGATCTGTGTCACCCAATGGTGATGGGGACAGGCATTGAGGGGACTGGAAACCCATATCTGCTGAAGCCAAAGGAATTTTGCAATATTGCAAAGAAAGCCAGTTCATCTTCACCCAACTTCTTCCTCAGTTGATATAGAAGAGATCCCTCTTCTTCACTTCACAGAAGTCAGAAGCACTGCAGGTCACAAAAGCAAGTGTTATATGAATGGTATTTTTGATCACCAGGAGACCAGCAAGGCTGACGCCCGCTTCCTGCCTTCAGGACAGCTCACTATCCTGCATCCCAGCTACTCCCTGGCAGGTGTCTAAGACACCTTGCACTACTTCCAGGCACTGGGCCCAGGCTAAGCAAGGTTCTGGACTACAGATGCTTTTTCAGTGCCTGCAGAAGACTGGGAGCAACTAATTTGGCCCTTCTGCAGGAAGTTTATTGCTTCTTTCTGGAGGGAATCTCAGCCAGGACCATGTACATAGGCAGTGACTGCACCTCCCATTGGTCCCTCACCTTGATCTCCAGTGGACTTGGGCCCCCAGTGACCTGGCAGATAAAAACTGGTTTATTCCACGTGTTCACCCATGTGCTCATTTCTTGCCCTGCCTCTCCATATAATTCCTCCTCTAGGCTTTCTTCCTTCAGTTAATCCAGGCAGAAAGGTTGGAAACAGTTTTCCAATTTTCCAGGAAGGAGTGGGTGTCTACTCCTGCATCCCAGGGGGTCTCTCACACTCCTGGTGCAGTTGGTGTGCCCACTTCTCATCAGGCCTTTGTTTGAAAGATTTGGTTGATGGGGCAGGCTTTTGCCAACCGGGGCTCTGGGGAAATATTCTTCCTTCAAAAAGTCAACGTAAAGTCCTTCATGCTCCAGTCAAAGAGCTGGCAGCAACACCCCTTTTCCTCTTTACACTCCTGACTGCTCCAAGGCCCCTCAATGACCACAGGGTTGACTCGAGGGGCCAGTCATGTGGGCAGACTTCTTTTAAGGGCTAGGGTACAACAGGTTACCCATTATGAGCTGTCAGGTGGCTGGTGAGAGCAGGCAGCTATGGGAAGATACTGTACCTCTATTTCCTGGCTCCAGGATTTGAAGTCCTCCATAGAAGCCACCTACTGGGTGGCTTCTCCAGGAATGTCTGGAAGGCTCTCAGTATGCCAAGATAATTTTCATCCCAGTTCAGTGGGAAAGCTTGCACATGCATTTCTTGCTCATCATTCTCTCACACTTGATGAGTTTACAAAGACAAGGTTTACTTGTCAGTAAAGATAAGTTTCTTGTTAGCATTTAGAATTAATCAGAAAGAGCACTTGTTTCACATGTATTCCAAGATCTTTGGGTGAGGGTGAAAATATGACACTGAAGTAAAATATGTTTTACTACAATATTTTCAATTATTCTACTTTTAATTTTTATCACCTTCATTTTTTAATTTATTAGTGTCTATTCAGTATGTTTATTCTCAATAAGACAAATATTGATCACTCCTGATCAAGACTTCTGTCATTTTCTACAGGTAATTTATAAAACTCTCAACATAACACAAGATCAAAATTAAAAGCCATTTTTCTTATATTACAGGGTACTCTGTTTAACTAGTAATAGTACTTAAATCAATAATCTCCAAGATGTAATCTGGCATCTAAAATATTTTATATCAATGGCAGAAACTTACTGAAAATAAT
This sequence comes from Tyto alba, assembly GCF_018691265.1. Taxonomy (NCBI): domain Eukaryota; kingdom Metazoa; phylum Chordata; class Aves; order Strigiformes; family Tytonidae; genus Tyto; species Tyto alba. The sequence continues at coordinate 25,112,166 of NW_024881301.1, forward strand.
ATTAGTCTGTTCCATGTACAATGATAGGTAGTAATGGAAGTTAATCCTAATGAATTGAAATAAATGTAAATATTTTCTAAACTGGCAAGCCACACTGTTTTCTTAACCACTTAAAAGCAGTTATCTACCAAGATCTGGACTTAAAAAAAGATAACTTCACAGAAATGTGTTTAAAATTATGTAAAGGAGTGTAAAACTGTAGTTTCCATCATTACTAAGAAGCAGAAGCTTGAAAAATCACTTTCATAAAAACACACAATGAAACACTGATATTATGTCACAATAGCAATAGTAGAAATATACTAATACCTTAATTACTATAATTGTACTTTAACTGATAGCCATAGAAGTTAAATAAGAGGATTCAAAGAGAGTTTAAATAAGAGGGTATTACCATAACTTTTGGCAAATGAAACTGTCATTCTATTATCAGACCTTTTAGGTAGTGTAAGCAGGTGGTTGTCAGTAGCACTCCAGCTTGTTTTTTCATATAATTAAGATATATTTTTTACTAAAACCACCTTGTCTAAGCTTATATCAACAAGAAGCTCTTCTATCTTAGTAGAAAACCAAGGTATTACCTGTCTACATCAAATTAGATACATGTCAGATATTTGACTAGTAACACTGTTGAATATGCTGCAGCTAGCAACTAGTATTGTTTAGATATGATTTTTATATTCACTGGTTTTGTTTCTATAGAAAAAAAGATCTCTGTATATATGTGAGCTATCCACTGGTATGTAAATCAGATGAAAAAAAAAAATGTTAAAACTTTGTACATTATGTATTTGGTGTACTTGAGAAAAAAAAATTGAAAATATTTTGGTCCATTGTTTTTAACAAATTTTATCTGAGGAACAAAAAATAGCTATTCTTGGAAGTGCTTTCTTCTGTGAGCCATGGATTTTTATGACTGTCTGTGAAGATGCATGGAAAATGAAGTGAAGGGAAGGAAGAACAGGAGGGACAACATAAAAAGTTGCCAAAAAGACACAGTAAAAGACCTGACAAGAAGACCAGATTTAATTCAAGAAGGAACAAGGACTCAATTAAAGTGTTACAATGCATTTTTCACTCTCAAAGGATTCTCACAGCTCTTTAAAATTATTCCAGCTGATACTACAGTGATTGTGGAGGTAGTAGGCTTACCAAATGGTGTACCATTAACAAAATCAAAATATGCATAGCCTTTGTTCATTGCAATCAGTTCTTACTCTTAAGAAAACGTTAACTCAAATGCTAGACTTATTCCTTCTCTGCTTTGAAAAGCAGTAAGGATTGCCAGATTCCACCTAAGGAACCTCTTACAAGGCCAAAAGAGATATATGCTTAATATTGCATTGGAATGACTGGAATCACATGCTCAGAAATCTCCAAATGGTCCCACCACAATTTTAAAACCAGGGAACTACCTTCTTCCCTATTTAGGCAACTGCTGTAAACCCCCATTTTTAACAGCATTGAGCATACAAAAGGTCTTTAAAAGGATACTGAAATATGCTTGCAGAAACATTTTCCCTCCATTTAAACATCTTGAATGTAAGGGGGAGAGGTCTGTAGTTTATCCCCTCAACAAAACCAAGCAATCTTTAATGTTAGGGACATAGCTAGAAAGTAATAGTCACAAATTATCGAACACATTTATGTGATGTTGCCATCAACATCTATTTATCCAGATATATATTGTCAAGATAAAAATTTAGGGGAGGTAAAACTTCAGGCTTTCATAGGCTTGTGAATCAATGTTTGAAACCCTCTGGGTTAAAAATGTATGGAGTGTGAGTGCACTATCCAGTTTTACCCAGATGAGACTTCATTGATTTCTGGCATGAAAGTAGGGCATTGTAGTGATAAATAAGACCTTTGCATTTCCTATAGGTCTAACACGATGTTTTCTAAGGCAACTTAAGCAGAAAACAAAAACAAACAAGCAACAAACCCAATGCTCCCCCCCCCAAAAAAAAAAAAATACCCAAACTCCTAAAACCAGCAAAGGTTTTGCAAAAAAAAAAAAAAAAAAAAATTATTCCATACTACGTACTGATTTTAAAATGTATCTCTTGAACACATCATGAAAGTGGAAAAGAAATAAAAGTTGTACTTATTTTGTAGTGACCCGAATTTAGCATCAGATGTTAAAATCAAGACATGAAATTTTGGTAGAGAGATAAAAGTCAGAACAGAGGCCTGACCACATGCCGGATGATATTAGTGGCAGATGTGATCGTCAGAAGTGTGATGGCATTTCCTCTGAATAGGCGAATGTACTCTTCAAACTTTGATGTTAACATGATTAGCAATGAAAGTATGCTTTGTTCCTTTGCCTTCACATGGTCTCAATATTGGCAGTTATCGTTTACTTGTATTTTTAAATCAAATATTATCCTGCCCTGTATTCATGTGCAGATGCTTTGCACAATGCTGCTTTTTCTGTTGGACCTAAAAGAAAACTGTGAACCAGTGTACTGAACAGGGGCTAAATATATATATATATTTTTTTTTTCCTTTTACTTGGTCCAAGCACTTGAGTTTTCTAGTTTTATACTGGAAATCCCAGTACCATGCTTTCCACTTCATCCCTATTACTTTGTCTATTGCCCACAGCCAGCCATTAATTGACTGCAAACACAACTTTATTGCAAAATGACTGCAGCTTTATTAAGCAACAGGATATACAGGCAATAACATAATCAATATAACATTAATATATCACATAATTAAGTAAGATTCTTACAAGCTCTGCCTGTAGCCTGAAATATATAGAACATCGTTGTGACTAGTGATAGCAGTTGTCCAAAAAAAGATACAAATCTTCATTTCTAAAGTGGGAAAATACATATCCTCTCTCAACTGAAGGAAAAATGTCCTGTTTATCCCACACACATCCTCATCAGTTACTGAAAAATTCCCACTCATCCATCTTAATATATATCAGTTGTGTAAGAAAGTTACTATAATGAAAGTTAGAATAGCAAAGTATGTTCTGAGAATGTACTGGGATTGACTTACTCAAACGCCTTTGAGTACACCTGGAAGTCAGTGATGCTTCCTGTATTTGACATGCTACTTGCATGAGTAAAGATGGTAGACCAAACAAAATAGAAAAAATGTTAAGTCTTGAACATTAGAATACCACTGAATGTCTTTCAGCTGCTGTAATAAATCTGGGTGTACTTATGAAGTTCTGTGAACCTAAAATAGAGTTTACTATTTCCATGAACTCTATCTGTATGTGAATGAATGACACTTGAGATGACAGAATCTGTTCAAATTGTATCTCCGGGAGTGGAAATGCTCTTGAACACATAATTTTCCAAAAACCTGCACAAATAGTCTCTGAAGTTCTTCTGTGCCCCCTTTTCTAGCCAAAATATTAATTATCCTTACTACAGTGGAGACATGTTAACCTGGAAAGCCATGTCTGCACTGCCCTGTTGGAATTTGGTTCTGTTGGCAGCCCTGAGGTCAAATTCCCTTACTGCTTCCATCTACTTTTGAAATGTTCTCTGGGGCATAGCAGGCATGTTGTCACTTGAACAGGGAAATGTGTGGGAGAGAACCATGAAAGTGTCCAACACCTCCAGCATATACCCCCATACAGCCTCAACACCTGAGCTTTGTAGCACCTCTCCTGAAGAACCTAAGCCTACCCAGCCCTCTCTCACAAGACTTTGTAACATAAGATCATGAGGTCTTCATGCCATGACCCTGTATCTCCTGTCTGCACACAGAATGTATCTCTTCAAAAACACATGGCACACATAGGCCTCTTATTTCTAAGTATGGCACCCAAGCAAATAACAGTGTGCTACCTCTGAGAAAACATCAGGAGACAATCTGGACAGAGTTAGTTTAGGAGTATGGTCTGAGAAAGTCAGATGCAACAATTCTGATTCTACAGAGAGCATTAACAATTTGGACCAAGTCAACTTAATGCAGAGAGGAAAGCAGTAACACATTAAGGAAGAAAAGCTGATGGAGCTTTACAAGCCAAAGGCAGTAACTCTGCTTGGAAGGGGGCTACATATAAGAAGGTCCGTCATAAAAAACTACTGTGCAGCTCATTCTATTCTTGGAATGGAAGATGGGAAGACAGATCTCCAAACTAGTAACTCAAAACATGAAGGAGAAAAACGGGACAGAAGATGGTATCTCCTAAAGAAGGATACTTACAGAGAGACAGCAAAACATCTGCCATGCACACAAGCCTATGAGTGAACTCTTCCTACCATTTGCTTTGTAGGGACTTCCTAACAAGCAAGGCAACCCCTTCAACTTGTTTGGAATCACTGCCTGGGGGCAGCGAGAATTATCGCAAAAACATTCACTGCCCAGCACCATGCCTCCAGGCTGGCAACCTCTTCCCTCATGCACCTAGAAGTTTTCTTCCTCCACATATCAGTGAGCACTACCCACAAGCCAGGGTTCAGTTTTTCTCTCACGCTGTGTAGGATACAGTTCTGCTATACTTACAGTCATCTGAAAAATCCATACTGGAATATATTCAGCCTATCTTTCTACAGCAGATGAGGGGGAGCAATTGACTTGTGCTGATTCCCTGCTCCACAAGTTCCATTTCAGAACTTTCCAAGCAAATTCCTCAACATCTCTAGGAAGTAAGACAACTAAATCTTTAAGGGAGATTTACAGTAGAAAATCCCAAGACAGCATTCATTCTACAGGAGAGGAGGCAGAGGGAAGGATGGAGATGACTTTCAGACCAGACTTCACACAATTTCCCCATCACTCAGAGGGACTCTTGATTTACACACAACACACTTACATAACTAGTCCTATCCCTGCTGCCTGAATATGAGGATGAACATGGACGTAAGCCCAGAATTCCCTCTGGCAGAGAACTGTGTATTATCAAACACAACAAAAAATAACCAGATCAAGAGCTGTGTCCCAGGAGAATTTCAGAATCTTATCCACTCTGGACACTTTCTTATGAATAACTGGGCAAACAGCCCAAAGCCTGATCTGGTTAGAATTGCACATCAGGTTTATACATTTGACAACAATAAAATATTTTTGTACTTTCCAACATGTGTTTGTTCTCTGGGCTTGAGGTCCTTTGGGACTGCCCTTAGCTCTACTGCTGTTCCCTGTCTTCCCTATGAGATCTGCATGCACATGCTCTGATCCTGGGAGATGAGAACCTCTGCACATTCAGGCATGGACTAATGGTCTGTTACAGAAGACCTGGGAATCTCAAATCTCATTCCAATGAAAGGTTTGAAAGAGATGACTGTCAAGTGTAAAAGAAATTCTCTCCGGGATCAGGGATATGAGAGATTGTACTTCATCTGACTAGGAGGTGCACAGACAGCACTTTTCTGCCATTCTTTGAAACTGATGTAAGGAGCAGCTGCTGTCAGGAAAAACAGCAGTGTTCTTGTATTCTTCTGCTTGGATCAAGACTAGCAGAAGACTGGCCAGGATGACAGGTTGTGATGTTTGTAGTGATGGTTTGGGAGCAGCATCCCATTGCTCACCCTCTCTGAAAAGTTCAGTAAAATTACATTCGTGTATCCTCAATAGTGACTTGTGGGGTATGTCTTCTGACGTAAAGGGATGATGGAGACTGCTACTCAGTGTGGAAGAGTTTTATTTTTTTTTTCCTTGTAGTTTCACAAGAAGTTTAAAAGTGTCATTTTTTCAAGTAAGAGAGGAGGATAATTTTTTCAATTTGGAAAGGAGAGTAGAGGCAGGCAGACACAGAGGTCTGGTATAGAGGACAGAACGGTCAGGCTGTCTGCTGACAGCAGCCTGTTCTTACAGCAACCAAGGGAAAGCCTCCTACCTGCTGAGCGGATACAGAGGAGAAACAAAGAGAATATTATTTGAAAGGGAGGATGAAGAAAGAAAGAACTGAAGTAAGTCTTGAGGCCAGGAAAAGGCCCTGAGAAAAGGTGAGGAAGATGGCCAACGAACACTTACACAAATGGCCTTTAGTCACAGCCCTTCCCTTCCAGAAACAACTGACTGAAGCCACATTCATGATCAATGAGCCCAAAACTATAAGTGCTTATTGTCAGGAAAGACTGAGCAGATTGTGGCTCCAAAGAAAAGAGCCACTTGTCAGTGATGCAAGTGAGAACCCTTGCATTTTATATTGGTGATTGTACCCAAGACCCAAAAGACCTGTACTGTGAGCATGGATATCATGTACTATCAAAGTGTGTTTTCCACAGAGATGTGACAAAACTGAATCGTTTTCTCAAAACTGAAAAGGCTATCAATAGTCTCAAGTACTATAAGCCAAATGCTACTTTTTTTGAAAAAAAAAAAAAAAAAAAAAAGGTGGCAAAACCAATAAACCAATAGTCTAGTGAGATCAAGAACATGCACACACCACTTACACTGCAAAAGCAATCAAGAGGGACAAGTTTGCTGGTGAGAACAGCACTTCTGCTAAGCTTCTCTGATCATCCACATACCTTGCATAAATTGATAAGGGAGGGCCTACAAACACTGTAGGACTTATCCTGCCTAAGAAAGCCATGGTTTTGGGCATTTCAAGGGGCCCAGCAACTCAGCTTTCATGATCCTTCTGGGAGCATCCTCCTACCCAGATAGCAGCCATACAAAATGTAAGGCAAGATCAGACTTCGTTAGCTTCCTGGCAGATTTACCACAGATTACCAGAAGTATACAAATTTCCTGTGTTCACAGTAAATCATCTCCTCTTACCTCTTGTCCACATGTAATCACTTAGACTCACAGAGCGGCCCTTATGAGCAAGGCCTGGGGGAATAACTTCTTCACTCTCTAACGTACACATGCACACACATATACAATAGTAGGTCATATAAATTTTAAAAAAGTAGTTGGTGACATTAATTGGTTTCCGCTTCCTCCTCTGTTCTACCGCTTTCATTTCTTGTAAAGTTAGTAAGAAGATCACTACAGAGAAAATGGAACTTGAGAAGGAATTTATATGTTCCCTCAAGTTATTTCTCTCCAAAGGGAGATGCTGAATTAAAGCATCACTATCCCTTAAGGTTCCAGAAAGTAAGCCACAGGAGACACACAGGTTGCAAACCTCCACATCCCATTCCCCTCAAAAGATATTAATCTCTTCCGTCAGCACGCTACTCTCTATTTTAATTCTACCAGAGGCACCATCACCACTACTCTCTCATTGTATCCCACTCTCTTTTTTCAAAATTACAACCTGTTTTGTTCTCTTTTGTTCTTAAAAACTCCTTCTAGTACAACTTTGTGCTCTGTGGTATTTATCAGTATTATTTAATTCATATTCTCAAACAGATTCCAAACTGCTGACGTTCAGAACAGCAGTGAAGTATTTTTGCTATATCCATGTTTGCAAGGCTCCTGCTCCCTCACACAACCTAAACCATACCTGTCTCAGATGAAGTATCCATTTTCCCTTTTCCTCTCTGTGTATAGGAGAACCACATATATGGATATATTTATCATAATCTCAGTTTGCAAAACAGTATTTTTTCATGGTTTAACATCTCTTTTAAAACTAATTTTCCAATTTTCTTAATTATCTTATTTTACATATAGTTTTGCACATGAAGTTGTAAATTATTTATCCTTGTATGCAAAAACTTGAAGGATTTCCTTGGTGGTTTTAGAAATTGGTTCATGAAAAAAACTGTTGATAAAGCAATTTTCCCAAATATTGTGTCATTTTGTAGGTTAGATTGTTTCTCTAAATACACAACATATTTTCCAAACCAAACAGACGAAGAGTAGGTTCCTTAATCAATTTTTAAAACTCTGAAATACATGGAGTAATTTTAAAACTTCTTTAAAGTTAAAAAAAAAAAACAACCAACCAAACAAACAAAAAAAAGAAACCCAACATCGATCTTAAGGCCTTCCTTTACAATTGCAACCCTTTCTAGGGCAAGCTGCTCTGATGACTCCAGCGAAAAGAAGCATAATTTTAAATACCAGTTTTCTTTCACTCACATAACTAAGTATGGATTTCGGTGTGTAAATTCAGATATGAGGGTCAAAATGTTTCCAGTGACGACATGGGAGTTGGTGACACTGTGGTGAATATGAGGCTGTGGATGCAGTTTAATGGCACCAGTTCTAGCTCCGTCACTCACCCACAGTCACTGCAAACCTTTGAAACATCCCATTACACCTGAGTCTCTGTCAAGCGACAACCCTAATTCTCAGGCTCGGGTTCTCATTTCTGCCATAAACAAAGTAGGTACCTCAGGGAAACCACTTCTCTACCTCTGTGCCTCTGTCCTCTGCGGGTCTCACAGAGGCAGTGTTTCTTTGTTACATTCGGTGCAGGTCTCATCTAGTACAATTTCACCTGTGCTAGGACTGGGGCTTTCTTCTATGTTATACAGAGCCATTTTTAAAAGGATTTCAGGTACTGCTATTGCAAGGCACAGAAAAACAATAACCACTTCCCATGGGACTGTGAGTCTGAGCTGTTTGCTCTTTGATAGCCAAAAAAAAGGGTAAAATGCATATATTTGAGCAAAGTGTTACCATTGTAGTAGAACCAAATGCTGATGGATGAGAATGAAGAAAAAAAAAAAAAAAAAAAAAGAGGGAAAGAAAAAAAACCCAACTTATTTTAAAATCACTTTGTGATAAGTGATTTGTGATAAGTCTATGCAGCTTATCTTGCCCTTTGCTCTGAAACAGCTGGTGGAAGATCCTATGAAGTGTAGTGTGGTAAAACTGAACACTGATCTGATCTGTTTACATAACTTGCATGTTCCCACTGTTGCTTGCAGCTGACTATGGGTTTTCTTGAAATCAAGCTTAACAGATACATTTATTAAGGCCTGTGATTATTAAGGTCCTGTGTGTAAATTCAGTGGGACTGAATATAGAAATTTCACATGCCCGTGAATTTTTCATGTTACGTATACTTAGAAAATCTAATCTGGGAGGTTCATTACTAGAACAGTTTTATTACTTCTGCTACTGTATCGTTATCAGACAGGCAACATCCTGAATTTGGGTAAAGGAGATGCTTGTTGGTTTGTTGTTTTTTTTTTTTTCTTTTTTTTTTAATTTTGTAGCACCTAGAATTAATAGATGGAGGTGTCCCCTTCAGAGTCACACATGAAGAATGCAAATAGTTACTTCTAGCAAAATGCCACAGCTCCCACATCACATTATGTTATTCTAACCAGGTCCTTCACTCCTGTAACTGTTATGAGGTGAACTGTTAATATTCGATTATCAGTAGTGATGTCACCCGGCAAATGCAACTGTATCAGAGGGATCAGCCCAAAGTCAAAACCGAAGTTTACAACGATTGAGAAGCAAGAAATCAATATAAAGAATGAAAGGGCAGTGCTACAAGGCTCTGCAGTGGTGGGCTTGCTAACCCTAAACCCTTCCACCTGAATTTTAACAAGTAAATCAAAGCTCTCATATCTGGATCAAGGCACTTTCCAGCTTTGCTTCAGCGACAGGGGAATGGGCATTACCCAGAAGCTGCAGGGTGATGTTCGGAGGCGGCTAACAAACCACCAGCTCAGCTTTTCTTTTCCACAGGGCAAGCACTCTAAATGCTCCTCCTCCCCTTAACTTGCTGAAACTTGCAGCTGTGATTCACAACCTGACCAACAGTGATAGATAACAAACCACTGACCTTGAGGGCGGCTTTGTGTGTCAGCCTTCTTATTGCGTTGAGTCACCGCACTCCTCGTGTGTGTTATTTTAAGTAGCACATTTATCAGCCAGTACCAAACAGAGTATGTGGCCATGTGTATTTTATTAGTGGGTTTTAAGTATTTAAAAAAAAAAAAAAATCCACTTTATTCCAAAAACAGTTTGAAGGCTCTGACACACTTTAAAAATCTCCTTGTTTTCAGTTACAACATAAGGAATCTATATGGATGCTAATATGTTTGCATTTGTAGCTTTTTCCAGACTTTTTTTGTTTTTTTTTCTCCCAGCACACTGCAGTATAGCAATGTCAGATATATACCATTCCCCATAACAGGACACATCTGTGGTGAATCTGCACAGAAGCAATTAATTTCCTTGTGGTATTTTTACACTGGGGGTTTAATGCAAGTCCCCATTATACAAACAAAAAGCTCTAGACAGCTCCTGCTGCCTGATAAAAAAAAAAAAAAAAAATCAGATTGAGAAGGGCTGTTTGGCCTAGGACTGCTACAGGCAATGACTTGTAATGAGGCATCCCAACACTAATTATGAAGCTTATTAAAGAGAATTGTCTAAGTTGTACTAAAGTGCATGCTATAATCACGTTAAGGGAGACATGCATACTGAATTGGGGTCCTCCGGTTTCTTCCCTTAGAGAAGTGGACCCACTACTTAATGAAGCCAATTTGGGTCTCCATTTATAGCAGCAATATTACTGTGCTTGGCACACTGGTCAAGATGAATTTGATGGAGAGGCAGGTGAGAATCCCAGCAGCTTGGTGATAATTCACACATCATAGCCTTCACAACTAACTAACATCTGTGGGCAAGTGGGCCAAGAAACTGTCAAAAACCACACACTTCAAATCCAGGATTTTATTATTAAACTTCTCCCAAATCTTTACTAAGGTTGAAGAAGCAGTATTTCAGTGTACTGTTTCAGGAAAGGAGGAAAAAAAAAAAAAAAAAAGATTAATAAAGATGTTAGGAGGCTGAACTGCTGTGAGATTTGTTTAATTATTCCCCACAGTACTGCCCCAGCAATCTGCTGACATTTAGCCCCGACCTTGCAAATCCTCAGTAAATATTAATATATCAACTCAAACAGGGACCGTTGTTTTATTGGTTCACGGAGCTCAGAGAGATTCGCCACAGCAGTGAAAAATAATGTGCAGAACTGAGGAAGAACGGCTCCTTTGATATCACCTTCTGCTGCACACATGTGCTGGGAGCATCAACAAAATGGAAATTCTGTTACTTTGCCACAGCTGTAGAGTGACACTTCAGATGCTTTTGCTTCCCTTTGTACAGCCTGCTGGAATAATCCCAAAACCACAGTGGCAAGAGATTAGAAAACACACACACGCACGCGCGCGCAGATATACACACACACAGAGGAAAAGAGAGAGAGAGAGAGAGAGAGATCACATTTTATTATCTGACACAGTGGATATTTTAATAATGGTAAGCTCCCATCTTAAAACCTAATAAGCTTTGCCCAGAACAATGAGCACGCTAATAAGAGCCAAGGAGAGCTAAGCACAGTGTACTGGAATCTGTTTACTGTGGTGACTTTGCTGTTTGCCTCCGTGAGCGCCACATAAACTTCTTTTTTCTCCAAACAGTTGCCCCTATTGACGGCTTCCTAATGTATTTTATGTGCCTACCAGTCCTCACAAATCCTGACAAAATAGCCCCAATTTATTTTCTTCCTTTTATTTGCTTGCCTCAAATGTAAACGTACATTATTAAAATATCTTCTCATAACTCATACACTGCCATTACTAATAGACGTGTGTTTGATGTGGGTCAATACTGCATCCAAAATTCTTGGGTTTAGGGGAAAGGGCTGCTGTGCAACATTTGGCATTCAGATGTATTGAGCTGCAGAGTTAATGCGTGATTAATTTTATTCATAAAAATGTTAATCACTTCATTGTGAGATCTCTTTAACATTCTGTGCACCGAACACCTTTTAACTTCTTTTTCACACAAGCTCACAAATGTATTTAATATTTTCAAACATTCTGTTATTACCAATAACACTGGTAATTAAACATACATTTAAAATGTAATAAAAAGCTGGCAAGTAACGGCACAGCACCAAACACAAATGGAAGCCCGCTGCCCGCTGCCTCTCCCGTGCCCCCTCCCCCTTGGCAGCAACTGACCAGTTTCTTTAATGTGCACTTGTTTGCAGAGTCCCGGAGGCATTTTTTTTCCTCGAGCATGTTTCAACCCTCATTGACACAGACGAATATCATGAAAATAATACAGCCCTGTAGCACGCTATAGATGCTGCTAAAAATACTTCTGTTCTCAGGGCGGGGAGGATCACAGCGTTGGGCACAACGTGGCAGGTTGGGAGCTCTGGGGGGTTTGTTTTGGGTTGGGATGGGGATTTTTTTTTTTTTTTTGAGACAAGCGCTCGAGCCTCATCCGAGACTGGTGTCAGGCATTGGTGGGTGTGCCGGCTGCACTCACTGACTTCTTGTTTCCAGCTGGGCAAGGCTATTGTGAGCGTATTCAGCCAATGCACTCATGAAACTGGATAAATGGATTAGTGGATCAGAGACACCATCGGCATCTTCAAAAGGAAAACAGCAGCCTGCAAAAAGACTGACATTTGTGTACTGGGGCAGAGGGTGTGTGAATGCTCTGCCTCCTCCAAAGGGACAAGACAGTGATAAACTTTCCACACTGACCACCTCACTTTGTGCTACAATTGACCAACAAAATAAATGGATTGCTTCATTGTTTTTGAACCGTAGGCAGCACAGGGAAAGCACTACTTGTGCAGCAACAAAGGACAATGTATTGTGTGGGGCCAGCAGCTCAAAATAAAACCTTTAATTATCTACGGGTCAGCCATAAATCTGGAATAAAAATAAATGTTACTTTTTAAACTTGCCTTTAATTCTGCACAGAGTTTATGCCGGCGCTTTCTATTCTCTCAGGAGAAGCACTACCAGGACTTGGTGTGCGCCCTGCGTTTGCATTTCTGCATTAGCTTGACTCCCGAGGAACGTGTTGGGAAGCAAGTTTAGCTATCAGACTTGAAGGATGTCTGTAATGCTAATTAAAGTAAGTAAAACCAGATAAATTATGCATTTTTCCCCACTTTTTTTTTTTTTTTTTTTTTACAAACACCCATGCATGTATTCTCTTCACATGCACAAAAGAGAAGCCAAAAATAATATTAATAATGGTGACGGGGGACTCGAGTAAATTAATTCCTCACAGAAGTACATTGTTTAGTTTTAAGAGCTCATATTTTCTAAGTCTTAAATTTTGAATACCTATTTCTATGGGGTTTTCAGTCTCCTGGTACTTCCAGTGATTCCTGTCCACATGGCTGGTTTTACAGGCAAGCTATGAACGGCACTGCATGGGGGCACCGCACAATGGGGAACACCAACCTCGCCAGGAGCCATTCCTGTAACTTTTCACTGGAAAACACACCACGCAGGCCACGTTTACTACATGTTCCAGTGTTTTACTCGATTTGTTAGTCCCAGGTAAGATTTACTGCTGAAACGTAAAACTCGGCAGCTCGAAACCTGGAATCGGGCCCCACGTCCCTCCTCACCACAGCCCCCGTGGAGCCGGCAGTGGGCACAGGGACCTGCCCCAACCAATTTCGGCCACAGCTGTGTGTCCCATGGTGGGCAGCTGGGTTTGGGGGCTTGCTGGTGGCACGTGGGGGCCCGGGGCTCCCCTCCATCGGCCAGCAGGGAGCTGGGCAGCACCAAAACCGGGACTTGGGCACAAGGGAGGTCACCAAGATGGCGGGGAGAGGGTTCTCACCCCCGAACTGAGCCCAGGGCAGGAGGGGGGAAGGAGGACGCGTGCCAGCACCCACGATGCGAGGCTCCCTTTCACAGAGCACTTATTGCAAGCATCGGCCCTTCCCCGCCGCTGCTTGTGTGACGACGGCCTCCCCAGCATGCCTCCACCAGCGCAGGCCAGTCTTTACACCTTGCCTTTTAAGGACATTTGGGAATTAAAAAAATAAAACTACAAAAATAAATAAATAAATAAATAATCCTCCCAGCACTGGAACTAGCCAGGCGGTGGAGACTTCCTTTAACACCTTCCCTCCCCAGGCGCAGCGCCCGGCCTTGCCCGCGACGCCCAAGGCCCTCGGGCGGGTTGGGCCCCTCAGGCCGGCTGGGGCACCCCGCGGCTCGGCCTCAGCCCCTTCCCCGCCCCGGGGCGCCCACCCGACATGGCGGGCACCTCTCCCCCCCCGAGGCGAGGCCGCCCAGCGCAGCCTTTCCCGCCTCCGCCTGGCCGCGGGGCGAGGCAGGCCCCCGGGGCCGGGGCCGGGGTCGACCGGGGCGGGGGAGCTGCGTCCCGCCGGGCGGAACCCGGAATGGCGGGCCGGCGCTGTCCGCCATCCGTCGCCGGGTTATTTCAATCCGAGCCGGTTTAACCCGGGGCCGGTGGCCGGCAGCGGCGAAGAGCCACGTCCCCCGCCTCCCCCGCTCTGCGCTCTTTGTAATAGTCTCATCTACAAGGACGATTGAAACTTTATAGGGCATGATTCATAGCGCAGGGCTGCGCTCGGAGCCGCGGTGCGTATTACATTAATCAGTGTCAGGCCACTAAAACAGAGATATGAATATGAATTCGCCATATTGCAGGGGAGATAAATGTGCTCGTGAATAATTGATCGGCGCCCATGGAAAAAAAAAAAAAAAAAAAAAAGCTGGAGGGGTGTGGTTTTTTTTTTTGGGGGGGGGGGGGGGGGGGGGGGGGGGGGGACGACGGTGTTTGTGGTGTGGAAACTTGGTCACGCAAGGAAAGTTCCCGGGGCGATCCGAGGAGCCCCGCGGCGAGGGTCGGTGCGGAGCCCACGGCGGGACCCGGCGGGTGGGGGCGGCCCCGGGGCTCCTCCGATTTCGGGGCGGGCGCGTCAAAAACTCAGCCAAGGAGACGGAGAGGGGCGGCGGGAGCCGGGAAGGCGTTAGCCGTCATAGGAACGGGCCACTTTAAGCACGTGGACCCTACCGATTTTCTCGTTCCCTTTTTCTGGGCTGCCTTTTTTTTTTTTTTTTCTTCCCTAGTTAAAAATAGACTTTTCAGAACAAAATAGGAGAAGAATAAATAAATAATAATAATAAAAAAAAAGACATGCATACCAATGAGCACGTTTCATAACTACGTCTCTGTGACAAAGCCAAATCCCCGTAAAGCTGCCGTTTGCTTTTAGCGTGCTCTGGCAACTGCTGATTTGGGAGTTTGCCGAACTCGAGATTGTGTCAACTTTTCAGTGTCCTTTCTTCACAGATTTCTGCCGTTCTTCTGTTAATGCTAAGTATATAATAACAGAAACGAGACAGACAATTTTTACTGGGGGAGGACGGAGGATTGTGCAGAGATGTATGAAAAATGTTTTCTACCACCCTTTTAAATAGCACGAAAATGTATTTTGGCGCTCGGTTGTTGTTCCAAAAGAAATATTACTCGGTGTAGCTCCCATTCGATTCAATGCAAATGTTCCTATTGACTTTGTCAGGTTTGGGTACCGTCATCGCAGGGGAAAGAGAAAGAAGGAAAAAAAAAAAAAAAAAAAAAGGAAACTAGGACTTTCCAATTTACTCTTATCAGCTCGAAGCATTCCCAATTAAGGCAAGTCGTTTAGCTTAAGCTTCTCCTTTATTATTCTCCCTACCCTCTGGTATTCGCTGGTATACATCTGCCAGGGTGGATCTCAATGAAAGTGGAAAATATGACAGAAAACCTACAAATTATTTTCCTGCCAGGGTGACGTAAAGGCTCATGCCTAGCACGGCTCACGTGACAAGCGAAACCTCGGAAATGCGGAGCCCCCGTTCCTTCCGAAGAGTGCGGCCGGGCGCGGGGGGGTCCATTGGCGGGGAGCGGCGTGGGCGCATCCCGCGCGGTCCTGCACCGCGCCGGCAGCCTCCGCTAAACCGCGCCGCCTCCGCGGGCTCCGTTAAAACACACGAAATTACCTCTCCCCTCCAGGTGACAGCTAGGCTAAGGCAGCGGCCCCCGGGGACCGCCGGGCGCTTAGGCAGCCACCCACGCGAGAGCTTTTCTCGCTCGAACGACACGACGTTTCGCAGCCCAGCGCTGCAGCTGGCCTTGCCGCTTTTCGGCTTTACCCTTTTCCTAGGGGCACGCCGCTTGCGCTCCCATCCAGAAACTTTGGAAGCGGCTCAAGCACCCTCCGCCCGAGCGCCGCGGCCGCGGGCGCGCTCCCCCCGCCGTCGGCCGGCAGCTCCCCGGGCCGCTCCCGCTCTCGCCCGCCGCGGGGGGAGGCAGGAGCCGGGTCCTTCGCCCCGTCCCCGGCAAAAGCTCCTGGCGCGGTGGGGAGGGGCAGTGGACGGCGCTGACCCCGCGGGCGGGGGTGCCTCAGCCCCCTCAAACTGGTTGGGGAGGGAGGCATCACAACTGTTGGCATTACTGGGAGGGGGGGCGGGGGAAAGGAAGGTGGGAAATTCAAACAAGCAGATGAAAAAAAAAAAAAAAAAAAAAATTCAAGTTGTGCAGCAGAGGTGCTGAGGCTTCCAAAGGCGGAAAACTGCCAACCAGATAACTGGTGGGAATTACCACTCTCCGGAGGATAATCCAAACTGGAAGCACCCTCCGGAGGCCGTTGCTGGCTTTCTGGCGGAATTAAGGGCGAGCAGCCCCCCCTGCCCGCCCCCGCTGAGCCGCGCCGCGGGCCGGCACCACGGGCTGCCGCCGCCCGCAGCCCACAGGGGGCGCTGCGAGCCCGCCCAAAGCCGGCCCGCGCCCACCGTTCGGCTGCGCTCGGCACCGCTCGGCTCCGCTCGGCACCGCTCGGCTCCGCTCGGCTCCGCTCGGCACCGCGCAGCTCGTCCCGGCGCCGCCCGCCGCGGGCGGTGACGGGGCGGCGGTACGCGCGTACGCCCCCCGCGCAAAGACCCTCACGCTCCTCCGCTCTCCACAGTGAAAAGTCCCTTCGGACGTGACTGAGCCGCCAAGTGCTCCCCTCGCCTCTCCTCCCGAGCCCGTTTGGCAACGCCTGCGCGCCTTTTACGCGCCATCTCCCCCTCCGGAGGAGCGGTGCTCGCCTGTGGAGAGGGGCCGCACCGCCGCGTTGCTCGGGGCCGGCTGCGCCGCCCGTGAGGAATTTGGGAGCCGGGCCTGAGGGGGGCGAGGGGCAGCCGGTGCGGGGCTGGCTGCAGCCATTTCTTTTGAACTGATAGGAAAGCGAAAGCAATTCCACCGGGTTTACACCAGCACTGATCTGACGCGCCGTTTGGCTTCACAGGCGTGAAGTCTTTTTTTTTTCCTTCGTCTTCCCTCTCCCTTTTCCTCACTGAACGCTAAGTTATTATGGTTTGGTTAAAACTGTAACACGCTCTTCTGTTGGAACCGTTACCAACGCGGGACTGCCTGTTATTTAAGGAAAAACAGAACAACTATAAGCCAGAAAGCAAACCAATTGATGCTATGCTGGGAACCGCCGCATGTCAAAATAAGTCTCTTTTCAGAGGCAGCCCTCCAGCTATCCCGCGCAAAATCTGTTTCGACTGATCTGTTTCTCTGATGCATCTGAAAAACGCAAAAAGTAGAAGTCTACCGCCTCCACTGCTTTGTCAACAGATCTCTCAGCGATAGTTCACCGAGACCCCTCTTTGCTCGCGATCATTTTGCAGCCAAATCAAGATCAATATTCTGATCTCTGACAAGAATTTTATTAATATTTTATTTGAAAATCTCATCTTGTTTCCGACAAGTCCCGGTTTGAGGTTGGTTCAGTTTGGATAGGGCGTCACCACATTATTTCTTAATGACTTTCCCAGCTGCTTCTTTCCATTTTCCACCATCAACAACCATCTGGTATCTTATTAGCACCTCAATGCTCATTTAGTGTTCTCATTTAGGAGAAAAAAGAAGTAAACACTCAAAATATTACACATTTTAACGGACCGTCTTCGGAAGATTAATGCCTTTATAAACCGATAGATTGTCTCAGCCTCTTTTTAACCAACAGATCGTAATCGCAGAACTTTCTTCTGGGAAGAGCAAGAGCTGCCATTTTTTTTATTTTTTTTTTTCCTGCTAAAATTGTGCTTAATCTCACAGGGAAAAAATATTTCACAGTCATATTTCCTCTGTTGTTTATTTAAAGTATAAATCGTTACAAATAATTCTATTTCCTAGTCTCTTCTCTTTTTTTTTTTTGTTTTTTCTTTTTTTTTATTATTATTTTTCGGCTTCGGTCAGAAAGTATACCAAAGCGCTAAAGCTCTTGATCCAATTTAGGAACCGGTTTGGACAGCAAAGTTATACACTAGGGAACCGTGAGAAAACTTGTCCCTTTCATTTTCAAGAATGTATTTTATACCGTAAGTGGAAGTTCAGATCCATTTATGTTCGGAAAATTGATACTACAGAGCACGTCTGGTTCATCACAATTGAAAAAATAACTTTAATTTTAGTAGTCAAGAACCAGCTTCACTCAGGTTCTTAAGTTTACATGTATGAAAAGGGAAGCTCGCAGCCTGCTCTCGAACAGCTACAGGAGTCATTAAAAGGTTGGATTTGGTATTTGAAGTTTCAGATACCCAAAGGCAAAAAGACTTGGCTTTTTAGAAAACAAATTATAGATGTTTGAATAGACTTGTAATATATGTATAAGATCTGCAGCAACAGAATACATACCTGAAGAGAGCTCATAATTTCATTTAGTTTATTAGACAAAAATATATGATTTAGACAAGTTTTGCTGACGCGCTATTTACAATCTGAAATCACTCTATATACAGAAAAAACACAAACACATGGGAAACATTTACCAAACAAATAATCCAGGAATGGTTAGAATAACACGATCTGAAATGGTACAATGAAGAAAGGGATCCATCTACAGATTTGTGTAATCGCTTTTATGGATTTGCACCACCTTATTGCAAAAAGAGATTGATGGGAGTCGTTCATATCGTTTCCTTTCCTTTTTTTTTTTTTTTTTTTTTTTTTTTCTGTCCTTAATACCAGTCTCTGTAATATTTTTTCACCAAACCATTTAATCAAGCGGAAGGGAGAGCTGTTAAAATTCTCGGTGTTCCCTCTTGCTGAGCCAAAGAGCTGCAGGGGGGAAGGGAGGAAAAAAAAAAAAAAAAAAAAAAAAAAAAAAAAAGACGTAACAATCTTTCAGAAAAAAAAATATTCCTTTCCTATGATTGCCTGTCTATTGCTATACCATCCTAGTATTAGTTAATTGCACAGAAATCATTGTCACTGGTGTAATTAGCACAAGATCTTCGAAATCTGTTAAGTTTCAGAAAAGATACAGGCTGGCTATGTACAATTGCAATTTAGCCTAACTTTGAAAAGATTACAGGAACTTCTGTGTTGTTCTTGTTGTCTGTCTGTATTATTATGGTGATGATTAGGTGTTATAATTAGTCTTTATTATTCAAACACTCTGTTTCACATAAGTAACATTCCTGCAGTGAAAACAAACAAACAAACTCACTTGTCGCGGACAGGCTGGAAGGGCGATTTTAGCGGCTGAGGTGGGGATTCAGTTCTTGGTACATTTTCTCTTTCTAGAAGGAGACAGAAGAAAAGAAAGGAGAAAAAAAAAATAAAGAAAAAAAAATCAGAGAAGAACCATTTTAGAATAACAGCAATAAA
Organism: Tyto alba; assembly: GCF_018691265.1. NCBI lineage: Eukaryota > Metazoa > Chordata > Aves > Strigiformes > Tytonidae > Tyto > Tyto alba. The sequence continues at coordinate 25,131,444 of NW_024881301.1, forward strand.
AATCTGGACAGTGTGTAGAGAACACAGCTCCCTCTCACCCTCTTGTTCAGACGTATGTAGGTATACCTCTGTGTGTGTACAGCACTACTCCCTGCTTTCAATATTTAAGGAATACTTAGGCTTTTCTTGCCACGTTTTTGTCTGTCATTGAAATTATTGGGAGATGAGGGTCAGGAAGGAGGGAAGGAAAGCAAAGCTCCAATAATATGTTTCACAGCATTATTCCCGCATTCTCATCTTATTTGATGGGCATATGGGGTGAGAATATAATAGCCCACATGAAATGGGCTTAATGTATGCAATCAACATGCTCCAGGGGGAAAAAAAAAAAAAAAAAAAAAAAATCAGCGCTAGGGTAAACTGTCTGTAACTCCGTTAAAAGCAATCAGTTAGACCAGGGCTGAATCTGACAGTGTTCCTCAAGGAGAAGTTCATGTTCGTGTGTTGGGGGTGGAGGGAGAGGTGGATGCCTGATGCGTTCATTACCTATGTGTTTGGGACTGGTCCTCTCTGAAGGCTTTTCACTGCTTAGGGCTCCCAGGGTTGCTGTTAAAACAGAAGGTTGTTGCTGGGCCTGGAGGTGGTGATTGTGATGAGCAGCATGGTGGTGATTTACTCCCAAAAAGGACCTCACATTTAGCAGGGAGCTCTGAGTGAGGAAAGCCCCATTTGTCCAGTTGTGAAATTTGCCAATCTGGCATGTGTAGAGTCCATGGCTAGGGAGAAAAGCGGGGTGCTGGATCTGTGGAGAAGTGTGGTTAACCTGGGGAGGAGCGGGCGGAGGGGGAGAAGACTTCAGGGCACCGTCAGGACTGGTTGCCGTCTCTGCCAACGACCAAATCTTGGGTTTGCTGTGAGATGGCATCTGTAAGTTGTTCTGTCCCCCGGGACTGATGATTCGCGTGCTGTTGTCAGAGGCCTCCTTCACCATGGCCAGCGCGTCTTTGGGTTTCAGCCCTTCCGACCCTGACAGCACCAAATCCTTCTCCTTTTCCAGGTGTTCCTCTTCACTGCTTTGTCTCAGGAGCTCGGGCTTCTCCTCCTCTTCCTCGTTGCTCTGCTCTCCATCGTTCTCATCGATTTTATCTATGTCTATGCTCTCCAGGTCGATTTCCTCATCATCTTCATTCTTTTCGGGGTCCCCCTCATTGTCACTCCCGAAGAGGTTTGCATCTTCTTGGTCCTTACTCCTGGAGCCCCAGGTCACCTTGTTCTCCTTCTTGAGCCGCCGGCGGGCGTTGGCGAACCAGGTGGAGACCTGGGTGAGGGTCATCTTGGTGATGATGGCCAGCATGATCTTCTCGCCCTTGGTGGGGTAGGGGTTCTTGCGGTGCTCGTTGAGCCAGGCCTTGAGGGTGCTGGTGCTTTCCCGGGTGGCATTTTTGGGCCGCCCCGGGTCCCCGTACTGGAACTGTCCGTAGGGATAATAGCCGGGGGCAGTGTGGGCAGCAAAGGTAGCAGGGTGGACACCCGGATTATCTTTCAGCTCGTACTGGGAGCCCTGCAACACATTCAGACAAGCGGAGAGGAAAAAGCACATCAATTATCTCGTTAGCGTCTCTAACAGACCTGAATAGGCTACTCCGGGAGCCGGAATACGCCTTTGAGCGGTGCAAAGGGTCTTCACAGTCAAATTCGGCCCTCCCCGCTCCAGGCTTTTCACGTTTAGATCAGACAGAGGTATTCCCAAATGATCCCCCCTTCTTGCAGGGAAACGAAAAGAGAGGGGCTAAGCTGGGCTCTGTCAGACAGCACGCGTATTTTCCCCTCAAACCAAGTCAACGCTGGAAATGCAGCAACTTCGCATTCGCCTCGGCGAGACAATTTACTGTGTGCCCCCGGAATGATCAGGCAGAGAAAGCAGGTACTTCACCACAGTTACAAACTAATGCCTGCGCACAACGTCGCATTTATCTGCAGAATATCCAGGAGGATATTACGAATGCATGCAGAGCATTCTGCTTCGGCCCCGGATCTGCCTTTAAAAGGAGTTGGCGTGAGACGAGACTGGGGACATGAATGCCCAACTTCAGTTTGAAGACACTCAGAATGGAAGAGATTTTCCACACACAAGCCAGCTTCCCCCCACGCGCACACCCCCCGCCGCCCCCCAAATCATACGCTAAGATTCTGGGGTAAAACATTAACTTCTAACTGTTAGAGGAGCCTTTAAACTCTGGAATGAGAACTGATCCACGCACTGTAGAATATGGATATGCAGACACTTTATCTCATAAGTTTTACTTTGATCTGGGCAGAGCAAACACAAATTGTTTACAAGCGTTTAGAGACGGTGATTTATTTGCAATCAATATTCTTTTTATCATCAGTAGTAAAACACAGCAAGTCAAATTATCCCATCAGGTGTTTTGGTAAATAACATTTTATCTTTCTTGCAACCTCATTAGGCCTCATTATTACCGCAAATTGTCCAGATATTAACTTAATATTTTAGCTCTTCATTTACAAATGCTCGGAATTTTGGAATTTATTTCAAAATATCACCATCATGGTAAATCGCTGTGGTAAAATACCAGGATACTTTGCGAGTAGGAAAGGGAACTGTTCCTAAATAGCTAACATTTAAAGCCGTTTTATTTCCCGCCCCCCCCCCCCCCCTTGCTTCTACTACAGTCTCGCTTTTTTCCTAGTCCAGAAACAGTATTACTCTTGTGGAATTTGTGTCAGCCTTAAAAATGAACCTCCTCAAAAATGTCCGCGAAGAAACTAACCTAACTTTGTCAAACAGTTAAAAAGGAGCATGAATTTTAATTTCAGAGGCAAAGTTTATACACAAAGAGAAGCCCGATGTAATTTTTGTAATGTGTTACAGAGTAGGCTTTCTGCACTCCCTTTATCCCGCTGTCTTTTGTTATTGTTGCTGAAATGATATTTTTTTGTGTAATCTCTGCTGGGAATTCTTTTGAAGACGCCACTTGTAAATCACTCATTGATTCCGTCTCAACTTTTACAGCATTTCCAAAATCAAGGTTAAGAAAAAAAAAGTAGGAAATGCACGCTGTTAAAAGTGCCTTCGTAGGAAATGTTTGCAGCACGAGACGATCTCTTTTCAGACGCTGACCCTTGTCGACCAGCCTATCTACCCACTTGCCTGCATGTATGTATTAAAAACCCTCACAAGTTACGCCTTGCGTGCACCCGGTTGTAAATATTCACACTTTTATGTATCGGGAGGTGAGAGAAAAAGAGGGGCGTACAGAAACCAAGTGGAACCTCTGTGTACCGCCGCCGAGAAATTTGGAGATACTAGCAACGAGAACGTTTCAACATCAGAGATAAGAACAGTTAGGTTGTGTTGTGGTTTTTTTGTTGTTGTTGTTGTTAAAAAAAAAAAAAAAAAAAAAAAAAAGATGTTTCGCTTTTTAACCATTACATTCTAAAAGGGAAAAAAAAGAGATCCGAGGACAATCTGGGTGATGGCAATTTGTTTCAGAGTTAACGCCAATACGGCTTTCTACTCCGATGCATATATGGGATGTAGATGCCCTCCTTCGCTTGATGCAAATCCGATCTATGATACTCGCCATAATCAGGGTAGGAAAAGTTCAGGGAGCAGAAGCGGGCCATTTTTAAGGCTTAAGGAAAATGTCTTGAAATAAAGGGGCCTATCAGCTACCGACACAGCACTTTGGCCTTTCGAACGGAACCTGTTTATAGCTCGCTCGGCGGCACAGAAAGGACCAGGCGGAGAGAGGAGCGCGCTGGAGAGCCAACTGAAACAACAGGACCGACAATATCACCCGTCAACAACAACTACACCAATAACAACAAGGCGGGGGGGTGGGGGGGGTGGAAGCCGAGTTGCTAGGGAGAGCCGACAACACGGAGGCAGGAGCCCTGCTCGGCCCTTTCAGCGCCAAGAAGAAAAACTCGGAGGAGTTTTGCCCGGCCGGAGCGACGGGGCGGGTGGGGGCTGCGCCTGCAGCCGGAGCCCGCCGCCCCCCCCGGCCCCTCTCCCCGCCTCGCAGACCCGCCGGCACACACGGGCCCCTCTCCGCCGCGGCCCCCCGAACCCGGCTCCGCGGCCTCTTCCCACCCGTGTTCCCGCGGGGCCGGTGGGTGGGGAGGCTGGGGGGGGGTGGTGGTGGTGGTGGCGGGGGAAGGGCTGTGTTGGGGTGCGCGGGGGAGGCAGCGCGGTGCGCACTCACCATTTGGGAGAAGAGGCCGAGGTCGGCGGTGTAGGGCAGGAAGGCGCTGTAGTTAGGGGCGCTGTAGGGGCTGGCGTACATGCCCAGCACCGAGGTGACAGCGGCCGAGCCGCTGCCCAGCTCCGCGCCCGCGGGCCGGCCCGAGGCGGCGGCGGCGGCGGCGGCGGCGGCGGCGGCTGCGGCCAGCACCCCGGGCCGGTCGCTCCCGTACACCGCCTGGCTGGCGCTGAGATACTGCGGGTAGCCCAGCTGGGGGAAGGACATCTCCGGGGCGAGGGCACAGCGGCGGCGGCGGCACTGGCGGCGGCACTGGCGGCGGCGGCGGCAGGAGCGGCAGAAATATTAAAAAAAAAAAAAAAAAAAAAAAAAAAAAAGGCGGGGGGGGGGGGGGGGAAGGAATGATACAAAAAAAAAAAAAAAAAAAGAAGGGGGAGGAGGGAGCCTGAACAGCCGGGGAGGGGAGCGGAACAAACCCGGGCTTCTCTGGATCTCTCTTTCTTTCTTTCTTTCTTTCTCTCTCTCTTTTTTTTTCCTTCCCCCCTTCTCTCTTTACTGGAGGCAGGCAGGGCGAGAGAACAGAAATCGAGCCGATAATTTTCTTTTTTCGTTCTGGTTTCTTTCTGTCAGAGATCTATTGCAACCTAGGTATGGAGGAGGAGGAGTGTGGAAGGATTCAGTGGGGTGTCTTTCCTCAAATCTCGGCTCTTCTGTGCTCCTAAATCCCTTAGATGTGATCTGATCAACAATTGAGCTCCAACTGATGTGTCTGCCCTTAGGTCCTAGGCTGATCTTTCAGATACAATTTGAAGTTGATGTTTTGATTGGCACCCACTTGAGCTGCAAGCACCGCCCCGCGCTCCCCCCCCCCACCCGCCCCCCTCGGTGCAGCACGTGGTGCACAGCCCAGCCTGGGCCACTTTCCTCCGTGCCTGCGTGTGCGTGTGCGTGTGCGTGTGTGCGCGCGTGTGCGTGTGTCCGCGCAGCTGCTCTGCTGTGCTCTGTGTGTGTATTTAATGTTTAGCAATGGGCTCCTTTCAGAAAAGCCCCCACTGCTGTATGACAACCTGTCTACACGATTTTACAGCTGTCCAACATTGGGGTTTTGCTGTTTCGCAGCCTTAGTGTGTCCCCTTTTAACAAAAACAACTGTGTTGCTGGTTTTTTCCACCTTTAACATTGAGTCCCCCTTGTCGTCGTTGGACTCGGGAACAAACGAGAGTGGCCGCGAGACGTAAAAGGGGCTGTGCAGCCAAGCGACTTGTAACAATTTACCACTAAAATAAGAAAAAAAAAATCATATAAATAAATAAATACGGGCTATCTATAGCAACCCACAAACGCCACACACACACGAACACACACACACACAACTTTGCTGAAAGTCAAAAGGATCCTAGCAGTTCTACCCAGAAGAATCTTTAGTTAAAAAAGGAAAAAGAAAAAAAAAAAAAAAAAGGACCTGCAGCGATCCTCCCCCCCCTTTCTCCTCCTCCTGCCGACCGATTGACACTCGGGGACAATTATCAGAGGCATTGCGACAGTTCTCGGAATATTAGCAATAAATAATCCCGCAAATCAACAGTGGAGACATGTATGCCGAGGGGCACAGAAGACCCCCAGCCCTCGCCCCCCGAGCGGGGCGGGGGGGGAGGGAGGGTGGGGACGCTGAGTGGCTTGTAGATTGTCAAAACTTCCATCCTCCCGTTTCACCGGAGACCGGAGGAAACGCATTGGGGTGGGTAGGGGTGGCGAAAGGACCAAAACGAGCTGTTGCCATTATCGTTATTAACAGCAATGATTAGAGGAAGGGATTTTTTTTTTTTTTTTTTTTGTTTATATATCTTCTTCTTCCCCTTTTCCCCTTGGAGCGGGGTGGAAGGTGCAGCGGGAGACAAAGGACTCCTCTGCGAGGGACCGAGGGACTCGGCCGCCTTGAAGGAGATGCCTGGTCACGGCTGTGACCTGCCCGCGGGGTTGCCCGCTTCCTCGACGTGGCGGGGCTCTCCCCGTACCCCACCGGGGCCGGCAGAACCCCGCACCGCCCGCCCGGCACCGCAAACTTTTCCTTTCCCTACCGCTGCCGGGGCCCTCCCAGCCCCCCTCCCCTGCCCCCCCCCACCCCCCCCCCGGGAGAAACGGGCAGGCGGGGGGGGCGGCGGCCGGCCGAGAGCTGGGCGTTTCTTGCCCCGACCCTCCCAGCCCCACGCGGGGGATGGCGCAGCCGCTCCGCGGGTGCGGAGAGGGCACGGCAGGGCGCTGTTGCCCCCCCGGGCGGCCCCGCGGAGGGGTGCGGGGAGCGGCCGCCCCCAGCCCAGCCCAACCCAGCCCAGCCCAGCCCAGCCCAGCCCAGCCCAGCCCAGCCCTCGCCGCCGCCGTCCCCGCCGCCCGGGAGCTCCGTCTTTGTGCCGAGCTCTTCCCCGCCGCCGCCGTTGCTCTTCCTCAAGGGACGGCGCGGCGCGGAGGGGGCCGCAGGGGCGAAGGCCCGCTGCTTTTCGGGATGCAAGTGTTCGACCGGGGAGGGAGAGAGGGAGGGAGGGAGAGAGGGAGGGAGGGAGGGGAGAAGGCGGGGGGGGGGGTGGGGGGCACGGATGTGTCTCTCTTTTTTTCCCGAACCCTAGGCGAGAGCCAGCTCCTGAGATCCGCGCCTCTCCGCGGGGCTTCGCGCCCCGTCTCCCAGCTTGCAGCCGCGGATTCAGCGCGGGGCCCGCCGGGGACTGGCCGCCGCAGGAGCGGGGGGAGATGCCGCCCCTCCCGCAAACGCCCCTGCGGGGTGTCTCTAACCCCCCGGCCAGCCCTTCCCTCCCCGCGCTCCAGGGAACCGCTCCGTCTCAGAGTTGGCTAAACTTCCTTCCCCCATCAGTTGGAAACAGCGAGCTTTCCCCTTCCTACGCCTAACAGAGAGAGGAGGACCTCACAGCCCACACCCCCCCCCCCCAACCCCTCCTACCCCCGCTCCAAAATCTCACTCTCAAAGCAGGAGGGCGACCCTCAGACAAAACTGCACCGCCGCAACAAAGCTGAGCGGGGCTTGAAAATTGCAGCGGTGTTTTGCGAATGGAAGTGTCACATTACAAGGGCTGCAGGTAAATAAAGGTGGGATAAGGCACCGACGCTGCCGAAATCTTCTTAGCGCTTTAGATGTGGGTGGAATGTGTATCCAGAAAAGGTTTCCACTTGGAGGCTTAAGAAATGTGAGTCATCCCCTCCCCCACCCGCCCCCATCCTGCTCAGATCGGTTCAGGGGGGAAAAAAAATAAAATAAAATTTAAAAAAAAAAAAAAAAAGAAAAGGAAAGAAAAAAAAAGTCTCACTTGTTTTTCTATCAGCCTAGCATCTTTTCGAGGCGATCTTCGCTATTCTTCACCTTGTGTGGAAATAGAGCAAATAAATACAAAGTGTAGGTTACTTGTAACAGTGATTTGGGGGAAAAAAAAATAGAAAGAAACAGGACATGGACAAAAAATAGGAAGGAAGAACAGAAAAGAAAGAAAGGAAGGAAGGAAGAAACCCGCTGAGGAGGGGGAAAGTTGCAAGACTGGGAGGAGAGCTTTGTTCCTCATCGGCAAAGTTCCCGGCGCAAAGGATGAGCAGTGTCTCGCGAAAGCCATTAATTATGCACAGTCCTGATCAGTAAATGCCAATCCCTTACCACGCGATTCCTGCTCCTGCATTGGACATTGCCCATTTTTCTGACGGTTTATTAAGTCACTTTAATAGGCAACCTTTCAAAGCCCTTTTTAATTTCACCACCACCACTACCTCTTGTGCAAGTAAGCTGGGACCAGAGCTGCTACACTAAGCTACTTAGCTTGAAAATCAGTTTAGTGAAGGTCTGGGAGATTGTGGGTTTATTTCCCCCCATACAAGACCTATAGCAGGATCTTAATAACAAAAGTGCGAAAAGAACGAAACTGTACGGAAAATTACAAACATCAGCAGCAGCTACCAGAAGCACCAGGAAAATCTTTCCCTAAATCCAAGACCTAAACAGTCAAAAAGGTTGGTGTGATCAACCCCCCATCCGTAAATTAACTTGAAATTGTTAAGAGAAGAAATAAAATACTGTTTTCGGAAAAAAAAAAAAAAAAAAAAAAAGTAATTTTAAACAAAATTTAAAAAAAATCATCTCTTCTTTTATTTTTTTTTTTTTTTCCTGAGGACTGTGTTTTAGTTGCTCGAATGCCTCCTTAACTTTCGACAAAATCTAACAAAAAGT